>NC_081826.1:73516500-74835000 GCF_030867095.1 Alligator mississippiensis
GAACAAAGGTCAAGCATATCCTCTGCTGGCTCCGGTGGTGGGGGCGCCCCGGGCAATGCTGGATACATCGGAGCGGTGGCCAGCGTGTAATTTGGGGGAGCAGCCAATTTCTCCCGAACAGCTTTTAACTGCTGTTTTAATTTTTCTTGAGAGTCTTTTAGGCTCCTAGTTTGAGATTCTGTCCGCCTTTTGGACATTTCATCATACCAATAAAAGAACGCGTCCCACTGGTTTTGTGGTGTTTTGGATCCATGGGACTCTAACGCCCCTCTCAAGTGCACTATTTTATCCTGATCAAATGTTCCTTCCTGTGGAAAATGTTTCACAGGATCATCCCTAGTATACCAGTTCCACTTATCCAGGTACTTGCAAGTCTCGGGAGAATAGTGTGTGTACATAAAGTACGCCAGAGTCCCCTTAGGGGGGACAGGAACCTGTTTAGACTGACTTGTTCCCATTTTCAGTCACACAGGGAGACGTAGGAGAGGCTTATTTAGGATGTCCGGGCCGCTCAGTGCCTTGCCCCGCAGTTTTTCACTGCCCAGACAAAAGGCTTCTGACCCGACACCGGCTCATAAAATGGAAATGGGGAGGGAAACACTAGAGGGATCCTTTCACTCCTGCTTTCGGCAGAAGCTACTGGGACAAGGGGTTTGGAAAAGACAAAATCACTCAGACGCCCTGTCCACTGGGTCACGAGGTTCCAGTTGGGTCCCCTTGCTTTCAAAACTGCCCTGTCAGGCAGAATTGGGGCGGCTGAACCCAACTGTAGTCTCAGTCCTGGTCAGTGGCTCATATTTCTAAATACACACACACATTCATTCAATAAGCCCTGTCCACTGGGTCACGAGGTTCCATTTGGGCCCCCTTGCTTTCAAAACTGCTCTGTCAGGCAGAATTGGGGCGGCTGAGCCCAACTTTAGTCTCAGTCCTGGTCAGTGGCTCATATTTCTAAATACACACACATGCACATTTATTCAGTCAGCCAGACCTCCTACCCCACACTGCCTTAGTTAATTAACTACAAGCCCGATGTGCTGTTGGATGAAGGTGCCTCAAACAGTTTCTCCCTAAAACGTACGTTACCAGACACAAAATGGGATCCTTTACCAGACAGAAAATTTTAGCCGGCAGTAAGGTTCAGACTGACCTGTTTTAACAAGGTTCAGATCCAGTTACCACGGCCAAGTTGGGAGCCTACAGGCAGCCCTCCTCCGAAACCCCAATAGAGATTTTGAATTAGGTCTCTTACCTCTCAAGTTTGGCGCCTCAGGGTTCGGGGGGGGGGGGGGTAGCCTGCGGTCCTGCTTCCTCAGCCTGTGTTCTGGATCCGAGTCATGGCACCAGGAATTGTCGTGGAAACACACACAGAGTACTTTTGGGTCAGGTCAGCAGAAGCTTTTATTCAAAAGAAACTACAGATGTAGGGGGAGTTCCAAAGTGACATGGATTTCCCAAGCACTTGGAAGGGGTCCCCCCCCAAGAGCAAAATCAGGAGGCTTATATACTTTTTAACAGTCGCTTACAACTCACGTGATCATGTAGTGAAATTAGCATGAAAAGCGGCTATAATATTACTTCATTATTTCTTTGCTGTAATCAGGATGGGAATTATGGGGGAGGTGAGGTTAGTTCACAAACCTCCTTCTTGCACCTGGAAATCTACTTTGTACATAATTTTTTTTTGCTACCTTCAAGGCCGCGGTGAGCGAAGCAGTTGCAGAAGAGTTACAAAGAACAAACACTTGCCCTTATCTGTTCTACTGTACAGAGCCAGCAATTCTACACAAAGCAGTTATGTCATCTTATAACTAAAATAATCAAAGTTTAAGGCATATATTTTTTCTGATTCCACAGCTGACATAAATCTAGCGATATGAATCAGGAAGTAGAATATCAGAATCTCCACTAATGAGCAAGCTACTTGACAGTGTAATCCTAACTATGTTCCTTATTGGCAATGTATTATTAAACTCTAGGGTACATATAGATGTTCAGGGAGGTTAGATTACATTAAAAATGGCCACCCAATCTAACTTAGTTTGCCCAGCTGTGGACCCTGTACTTGGATCCTTTGTTAGGTCCATCTAAGTGTGAACTGTACAGAAGTTTAGGAAGGTTAGATCAGTCTAAAAATGGCTGACCTGATCTAAATTAACACTACCTTGGAGGTAGTGTTAACTTAGGTTGGGTCCAGTAAGACTTATCTAACTGAACTTCTGCACTGTTTCCAGTACAGTTCCCAGTGTAGACCCAGGGCTGGGAAAGTCCAGCCCCAGGCTCAGCCCCAGCCTTGTTTTAAAGGATTTTAAGGATTGTGCTTTTCCTACCCCCCTAATCAAGCTATTTTTAGCCCCCTTCCTCCCCCCCCCCCGACTGACAACTTCCCTCTCACTGTGGAACAACTACCCAGACACCCCTGCCAAGCCTGCTAAACTCTGCAGTACACAAGCCACTTCTGGTGCCTGTTTTACCAGCATTCACTGATGCTGGGACCTGAGGAAGTAGTTGGTGGCTTGTGGGGATGCTCAAGTGGGAGTAGGAGGGGGGCGGTAATTTGCAAGAGGATTAGATTTGTTCATCTGAGGATGGGGGAGTTTGGGGGGATAAAAATAATTTCTGATCTGTGGGGGAGAGAGCCCCGTGGAATTCATTCCCACCAGCCTCCCCTGTGGACCCTGCTAGACCCTGATCACACCAAACCCTCCCAGACCCCTCAACCCCTACAACTACAGACCCTGCTAGCCTCCCCCCCCCCCCCAATTCCCTCAAGCCCCATGTGGACACTACTTGGCTCCTGATCCTGGTAAACCCTTCTGGTCCCCATCAACCCCCCCAACCCCTATGGACCCCTGCTTACCCCTGATACCCTTAATCTCTCCTGCAGACCCTGTTGGCCCCCCAAATTCCCCCAAGCTCCCCTGCAGACTCCACTTGCTTCCCCTGATTTCCACACCCTGGACCCCACTTTACCCTCCTGATCGCATCTTAGGTTGGGTGACTACTTTTTACTCAATCTAACCTCCCCTAACCTCGTTCAAATGAGGTACATACCTCTAGAGAAGGATTAAGTCTCATTCAGTTAAGAACTGCTACATAAAAATCACTTCATTTTTGAAAGAATATATGGGAATACTAGTACCGTTGATTATGTGTTAACTCTGCTACTGTTTACAAATGTCATATGACAGGTAACATAACATAGAAATTGTGTTAGTGCAAACTGCCTTATTTCAAGTCAATTGTAACATCATTTGCATTGCAGTACCATCCACATTGTGGTATGTATATCAGATATCTTTTAGGCAAATTCTATATAGGCAGTAACTTTGGTCTGCACAGAGCCTCCATTGCTTTATATATTTTTTCTTAAAACAAAGCCAGCCATTAATTTATGGCCAAAATCATATTCTTATTTTTTCCCCTTTATTCTAAGAATTAAAGTTAAACACTGATTTTACTCTCTAGTTCTTTTGGCTATAAATCGCTAAAAACTCCTATGTCTAACTGAAACACAATATTCTGAGATTTTCAATAAATTCCCATCACTATTTGGTTTAACTCTCTTTAAAAACCCAGGTATGTAAATAGCAAAGCTATTCCAGGATTCACTTTTGGTGATATTTTGTCTATGAAGCTTTGTCTGTCTGTTATAGCTGTACACATACTGAGCCAATAGTAAATCTCATTGGCTTGCTCTGTCTCAGTATTGGAATTTTGTTTGTTTAAGGCTTTCAAAGTATACAGCTTCTGTAAAGGGAAATGAGGGTTTATGGAGAGATTATATAGTTCTAGGAAGTTTTTCCTTCTTTTTTCTCAGGAAGGATGGAAAGAAAAAACAGCATAAAAGATGATGCAAACTCAGTTGTAGCCAACAGATGATACCTTTTAAAGCTGTTCTATATAAGATTTAATGAAAAAGACTAAATAGGAAGTGTTAACTCTAAGCTAAACAAGATACATTGGCATATCACTAGGTTTCAGTGTTTTGTAATGAAGGGTAACATTCTGCTCTTAGTTCAGTATAAGACTCATTCCAGTGTGTATGTCTGTTTCTCTCTATAGACTAGGTTTCAATATAAGCCCAAGAACATGGGAATTGGTAATCTTTAAATTCTATGATAGTGTTAATGGTTACTAGTTTTCTAACAATTTACATACACAAGTATTTTACTGGCAGAGAGACAGAAAATCTAGGTGGGGAGAACTCAGTGTACACTGGTAACATGCTACAGCAAAGGGAACTTTTTTTTTTTTAATATAGTACTATATGGTAGCAGCATTTGTAATGCAAGGGAATGACTGGAGCTTGCCTAATTGCTGAGTAGAGGTTAGGTCATAGCAGGTTTAGTTGCAGCACATAAAATGTCTCCTGTTTTCACAATGCCATGCTTTTCTCACAAGGTGAAATAAGCACAGTTTGAGATAGCAACCTGAGGACAACCAAAACCATGCGCAGTGCAGAGGCACTCATGTGTACATTAGTACACATCAATTAAATATGCAAGCAACCTTGCATGCTATCTCACATTATTCTGGAACTCATAATGACCAAGTGGTCCGCTTCGTGTGTACCTTCTGCTGCCCTGAGGTCATACTGTTTTGATGCTGCATGTTTGATGCTGTGTTTTAAATAGTGGTGCCCTCCCAAGATTAGTCAGTTGGTAATTCTCAGTTCTTGCAGCTCTCCCCCACCCCAGAAAAAAAAAGTCCTCAGAAATATAGAACAAAATCTTCCTTGTTCCAGAAGTTCATTTAAAAACTACAACAATGATTAGCTTTACTATACTACCTATACCTAGCACTGAGCTCTACCCTTAAAGCCATACTGAAGTTCTAAGTCTCCTTCCTCTGAAGGGCAGTAAAAGTTGAGGAAGCCTCAGAGCCCTTCTACATAGTGCAGGTAAAGGCGCTGTGGGATCTAATGCATAATTCAAAGAATTGCAGCTCCTGGCATGCCGTTAGATGCATTCGACCCCATTGCACCTTACTGCTAGTGCACAGGGTTCCTGATCACAGGCTTCCCCTGTACCACTAAGAAACAAGCTGCTGTAACTGACCCAGGCTCCCAGCTTCAGGGTTGCCCCCTCACCCCTCCACCCCCCAAAAAACCCCAACCTCAAACAAGAAAGCCCAAACTTGACTTTTTCAGGCAAATGTTGTAGTTTTTAAATGAACTTCTGGAACAAGGAAGATTTTGTTCTATATTTCTGAGGACTTTTTTTTTAATGAGACCATGTTTTCTGATATGGAAGATTTTTGAGGGGCTTCATCCCTCTGTAGTTCATTGTGTGTGTTCCTGGAGGGAGTGAAGCTGAAGAAAATTGTGTGCATTTTTTCCCTTGCTTAAACTGATGAACTGAATTAATTTATTATGATTGGATCACTTAATACTGTGGTTACCAACCCATCAATCCTGGAGCCTCTTTTGGTCAGTTCTGGGGTGGGGGAGAGCTGGGAGTACATGCATGTGTACACCTGCCCCCACAACACAGTTGGTTAGTCTGTAGGGAAGAGAAGAGGTGAGGGTCACATTGAGTCCCCCACAGTGAGCGACTGACCATGTGGCCCAGCCAGGGAAAGGTAAGTGTGGCCCCAGCCTGGCCGGGTGGTGAGAGGGTTGGAGCCTTGGTGGCTCCTCCAAGGGCATGGGGGGGGGTCTCCCCTGCATCTCTGTGGGGGCAGAGGTGGCTGCCATTGTACCTCAAGCCCCACTGCAAGCTGGCCATGTGTGGGCATGACTTAGCTAAGTAGTGGGGATTCATGCTGGGGCAGCTCCAGCCCAGCCAAGTCTAGGAAGATCTGGTCATCCAGCATGTGTGGCGGGGGGTACCAGGGATCCATCCCCCTCTCCAACCTGTGTTCCAGGCACAGTAGGCTACCCGTAGCAGCAGTCTTCTCATCCCAAGCACTGTTTGGGCAGGGCAGAGGCTCCCAGGGCCTATGCCAGGCTGTGCCCAGTAGTGGGAGCCCCCCACCCACATACACACCTGGATGACCAGATCTTCCCAGATCCAGCTGGGCCAGGGCCTGATCCCACTTCTGCGTCACTGCTGCCACCACTGGGAGCAGTCCAGTGGAGGCCTCAGTGGCCCATGCCCCCCCCCCGCATTCTTGGTGCTGTGGACATCCCACAGCAGCAGCAGCCGCCTCCTCTGCTGGGCTGCACCCAGTGGTGGAAGCTGCAATCCTGCCCTGGACTGCAGAGACTTTCAGACCCAGTTGGGTTGGGGCCTGATGCCACGTTCGTCTGGCCACCGGGTGGGCATGGCTCAGCGCAACCATGCCATGGAAGTGAGATTTGGCCCTGGCCCAACCCAGCTGGGTCAGGAACACTCCATGGTTCAGGGGTGGATGGGTGGGGGGGGGGGGTGTAGTAGATCGTAATGCTCATCTGATTTCTCTTTTGACTAATAAAGAAAATAATGCCTTATTAGCACAAAAAAAGGGAGGGAGGGAGTTGAAGTACGCTGCACGGATTACCTGTCTTTGGTTGCATTAAATCAGGTCTACTATAACTTTAAAAAACCCAAACCTAAGAGGTCTGTATCCATCAGATCTCTAACTCTAATGAATCCCCAAGTATAATTAGTCTCCTCTGTCAATCATACACTGTACAATGAGCTTCTTAATGTGGACTTGACCTGATCATATTAAGATGTGAATGAATCGAATGAATTCTGGTTGCTTGAGAGACTCTAAAATTAGACTGAAATATGATGAAGTAACTTAATCTCTCTTCATGGCCATATTTCTCATCCTGACTTTATTTTTAAGACAGCTGGATCTATGAAATTTAGAAGAAGCAAGGCAAGCTCCTTATCCTTAAGTCATTATGCCCAGTTTTCTGGCAGCTGGTAATGGCTCTTCTGGAGCTTCAGTGGAACTTGCTATCCATACTCCGCGGATTGTGAAGGACTCATTCATGAAATCTATGGTTCATTGCTCTTATAGGCTTAATTAGCTCCATCTCAGAGTTAAAGCTCATTTGAGAGTTGTTTAGTGAGTGATCTGTATTGGTGATGAAGGAGGCTATTTGTAGACTGAGGAGTATAATTATCAGACAACATAGTTTGGTAAAATTCATTCTATTTGAAGATTGTATTAAATGAGGAAAATTTGTCCTACGTACAAAATGGTCTCTATTCCAAACAATAATTCACTTGAAGTCATAGGGACAAAATAGCTTCTATACTTGTCCTATCACTTTACTGCTTCAGTCCAGAATCAGTGGTGCCTCATCTGCAGCCAACCACTGGCTTGAGAGAAGGGAAATGCAGAGCCTCATAACTTGAGCTTTTTACTACCTGGGTTCTTTCCCGGGGCTAGTAGCTCATATTCATAAGAAGAACCAATACAAAAGAACCACAGATGATGGTGTATCAGGCCCACTTACCTCTGACATGAACAGCTGTGTTAGGTAGAAGGAAATACAAAAGCATGCTTACATTCTTTTACGTTTTTTCTGGGTGAATCTGAAATTTATGGGATACCTAATTTGGCAGTAACCCTGATACCATGCCAATCCGATGCTGGAAGAACCTAGACAGAATATTAGTCCTAACCCGCAGTCATTCCAGCCTTGGAACCCTGGTGAGAGATCTGCATATGGAAAATTAAAGTCTCACCCTTTATTAGTAATTGCATCTTGGATATTCTACATTCTATATTCAAGCAGAAGCAAACTGCTGTATGTACATATATTTGAAGAAAACTAGTGAGTAAGCATTGTTAGAATTTTAAACAAGCATTATTGGTTTGATTGCACTAATGGATGATGCAGAATAATAGATGGATGCAGCATTCAGCATCATCCAGAGGAGATGAAAAAAACAATAAAGAAAAATTTTAAGGATTGTATCATTGAGCTGGAGTCATTGGTGTTTTTGGCAGGTTATAGAATATTGCATTCTGAATAATGTATTCAGAACAGTAACTGTCTGTAGTCTGCAGTCCATGCTGCTTGCCAATAAGCAATGAACTAAAGCTTTTGGTAACAGTACAAAAACAGGGTGGAACAATCATATAGTCTCTCATCAGAGCTCAGTTTGGTTATCCTTTTTTCTTGCCTTAGTATTTCCTGCTAAATGCATGAAAAGTTTAGGAAGGTTTTGTGGCACTTCCTTCCCTGAGGATATTTACCAGTCTTCCTGAATGGAAGGCTCAGTGTAGGAATTGTTCTTTTTTAGCTCATTCAGTCTCTCATCCTGTCCCCTCTTAATAGGATTTTTCCTGAAGGTTTTTTGATTTTTCACTTACTGTTATTTTATATAAATTATATAGATGTCTAGGTCATTAGGCCAAGATTCTTGGCATTACTATGCCTCTGTGCATAAACCACTTGACTGTTTATTGCATCTGAAAGAATGAATGACTATAAACTGATGCTTAGGAGGACAGTCATTGAAAGCAAATAATACCTGCCAGTCCCTGCTTTCCCTCTTCCAAAACAATTAGTTTTATACAAAACAATACATTATTAACCAGGAGAAATGAAAGCAACCCTCCACAGAACAGCCTACCATCTCCTCAGAGGTAGAAAACTGATAGACTAGGACAGAGAGTGAGTCTTTGACAGAATAAGACAAAGCATGAGTCTCAGAATTAGGAGTCTTCTATATTGCATCTCAGATGAGTGCCTTAATTGCACCATCTTTTCTTATGTTTCTCATATTTTCTTGCTCTGAGCGGCACAATTATTTGCTGAACAAATTCATCCAGCCTTAGTCAAACTCTTTATTAGCTTAGTGGACTAAACCTTCGAAAAATCTTGATTATGTCACCTTTACTTTTTTGTCTGGGCTATTCCATAAAAATCAACAGGAGAAGATGAAAGCGCTAAATAACAGAAGGGTGGAAAATTTACCCCACAATATCTAGGTTTATTATAGATATAAGCCCAAGAGCCTGAAGGCTTTAAGGGAATAATCTTTCTCGCTTGGGAAAATTTAGCTCAATAGGCTTGATTTATCAGAAATATTTCTCCCCAGTACAGTTCTAGATAATGCTTTACACTATTGTTAGGACTGTGTATTGTCTCAAAATATGAAATGATGAATGTTTTAATTCTGAAAAACAAAGCCATGGGGCCGGGTCACAGTGGGCGTATCTACATGAGATGCTAACTGTGCACTAGCCGAATAACGCTGCTCAGCAGTGTCACAGCACAGACACTGCTAATATGCTGCTGCGCAGTATTATTAGGCTAATATGCATTAGTGTCACTAAAAAGGAATTCGCTGGCATTACTGTGCAGTAACTCTGGTAATCGCTGTACATTTATTTAGTACTTGACTATACAAGTACTAAATTAAATCTGCAGTAACCACTTCCCATTAATGAACATGTAGATGCGCCCAATGACAGACAATTGCGTTATTACTGGGGTAGTAAACAACATATTAACAACTGTATCAAAAGGTTTTCAGTTGCTAAGGATTGACCCTATTTCTAGATATCTAGACCCTATATGGAGTTGACTTTTTTGTGATTGCTTTGGACACTGCTGAAGTTGGTAGGCTTGACTTCTTTGAAACCGAACCTGGCAGTAGACCTGCTTTAGTGGACCTGGACATAGAGGCTGCAGATCAGAATGGATTTTGTGAGGACAATCTCACAGGGCACCTTCCTGTCCAACCTTCAGTGTAATTGAATGCATAATGGAGGATTGTTTTGGGGGTACTGTAGTCCAGTAAACAGAGCAACAAATTTGGTTGCAGGAGAGCTGGAATCTATTTGCAGCTCTGAGTACTGGGTGACCTCTAGCAAATCATTTTGCCTCCGTGCCTCAGTGTTGCCAATAGTAGAATGAGGATAATGATTCTGGCTCTCGTTCTTAAGCACTTTGCTACTTATTGATGAAAAAACTGATAGGAGAATGAAGAATGTTGATTGTAAATAACAGTTCTGGGCCCCAATAAGCCAAGTAAAGAATAACTAGGACTTATCTAGATGCCTTGTACTATCAGCAGTTCTGATCATTTCATTTTAGATATTAATCTCTTCCAAAAATGAAAGCTATTTGTGATTTTCTATTCCCAGACCTCCTGAGTGTGTATACTTGTGAGGAACGAACCTCTTATTCAACTGGCAAGAATATTAGAGTATTTAAAGTTTGTTCCTGAAACCTTAAGAATTCATAATCTACACCCCAGGGTACTCAAGGAGCTGGCTAGCTTCATAGCTCAGCCCCTGGCATGGATGTTAGAGAACTCCTGGTGCTCTGGTGTAGTGCCCGAAGATTGGAAGAAGGCCAGTGTGGTGCCTGTCTGCAAGAAAGGGGAGGAAAGTGGATCCAGCAAACTACAGACCAATCAGCCTGACCTCTATCTCGGAGAAGGTCTTAGAAAAAATCATCAAAGAGGCCATTCTTAACTGACTGCCTGACAGCAACATCCTGAGGGATAGCCAGCATGGGTTTGTTGCGGGTAGGTCTTGCTTGACCAATCTTATTTACTTTTATGACCAGGTGACCTATCACCTGGACAAGGGAGAGGAGATTGATGTTGTATATTTTGACTTCAGAAAAGCCTTCAATTTGGTATCCCATGATCACCTCTTGGCAAAACTGGCCAACTCAGCCTCAGGTCCACCACGATATGCTGGCTGGGGAATTGGCTCTGTAGCTGGACCCAGAGGGTGGTGGTTGATGGAAGTCAATCATCATGGTGCCCTGTGACCAGTGGGGTCCCTCAAGGCTTTGTCTTTGGACCTATATTGTTCAACATCTTCATTAATGATATAGACATTGGTGTCAGAAGCGGACTGGCCAAGTTCACCGATGATACCAAACTCTGGGGTAAAGCATCCACACCTGAGGACAGGAGGGTGATCCAGGCTGACGTGGACAGGCTCAGCAAATGGGGGGGCAAGAACCTGAGAGTGTTTAACACTGAAAAATGCAAGGTTCTCCACCATGGGAGGAAAAACCTGCAGCATCCTTATAAGCTCGGCAGTGCTAAGCTGGCTAGCAGTACGGAAGAAAGAGACTTGGGGGTCATCATTGACCACAAGATGAACATGAGCCTGCAATGTGATGCTGCAGCTAGTAAAGCAACCAAAACGCTGGCTTGCATCCATAGATGCTTCTCATGCAAATCCCGGGACGTCATTCTCCTGTTGTACTCGGCCTTGGTGAGGCTGCAGCTGGAGTACTGCATCCAGTTTTGGGCTCCGCAATTTAAAAAGGATGTGGAGAAGCTTGAGAGAGTCCAGAGAAGAGCCACGTGCATGATCAGGGGACAGGAAAACAGACATTACAACGACAGGCTGAGAGCTATGGAACTCTTCAGCCTGGAAAAGCGCAGGCTCAGGGGTGATCTGATGGCCACCTATAAGTTGATCAGGGGTGTTCACCAGGATCTGGGGGAACGTTTGTTCACCAGAGCGCCCCAAGGGATGATGAGGTCAAACAGTTATAAACTCCTGCAAGACCATTTCAGGCTGAACATAAGGAAACATTTCTTTACTGTCTGAGCCGCCAAGGTCTGGAATAGCCTGCCATATGAGGTAGTTCAAGCACCTACTCTGAACACCTTCAAGAGAAATTTGGATGTTTATGTTGCTGGGATCCTATGACCCCAGCTGTCTTCCTGCCCCTGGGGCAGGGGGCTGGACTTGATGATCTTCCGAGGTCCCTTCCAGCCCTAATGTCTATGAAATCTATTAGATTAGCAGTGGTGGGTTGAGGCCACCCAGTCACTTTCTTTTGGCCTTTAATCTGCTCTTTATTGCACCTTTTTTGGGACTCGTTCTGATAGAGTAGCAGCACTTGAGTTAATGAGGACAGAGCTGAAGCCTCAGAGAAAACAGAGATAGAAACATCATTACTGTTGGTCATGGTTGCTTCTCTAAATAACAAATGTTCTAACATCCTGTAATGTGGTAAGAGCTTGCATTGTGTGAGAGCAGTTTCATGTCTTCTTAATAACACCAGAGTTCTTTAAATAAGGCCATTTGATGCAATTCAGCTTCTTCTGTTACGTACTGCTAGACATGAAAAGGAAAATAGTTATTTTAAAAAATAAAGATTAACATAATGTATCAAAATAAAAGTTGCTACATTAACTACCCTTCTTCCTTATACTGTTGATTTTTACCAATTAAATTAGAAAAATGGAGTTACTGATACTTTCTTTTAAGATTACTTGCATCAGTAAAGCTAAATCTTGCTTGCATTGGATATTACTAACTTTCTGGAATTGGTGATGAGTACCTGTGCATGATCTTTATCCTTGAAGGTAAACTAGAAACTTGAGGTGGTTTTTCAGCTCAGTTCAGTTTTATGCGCTTAACTTTGAAACTGAAATATGACTTGGAGAGTTGTAGTGGCTGTGTTTGATTTAGCCTAGCCATGTTAATTTTTTTGGACCACTGGTACCCACTGGGTACCCTTGTTACAATCTCTGCACTGATTTTTGATTGATCCAGCCTCTGGATTCACTTCTCTGTTACTTTTTTTTCCAGAATTTAGTGACACTTGACTATCCCTCCTCCAACCTATTCATGCATAATGTTCAAAGTACTTATCCTCACCTGAGTATTTACCTTTTTTAAATTTAATCTCTTAATTCCTGGCACTACTTGCCTCATATGCCGTGCTTTGCCATCTCCACTTTGGTTTTTTTGTTTTGCTCTTTACCTCACTTTCATGCATCTTCTTACATACCTTCTTATGACTGGAATAATATTGCCATTATTGTGCCACACTTCTTCATACTCGTCCTTCAAACTAACTTCTTTTTTGGTTTTCTTTCCAGCATTAACTTCCCCTACTATCCTAGCAGTACCCGGCATTTATAATTCATATGACCTCTTCCTTTTCATTTTCATTCATCTTTTCCCTGCTTGTACATTAGAACATGGCCATGTAATTACACATTTCTGGAATAAGGTCTTTCTCTTGCTGAATATGTGCGACTTCTTGTGCGTGCAAGAAGCTACCTGCACCAATGTATTTTTAGGATAAAGATCCAAAACAGTTAATTGCATGCCCCACTTTAAACATGAAATTAGTAGTAATTAGCAAGTTACCCAACTGCTTTGCTGACTTGAAAATAGAGCTGGTTGTAAATTTTACAGTGGAGCAAATTTTGTTCATTTTTGGCTGAAAAACAAATAAAGAAAACAATGATAACCCTGTGAAAACTTGATTTTTCAGGCTGCTATATTTGGTGCAAAATCCAAATTTTTGGAGTTTACCTTTCCTAAAATCTTTCCAAGGTGTCAGGCAAAGTATTAGCATTAACAACCACAAAGTATTTGTTTCTATTACAATCCATCATGCTCACTCTAATTATTTAGACTAGGTACAGGGGCAGATGGGGGAGGGGTGTGCACTGGTGTACTTGAACCTCTCCCCCCCCCCGGATTCCTCCTTTACCCACAGTTTAAAACCAACTGCATGGCAGTGGTAGCAGGAATTCTAGTCAAGCAGTGCTGCAGAAGCCCATTGACTTAATGGCTCATTATATCTCACCCCTTCTAAACTCTTAATTCCACAGGTATTAATAATCCTCTCTTCTTTTCAATCATCTTGATGATCCATCAATCAACCAATCTTTTTTTTGCATTTCTGCTGTCTGTTAGTAGCTCCTGGTTATGAAGCACCTATTTCACAGCCCTGCAGATTATTTTTAACTCATTTCAACTAAAATATTTGTTTTTGCTTCAATCTTAAACTTAATAATATAGCCCTAGGCCCCTAACATATTAGTAAAGCTTCTAGTTTATTTTTAGCTGGAGAAAAAATGTATTGTTTTATATGTTATGATGCACCTCCCTATGTCCACTCTCTTTCCCTTCCCTTTTTAAAATTTTAGATCTGCCCATGCCTAGACTTTTCCAAAGTGCTTAAGGAGGCTAGATTTCAAAGGAATTTATGCATCCAGCTTCCTTTAATGATATTTCACAGTTAACAGATAAGTTTTTAACATCTCAGGTTGAGAGTGGTAAGAGTCTGCTGGCTCCCTTAGATAAAGAATATAGAGCAATGAATAAGAACACGCAGCATGGCAATTTTGCTTTCCATCCTGCAAAGTTAATCCATTTCTTTGTTACTAAGTTTTACAAGGGTTTTCACTGGTCTGGCTTTTTGTAGAGGTAATGCATAAAAAATAGTTTTGAATAGAGGGTTTGATAAGATTCTGATAGAAAAGGTTGGAGGAAAGTCTCAGGATATAAAGGGCTGGATTACATTCTCTGTCCTACATTTACCATGCTGTAACTCTTTTGGTAACATCTTCCCTATTTATTTCAAAGACAATAACATAACGGTATACAGGCACAGGAGTGCTGCATCTTAATGAAAAGTTAGAGCTGTTCAAGAAATATTTAGTGGTTCTATGTGAAGTCAGAAGTCTCTCTGGGTTCCCCTTGTGCTAGTTCTTTCTCTGCTACATAGGGAACTTTTTTTGGGTCAACTTTTCTATTTGGAATTTGTCATAATAATCATGATATGAGAAAAGGAGTTATTTTACTCTACCATTACCATGAAAAAAAGACCTGCATTAGGGCTAGGATTACACAAGAAAATCAGTTTCTTCATCTGTATGATAAGTGAAGCTCTTCTATCACAGAAGATTGCCATTTGTGAAATAGTTATGTAATCCGGAGAAGGAGTCTTACCTTGGACAGGAATCTTATGTATGTTAAGTTATTAGCTCTTTATGTTTCTTGACTACTAGCCAAAGAAAAGGTCAGGGCAAAAGTCTCATGTTGAGGGGCAGCTTTCTGGGCTTACTCTTTAACTGCTAGGAACTAAGACTAAGTACAGACGGTCAAAAATCCCAAGGCTGAATCAACTCACTCTTTGTAGGTTAGTCTAAGCTGCGGAAATTAAACTAAGAAACTACTGGACAGACATTCGTTTTTGAGTCAGGAAATGCAGCTGCATGCCTGCATTGGCTCATGCCAAAAGCTGGGGGGTACTAGAGCATGGCTCTCTGGCACAGCCAGCATGGTCTGTGTTTGCTTTCTCTTCCTGCTGCCCCCAAGGTCTCTGGGATTTGCAGTCCAGAATCACGGCAGCAGGACTCCGCACAGTTGCTCATCACTTCCTCTTCCTGCTTCTAGCAGATTTTGAAAGATTTTGAAAGTTTGTTCAGCACATTTCCACCCCCCCCTCCAATTGGGAATGCTGGTGTGGAGGTGTCATTTGTGCAACTGGATTCTGTTTCAGATGGGAGGAATTGCCCAGTACCAATGTTATTAGGGTTAGGGAGGAAATTACCATGTTTTTAGCACTTTTGTTGAGACTAATGAGTAAAAATGGCAACAGGGGACTGGGAGCATGCTGCCTCTTTCAGACAGCAAAAGTAACCTGTTAGCAAAATCTGTCTGCTGCAATGCATTTCCCAAAGCAGAGGACAGCCCCAGCTTCAGACCCTTGTTCCTAAATTTCCTGCTATGAGATCTAAACTCCCCCAAACCCTGATGAAACTCCTTCTATGTTTGGAAGAGTTCTATCTGTTCAGCCACCCCATCTAAAGGTGAAATTACACTTATTCTTAGACCATACTAAATCTCTAGATTGTTAAGTGATGTTAAAGCTGTAACATGCTGTGAACAGTCACATGTTAAGGGGTAATGTTGTTCCTTGTGGGCACATGCTCTTTCCTGCACAGTGAGCAGGGATATGGCTAGGAGCTAAGATACCTGGTCTCTCTCTGCTCTGGGTGAGGGTGGAGCTTGGAACAGCATAACCTGAGATACTGGAAAACTGCAAATTTCCCATTTTCTCTCTGTGGAACAGACTGAAGTTATCCTAATGTGTTAGGTAGCACAGCCCAAAGTTAACTATCTCATGAAGTGGCATAAATTTGAGATGCTCACAGCACACTTAGCATGAGTTGATGAACTTTAATGGGAGGCTGCTTACATATTAAGTACCCATAGTATGGTCTAAATGTAACGTGTAACTTCACTGTAATCATGGTGATGAGAAGACAGCCTGCAGCAGTGCTATATTCTTCTTCTGCAGCAATATCTTTCAGTCACTAATTCTCAGACATCTTTGCCACCACTTAACTAATCATAATCACACTTGTTTCAATCCTGAAACATGCAGCTGGGCCTTGCCCTTTCCTTTTGTTTATAAAATTATTATAAATTATTACAGTGATTGATTATCATGGGGAGAAATTAATAAAATCCAGTGAGAGAATTTTTTAAATATTAGTCTCAAAAAATCTATTTGTCAAGTTGAGGAACTAGAGTGCAGTTTGGTTATGTTTGGGGATCATGATGCCAATCTGGAAAGGGATGTTCAAAGGTACCATCCCAAGGGATATGCTACACTTCAGTTAGAAAAAGATTAAATGGGTAATAAAAATAATAAACAACCACAACATGCATGCAGTCCCTCATGATCCCATGCCCAAGAAGTCAACTACAGCACAAGCTACTTTGGATTCCACATTTAAAACAAAGGCAACTACAATACAATTATAAAAATGGACATGTTTCATTCAGATTAAGTTAAAATGAATGATACAGAATCAAAGACACACATGCCTGAAAGTGAAAGGTAAGTTGGTGAATTGGACTCTCTTCTTAAAGCTCATGATATATCTAGAGAGATCTGAATGAAAGAAGGCCCTCCAAAAGATAGAGCCATATCTTAAGCCGTTTGCCGAGGAGCACAAAAGAAGCAGAACACAAAAAAAAAAAAAAAAAAAAAAAAATATGCCATGCTTGAACTGTATCAACTGGCAAATATTGTAATAGCAGTTCCAGCAACACACATGAGTGCTGAAATAAATTTTTCATGTCTCAAACTTATTTCAGCAGCACAGTGGTCCAGTATGACAGAACATAGATTATAAGATGTTATTTTATTTCACTCAAACAAATTGATCATAAAAAATGATTAGTTTTGGCAATAAAACCCCTCTGCTAAAGTCATGTAAAGATGAAGTGCAGTCAAGTTGAAAACAAACAAACTAAGCTGAACCTGCACTAATTGAGTACATCTGAACCTGAACTAAACCCAAATAAAAACTGGTTTGATTCCTGGTGGCAGGTGAAACAGCAAGGGACGGCACACAAAAGAGCTGGAGAGGAGCAAGATTAGCGTGGCACCATGGCTACTTTCAGGGGCTAGTCCTGTCATAGGCCTGAAGTGTATAGATAAGTTCCGAATGCATTGCAGAAAAGGGAAGGCTAAGATAGTGTATTGGCAGGGTTTACCGGATGCTCATGTTCATCAGAACTGCCAGGTTTGGGTGGATTACTGCTGTGAAATGAGCATAGGAGTGGGCTGTATAGATGGATAGTGTGTCAGGATGACTGTGAGGTTGACAGAAGGGCTATGCAAAGTTTCGGATTGTGATTCGGATTTGGAGATGATTTGGAAGATTTGAAGGCCAAATCTAAGAATCTGAATCAAATTTCTAGAAGCTTTAGGCTTTCTGAATTGATTTGGTGCTTCCGAATTGATTCGGAAAAGATTCGGAGCCGATTTGGAGATTCTGCCATAGGGTATAATGGGGAATCAATGAAATATCTATAACTTTGGGGTTTTTTAGATGATTGAGATGAAACTTGCAGGGCTGGTAGCCCATGCTGAGGGTGTAACACCTGCCATGTTTCAAGCTGCAGGGGTTTATGGGGAAACTGTACCTCAAAGTCCTGAAAGCAAAACTCATGTCGTATGTGTGTGTTAAGCCACAGTGGGGTGAAAACTGCAGGAGTGGTAGCTCTTGCTGAGTCCACAAAGTCTGACAAGTTTCAAGGAGATAGGTGCAGGAGTTTTGGGGTAGCTGCTCTTCAAACTGCTGACAAGCAAAACTCATGACATAGGTGACACTGTGTGTGTGTTAAGGCACAGGGGGGTGAAAACTGCAGGCCTGCTAGGGCCTGCTACAGCCACAGAGCCTGCCAGCTGTCAAGGAGATAGGTACAGGGGGAGTCTGGGTTCTGGGGCCTGCACCTCTGGTTGCAGGCAGGCAAAACTCGTGACATGGGTGCTTGTGGGACTGTGTGTGTGTGTGTGTGTGTGTGTGTGTGTGTGTGTTCAGGTGCGCCCTTCCTGGCGCTGGGGCCTCTGCAGGACACGGCAGTGTGCCCCCATGAGTCCCTCTCCTCCGCTACAACCTCAGTCTGGCCCACCACTGTAAACAACAGCAGGTCAAAATAACTTAGTTGGCTCAGCACCAATAGCATTAGGAAACGCATGGACTCAGCATACACAGTGGAATTTTGACACACTCTGACCTGGTGGACATTTGACTCCCCAGGTACCTCTTCACTTTTACTTGTGCTGCTACATCCCCCTTTCCTCCCCACCCTCCCGCCATCCCACCCCCAGCCTGTCCCTCACCCCATGATGCCTCCATTTTCATTTTCACTGACTGGCTTTCTTGCCTTAATTGCATGCCAGGCCAGCCTCTGGCTTCTTTACTATTCCTTTCATCCAGGACTAGGAGACGCACCAGCTGTATGCACTTCCTCAGCCTGACAAAGGGTTTTTCAATCTGAAAGCTTCCTAAGATATATTTTTCTAACTATTTCATGTTTTTTTCATAATAAACATAGAAACATAAAAACACAAGATAAGCCATCACACACCATGAGTAACATATATCCAACACAGCATCTTTACTTCTTGCTGTCAATTCCTTTATAAAAAGACAGGGTCTGTGAAAGTTTCATCTGGGTACCTTTGATGCTGCTGGTGCTATTGGTGTTGAGCCAGCTAAGTTATTTTGCCCTGCCATTGTTTACAGTGGCGGACAGGTGTGAGGCTGTAGGGGAGGAGGAGGCCTCACGGGGGTACACTGCCATGTTGTGCAGAGGCCCCAGTGCCAGGAAGGGCGCATCTGAACACACACACACACACACACAGTCCCACAAGCACCCATGTCATGAGTTTTGCTTGCCTGCGGCCATAGGTGCAGGGCCCCAGAACCCAGACTCCCCCTGTACCTATCTCATTGACAGCTGAAAGGCTTTGTGGCTGCAGCAGGCCATAGCAGGCCTGAAGTTTTCACCCCACTGTGCCCTGACACACACACAGTGTCACCTATGTCATGAGTTTTGCTTGTCAGCAGTTTGAGGCACAGTTTCCCAGAAATCCCTGCACCTATCATCTTGAAACATGGCAGGCATCATGCCTTTAGCAGAGGCTACCACCTCTGCAAGTTTCATCTGAATCAGCTGAAAAACAATAAAGTTATAGATATTTCATTGATTCCCCATTATACCCTATGGCTGAATCTCCGAATCTCTTCGAATCAGCTCTGAATCTTTTCCAAATCGATTAGGCTGAATCAAATCAGAAGTGATTCGAATCTCTAAATCAAATTGAGCAAATCTGAATCAGCCGAATCCAAATCTGAATCGAATAGTTGCCTATCCACACAGGTTTATTTGACAGTATCAGTATGGAGACAGACACAGTTATGAATGTTTTCAGAATACTTGTTCCGACCTAGCCAGCCTCCAGAGTTTGAGGGGACTAAATGGTAAAGTTACAGAATTTGTTTTTAATAAATTCCAGATCCATTTTTTCTAGAAGTTAACACTGTTAATACTGCAATTTAAATTTAGGGGCTAAATCCTGAAAGGTGCATTCAACTGTAGTTCATTACTCTTTTAAGAAAGGAACCAGAGGGTTTAGCTTCAGACATTTACATTTTAGTGGTATGGAATCTCTTTCTGTCTTTAGCAGGAACTGTGATTCCTCTTTGGATTATCTGTCATACAAATGCACCTGAGGCCCCGTTGTGCTAGGTGTCATATCTTAAAATACAAATCTTAAAAGATAAATGGCCAAATCATATGGCATGGTGGAAATTGATTTTCTTCCCATTTTACAGATGGAGAGCTCGTGGTAGTGGTGATATTTTTTATTGTTATATTTTATCTTTCAGCTCTCACAGATTTTAGCTGATTTAAAAAAAAATGAAATCTTCATAATTTCCCAAGCAGGAAGCAATTTTGACCACTTGAAACCTGAGATACTGCTCCTGCCTTTGTTTAAGGTAATTTGGATCATCACAGAGCCTCATAGGAGAGCTGAGAGACTACTTATCAGATAAGAACTGCCTGCCCAGAGGAGTTTTCCATCTATTGACTCCTCTGACAAATCCTATGAAACATGAACTTTCATTTCTACCCAGGAGAATCTTTACAATATTTTCTCCGATGCATGATGAAGGGTGTTTGTGTCTGAAAGTTAGCAATTAAATAATTGTTTTTGCAAAAATCTTGTTGGTCTAATAAAAGAGATCATCTCTACCATGAGCCCTGTTTGCTGTTCATTGTAGTTTGGTTTCCTGCCAAACAGTGAGCGAGGCTTGCCTGGCTGTATGCAAGATTTTAAATTAATAGCTGCATAGGTACTGAATGCGAGTTCCCTTTGCAGAACAGTCCTGAACTTCTATACTATTCTGAACTTCCATTTACCAGAAAGGAAGAAAAACGATCATGGTTCTTTTCTCTTTGAAGTAGATCCAGAAACATTAATGACCCTACATCTTTAATATCTCACCATTCAATCCTGAGATGTTTGTAGCAATTGGAAATGAGTATGGTTAGGCCTATGCATGGAAGACATAAAGAACAGTGGGTACTTTGTTGGGGATGTTGAAGCACGATGCACTGCTACCTGTATATCATAATCTAGTAAAGGACTATCAAATATAAAAATAAACTAAAAGCAGTGAGTACCACCTCACGATAGCATAATTACAAATAAGTAAGAATTGGGCAGGGCAGCAAACATCTCTGATCAAGTAACAGAAAGCAAAATGACCCTTGATGTGAACTTCTGGCAGGCCAGGATATGGTCCCTAAATTACCCAAGCTGCAGCTACAAGAGCACTGAAAAATAGCAACCAAGGCCTCTCCTCCTTCATGTTAGCTTCTTAAGAGTGATGTCAGGTACAACATGCATTGCTCTGATTCCTATTAAATGCTCTGATTTCATTGCAATTAATGTTATTTTTAGTAATGGATATTGTTAAGTAGGTACAACAATTTCTGAGAGAGGATTATTTTCTTGTCCTAGCTCAGTGGTGTGACTTTCGTAGGTGTAGGAGGCCACTTACCCCTGAATAGCAGCAACCTTGAAATGGGCTTTGTAGTCAGATATTGTGCTTTTGGTCACACAAGGAACTCTGGTACCATAGTGACAAACATGGTAAATGTAAGGAGATTAGAGCAGGTGACTTGGAATATGAGCTGCATTTTGCTCTGAATGGGACTGACCCTCTTTAGCTGAACAGTTTGGAACATCCAGTTCTGGTCTGCTTCTATCTTATTGTTCGTAGTTTTAGTTACTTCTGAAGGTAAAATTGAACTGTCTGGAGTCTGTCTCCATGGTCACTTTCATATGTTAAGGTTTTTTTTATACCTTCCATTATAACTTTAAGCTCGACTCTTACTACTGAAGCTTAATATCTATCTGTGTGTGTGTGTGTGTGTGTGTGTGTGTGGTTAGAGGTCATTAATTGTGTCTAATGCAGTGATTCTCAACCAGGGTATGATGGCATCCTTGGGTTCCAAAGAGGATTTGTGTGTGTTTTAAAGGGGGGAGGGCTGCAGTCATCCCAAAATTTGCCATAGTCCTGCTCCTGGCACTGCTGCCACCTGCCCCAAGTGCAGCCCAGCCCAGCCCCCCAACTGGAAAAGCCTAGTGCCAGCCCCAGCCTACAGCAGCAGCCTGTTCTCACCCCAGGAACGGATCTGAGGTGTTGGGAGGCACCCCCTGGATGCATGGCTTGCAGCTTCATCCCATGCCTCACCCCGGCTGTGCAGCATCTGCCCCAGCTCCACTCCCTAACTCTCCACAGGGGCCTCTCATATGCTCGTCCCCCCTCCCCAAGCCTCTTCCCTCACAACAGACTTACCAGCCAGACCTGGCTGCTTTCCATGCTGCCAGGCTGTGCTCTTGGCTGCCTGTGTGCTATAGTACAGCTGCATGTCTGCGTGGGACATTTATCGGCTGCATTATCAGCCGCATCAGCCGTAAAAAAACTGATTGCTGATACAGTCAATTTTCCTTATATTGGTGCCGATCTGATATAGGACTGATCAATGCACCTCTAGTTTGGTGCATTGGTGAGAATAGGAGTTAGGTAGCCTGTTTCTTGAAAGATATTATTTGAAGTTGGGAGGCTGTCTGTAATCTTAGAGTAGCCAAGGGTAGCCATGGCTACCTTGAGGTGGTCATAATTTACCGGGAGTGGTTAGAGGTCATTAATTGTGTCTAATGCAGTGATTCTCAACCAGGGTATGATGGCATCCTTGG
The DNA here is from genome assembly GCF_030867095.1 of Alligator mississippiensis. NCBI lineage: Eukaryota > Metazoa > Chordata > Crocodylia > Alligatoridae > Alligator > Alligator mississippiensis. The sequence goes on from NC_081826.1 coordinate 73,538,753, forward strand.
GTTCCTTGAGATCCTTTCAAGGGTGCCATCGGGTGGGGCACACAATATTAGTAATGTCAGATTTACAAACATGATTCACAAAGTAAACCCAGAGATTTCAAATAGAAATCTATAGTTATAGTCTTTCTGAGATCTTTGCAACAGAAAAAAACCTGCTGTATTGTATTTCTGTAGTGGAAATAAAGAGTGAAAGAGAAGAGTCTGGCACTTTCTGAGGAGTGCCGTGAGTCTATTGCGGCGTGTCTTCAGTCTAAAAAGGTTGAGGACCAGTAGTTTAACATGTTCAGTCTGGGGACTTTAGGTAACAAGTAGAGGGATTCTCTTGTCTTTGTTTTGGGGGTATAATCTGTCCTCATGGGGGATGTACAGAGATCTGACATTGACTTCTGTGGTGTCTTTCAATAGTTGCCAGGTCTAGTGGCATATGGGAATAGGCTAGTGCCAATATAATCATAAACTCCCTCTGTGATGGTGCCACTGTCAGAGACAGTGGAATGTTCTAGGTTGCCAGGTTTGTGGATAAGTAAAAACTGCATAGCATGGGTTCATGAGAGTTGGAATAATTAATTGTTCTCCTGTGTTTCCAGACAACATAAGAGGTCATTTAATCATTCCTGGTATTGTGCCATGGAGTTTATAAAACTATCAGTAGTTGTCTGTAGGATTCTTGTATATATCGTGGGAGACTCCATCCTGAGGGGGCAATCTGCCGCCCTGACCCCTTAGCCCTGGAAGTCTGCTGCTTCCTGGGAGCCTGTATCCAAGACATCGCAGAGTGGATCCCTGAGCTCCTCTGGCCCACTGACCACTACCCTATGCTCCTTATCCATGTGGGCACCAATGACACAGCTTGGAACCCTCCCAACCAGGTCATGAAGTGCTACAGGGATTTGGGAGCAGGGCTGGGGGTGCAGATGGTGTTTTTCTCCATCCTTCCAGTTTCAGGCTATGGGCTGAGGAGGGAGAGGAGGATCGAGGTAGTGAACCAAAGACTGCAGTGCAGGTGTCATCAGGAAGACTTTAGCTTCCATGACCACAGTCGGCTCTTTGGTGAGAGAGGCAGGAAACTGCTGGGAAGGGATGGCCTCCACCTCTCTCCACTGGGGAGGAGGCTCTTCTCAGCCAGACTGCCTGGCCTGCTCCACTGGGCTTTAAAATAAGCCCACCAGGGGATGGGGGGACTACTGCCACTGCTGGCCCATTGAGCAACCCTTAAAAAGCCAGCAGGACAAGACATTTCAGGGCTGGGGCAGGGGTGGGCTCCCTTAAATAACCTGTAGGCAAGGCAAGGGCCCCCAAGGGGACACTTACCTTTCTGTACACAAATGCCAGGAGCTTGGGGAATAAACAGGAGGAACTTGTCCTCCTGCTAACACAAACAACTATGATGTCATAGGGATAATGGAGACCTGGTGGGACTTCACCCATGACTGGACCATGGGTATAGATGGCTATACCCTGCACAGGAGAGATCAAGTGGACAAAAAGGGTGGGGGTGTAGCTCTCTATGTCAAGGAGAGCTATGTGCCCCTGCAAGCCAACATTGGTGCCCAGGATGGATGGCTGGAGACCCTCTGGGTTAAGATCCATGGGGAACACAGCACAGGAGACACAATGGTGGGAGTCTACTACAGAACTCCCACCCAGAATCAAGAGCTTGACCAGGAGTTCGCCAGGGAATTGGCTGAGGCCTCACGCTCCTGGTCCATGGTTGTCATGGAAGACGTTAACTACCCAGACATCTCATGGGAAGAGTGCTTAGCCAAATCCGAGTGGTCGTAAATCTTCCTCACATGCATGGATGACCTCTATCTGACACAAGAAGTCTACAGGCCAACGAGAGGTTGGTACTGGCAACCTCGACCTGGTACTGGCAACCGGGGACAACCTAATCAGCAACCTAATGATTGAAGCGAAGCTGGGTGACACTGACCATGAGCTGATCACCTTCACCATCTGCCGCATAGCTGGCAAGTCAGTCAGCAATACAGAAGTCCTCAACTTCAGGAAAGCTGACTTTGAAAAGCTAAGGAGGCTTGTCAGTGAGGCCCTAAGGGACCAAGATCCCAAGGGGAGGGGAATTCAGGAAGAGTGGTTTCTCCTCAAGGGAGAGATCCTAGCACAAGCTAAGTCTATCTTGTCTCGGACAAAAGGCAGCAAAAGGGCACAGCAGCCCCCTTGGCTCAGCAAGGAACTATCAGACCTCCTGCGTCTAAAAAGTAAGACCTACAAAGGATGAAGGATGGGATTCACCTCCAAGGAGGAATATTCTGCACTGGTCCGGACCTGCAGGGAGAGAACCAGGACAGCCAAGGCTGTGACAGAACTCCAAATGGCTACAAGTATCAAGGATAATAAAAAGTCCTTTTTTAGATATGTGGGGAGCTGGAGGAAAAGCAAGGGCAACATTGGACCCTTGCTAAACCAGATGGGACAACTGACAACCCAGGAAAAAAAACAACTTCCCAAATGAGTACTTTGCATCAGTTTTTCACCAGTCCCATGGGACACCCTTGCCCATCATGGTACAGGGAGGCTCAGGTAAGGGAGATTCCTTACCCTTCATCAATGCTGAACTCATGAAGGAACACCTTGAGAGGCTGAACACCTTCAAGTCAGCCAGCTCTGACTTTCTACACCCCAGGGTACTCAAGGTGCTGGCAAGCATCATAGCTCAGCCCCTGGCATGAATGTTCGAGAAATCCTGGTGCTATGGTGAAGTGCCCGAAGATTGGAAGAAGGCCAATGTGGTGCCTATCTTCAAGAAAGGGAGGAAAGTGGGCCTGTAGTTTGCTGGATCCATCAACCTGACCTGTATCCCAGGGAAGGTCTTAGAAAAGGTTATCAAAGAGACCATTCTTAACAGACTGGCTGATGGCAACATCCTGAGGGATAGCCAGCACAGGTTTGTTGTGGGTAGGCCTTGCTTGACCAATCTCATTTCCTTTTATGACCAGGTGACCTATCACCTGGACAAGGGAAAGGGGACTGATGTCATATATCTTGACTTTAAAAAAGCCTTCGATCTGGTATCTCATGATCACTTCTTGGCAAAACTGGCCAGCTGCAGCCTTGGGTCCACCATGATCTGCTTGCTGGGGAACTGGCTCCGTGGTTGGACCCAGAGGGTGGTGGTTGATGGAAGTCCATCATCATGGTGCCCCTGTGACCAGTGGGGTCCCTCAAGGCTCTGTCCTTTCGACCTATATTGTTCAATGTCCACATCATTAATGAAGATGTTGGAGTCAGAAGTGGACTGGCCAAGTTTGCCGATGATACCAAACTTTGGGGGAAAGCATCCACACCTGAGGACAGGACGGCAATCCAGGCTGACCTTGACAGGCTAAGGAAATGGGCGGATGAAAACCTGATGGTGTTTAATACCGAAAAATGCAAGGTTCTCCACCTCAGGAGGAAAAAACTGCAGCATGCTTATAGGCTTAGCAGTGCTATGCTGGCTAGCACTATGGATGAAAGGGACCTGGGGGTCATGATTGACCACAAGATGAACATGAGCCTTCAATGTGATGCTGCAGCTAGTAAGCGAGCAAAATACTGGCTTGCATTCATAGATGCTTCTCAAGCAAATCCCGGGACATCATTCTCCCATTGTACTTGGTCTTGTTGAGGCAGCAGATGGAGTACTGCATCCAGTTTTGGGCTCCACAATTCAAAAAGGATGTGGAGAAGCTTGAGAGAGTCCAGAGGAGAGCCACGCATGTGATCAGAGGTCAGGAAAACAGACCTTATGATGAGAAGCTGAAAGCTATGGGACTATTCACCCTGGGAAAGTGTAGGCTCAGGGGTGATCTGATGGCCACATATGAGTTTTTATAAGGGGTGTTCACCAGGATCTGGGGGAACATTTGTTCACCAGAGCGCCCCAAGGGATAACAAGGTCGAACGGTTATAAACTCTTGCAAGACTGTTTCAGGCTGGACATAAGGAAGAACTTCTTCACTGTCTAAGTCCCCAAGCCATTGGAGGTGGTTCAAGCACCTACTTTGAATGCCTTCAAGAGAAATTTGGATGTTTATCTTGCTGGGATCCTGTGACCCCAGCTGACTTCTTGCCCCTGGGGCAGGGGGCTGGACTAGATGATTTTACAAGGTCCCTTCCAGCCCTAATGTCTATGAAATCTATATGCTGCTTGTCCATGAGAACAGTGGCACCCCCCTTATCAGCCAATTGTATGGTAATATTGGGGGTGGGGGGGGGGGTTAAGGCTGAATGTAGGTCTCTGTTCTCAGAGTGGCACAAATGAAGGTATATAAATCATCTTCTACACTAGTCTATTTTTTCCTCATTTGTAATGTGCTGGAAACTTGATTTCTTGACAGCACTGTTCAGTTAAAACTCTGCCTGTCAAATATTCTTTTCTTGAGAATTTGAAATCTGTCTCAATTTGCATTTGTTCTGAACTGATAAAGGCTTGTTCTAGTTTTTTTTCCCCCCTAAATAAACTTGCAGCTGACTCTTATGGAAATGAACTTCTCTATAACCAGGATGTGAACAGTGTAGGTTTATGCTTAAACATAAGTTTGACTAGCCTATGGAGTATTTATAAATCTTTCAAATCATGATGTTAATATTATTTGCATTTCTGGGCTTGTTCAGGAGTTTAAGCAGAATTCTCTAGTGAAGGAAAATATCTCTTTATAATTATAGAAGTAATAGAATAATAAAGAGGACTCTGTAGAATTTTTAATTACTGCCTATTACTCATACTTAACAATGTGTTAACTTGACATCCAAATTTCAAGGAAAGAATTTTACATATTAAAAGCGTATCCAGGTTTAAAGGCCTTTTCTGTCACCACTACCTCTTTTATGGTGTGATTGAAAAACACTGGTCCCATTTTTGTCATTTTTACCATCTAGCCTTACAATCTTCCCTGTGATGGTAGTGGACAGTTGAACTTCCCTTTAAAGTGTGGAAACCAAAGCTGGGTGCAGTATCTCAGTCATGGTTATGCTAATGCCACATGCAGAAGAAATACCACCCCCTCCTTTTACTTGATGTTCTCCGTATTATCCATTCCTGGTTCTTGTTTGTGCATATAGCTATAGCATCACAGGTGGAGTTTATCATTAAAGACCTACTTGATTTGCAGTTTCATGTTTTTCGTGGAAACTGTGAAAACCAATAGAATCTGCATTCACCAGGAAATATTTCACTGGCCACGATTTCCCAGAAACTTGTATTATTCATATAAAATGTTGTTTTAGAATCTCCCAATCCTTACTGCAATACTTTGACAATGTGGCAATCCCTGAAGCCGCTCTCACATGCTTGAGACTTACTGACCATCTGCAGCGATGGTGGGGTCTCTGCCAATTTGCGGCAATGGTGAGACCTCTCTGCCAATCTGTGGTGAGGGGTAGGGATGCCAGGAAATGCCCATGAGATTGACTCTTTGTCCCGTGAGCAAGCTGTGAAACTGATTTAGTCTCACTGTGAGTTAAGTAGGTCTCTACTCATCATCAGTTGATAACTCAATACTCTACACTTTCTCCACTGGTCACTTTCCAGTTGCTGCTTTTCATCTTATTAGCATGACCAACATTCTTTGTTAAATGTCTGACTTTAGAAGTGGCTGCAATTAAAACGCATTTAAGCCTTAAATATGCTTCTGATTGGTCAGTATAATGGACTTGCCTCCATTTGTATTTACCACTCTACCAGTTTTTGCACTTTTTGCAATAACTTTGTGTTTTCTTTTAGAATATAGATAAAATTTACTGAAGAACAGATTTCTATTAGCTCTCACTAGATCTTTCAGGAGATGATTACCCATTTATAATAGGTATTCACAATCTCAGTTAGTTGGTTTTTAAGTATTTCACATGGGCAACGTTAGTATTTTTGTGTTGTGCTAATTTTTTTTAAATCAAAATGTTTTATTACCTAGAATCAAAAGCCTTATGGAAGCGGAAGCACATATATATATCACTGTTACATTATCAATCCCCTTTAATCCCATCTAAAACAGGTATAGTGTGTGACAGGTATATGTTATGCAAAAAAACCCGCAAAACAACAACAACAAAAACCCATGTTGACTGACATTAATTATAGTATCATCCTTTGATTATATGCCATATTAGCCTCTTCATGCTCTGTCATGCATATGCAGCTACATTATTGGTTGGCCTTTAGTTGTGTAGGCAGTTTTTATTCTGACATACTGACTCTTTTGTTGCATTTTGCATGTATCTTTTATAATATGACTCTAGTCTGGAATGCCAAAGAGAAGAATGATTTCCTGACTAGAATTGAATAGATAACTAACCTTAGACATGTTGTCAAGAACTTGCTAGTCTTATGAAATATTATGTTTAACACTTACACTTTATAAGTCTCTGTACAGAGAACAATTTAGAAGATAGTCTTAATAGGTAGTATAACCATACTAAGATTTATACAGTGACATAGATCTAAATCTTATTGAATTTCTAAGACATCTAAGTAACCCTTGTGAAACATTTTTTAGGTATATGAGGACACGTTTATTGCTGCCTGTGTGCTGCTTGAGACTACTGCTGAAGAATAAACTCTATCTACCTTTTCTCACTTTGTAGCTAGGTACAGACGGTCAAAAAAACCCTGAGGCTGTATCAATTCAGTCTTTTTGGGTTAATTTAAGCTGCACAGGAAGTGAATAGACATTTACCTTGGATTCAGGAAATGCAGCCACATGCCTGCAGTGGTTCAGGCCACAAGCCAGGAGGAGTTAGAGCATGGTTCTCTGGCTGTGTATTCACTTCCTCCTCCTGCTGCCCCTGAGGTCTCTGGGATTTGCAGTCCACAATTGCAGCAGCAGGACTCTGCAGGGTTGCTCATCACTTCCTCCTCCTGCTTCAGGTGCCCCTTGGATTTGTAGTTCACAGTTGCTGCCAGCAGTAAGTTGGGGAAGGGGCGTTTAACTGCCCTGCCTGGCTCCAGACCACAGCTGGCCAGCCCTCACTGCTCCAGCTAGACAGCAGAGGGGAGGAGCCATCCTTGCTCTCTGGAGCAGACAGCCAGCCCAGGGCTGGAAAGCGTGGTGGGACGCTGGGGAATTGTGATTTAACTTGAACCAGGAAGGGGTCTGGGACAGAAGTTTCATAAAGCTGTTTGAGCCGAATCAGTTAAGTCTGATGCTACTGTAGCAGACTTATTGCTTTAGCTCAGGATGAGTCCTGGGCTCAAGGTTCTGCAATTCTGATTGGTGGAGCCCATCCATCAATCAGAAGCAAGCCAGGGAAAGCAAAGCCATGCCCTTTCCCCTAAGGGAGGGGGCAAGGAGCAGTCTTTGACCTGGTTCGAGACTGCACCCTGCCAGGTCCGGAGAACTTTGGGGGAGGAGCCTGTGAAGCATATAAAAGGAGAGTGTGCTCAGCATGCTGCAGGAGAGAGATGTGGTGAGGGGTGATGAGGATAGAGGAGCTCTGGAGACGACCATCCTTGGAACCTCACCTGAGCCTCAACGGTGCATCAATTGGTGCACGGAGAGCTGGCCTTGGGAGCAGCTCGAGGCTGATTGGGCCCTACCCAGTATGCAGACTGGCACATGAAGAGTCAGCCCTGGGAGCAGCTTAAGGCTGCTTGGGCCCCACATGGTGCGCAGGTTGGCACATGGAGAGCTGGCCCTGGATGTAGCTCAAGGCTTCTCAAGTTAGCCTCGGCTCTAGGCCGAGTAACCAGAGTCCCGCAGTATGCCTCTGCATTAAACTAAGAGAGCCCCGGTGCCCAGAGCAGGGCCAAGGAAAGGGAAGGACCAGGGAACTGGAGCCAGTAAAGGCTTGGCTCACAGGGGGGGTTCTCTGGGTGCCCAGTGCGGGGCACCAGCCATCAAGAGGAGCCAGAGGTGTTGCCGGAGAGAGGCTCTCATGGGACTGGCCACTAGGGGATGAGCCTTGGCTGCTTCAGAGCAGGAGTGTGAGTTGCTGGGAAAGCAGGTCCTACAGGGGAGGTGGGCTTGGGAGAGAAGGGTCTGCAGCCTCCACCCTCCTCCATTGTGGGAGGGGGCATATCCATATCCCAGGGCCCTAAAGGGGAGGGGATCCAGGGAACACCCAGTGAGGTGCTGAGTGCACCCCCTTATTCTGTGATTGTTGTTGTTTCATATTGTAGAGGTTAATATAGTTATGGGTACTCCTTAAGGGAGGTTATATGGGTTTATCTGTCTTCATTGCCTATATGTGTTTATTACCTATTATCAAAACATACCTGTATTGGTGCCTGTGTACATCTATGGTATTCCTACCTCAATTTACCTGGGTTATCTAAGTTGATGCTCATGTGTTTATTGCACTGATATCTTGACTTACCTGTTCCAAAGTGTTAATGCTTATTTTGTGCAGGGGGGTTAATTATTGTTTATGCTGTGAATCACCCGGTTTATATTTTTCCAGTCCCACAAAATGGTATAATATGTTGACTGCAGGTTATTGTATATGGTGTCACATACTAATTCTCCTGTAAATATTTAATGTTCCTTATTTATACTTATTTATTGTAACAATACATTTGTATATAGTTAAGTCCTTGGTCTTGGCCTGGTTCTGTAGAGAGGAGAGGGAACTGCTCCCAGGTGGCAGGTCCCTCTCTCAGCACCCTGCCTGATGACTGCTGGCAGACAGGGCATACCCCTGGTTGCAGCTGGGCTACATTACATTCAACCAGGTTTATCTTAGATCAGATTCAGCCATTTTAAATTGGTCTATGTGCACTGAATTTATGTTCTGTTATAGGTTTAAATCAGTTTTAGATTACATAAACCATTTTATCTGCAACTTCTGCCCCTAGCCTACTTGCTTTGAACCCAGAACTGAGAGTCAGGGACAGAGCTCCAGGGATGTCTCTCTGCCTGTTTCTGAGCATGTCAAAAATCTTGAAGGGCAACTATTATAAGTGTGTAGTAATGCAACGCTATAAATTAGTAATTCAGGAAGAGGCTGTTCTTGATCAAAGCTTGGCTTCTCTGTTTAAAGAATTAGACTTTACTCAAGGGAATAAAAAACTATAGTGGAAAACTTCGTGACTCCAGTAAAGTGAAAGTCTAAAAAGAGAGAGAGAGAGATGCACACAAACACCTTGCATAGCTATGATTTTCTCTGATTTTAGGCTCCATAGTTTTACTTTGCTTACCCCACAAATGTAATAAGAATTTTATTTACGGACTTGTGGCAATGATACTATTTAGTTGCTGCCATACATTTTAGACTTGCTCTATGTGTTCATTAACTCCTGAATAGATATTTTATTAGATAAAGCCACTTCTATCTTTAACAGTACTGTCATCAGTATAGGTTCCTTACAATATTTATTTGTTTTCAGTTTGTTCACAAAGACCCCCCTCTACGTGTTACAGGTATTGTGCAATTAACTGGTTAATTGTGCAATAACCTTAAGACCAGCTACACATGCAAAATAGCTATCACATGATAAAGAGCTCCAACCAGTTATAAAGTTAGATCTTGAAAATATGTATTGACTTTATAGTTGTTTGCTCTTGAGCTTCATTTGCATATGTAGCAGGGTCTCCCTTGTGGCTGGGAGCCCTATCAGCTGACAGTGCAGGGGTAATCTTACCCCAGGCTCTGGGGATTGTAGCTGCTGTGATCCCCAAGCCGGGGGGATGGATGTGAAACCGCCACTGCATGCTGGGCTCTCGGTTTGGCTCTTCTCCTGCAGTGGGGACTGAGAATACCACAGTTGACAAGGCTTTTGATCCTGGCTGCTCATGGCCTCCCAACCATGGAAGTCTGCTTCTTGCCAGTTCAGGGGGAGCCCAGGATCAGGCTCCCCCTGCACTGGCAATATGATGTGATTGTATCTAATGTGTGATCCCACAATCCCACCTCCTGCCATGCACAAGTAGCCTGTGACCACATACCTGTGACTACCTCCCTGTGTACTGCATGCCTGTGGCTCCCTCACCATTACAATATACCTCCCACTGCTGTGTGCTAACTCTGCAGCCCTCCTCCTGCTGCATTGTGTGCCTCTGAACCCCACAAATCCCTTGCTGCACCATGCATCCCAGGCTCACCCTCAGCTCTTTGCACTGCTGTACTTCCCACCTTGCCCTGCTGGGGCAAGAAGTGACAGCTGGACAAGGGAGAGAAGGGAGTTCAGCAATGTGGGGAGCAGTGCTCTGTGGGCTGTCAGTTAGACCTCTCTGCTTTATACAGATTTAGGTAGTAAATCCTTGAATCTTTTGGAGAAAGATGGCTTGCCATTATGGAAGTGTGTTTGTCCTTATCTAGAGTTAACCAAAACCAAATATGAAAAAAAATGGGTATAGATTTGTATTAATGTCAGACTACAATAACTCTTGCCACTCCATAAATATTTCAAGACTGTCTTCTTGCTGTGGCATGCAATGTTATCCTTCTCGATTTATTGCGACTTTGGAAACATATTAAAATCTATTAAACTGACTGCTTTTGAAATGCACAGACTGTACAAAGACTGAGAGGGGAAAAGAAATCTTCAATGGAAGACATAAGTGAGAAAAATTAAACAAAAATGCATAGGAAATATTAATGCCCAAGTGCTTTTCGTTGATGGATTTTAAAGGATATTGCTGAGCAGGTAGTCTTATGGTCCCAGCTGTAAAAATGGGGACATTGAGACGTGGGGATGGGAAGTGACTTTGGGCAAGTCACTCAGAAGGCAATTAAAACATCGACTCATGCATTTAACAACTTAATGGTTCTGCATAGTTGCTTGACTATGACTAGATTGTTGGAAATCTAGACAAATGTTAGAGTACATATTACTTTGCATGCCAGAACTCAAGATCTGTGCAGCCTCTCCAAATGATGCAAAGGGGTTCTTTTCCTCCTTCCTTTGCTCTCTACTTTTGTTTTCCAGGTCACAATCTAGCACTTACTTATGCTGCTTATCTCATTTAAAAGATTTGAATTTTGAAACCTAGTGTAAACTATCATTGAATAGGACAGCTAAACTTGTCTGCATCCACTTCTTGTGGACATTCCCAAGGAGAAAGCTGGGTCACTATTGAAAGAACCTTGTGAACAAGTGAGATGTGTACAGGGAAGAAAATACGTTTTTAATTGTAGTGCCACATTAGAAGCTTACTTACCACATTAGCTTACTTAAAGCTATCTGACAAAGTATTGCATTAAAATAACTCATGGCAATATAGAGACAGAAAAGGACTGACAGCTCAAGAAGTAAACCATTCAATGTCTTTCATTTGAAGTAGGGTAGATGGACAACTTCTGTCTAGGTTTATAAAGAGCAGCAAGTTGTATGATCATTTTATTGCAACAGTAAAGATATGTTCCTATAGGGCAATCTTGATTAGATGTCAAAGAATGAAGGACATCAAAATTACTTCTTCCTACTCTGTCAAAAATAGATTGTCAGTCATGCAGGTCAATGTCCACCCACCTTCTGTTCTGAATCTGAAGCATGTAGTTGTGGAATCCAGAAGCAGAACATGAAGGGAACTAATCAGCTAACACAGTAGCCTTCTTGCTTTTTGCCTTGCTCCAGAAAGTTTCTATCCATACACTCTGTATTGTCTCAGCCTTGTAAATTGTCATATTTAGAAAATGTGTGTGTGTGCGGGGGGGGGGGGGGAGGGGGGGAGGCGTGTTTCCGCTGGTGGGAAAGGGGAGGGTACATTTTTAACAAAGTTGAATGAAAAAATGTAACTGGTTCCATTTATTTCAGCTTTACTTATTACCTCTTCTTAGTTCAATTGCAGCAGTGTTTCTTTTGCTATCATGGTCTTGGCTATTTGTAAATAGCTGACAGGATTCATTTTTAGTCAATTGCATTTTGTCCCCCATACGTCTTAATTTGAAATTCACAGAGGAAAAACAAGCCCCCTCTTCCCAATTATTCAAAGTAACTCCTCCATTTACTAAGACATAATTGATGACTGTATTCACATAGACTGAAAAATGCAAATTGTCACAGAACCTGCATTTCTTGAATGGATGTCACAGTTCTTTAATATAGAATTCTAGTTGCCTTAATCAATTTTTCACACCAGATTATGCTTAGATACTATTACAGCAACCAAATATCAAAATGCTGCTTGGACTTTTCCTATTAAAAATAAACTCTTTGCTCATGTGCCATTTTATGATTTTCTGAAAAATTATGGCTCAAAAATTTAAGCTTGAGATTAAGTTTCTTTAACCTTGAAAACTGTATATCACTTTGATGTAGGATGTGGCTTACGATAGCAACAGAACAGAGCCCCCAAATTCTATTACTAGATCACTAGCCCAAAGGTATTTTAAATGAGTTTACCAGGAGTATAACTACATGCCTTATAATTAGCCAAACATACAACATTGTGTGAATGTGATGAGTCAAAATCACTGTAAGCTGGGATAATGATTACATCTGAGGAAACTGCAAGTTGCTTGCAAATATGCTACAAGCAGAAAGGTTAATGAATAAATTTGTTCAGTTCTATAAGCTAGAGTTTTAATGAGGTCTTAACCTCATTTCCATTTCTCTAGGTACAAATCTTTGCCTGTAAATAATTGTGCCCACATTATTGCATTTCAGATACATTTTGGGTGAAAATACTGGCTGAAATTTTCTAAGCTGCACTGAGGATGTGGCTTAATATCTCCAATTAGTATTCAGTTGCTAATTCTTTGAAGATGATGACCCTCTTGTGGTAATGGTGGTGGGTTTAACAAGCAGATACTCTAGTCTTGATAAAACAAACTTGTGATGTGTTTTTAATGTCTTTGGAATATAAAGCTGCAAAAAGGAAAAATTGTTCTGGCTTTATGTAATAGGATGCTTGTTTAACACACTGTAGTAACTAGGTGACAGAGATGACGCATGCTATTTTTTAACACAATGGATAGGAGGAATTTCTCTAGGTCATAATATCATTTTTAAATCCTTCCTCATATAAAGTAGGATCCTTCACAATGCAGTATAGGCTTCAGGAAAATGTCAGTGTAAACACTCTCAGCAGCTTTATCATTCTTCAGGTAGAGAAAGATTAAAGTAAATGCTACCTCTAAGAAGACGAAAAATTCCACCTCTATACCATAGCCCTTAGGCAATGTCCATTTTCTCTAAAAACAGCCATTGCAGTACATCTTAAATCTAGTAAAATAGCTAAATGTGATGAAAATGCCCACTGCTATTTTGAAAAACTATGGCAATGTGTATCGGTGAGGAGCTAGAAACAGTTCTTATGCTCCCCACCCTGCCCCATCATTTAGCATTATGGCATTACTGGATGTCTAGGAATTGTAACTAAGTGGTTTAGTGGTTGAAAAAATACCTTATTTGCAATGAAAAATAAAGTTAGTCATTACTTTTGAAGTAGATGGTAAGTAACCTTAAAAGAGCATCTACAGGATTATTAGGCTAACTGGATAACAGGTAAGAAACTGCATATCAGAGTAATAGCAATTTCCTTTTAGTGCTTCTAAAGCCTGCAACCCTTGCTTATGAAGCAGATCAGTATCATTATCACCCTTTATACAGGTGTTAAAGCTGAGGCACAGAGAGGTGAGGTGTTATGCTCAAGGTCATGCAGCAGGTCAGTGTCCAGATTAGCAATAGGATACAGAAATGTAATAGAGTCCACAAATCATTCCTGAAGAATACAATGAAGCATCAAGGGCCAGATTTGTTTCATAGAGAAAATGTGTAAGTGGACCGAGGTGCTGAAGTGCTGTTCTATTCCACCCTGCTCAAACTTCTGAGAAATACTTAAAGCAAAAAGGTAGTTAGCCCTCTCCTTTTTCTGTTTTTGTGACTCAGTTTTAAGAACTGATCACATAGCTGTCTACAAAGAGATGGAGAAAGAATTATACATGGTTTTAAGAAATAAATAATCTGAGTAGACTGAAGAGTTTTGGGAATATATCATTAGGAAGGAAAAGGTATAATATGCTCTCTGACAGAGAAACATGAAACTCAATAAAGGCAAGGACACAAGTTTAATAATAAAAATGCTCTTATTTATTATTCACTAATCCATGGGATTTAATACTATGGAAAGTTATAGTATTTCCCTTAGAAATAGAAACACTTTCTAATTTAACCCTGCAAACACATTTAAAACACAGTTATTAGCATAATTAAAGAATGACTATACACGTGCTCCAGGGTGGAGGGGTGTTGCTTCAATTATAGCAACTCTGAGAGCCACTCTATTTAAAGCACCTGCAGCGTCATGTGTATTCTGTGTCCCATGTTTGGAAATGGTGGCAGGGTGCTTTAACTAAAGCTTGTTCAGTGAGCTTTAACTAAAGCTTGTTCAGTGAGCTTTAACTAAAGCACCCCGCCACCATTTTGAAAGGTGGGGACATTGAGTACATGTGATGTGCAGGCTGCTTGAGCACACTAATTAGGAATTAGGATGCTCCAGCAGACTAGCAGCAGACTCAGTTAATATAGTCTGCTCTGATGCGTTCTAATTAGCATGCATTGGAACAGAGGTCCGTGACATGTATAGGTGCCCATAAATTCATTTTTTTCAAGAAGAAAAGTTCATGTTCTAGGACCCTTCAGAGCATCCTCAGCCCCACTCAACTGGGTGTCATCTGCAAATTGCTAAGTGTGCACTTAATCACAGCTTCCAAATCATTAATCAACATATTAACAATACTGGACCCAGGACACGCTTTAGGAACCCTGCTTAATACTTCCTTTTGTCTAGACATCGAGCCATTGATGGCTAAATGTTGACCATGATGATCCAGTGAGTTGTGTACTTTTAGCTAGAATGTCTTTCCTTACTAATGAGAATATCATTGGAGATGTTGTCAAAACTTTGTTAAAGTCAAGGTATCGCACATCCATTGTACTTCCCACATCCACAGACATCTTATCGTAGAAGAAAATCAGGTGGGTCAGGAACAACTTGCTTTTAATAAATCCTTGTTGGCTGTTCCTGATCACCTTGCTCTTTTCTAGATGCTTAGAAATATATTTCTTGATGACCTTCTCCAGATATTTCTTTATATCAAGGTCAGAATGGTTAGTCTAAAATTCTCTGGCTCCTCTTCCTTTTAAAAATGGGTACTATAATTGCCCTTTTTCAGTTATCCATAATCTCACTCAACCTCCAGGAGTTCTCAAAGATAACAACTAATGGCTCTGAAATTACCATAGCCAATTCCTCCCTTGGATGTATTTTGTCTGGCTCGGCTGACTTGAAAACAGTTATACCTAAATCAGGGATTTTTCAACCTTTTTTTAAAATTTATTTATGGACCTCTTAAAAAAGTTTGAATAGAGGTGTGGACCCCTTGGGAAATTTTGAATGGGGGTGCAGACCCCTTTGAATTATAAATGTGGATATTCACATGGTTTTGATTGATCATAGTCATCTTTCACTGACCCCTTAGCCATAATCTGCAGACCTCCAGGGGTTCACAGACTACAGGTTGAAAACCACTGCTTGAAAGTATTCTTCACATTGCTTTTCTCCTCCCCATCTCTATTGCGAGCTGCACTGATCATCTGACAGATGACCTTATTCATGAAGTAAAAAGGCATTAAATATTTTAACCTTTCCACATCATCTGTTACTAGATTGCTTTCTGTGTTCAGTAGAGGACTTAAACTTTCCTTGCTTTTTCTCTTAATTCTGTCATGCTCGTAGAATATTTTATTGTTGCCTTTTATGTCCCTTTCTAGCTACATTTCAATTTGTGCCTTGGCCTTCCTGATGAACTGAATTTTTTCAAATGTTTTATTGCATGATGATTTGATTTAGAGCACATTATTTTTGAAATTTTTAAAAGTTACACTTGCATTAATATTTTCCTTCCATATTTATTTATGATAAAAATAAATTTATTGTATTTAATAGGTGTCTTTATTATCATAAATTATAAAACTCAGTAGATAATACCTATCACAAGCAGTTGATCATCTTTTTTTCTGTTTAACTGCCTTAATCTTACTATCTCACATACAGTAGGAGTGGGATCAAGATAGCATTTATTTCGAATTGTGAAAGCTTAAGACTACTTGGGACCCTGGGTACTTGTTTTGATTTGCATTATAGACTGCTAAGACCCTCATAATACAATGAAGTTGCAGGAGCAACGGGGCTTGATCTCTTGTCTCCAGAAGATGTATTTTCTGAAACGATACTTGATGAACTTCCATATATATCTTAGAGTAACTGATAAGAGAAATGGTGCAGATTTTTCAGTTCAATTAAATAACTGCTTTTTGGACATGATTAAAGTATTTTCAAAAGTAAAATTAATTGTGTTCAAGAATTTGCCATTAATATACCTACTAATGGATGCTTTTTGATAGTCCGGTTTTACTACTACTTTGGCTTGAGAAAGTTACAATGGATGAAGCTGTTTCTACCATTTCTGACATGTTTCAGAACTATATATTTTTTTTTTTTTGCCTTGTGTTTTTTTGGGATTGTATTTGTTCTTTTGAAACAATGTGTGTCTTGAGCCATGTAGTTGGGCAGTAGAGAAGAAAATAGCTTTCAGTCTGCCTGTTTTGCATATTTTGAATGCAAAGCTGTTCTGCTCTGGGATTCCAGTGTATACTCCTAAACATAAAATAATTTATTGCATATACTCTTTCCTTCATGGAAACAAAATAAGATATTTCAAAATTGGTTTGTTCTATGTCCAATCATACATGAAAGCACAGCAGGCTGATTTCCACACTTGTGCACAGTACCATTTATATATAAATGTGTTCCTACAAATTTAATACTTCACATTACAAAGTCCTGTAAAATAAGAATATGACAAGAAGGAGCTTACCTGTTACAAAAATAATGGTAGGCTGAGTGGCCATATAGGTATCAATGAGAAGTGACCTCTCTCTATTACTTTTTGTCTTCTGGAAGGAAGCAGTGGTAATTTCAACAAAGACCTATAGTAATTTGCAAAAAAAACACGTGTATACTAGGTATGTGTGAAATGGCACCGTTCCATTTTGACTTGCATTTCAACGTTTTGACAGAACAGCGCTTCATTTTGGTTTGAAACCACTGTTTTGTTTCATTTTGTCAAAAAAGTTTCACTGTTTCGATGCTGTTTTGCCCATAGGCTATAATAGGAAAGCTCAATGGCTAGGGGCAGAAATTACACATAAACCAGTATAAGTGACTGGAAACAGGTAATCCTTCCCTGACTGCTGCCTGGGACAGAAGCCCTGGGCAGCCACAAGTAATCAGCAGAAGGAAAGTGAGCAGGGACCTGGGGTGCTGGGGTGGGTGGGGGACTATGGGCCCAATCTTGGCCAGCAGAGAAGGGAGGCACATGCTAGCTTCGCACCTGGATCAGGGCTTTTCTTCACGGGTTGGGGGAAGCAGGGGTTGGGGGCATGTGCTTGGCTAGCCTTATCTTGCCCTGCAGGTTGGAAGGTATGATCATCACCCTCTGCCTTCTGGCCTGGGTCAGTGCAGGCTTCTGCCTGCTTTTCCAAACTAAAAATGGGATGTCAGTTCAGTTCCTTATTGGTTCAGTCTAAGTAGTTTAGAGAAACCTGCAAGGATTGAATTGATTCTGCTTAAGTTTTTTGACTCTTTGTACTTAGCCTATATAACAAAGAATCTATTGATTATGAACAAACTGCTCACTGAGAATTTCTGTGACCTCAATATCTGACAGCCGTGAGTGAGAAATGTTTAAAGGGAATATTTTTTTTCAATTCATGGTTGAGATCCACAGCTTGTCAAATGGTTTTGAGAACATGCTTGTTGTTAAGAGTCCTGTAGCAATGTTTAAAATTTTGGAATGAGACCTTTCATATATTTAGACAGTATGCTGATAGCTGGAACCCTCCTCAAGTTTCTTTTCTTTTAATGGCTGCATGGTCTCATGTTTTGACAGAGGGCTTTATAATAAGTCTGGAGGAAAGGGGTTCTGTCTGCAGCTCAAAATGTGAAGCTCCTTCAGGCTTTAGGGAATATCAACTCAGAATTTAGAGGTTAGTTCTTTTGCACTTTTGCTCATTTTCAGAGGATGAACAAATCCTTGAGATACCAAAATAGACTGCACTGTATAAAAAATGCACTGAATTTTATCTAAAGCGCTAAGCTGACCATAATGGAAGCATTTAATTTACAGCAGCCTAACTAATTACTAACATCAATGGAGTAAGTTGTCTCACAAGAAATTAGCCATCTTTCCTTCCTTAGATCACTGTAAAGGTATATAGTGCTAAGAGAGAAATTTTAGCTTTTGAAGTACAACCCTGCAGAGAGGCTTGTGTGGCAGGTCAAGGCCAACACAGGAACTACTGAAGCCATGAGGGTCCCAATTCTGCATAATGAAACTTGTACAGACAAGGGCACATCTGTTTACCTGTGCAGTCTCACTAAAGCAGGGATGTTAAAATCACTTGGCCCAGCGGGCTGGATGAGTGGCATGGGACTGGTCCACCAGCCAGGTGAATGGTTTTGGGCTGCCCCATAGGCTTGATTGGGTCTATAGTCTCTCCCCTTCTGTACCCATGCCCAATCCAGTGCACCCAGCACCCACTCTTGCTGGTCTGGGACTGTGCTGCATGTGGTACCATATCGGGCTAGTTCACGATAGGTGCCACATGGTGCCCACCCTGGCCACTCAGGACCTAGTGGAAAGAAACCCAGCATCCTGAATGCTTGGCTACCAGTGTGGGAACAAGCTGGGCCCAATCCAGCCAACTGAAGGAGGGTAGCTCAGCCCTAATCCAGCTGTGCAGGGGAAGGGCCTGGGCCAATCAAGCCATGTGGGAGGGGAGGGGATGTAGACTGACACCAATCTGGCCATGTGGGACATGGGGGGAAGGGTGGCAGAATTAATTGCCACTGCTCCCCCACTGCCATATTTCTTGATCTGTGGGGAGCCTTGTGGGCCAGATGCTGTGGCTCTTCAGGCTGGATTTGGCCTGTGAGCAGAGAGTTGAGCACCTCTGGTCTACACTAAGTTTGCTCTAGGTTTGGGACTGATCCTGGGATCCCAGCTGCACTTCTGTTCTTTGAAATGGTACAGAATTCTGCCTGTAATTGAAGGCATAACTAACATAACTGTGCTCTGGGCAGGAGTCTTACCCAAAGGCATAGATCTGGCTAGATAAAGCCCTGGCTGGAATGATCTAGTTGGGGATGGTCCTACTTTGAGCAGAGGGTTGGACTAGATGACCTTGTGAGGTCCCTTCCAACGCTAACTTTCTATAATTATATAACAGGGCAGCTGGGCACCTGGGACACTGATGTCATTAGTGCAGTTGCAGTGGCAACTACTATTTGTTGTTTCCCCAACCTCCAAGTCATCACCTGAGGCTACTGCCCTGTCATCCTGCCTTGGGGCCCCTCTAGACTTTCAGGTAAAGTCATGATAGGATCCATTGCACAATCCACATAACTGCATCTTCTGCCCTGCCACGTGTGTGGCAGGAGCATAGATTCATAGATGTTAGGGTCAGAAGGGACCTCAATAGATCATCGAGTCCAACCCCCTGCATAAGCAGGAAAGAGTGCTGGGTCTAGATGACCCCAGCTAGATACTCATCTAACCTCCTCTTGAAGACCCCCAGGGTAGGGGAGAGCACCACCTCCCTTGGGAGCCCGTTCCAGACCTTGGCCACTCGAACTGTGAAGAAGTTCTTCCTAATGTCCAATCTAAATCTGCTCTCTGCTACCTTGTGGCCATTGTTTCTTGTAACCCCCGGGGGCGCCTTGGTGAATAAATACTCACCAATTCCCTTCTGTGCCCCCGTGATGAACTTATAGGCAGCCACAAGGTCGCCTCTCAACCTTCTCTTGCGGAGGCTGAAAAGGTCCAGTTTCTCTAGTCTCTCCTCGTAGGGCTTGGTCTGCAGGCCCTTGACCATACGAGTGGCCCTTCTCTGGACCCTCTCCAGGTTATCCGCATCCTTCTTGAAGTGTGGCGCCCAGAATTGCACGCAGTACTCCAACTGCGGTCTGACCAGCGCCCTATAGAGGGGAAGCACAGCCACCCTTCTTGGGCTCCCATCCCTTCAAAACTCCTACTCTGCAGTGCGTCCTTGACTAATCGCCTGAGTGCATTGAGATCAGCTTTCCTAAAGTCTAGCACTTTCACCCTACTAGTTACCTTACCCACTCGCCGTCTTATGTTGAATTCTATTATTAGGTGATCACTGTCTCCCAAATGGCTACCGATCTGGAGGTCCCCTATCATGTCATCCCCTGTTGCCAATACCAGATCCAGTATGGCATTCCCCCTAGTGGGACCATGCACCTCCTGTGTCAGGTGGAGGTCCTGTACACAGGTTAGAAACCTGCGTGAGCGATGGGACCTCGCTGTCTGTGTCTCCCAGCAGATGTCCGGGTAGTTTAGGTCCCCCATGACTACCGCCTCTTTAGCTTTTATGGTCTCCAAGAGTTGCCTCAGGAGCCCCGCATCTATTTCTTCCCCTTGGTGTGGGGGTCTGTAGCAGACCCCTACCACCAAATCCCTTTCTCCTTGCCCCCCATGTAGCCTAACCCACAATCCTTCTACTTCCTCAACCTTGGATTCTGTCTTGATGAGGGTTGATGTATATTGCTCACTGACATAAAGTGCAACCCCCACCTTTTTTCCCCGACCTGTCCTTTCTGTACAATCTATAGCCCTCAATATGTACCGCCCAGTCATGGGATGAATCCCACCAGGTTTCCGTTAGCCCTACTAAGTCATAGGTGTTTAGTGCAAGCAGGAGCGCTAGTTCATCCTGCTTGTTCCCCATGCTCCTAGCATTAGTATATAGGCACTTGAGCCCTGCGACTGGTGCCTTTGCTGCCCCCCCGCTCCGAGTCCCAAAGGGCCCATTGTTTCTTACCTTCTTGTTTCTTACCTGTTCTGTAGTGCTGGTCTCCCCATGGCTTTCAGGTTTCCAATGTTCTCCTTCTTCAGGCTGGGCTGTCCTTGTGGGTGCCACATGGTTTGGTGGTCCACAGCTTCCCCTGCCCTCGTACTCCCCTCCCCCCGACGAGCCTAGTTTAAAGCCCGCCGGAGGAGATCCGCCAACCTAGTAGAAAACACACGCTTACCTTTGGGGGACAGGTGAAGCCCATCCCAGCTGAGCATGTCCCTCATCGTGATGTGTGGGTCGTTGTCCAGGAAGCCGAAGCCTGCCTCGAGACACCACTGCCGAAGCCGCCAGTTGGTTTCTCGGATACAGTTCTCCTGCTGTCTTCCTCGTCCGGTCACTGGTAGGATGGAAGAGAATACCACCTGTGCACCGAACTCCCTCAGCACGCCGCCCAGAGCACTGTAGTCCGCCATCAGGTGATCGGGGGTTCTCCTAGCCGCATCATTAGTACCCACATGGACTAGGACCATGGGGTAGTAATCGGTGGGCTTGATCCTGGCCTGGATTACCTCCGTCACATCCCGAATCTTTGCTCCAGGAAGGCAGCATACCTCTCGCGCCGAGGGGTCCTGGCGACAGATGGGTCCTTCCGTACCTCTCAGGATGGAGTCGCCTATGATGAGCACTCGTCGCCTCCTCCTCTGGGTCCTCGTGGATCTCTTGATCTGTTTGGAGTGTGAAGAACGTGGTGTTTCTTCTTGCCCAAGGGTTTCCTCCTCCCCTTCCATCTCCTGCAGGGTCGCTAGGGCCTCGTACCTGTTCACCAGTCGGACTGGAGAAGCTGGTACCGGTTCGCTGCGAGCTGCTCCGGTCCTGGCTGTGACCGTCTGCCACTCTGCTGCGGAGGGCACTCCCCGGGCTGCTTCTTCCTTGGGTGCCTGGGCCTGCAGGGAAAGGAAATAACTGTCAATTTCATCCTCCGCCCCCCTGATCCCCCTCAGCCTGCTAACCTCCTTCCGGAGCTCCCTCACCTGCGCCTCCAGAGCCCTAAGAAGGGGACCTGCCGGACAGGTGTGGGGGCACCCAATCTCTGCCCCCCCCGGCCCTGCTGGGGATCCCCCACAGGCCAGGAGGTAGGGGGACATCTGCTCCCCCATGGGCTCAGTCTGGGTGGAGGCCTCAGACCTGCCCCGGGTAGCCTTGTCCCCCTGGGCAGAGGCCCTAGCAGCACTCCTCGTAGACACCATTCTATAAGCTGCTGTTTGTAGACCTGTGCGGTGTCTATGCCCTACCCCTACAGGAGTCCCACTCCTGGCCCTCCTGGCCCGCCCGCCGGCACGAACGCCTGCGCAAACGCCGGCGTGCTCTTACAGAGATCCACCATAAGATCCAATCATACCTTATTGCCCGTGTTGAGGATTGTGATCCCAGGCTCCCCCTGCATTGGCAAGTAACAAACTCCCATGGCTGGGAGTCCTGTCAACTGACAGCTGTAGAAGCATCATATGCTCTGCTGCAGCTGTGAATCCCACCATTGCTGTGGCTGAGTCCTGTCAGTTGTGGGTGTGGGTGCCGAGTATAGCTGGAATGGGGCCGCGATGGAGTGGAATTAGGCACAAATGCATACTGGTTGATTTGAAAAGAACTTTACTTACAAACTGACGTACAGGGACTTGCGTTGATGCACACAGTGTAGGCACTCTCCGTACAGGTTACAAAAACAAAGAAGAAACTGGGCGGCACACCAATGTTTCTGAGCATGCAGGGTATGGGGTCCGTTGGGACGGTCGTTGACGGGGAGTGGTTGGTGGTTGATCAGGCCTCCAATTTTGCTCCAAGGTACACGAGGAACTCGTTCCCAGCGTGCACGCGGAGTTCTCCGACTTGGGCGGAAACTACCCAAGCTTTTATACGGCTAGTGAGCCAATTGCTAGCCACCGGGTATGAATAATTTACAATGAGCCAATTGGTAGCATGCATCCAAATGGTGCAACTGCTAGTTTTGGAGGGAGCTGATCACTGCACCAAGGCTTTTCCCGCCATAGCGAGGCATCCCTTGCACCGAGTACTCACATCGTGCTAAGAATTCTGCTGTGTCAAGGCACTTTTAATTACTAAGTACAGACAGTGGGACTTGCAGCTGTGGCAGCACATGTGATGCTGACATGACTGGGAATCCCATCAGCTGACATGACTTTTAGCTTTGGCAATGTGTGGGAGGCTGCTGTGGATGGGAACTCCATCAGCTAATGGGGCTCCCAGCCATGGAGCATAGCTATCACCCAATGTATTACTTGCTATACATGCAAATTAAAGCTGGATGGAAACCAGATACAAAGTTGTCATACATTTTTAAGCTCTAACTTTATAGCTGGGTGGACCTTTTAATAGCATGATAGCTACTTTGCAAATTTAGCTGGTCTCAAGTAATTGCACAATACATGTAATGTGTAGACAGGGTCTTAGTTATGTTAGTGGTCTCACCTGCCTTGGGAGCAGAAAGCCCAAGCTGTTGCCACTGCTTCTATAGTAGTTGGCACTAAGGGGCCAAAATTCTGGCACCCCTTAAGTCAGCACTTGGGGCCAATGACCTGCTCCTCCAAGCTTTGTTATGCTAGTGGTCATGATAGAGTAGCTCTGTATGAAGAAGTCAGTCCCTGGCTGAGATATTGTCATAGTCATAGCTGTTTTGTCCAATTTATCCCTGTTCCACCAAAAAATCAACATAAGAAATGAATTCTGAATGCTTAATTTCCTTTCAATAAGGATCAACCTCTTCAGGTTACAAAATATTCAGACTTACAAAAATATAAGTTTAAAATAACTCAGGTTGAAACCAGTGGATGTAAAAATGGTGGGACTGAAATCAAAATGTACTCCATGAGCTTTCATATCCCTATCCTATGGAAAAAAAATGAACAAAATAATGTGTAAATCAAACTGAGATGGCTGAATTTGTTACAGATGATCTTTTTCAAATAGCTTTTATGTATTGGATAAGTAAACATAGTTTTTGTGAAAGATGAAAGATTAGCAGGGTCAGAACCTGAAGTATATTAATTTATATAATTAGTGCACAGGACAAACAATAGGGGTCTTTTCAATCAGTTTCTACAAAACAGCTTCACCCTAACCTGATTTATGTAGTATTTTTCTTACATCTTTATTAATGAGCTGCAAACATAAGTAAACAACACATTAACAAAATTCATAGATGACTTGGAGGAATGCAAACACCATTCAGGGGAAAAAGAATAATACAAAGTGTCCAGAAGAAGTAGACTTGGGTAGGGGCAAAATAAGATTCAGAGTGTAAAAATGCAAGTGAATATGTCTGGAAGGGAAATCCAAAACAATGATACTCTGTATGAAGGAAACTTCTGAAAACTAAAATGTTGGCAGTTGTCTGGTGAGAATAAATTGCAGACTAGACAAAAAAGGAGTTTTTCCCTTGATTTAAACTTGAGTGTTGCCTCGACATCTACCAAATCAGGATGTTGTCCAAATTCATGAAACAATGAGAAGAGAAAAAGACCTATTCAGTTCTGAGCTGTGTGTGTAAAATAACATCATTTGGAGTATAGAAATTGTTCATACATTGCAGAAAACAAAAAAGTTGAGAAACTGGATGGAAATTAGACCAGGGCAATTAACATTCTTATTGGGCTGAAGGGATTGGTTTGCCAAATAGACTTGCTTCCTCTTAACAAATATAGCCAAGACCATGACAAGCAGTTCTTCAATATTGTGGTAGTTTTATTTAAATTTAAAATTGATTGTATTTTTAATTCAAATATAAAGTTATATAGTCAGATATAGAATCATACAACATTAGGGTTGGAAGCGACCTCAGGAGGTCATAGTACAACCCCTGGCTCAAAGCAGGATCAGTCCCAACTAGATCATCCCAGCCAAGACTTTATGTAGTCAGGTCTTAAAAACTGCCAAGGATGGAGATTCTACAACCTCTCTGGATAGCCTGTTACAGTGCTTTATTATCCTCCTTATAAGAGTTTTTCCTAAAATTTAGCCTAAACTTCCCTGGCTGAAAATTGAGACCATTGCTGCTTGTTCTGTCATCTACTGAGAACTGCCCAGCTCCATCCTCTTTGGAACCACCCTTCAGGCAGTTGAAGGCTTTTATTAAATCTCCATCAGTCTTCACTTCTCCAGAATAAATAAGCCCAGTTCCCTCAGCCTCCTCTCAAAAGTCATGTCCCCCAGCCCTCTAACCTTTTTTATTGCTCTCTGCTGGATGCTCTCCAATTTATCCGCATCCTTTCTGTAGTGTGGGGCACAAAACGGAACACAATATTCCAGATGTGGCTTCACCAGTGCCAAATAGAGGGGAATAATCACTTCCCTAGATCTGCTGGCAATGCCCCTATTAACACAGGCTAGTATGCTGTTAACCTTGTGTGCAACTAGGGCACACTTTACGTTATCTTATTCTTTGTATTTTCTATAACTGATTTAGATAATTTATTTGAAGCTATAACATTTTCAGGCTTTGATGTAACTCAGATTTTTATATTCATAGATTCATTGATTGTAAGGCCAGAAGCAACCTTGGAAGATCATCAGGTCCAGCCCCCTGCACCAAGCAGGAAAGATAACTGGGGGTAAGGTGACCCCAGCAAAGTGACTGTCTAGTCTCCTCTTGAAGATTTCAAGGGTAAGTGATTGCACCACCTATGGAGGGAGCTTATTCCACAGTCTGGACACCCTGACTGTGAAGAAGTTTTTCCTAATGTTGAGCCTGAATTGGTCTTCCAGGAGTTTGTGGCCATTACTCCTAGTTTTCTCCTCAGGTTCCCTGGTGAACAGTTGCTCACCAAGCCCTTGATGTATTCCCTTAGTGTAGAGGTAAGCTGCTACCAGTTCCCTTCTCAGTCTTCTTTTCCTAAGGCTTGAGTCCCAGTTCCCTCAGCCTTTCCTCATATGGCTTGCCATGTAAGACTGATCATATAGGTGGCTCTTGTTTGGACTCTCTCAAGCTTGTCTACTTCCTTGTTAAAGTGTGGTGCCCAAAACTGGATGCAGTACTCCAGTTGCAGTCTCACCAGTGCTGAGTGGAGTGGAAGAATCACCTCTTTGGTTTTCCTGGAGATGCATCAATTGACTCATGCCAGAGTATTATTTGCCCTACTGGCTACAGCATTGCACTGCCGGCTCATATCTTACTGTGGTTTATTATTACCACCAGGTCCCTTTCATTCGTGGTGCTAGTCAGTTTGGTGCCGCCAAGCCTGTAGGTGTGTTGGGGATTGCTTGTCCCGAGGTGGAGCGCTTTACATTTCTCGATGTTGAACTTCATCAGATTCTGATCCGCCCAACTTGCTAGACTGTCTAGATTCGCCTGTATTTGTAGCCTATCGTCAAGTGAGACTATGCTTCTTGGTGTTGTCCGTGAACTTGGCCAGTGAGCTCTTCACCCCCACATCCAAATAGTTAATAAAGATGTTGAAAAATACTGGACCAAGCACCAGTCCCTGTGGCACACAGCTGCCTACTTCTCACCAGAATGACACAGATCCATTCACTATGATGCCTCTGGGTCCTATCCTGCAGCCAGTTCCCCCCCCCCCTCCCCCCACCTCCCCCACTGTCTCGGAGTTAAGCCCACAATCCTCCAATTTTCTTGTGGGGACATTGTGGGATACTAGATCAAAGGCCTTTTGGAAGTCTAGGTATACAATGTCAATTGCTCTCATGTCCAGATGGTGAGTTACCTGGTCATAGAAGGAGATGAGTTTGGTAAGTCAATATCTGCCTGAGATGAAGCCATGGTGGGTGTCATTCATATTGATAGCATAAATGCACATGGTAGAAGTTGGAACTCTCATCTAAGTAAGTTTCCCTCTTTCAGTTTGTGTAGGGAGCTTCTGAGCTCAAGGGAAGTCCCTGGTAATTTCAATGGACTTCCAGGAACTGAATTAACCAGGGCCAGAGGTGCTGGGTGGATCAATATGGCATCTTCCTGGTTGCTTTGGATGACTAGAATTCATAGGTTGGTTGGTTCTGTATGAGAAAAAGCCTTCTTCCTTGTTCTCTGTGTAGTGATGTGGAGCATCCTTTGAGGAGAACCTGGCAGGGAGTTTCTACTCTGGAACCCCACTTGTCATTTTTACTGTGGAAGAGGTATATATGGGTGTAACCAGGCAGTTATGCCCAAACTTCCCAGAAATTCAAAGATGGGCTAAGGAGAGGGGAACAGACACAGGTAAATAAACATTTGAATTTCTTGCACAGTAGTAACCCCCTCTAAATCTAAGACTTGTATATCTTTCAGCAGAGGAATGCTTGGTCAGGTTAAAGGACAGTACATGTAAAACAATAGACTTTTGCACCAGATGATAAAGCTGACCTCTTTAACAAATTCTTTGCATCCATTTTTCTGAACAGGGACTATCCCCCCCACCAGGATTCTGGATGGACTCAGGAAAGGCACCACCAGGCCTAGGGTCAGAAAGGACCTAGTTAGGGAACTTCTGGTGGGGCTGGACATGTTTAAATCAGCAGGTTCATTTGATCTCCACCCCAGGTTGCTGAGGAAATTGGCAGGTGTCATTGCGGGACCCCTGGCACAGCTTTATGAGCACCCGTGGTGCTCTGGCCAGGTGCCAGGGGACTGGAAAAGAGCCAATGTGGTCCCCATTTTCAAAAAAGGGAGGGAGGAGGACCCAGGAAACTATAGGTCCATTAGTTTTACCTTGGTCCTGGGGAAGCTCTTTGATAAAATTATCCAGGAGAACATCTGCAAGGGACCAGCAGGGGAGATTATGCTTAGGGGCAACCACTATGGGTTCATTAGGGGCAAGTCCTGTCATCTTCATCAGCGACTTGGATGAGGGGGTGAAAAGCACTTAGAGTCATCCATGAATTTGAACAAAGATGTCGGGAAAGGTGGGCACGATAGAAGGGACGGACAGGCTACAACTAGATCTGGACAGGTTACACGGGTGGGTGGATGAGAATAGGATGGGATTCAATACTGACAAGTGCACCTAGGGAGAAAGAACCAGCAGCACACCTACAGGCTGGGGAACTCCCTTCTCGTCAGCACAGAGGCAGAAAAGGAACTTGGAGTCATTATTGATTCCAACATGAATATGGGCCGCCAATGTGAGGATGCAGTCCAGAAGGCTAACTGTACCTTGTCATGCATTCACAGATGCATCACAAGCAGGTGTAAGGAGGTGATCCTCCCCCTCTATGTGACATTGGTCAGGCTGCAGTTGGAGTACTGCATTTAGTTCTGGGCACTGCACTTCGGGAGGGATGTGGACAACATGGAGAGGGTCCAGAGGAGGGCCACCAGCATGATCGGGGGCAGCAGGGCAGGCCCTATGAGGAGAGGCTAAGGGACCTGAACCTGTTTAGCCTCCACAAGAGAAGGCTGAGGGGGGATCTAGTGGCCTGTTACAAACTAGTCCGAAGGGACCAGCAGGCACTGGGGGAGTCCCTGTTCCCCTGAGCACTACCAGGAGTGACTAGAAATAACGGTCACAAGCTGGCAAAGGGTAGATTCAGACTAGACATCAGGAGGTGCTACTTCACTGTCAGGGTGGCTAGGATCTGGAACCAACTTCCAAGCAAAGTGGTGCTGGCCCCTACCCTGGGGATCTTGAAGAGGAGGTTAGACGAACACCTAGCTGGGATCGTTTGACCCCAGTACTTTTTCCTGCCATGGCAGGGGGTCGGACTTAATCTGCTCAGGTCCCTTCCAACCCTAACAACTATGAAACCTCCCCACCGTGCCCCCGTAAACATGCACAGCGCCAGGGAGCAGACCCAGGTGGAGGGGATGAGCGAGCATGGTTACCTCCACTGCCTGCCTGCAGCTGAGAGAGGCTGGCAGCAGAATGATGCATGCTTGCCTATATCCAGCAGGGAATCAGGTATAGCCTGAAGGCTGAGCAGTACTCAACCACTTCTGGCAGCCAAAGGAGCCCATGGGATGCTGAGACTCATTCAAGAGTACCCCCAACCTGCTGACCTCAGCCAATAGAAACAGCCTGCATGCTGCCCTCCCACCAATCAAAGTGTGAACATCTGTTCTGCTCACTCCCAAACTAACCTACATCATTTATAGAAACTCTCATAAGTTTGATCCATTCTGCCTCAGGATTTTGAATATCTGTACCTAGCCCTTGAGTAATTTTCACCAGAGCTAACATTTCACACAGAAATTCCAGATATGTGCATTTTCTGCAAACAGATTTGGTCTTTCCTTTTTTCTTCCAGGTAGCAGTGCCATTACAAGTGTTTGGTAATGGCAAATATTGGCAGATAATAGCAAAGAAATGATGCAGCACATTGCAATAAAAAAGTAGGTTGTGTTGAAGGTTAGTGCCAGGAAAGAAAAGGTAATATTTAAGGGAAGTGACTGAAAGTAGCTGATATTCTAAAGAAAACAAAAGTAAAGTGCATATTAGTGATGGTGATCCTTTTCTTCTGATCTTTATAGATGCATTCCATAAAGAAGTCATACAAAAACAATGATTACACTCTCTAGATCGCATATATTTGTTGGTATTCTACAAAGTGCAATTCAAACAGAGCACTCAAACAGAAGTAGTTGCTGCAGTACAGAATCTGCAGTAAATAGAAGTATTTTCTAAGCAATCCAGCCCACTCTGTACCAAAATCAAATTAAATCAGCTAGATGCTACAAAAATATTCAACATGTGCAGCTTTATATATACCTTGCTTAGCATAAGAGTCAATACACTGTTGAACTGCTCCAGTAACAAACATGTATAAATCAGCTGAAATTCTCTCTCTAATTTCTTCCATAAAGCAGGTCAGAGTACTCTGCCTGTTGGTACACGTGGATGACCTGGTCTGTAAGATAAGGACATTTCTTTTCCTATGTTGTTATTCAAGATAGTTCTTAAAAGCACAACACCAAAAGGCAACATTTGCCAGGGTGACATATAAACAAACAGATCACCTATTGGTTAGAAGTAATCACATTAAGGGAAGTCCATGTGAGTACCTATAGACAGTTATTGGTAGTGAGTATTTTCCACGATCATTTCAAATTTTGACAATGGTTAATTCTGGCTTGCTAGCCAATATTGCCTCATTGTTTACTTTGATTCCCTCACTTTCCCATACCAATCATTTTCTTCCTGTTTTACGTACCAGAAGTATCTTGCGGCAGAGACCATCTTATTCTGTGTTTGTATAACAGCCAGCCCGAGGGGGTCCTAATCCATGACTAGGCTTCAAAAGCACTACAGTAATATAAAAATATTTCTAAACACAGTCCAGATGCACAGAGCAATAAATCTGATTAACACATAATGTTCATTTCAAAATGTCATCTCCCAACTTTAAAACAGGACAATGTGATTGAAAGTTATTTAGACGCTTCTGAAGATTGCTTTCATATTTTATTCTTAATTACATTGCTGATTTTTCTATTATTATTCTTATTATGGTAAGGTCAGTTTGATTTTCCTCCAGATAATATTTATATTTTTCCAAAGAATGGGCACAATAAACTTTTTCATGATATTTTAAAGAGTCAAGAAAACTTGTTGCAATTCCCCACTCCAAGTGACAAATTTTAAGTTTTCCAGGACACTAATTCTATGCTTACAGCTCAATTCAATGTTTACTGCCAGAGCATATTTCTGAATGCTGTGGGGGGGAGGTGTTTATGGGGGAAACTCCAAGATTAAAGAAGTCGCTGTGCCACGCACTTCTGGAGGAAGTTCTGCTGCCATGCCATATGCTTCCAGCACAAAGTCCCTACCTATAAGTCTTCTTAATAATTTAAAACTCTGAAAATGTAATTGAAGCAAATGACCTTCCTTATAAATGCCACTGCTGCTAGTTTTCCCCATTCTTCCCAAACCCCATTATGCAGTAGGGTGAGTAGAGGCAGAGTAAGAATTTAAAGTTTGATCTTAGTACCATGGAATTCCATGGAGAAAAATCAAGTACTTAGAAAATTAGTCAGTTGGACAGGAAAATCAATTCCTTCCACTCCTCAATGGCAATTAGAAAGACCTAGGGTGATAAGTCAGCTTTCATTTTCAACTCTAAACTGAAAATTTGAGTTGGAAATGCCCCTAGGATTTGTAAGAAAAAGGGAGCCATTTGTCTGACCGGCAGTAAATGATTACATTTCAATTGGCTAGACTGGGATTTTGGTTGTCCCACTGACTAAGTATAAGACAAAGTTTGTTGCCTTACTTCCACACTTTGCAAGTAGCAGAGAAAGTGGAAATTAAGCTGACTGGATTTTTTCACATAATGCTGTAACATACTGTGATGTTGAAGGTCATGTACTGTAACATTGTAACATGAAATACAATGCCCAGAAGCCTCCAGGGGACTGAATAAAGGAACAGCAATGTGTACTACACTCCCAGAAGGGGGCAGGGGGCAGGAGGAAGTGGAAAGAGCAGCATCAGAGCAAAGGTTGCACAGCAGAGAGATGTGGTGAGAGAGTCAGAAGGGGCCACAGGGCTTGGACTGTGAGCTACAGCCACAGGGCTCAGACACACAGCCCAGTCAGATGACGATTAAGCATTTTATGGGACCAGAGACTGGCTCAGAGCCCTCTAGAGTTGTGACAGGGTTTAAACTTTTTCAGTGTATGTATCATGTTGTTAGGTTTTTTTTGTTTGTTTGTTTGTTTAGGGTTTGGGGGTTTTTTTTGCTTTTTGGGGGGTTTTTTTGTTTTTGTTTTTACCAATTACTTATTCTTGAGTGATTTCACCACAGTGTCACTGTTTACTTCCTGTTACCCAGATCCTAAATGTATGCATCTTCACATTAATGTTTATTTACCTGTGTCTGTTCCCCTCTCCTTAGCCCATTGGCTGCAACCCTAATCCCCAGCATCCTCTGTATAAAAGTAGGAACTTCCCTTGTGGCTTCCCATGCCAGTTCCTGAGGTTGCTGGGTTTGGTACAATGCCATACTATATCATGTCAGAGTATATTAATGTGCACAACTGAAACAATAAACTAGCCATCCAAAAGCCAAGAGAGGACATTGAAATTAATCCAGGGGAGAGAAAAGAGAATCGATATTCATAAAACCCTAGTGTGCCATGGATCAGAAGTGGAATAAAAAGAAATATTAGTCTGCAGCTTTCTAGGCAATAAACAACATATATCTAATATTAAGATTCCTTGCATCACTGGTCTTGTATGCTTAAAATACCAGTGTTTAATGCCAAGTTAAAGGGGAAAAAAACAATAACCATAGTTATGACTGCATTTGTATACTTGGGTATAGAGCCCTCAATCTCCAAGTTTTAATTAAGCAATAACAGAGCCACTGCAATGGTCAAGTCCTTTTAAAATAGAGCTGCATCGATTTATTGTGGTAAACTTTAGGATGTAAAAATAAGACACCTAATGCTCTGCTTCTGAACCTTTTAAAACTCAGGGCACACCTCAGAAAATGCCAGCTCTTAGTTTTAACTCATTTTTTACTATAGAAATATAACAGGGCAATTCTTCTGTTGCAAAGAAGTTAAAAAGTTCACAAGTCAAATTACTATTTGAAATCTCTGGGCTTATCTTGTGAATCATGTGAAGGGGTTTGTATGCTTAATAGCCTTAATATGGTCTGGCACCCTGTGCCACTCTTAAAAGGATCTTGCAACGTCCCAGGTCATCACAATGCCATAGTTGAGAATTACTGCTCTAAGGCTATTGGCAAACATGACTTATACATTTGATACTTAAGTCCAATATACATTTTCAAATCCTTCTCATGGTCTACATAGCACCAGAACCAACTTCTTTTCCCTCTTAAATGCTAAAAATTCACTGCTAGTAAGGCACTGGAAGTTTGAAATCCTTTTCCTCCCAAAAAACCCAAACAAAAACCTATATAGAGAAGAATGATATGTTATGTTGTTCAGTAGTACTAAATATGCACATGTAGAGACCCTATCTTTGGCAAAGGGGTGCACTCATGTTGCTGTTATAAGCACCCAAATTTCATATTTCCTATTTTTAGTGAACTTGTTTCAGAAATTTATCATGTGAGTCATAGTTTCATAGTTGGTAGGGTCAGAAGGGACCTGAGCAGATCATCAAGTCTGATCCCCTGCCATGGGCAGGAAAGAGTACTGGGGTCAAATGACCCCGGCTAGGTGGTTGTCTAGCCTCCTTTTGAAGACCCCCAGGGCAGGAGCGAACACCACTTTCCTTGGAAGTTGGTTTCAGCTCATAGCCACCCTGACTGTGAAGTAGTGCCTCCTGATGTCTAGCCTGAACCTACTCTCAATCAACTTGTGGCCGTTATTTCTAGTTACTCCTAGTAGTGCTCGGGGGAACAAGGACTCTCCCATTCCCCACTGGTCCCGCTTGGTAAGTTTATAGACAGCCACCAGATCCCCTCTCAGCCTTCTCTTGTGGAGGCTGAACAGATTCAGGTCCTGTAGCCTCTCCTTATAGGGCCTGCCCTGCTGCCCCCTGACCATGTGAGTGGCCCTCTTCTGGACCCTCTCAATGCTGTCCACATCCCACATCACCTCTTTGGACCTGCTCGAGATGCATATGTGGATGCATGACAAGGTGTGGTTGGCCTTCCTGACCGTGTCCCCACACTGTCGGCCCATGTTCATTTTGGCATCAATAATGATTCCAAGATCCTTTTCTGCCTCTGCACTGACAAGAAGGGAGTTCCCCAGCCTGTAGGTATGTTGCTGGTTCTTCCTCCCCAGGTGCAGCACCTTGCACTTGTCAGTGTTGAAACCCATCCTGTTCTCATCTGCCCACCCCTGTAACCTGTCTAGGTCCAATTGCAGCCTATTCCTCCCTTCTAGCGTGTCCACTTTCCCCCACATCTTAGTGTCATCAACAAATTTGAACAGGGTGCTTTTCACCCCCTCATCCAGGTCACTGATGAAGATGTTGAACAGCACGGGTCCGAGGGCCAAGCCCTGGAGGACCCACTGCCCACATCCCTCCAAGTCAAAAATGACCTATCCATCACCACTCTCTGGGTGCGGCCCTCCAGCCAGTTAGTGACAGTGTTGAAGGCATTCCTGAAGTCTAGAAAGACTACATCCACTGCTACCCCTGCTTAACCTTAACCTAACTTAAGCCTTAACCTTAAGCTTAACCTTAACTTCTGTGTTGTACACTTGGTCTTTATTATATTATTAAAAATTATTTGTTAATTAATATTATGTAATCAAGCCTGGGGAGGTGCTGCTCATGTAGCAGCCCTATATAGCAGCTTGGTCTGTGGTCTCTGTGCTTCATGTGCCTCCTCCCTCCCCTGCCCCCAAGGACTGTAGCTTGTGTGCTATATGGCTCCCAGGTGCCTGGAAGATGGATACCTGTGCTCTACATAACAGATTGTGGTAAATGAGACAGTGGTGTTCTTGGTCCCATATCAGTTCCCTACATATACCTGCCTTAATCTCTGTTATACCTGTTTGCTTGAGGAGGCAGGAGACTGGCAGAAAACAGCAGTATGACTTGTGTGGTTAAAATTTGCATCGTAATGCATGTGCACATGAGAAACGGGCCTTGCTGAAGGAACTGGATGGAGGCTACAGAACTAAAATCAGAACCAAAACTGAATGCTCCCTAACTAGGTGTATTCCTCAAGTTAAATGGAATGTCAACAATGGAATTCATGCAAATCTAAAGCAAATATTATTTGCTTCCTAATCTCAGTATTAATATAAGAAATAAATTCAAACATAATCAAAATACATTAAAAATAAAAATTGATGTTTTATATGCCCACATTCATGACTTTGACTATCCTTAATTTTAAGTACATAACTTACCACAAGTTAATTTTTAGGCTAACTATTTTTTATATTAACTATACATTATTGAACTACACAATATCATTATCAAAATGTACCAATTAAAAGTACTTTATCAAAAGTTTTTGTCAGTTCAGCAATATTATTTAAAATGTTTCCTATTTAATAACTCTTAAAATATTTCAATATCAAAATAACATAACAAAAATGATAAATGATCTGTAAAATTAGAGTAAAAATTAAGCAGTTGCCCTGAGATAAATTATGTATTTCTTTGTGCTTGTTAAAAACTGTGTTATATGTAGGCATTGGAAGATTATGTCATCTATTGTTCATGTCTTTGTTTTGAAGTGTTTGGTTTAATAAATGTAATAAGAAAGTACTCTTTCACTTAGCAACCTTAATTGCATTTATTTTTTTAAACAAAGGGTTTTTTTTGGACAGATTGCAGTTTCCCACATGGTTTCAGAGGGTAGTTGTAGTATGGTTTAGTATTCAGACTTCGGCTTGATTTTTAAGTCTCATTGAGATCTCAAGCTCAAGCCAAATTTGAAGAAAACAGATTTTCTGGTTTTTAAATACAGGTAGGGCAAGTGGATGTAAGATGTCTCTGATGGGTACAAATGGCAGTGATGTTTAACTCCAATTACCTCCCTGCATGTAGAAGGATTGTGGGTTAGGCTACATGGGGGGCAAGGAGAAAGGGATTTGGTGGTAGGGGTCTGCTACAGACCCCCACACCAAGGGGAAGAAATAGATGCGGGGCTCCTGAGGCAACTCTTGGAGACCATAAAAGCTAAAGAGGCGGTAGTCTTGGGGGACCTAAACTACCCGGACATCTGCTGGGAGACGCAGACAGCGAGGTCCCATCGCTCACGCAGGTTTCTAACCTGTGTACAGGACCTCCACCTGACACAGGAGGTGCATGGTCCCACTAGGGGGAATGCCATACTGGATCTGGTATTGGCAACAGGGGATGACATGATAGGGGACCTCCAGATCGGTAGCCATTTGGGAGACAGTGATCACCTAATAATAGAATTCAACATAAGACGGCGAGTGGGTAAGGTAACTAGTAGGGTGGAAGTGCTAGACTTTAGGAAAGCTGATCTCAATGCACTCAGGCGATTAGTCAAGGACGCACTGCAGAGTAGGAGTTTTGAAGGGATGGGAGCCCAAGAAGGGTGGCTGTGCCTAAAGGAAACGATCCTTCGGGCACAAAGCAAGATGATCCCCGAGCGAGGCAAAAAAGGGAAAGGGGCCAGGAGGCTTCCATGGCTGACCAGAGAAATCCAGGGCAGCCTAAGGGCCAAAAGGGGAGCACATAAAAAGTGGAAACAAGGTGAGATCACTAAAGATGAATATACCTCCTCTGCTCGTGCTTGTAGGGAGGCAGTTAGGCGGGCCAAAGCTACCATGGAGCTGAGGATGGCAACCCAAGTAAAAGACAACAAAAAATTGTTTTTTAGATATATTGGGAGTAAAAGGAAGGCCCAGGGAGGAATAGGACCACTGCTAAATGGGCAGAAACAATTGATGACAGACAGGGGGGACAAGGCTGAACTCCTCAACGAGTTCTTTGCCTCAGTGTTCCTAAGTGAGGGGCACGACAAGTCTCTCACTGGGATTGTAGAGAGGCAGCAGCAAGGCGCCAGACTTCCATACGTAGATCCTGAGGTGGTGCAGAGTCATTTGGATGAACTGGATGCCTTTAAATCGGCAGGCCCGGATGGGCTCCATCCGAGGGTGCTGAAGGCACTGGCCGACATCATTGCAGAGCCACTGGCGGGAATATTTGAACGCTCATTGTGCATGGGCCAAGTCCCGGAGGACTGGAAAAGGGCTAACGTGGTCCCCATTTTCAAAAAGGGGAGGAAGGAGGACCCGGGCAACTATAGGCCAGTCAGTCTCACCTCCATCCTTGGTAAAGTCTTTGAAAAAATTATCAAGGCTCACATTTGTGAGAGCCTGGCAGGAAAAATTATGCTGAGGGGAAACCAGCACGGGTTTGTGGCGGGCAGATCGTGCCTGACCAATCTAGTCTCTTTCTATGACCAGGTTACAAAACGCCTGGACACAGGAGGAGGGGGTGGATGTCGTATACTTAGACTTCAGGAAGGCCTTCGATACGGTATCCCACCCCATACTGGTGAACAAGTTAAGAGGCTGTGATGTGGATGACTACACAGTCCGGTGGGTGGCGAATTAGCTGGAGGGTCACACCCAGAGAGTCGTAGTGGATGGGTCGGTCTCGACCTGGAAGGGTGTGGGCAGTGGGGTCCCGCAGGGCTCAGTCCTTGGGCCGATACTCTTTAATGTCTTCATCAGTGACTTGGACGAGGGAGTCAAATGTACTCTGTCCAAGTTTGCAGATGACACAAAGCTATGGGGAGAAGTGGACACGCCGGAGGGCAGGGAACAGCTGCAGGCAGACCTGCATAGGTTGGACAAGTGGGCAGAAAACAACAGAATGCAATTCAACAAGGAGAAATGCAAAGTGCTGCACCTAGGGAGGAAAAATGTCCAGCACACCTACAGCCTAGGGAATGACCTGCTGGGTGGCACAGAGGTGGAAAGGGATCTTGGAGTCCTAGTGGACTCCAAGATGAACATGAGCCGGCAGTGTGACGAAGCCATCAGAAAAGCCAATGGCACTTTATCGTGCATCAGCAGATGCATGACGAATAGGTCCAAAGAGGTGATACTTCCCCTCTATCGGGCGCTGGTCAGACCGCAGTTGGAGTACTGCGTGCAATTCTGGGCGCCACACTTCAAGAAGGATGCGGATAACCTGGAGAGGGTCCAGAGAAGGGCAACTCGTATGGTCAAGGGCCTGCAGACCAAGCCCTACGAGGAGAGACTAGAGAAACTGGATCTTTTCAGCCTCCGCAAGAGAAGGTTGAGAGGCGACCTTGTGGCTGCCTATAAGTTCATCACGGGGGCACAGAAGGGAATTGGTGAGTATTTATTCACCAAGGCGCCCCCGGGGGTTACAAGAAACAATGGCCACAAGGTAGCAGAGAGCAGATTTAGATTGGACATTAGGAAGAACTTCTTCACAGTTCGAGTGGCCAAGGTCTGGAACGGGCTCCCAAGGGAGGTGGTGCTCTCCCCTACCCTGGGGGTCTTCAAGAGGAGGTTAGATGAGTATCTAGCTGGGGTCATCTAGACCCAGCACTCTTTCCTGCTTATGCAGGGGGTTGGACTCGATGATCTATTGAGGTCCCTTCCGACCCTAACATCTATGAATCTATGAACGTGGGCTGTTTCTTTCACCAGTTTCTCCTACATCTAATTTAAGAATTTGCGACTTGAAGGAAAACTGGATTAAATAAAAAAAGGAAAAGATACTGTACATTGCTTGTGATGCAATGAAACATATAAAACATGGTATTAAGTTCTGATGTTTACAAGCTTGATAGTTTAGGGTACCTCTCAACTTTGCCTCACTGCTGCCACATTGCTGATCGCTTTAACTGTAGAATACTGCTAAATTTCATTTCTTTAATGGAGCCAGTGTCTGTGTGGTGTTTTGCCTATAGTCCACATTGAGAAAGTACACTTGAGTATGGTACACCCCTAAGAAAGAGATAGGAAGACAAGTTTTCATAGTTTCATAGTTGCTAGGGTCAGAAGGGACCTCAATAGATCATTGAGTCTGACTCCCTGCCTTGGGCCGGAAAGAGCACTGGGATCATATGACCCCAGCCAGGTGCTTGTCCAGTCTTCTCTTGAAGACCCCCAAGGTAGGGGAGAGCACCACCTCCTTTGGAAGCCCATTCCAGATTTTGGCAACCCTTACCATAAAGAAGTTCTTCCTGATGTCCAACCTAAATCTGCCCTCTGTCAGTTTGTGGCCGTTGTTCCTGATTATTCCAAGGGGTGCCCTGGTAAACAATGCATCTCCTATTTCTTGCTGCCCAAAGGTTCTTTGGGTAGATGTGATATTTTTTATTAGACCAGCTAAATAGTTGGAAAAATTGTTCTTTGCAAGCTTTCGGGCACAAATACCCTTCTTCAGATATCTGTTGTTGTTTTGTGTGCTCTCCTGGGTAGAATAGAAGCCAATATGCAAAATGCAGGTCTGCAAAAATACAAATGCATGGCAGTGAGGATCAGAGGGAATGGGAGATGATAGGTGTGAGACAGGTGGAGTGGGAAGGGGGAATGTTGAACTGCTGATAGAAGAATGTAGCAGGTAAAATGCAGACAGGTTACCTGAGGTTACCAGATAGCAGGAAGGTTATAATGTGCCATAAATATAAATAAAAATGATTCATCTTCTTGTGATATTTCAGCCACAATAAAAGTTTTAACAGCTGAATGTGCATTAAATCCACCTGTCAGAGCCTTTCTTTTAGTTTAAACTTTATATAAACTTTTGCAATAACAAACAAAAAATAGCCCATCCAACACATGGCTGAACAAAATAGTGAAATGTTAAGGAATTCAGTGAAGGCTGCATGTTTTATCCTACTGTGACTGTATCAATTGCAGCATTGGATAAGGATAGTAGTGATACTGAAGGGAAACCTGATCATAAAAAAGGTTGTTGCATTGCTGATTTCAAGCCTGTGCAGAGTGGCAATGTGGTTTTTTTCAACCATAATGAACATCAGAGCTGACCCGAACAGGGTGCAGGGCCCAGGGCAAATCAGCCCATGCCTGCTCCAGTCCCATGGGCCCCGGACCTGAAGAAGCTGGTGGCAGCGGGGTGGGGGTAGCGAGCAGTTGGATATGGAGTCACCACTCTGCCAAACTCCGTGCTGCCGCTGCTGCTCTACCCCACTCCGTGGGGCCCCCCAAAGCATGCAGCCTGGGGCAATCACCCCAATTCTTCCTTCCCCTCCACACCCCCCCCCCCCCCCAGGGATGGCTCTGATGAACATAGAACTGTTACTGAATCTGAAAAAACCTTATCGATAGCTTTAGACAATAGGAGAAGCAAAACACCAAGCCTGATTAAAGCAAGAGCTAAACTCCTAGTGACTTGAGATGAGGTCAGTTTTAGTTTGTGGGCTTGCTAATAAGGAGGAAAATGTAGTGTTAGAAAAGGTTAACTGAAATATCTTAACTAAGGGTTGACAATGACAATTGTTTTTAACTATGTTGTACCTGTTTGTGCTTAGCCCTATAAATTTAAAAAATTCGCAGTGTCTTAAAAACCCAGGTTCTCTTGGACTAACCCTGATTAGTAAACACATTGTAATGTGAATGTACTGTGTGTAGCAGCAGAAAGAACCAGGGGGCAGTCTGCAGAGCTGTGCTGACTGTTAATTTGGATTTGCAACTCCCAGAACCCCCCAGGCATTGGGGGGCAAGGGAAAAAGGAAGAGGAAGTTTGAGGCTGGAGTAAGGGGAAGAGAGAGAAGAGTTGAATAGAACCTAGTCAACCCTACACAGAGGACAGCACAGTAGAGCTGGAGATCTCAATGACTTAGTCCGCCAGGACTGTGATCTGAAGGAGCTAGACTCAGACATGGGGGCAGCTGCAGGCTGCTGTTTGAGCACTCTAGAGACTGAAGGCTTGTTTGGGGACACCTCCAGATATGTGTGTGGGATAGAGGGAAAATAAGGTACTGAGTATGTGTTATGACAGACATAGGTGGCAGAAGCGGGGGACTCTAACGGGGCTTAGCTCTCCCAAATGCGGGGCATCAGTAGGGCCACAAGGCAACCAGGCTGAGGGCTTCTGGTGGTTGCAGCAGGGGTGTACCTGGGGCTAGGGGAGGGGCAGGCGCTGCACAGCTGGCAGGGCACAGGACAGCCATGAGCAGCTCAGCCAAGGGGCACAGCTCCTGCTGCTACGTGCACCCTGGGAGGCATGGAGGGGCACATGCCTCCAGATCTGCACAGGGCAGGGCCTGGTGCTGCTGTGGGCTGGGGCTGCGGCTGTGCCAGGCTCTTTTGACTCCGGGCAGGATGAAGCAGGCACTGGGGTCCTGGAGGCTCTGCCCCCTCCAGCCCGGTGGCGCAGCTGAGATTGGCCTTGCTCTGGCCCCTGGTTCTGTGCCCCCCTGGCAGTGCGCAGCTGGGGAGGCAGCTGGGGCCAGTGGGGGGCTGGGGGATGGTGGATTTGTTGATGTGGTGGGCACTGGGGCCAGGCAATGACCCCAGGTGTGGGGGAAGGGGCAGCTGCAAAGGCACAGTAGTCCCTGACATGAATCCCGATCCTGGGCCCGTCTCAGCTCTACTCCCTCCCAATCCCTGCCCACCCCAGCCACACTTCCTCTTCCCCTCCCCATTGCCCTTTCCCCTCCTTCCACTGCTTCCCCTGCAGACTTTCCTGCCGGTGGGGAGGGCATGTGTGTGCATGCTCAACACCCTCCTCCCCCTAGATTATTTTTTATCTGTCTGCCTATGATCACAGTGTTGTTGATGGACCACAGCAGCTGGGTTGTCGTCAGGAGAATACTGATGGATAGCTGTGATAACTGTGTCAGCCATGATTGCTTGTGGAAAAAGCCCAGGTCATCATGGCCTGGAGTCCAGAGATAAGGTGGGACATGGAGAGAGGCCCATTCATTGCTAGCAGACACAGAGGCCCACAGAACGAGATGGTGATTGTTGGTTTTGCAAGGTTGGAATACTACCTGGAGGAAAAGCTAGGAGAAGTTCCTTGCTAGTTCCTCCTAGATTCAGTTGCTCCAGTATCCATTGTACATACATGGGAGCCAGCTACAAGAGAGGCAGAAAGAAGCCTTCAGCTCACTAGGTTAAAGAGCCACAAGGGTGAAATTGCTGTGCGTGTTGCTAACAGATTGACAGAACCACAGATCACATATGAGGGCACTGTAATTGAGATGTTTGAAACAAGTGTGGCTGTCCTGCAGGAGGACCCTGGATCAGAGAGGTTGGTTGCTGTAAGAATACTGAGTTCAGACAAGAGTTAAAACCTTAGAGAGCCAAACAGTAACCAGGCATGGGTTCAAATTAAGTCGTCATGTCCTGGAGCCTCAACAGTGTAAGAAGTCCTGTTGGAATGCGCAGATGTACCCAGCCTTGGAGACCACAACCTAGGGCATACAGGCTTAACAAAGCACCAGATTAATACTGTCACCAGAGCATCCCAAGGGATGACAAGGTCAAACAGTTATAAACTCCTGCAAGACCATTTCAGGCTGGACATAAGGAAGAATTTATTCACTGTCCAAGCCCCCAAGGTCTGGAATAGCCTGCCACTGGAGGTGGTTCAAGCACCTACAATGAATGCCTTCAAGAGAAATTTGGATGCTTATCTTGCTGGGATCCTATGACCCCAGCTGACTTCCTGCCCCTGGGGCAGGGGGCTGGATTCGATGATTTTCCGAGGTCCCTTCCAGCCTTAATGTCTATGAAATCAGGGGCCTAGAAGAGTATCCATCCATTTCTAGCAGGAGTTTGATTAGCAGCTTCAAGAGATAGAGGAAAGAGGCATCACCAGGCCCTCTCTCAGCCCATGGGCTGCCCTTGTGACACTGGTGTATAAGCAAGGGCGATTTCCCACTTCTATATAGAAAATCATAGGTGTTAGTGTCAAGCCAACAGGCCAAAGGGAGGGAACAGGTGAAAGATAAAGAAATATCGACACTATGGCAGAGATGTGGGTTTCCAGAAAATTTTCCAATGCCCTAAATAGAGTGTGATCTGATTTGGCATGTTTATTTGACTTATATTTAATAAACAAAACCAAATTAACATGGGGGTACTTTTTTAATGTCCCAATAGCCACAAGTATTTGAACTGAAATATTTGATTAGGAAAAAATGAAATGCATCACACTTAATGTGGTTTAAATGTTATAGTCAAACAAATTCAAAGCTTTATGTGGAAAGACATTATTTTATTGGAATACTTATAAAAATGTTAAGACAATACAAAATAGCATGTACTTCCTTTACACTGTTTGTTTAAATTTAAGGAAAAAAATGAAGGCACTGAAAACCGTTGACACACTAATTTTAGCACACCCGAAGAACTGTGCATGATATACCATGGTTGTTCATTCATCTACTTCGACAGAGTTTAACTCTCTTCCACTGAGGTCATTTCAGCACCTCCAGTTTCACTGTCACTATCTGTAGAATCACTTCCATTATTTACTAGTCCCATTTCAGAATCAGATTGAGGCAAATGGGATTCAGAACTACTTGAAACACATTCTCTTTTGCTAAAGGATGGTTTTACTAATGAATCTATGGCCAAGGGCAACTTATCATCATACTGCATCTTCCTCACTAATTGTGCTTCTGACTGATTCTCCAGAAGCAAGAGATTTTGAAAAATAGAAGCAAGCTTAGTGGTATGTTCATTTGTTAGTCTATTCCTCTTTTGTCTTGATTGAGCTGAAAGCCTTCCAGTTCCATTCACAGGAAGCTGCTGTTGGTGGAATGCTTAGGATCCTTAGAGCAATCCTGGACATCAGTCGGGTGTTACAGTATCCCTTCCACCATGTGAGAGAAGACATATTCTCTGCTGCCCACCAAATGATGTCTTTGCTTCAAAGTTTTCCTTTTGTGCAGTACTCGGCAATGTCTGCCATCATGGCTATTTCGTCCATGTTGGGGACATTCTTAGCTACTTCCATAATTGTACTGAGAGCAGTAGATAATTCATCTTCTGATAAATGTTGTCCTCTGTGTTGAGGATCCAAAAGGTTTGCTGCCAGATGAACTGGAT
Source organism: Alligator mississippiensis (assembly GCF_030867095.1). Lineage (NCBI taxonomy): Eukaryota > Metazoa > Chordata > Crocodylia > Alligatoridae > Alligator > Alligator mississippiensis. The sequence continues at coordinate 73,581,934 of NC_081826.1, forward strand.
GACAGACAAACTCAGATCTCTTAGTAAACATTTGTTTTACTTCTTTTTTTTTGGATAGAGGTGAAGAAGGCGAAAGCTCAATTAGATTTTCATTCAGTTTCATTCAGTTGTCTGAATATCTCTGGAATATTTGAAAAGCTTGGTGCATTTCCTTCAATTTTCTTGATAGCCACTGAAACTGGTAGTAGCAAACTGAATGCTTCTTGAACTTGAAACCAGAATACATTGTTGAGAATCTGCTTCTGAATGTTCACAGGAATAATTTGGGATACTGTGTTATCTATTGAAGCACACTGCAAGCAGTTCTTTGTGCACAGCAAACTTTGTAAACACTTTGCAGCTGAGCCCCATCTAGTTTCTCCTGGCAATAAAAGTGCACTTTCCTTCCCCTGTTTCTCTTTCTGTAATTTCTTCAAAGTCTGATTATCAACATGGTGATTGTTGAATACCTTCACAATCGTTTTGCAGTTTGCCAATATTGTCTTAATTGTATTCACACTTACTATGTCCTTTGCCAGAAGATTCAACCCATGAGAAGACAGCCAAATACTATTAAATGAGGATACTTTGCCTTTAATATTTGCCATGCAGCTTTCATGTTACTTGCATTATCAGTTACAAGGGCTTGTACCCTGGAGGGACCTGCACTTTCAGTCTTTTCACTCAGTAATTTGGCTATGTATTCACCTATATGACGAGAAGATTTGGTAGCAATTGCTTTCAGGAATGTTGGTTCAGGTGTTGCTAAAATAATTGTTCACTAAAGAATTTCCTTGTATATCAGTTCATCCATCTGACATCAGAGTCAGTGATTCCGCTTGACCAATCTTTTTAATAACCATTGTTTGAACTCTGTCATACTCTCTAAGAGAGAACGTGAAAAGTGATAACATGACAGTAACTTATATGATGGGCGAATTAGTTTGTAATGTTCCTTCCAGTATTGATTTTCAGTTATGGGAAGAGGTGTACCACTTGCAAATATAGCTCGAGGTACTGTGTCATCTGCTTTTTCTTGATCTTCTTTTGACATTTAATCCACAAAGCTTGGTAAAAAGCTTGCCTGTCTTGAACAGCTACTCATGGTGGATCACCTATCTGGTGACAGTGATCTTGAAAGCGAGGATCCTGCTGCTTCCCTCCCCAGACCTGGCAGCTCAACATTTTCCTTTTCCTTTTTTTGCAAATCTGCTATTTCACTTGAGTTACCAAGTTCCTGCAACAAAACGGGGGAAAGATTTTTGTTTTAGCCTATTCTAGTCTGGCCTCATCCATCAGAAGGAGAAGTGGCAGGGAGTTTGCTTCCCCACTCCCTGCCAGAAGCATCACTCTGTTGCTCAGTTGCCCTGGGACTGCAGAGCCAAAGGGAAGTATAGTCTGGCCTCTGCCATGAGCCAGAGGACTAAGCTCACTCTACTGGGTTAAAATAGTCAACTATTTATCTAGTATGTAATTTTAAAAATAGATTGTTAAGCCTAAACCACTTTGAGAGATTAGTGCAAGCAGAAAAACAGGATACAAATATTTTAAATACGTAAATAATAGTCCAGAGTTGCATTAACAACTTTTATAATGTTTTAAAACAATATAGGTGCTAGTCTATACTGTGTGTTGTTTAACATATTAATTTGTTTACTTGCATAGGATTCCTGAAGTAGACTTTTCTCAGATGATGTTGTTCCAACACTTTGTTGTATTAGCTTTTGTGTATATGGCTTGTACTCTTTCAGGACAGTTTCTCCATGTTATTAAATATTTCTTCATTCTTGCTGTGTTGTTAGCATACTCCTGCCTGCAATATTTACATCTACCAAATTGCTTCCTTCCTTTGGTGGCTTGAACTTCGCTATAATGATGCCACACATTAGTGGGTTTTTTTCTGATTACGCATTATTATGATGACTTGAAACCAAAAGCACTAAAAAACTAACAGATCTTATGCAAACAAACTGCCAAGCTTGCCTAATATTGTATTGTCATCCATTAATTTTTACTAATTAATTTTATGAAACAATGAATTTTTAGAAATGGAAAATTTCCTATAGAAAAATAAAGCACTGGAAAATTTTCCATCCCACATCTCTGCACTGTGGTAACATATACTTAGCACCTTAATTCCCCTGCCCCACACCTTTGGAGGTATCCTGAAACAAGCCTTCAGTCCCTAGAATGCTCAAACAGCAGCCTACAGCTGCCCCCAAGTCTGAGTTCAGCTCCTTCAATCCACTGTCCTGTCCGTCTTAGCCAGTGAGATCTCCAGATCCTTTGCACATACTTCCATGTAGGGTTAACCAGTTTCCACAGGCACACTGCTCTCTCTTCTCTATAGAATTATATAATCATAGAAAATTAGACTTGGAAGGGACCTCAGGAGGTCATCTAGTCCAACCCTCTGCTCAAAGAAGGACCATCTGCAACTATATCATCCCAGCCAAGGCTTTGTATAGCCAGGTCTTAAAAACCTCCAATGATGGAGATTCTACAACCTATCTGGTTAGCCTGTTCCACTACTTTACTACTACTAGGTTTTGTAAGAGTTTTTTCCTAATATCTAACCTAAACATGAGACCTCTGCTCCTTGTTCTGTCATCTGCCACCACTGAGAATAATCTAGCTCCCTCCCCTTTGGAACCACCTATCAGGTGGTTGAAGGCTGTGATTAAATCCCCCCCCTCAGTTTTTTCTTCTGCAGACTAAATAAGCCCAGTTCCCTCAGCCTCTCCTTACAAGTTACGTTCTCCAGCTCTCTAACTATTTTTGTTGCCCTCCACTGGACTATCTCCAATTTGGCCGTGTCCTTTCTGTAGTGGAGGCCCAAAACTGGACACAGTACTCCAGATGTGGCATCACCAATGGCAAATAGAGGGGAATAATTGCTTCCTTTGATCTGCTGGCCATGCTTCTACTAATGCAGCCAAATATGCCATTAGCTTTCTTTACAAAAAGGGCACACTTAGCTCATCTTCATCTTATTGTCCACTGTAACCATCAGGTTCTTTTCTGTAGAGCTGCTGCTTAGCCAGTTGGTCTCCAGCCTGGTCCAATGCATGGGATTGTACTGTCCTAAGAGAAGGACTTTGCACTTGTCCTTAGTGAACCTCATGAGATTTCTTTTGGTCCAATTTTCTCTAATTTGTCTTGTTCTCTGTGAATCCTAGCCTTAACCTCTCATGCACCTACTACTCCCCCCAGGTTGGTGTTATCTGCAATCTTGCTGAGGGTGCAGTCCATCCCATCTTCTAGGTCATTGATGAAATTGAACAAAACTGGACCCAGGACTGACCTCTGGGCAGTTAATACTGGATGCCAGTTAGACATTGAACCATTAATTACTAACCTCTGGGTCAGCTCCAGCCAGTTTTCTATCCACCGTACAGCCCATTCATTCATCCCAGACTTCCTTAGTTTGCTTGTGAGAACGTTGTGGGAGATTGTATCAAAAACCTTACTAAAGTCAAAGTATATCATGTCCACTGCTTTCCCTGCATCCACAGAGACTGTCATGTTGTCATAGAAGGCAAACAGGTTGGCCAGGCATGACTTGCCTTTGGTGAATCTGTGTAGACTGTTCCTAATCACCTTTCCTCCAAGTGTTTAGAAATGGATTCCTTGAGGACACGTTACATGGTTTTTCCAGGGACTGAGAAAAACTTAGAAAAACTCTTTCCCTTACTTTAGCATCAAGCTTCCTCTTATTTTTTCCAATGTGCACACTCTTTGGGCCTGTTGGATTTTAGTTCACAAGTTACAGTGGGGCTGTGTAGGTGTCTCAAAGCAAATTATAAAGAAAATGGAATTGATCAGGTGTGATTGAGAGAAGACTTTGGCTTGCTAGTACTAGCTGCAAGTGACAAGTGAATAAGAAGAGTAAGAACTCACCTGGAAGTCTAGATCATGATGAATTTCTGAAGCTTACAGTTAACAAAACATCTTTTTACTTGTATACAGAAAGCTGTTGAGATGCAATAAACAAGAGGCCTCATAATGCTATTTTTACAATTGCTTTTCAAAGTAGGAACATACTTTAAATACAATCAAAAAGATGCAACTGTTTAGAAGTATTTCTGATTTATTATTGCCTTCAAACAAAAATAACTTGGTTTAAAACTCTGGTTTATTACACTCAGACATGGATATGTATTGGAATGCTAGCATGATGAAACATCATAGTGATTGCCATGTGAACACTTTTTGAAAAGGACCAATTTACAGAGCAAATAATAAGCAACAAAAATGAGAAATGGAAGAGTCCTATTGAGCCAAAGGAAAAGTAACTCAATAAGCTTGTAATTTACCTTAGCAATCATTGTCATTTTTATAAGGCTTCCCCCCAAGACACAAAAAGACATAACCCACTTTGATGTAAAATACGTTACTTAGAGACCTTCTGGGAAGCTCCAATACCATGCATTTTTAACTCAGTTAGAAGGGCCTCTGAACTGAACTTTCTTATATATAATGCCAAACTTTGACATGGATATCAAACTGAGTGCAACTTTTAAATTGGTATTTTTAATTTTCAAGCATTTTCCTCTCTTCTTGTGTGGTGATGAAATTGGTGATTTTCCTTCTAATGGAACATTGCATTTGAGCTATGTATGTTTTTAAAGCTGACTATGAAAATATTGTTTGTGTAAATATAGCCCTGTATAGGGCTACAGCCATATACTATTTAGTGCAGAGGTTCTGAAGTCAATTCGATATTTTTAATACACTTGTATTTCAGACCAGTGTTTTAGTTTCTGACAGAATATTTATTTTTTGGTTTATCATCATTCTGATTTCCTGGAATTTGAGGGGACTGATAGAAATGACATTTTTCATATCATCCCCTCCTTTGAGGGGAGGAAACTCCAGGCAAACCCCAGCCTGGAGTTTCCTCCCCTCCTTTCTCACTCCTTCCATCCTACAGACATCACTGGAGCTGGGAGCAGGGCAAGTCTAGGGAAGAGAAGCTGCAGGCAGACAGCCTCTCTCTGCTGGATCAACTCCAAAGCGAAGCTTGATTCTTCCCCACCCCCCCATCTCCCAAACAGCAAACATCTGTTGGGTGGGGGATGGGAGTTGGGAGGTGTTGCTCTAACTCAAGGTGTTTTTTATGAAGCACCATGAGTTACAGTTGAGAGCTGCACATCTATCAGTGCCCTATTGTATCAATTCAGCTCTTGGAATAAAAACTCCTGTAAGGTGCATCATTCAAGCAAAATACTTAATTTCTCTATTTAAAAAAAAAAAAATCTGTGTTCTTGTGATTTATGGATTGTCCCATCACTTGGGTTGTGTTGTGTCTTTGGAAGCTAGGTCCAACTAAACCGAGATGAGGCATACTTAGCCCTGTATATCGTTCAAAGTGATAGTTCAATGAAGGTAACAGCACTGCTTGTAGCATTAATGATTTTTACATTAATAAGGATTGCAGGCTCTGTCCACCGTTGCCATCTTCTTCACACTGCTTGTGTCTTCTACCCTTTCCCCCCACTCTTTCTGTTTTGTCTCTTTACATTTTAAATTATTTGGGGAAGGGACTGCTTAATACTTTTTGTATAATACCTAAGAGATACAGTCCAAACTTTGTTGACCCTTAGGCATAACTTTTGTACTATGATTAATTACTGCAGTACTAGTTACTGAATGTAAGACTCGTTATACATGAAATACAACTGAAAATCAAACACGCCCTAAGGCCACAAACAGATATTTGTTTCTAGCAGTGAAAATTTTCCATCCCTAGTAACATTGTTTGGAGAGGGCCAGTACAGACATTCAACCTGCAACTGCCCCCTCTGCCCTTGTCCTCCTGCCTTTCTCAGACTGGGATGATCCCAGTCTGGGAAAAACATGGGGAGCAGCAACTTCTGCAGTCATCCTGTTCCTGTGGGCACTGGAGCAGTGGGGCACAGCTCCCTGCTCACTCCTCACACTGGGGTTCCCACACTGGATGGGGAACAACCAGCAGCTGTTCAGCCTGCTCACCTCCCAGGCAATGGGAGCTGGGTGGACTGAGCAGCATGGCAAAGCCCCTGCCCAGGACCCTGGTGTGAAGAGTAGGCAGGAGGAAATCAGCAGCTGTTCCTCCTGCATTCTCCAGACTGGGGTGACCCCAGTATTGGGAAGACACAGGGAGCTTTACGAAGGAGGTGGACAGTGAGGAAGTATAAAGGCATTCTGTGAGAGTTAAGCTACGCCTGCAAAATAAATCACTATCTCTTGTTTTGATATGAACTGGTTAATTTTCTTTGTTTCTCACCCACCACGACTTTGATGGAATAAGATACAGATATAAACACAGTCCTGAGAGATGAGGACAATATCATATCTGCGGTTCAACAAAAATAACTCTTCTGCACAACTATTATGTCTCTCTTAGATAAATAACATCTTATATATATTTAGTTCCCTCTCTCTTTGAGAACTCTCAATTTCTTGGTTGCTTGCCTCATTCTCCTCTGCATGGGTCCCAAGCAAATAGCAATCCTAGGTCACCTTGTATTTACTACTGATATCGACACTGTGGGGTTCTCTTCTCTTTGTTAGTTTTCATCCACTGTCATTCCTTTCTCTTAATTTTAAGTCTCTGGGATGTTACTCGATGTCTTCAGGTATCAGACTCACCAGCTCAAAGTCCTCCTTTGTTAACTCACTTCATCCTCCCAAGTAAGTCTCTCTCCAGGACCCTTCTTACATTCCCTTTTCTCTTTCTTGTAGTTTCTCCCTGTTTCTTCTGGGTTGTTTTCTTCTCTTTTTTCAGCTAAATCTGGGTTACTTCCCCTTTAAATCTTTCCAGCCATCTGCTGTCTCTCTCACGCTCTCCCCTCTCCCTTGGCAAGTGCTGCTCTCTTTTTTGTTTATGTTTTCATTGGGTCTCTCTCTTTCCCCCATCTGGGTAGCCCCACCCCTTTTCTCCTGGGACTGGTTGCTAAGGTACATTTTCTGCTTTCCTTCACTCCCCCAAACTTCTGTGATGGGGCAGATTTGGTGCCCCATCACACATTCATTCTCCTGGGAGAAACTCTTTTGCAAGTGACTGGGAGATGGATTATTTTTCTCCAGAACTGCCATTTTGTTTGGGAGAAACTGAACAGTTGTACACTAATGGTTTCTACCAGGAGAGTTGAGATTCTCTGGGTAGAAATGTAAGTGGCTGAAATAGTTAAAGTTACAAAATAGCTGCTTTCATTTCTGTGGAGTATTGTATGGAAACATGACCATGGATGATAGCTACTAGTTGTTCATCATTTGCCCCACTATGTTTAGAGTCTTATATAGACCTGTAGTTCCTTAAAGCTTTGGCAGGGATTGGAGACTTGTTCTAGTATATTTATGTGCATGTACATCTTTCATTCATGAATTATTTGTCTGTTTCACGCTGGCATGATGTATGCAGTGATTTTAGAGCCTCTTTGTATGGAACTAATGTATGCTAAGGGGAAATAACTTTCTTTGTTATGTGTGTAATAAGTATATATGGATCATTAAACACTTCCTACTTCATTTTCATTTGAAATTATTTCCAAACTATGCTTTAATGTGGCCACAATAAAAGTATTATGCAAAGTTTTTGCCATACAGATGTTGGGAGAGCAATCTAAAATAACAGGAAAAGTTCAATAAAAAATAACTACCATTGATTCATTGGGTAGAAATTTTATTTCTGATATCTTTCAGACAGAGTAAACATTTTTGTAATTTATAGTTTGCTATATCATGTCTGCCTTAGACAGAAGACCTGATTAATGTATTAATGAATGTACCAATGAAAGAAAGAGAAGAGATGTGTGCATGTATTGGTATTTTGTCTTTCTCCAATAGCTGCTGGTCCAAAAATTAAAACCATAGTATGTAACCTGTGAAGTGCAGACTTAATATTTTCAGATATTTACCCTTCATTCTTTCCTATTTTTGGCAGTTTTGCTCTTGTCCTCCAGGTCAGGGCTACCTAAAGCCAACCCAGCCAGCAGATCTGGCTGGTGTAATAGGATTCATTTGGGTCTCCTAAAATGGACTAACACTCTGGCATTGGTTAAGGGCATGGGTAGCAAAAGGACCTTGGTCATACAGAAGCTTATGGCTAATGTGTTCTGCTTCTAGCTTCTCTAAGGGGTCCTTACAACTGTTGGCATCTGGTGCAAGTTAAATTCAAGGTAAAGCAACTTTCAGTTTGTTCTAACTTATACTTGGAGACATATGACCAGTAACTTCAAGATTACCAACAGATAAAAATGTTTTGAAGTTACCTTTGCAACCTCTTCTGAGTTGCATCAAGTGACCTGAAGCTATGACTGAGACCTTTGTTCATGATTTATATTGCACAGTATTTTTAAAGATTTATTTTCATCCTTACATGTTCATATATTTCCATTTACAAAGAATAATTTCAGTGCTGTTTGCCAGGTATTCAACCTTCCTGTGACTTTCCCTTTCTATTTCACAGAATTTCCTGCTTTGTGGAGATATTAGCAAAGAAATGATCTAATTATATCATAGATTGAGATTTTGTTTCAGTTACCAGAAAACATTGAACGCTAAGCAATGTACACTAAAACTGGCAAAGCTCTAAATTGGCAAAATTACTTTCCTGATGAAATTTTTGTTAGTATATTCAGAACACTAAAAATAAATCATAAAGTTCACTCATCCACATTCCCAGTAATCTGTATTTTCAAGTTATTTTGGTCTTTGAAGAGGTATAGCATGACACTGTAGCTATTATACATTGATTTCTATACAGCATCTCATTTGATTTCAGTTTATAACAAATACTGCATGGAGAACATGTACATAATTAAGACAGTTCTAGAAAATGAGGTTTATGTGATTATAGCTAAGAATAATAAAACTATTGTTAAACATTAACACCCAACCATGGTAGCAGCTATATCAATAAAGTAAGAATGAAAAGGTAATGTAAGAATGTTATGGAAAAAAATAAAGGAAGAGACCAAAAATGGGAAGAGAAATGACTGAATATAGAGAAGCAAATGCACTTTTTTGTTGTACATCAACTATTTTTTTTTTTTAAATGTGAAGAGGAAAAAATCCTGAGCCATATCAGATACAGACAGAAGTGTAGCTTCCTGCCGTTACTGATAACACTTTGCAGGATGCATTATGAGTTGCAATGATCCCTTGGAACAAACAAGTTCACTGTTGGAGAGAGGGGAATCTAGCTGCTAGCTGAAAGCCTGCAGTGGGTTTCCCCTAGCAATGGCTCCTCCTCTCTCCCAGCCTGTCCCTGTTTCAGAATGGGAGTGGGGGAATGGGAGCAGAGGGAGCTCATTCCAGGGGTTCCTCAGTCAGCTCTGGAGAGTGGTGGGGTTGGTGAACTGGAGCCCCACCACCACAAGGGGGCTCCAATATACCCGCCCCACCCTCCAGGGTATATCCGCTGAAACCCTCCAGACTAAACTTCCTTTGCTCTCTTTCTCCCCTCCCATTCTGAAAACAGTTCAAGGCTGGGAGGCAGCACAAACAGAAGCTACAGAAGATGTTCTGTTTTGAAACATCTTCATTTGACCCCTCATGCATTGCGGATTCCATTTTCACCCAATTGACTAGGCCTGTGTGAATAGGGAACTATTTGATTTGGATTTGAATTCAGCCAATCTGGAGGCCAATGATTTGATTCAGAGATTTGGATCACTCTTCCAAATTGATTCAGCTGAATCAGCTTCAGAAGATTCAGCACGGATTTGGAGAGATTCAGAGATTTGGCCATAGAGTATAATGGGGAATCAATGAACTATCTATAACATTGTTGTTTTTCAGAAGCTTTGGATTAAACTTGCAGAAATAGTAGCCCCTTCTGAGGGCATGAAGCCTGCCAAGTTTCAAGGAGATAGGTCCAGGAGTTTCTGGGACACTGCACCTCAAATTGTTAAAAGAAAAACTTATGTCATGTGTATGTGTTAAGCCTCAGCAAGGTAAAAACTGCAGGGATGGTAGCTCCTGCTGAGGCCATGAAGTGTGCCAAGTTTCAAGGAAATAGGTGCAGGGAATTCTGGCTTCTGGGGCCCTGCACTTCTGGCTGCTGACAGGCAAAACTTGTGACATGGGTGCTTGTGTGACTGACTGTGCCTGTGTTAGGGCACAAGGCAGTGAAAACTGTTACAGGCCTGCTAGGCCCTGCTGTGGCCACGAAGTCTGCCAGCTTTCAAGGAGATAGGTGCAGGGGGGTTCTGGGGCTCTGCACCTCTGGTTGCAGACAGGCAAAACTCATGATATGGGTGGGTGATGCTGTGTGTGTGTTAAGGTGAACCCTCACTGGCTGGAGTATCTACACAACATGGTAGTGTGCCCCAATGAGGTCTCTTCCACCCCCTACAGCCTCATTCCAATCCAACACTTTACATGGCAACAGGTAAGACAATCTGGTGTCTTTTAGTAGGCCTAGAGAAATGTATCTTAGCAAGCTTTTGGGTTGAAAAATCCTTTATCAGGCTGAGTAAGCACCTGCAATTGGTGCGTCTCCTGGTCCTGGATGGAAGAAATAGTAAAGAAGCCAGAGGCTGGCCTGGCCCGCAATGCAGGCAAGAAAGCTAGTCAGTGAAAATGGAAATAGAGGCACCAGGGGGTGAGGGAAAGGCTGGGGTAGGGGTATAGCAGCGCAGGTAAAAGTACAGAGGTACCTGGGGAGTCAGATGTCTGGCTCCCCAGGTAAAACGTCTTTTTTGTTGCTTTGCAATGAAGTTTAAAATCCAAAATCAGCTAGAATTTGGTATTTTCCATATGTCAGGGGTGTACTTGGTAGCTGTGTTGGTTTGAGACAAGAAGACATAAAAAAAACTAGAACTCTTGGTTCCAAAATGACACCTTTTATTAGACCAACTGGGAAATCACAAGAAAACTATCCTTCTCTGCAAGCTTTTGGGATCAAAGTCCCTTTGTCAGGCTCTGGGAAAAGTATAGATGGTACAAGATGGTAAAATGATTTTTACCTCCCTGGCTGCCATCCGACACCTTCAGGGAAGGAATTCTACCTGATCTATACATCAAAGAGCTACTCAGCACAGCTCACAAAGACATTCTCATGGACCCAGAGGGACAACCTTCCATCTTCAGCTCCCTCTGTGCAAAAATGAAGTTTATTTCCTAACTATGGGGACTTTTTACCATCTTGTACCATTTATACTTTACCCAGAGCCTGACGAAGGGACTTTGATCCCAAAAAGCTTGCAGAAAAGGACAATTTTTTTGTGCTTTTCCAGTTGGTCTAATAAAAGGTATCATTATGGAACCAAGAGTTCTAGTTTTTTGTATGTCTTCTTGTCTCAGACCAACATGGCTACCAAATAAATGTCAACACACTCTTAAGTTTGCATGCACAATTTTTGGGGGGGTAACAGGCACCATCTCTGCCTGACCATATCATTATATGACTAAGAACTTAACCTATGTCTTTAAATAGCCTTTACTTTGTAAATACAGATTTCAGTTGGTTACCTTGAATGCTGTCTGTGGTCAGGGATTTATAAGGAAGAGTGATGTATATTTAAAATGACCTATAATCCAGTTCCTTACTTCTTAAAAGAAACAGCACTTGTGGTCTCACAAAAGACCCTGTGGCAATCCCTCACTCCTCAATCTTTAAGGGAAAAATGCCCATCAATCTGATTTCTTATTTGTAAATTCCCAGCCATTCTGCTGTGATCCATAAATCATTACATGCTTATTGTTTGCAAAAGCATCTCTCTTGCTGCTGATACTATTAAATATCCCAATTCCAGTGGAAACACAGCTTGTTTCTGAACCCTTTATCTTTCATATAATATTTCATGATAATTTGGGTTTGTCTGTATTTGACTACTTTGCTGTGAGCCAGTATCACTATTCGTTCACAGCCTGGGTACTGTTTGTTTGTCAGTGCTTATGACTGCTATCTAATGATGACTTTTCTGTAATCAAAAGGCTTAGAGAGAGAGGGTCCATCTCGACTAACAGTGTAAACTATCTGTGTACAATATTTTTTTCTTCTCTCATAAATACTTGCACTATGTATGAACATAGCTTGTGATTTTCTCTTTTCCAGAAGCCGAATGTTATGAACAGGTTGATGTCCATATTGATTTTTGCTGCTCCTGGGTAGGATGCTTTATTTCTAAATTGACTTCTAAGGTCTTGGATAATATATTCAGTTTGTATCGAACAAGCAGATAGTTTCGATTATTAAACTAGTCTGGGATGGGATAAAACTCCTTTTATGGCTTTTATGTCATATATAATTAAGTTTTGCTACTGATTTATTTCTGCTACTGAGCTCATTTCCAAATGGAAAAAGGAAGGTGCTGACACTTGGGGCATTTGTCTCCCAGATCCCTTGAAACTGAGTCAGTACATTACACAATTTATCTAGTAATAAAAAAAATGTTTAGCAGTCAAGTTTCTGAAAAGTCCCAGCCTGCAGCTTCCATTTCAGACAACTAGATTCATTTTGTTATACATCATTTAAATGACTATATTTTAAGACCAAACTAAGATGGGCGTGTCAGGAACTATGAAAAAGTGATATGTAGTTGGGGAAGTTTGGAAGAAATGGCCATATTGCACTCTATACTGTAATGTTTTCTAGCAGCCTCATCTCACTCGACCCTTGTTGTTCTCTTTCTGGGAGGCTACTTTCCCTTTCTTCCTCCATACACTCCATAAAATCATCTTTTTTAAGTAATATAACCACACCTACTGGGTTGATGTTGACTTGCAAGTCTGCCTCCCTCCTTTTTTGTCTACTTCCTGCTACTCAAGAGAATTCCTCCTGAATATTCCACTGTTTTGAAACGTCATTTTAGTCCCTTCGTTCTTGTTCTTCAGTTGTTCTTCCTGCTTTGTCATACAGATTCACAAACATCCTTCTCCCACAAATGAAGATTTATCAATTCCCAGTGACTTTTTACTTCTGTAACTGTCTTTGTCACCTTTTCCTTGCTGTTTGGCTCTAAAGCTAAGCATGGATTCATGCCTATATCACCACTGCCTTCTCTTTTACTGGTACCCCTCTTCTCTCTAGTTCATCGTGTGGGTACAGCTAACATCCCCTTCTGTTGCAGCTGTTCCAGTCTGTACTACTTCCTTTTTTTAAATTCCTCAACAGGCATCCCTGTTCTCCTCACTTCTCCTTCCCCACTACTTTCATCAGGAAGCACAGAAGATCTTTGTACATCTCCACTTCTTTTTAGTCTCAGTGGGATAGATGCATGTACACATGCATACATAATTTGTCACTTTTTAGCTGAGAATTCAACTCCTTATCCTATTGGATAATATCAGTGTCATCATGTTAGATTCCTTTCAATCTCTGGGCTGTCTATTCAGGTGTTGTCATCAGGATCACATAATTGGAACTGACAAGTTAACTTCATAATTGTAGAATGCTGAAAATATGGGCAGTATTAAATTACAATGTGTATTTTTTGGTGGTTTGGGGATTTTCTTTTCTTCTTGTTTTATTTAAATTGCTTGTTCTAGCTGCATAAGACATAATTACTCCATTCCCCAATGCATTTTCATTATCATTGATCCTGGTTGAGTTAGACTAATTATCACAGACAAAATGTCCTCTTTTATCATATATATAAATCAGCCGGAAAAGTGTAGATGTGATGCATGCCTAATTTTTTCCAAACTCACTACATTTCAAGATATATTGTATGATAAATTGCCCCCAAAATGTATGTTTTCCATGTATGAGTGCATTATGTGGACATTATTTTTCTACTTGGAGCAGTGCATTTTTGCCAATCCTTAAATGTCTCAAATTCTATAATAAAGGCAATCTCTGGGGATAACATGTTGATTAATTCACAGCATAATAAATTGCTCAGCATGTTACATTCAGTGAACAAAGATGGCCTCTGTAATGCATGTGTAATTGGATGGAGTGTTTATATTGGTTTAAACCACTTTATTTTTCATTAACTGTAAAGACGGAACAGGCCTTATTGCAAACTGTTTTTCTTATCTTCACAATGTCGTTGGGTTGTCTCTCCCACAGAGTTTTAAAAACTTCATTCAGTGTTATTCAGAAGTAAAACAGTCTTGAGAAGTGTGGGGGGGTTTTGTCAAATTTAAACTTTTTTTTACTAAACTCTTCTAATGAAAAAGCCAAATTGTTAGATGTAAAATTTGTTGTCTTCTAAGAAGAAATAATAAAAAAACTATAGTTATTAAAAGTGCAGTGTAGACTGTTCCCATTGATGTTTTTTTTAAAATTTTATTTCTTAAGAAGTTTAAAAAAATGAAAAGTCTGACTTGTTTCACCTAGAATCTTTCTAGGAACATTTCCTACTTCAAAAAGTCACACAAAGTCTTTGTTTCCTAAACGATTTACAACTTGAAAAGTTAAGGGAAAAGTCTTGGCACAATTGATGTAACTGAAAGATTTGCAAATAAGCTGAGTCAGGCCAGGTTTTCACCTTCAGCTTTTCTAGCACTAGCATTTCAAGCTAATTGAATAATAACTTGCAGGCATTTCCAATTTTTGAAGCAATATCTACTTTCTTCAATAAATATATTCCAAAGCAAAAGACTATATTCTTTTTATGGGAAATGGATTATTGTATGTCTCATTCCAAGATAGGTTTATTAATGAATGTAAAAGGATACTTATTTTATTGCAGTACTATAAAATGTATAATTGTAAAATGGTAGGACTCAGCGAGCATCTTCCTGGTGTTTCAAGGTAATGCCTTTGGCAGTGGGAGAGACTTACTGCCCAGAGACTTTTGACCATGCTTCCCTGCCTGGCTACTGCATAGCAGAGGGAACAGTGGCCTTGTTCTTACTTTGGTGGTTCTGTCTTTAAACCATAAATGCTTAACATTGCTTTAACTCTGTCCCTGTTGTAGACAGTAGGACATTCACCAATGAATTTGAAGCAAGCAAAGTTGGGCCAATATGTGCTTTGTACTTTTGACAGTTCCCTGCACTAATGGAAGATTAGTGACCTATTGTTTTCTCTTGTGTATCTTGCAGGGCCAGACAGCAATTGGCCTTAAAGTTCTTTTGTAATTTTGTTAATCTGTTGACAACCTGACTTTACAGACACAGGGAAAAGCTAGTACCAATAAAAGTATTTAAAGCATTTAAAAAATGTTTACAATTTATCTCTAATGTCATTATGGCATATATAAAACAGCTGTTTGACATAAAGGTTTTATTTGGAAAGAGTTGCTTGCCTTAGAACTTTAGGATGACTGCGATATTCAGGAGAGTTCTAAATCTCAAACCTGTGCTGCCAAAGTCATTATATGATCTCATACTCAACTGCATTCACTACACAATCCACACATTCACTTACATAAATCAAATGGCAAATAGATACACGGTGAGCATGTCTACATGTGAAGCTTTACTGTGCAGTAGACTGCTTTATGGCACAGTAAGCATCACTGTCTATATATGCAGATGTTTACTGAGCAATACAGTAAAAGCTGTGTTAACCGGCACTTTATTAGCTGGAAAACTCCATTAACTGGCATCTGAGCGACACAGCAAAAGTGAAACTGAAAGTTCCACTTCCAGGGAACTTTCTGTTTTGCCGCCATGAGCTGAGGTTTTCTTCATCACTTTTTTAGCCCACAGCCCAGGGCAAAGCAGCCTGCGTGGGAAAAAGCAGCCTGTGCTGTCCCCTGGTGCACTGACGCCAGCGAGTGCACCAGACGGTGCACATTTGATTAACCGGAATATTTGATTAATCGGCATCCCCCATTCCCGGGGAATGCTGGATAACAGAGCTTTTACTGTATATTGGTCTTCTCCGTGGTTAATTTGCTACCTGCAGGTAGCAAATTAATTGTGGAGTAGTTACTGTGCAGTAATGCACTTGTGGATGGCCGACTGGGAGCAAATCTGCTCCTGGTCAGCAGTGGGTGGGAGATTTCTCCCTGCCACAGGGAGCTGCCTGCTGTTGGTGGGGTGGGCTCCAAATTCAGACCCTGGCTAGGACAATGTCCCCCTGCGTCCATAGCAGGCAGCTCCCTGCCCCAGCTCTATGATTGCCTGCTGAAGGCCTACTTTCAGGAGCAAATATATGTCTCTCTCTTCCAGCAAGGCGCCTACATATCCAGTACTTTGAAACTGAAGCAGTGGATGTGGACACAGTTCTGTTTCCACTTCTTTTACTTAAAATAAATGGAATTCTAAGACCTCTATTGAATGTTCTTTGAGGATATGCTCTATTATATGTATGAGTTCATACATTTCTCTTTCCCAGAGAAGTACAGAAACCTAGACTTGATAAACAGATAATCCATGATCATTTCATCCAAAGAAAAGCAAATGTCATGTTTTTCTACTTATAGTTTTCAGAAGTGAAGTGTGCTGAGATCATTAGAAGCAAGGTATAAGGCAAATGTAAATTATTATTAACTATTGTTATTAGTTTTAAAATAGCATCACATTTTGGACTGCATCTTTTTTTAGACTGCTGACTGACATAGTAGCCAGCCTTCAACAGGGTTATCATTACATTTCTGATACCATTTTAACGAAACCTAATCAATCATTCTTGTCATGAAAATATAACCAACAGCAAGCAAGTTGTGAATTTTGTAACCTAGCAAAATTTCTAGTACTCTACGTCTGCTTTTATGCTCTTGCACGGAGTGAATTCATATTCATAATATGAAAGTTATTCATTTCCTGAATATGCAGATGGTATGAAATACCAGGGATAAATGGTTCCAGAGGGATCAGTGTTTGGCATAGATTTATTCCACAGTCATAAAATCATAGAAAGTTAGGGTTGGAAGTGACCTCAGGAAATCATCTAGTCCAACTTCCTGCTCAAAGCATGCCATCCCCAACTAGATCATCCCAGCTAAACCTGTGTCTAGTCAGGTTTTGAAAATATCCAAGGATGGAACTCACACCACCTCCCTGGGCAACCTGTTCCAGTGTTTTACTACTCTCCTAGTGAGAACATGTTTCCTAATATTTAACTTAAACTTCCCTTGTTGCAACTTGAGATCATTGCTCCTTGTTCTGTCATCTGCCACCACTGAGAACAGTCTAGCCCCATCCTCTTTTGAACCTCCCTTCAGGTAGTTGAAGGCTGCTATTAAATCCCCCCTCAATCTTCTCTTCTTTAGACTAAATAAGTCCAGTTCCCTCAGTCTTTCCTTGCAAGTCATGTCTCCCAGCTCCCTCACCATTTTCACTGCCCTCTGATGGGCTGTCTCCGATCTGTCTGCAACCTTTCTGTAATGGGGAAGGGGGAGGCAGGGCAAAACTGAACACAGTACTCCAGATGTGGCCTCACTAGTGCTGAATAGAGGGGCATAATCACTTTCCTTGACCTACTGGCAACACACCTACCAATGCAGCCCAGTATACCATTAGCCTTCTTGGCAGCATGGTCACACTGCTGGCTCATATTCAGCTTATTGTTCACTGTGACCCCCAGGTCCTTTCTGCAGAGCGGCTGCCCAGCCAGTCAGCCCTCAGCCTGTACCAGTGCATGGGATTGTTCCATCCTAAGTGCAGGACTTTGCACTTGTCCTTGTTGAACCTCATGAGATTTCTTTTGGCCCAATCCTCCAATTTGTCTAAGTCACTCTGGATCTTAGCCCCACTCTCCAGTGTATCTACTACTTCCCACAGCTTGGTGTCATCTGCAAACTTGCTGAGGGTGCACTCTATGCCATCTTGCAGATTGTTGATGAAGATATTGAACAAAACCAACCCCAGGACTGACCTCTGGGGCATTCCATTTGATATTGGCTGCCAACTGGACATCGAGCCATTGATTAATACTTTTGGAGCCTGATGCTCCAGCCAGTTTTTTATCCACCTTACAGTCCATTCATCCAGCCAGCCCATACTTCCTTAGCTTGCCTGTGAGAATGCTATGGGAGACCGTATCAAAAGCCTTGTTGAAATCAAGGTACATCAGATCCACCTGTCTCTTGCATCAATAGAGCCAGTCACCTTGTCATAGAAGGCAATCAGGTTGGTCAGGGATGACTTGTCCCTGATAAATCCATGCTGACTGTTCCTAATCACCCTTTTTGCTTCCAAGTGCTTAGAAATGGATTCCTTGAGGATCTACTCCATGATTTTTCCATGGACTGAGGTGAGGCTGATTGGTCTGTAGTTCCCTGGATCCTCCTTCTTACCTTTCTTAAATATGGGCGCACCATGTTTGCCTTTTTCCAATCATCCGGGACCTCTCCTGATTGCTATGAGTTTTCAAAGATGATGGCCAATGGCTCTGCAATTACATCAGCCAACTTCCTCAGCACCTTCTGGTGAATCCCATCTGGCCTCATGGACTTGTACACGTCCAGTTTTGCTATGTTGTCCCTAACTTGTTTTTTCACCACTGTTGGCTGCTCACCTCCTCCCCAAACTGTGCTGCTAGGTGCAGTAGTCTGGGAGCTGACCTTGCCTGTGAAGACTGAGGCAAAAAAGACATTGAATATTTCAGCCTTGTCTGCATCCTCTGTCACTAGGTTGCCTCCACCAATTCAGTAAGGGACCCACACTTTCCTGATCCTCCTCTTCCTACCAACATACTTGTAGAAACCCTTCTTGTTACTCTTTACATCCCTTGCTAGCTGCAACTCCAATTGCGCTTTGGCCTTCCTGACTTCATCCCTGCATGTCCGAGCAATGCTCTTATATTCTTCCCTAGTTATTTGTCCAAGTTTCCACTTCTTATAAGCATCTTTTTTGTATTTTAGTTTACTGAAGAGTTCCTGCTAAACCAAGTTCATCTTCTGCCATACTTGCTAGTCTTCCTGCACGTTGGGATGGTTTGTTCCTGCACTCTCAATAAGGCTTCTGTGAAGTGTGCAGCCAGCTCTCCTGGACTCCTCTCCCCCAGCATCTGGCTTCCCAGGAGATCCTGCCCATGACTTCCCTGATCAAATCAAAGTCTGCTTTTCTGAAGTCTAGGTACCTTACTCTGCTGCTCTCCATCCTTCCTTTCCTCAGGATCCTGAACTCAATCATCTCGTGGTCACTGCTGCCCAAGTTGCCAGCCACTTACTATATTCCCCACCAATTCTTCCCTGTTTGTGAGCAATAGGTCAAGAAGAGCCTGAACCCTAGTAGACTGCTCCAGCACTTGCACCAAGAAGTTGTCCTCAACACTCTCCAAAAATTTCCTGGATTGCCTGTGCACTTCTGTATTGCCTTTCCTGCACATGTCATGGTGATCTTATATGTGCTCTGGAAGATTAAGGACAGCATGTAAGGACACTATCCTGCAAACACTCACAGATGTATTTCTATATGAAGTTCCACTGACCTCATACATGCTACTTGTGTGAAAAAAGAATATTTACTGTATTTATGTGCACAGCACACATACCTTTTACCTGAAAATAACCCATCTAAAACTGGGGTACATGACTTAAGTGAGGAAACTGATTTCTATCCTGGAATAGAGGAATGGGACACTAGAATGATGGCAGGGACACTGTGCTTGACACCAGCTCACTCAGGGTTGACAATCTGGCTCTATGGAACAGGGGTGTGAAGTCTCATCATTAGCGTTGCTTTCCCTCCCCACTACCGCAGGGTTTACAGCTACAGGTTTAACCCTCTCGCAATGGCTGCTGAATTGGCAGTAGCTGTTGGCTGAACAGTATAGAGAAAGGAAATGTACCCTGATAAGGGGACTCTGCCCTTGTTTCATATGGCCAAGGCATGCAGCCTTGGGCGAGCTAGTATAATAGCAGGTAAGACTCTGGAAAAAAAAAAAATTTCCCAGCTTCATTCTGCCTTCCAATAACAAGATGCATGTTTTATTCGGGGCTGCCAGGTATGTGAATAAATATGCATCAAAATTGTTGGAGGAATAACTGCTAAATTTGCCAAAGACTTGGGAACTGGGGAACATTTCAAATAGAATTGTGAGAATAGAACTGTTGCAGACAGGCCAGATATATGGTGAGAGAAAGAAGAAGCAAAGTAGACCAGACATGGATCTTAAGGAAAAGAATCTATGTTTTAAATTTGACTCTAACTATGATTCCTTCTGTGGCTTCAAGTTGTTTGGTTTCTCTTCTTCAACCTTTCTGGCACCTTAGTCTAACTTGTAGGGATGTTGTGGTGACTGAAGCAGTTTGTAAGAAATGGTTTGTGTCAATGTTAATCAGAAGATACAAAATAAAAAATGTGCTAGTGAATGAGAGCGTAGTTTGTTTGTTCTTCATCTTCTTGTTTGGATAATTTTCCTTTTCATTTGAATTTGTGCAATATTGCATAGTGCCCAGCAGGCATTTGGGAGTATAGGAGATTTAAGCATTTCACACACTTTGTATGCAAAAATGCATGAATTAAGTTTGAAGCATATCCCAAGCATCATCTTGCTGTCTTGGTGCATTGTGGTGTTGTCATGGAGGACATGTACTCTTTATGTGCATGTTAAAATTATAGACTGCATGGTCCTTTAAAAGAAGATCAATCATAATATTTTTGTGAAGTATAGTCTAAGAAGAGTTGTTCTGAATCAGGATATGGTTAAGATTTTCAAGTGAATATATTTGTAGGAAAACAAATTAAATATATCTGCAGGAATACAAAATAACTTATATAATATAATATTCTCAAAGGAAACCACTGAGACAAAAAGTTGTTTAAATCCGATCTCAGACTATTTCAGAGAAATATGGTCACTTAGCAGTAACAATTGCATTTCAGCTAAATTTATAGTTATTGCTGGTGTTTGAAAAAGATCATCAAAGTAATTAGAGTTGTGAAAGTTCATTGCTAAATATTTATTGCATTCCTGTATAATTTCCTTTTGCAGCTATGAATTGCCTGAAGTTGATTGGCATAGCACACTAATCCTTGGTCACAAACTAATAACTACAGACTAGGAATTACAAGGGCAAGAGGTGACTCGGAAAGACTATAGCACTTTAAATGAAAGGCTAACAATCAAGGCAAACCATACATGGATAATTCCAGTGTCAGTCAAATCATGCTCAATGAGAGATTAAGCTAACAAGCTTTTATATTAATCACAGAGCCAAAGCACTGTAGGCAATGCAGTCTGTTTTGTGAGCCATGGTGCCTGTTAGTAATTATTCAGTAAGTGGCTTAACAGACCATATAGTCACTAAAAGGCTTCCATGGCAACATTTGTGAAAAAGCAACTTAACCTAAACACAGTGTGCTTATATGAACTATTCCCAAAGTTTATCATCTTGCTTTCCTGTGAAACAGTGGCAGAAAACTATTGCTGACCCTGAACTTTGTGCATCTCTGGTTATTTTTGTTGCTATAGAGACACAGGATGGAAAAAAATCAAATGATGACAACTGCTTAAGCTCCCCTCCCTCCCCGCCAACAGACTTGCAGCAACTCAGGATAATGGCTCTTTAGGAGAACAAATGATGCGATCTTAGGGCTCATTCCTATTTTCAATGAAGATGAAGAGACAGGAGCAGGGGTATCTATCTGCTTCAATCTCTTTCTAATACATTCATCAAGGTACTGTCTAGGTAGGACACAAAATGTAGAGTATTATTGTTGCTTTGGAAAAAGACCAGGCTCTTTACTTCTACATCTTTTTATTCTGTTGTATAAAAGGGGGTCATTTTACAGTTGGCTTGCAGTTTTTCAGGGCCAAATTGTCTGAATTTCCTTTCCTCAATAATTGTTACATGTCTTGCAGTATTTAGAAACTGGGGATGCTTCAAATCTCCTGTCTCCTACTCCTTCCTTGAACTGCTGGTACCAGCCTCTGCCCTTGGGAACATGGAGGCATAACCTGAGGGGTGGGGGGCCCTGCACAGTGAGGCATGGGGGGCCTGCATTGCTTGCAAGCCACATGGTATCTCACCTCTGACCACTTAGACTAGGGACAGACATTACAGATAAACCAGTTTAAGTGATTAGAAACTGGTTTAAACCTGTAACAGAACAGACATTCAGTACACATAAAGCAGTTTGAAAATGGCCGAAACTGGTTTGAGATAAACCTGGCTGAATGTAGTATTAGATTTAACTGATTTGGCTCAAACCAGTTTATGTAATGTTTGTCCCAGACCCCTTCCTGGTTAAAGTTAAATCAGAGCCTTCCAGCATCCTGGCATGCTCTGTTACCAGATTTGTCCATCACTTTGGGGTGTGCTCATTTATTAGGGATACGTTTTTAGGGTCTTGGTAATTCTGTCAACATGCTGCTTGTATACTTGGGTTTCTATATGGAGCTGTATATCTCTCTTCTGCAAGTCCTCACCCCCAATGGAGCTATCTTGCAGGACTTAGTTTCAATGGGGCTGGGTTCCTCCAGTCACTAAATCAGGCATACACACACAAACACACACAGATTAACGTGACACGCCTGAACCGGCCGGGTTGATCAGCATGGACAGGCTGACACCCTCATATGCCAAGAATCAGTTCATCAGAGCAACAATAAACTGCAGTCAGACACAAGCACACAGGTGAACAGAATACCTCTGAATCCGGCTGGGTATCCAGCTGACACCGTCATGGGCCAGCATTCAGTTCATTAGGGCACATCTGAGCCAAACTGGGTCAATCAGCTTGTACAAGCTGATCCCCTTATGTGTTTCAAACTCAACATGTCCCAATTTTTAACCTCTTGATTAGCAGACCCCACAGTATTTTTGGGCTTCACAGGGATCTTTAGCTTAGGTAAAAGAAGCGTTGCTGCAGAGCAAGTGGAGAAGGAGAAATAGAAAAGGAAAAATATGCCCAGTTACTACCAGTTTGACTATAAAAGTTATTTATTGCTAAGTATATGAAATATATAATGGTACTAGTAGTAATAGACATGCAAAGGGAAACAAACACAACCAACTACAATACTACTCTGGTTTCACTAAGTATTTGGGGAAACTTAGCTCAAGCTTAACTAATACAATTAAGGTTCAGAAATCTATGCCTAGAGAGAAAAGAGAGAGAGAGCTGGGATCTCAGCAATCCAAGGCACTCGGGTTCCAGTGCTGACAGGTTAAGTTCTTAGCACAGTCCTTGAAGGGAGACCATCTGTTTCTTCCAGCTTCTCAGGAACAACAGCGGATGGTGTCAGAGAGACTTCTCCTCTTGAAGCACACACTTCACTGCTTTTTCTACAGATTTTACAGACCCTCAGTTCAGCTTCTTCAGAGCATTCTTAATAGTGTAAATAATTGTCTTTTCTATTGACAAGGGGTTATCTGGTTTGGAACTTCTCAAGAAACTGATTAATAACCAGGAAAAACATAAGGTTAAAGAGTAACCAGACACTTAGGAGCCAGCTTGAAATTCCTATGGATAGCAGATGTACTGGATGGGATACCTTATTGTTTCTTCAGAAACAAAAGATAGCTTGCAGCATCAGGGTTTTGGATTTTTACCTGTTGTGAACAAGCCTCAGATTAACATGACTTTTCCAGATCTTACTGTAGTCTTTTAAGGCAATTATTGGAGTGTTCATACACTTTTGTGAGGAGGACTTCTACCAGCCATCCCAGGAAAAGTATGACAGCATTTGTGGTCATGGCTCCAATGAGCTGGATGCTGTGATGAACCCTTAACCATTGTTCAAATGTTGCCCATACCCCCTCTGACTCAGTCTCTTGCCTCAGCATCCCCTAACCCGGCAACCGAGTTTTAGTCAATCAAGTTTAAATAGGCCTCCCATAGTGGGACCGGGGAATGTACGGCCCGAGATGCCTATTAAACTTTTACTTCTGCTTAGAGGTATGTGTGTGGGGTAGAGAGTCCTTTGTAAATCCAGATTAGAATTGGTCTGATAAATGCTGAGCTGGGTGTGTGTAAATTTGGGTTGATTAGCATTTGGAGGACAGATTCCCCATCATGCAGCACTCCCCTGCTTTTCTGATCCCAGAATTCGCTGTGGTCTTTGCTTCAGGCATTCTGTTCTCCATCTTCCATGTAAATGAATTGTCATCTGGTTCCATCTTGCATGCAAATGAGACCTAGGGCAGTTGTTTCACTCTTGTCACCCTTATCTGGAGGGCTTTAGATGCATCTCCCACTGCATCTTCATTGTCTTTCATAATCAGTTCTTGTTCAGGTAGAGGAGGGGAGGGGGAATTCTTTGTGAGTCAGACAGGCTGTGTCCTGTGCCACAGTTCCCCAAGAACATGGAGCTGATAGGTAACAGCTCTCTGGGCTGGGCTGTGCTCCAGAGAGCTGGGCTGGTCCCTCACCTCTGCTCTCTAGCCACAGTAAGGGTGGGGCGTGGCCAGATGCTGGCCTGCCATGGCCCCTGAGGCAAATTCCTCCCTCTGCCCCTCCCCCCGTTGGCAAACCCTGTGGACCTGCAGTTGGGGTTTGCCAACCCCAGCCGTACCTCCACGGCTTTCCTGCAGCCAGGCAGAGACTGAGTTAATTCCTCCCACTGTCCAGCTTGCCTGCAGCCAGGGAGGGAATTAATTCCACAGTGATCCCAGAGTGGGGGAGAGAGGCAAGCTAGTCCCCTGTGTGCAGATCCAAGACCTGCACCTGTGAGCTCAGAGCTAAGACCTGCAGGACCAGACTGAGAAGTGGGAATTGTTGGCAAAGACCTGACAATCATCACGTATGTGCTGGAGATGGAGTTAAGGGAAGTTGCAGACAGCTTCTGGCTGAAAGTTGCAGACCAAAGAACGCAGTGTGCTATATTTACATTATAAATCAGAACCTGTAAAACCTCAACAAAGCCTTTTTCAATGCCTGACTATAAGGAGACACTCTGCCCTCAGGATTAGTAAGACTTATGCAAGGCTTTCATTTGTCTTCCTGCTTTGCATTTTAAGTTAGATGAAGTTGTGCATGCTGTGTTTTACTGGGCTGTATCTTAGTTTAGGTGAATTTTTTTGGTAGTTCCCTGTTGTATGCTTTGCAAATTGCTGCATTTCCTGATTTAACGGAGAATGTCTGTTCAGTTATTAATCAGTTTAAGCTGCACAGTTTAAAGTAACCTGCTAAGAGTGAATCAATTCAAGCTCAGGCTTTTTGAATGTCTGTCCCTGGCCTTAAAATAGGACAGCCCTACTTTAAAAGTTAGACACAGTAGTACCAAAAGTGCTGAGAGGTAGATGGACAAAGAAACTTTTTAACTTGCTTGAAAAATATGTAACTGTTCTGTTAAACCCAGCTAAAGGTCCTAGACTTATCAGCATGCCCAGCTTCACCAATATGGCTCCTGTTGTCTTGGTATCATTCTTCATCCTATTTGACTCTGCCCTGCTCCTTTTTCTTCACATCCTAAATAATAAATATAAGTTAACAAATTAATCATAATTGTGTCTGGATGTATTGCTGACAAGTAGCTCAGCAGACCAAAGTTAATAGAAATAAGTTTGAAGGCTGAGTGCATTGTGTTGTTTAAAACCTAAAGCCAATGTGTGGTTTTAAACCAAAGTAAGGCTTTAACACCTAGCAAAATTCACAACAAATGTAATTTAAAAGCTGCAGTCAAAAGTTTCAAATCTGAACGCCTTGTATAAGGCAGCCAAATACATAGTTAGGCAGCTAAATAAGCAATTTGATGATAGGTAGCTTCAACACTTAAACTGAAATTGTTAAGTTTCCTCAGAAGAATTTCCAGTTTATTGAAGTTATCAACAATTGAACTTCAGACAATAAAACTTTTAGAGAGAGTGCATACTGGTTTCATATTTGTCTGTAAAGCACCATGTATAATTATGTTACCTATTCTTAATAAATAACAACATTAACTTTTTCAGGGAGTAAATTACTGTCAAATTGTTGTTTCCTTCACAAATAATTGCCTACTGGATATATTACATTGCATATAGGTTTGCTTGGACAAAATTGATACTGTAATAGCTGAGCTCATTTAGTGTGTGGATCTTTGTTTTTTCCCTTGTATTCATTTTCTACTTCATTGTTAGCTGTGTCTAAAGTTTAATGGTATTATTTGTATATTTAGGACTGCTATTTCTATCAGCACATTATACATATGGTAACTTTAAATATTTTATTGGCTACAGAAAAGTTTTCTTTCAGTGCTGTGTTTACTTAAGAACATACTTCTTGGCTATTTCATGAAAAAAAACTCAAAGTTTAAACATTTGATTTTTGTTCTGAAAATGAGGCCTTTCAAAATGTCACTAAAACTAGAGGTGTATTAAGATTCATTGGGGCAATGGGCTCAGGGTCCCTCCCCCACAACTGGGGTCCACTCTTCATGGCCTGGGCCCCCCACACTTATCCATTCCCTGCCCTGATACTATAGGCTGTGTCCCTAGCCAGTGCAGCTGGAGCAGGACATGTTGCCCCCCAGGGCCAGAGCTGGAGCTGCCCCTGCCCACAGGTCCACATTGGAGTACGAGCATGGGGTCAGTCATGCAGGACCCCACACATCGCCCCATGGATGGGCAGCACTGTGAGGTGTGGACCAAGCTCTGAGGGCGGCCCCTTACCCTACCGCAGCTCAGTCCAGTTGCAGTGGTGCCTGGCCAAAATGCAGGATCGTGGCTGGGCCAGGCCGGGACCTGATTGCTCTGGGGCTGCCTTGTTGCTGGCAGGTCCTGGCCATGCACGGTACCCAGCTCTGCTTCTTTCCACCATTAGGTCTGGCCACTCCCAAGGCTCCGGTGAGGTTGTGCTCTGCACCCCACCCGATACCCAGCAGCTATAGCCTGCCATGTTCTGCATGCCCAGCCCAGCCTGGCCACTAGTTTTGTCTGCACTGATCTGACCCCTCCCCACCCCCACCCCCTTGCCTGTCCTACAGGCATCCGGGGCCCTGGACCCAGCTGGCTTGTGCATTATTCCGCCTATGATTAAAACCACAAGAGGGAAGACTTACACTAGAATAGGCGAAAGCTCCATGATTTTTTAACTCACCTGCAAGTGGGACTATCCAGGTTTAAATCTTAACTAGATGCGAGTTGGAGCAGGGTTTTCAGCATTTGTCTTCCATATCCCATACAAGTGCCCTATGTTGGATACAGTTTATCTCTCTCTTTCCCAATGTTTAATGATTATACAAAGTAGGATAGTTCTGAGATGGGAGAGAGGGAAGAAGACGGGGAGAAAAAGACACCGTCTTTAGAGTTCTAACTACCAGGCTATTCAGTTTTTTGGAGTAAAGCTTTTCTCTTTCCCCTGAGCCCTCATTGACACCCCCACCAACCTTCCACCTTTCCCACATGTATCCATGACCTCACGGAAGTTTAGATGAAATTGTTAATGAGGAAAAATGTTTCACTGAGAAATTCCCAAGAAGCCTTCCCCAGTTTAAACTATTGTAGCTGGTAGAACACTTGTCACATTTTCATACAAGGCTCCCTTTTTCCCAGACTACCAATACACAATCAAAATAGGCACATGTATGTGTTGTGCAATTTTATTTCAAATTATTGTATGGCACTTTACATAAAAGAGATATCAAGTCTGTTTAGCTGAAAAGATAGGCAGGCAGGCAGGCCTTAGAGGAAATTATATGCTGCTAGTCAGAAAAAAACTTCTTTAAGACATTTAAAGGGTGGTCCATGTTTTTGTTCCTCTTCACAGAATATTATTAGCTATAGAATATTTGTAAGATTCCTATTCAAGAAAAAAAGGCATTACGCACTAACAAAACTTGATGTAACTTATGAATATTGCATATTTTAATGCCATTCTTTACTTGTTTTCCCCATAATTAAATATCATCATGGGATATCATTAATTTTACACTTATCTAGTATATTCCAAATGTATAGCCTGTGGCAGAAGTGGGACAGATCTGTAATTGATAGAGATAGTTTAGACATGGTTATTGTGGAAATATATTGGATTAGTAGGTTAATAGCAGGCTGCTGAAAGAAGAGCAGGGTGGGAACAATGGTTGGAGACAAACATCATATGCTAGCACTCAAGGGACAATGCCAGGGCCTTTGTTTACATTTTCTTTCTATATCCCCTGTGAACATTGTTTTTGAGTGCGAGGATTCAAGTTTGTGGCTCCAAATAAGCAGGGGTATGCACTTGCAGTGGCACAAATAATAATAGCACAAATTTGAGCTGCTACTTTGTGCCACAGCACATACCCTTGCATGTGCCCTTTTTTTGCAGGGCATGTCTAGCTCCTCCTGGCTCCCGGCTGGGCTCCCTGTGCTGCACAAGCAGGGGAGGAGTGCTGGCTGGAGCACAGGCTGCTTCAGGGCAGAGTTAGCTGGCAGGCAGCCCCTGCAATGAGGCACCCTGTGCCCCAGCCAGCTGGGGAGCGGTGTGCTGCTCCCCTATCTCTGCATGGTTCAGCACAGGGGCTCCACAGCAGAGCCCCCATGCTGAGGTATGTGAGGATTGGGAAGCACCAGCCCAAGGTTGCTTGCTCCCCCATCCTGAGACTCACTGGGCCCCAGACAGCCACCAAGCAGCTGGCTGGGATGAGCGTGTCTCAGTGTGGGGGCTCCGCAGTGTGCCGACACAAGGGAGCAGGAAGCTGTGGGCTGCCTGCTCTCTTGTCTTTGCCTTTGTCCTGGTGCACACTATTCTTGCATGCTTTGCACCCTGCTTTTTTCCGAGGGTTTTTTTTTTTTGGGGGGGGGGGCGAGGAAGCCTACTTAGAGTCTCTACCTGTACTCCAACTAGATACACATAGACATTTTATTTTTTTAAAGAATCCTATTGGTCTCTATCCCTGTTGTTAAAATTAGACATTACTTTGATACAAGGAGGCTGTCTGGTCACTGTATTCACCACTGACAAGCAGAATATAGAACAAATTGTAGGAGTAGGAGTGGCAGTAGAGTTAGCCTCTAAATTATGTGGCCTTCACCCTCTTGGGTATGTTGCAAATGTTTTACATGAAGGAAAAACATTTTAGTTCATAAATTACATAACCTGTTTTATTCTAATATATAGTTTATCTCATCAACCCTTTTGACTTTTGATTTCTTAAGCTTGTTCTGTTCTCTCCCTTCATTTTCCTAGTTTTATTCATATGAAATGTCTCTCTTCCTTCATCTCCTGCACTTTCTTCTTTCAGAAGTCTAATTCAATTTTGTGGCCTGATTCTGCCATCTTTATGCTGTGTAGTACTTTACTTCATGAGCGGCACCTCTAAGTTTAATGGGACTACTTGTAGTGGGTAATGGTGCCAGAATTGGGCTTTAGCGATTTACCCAATCTGAAGTCTCAGTGGTTGTGACTAGTTGTAACAGGTCACAAATCCACTGGGGCGGCCATGACACCTCCTAGTGGAACTGTGGCTCTCCCTCTAGTTCGTTCACCTGCTATGCCTTGATCTTACTATTAAAGAGTGATTAAGGGAGGCTACCAACAGACCTCAGAGTGAGCCTCAATCCTAATAGTTTCCCTCATGGCTTGACTGGGCCCCTGTAGGGCACTTGTGGCCTGAGGGACAACTTGTGTGGCTCCTTTTCCTCCCCTACACCATGCCCCAAACCTTGAGGGTGTTTATAATAATGTTACCTCTGGGGCCTCAGCCTCCATAGCCTCTGCCCTTTTTTATCTTGCTAGACCTGTTTGCCTAGGCCCACTGTGTTGTCCCTGGCTTGGAGGCACTAGTTTCAATTAATGCCTTTAGTCTCTGGGCCTCTGGCCTCTGTCTGCCAGGCCCCGACCTACTATGGCTGCGCTCCTTGGGTGCCGGGCCCCTGGCCCCTGTCTTGCAGTGCCCCTCTCGAGTGCTGGGCCCCTGCTCCCTGTCTGCTCTGTAGCTCTGCACTGTCCCATCTCTGGGCTTCCTGACAGATCAGGCCTTGAGCCTGACCCTTGTAAGGGCTCAAGGCAATCATGTTCCTCAGGCAGTAATGGGACCTCCAAAACCACCTCTTGTAGTCCCAGCCCAAACCACCACAGTAAACAGTAACAAGACTATAAGCCCCTGGGCTTACAGAAACACAACAACAGCTGGAATTAGCTCTCTCTGCCCTTTGTAAGAGGGCAAACTTTCTTCAGCTCCTCATGGGCATATCTTCCCATTCAGGGCTATTCCCTAGCCTATATACTGGGTCCTCTTGGGCTCTCGGAAACTCTAGTGGGCACCTCAACCCTCTGAAGTTGACAAAACCAAGGCCACTTGCATGTAAAATCCCACTTTTCCTTAACCCAGGAAACCTGCCTCAACTCCCAGGTCCACGGAGTCATCCAGTATAAAACAGGTTCCTTCCATGTAACACTGCTGCCCTGCAGTCAGGCGCTCCTTCCTGCATGGTGGCTGGGGAGAGACTGTCTGACTGGTGCAGACTCTGGACTTATATAGCCCCAGCCTGCAACTTCTTCTGGTCAGGTGGGTCTCTCATTAGCTCATCTCTGCCACCTGCAAGCAGTCCCTCAGGCTGCTTGCTCTCTTACAGGAGCAGGCATCTCCCAGTGCTCTGCTACACTAGGCTAAACCAATTTAATTTTCACATGTGCATTAAGTGGTTGACAAAATGACCGTAGTCTTGTATTCTTTTTACATCATTTGCCAAAACAGATGTCTCTCACCATGGCACATTTACATAAGCTACAAAATATTAATATGATTTTTCATACTCATTTCTACAGTTGTAGCAGGTTTCAATATTAGGGACAGCATCAAATATATCTATAACAGATGAACTGCAACATTTTACAACTGAATGCTCCTGCCCTGAGACGTCATTGATTCCTATACAGATTTGCAATACTTCTTTTCATTTTTTATCTTCTAATAAAGATTGCCATTTCATATGTGTAATCAAATAGCTGCATTGTTACATGCTAGACATGGACTGCATCAGAGTTGTGGCTTTCAGGTTTAAGCATCAACCTTTCTGTTACTTAGTGTTGGAATACTCGAAATATAATCAGGAATAAAATTGACACCACCATTGAGCATTATTTATATGCAATTTATAGCCTTATTTTTCACGGATCAATGCCATATTGTAGCACCTACACCCTCTGCTGTTTATTCTGAATATAGGTATCATAATGATTATATCTACATTACATGATTTATACTTCATTTAACATTCTTTTGAATAAAACAGTTTTAGTATATCCAACTAAAAGATGTCCATTTTGTCACAGCATTTGTCAATTAATAAAGTCAGTTAATATGAGGATTTTAAGACTCAGTTGTAAGGTTATATTATCCTAAACTCTGTTTCTCTGGTGGTATTTCCTCAAATCCTGCAGGTGTTCCCTTGTGCATTCAAGCATCAGGTTATGTATTGTTCTCATTAGTGATGCTATATTTACTTATATATTACATGCACCATTGCCCCCCAAAATAGCCTTCCAAAATTGGGGTGAATGTGTTGAGCAGGGAAGCTGATTTTCTCCCCAGAATAGAGGCACAGAGATATTGTAAGATGTTTGTTGCTTTTTTTCCTTCTCTTCCCTCTAGGATCTGCATGGAGGGAGGAATGGATCCAGTAGGTGCAGATACAGAGGTTTGCAGTAGTGCCGTTGCATCCCTCTTTGACTCTTGCTTCCCTCATGCTTTAAAACCAACTGCTTGGCAAGTCATGACATTGCTTTTAAGGCAGGGCTGATGGAATTAGTTGACTGAATGGCTCATTACAATCTATCCGATTCCTCCTAATGGCTCTTGACTTCACAGATGTTAATGACCTTCTCTTCTTTTTAATGGTGTTGATGTTCCACTAATCAATCTATCCTTTCTTTACCAATTGTGCTGTTTGTTGGTCCTATTTCACAGTTTGTTTTCAGCTCTTTTTAAAGTCCTAGTGTAACATGCCCAGTTCTCTTGCCTGGCTCACCACCCAGTCCTACCTTTTTACTCCCCTTCTGGCCTCCCAGGGTTTGCTCACGCTACTATCTCACCTTCCATGCCTTGATGTTACAATTTATAACATGGGGTACTTTATACCAGGTGCCTCCACAGCACCTGATGGCCTCTAGTCCTCCCATTGCAGCTATACTCAGTCCTCCACTTTAAACATAAAAGAAAAGCATAAGCATCCACCTCCAAAACATAAAGCTTGCAAAACAGAATTGTTCCTGTCAGGATAAATCTCAGCCCATGGGAGCATCAATGCAAGGATTTGAAGGACTTCTCTTGTTACTTGAGGTGCAGGGTTTTTTCTGCCCTTCTGTGGTGGAGAGTCCTTTTTCCCCAGGCAGTCCAGACTGGCTCCTCCCTGGAGTTCTGCTTCTTGCAGCTCCTATAGCCAGATTGCCCTTCTAGGCCAAGCCCTGGAGTTATAAGTCTCTTTTAAGTCACTGGACCCTTTATTTCTGCCCCAGGTCTGCTTGTGAATCTCACCACCTGTACTTGGAGTGGGCTGCCATTTTATTAAGGCCCCTTTTTGCCATTAAGACTGTTCAAGGGTCTGGGTTGGCTAGTGGGCTCTGGGCTAGATGAGTGCACACGTGCAGTTTGTGGAACTGCAGAGCTGTCTGGTGCTGCAAACTGCATGCACTGCACATGCAGGCATTTGCTGTGCTGCTAATTTGTAGTGTGGTGGTTTTTTTGACACTCGGAGATCCCAGTGTAAAAAAAAAAACCATGGCAGAAAAAAGTGGGGTGGTGCAGGTAGAAGCAGCATGCGCTGTCCAAAACTGGAACCTGGCCAGCTAGGCTCCACACACCCAAATTGCCGCCATTGGAGCCCCAAGAGGCCACCAGGTCTCCTGGTAAGGCTGCTGGGACCAGCCCAGGTGCCGGCCCCAGCCTCCCCTACCCCATCTGTGGCAGCTTGCTGCATGCCAGTGTGTGTGGGTGTGGGCATGGGCATTCCCCGGGAACAATTAGCAGTGGCACAATGATGCACTGCGGCTATTTGTCTCTGGGGAAATGCATGTGTGTGTTCATCTGGATGTGCCTATGGAGCCAACTCTCTTTAGAAGCAGCTACAGTTTCAGGTTTTTGCTGATCAGACAAGAGCTGCTGACAGTTAAACTTGAAAGGGTTAAAACTGTAGCTTTTCCCTCAACAGGAAAGGGAGGATGAGTGATCTGAAGATTGGACTCTGTCCATGCTCCATGATGCCATAACACTGGAATAATCTTTCTTTTTCTTCATTCTGCCTTCCCAAAAACAAAGTACATGTGTCATTTGGAGACAAGTAGTGGAAAATCTATTAGTTATTTTCCATATTGTGCTGCCTTCTCCATTTTTGCTGATTATGTCTACAAAGTAATTTTACAGGACATTCAATTTCTGTTTGAATTTTTTATCAGACATATTAGTGATTGCTAAGTCACTCTATATTTGATGGAATTACTTGTAATGTTTATTGTTTCCATGTCACTGATTTTTATAGTAACTATTCCCTGACTAACCCTTTATTCTACCATATCACTTTATTCTTGTCCTTATTCTTGATCATTGTTAATTCCACCGCCTCTAAGAATGAATTACCTTGTTTGTTAAGGGAAGCTTATATATACTGGCAGCTTTATTGTCTTTATACAAGTAATTAAGAATTATGATGCTAAAGGGTTTTTAAATGGCACAGAGAAACAAGGGGACTGAGATTCTAGAGGTTGGGAGCTGCATGAACAGGGTATACTTCATTTTATTTGATTGTGAGCCACATCAGTTGGTTTTCATTCTCATCTGTATTTCTGCCAGATGCTAGAAAAGCAAATAAACAATTATGAAACGGGAGTTAAGAGCTGGGTGTCATTAGCATATTGATGACAGAGTAGTTCATACCACCCACAAGTCTCTTGATGGCCTTTCTTTAAAATCCTGAGGCACAGTCCTGGATCTGATTAAAGAAGAAAAGAAACAAGACGGGGGTCTCCTGGAGTCCTACAGCTAAGAACCCATTGTGAGGATTATTAGTCAACCCACAAAATCTGCTGTGATCTCTGTAAGGAAAAGAAATAGAAGTACTTTAAAGTGATTTTTTGTTGTTTTTCTGAGATTTAGCAATAAAGTCAGTGGCATCTTATATTTTCTAGCTCAGCAAACTTCAGTAAGATCACAATGTATCATCAAGGAAATCTGATCACTATTCATTTTTCCAAGGTGATTATCAGTTACGGATGCCACCGCTATTGCCATGTCCTGTCCATACCTACTTCCTACTTGTCTAGAATCTAAGGAACTGAAGAATGTCAGGAGTTGATCAAACATTGACTTCCCAAAACTTTCCTTAAAGGAACTGGTTATGGACTAGGCAATAATTAGCAAGAAGTGGTTAGCTATGTTAAGCAGAAGGCAGGGCAGGGTGGCACCTTGGAGATCAGATTCCTCTCTGAAAGATTTGGTATCTATACCCTGACCTACAATAATTAGTAAGAACATTAGGAACACAAAATGCATTTCTTTTACCCCTCTAGTGGCTGGATTTCAGGATATTTTAGGGTTAAAGCAAGTTGCTTTGTTTTAGGGAGACTGAAAATTTCTGTCCGTTTTTCTCAAGCAATTACAGCAACCATGGGGCCATGTGTTTAAACAACAGGTGGGTGATAGGCATTTTTGAGCATGCAGAACATCTAGTAGAAAGACTGGATGCCATAATATTTGAGACAGAACCTAAAATATGATTAACTTTATAAGCAAAGTAGATTAAAGTTTCTCACAATGAGAAAATGCCAACTGGGAAATTCACTGGAGGCAATTTGGATTGATTTTTATGAAGCTTTATCTGGCACTGTTTAACTAGTTGTGACTTCAGAGACTGTCACAGAGGAGAAGGACCTCTCTTTCCAGGAGTGCCACAATTAAGGATTAAATACACCTGTTTGATTGTGGACAATTGGTTTCAAAGTCCAAATATTTATAAGGTCAGCATCCTTCTTACACTGCAATCAGAAACTTTTTGGCATTCACTAACCAAGAAAAGCAACTGTGTCATTGTACTTGGCACTGCAGTGTTGGCTAGGTTTCACTGTAGGGCTCTATTTTCCATGTATTTTTTTTTTAGTGGAAGACTGCTGAGTTCAAAGAAGGAAAAGAAAAATAGCCCCCAGGTTGGTTGGTTGTTTTCTGAACAAGACAACAAAAAGCTATACCATTTGCTTAGTTTAAAATAGAATATTAATTTCTCCCAATTAGCAAGGGAAAACTGAGGCTCCTGAAGTGGGAAATCTAGATGCAATATTCTCACAATCCTATGACTATACTGTATGTATATGAACCACTTAGGAATATGTATTTTACATGCTTCCCATGCCTCCTCCCCGCCAGACAGGATAAAATATAACAGCTGACAGCTACATTCCACATTGACAGCTACCATTTCTGAATATATATTGACAGGAGAAGTTGGTTTCCTTAGCAGCTAGAGCCACATGAAAGCTCTTAAACCATCTACTCCCATTATTCAAGTTCTTTAGTATTGTAGCCTTTGGTCAGTCAGGTAGTAAAGACAAAAATAATTATCAAATTAAACAAAATTGAGCAAACTTACAGGGCTACTTTTTTTTTCTTGTCTACTTAGCTTTTCCCAGGAGAATTGAATGTGGCTTTGCAAAATTGTCCCATATCAAGCAATACATATCACATGCTGGCTGACCTTCAAGTTTTGAACTTTCTTGAAAGGTTAAGTTAAAAATTTCAAAAGACTACTTTGTCTTTGGGGAACAGCATTATTTGACAGAACTTCATAGCATAAACATTTAGCATGGGTACATTGAATGACAGAACAGGGAAGTAACTGGCAGACATTGATAACTTGAGCCATGATTAGTGACCATATTTCTTGAATCCAGAATACTTGATAGTTTCCATGCTCCAGTCTCAGTGGGGGAGTGACAGAGGGAGGGGAGCCAGAAGGGTTCTTACAAGATCATCTAGTCTAGAGTGTGCTTAAGGGGGCTTCTTGAAAGAATGCCTATTTTCATATGCTAGTGGCATCCATGCCCAGTAGGGCTGCCAACTCTGTTTGAGTCTATTTCAGGAGGTATCATCATATAATGAATTACAATTCATAGACTTTACATCAGGAAGGAAAATGCACGTTACTATTATATTTAAAAAAAACACTGGACTACTGTTTAAATTGGATTCTACATTTAATATTTATTTTAATGAATTCCCTATCATTGATCTCCTAGATGACTCTCAGCAGTCTCCTGGAGATTTATGTCCAACTCCTGGAGACCCCAGGGCAATCCTGGAGGGCTGGCAACCCTAATGCCCAGAGGCAGCATGGTATGCAAGTGTCTCACCAAGTCCTTCAGGGTTGTTGGTCTTGCTATTTCAATTTTACACCTGAGTTACCACTGAATGAAGGTCCCAGCCTACTGCTAGAGTTCCTCAGCACAATCCAGCTGCTGGATGTGCATTTTTGTTTGCTTTGTTTTGGTAAATAAGTACAGTTCTGGCCACCTGTTTTTGTTGCACACAACCCATGGGTGACTGGTACCTCCTGAGTCTGGGGGGCACCCACAGAAGCTGGTATTGGCAGCGGGGATGGGTCTGGCAAGCACCTGCAGACACCACCGGCAGCATGGATGGAGCTGGTGATCACCTGCAGATGTCGGCAGTGGGGATGGAGCTGGCAAGCACCCGCGGATGCCACCGGCAGTGGTGATGGCTCTGTCAGGGGCGCATGTGCCAGTCACCTATGGCACAACCCATCCCCATATAGTAAAAGACTATTATTAGAGTTGTGAAGTTTAAATAATAGGCTGTTAGGATACAGGTACATATATGGTTGCCATTGCAACCTAAATTTAGCTAATTGTTCACTTGCCCTGTGCAGTGAATAAGGCAAGGGGGGACACGGACAATTAGAATGTAACCATGCAATTATAGACTGTATCATAATAATTCATGTTTACAATGAAGACAACATTTTTTAACTTTTGTGGATTTGAATTTGTAACTGAAATAATTTTTTTATATAATATTCTATACAGAATTTCCTACTTTAATGGGAAAAAAACCAAATTCCATTATTTATATTAGTACTGATCTCCTGTTCTCATTTACAGTGCCTTGTTCTTGGAACTAAA
The DNA here is from genome assembly GCF_030867095.1 of Alligator mississippiensis. Lineage (NCBI taxonomy): Eukaryota > Metazoa > Chordata > Crocodylia > Alligatoridae > Alligator > Alligator mississippiensis. The sequence goes on from NC_081826.1 coordinate 73,618,723, forward strand.
TCTGGAATTGTCAGCAGTGCAGTGGAAACTACTGTCACCTGAGCTAACAGGCTATACCACAACATGTGCAGGAGCAAGGGTGTAGCTGAGGGGCAGGGTCGTCTTTCTTCCCTCCCACTCAGCACCATGTCTCCCCCGCAGTTTCAGTGCATGGACTCTTCTGTTCCACGTGGCGTATCAGAGATGGTTGGGCAAAGTGTTACTTCTTCTTACTGAGAAATGCTACCTCAATGTTCTTTCACTTTTTTTTTTTCTCTCTCTGCTAACACGGTTGCAATTTGAAACAACTGGTGCCCAAAGCAGCAGTGGGCTGGATGTGCCCTGGGTACCTGTGCCCTGAGTCACTGGAGGGAAAGCCTAGCTGGGTGCTCTCATTGTCCTTGTTTCTCTGGCAGCTTCTATGAACTTTTAGTGCAATGTTCACTGCTCCTGTGGGGGTGGTGATGATATGAGCTGACTCCCTAGTACTAAAATTTCATTAAGGATTGCATGCAAGAGAAGGGGAAAAATGTGTTTTTTAACAGTTTGTAACTCAGGTAAACCTGACTGGGATTTTAAGCTTGGTTTATGGACTGAACTAGATTAAAAATGTTTTTTATAAAATAAATATTATCATCTGCAACCCATTGATCAATGATGCATCCTTAAATTTTTTATGAATGAAGGACTTGTTGTCCTATATTTGAGTCTATTATATATTTGGTATTTCAAGTAAATTTGAAAACATGAAAACCTCAGCCATCTACTGGGGTGACAGGTGGTTCTACCTGTGGCAAAACTTCAGTTATTGTAGTTTTGGCTTTGAAACCATAACTGTCTTTGGTTTGTAACCTATTTCAACCCTTTAGAAGAAGAGTAATCCTCTATTTTCTAAGATTCATTTAATCACAAATAACTCTTCAAATGAAGTGATGACCTCTTTTTCTCTTTTATTAACCTGATTAGAAGACTGCAAAGCAACAATATTATAAAAAATGAAGGATGATGAGTGATATTGTAGCCAGGATGGTCCACAAATTTTGGAAAAAAAGAGCTCAACTTTAATATAAAGTATATAGGTAAAAGCATAGAGTTCAGTCTCTATTTTACAGACTAGGAACACACAACACCTTATTCCTTCCACAGCACAAAAATTTTCCTAAAACATGGTAGACTACTGCCTGCTGTTTTTCCTTGGAGGGAGACCTGCTATCCTGCTGTGAATTCTTATGGACAGCTTCTCTCCCTTCTTCCCTTGAAAATGGGCCATTAGAAATATCATATAAGCTGTCTAATTTAACATTTACAAGTCATGCTGGGGGGAGGGGATCTTCACCCCCACTAGGGGTTTGGTTAATTAAATAATACACTGAATATTATAGGATTCAAATACTGGCATGATTGAATATTTTCATCTGATATTCAGCCTTTAGGGAGATGAAGTGCATGTCCCCACTGCTATGTCTGCTATGTCTGCTTTGGTATATAGTTTATGGTGTCATCTCTTCAAGCATACCCACCTTCCCAGTGGAGGAATTGATTTCTGGCAGAGCATAATTCTAAGGTGTCATGTGATAATAGTCAAGAGTAAAAAAAATTAAATAAAAATCTCCTTTCTCCTAATACTGTACCAGGAAGGTTATTTAACTCAGGGAAATCATATTCTATCTAAAGCTTCCTTAACTCTGTTTTCTGCAGAGTTTCAGCCTAGAAAACTTTCCCAATGTCCTCTTTACTGGCCTTCTAAAGCTATACAATAAGGAACAGTTGAGATCAGCTGTCACACTTCAGTGCTCCCTCTACCAAAATAAAAGACCAGGCAAGTCAAGCATGGCTTCATTTGAAATTTCTGATTTTTGTAATCTCTGCTACTAGTCATCAAGATTTAGAATATTTAGCTATGGAATAACTAGCATTTTTTTTAGTACTTAACACTACCTGAGAAGGGAGAAATCGTGTGTGGGGGTGGGGGGGCAAAGGAAGTGGGGGAAACAACTTGGAAAAATATATAAAGTGATGCATCCATTTACTGTGGAATTTACTGTGTCTTTTTTCCTCCTTAATTTGTCTGCCTGTCGGTGTTTAGATAGAAGTCATGTGAGCTTTTGAGCTGCTGGGACTGAGAGAGAGGAGAATGTGTGCATTAGTGCAGAGTGCTGCCGGAGACCTGGCAGAGTGAGAGAGAGACAGAGAGAGGGAGAATAGAAAGGGGAAGTGGTTGGAGTTGTAGCAGCAGCTGCTGCTGCCGCTACTTGGGAGCTCATGCCTGGGATTCTGCTCAACTTCCAGTGCGTTCCTACCTCTCCAGAGATGCAGATGCTCTGGTTTCAGAAGTCCTAAAAGATCAGTGATGCCTCCAACAAGTAAAAGGATGTGTCTATACTTCTAAGACCATTTCTCTGGGGACGGCTCCTTTTCCAGGACAGAAAGAGGTAATTTTTATTACTATATCTTTCCTAATTAAAAATAAAGCCCAACTTGCATCTGAAGGGAAAAGACTTATGGAAAATGGCAAGCAAATTGGGAATGGGGGCAGGGGAGGTTGTAGGGTTTTTCCCTTCACTGTTCTTCAGGGTAGCTGAAGCAAGAAAGTCCAGTGATTAGGATTATGTTTGATTTATGGAATGGGGACAGGGGAATGGAGGGTCAAGGTAGAGGACTGGACCTAAACTATTTCTAGAGCATAAGGTATCTCTGCTGTTTGTTCCTAAAGTGTGATCTTGTGAGTGGAGCAAAACTTTAGCCAAACATCTTGTGAAGCATTTATTAGTATTCATCTGTTGCATTAAACGGCCAAAGGATTTTAAAAATGCAGATGTTCTGTTCAATATGATTTGCTTAAGTTGGTGCTAACTAAAATAAACCTCCCATCCTCACTCCCCACTCCCCACTCCACAAATTTGAAATCTAGCATCTTTTAATGCCCTGTCAGTATTTTCATGTTCTGTTTCATTCCCTCTCCTGTCTCTTTCTAGTGTATTTGACTTATTCAGCCTCCACTCTCGTCCACGTCTCTTCTCTGCCTGTAGTGGCCCTCATGGGGTCCCCAGTACAAATTTTTCGTGAAGATCCAGGCTCTACCTGCTCCCCAGGTACCTGCTTCCTTCCCACCACCAGCAGCAGCAGGCTTCTGGGCTGGGCCGACTATGACAACAATGCCAGTGATGCTTACGAGGACTTGCAGCAGAACCACACCAACATTTCCCCAGCTATCCCAATTATCATCACCGCTGTCTACTCCATGGTCTTTGTGGTTGGCTTAGTGGGCAACTCGTTGGTCATGTTTGTCATCATAAGGTAAGGGATGCTGAGGAGGACTGTTTGGCTTTTTAAAACCAAACCAATAGGCTTCAAGTGAGTCTTCATGGAAGGGGTGGAAGAGAAGAGGGCTGTTAAAAGCTCTTTGAGAGATATAAAGTACATTATCCAGGATCCATAGGGAAGTGACTGAGCTGAGTCCAGATGTTTTCAACTATGCAGCTACTTAGCTCTTTGGTAGGAGTAAGATTAGAAACTAAGAGGAGAAACTGAAGTTATAAAGTCATCAGTCTGAGTAGTCGGGGGAGAAGTATTACATGTCTGTTTAATGTAATGTGGAGCTAGAGTGCCCCCCATGGATAAGAAACAGTCAATGCCACACAAAAAGATGTACTACAATAAGAACACTTATTCTTGAGTCCAGTCTTAATTATTAGAGATCATCTTATATTTTGCTGGATATTAATTTGGACAGTCGGAATAGAAATCTGGAAATGTTTTTCCTTTAAATCAGGCCATTGATTAGTTAAACTCCATTCTTTCTTTTAGGCCTGATGAAATCAAAGTAAGCATCAATAGGGTTTTTTCATATTTCAAAAAACAGGAGCAATTATATGTATTTGCGATTATTAGTATTTCACATTAAGCAGCACAGTTAAATTAACCTATATTTACAGTTGCATAATTGTGTACATTTTTGTTAGTTTCCAGTGTAAGATGGAATATTCATGTTCTCTACTTATAATTTCTATTTGCAGGTTATAAAAAATACTCTATGTGGTACAGTTTGGCAAGTTTATAGTACACTTTCTGTTGATTGAGATCACTCAACCTTTTAATCTTCTCCTTTACAATGTACTTGAAATCTGCAATAAGCCTCCAGAAAGTTGTGTTCAAGACTTCGTTATTGTTTAAGTAAAACAAGTTCATGTTTGGAATGTCAGCTGGAAGGTATTAAAAAAAGATCTGATGAACAACTCTGGCATGATATGAATCCAATTGCTGAATTATGAAAAATGTGACAATTGATTCAGGTAGAAGTTAAATGCAAAGCAATATGGTTATTTACAATGTATTTTTGGAAGAGCACTTACAATCAGGTAGCAACCCCTGAAAATGAAAATAAAATCCCTTTTAGAAATCAGTACAATAAAAAAGATGCCTATGGATCAATAAATAATAGGTTTGTTCCAGTATTGTCTTGCTGTAATTTTCATACTCCTACATATAGCTTGGTCCTTTACACATACCTTTACATACAATGGGAATTTAATTTCTTTTTGTATGCGTGTGGGGAGAAAGAGGCCTTTAACTTTACACCCCCCACCCCCTTTCTCTCTCTGTTTTTCTTTTTCTCTCTCTTTCCCTTCTAATATTTTTTTGGAGTCCTGCTTCTTATGCCTTTCTTATACTTGTCAACATCCTCACGCTAGACTTCTGTTACTCTTCCCCCTTTCTCTGTCTCTAGCTTATATCAATGGCTCTGGCATTGCTAAGATATATATTAAAATAGGTTTAAAAAAAGCCAAATGCTGGTACCTAATTATTCATCCTGTTCGCAATCTACCTTCTTTGCATCACACTTGCCTGATATATACCTACTATTTTTTTTTTCATAATCCAGTGAAACTATATATTGTGGCAAAGTCCCTTTCTCCTCACACTCAAGCTCTGTGGGAAGCTTATGGAAAAGTGATTTGGGCAGGATATTTCCCTCCACCTTTCCATTTTTCCTCCCCTCCTCTTACCAGAAGTCTTATGTGGGATGATGATACATTGCTTGCTCCTTTTCTTTTTACCACTCAAATATGTAGGGGATGCATATGATTCTATTCATTGTCATTTCTTTCCTGCCTAAAATCTCCAGCTAGTGCTAGCTATTCCCCTCTTACCACCTGCACTGTTGCTAGGCATTGCAGACAGCATGGGGAAGGCTTAGCTTCCTTCTTATTACCTTTTCATTAAATAAAGCTGAGATGTACATTGCATGAGTCTGTAAGCAAAACCACAAATGTCATGAGACTTCTGATAAAACAGGAAAAGTTAGCAGCATTGCTTCATATGTGGGAGACTTACAGCAGCCTGGGGAAGAACAGACAGGAGAAAGTTGGACCACACAGATTTAGATAAAAGGTCAAATGAGGTGACCCTGACTCAGAAATGATTACTTAATTGGTCTGTGAGTTGAATGCCATGGAACTGAGACTGCACACAGGTGCCTTCATCCTTTACCTTTCTGGACAAGTGAGTAGGAAAAAATACTGAGTAGGAAATAACAATAATATTTTACACACTGTTGTATGAGGTTTCAAAAATTGCCTGCCTTCCATGATGCTTTCATGAAATAGAATCTCTTGAAATTTCCCTTTTCAGATTGAAAAGAACAAGTTTTCAGTTTGAAGGTATCCATCTCTCTCATTCTTCTTGAACCCAAGAGAACTTTGATTAAATTTATGAAATATTTTGGTTTTGACAGCATTTTTTCTTTGGGAAAAACATTTCATTGAACGTTTTCCAGTCAGCTGTAATATGCAATCTCTCTTCATAACCTAAATGTGTGATGCCTATGTGACATTACAAGGAGTTGGAGCTTGCTTCAATAGAACAAGAATTATGGGGGAGGAGGTGGGAGAGAAAGGGGACTGGTGGGGACTGGGAAAGAGAGTCCTCACTTGAGAATGATGTTATCCTAGAAGAAAAGGGAGAGATGATAATATGAAACTCCTGATGACTACATCCTCTGTGGGATGGGATTAGAAAAGAGAGTACGTAGATATAGAAGACAGATGTAACTAAGAGCTCAACCTGTAGTGCATAATTCTGTGGAATGGAAGCCAAAATAAGATAAAAATTATGGGGAGAAGGAAGGAAGAAGAATGCTTGAAATGCAATTCCCAAGAAGTATATAAAACAGTGCCTATTCTGCAGTAGAGAGAGATGGGGAAAAAAGGCATATGATGATGTATAGAGAAAGAAGGTAAAGAGTGAAAGTGAAACATCTATGGGTAGGGTGTGGAAAAAGAGGAAGATCAGTGGGGAGGGAAGGAGAGGGAAGCAGTGAGCAGGTAAGGGAAAACAGAAGAAGAAAGAAAAAAAGAAAGAAAATGGAAGAAGCAAAGCATTTGTAAGTGATAAAGAGAGAAACTCATACTTAGTTGGGTTTGAGAGCCAGTAGTGGGGGGGATACCAAGAAGGTCAAGCTCTTTTCAATTCCACCACTTTTCAGGGGATAAGAGAAATTCTCCTCAATGTGTGTGTGCATGTACATGTCACAGTTTAAGAGAGTGTTCAACATGCTGCTGTGATGGGGAATATATGAATATCTGGAGAAAGGGGAGAGAGCTGCAGACACCATTGAAGAATCTTATTCTTTAGAGTTGTAGGAGGAAACCAAACCACATGCTTTTTCTTTGGTGGAGGGAGTTGTTCTCTGAAGGTAGAAGGCATAACAAGAAATTGCTGATACTATTTTACTAAGGAGGTTGTGTGGCCTGGTGGACTGAGACTCAAGAGACCTAGCACTCTTCCTGGTTCTGTGACTGAACTTCGTATATGACCTTGATTAAATCACTACCTCTTCATGCCTCAGTTTCCCCTTGTATAAAATGGAATAATGATTTTGATTGTCTTTGTGAATGCAGCACTTTCAAATCCTGCCCCCTTTACCACCAAAACCCCAAATTCCTCCAAAGCCAGATTTTTTACCCCAGAGGCTTACAATGCTTCAGGGACAATGGGCTGAAATTACCTAGCTCTGTACAAGGAAGGCTGGCACTTTCCATAGATTCATTGGTTGTAAGGCTGGAAAGGACCTTGGAAGATCATCGGGTCCAGCCCTCTGCAGTAACCAGGAAAGATAACTAGGGATATCAGGTGACCACAGCAAAGTGACTGTCTAGTCTCCTCTAGAAGATTTCCAGGGTAGGTGATTGTACCTCCTCTGAAGGGAGCTTATTCCACAGTTTGGACACCCTGACTATGAAGAAGTTTTTCCTAATGTTGAGCCTGAATCAATCTTCCAGGAGTTTGTGGCCATTACTTCTGGTTTTCCCCTCGGGTGCCCTGGTGAACAGTTGCTCACCGAGCCCTTGATGTATTCCCCTAGTGTAGCGATAAGCACTTTTCTACGATTTTCCCTAGGATGGAAGTTAGGATGATTGGCTTATAGTTACCTGAGTCCTCCCTCTTGTTCTTCTTGTGGCTGGGCACAACACTGCCCTCTTCCATTCCTCAGGGACTTCTCCAGAGCACCATGAGTTGTGGAAGAGTTTTGCCAGGGGTTCTGCAATGATTTCAGCCAGTTCCTTCAGCACTCTCAGATGAAGATCATCCAGTCCTGCTGACTTGTATACTTCTAATTTTATTAATTGGTCATACACCAATTCTACAGAAATAGTAGGAAGGCAGTTATTCCTACCGTGCTCATCCTCTACTCTACCTGGTGTGGTTTTCCCCTTGGTCCGGTGAAAGACCAAGGCAAAGTAGTCATTCAGGAGTTCAGCTTTCTTCTGGGTGCTGGTAACCAGCTCTCCTGAGTTGTTGAGCAATGGCCCCACACTCCCATTTGTTTTCCTCCTGTTCCCTATGTACCTAAAGAAGGACTTCTTGTTCTCCTTGATTCTCATTACTAATCTAAGTTTGGTCGCTGCTTTAGCCTGTCTTGGCTGTTCCCTGCAAATGCGGGCCATTGTGGAATAGTCCTTCTTGGGGCCCACCCCAAGCTTCCATTGTTTATAAGCCTCTTTCTTCTTTCTTAAGAGGACCGTGATTTCCCTGTTAGCCAAGAGGGCTTCCCAGTCCTTCTGTTACCTTTTCTCTGCATGGGAATGGACTTCCTTTGTGCTTCAAGGATTGTGTCCTTAAGGAACAACCACTCTTCATGCACACCTTTTGCCTTCAGTCCCTGGTCCTGCAGCACTTGCCCTACTAGTGACCTCAGCTTGTTGAAATTTGCATTTTTGAAGTCCAAGACTTCAATCCTACTGTCTGATTTGTCTGCCTTATGTCACACAGTGAACATGATGGTTTCATGGTTGCTGTTGCCCAGACTTCCCTCTATATTTAAGTTGGTCACCAGGTCATCTCCTTTGGCCAGGACCAACTCTAGCAGAGCATCACCTCTGGTTGGCCCATGCACCTCCTGAGTCAGGAAGAGCTCCTCGACGCAGGTCATGAAGGATCGCGACCATTACAACTTGGCTGAGTGTTCCTCCCAGGAGATGTCTGTATAATTAAAATCACCCATGGGGACCATGTCATGTGCACACGCAGCCTCAGTCAATTCTTGGGTGAACTCCAGATCAAGTTTCTCCCACTGGTTTGATTGTCTTTTGATCTGGCCACTACCGCTGCCTCTGTCTGTCACTGTGCAGGCAAGGCAATCTTCCCTCTCCCCCTTCAAAAAATGCCACTAAATCCCCCCACTACTGAAACACTACAGAAACCCTGGCTTTGTGGGCCAGATATAGGCTGCAGGCCATAGGTTGTCAATATCTGCTTTACCACATATGCATCTTTCCCCTGGGCAGGGGATGAGAGAACAAACAAGGAATGACCAGACACGTACTCCTATTGTTTAAGTTGCTACTGGAAAGTGCTCATATACTACAGCAATGAGAATAATATAGAGAATAGAATAAGATGGGTGAAAATTGCAAAAACAAGATGGAAGTGTTCCAACTTATTGAATGGAAGTATTTAAGTCTTTGTGGGATTTCTACACCTGGCCATTTTTGAGATATGAGTTCACATCCAAGGTCTTAGGCGCTATTTCAAGAATGAAACACCGGTTTAAAATATCATATATAACTAAATAGCCTTGTCCCTTAAACCTAAATTTACTATTCCTAATTGGCTTCTAACTAGGCGCTTTGGATTTAAACTTTCAGGCAAAACTTCCAGGCTTTCTTGAGACAGCTAGATGGGAAGAAAAGTAAAGGAAATGAGTTACAACTGTAACTATAGTTTTGCTCTAGTCAAGTCACAAACAACTTGTACCTGTTTCCTGGGCATCACGTTAGCTGTCTTTTTACTCATTCTGGTTTTAGCTGTTTAGTGCATTTTGCCTGCATTGTTGCAGGTGATCATCTATTTGGGAGAGCAACTTCTGTTATTGAGCTTGGAGACATCCATTCCTTTATTCCTTTAAAAAATATCTTGCAAGCCTCCAGTGATCTAAATCATTCTTTAGGTCTTAAGACAGTTTTAACAAGAGTCCATGTCACAGTTATGTGGATTCATTCCTAAGGTAAAAGAGAGACTTCTGTTTTGCTGGTTTGTCTAATGTCTTAAAAATATGTAACCAGTAATTTGCTTCACTGGACTGAATGACATCTTATGTATGGAATCACTATAGACATTTCATACTATAACCCACTCTTTTTTGAGTTAGCTTAATGTCTGCTAAACCACATTGTCTTTGTTTCTTGTCTCGCTCGTTAATTACTTGACTATACTTCATTAGCCAATGATTCAAAAGATAGTGGCCAAAGATTACATGGAAGTCTATATAAGACCACATGTCTGTTGACTACTGTCCATACTTTATTTGCTACATCAAAGGTTCCATCTATCTAAGGCACATATGTGGCCACCATTACACTGGAATCTAAGCATCATCTTGTACTTTTCAATGTGCTTAACAATTCCATATTGGAAAACAAACAAAACAAAATATTCCTACAAAATTAAAAAAAAATAGGCACATAAAAAAATCAAAACAGTTCTTCAATTTTTACTTTAAAATTTTTTCTAATTTATGAGATAATTTAAAATACATTCAATTTAGAAACACAAAATATCAAAATACAAAAAAAGTTTGAAAAAGTCCAGCTCATGGAATTAATCTGTTTGTTACTGACAATCATCATAGTTTCATTCTTTGATGAAATTACATGTTTAATTAAGAAAGGTAACTACATAAATAGAATATATACTTCGTAAAGTATTTGATGTAGTACACTATAACATTCTGATTTTAAAAGCTTACCACAGTACTGCACACTATTTATAAAGCACTTTCTACGATTCTATGATTAATGGTCTCTGAGGCCCACTCTAACTGGTTAATTCTGCTGTTAACTGAGACCAGCTATACATGTAGGCTAAGCACAGACATTCAAAAAGCCTGAGCCCGAATTGATTCAATTTTTGCAGGTTGGTCTAACCTGCATAGATTGAACCAACAAGCAAGGGAATAGACATTCACTTCTGACTCTGGAAATGCAGCCACATGCTTGCATCGGCTCAGGGTAGAAGCCAAAGGGCACTAGAAAGAGCTCTCCCTTCCCTTAGTGGCTGGAAGCTTGGAGGGAAGCTGATCTGAGAGGGGTGGAGGGTGTGGCCAGGCCCCTTCAGGCTGCTCAGTGTGATTGGGGAGGGGGTTAAGCCCTCACCCTGGCCTATGGGGACCCCAGCTGAGGTGTGCCTGGAGTGTGAAGAAGCCCTTGCCAGACTTGTCCCTGAGTGGTGTGGAATGTGGCCAGCCGGCAGCCCAGGCAGCGGCTCAGATGAAGTGGGGCAGAGGAGATTAACGCCCCCTGCCTCCCTTCTCCAAGCATGAGATCCTAGCTGAGGTCTGCCTGGCATTCCAGCCCCTGCTTGCAACTCAGCATGGCCCGGGAGCCCCAGAATTGCCCTCCTAGCCAGGGGGCAATCCTGTTGCAGAGGCTGGAGTTTCACTTGGGACAGCATGAGAGCAAAGGCCCCAGATCAAGGGAGGGGAGCAAAACTGGCCCCAAGCAATGTTCCTGCTAAGGAGTAGTGGTCCGTGAGCACGCCACCTCGGTCTGGAATGGGACACTTACTGAAGGGGGTTGGGGGCCAGGGGGCTGGGGCTGGGGGCTGGAGCTGGGGGCTGGCATGGGCTCTGCCAGCTCCGGGGAACTGCTCTGTTCCCTTGCATCACCTTGTGGAGCAAGGAGGCATGTGGTGTCAGGGCTGAGGAGTGGAGCACTTCCCCAGAGCTGGTAGAGCCTGCAGAGCAGTTCCCCAGAGCCAGTGGAACCGATACCAGCCCCACCCTCCATCCCTGCCTTGCCTCACCTTGGAGAGGAGCCTTTGCCTGCCCCAAGTGAGGCTCCGCTGACTCCGGGCAACTGCTCCACTCCACGGCCCTGACGCCATGTGCCTCCTCACTCCCAGGGAGATGCAGGGGAGTGGAGCAGTTCTCCAGAGCTGGCGGAGCCTGCACCAGGCCCACACCCCCACCTTGTCTCGCCTCACCTCGCCTTGTCTCAGAGCTTACCTTCAGCTCCTCTCCTGGTGCACAGCCTTGAAAAGGCTGTGTGCAGCCAGACTTTTAGTTGTGCGCAGCAGCACGTGCGTGCACCTTAGAGGGAACCTTGGCCCCAAGCCCAGGTGAGAACACACACAGAGCAGAGCACAGAGAGATCACAGTGGTGGTGGCTCCATCCTGGACATGAGACCTGCCAAGCAGAGGGACCCAGGCTGGGGCTTGAGTTGGAACAGGCTCAAGTATATGTCCATGCTGGCCCAGGGCAAAGCCAAGCTGAGCATGCAGCTGAGGGAGCAGCTTCTGCCTGGTGGCCCCTTCTACCTGCTGGAGAGTGTCACCTGGGCCAGCCCTAGCCCCCACAGTGGTGTGCACAGTTCAGGCCTGCCCCAGCAGTTTCTGGACCTGGACAAGGGCACCAAGAAGCTGGGTGGCATGATGCTGAAGGCCAAGCTGGGTCAGGTGCACAGCTCCTTCATGGGCTCCAAGGCAGATGAGCGCAAGGGCTCCCCAGGTGGTGAGGAGGAGCTGGTTGCACCCGCCTCCACTGTGCGGTACTCACTGGATGGGCCTTAGCCCCACTACCTACAATCACCTGGGCCACTGGGCACTGAGCTGGGTCTTCCTTGCTCTCTTTTCCCCTACCCAGTAGCAGTGTAGCACAGCCCCATGTACCAGGGGTCAGGTGCAGGGCAATACCCTTATTACTCCATGCTGCCCCAGATGGCTTCCCTGCTGCCACTGCCTGCCTGCTCAGCAGCGAACTGCAGTTCAGCAGTGCAGGCAGCATGGGCGGTGCCTACCAGTATGGCCAGGGCAGGCCCCCCAGTGGTGGCAGTGGGGAAGCTGTAGGGGTAGTATCCCATGCCTGGTAAATGGAGCTGTGCTGTACCACCTACAGGTAGGAGAAGAGTGAGCAGGGCACTCCCAGCTCAGTGCCTGGGAGCCTGGGTGACTGCAGGTAGTAGTGCTGGGTACTGAGGCCATCCAATGAGTACCATATGGCAGAAGTAGGTGCAGGTAGCTCCTCCTCACCACCCAGGGAGCCATTGAGTCTGTCCACTTTGGAGCTCATGAAGGATCCCAGTGTCTAGCTCAGCTTGGAATCCAGCATTGTACTGTCCAGCTTCTTGGTGCCCTTGTCCAACTTCAGGCACTGCTGGTGCAAGCCCACACCATGTGCACTGCTGCCAGGGCTGGGGCTGGCTCAGGTGCCACTCCAGTGGGTAGAAGGAGCCTCTGTGAAGGAGCTGCTCCTCCTGCTGTGTGCTCAGCTTGGCTTAGCTCTGCCCCAGGCTAGAGCAGATATGCACTTGAGCCCCTTCTCCACCCCTCCCAGCCTAGGTCCCTCTGCTTGGCAGGACTCACATCCAGGAAGGAGCCACCACTGCTACAATCCCTCTGTGCTCTGCTCTCTGTGTGTCCCCACCTGGGCCTTGGACTGGTTTTGCTCTCCTCTCTTCCCCTCCCCCCCCCCCCCTGCAGCCCCTCCATGATCTATCCTTTGCTCCTGGGCTGCTCCAAGCAAAACCCCATCCAGGGCAGGGAAAGTGCAGCAGGATTGCCCCCTGGCTGGGACTGGGGCTCTGGGAGTCCCGGGCCATGCTGAGCCATGATCAGGGTGGAAAAGCTGGGCAGAATGGCTGGGGTCCCATGCTGATGAAAGAGGAGAGACAGGGGGGTTTAATCCTCCTCCACTTGAGCCTGCTGTCCCCCACCCCCATCCCCTCCACTCCAGTGGGAAAAGTCTGTCAGGGGCTGCTGCACCCTCACCAGGCAGAGCAGGCTGTGTCCCCAGCTGGGTTTCTCAGCTCCACCCCCTTGTCAGCCAGCTTTCACTGCTCCAGCTAGACAGCATGGGGGTGGGGCCAACCCTGCTCTGTTTGAGCAGACAGCCCAGCCCAGCCTATAGCTGCAAAGAATCCTGGGATGCTGCGAGATATGATTTAACTTGAACCTGGAAGGGTTCTGGGACATAAACCGATTTTACCTAAGTCAGTTAAGTCTGATACTACGTTCAATCAGGTTTGTCTTAAACTAGTTTCAGCTATTTTGAACCTGGTTTATGTGCACTGAACTTCTGTTCTGTTACAGGTTTAAATCAGTTTCTGATCACTTAAGCCAGTTTATGTGTAACTTATGTCCCTAGCCATAAGGTACCTAGCATGCCATAGAAAGGTTTAACTAGCTATGAAGTCAGATCTCAAAAAATGGCTGGGAATGCCAGTCAACTGACCAGGCACCTAGTTGCAGGGGTGCACCAAATCCAACCGGAGCTGGGAGTCCTGCAGCTGAGGGGACTCTCAGCCCTGGCAGTGCCTGGCAGCTGTGGAGTCTGAGCTCTGAAAGCTGTGCAGTACAGCTATGATCTTCCAGCCCTTAGCATACATGGATCACCCCTGCAGCTGGGGGATCACAGCTATTTTAATTTCATAGCCCTAGGGGCTCCATGAAGAGTCCCAGCAGCTGTGGGGTGTGGCTGCAATCACCCAGCCCCAGAGGTGCATAGAGCACTCCCACAGCTAGGAGATGGCAGTTTCTGCAAACTTACAGTTGTGAGGGCACGTCATGCTCCCCCCTCCCCCCGGGGGGTTGCAAGGCTGTAGTAGCTGCATTCTCCGAGATTGGTGTTAAACCCAACACTATTCACTAATGACCTGGAACATTGATGTAGATAAAAATTGTGAATAACACAAAGATTGGGCAAGTAATAAAGAATGAAAAGATTATGTAAGTGACATGGAATGGAGGGGTTGCTTCATAACTGGAGTCCATTAAAATTAAAACTATTTTAATACAACTGCTAAGTTATATATCTTAGGAACAAGGATTGTGAGTTATACTTAAAAAATATAGGACTGCATCCTAGAAAAAAATGTTTCAAATGAACATAGGGGTCATAGAGGACAACCAGGTCAACATAGGCTCCTAGTGCATAAACAAAGGCTCTATGGATGCACAAACAAGGTAGAAATTGGTAGGAATAAGGTTGTCATACCTGTAATACTTCATACAGTTCTATTATCTACATTTTAAAAAGTGCATTCAAAAGCATGCAGAAAATAGCCATAAAATGCAGCCAAGGGCTGGAGAGATGCTTTACTGTGAGAGATCTAAAGTGCACAATCTATTTAGCTTTTCAAAAAGAAAATTGAGGGGTGACTTGATTATACCATGTGAGTACCTCCAAAGAAAAAAAAAGTACTGGGTTTCTTTTATTCTAGCATAATGGGAATGAGAAAAGCATAATAGGAATCAGTGGCTGGAAGCTGAAGCCGTCCAAATTCTGTAAGGCTCTTGTCAATTGCCAGAGAGTCAAATTGACAATGGCAGTTAGGTTGGAAAGCTTGAAAAGCAAGCAGCTTGGGGCAGTTAGCTCAATTCCTGGTTTTGACAGCTTGAGAAGAGAGCTTGTACACTCGGCCTCCTTGGGAACATCCAGACGAGTTCATATGTGTGTTCATATGTGGCAAAAGGCATGTGTGGGAACAAAAAAATGTTTCCCACACTGCAAGTTTGCGGCACGGAGAAAATTAGATCCCTGGATATCCAGGGGTCTAAAAAAATTGAAGTTTAAAAAAGTGGAGCAGGGCATGATCCCAGACTGTGCCCTGAGACAACCAGAGGCTGGGTCCTCCATGGAGATGCTCTGGCTGCCAGAGTGTCTCTGTGGTTGGCCCCTCACCCTGGTGCTGAAACGCGTGGCCAGCAAGGGCTCCAGTGCTTGTAAGTAAGGGGTCAGGGGGGCTGGAGGAGGGGGGAGGGGACCATGGAGGGGACCCCTGCTGGTCCCGTCCACTCCCCCAGCTCCCCAGCCCTGCTCTGCCCGGCCCCATCCCTTGCCTACACCCTAGACCCTTCCCCAATCACTTCCCTGCCTGGCCCCTCCCCCTGCCAGCCCCCACAAGGCCCCCGATCACTTTTCTGCCTGGCCCCTCCCCCCACCAACCCCTCCAAACCCTGCCCTGCCTGGCCCCATTCCCCTCATCCTCCCAAGCCTTCCCCCAATCCCTGCCCCCCGACACCATAGTTTGAAAAAAATAAACCCCAGCACTTACCGGCAGTCTGGCTTCTGTCTGGCTGACTGGGGCCCTGCCCCCCACAGTGTGGGGCAGAGGGACAGCCCCAGTGGCTGCAGCCCAGGCCCTCTTGCCCCCTGCTGCCCTGTGCTGCCCAGGAGGGGGGCCATGGAGCCCCCCCAGCCCTGCTTCTAGATTAAGTAGAGGCTTTTTCTCCCATCCCCCCCCCTTTTTTTTTCTTTTTTTCTTCTTTACAGTGAAGGTGCCTGGGGTTGTGGGGGCAGCCATGGGGACCTGGAGGTACAAGTTGGGGGTGGGTCTGGGCAGGGCAGCCATTGGGGGGTCTGAGGGAGTGGTGGGGTGGGGCTGGGGGGGTAGTGATCAGGGGGGCTGCAGCAGCTGGCAGGGGATGGGGTCAGGTGAGGCAGCAATCGGGGGGGGGGGTGAGGTATATGGGCCTTGCAGGGGAGGTGGTGGCTCCTGCAGGGGCCATTTATATATGGCAGCAAAATATATATTAATGTATTCATGAATTCATGAAACCTGTGTTCAGAGTTCACTTTATTATTATAATAAGAGATATACTTTAACACTGTAGATATATCAATAAAACATTGTCCAATTGATGTCTCTCTCTCTCTCTCGTGGTCTTTTGTTTTACTTGTGGTGAAACATGGATTTTGGGGTATTTTACAGAGTGGCTTTGGGATTTTTTTTTTTTATCAGGGATTTTTCAGTTTTCCAATAGGGAACACCAGAATTCCTGCTAGGGAGGCGAGTGGCAGGACCCTGCCTGCTCAGAGCTGGCACCTTGGACCCAGCTGGCTGTGGCTGACCTCCTGGCCAATTGGGGCCAGGAGGACATGCTTTGACAGTCCAAAGCAGGCCACTACACTCGGAACATCTTCTGGGCAGTAGCTGCCCAGATGGCTGGGCAGGGGGCACATGTGCCAGTAGTGCCACACAGAGGCCAACCCTGCAACCACAGTCCATTGGCAGCTGGCCCAGAGGGGCTGATACCTCTACTGGCTGTGCAGTCCCCATCTGGGTCTGCCAGGTGCACAGCAGGTTGCAGCCAGGCAGCAGACCCCACTGCCAGACTCGCTGCAGTGGGTAGAGGGTGCAGGGAACTCTCTGGGCTGCTTCAGCAGTCCAGCTGGCACAAGGGGTAGTGTCCCCAGGTACCAATTGGCTGGGCCCCAGAAGCTCCTGACAGCTAGTACGCCTGAGCTACTGACCAGGGCAGATTTTTATACTGTTGGGGCCAGGACAGGGCAGCTTTTCATATTGCTGGGGACAGCACAGGTGCTGGCCCTGGGTTCTACCTCCCCCTGGCTGCAGATCCGGGAGGAGCCAGGCAGGGTTATTTTGCCCCAAATGTCACAATTTCATAGATTTCATAGACATTAGGGCTGGAAGGGACCTTGGAAGATCATCGAGTCCAGCCCCCTGCCCAAAGGGCAGGAAGTCAGCTGGGGTCATAGGATCCCAGCAAGATGAGCATCCAGTTTGCTCTTGAAGGTGTTCAATGTGGGCGCTTGAACCACCTCCGGTGGCAGGCTGCTCCAGACCTTGGGGGCTCGGACAGTAAAGAAATTCTTCCTTATGTCCAGCCTGAAACGGTTTTGTAGTAGTTTATGACCATTCGACCTAGTCGTCATGCCTTGGGGCGCTCTGGTGAACAAACGTTCCCCCAGATACTGGTGGTCACCCCTGATAAACTTATAGGTGGCCATCAGATCATCCCTGAGCCTGCGCTTTTCCAGGCTAAACAGCCCCAGGGCTCTCAGCCTGTCATTGTAGGGTCTGCTTCCCTGACCTCTGATCATGCACGTGGCTCTTCTCTGGACTCTCTCAAGCTTCTCCACATCCTTTTTGAATTGTGGAGCCCAAAACTGGACGCAGTACTCCAGCTGCGGCCTCACTAAGGCCGAGTGCAAGGGGAGAATGACGGCCTGGGATTTGCTTGAGAAGCATCTATGGATGCAAGCCAGCGTTTTGGTCGCTTTACTAGCTGCAGCATCGCACTGCAGGCTCATGTTCATCTTGTGGTCAATGATGACCCCCAAGTCTCTTTCTTCCATAGTGTTAGCCAACATAGCACTGCCGAGCCTATAAGGATGCTGCGGGTTTTTCTTCCCAAGGTGGAGAACCTTGCATTTATTGGCATTTATCGGGTGAACACCATCAGATTCTCGTTCACCCACTTGCTGAGCCTGTCCAGGTCAGCCTGGATCACCCGCCTGTGTTCTGGTGTGGATGCTTTGCCCCAAAGTTTGGTGTCATCGGCAAACTTGGCCAGTCCGCTTCTGACTCCAGTGTCCACATCATTAATGAAGATGTTGAACAGTATGGGTCCAAGGACAGAGCCTTGGAGGACCCCACTGGTCACAGGACCATGATGAGTGACTTCCATCAATTACTACCCTCTGGGTCCGACCCCGGAGCCAGTTTTCCAGCCAGTGGATAGTGGAGGACCCAAGGCGACAATTGGCCAGTTTCTCTAAGAGGTGATTATGGGAAACCAGGTCAAAGGCTTTTTTGAAGTCAAGATATATAACATCAATCTTTTCTCCCTTGTCCAGGTGATAGGTCACCTGGTCATAGAAGGAAATGAGATTGGTCAAGCAAGACCTACCCACAACAAACCCGTGCTGTCTATCCCTTAAGATGTTGGCGTCGGCCTGTCCATTAAGGATTTTGCTCCAAAACAAAGTGCACGTCCAAGTACGTGCACTGAGGTAAAAAACCCTGGCTCAAATTTGCACTGCTTCTGTTTGAGCTGCTGCAAGTGCATGTGCTTGCATGTGTAGACATGCCTCTTGACTCCAACCACCGGGGTGGTGGGAAGAGAAGGAAATTGAGAGGCAGAGAATTAGAGAACTCAATCTTGGTATTTCTCCTGGGGAGCAGATAGGGTGCCAATATTTCAATTTTCTCTATGGAAGATATCAGTTTTGCAAAAAAGGGGCATCTTCCACTGAGAAATCATGCCCAAAAGAAATATTCAGCCACCTCTAGGTGAAATGTAATGCCTTTAATGCACAGAAAATGAGGCTAAATTCTCTAGTAGTCCATTTGCTTAAACCCGATTTATAACTTTTTAAATAAACGAAATGCAATTAAAATGGATTGGTTTCTTCAGATAATTTTGATTTCAACTACATTTTCCTAAAGAAAAACATTCTGTCAGAAAATGTTTGACCAGCTGTACTCCTAGGAAAGATATTTCATCTCTGTTTCCCTGTCTGTCATGGGGAATAGGGATTATTTTTAGTTAGTCACTTGATGGTTGTTCACCTCATGGCTTTACTGCTTAAAGCAAAGCAAATGCACTATTATAGACAGGCATGCCCAGATCATGGTAAGCATGTATATATAGTGATACTGCAGTGTTTGAGAGAGCTGCCAAGGAACATGTCCTGACCACCTGCTCCAGGCACTGAAGGTATCCCCTACCATAGAAACCCTGAGAATGAGGGCAGATGATGCCCACAGCGTAGCTTTGCTATCTCATTTCTGGGTTTGACATGTGATGGGAGTGGGTCGGTGGGGCATGCTTCTTGGTGGCACTCTCAGAAGCACCATGGAAGTGATATAGACTTGCTCTGCAACTTATTGTGTCGGAGAAGTATGAAGGAAAAAGAAATGTACACGTGAGCATGTGGATCAATTGTCAGCTGACAGATAGGCGTGCATTAACTGAATTAGCTTGGAGAAGAAAGTCATGCAAAGAAAAAGAAAATCTTAGGGTGTGTCTATACAGTGAAGTGAGGATGGGAAGGGCTGTGTTTGACAAAAGCCTTTTCTGCACATGGATGTTGAAAAAGAAAAACATTGAATCTATACAATAGATTTTGGTGGCCCTGCTGGGAAGGTTTCTGTAATAGTTAACTCAAGCCTGAGATATTTACTCTCCTAAGAATCATTTGTCCTAGTTGCATTCAGCTTTTGTCTCCAGGAAGATAAAGTTGTTTTCATGCAGTTTATTGTTTGTATTGTTGAGACACATCATGTAAAAGCGAATGGCTGTCTTCTCTGCCTGGACATTAGACCCTACAATGGAATTTTAAGAATACTCGTCTCCCAATTTATTGTGCAGTCTGCTGTGTCCCAAACAGCTGGGCTAGGGAGAGACATTCAAAAAGCCTGAGCCTGAGTTGATTCAATCTTTGCAGGTTAATTTAACCTGGCTAGGTTAAATCAGTTTGTAACTAGAAAGACATCCCAGAAATGCAGGCACATGCCTGCAGTAGCTCAGGCTAGAAGGCTGGGGGGGGGTGGAGGGGGCACTAGAGCAGCCCTCCTTTCCCTTGTACAGAGCTGTGCTGAGTGGGGTGTGGCAGTGCCCCAGCAGGACACTATGATTAGGAAGGGGTAACCCCCCTCCCCCCGAGCAGCCCAGCAGGAAATGTTTATCACCCCAACTCAGTGTTTATCAGCCCATTAAGAAAACAACAGAGGGATATCACCAGCTATCTTTTGATTCTGCCTTTGTCCCGTCTGCCACAGCAAGGACTGTAGCCAGCATGTGGTTTGCTAGCTAGTGCTGAGAGCTGTTTGCGAGGGATGGGGGAATGCCTGCTTAGCAGAGAGTGGGGAGGGGATGGGGAGAGCAGAAGCCAGACATACACCTGCAGACACTGCTGAAGCTACAGCCAGGGATCAGAGGGGAAAGCCAACCCTGCTGTGGAGCAGAAAGCCCTGCCCAGCCCAGAGAGCATGAGGGATGCTGGAGGAGTCCGATTTAATTGAAACCAGAAAGGGGTCTGGGACAGACATTGCATAAACCAGTTTCAGCCAAATCAGTTAAGTCTGATACTACATTCCACCAGGTTTATCTCAAACTGGTTTTTAGCCATTTTCAAACTAGTTTTTGTGCACTGAACATCTGTTCTGTTACAGGTTTAAACCAGTTTCTGATCACTTAAACTGCCTTATGTGTAATGTCTATCCCTAACCCTGCTGTCTTCTATCCCAGAGGCATGCAGAAGTTCAGCAGTGCTGTATGCATGGTCAGTTGATGGATTTCAGAATCTGGCCATTCAATACCTAAGTTAAAAATTCCTATAAGAAATGTCCTATATATATCTGATTTACATAATTAAGTCTGCAGACCGTAAAAGCTTTTGGTGGCCCTGCCTCTGAGAAATATGTCCCAGATATCTCATTTAATCACTCAAAAAAATGGATGCTGGAAACAGTCTCAGAAGTGTAGTCTAAGGTCATATCTATACTTGTGTCCTGCTGAGCCAAGGACTGTTACTGAGAAAGAAGGCCTACCCATTCTGTGGGGTGTGTGTGGAGTGTGAGCAAGTGGGTGGGAATAATTTTTTGGTTATATCCTGGGCTCAGCAGGGAAGCAATGCAGACATTACTTCAGTTGTCAATTATCTAGTTAAGTGCACAGATGTCCAGGTAGCTTAGTCTGAAGCTGAGCCGAGGGAATCTGACAAACTGATGTGGGGGTAATTTGGTGGCATGCTGAATTTTATATTCAAGTTTTCAGCAGCTAAGGGTGGACCGAAGAATTAACTCTCTCTTCCTTTATTGGCATAGGATTTGTTGCAGGTATAGGATTGTGCCCACAATTTAACTTCCTTATTTAGTATAAACTTAATATGAAATGCTTGATGTCTTCTCTGAAGTATTTTCTTACAAATTGTTTGGAAGAACTACAGAAGAGACTCCAAACCTCTGCTCCAGAATCAAGCACTGTTGACAACTGGTGAGAGCTTTATCCATTTTATGTGCATGCCCTCTACTACATTATTTTATTGATAATGGCAGAATGGTGTCATTGGATGCTGTTTTCTAGGTCTCACACTGACAAACATTATGTTCTCCTGCAGGTTTGGAACAATCAGAAACCAAAAGAAAACCCAACCCAAACCCTTAAAATAACCATTCCCACTGAAGCCATCGTTGCCTCCTCATCTTAATAAAGATGATTTTTAATAAGGCAAAGCTGAAGAATATCATAATTTTCACTGCAGTTCAAAAGAATATGTTCTGACGTAATAATGACTTGGAGAAGGAAAACGTTACAAGGTGGAAACTTAAAATGTCAGCCAACTAGCAAGAAACATGAGCAGCTCCTGGGAAGATTTGGTGATGACAGTGCTTACAGCTTCTTTGGAAGCAGAAGTTTAAAAGGATCAATGAACTACCAGTCATTAGCTGATTTGCTTTCCTCATCCTGTTTCCTTCCTTCCTTTGCTCCAGTATCTTGTCTACTAATAGAAAAAAACTAAGTTTCACTTAAACAACTGAATTTGACTGTTTGACATAGGATTTGCCTAAAGGCAAATACTTGTGAACAAAAAATGGTTGGACTTTATGAGGTGTTTGAAGGAGCTGTTCCTTGAGGGAATGGCCTATCAATGTGCACTGGAACAAAATGGGAATATTAGTAGGGTATGGTAGAGTCACAAGTTCTGCTAGGGAAATTTTTCCTACAAACACCACTGAATACTGGAGACATCCATCAAGTATGAACAGGATTGTGGATAGTTTCACAAACTAACAGCATGCTAGATAAAAAAGGTAAGGGCCAGATGTTTGCCATTCATATACTTAGACCTTTTGGCTCTAATCCTGTCAGATCTCCATCTTGCCTGTGTACTGAGTTATGTCTAGTCAGATAGACTTTCTGGCTGACAAACTCATTTCACCCAAAATCATGAGGCAGTGTGTGTGTAGCAGGGCTGGACAATGGGAGGGCAGCTATGAAAATGATTTATCGTGAAGTATCTTAGGGTATGCTGTTGAGGTAGTGGAGATGGAACAGGTTTGGGAATCTGTTTTAGTCCCAAACAGTAGAATGAGGATAACGTGAGACCTGTAACAATCAGGGGTTAGAGAGAGAAATGAACCATTGTACTCTGAAAACAAAGGTCAGATCCCAGCCCAGCACTTTGCTAGCTTGTGTTGCTCTGGCATGAAAGAGAGATAGGGAGGAAAAGGGAGATAGCTAGAATATGAGCTCTAACAAACTTTGCCCATCTAATGGTTCCTAGGAACCAGTGCTGTTCTGTCTCAATGCACTGATTCTTCCCTAGTGTGTTGAGGTCAATTGGTCCCCAAAAGTGACTTTGAATGAAGTTGGCATAAGAATGTCCTCTTCATTCTTATGCAGAGTATCGTTTTGCTAGATGCTAGAGTCTTTCCCAGCCAATTTAAATATTCTTACCTAATCATGCCTTTCCAAACCCTGGTTGATTCCTTAAGCTGATTTAGTCATAATGGCTGGGTTTGGTTTTTTTTTAAATCTTCGGTTGCTGCTCAGTGAATATGAATATTAGCTGCTCACTGAATATGAATGTTAGCTTCTGGAGGTGATTCCGGGATGGCTGGTTTAACCAATGTTTGTCAGAATAGAGAGACCCAAATGATCCAAGAGTGTTAGGCTTATCTTTTTACCACATGTAGCCCAACAAACCTCACAAGGAAGGATTGTTTTGGATCTGGTGAATAATACAGAGGCTTGCAAAGTTTGCAAGCTATAAGGAGGTGGTGGTATGGAACAGTGAGTCGAGGAGGACAGATAAACAACATATTAGGGCAGAGAGGCAGGCTCTCAAACAGAGACACCAGGGGCCAGATTCTTTTCTACCTATTAGATGTGTAAGTGAATGTAGGCACCTAAGTTTGTTTCTGTTCTACCTTGTTCAAGTTCTGAAAATCTATTATTATGTCTGCTTTTATAATATACTATCAATTTAACTTTGAGGTGCAAAAGAGCAGCAAGGAGGAAGAATAATCCATCTTTTGCACTGTTTTTGCAGGACTCAAGCAGGATGGAAAAGAAGCACACTTAGATGTCCATTCATACACCGAATAGATGGAGTGGAATCTAGTCCATCCTGAGCACTAGCAGTCTAGTGAGGGGGATCGGAAACCACCCTTATAAACCAGCTCCTTTACAGCATGGACATGCCTTATAGTGCAATTGTAGTGCTCATTAACTATGTAATATGTAGTACGTTCCCCCTGCTACTGCTAGCGTATTCCAGTAAGCACAAGTAGAGTGCCTCTTTGAAATGCAACTACTATTTTGCCCAGAGTTTAAATTACAAAGTTATGAGAGATAATGTTCCCTGAATTGGCTGCTAATATTTTCTGTCTGTACTTGTAAGGCAGAGAACAAATATTTTGCTTTGAGAACAGGTAGAAGATTATTCCTTATGAGAGGAATCCAGATAATGGGCCCTCTGTGTGTATATATTTTTTTCCTCTATTTCTCTCTTACAGAAATATCTAGATAGGAACAGTCATCAGATCATAATTTGACTGCAGGCAAGAGGACTGTTGGAGGTAATCACCATTTTGCCCTGTAAGAGTTACAGTTCTTGCAAAGCAAAACAAGAGAAATGACATCCTGAAATTTTTTTGCTGGACCTGCTATTTCTGTTCCCTGAGGGCAGTGAGACCTCTTCCCTTCACCAGATGACAACACAGGATCCACCAACACAGATGCCTCCATCAAAGTGAAGAAGTCACTTCTGCTTTAGAAAGACTTGAGGCTTGAGAAACAACTTGTTCTGCTGAAATAGCAATGCAGGAGCGAATATTTTCTCTCCCAGAACTGCTGTTATCATCATTGCTGCATATGGCATATAATAAGGGCAGTGACAGTATGCTGCAGTCAAATCACCCTGCTGAAACAGGAACTGCAACAGGAGAACGCTTCATGGGATGAGGAGCAGCACACAGTAGAGAAATGGTGAACAGGATCAATCTATGTCTGCTGGATCTGAATGAGATAGCTAGTTACCCAAGGGCTCTTATATGAATGGTTGATTTCAAGATGGAGTCTACAAGTTCCTCAAAATAATTGGTCTCCTGCTCACTAACCTTTTAGTTGTGGTTGCTTTACCTAATTCCTACTTTTATGAGGCTATTTTTGCTTTTGTGAAGCTAAAGCTCTCCAGTTGTCTGTCCCACTGGAGAACAGCATTTTCCCCTGTCAGCTTTGTAAAATACAGCCCACTATCCTCAGAAGCAGATCCATGAGTCACCTGTGTATTTTACATTACAAGGTCTGTTTCTGTCTAGGTTAGCACTCTCTGAAGACTGGAGAACTAGGTGTCATCACAAGATTTGAAAAATCAAAAAATAGAGCTGTTGCCGGGGGGGGGGGGGGGGGGTACTTTCAGTTGGACTGTTTAAAAACTTGTGTTTTTGTCTGTTTCATAAAATCACTTAAATGACTTTTTGGGTAGATTAAGTATTAAAAATGGACATTCTTGTCCCCTCAAATTACTATATGGGAAGTCACAATATGCTTGGGTTTTTTCTGGGTTCTTTCAGCGGCTCCATAATCGTTGCTACTACATACAAGACAAAATACAAGCTTTATGTTTAATAGAAAAAAAATCCCCAAATCAAACTGAAGAACAAAAAAATAAAAATAAAACCCTCAGAATAAAAGCGCTTTCACAAAGGCTGAACTAGTAGAATTTGTAACTTGGCAGCAGACTCAGACTGGAGGGTTTGCACACTGGGGCGCTGGAATGGAGACCGTGGAGCTCTAGGCTTTAGCCATGCACAGCAGGGTGGGGACAGGACACTGCTGCCAGCAGCCATTCTCCCCTGGGCCCACGAGTGCTGCAATTTTATATAGTGAGTGACTGTGCAAAGCTTCCC
The DNA here is from genome assembly GCF_030867095.1 of Alligator mississippiensis. Lineage (NCBI taxonomy): Eukaryota > Metazoa > Chordata > Crocodylia > Alligatoridae > Alligator > Alligator mississippiensis. The sequence continues at coordinate 73,643,860 of NC_081826.1, forward strand.
AATTTGGCAATACTCATATATCCACACTTCTCCTTGCAGCAACAGTATCTTCCACAGGGAGGGAAGGTGAGGCTGAAGAGGGGAGACCTGACCCCACTCCATTCTGTTCTGTGTTGCTAGTGGCTTTGGCTCCTCTGTCTCCCCTCCGGTGCCCTGCCTTACAAACACTGTGGGACTCATGCCCCTGTCACCCTGTCCTCTTCCATCCTGTACCCCTCAGTTATACTAATGATTTTTCAAATCTTTATTAAAAAAAGGAGAAAGTGTATTTATGCTAACCATTGTTATCTTCTAATGGTGAGACCTTATGAAGAAGTTTATGGGTCTAAACTTGCCCCCAAACTTATTCAAGCTGTAGAGGGTTATATCTGGAAATCCCGTGTTTAGTCCCTGCAGATGACTTATTTAGTGCAGTTATAAGCAGTGGCCTGAAAGGAGACTTAAATTATATCTTGGGTTGGGATAAATTTATCCAGCCAAGGAACAGTATCCCTCTTGATCATCCTCTAATGGTAAAACTATATACAAGCTTAAGTTTCTTGTTGCATTTGAGCTAAGGGAGCTTGTCCTTAAGGAGAAACAGTAGAGAGTCATGCTTTTTGATCCAAGGGGCCTGGGTTCAGTCCAAGGGAACTGTTCCATTTTTAAACAAAAATAGATTCCTTGCAGTTCACGAGTAACTTCATAATAACTTTTTATGTATGAATTTTAACTCGATACAATAATAAAGAAATTAGTTCCTTGGTACCTTCAAGGGCAAACTACCATGAGGTAAGGTTGAAATATACATTACTCTGAGGTGATTACCCATGTATGGGTTTCTACCTAAGGTAGATGTGAGATGACTTACTTCACTGAGCTTTGGACAGCTGCACTGAGGGGGGAAGCTATGTAACATATACTGTGAGCTAAGAGCATGCATGTAGACAGCAAGTTCATCGCTTTGCTTACCGCATGGCAACTTTTTGTGTACCCACCCACTGGCTTTTGTTCTTAAGTCTGTCCTTTTATGCATTTTTTTTTTTTTTTTTTAGAAAGTCTGTGCACATAGCAACCTCCATTCATTTTAGTAGGAGCTTCTGGGAGCTGGCCACTTAGGAACATTTAGGTGCCAGAAGATACCTTAGACATCTAGGAATCTAAAGATGACTTTAGACTCTAGCTTTAGGCTTCCACTGAAAATCTTGGCCTACAATAACATTTTTATATTCATTGTTATTAACATGGAAATGTGCCCTTGCTTCTATAAAAGCTAGACTGTCATTCAGGAAGTGACGATGAGGTCTTGGGTGCCAAGAAATCCTTTTAAGGATCTGGCAATTACTAGCATTGTGAAGCATGCAAACACCTATGCACAGTTCACAAGATAGGCCCAGAAATTTCAAATTGGAATCCAGAGTGTCAAAAACATTCTGGTCCATTGTGGTCTTTCTGGGATCTTTGCAACGGAATAATTGCTCTACTATTTTTCTAAAGTCAAAACAGGAGTGAAAGCTGAGCACTAGCATTTTCCAAAGGGTGCCTTGGGTCTAACAAGGGCTGCCACGAGTCTAAAAAGGTTGAGAACCACTTGCCTAACATTATATGAACAAGACAATTGCAGGATATTGACTTATGCTGGCTGTGTGTTAGTTCCATATTAACAAACTTTATAATTGATGTTTAAGACCTCAAAGACAGCAGATCCATCATATTGGACTGATATCTAGTTACCCTATATCCTCAGCCTGTTACTATGTTCTGATTTATTTTCATGTTGAATTTGATCTGCATATAAGCTTGAGGTATAGAGTTTTTATCTTCTAAGCCCCTGATCTTTACTGCTTGATATTCATGCAAAAAATCACACATGGAAGCAGAGCAGAATGAGGTACATATAATTGATAGGAGCTTTTGACATTTGTTTTTATATATGATTTGGTTTCACTGAGTCAGGTCCCTCCTATAACATTGTTTTGCTATTCATATTTCATTTAATTCATTCCTACTCTTATTTCATTACATTTGCAGTTTAGATATATTACCACTATTGTGGAACTCTGTCATACTATGTTTGTCAAACTTGTTAAAACACTGATTTCATATTGCAGGGAACATTTCAGCCAGAAAGTACTATTGTTGTTAAAGTTATATTTCAATGAAAAAAATGATTTGAAAAGAACTACCTGACTTTAGCATCATTAATGCCATGCTGTAATTTCTTGTATACCCTTTTCTTTTCTGGTTGAAATTAGTATTTTGAAAAAAAACAGGTAATAATTTAGTAATATGTTCTGATAGTTTTCTGGTCTGTGTACTGACTTGTTAATAACACTAGCTAGAAACAGACATCGTTTAATGAAGTGGTTTAGCTGTGATGTGTCACAACTGAGAGCATTCGTGAGCTTGTTCTGGACTGATGAATGAAAATGAATATATTAACAATATTTCCTTACAATATACGTGCAGAGTTTACAATGTTTCTTCCTTATACATGAAGAATTTTTAAAGTCAGCTTCTGCTTAACCATTAGATATGATATGATTGATTTCATTGGTATCTAAGGAAAAAATGTACAATTTCTTTTTCTCACAGGCCTTGCGTGTATTTTGAGCAAGTAATTGGTTTCATTTTCTCAACATATTTTGTTATGAATAATTCAAAAGAACTGTTTCAGCCCTTAAATTGTCTATTAATCAGAAATGTGTGTTTTGTATATATTTTTAATTACATAAAACTATTCTTATTCTGCATGTGCATGCAGTTGGCATCACAAAACTGCTCATTATTAGACCGCACAGTTATTTTTCATCTTACAAATTAAGTTTAGTGAGCAGCCGCTTCCACATATTGTGCATCAGCTGTGCTCACAGATTCTATATTTCTATCTACAAATCAGTTAATGATATGCCCAAACAAGCAATTAGGCACATCACTGTTAGGTTTGCACATGAAAATGACTGTATACATGTTTGAAATGTATGGGTACATGCAGGGGTTTAGGCTGTAGCCGTGTTGGTCTGCAGCTTCCTTAGCCTGACGAAGGGTTTTTGAACCTGAAAGCTTGCTTAATAACTATTCTCCAACCATTTGGGTTGGTCTAATAAAAGATATTAAATTCACCCAAGGAACCTTGTCTGGGTACATGCAGACATTATACTTAGATTGACCTAATTTAGATTGACTTAGATAAATCTAAGTGTAGATCTGTACAGATATGTGGGGAGGTTAGATGGAGCAAAAATGGTTGGCCTGATCTAATTTAGTTAACCTGAGGAGGTGAACAAAGTTAGATTGGGAACAGGTTAGCCCGATCTAATGAACATCTGTACGTGTTCAGAGCGAAGCCCCAGGGCTAAGACAGCCCAAATACTCATCCTGGTTCTGGGGCTGTGCTCTTCCTACCCGACCACCTTGATCAGGCTATTTTTAGCCCCCTGCCCAACACTCCTCTCAGACCTTCCATCTCCCTGCCAACCCTTTCCCACCCTGTCTTACTTAGATCAGGTCCCCAGCATGGCTTCTGGCACAGGCAAATGTCGCATAAGCAAGACCTGATCTACTATCACATGGTTTAAAGTAAGCCGCATGACTGTAGTTGAGGTCCTATGAAGGTGTGCATGTACCCTAGGAGTACAAGAGACCTGAGCAGAAGAAAGTGAGTGAATCTTAAAGTATTTCAAGATTTATACATGAACTGCTTCCTAGAAGAAAGGTGCTTTACAAGAGTCAGTATATTATTAATAAGGAAACAGATGTAGAAAGGTGATAAGGATGGTTGAAAGTGAGCCAATAATAGAGTCAAAAGCAGTCTTAGATATCCTGACTCTCAGTTCCCCTCTACTATCAACATGGACATTATTGCTGTATAATAATTTAATCAATGTATTTACATTGAGCATGATGAGAAATGTTTAAAATGCTGCTGTCACACCTCTGAACCTTAAAAATTACTTTTCCTTGTGTGAACCTATCGTGTTGCTGCTCTTGTAGGCTACAGTTCTTAAAAGGTATAACAGAAAGCAAATAAAGGTATCAATTTTGCTTTAAAGTATATTAAAAGTGCATTAAAGTGTGTATGTGTATACACATGTTATGCTGCAGGTAATTGTGATGGATTGCAGAAGTTTATTTTTATTAAGTATCTATAGGCTATGGGTCAGATCATTAGCTGGTACAAATCAGTAGAGAGAGAATAATTTATACAAGTAGAGAGTTTGGCCCAGGAAGAATGATGATTAACATTAGTTCATGGAAGTGCAAGGTGAGATAAGGATATCAACTACATCCCACCAATGACAAACAACAATCTGGCTATAAGGAAAGGCCACACTAGACTTTTCTGTCCTTGCAAATGAAATAAATAGTTTTAATTTATTTGTAGCTGGATTTTAGATGACAAAATTAAAACTGACATTTAAACTGACATCCGATTAAAATTAGTTATGTGTCCAGTTCTGCCAATAATCCCAATAGTCATTGGCAATGCATCAGCAATACAATTGAGGTGCTATATTTAATATAATCCTTGAGTCTGGGCCATTCTTGCACTTTTGTCTGTGAACTAGAGACTGTCAAAATGTGTTTACATAAAAATTCCCTGAAAACTCTGACCATATTTGTGAACTCACTGATATAATAAACCTTTTTTTTTGTGCTTTAGGTATACAAAGATGAAGACAGCAACAAACATCTATATTTTCAATCTGGCTCTCGCAGATGCTTTAGTTACCACTACTATGCCTTTTCAAAGTACAGAGTACTTGATGAACTCATGGCCTTTTGGGGATGTGCTGTGTAAAATTGTTATTTCAATTGACTATTACAACATGTTTACCAGCATATTCACATTGACCATGATGAGTGTTGATCGATACATTGCTGTGTGTCACCCTGTGAAGGCTCTGGATTTTCGTACTCCTCTCAAAGCAAAGATAATCAATATATGTATCTGGCTGTTGTCCTCATCAGTGGGTATATCTGCAATTGTTCTTGGAGGAACCAAAGTCAGGGAAGGTGAGTATGATCCTGATCACTTAAACTTAAATTCTTTTGTTTCTAACATAATATAAAAATGTGGCTTGGACCATTGAGAACAGTGGAACCCCCCTAACTCTCACTTCTCTAATTTGTGTATCCTATAATTCTGCGTATAAAAATATTGGTTACATTTTTTAGCAAGTATTTAATAATAAATGCTCTTATATCTCATATTTCTAGGACTTCAGTGCTTACAATATTTTCCATGTATTATTAAACACTTTAGAAAGAAATATAAATAATGAAAAGTAAGATGTCTTTGTCAATTAAATGACTGAAGCATACACTGAGTCATTATCTCTGCTAGGAAAAGGCCACCAAAATCTATGAGTAGACAGTAGACAGTAGTAATTAACAATTCTGAAGACACTACAGAAGATGGCCTAAAACCTCACAGTCTTTCCTGACCCCAAATGTGGCAATTGGTCTGATCTTGAGCAGAGAGGCAAGACCCTGTAGCTAGGAATCTCTGGATTTGCTCCCAGCAGGACAGTCAGCACACCCTAATTGAAGTCCCACATCTTAGCTGTAGCCAACACCCAACACCTCTGAGCCAGGTTTAAAAACATCCTGACATATGTAGCAGAAGCAAGGGGTGGGGGGGAGCAATCAGGGCAGCTAGCAAAGCCCAGAAACAAATACCCATAGTAAAACACAGACATAGCTGTGCCTAGATCATCCCCAACCAGTGGCTGTCCAACCTCTTCTTGAACACTTCTAGTGATGGAGAGTCCACAACTTCCCTATATAGTCTATTCCACTGCCTCACTATTCTAATGGTAAAGAAGTTTTTCTGGTTATCCAATCTAAATTTACTTTGCTGCAACTTCAGGTCATTGGATTTTGCCCTCCTCTCTGCAGCAAGAGAGAAAAAGGTGTTTTCTCTCTTCTTTATGGCAACCCTTCTAGTATTTGAAGACTGCTATCATGTCCCTCTTAAGTGCCTTTTCCACAAGCTGAACGTGCCTAGCTACTTCAGCCTTTCCTAGTATGACTTGCTTTCCAAGCCTCTTATTATCTTTGTTGTCCACCTCTGGACCCTCTCTAATTTTCCATGTCCTTTTTAAAATGCGGAGCCCAGAAATACACAGATGAGGCCTAACTAGTGCCAAGTAGAGAGGCATTATCACCTCCCATGTCTTGCACCTAATGCTTCTATTCATGCAGTCCAAAACTGTATTTGCCTTTTGTGTGGCTACATCACACATACTGAGTCTGTGATCTATCAAGACTCCCAAATCCTTTTCCATGGTGCTGCCATCCAGCCAGGTGTCCCCCATTTATATTTATGTTTTGGATTATTCTTCCTGAGCACTTTGCATTTGTCTGCACTGAACTTCATCCTGTTAGCTTTAACTCAGCTTTCCAATCTGTTGAGACCCTTCTGAATTGTGCTCGCATCCTCCAATATGTTCACAATCCTTCCCAGTTTTGTATCATCTGCAAACTTGCTCAAGAAGCTTTCTCTGCCAGCATCCAAATAACTAATAAACATGTTGAACAGCACTGGGTCTAAGACAGACCCTTGTGGGTCTCCACTCAAAACCTCCTGTTATTCTGACACAGACACGTTAATAATTATCCTTTGCTTACAGTTATCGAGCTAGTTATCTATCCACCTTGGAATAGTTTTATCCAGCCCACATTTCTCTAATTTGTTTATAAGAAAGTCCTGTGGGACCTTGTCAAAAGCCTTGTTGAAGTCCAGATTCACTATATCTATACCATTCGGTTCATCCACACAAGTAGTTACTTTGTCAAAGAAGATCAAGTTTGTTTGACATGATTTGTTTTTCAAAAGTTTGTGCTTGGTGCTTGTGATCAACCTTTCTTCTTTCAGATGCTTGCTAATGACCTTATTTAGGATATGCTCCAGTAACTTCCCAGGTATTGAGGTGAGGCTAAGAGGTCTGTAATTCTCCCAGTCCTCCTTTTTGCCTTTTTTAAAGAGGGGCACTACATTGGCTCTTTTCCAGTCTTCTGCTACCTGGCCCACCTCCCATGATTTCATAAAGACCATTGAAAAGGGCTCGAAGATCTTTTCCAGTTCTTTCAGTACCCTGGGATGAAGGTCATCCAGCCCTGCTGACTTGAATTTATTCACACCCACAAAAAACTCTCTGTCCATCTCTTGTTATCTCATCCCTCAGCTTTCCCCATTCCTTATCCAGATACTCCTTATTAGGTGTCTATGTGCAGCTAAATTTTTTGTGCAGGCTGAAGCAAAGTATCTCTGCCTTCTTGAGTAGCTCTGCCTTCTTTATATCTTCTTTTAGGAGTCCCCCCCCCCCCCCCCCCCCCGGCTTGTTACTAGAGGACCCACAGCTTCCTTGGTCCTTCTTTTCTGGCCAACATATTCATAGAATCTCTTCTTGTTGTCCTTAACTTCCTTTGCCGGGTACAGTTTGTTCTCTATCTTTGCATTCCTGAATTTTTTCCTGCAGGTTCTTGCTACTTCCTGGTGTGCTTCCTTGGTGACCTCCCCATCCTTCCAGTGCCTGTATGCTTTCCTTTTGCATTTGAGGCATTTTAGAAACTGCTTGTTCAGCCACACGTAAGCCAAGGGTCAGTGTTTTGAAAATGGAGATACCGCAGCACTTCGGCCTTCCTTATTTCATCCTTGGATGTCCGAGCAATACTTTTGTATTCCCTAGTTGTTTGTCCAAGTTGCTTCTTCTTGTAAGCTTTCTTTTTGTGTTTTAGCTCCCTGAAGAGTTCCCTGCTATGCCAGACTGGTCTTCCACCAACTTGCTAGTCTTTCTGCACATTGGGATGGTTTGCTCTGTGCCCTCCGTAAGGTTTCTTTAAAATACAAACAGCTCTCCTGAGCTCCTTTCCCCCCTCAGAGTGGCCTCCTAGGGGAGATCCTGCCTACCAGTTTCCTGAATGAGGCAAAGTCTGTTTTTCTGATGTCCAGGGTCCTTTCTTCATAAGGTTCTATATTAGGAAGTAACTTGATTTAAAGGGAAGTCATAAAGCTTCAGGAAGTACTTGCACAGACCTAAAGAAGGATACATTGCATTCAAAAGCTTGTCTAGGTCTATCCCAGCCATGCAGTTGGTTCAATAAAAGATACCACCCACAAAATCTTTGCATCATACAGTAAAGCTAGGATTCTGACAGAACACTTTGCAGTCAATCAGTTGAACAGCAGTAGCAAAAACGCTGCCTACTCAAGGCAAAACAAGTTTCAACAGCAATTTCCTTAACCAGCACCACCTGCCCATCAGATCTACCCCAGGAATTCTATAAAAAATACTGCTTGCGCCACTTCATTGCAGGACCTGTAATGAAATCTTGTATTCAAATCCAGTTGAATTAGCTAAGGCCACAAACATTCATTTTTGCTTGACAATATATTACTAGAACATAAAATGATGTTATGCGACTTCCAGTCATGATGTTACAGGAAGAACAGAAGCAAAGTGATGTCTGTGGCTCAAACCTGGCAGTTGCTATGCAATGAACTGATCCACTAAAAAAAAAAGAGCAGTTCAATTAGACACTGTGTATATCTGTTTGTTTTACTTACTCTTTACTAAATAGGAATCTATTACTAAAAAAACATTTTTTTCTCAGTGCTGTGCCTGAACTATTTGCACTTAAGAAACTTTATAGGAAAACATGCCCCCACAGTGTTTCACTTCAAGACTGTCTCATGATGATATGTACATGATCAGACCAAGCAACCTCATTGGATTTCCATCCTTTAGGATGGCAGAAATCTATACTTTTGTATAACATAATTACAGCTACAAGAGTTCAGCTCCATTGAACATGAAACCTGATCTGGTCTTAAATACCTTAAATCCAAATCCAAAAAACCTGTTCAACTCTATAGGTTTTATTTTTGTCTCTCTCTGCTTTTTCTACATATATATGAAAGACTGACTAATTTCATAAGTTGATGACATTAAACCAGTTGCAATAGTAAATGGAAATAGTTACTGAAATGATTTGGTGAAACACCATTTATTAGGATTGTTACATGGTAATCACTTTTCCTAGCTTCTTTTGTGATAGAGGCATGGTTTAGAATATGTAATAATAAAACAAATTTCTTTTTCTTTTTGCCTATTTTACTTTTAGATACGGGTAGTACTGAATGTTCTTTGCAGTTTCCAGACACGGATTATGTGTGGTGGGACATCTTCATGAAAATATGCGTCTTCGTCTTTGCATTTGTTATTCCAGTTCTTATTATAATTGTTTGCTATACCCTGATGATCCTGCGCTTGAAAAGTGTCCGACTCCTCTCAGGGTCTCGAGAAAAAGACCGAAACCTACGTCGTATTACCAGATTGGTTCTTGTGGTTGTGGCAGTTTTCATTATCTGTTGGACTCCCATTCACATTTTTGTGCTGATTGAGGCACTAGGGGATGTATCCCATAGCACTGCAGCAATTTCCAGCTATTATTTCTGTATTGCCTTGGGTTACACCAATAGCAGCCTAAATCCAATCCTGTATGCTTTTCTGGATGAAAATTTCAAGCGATGTTTCAAGGACTTCTGCTTTCCTTTTAAGATGAGGATGGACAGGCAGAGCACCAGTAGAGTCAGAAACACAATCCAAGACCCTGCTTATACAAGGGATGCAGATGGGACAAACAAACCGGTATGACTAGTCGTGGAGATGTCATCTTATTGTCCTCAAGGAAGAGAAGAATCAAATGATTTAGGACTAACTCAGATAACTACTGCCGTTTGAGTGCAGTTTGCCACACAGAGACATTTTTGGTAATATTTAAGAGCTCTCATAATCTGAAGTAAAATAAATGAGATCCAGGTGATACTTATGAATGAGGTACTCCCAAAAAATAAGCTCAGTGGAAAAAAAGATCGGCTCTGCAGTTTAGGGATCATGCTTTCCATATTGCTGAGCAGGTAGTAAGACACTCACTTCTTGCAAGACAGGGAAAGCTTAATACCATAATAAGCTCAAAAAATGGCTCAAAATGAAAATGTTCCTTATTACAGCTTTCTTCTTATGGTGTGTATCTGTCATTACCATATATTAAACATTTGGTCATAACATTAATTTGAATGATTGCAAAAACTCCAATTTTTCCTTTAAATTGTCAGAAATGAGTAGTAGTCATCCTAATTTATTTTGCTTTTTAACAAAGAACACTCTCAGTTCTGAACCTACAGAGCATAACAGAATCAAAACCTTTATCAGCTACTTTGTGTGAACTAATGTATGTTTGTCTGTGATGTAGAAATCCAATTTAAGCATGATCTGTCTTCAAACCAAAGTGATTTTATCGTGTCTATATTGTGAAGACTTTTCAGTGTTAAAAAAAACAAACAGATTTAAGGACAAAGTATTAATATATTTTTGCATATATTGTCTCAGATGATGCTTAATGTATTTGTGTGATTCTCCAGAATGTTGTATATCTATTGAATGTGGATATTATATTATTCCTTTCAACTTGTTTTACAGAAAATACTAGAAAATGCAAATTCTTGCATTAAATTACTGAAAACTAGTATAACATTTATAATACAACCAAATAATTGGATTCAGGTTTAAATGTTTATGTGCAGTGAATCAGAAAATGGGCATATGTAATATATTAGCTCTTCTTAATATTTAAACTATTAACTATTTAAACACATTAAAATAAGCATATGTTTGGGGACTCTTTATCATACAATGTAGTAAATTCCCACCCACATTACTTGGCTTGTGTACCACTCAAAATCTCGAGAATGGGAGTTATTCTTTTTGATGCAGTGTCCTACATTGTGCTCATGAAAGCGCTCCTTGTATCTTTATTTACAGAAACAGTTTTAGCCCCCAGACACTCCTGAAATGATTAAATATTATCTATTTTTTTCTACAAAGATAGGGAAGCCAACGGAGAGATAACTGACTTGTCTAAGGTAAACTTACCACAGAAATGAAACTAAACTATAGATACCCAGTCTCTATGCCAGTGATATACAACCAGGGTGCCATGACATCCTTTGAAGGGTGCTGGAGGGCACTACACAATGTTATCACTGTTATGTGCACAAACATTATTCACAAGATAAACCTAGAAATTTGTCATAGGAATCTATAGTGTTAAAAATATTCTGACCTGTTGTGGTCTTTCTGAGTTCTTTGCAACAAAATAATTGCTCTTTGTCTGTAGTTTAAAAAAAATGGAGTGAAAAGTACAAGTTGACATTTTCTGAGTAGTGACTTGAGTCTACCAAAAGGTGCTTTGAGTTTAACAAAGTGAGAACCATTGCTTTATGCTGCCATCTATTGGATCAACACATTGTTCCTAATTTTGCTCCCACTGAAATTAATGGGAACTCTTTTGTTGGTCTATAAGGTGCAACTCTACTTGACTTCAGGCTAACAGGGCTAACCATTGGAAGCTAGGCCAGCCACCAGGTGAACTGCAACTTTACAGAGATTTCATTGCTCACAGGCAAGTCAAGAGTAGAGCTGGGCAAATCATTTTCAGAAAATAGTCTGTCTACAGAAAAATGTAGGTGGGGAGAAGACTGAAATCATTTGTGACTTTTATTTGGATTTGGAGAATCCTTCAACTGAAAAAATACACATTGAAATTGTGAAAAAGGCTTTTTTTTAAATATATTTTCAATGACATTTCCTAATTTAATTGAAAACTGATTTTGCATAATGTTAATTCTTTAGAAAAGGATTTGAGAAGGATGAAATAACTTGAAAACAAAATTAAACTTTTTGTTCTATGTTGATCTGAAATTGTACTTCAGCGAAAATATGTAACGTTTCCATTTTGTGTAAATTTAGGCACACATATTTGTAGTTAGGTACTGAAGTCAGTGACCACACACAGACTTCAGTGAGTGTAGCTGGGTAGCCACTATTTTCGCCACTTCAAAGTTAAGGAGCCTAACGTTTAGTTATCCAATACTGACAAAGTATCTTGTTAAATTTTCTATTCCCTGATTTTGTTTCAGTGAGGAACCTAACATGAAATATTGGTGTGAGCACATCAATGATTTCCAGAAATGAGATATATACAACTATTGTACATTCCTAATTTTGAAAATGTGGTTCTCAATTCTTCTTTAGAAAATCCTTGCCTAAGCTTGTATCCTCCTTTCTAAATAATGTTATAATGTACAAATAATACAGAAAGAGATCATTTCAGGTAAAATTCACAATAAAATATTTCAAATATACGAATGGCAAAAATCTCTTCTTTCAACCAGAGTGTCAATCTGTGTTCTACTACCCATTCTGAACTTCTCCCCTATGAAGAATTTTAAAATTAATGCTATGTATGATGTGCTAATAAAGAATATTCAATTCATTTTAACCTTGTGGTTAAGAGAATTATAATGTAAGTCTTAAAACAGGTTTTGCTCTTAAGGCATGAATAGTCGTTATTAATTGCTTGACTATATTTATTAAAATTTCAATAATATATCATGACAAGGGAAACAAATAGAATACAGTGAAAATATTTGGAAAGTAATCTGGATGCCCTCTCTGAAAGACGAAATAACAAATGGGTGTTAAGGTAATGCCTTTATTTTTAATTTACTGATCGTCACACAAAAACTTCTTAATATAATCATGTAAGGAAATAGTCTAAAAGGGGAATGAAAAAACTTGGCCTTAATGATATATTCTAATTTTTTTTTAAAAAAAGGTGTATTCTTATTCAGATTCTATTAGTGTACTGCATATATGTATTTGTATTTAAATACAGGTGTAGTTCTCTGCACTATGTACTACATTGTTATGAAAAGTCTATGTAGTTCTTCAGTTGTTAAAAAAAGGATAACTGATCATCAAAATTTTGTGATAACTTGGTTATTTAATTAAATCACCTTACCTGTTGGATTTGAGGAAACATCAGCACCTGGCAATTTTTGTATGATTTTACTGCCTTACTGAAGGCACTTGTTTCTGTGCTTATCTATCTCCCATTGAAAGATCTTGGTCTTATGTACTCTGCCTTCTCTGAACATGGTTACTTCTCTGTAATATGGGGATTCTTTCTCTTCCCTTTTTCACAGGGACATTTTAAGGGATGCTATTGAGATGGGCTATGACTCAAACATTCCTCATGTGATAGCAGAAATCTAGAACCAATGAATAGTAGATAGTAATCTACTTTCAACAGTTACAAAGTTGAATTCTATTAAGATAGGATTCAGAAGAAATATACTATAGGTATTGGGTCAGATCCTGCAGGGGCTTAGAAAGTGCTGCAGGGGTGGGGTAGGTGCCTGCCCCCTGCCCTGATCTGCTGGTGGGGTAGTTAGCACTGTGCTAGCTACTGGCTACGCCACTAGCAGATGGGCAGGGATCTGGGATCTGCCCTTCCTCTGCATCTCTTTCCAAGTCCCCTGCCCCTGACTTAGGAGCTGGGGCCAGGAGCTCCCTACTGCCCGGACATTACCCCTGCCCCAGAAGCAGGCAGACCCCACATTGGCAGGATTCAGTATTTCAGTCCCATCCAGAAGAAAACTGTCTCTTGGCCTGCTGCTCCCTACCAGCCCCTGGGCTAGCACCCATGAGGAGCCTAGAGCTCCCCTTGGTGGCAGCAGGTTGGAAGCAGGGGCCCACTGCAGGGCCCCAGTAAGTGGGAGCAGTTTGGTGCCATTAGCAACAAATCTGCTTCCACAGATACCTGGTCAGAGGTTTTACTTGCAAGTTGTTTACTCACAAATCAACTGATCCCAGATCAAATGCACATGTAGACATGTCCACTCATGGAATAGGCAAAGAATGGTGACAGATTTTGAAGGGCATCTATACTTCAGAAGGAATCTCCACAGCACTTCTTGGTTGACAGAGTCAAAGGTTTTTGTGAGGTCAGAAAAGGCCATGTAGAGAGGTTTATGATGTTCCCAGCATTTTTCCTGCAGCTGGCAACCAGTGAAGATAATGTCATCTGGAATTTCCTCATCTCAAATCCTTAAAATAAGGGCATGGAGCTGTGATATGAGCTCCTTTCTTCCCCCCTGCTTGCAGATATCGGCTGGGATTGCATCAGCTCCAGATGCATTGTCATTCTTCATCTACTTGATGACTTACCTCACTGTGTCAAGGGTTGGAGGAATTCAGAGATCATCTCTGACTGGATATTGCATGATGGAATTGAGAACACTCTCATCAACAAAAGAGTCTCAATTGAGAAGTCTTCACATTTCTCTTTCCAGTGTGTGTTGATGGCTCCCCTTTCCTTGAACAGGTCTCCTCCGTCCTTAGGTCTCAAGAGGGTTAGTCCCTGAGTGCTCATACTGTAGATGGCTTTGGCACTGAAAAAAACATGTAGATTGTGGATATCAGTGAGATGTTAAACCACCTTGTCTTCTAACCATCTGTTCTTCATATCTCAGGTCTTCCTTTGGACTTCTGCCTTGGCTTGTTAGCAATTCAATTTCTTTTCCTTGGAGTTTGTGTCATTAATCTTAGCTGACTTTGGGTCAAAACTAAGAGCACCCTGACCTCAATCCTGGAGATCAAATATGCTGATGATGCTGTAGTGTGTGCTCACTCAAAAGCAGACCTTCAGGCAATTGTCAATGTCTTTACCGAGGCAAACAAGAAAATGGGACTGACAACATTCAAAAGACTAAGGTCTTCTATCATTAAACTCTTAATGAGCAGTTCTGGTAATTCAGATTTATGGTGAGACTCTGGGGAACTCTTTTCTCACAGAAGGCTGACATTGATGAAGAAATCCAACATCACTTTAAAGTGCAAGTGCAACCTTTGGGAGCATGAGAAAATTGATGTTCAAAGATCGCAACATTAGATGCAAAATCAAGCTCATGGTTTATCAAGCAGTTGTGATCCCCACCTTATTGTGCAGATCTGAGATGTGGGCAATGTACAGAAGACACCTGAACATACTGGAGAAGTACCATCAGTGCTGCTGCAGAAGAATCCTTCATATCCAGTGGGTAGACAAACATACCAACATTAGCATCTTCTCACAAGCAGACAACATGAGCACTGAAGTGATGATCATCTGACATCAACTTTGCTGGGCTGGCCATGTCATCCAGCTCCAATTCCTGAAGCAAATTTTATTTTCCCAGCTCAGCCAAGGTGTAAGCTCAAATGCAGGACAGAGAAAGTGCTTCAAGGACGTCCTCAAGGCCAACTTAAAAAAAATGCAACATTGACATCAACTCATGGAAGGCTATCGTCCAAGACCACCCCAAGTGGAGGAAGTGTTTGCTGCCAGGATCACTGTACACTGAAACCTTACAATGACAATGACAACGACAGGAGATGGAAAACCAAGAGCACCAGAAACAGCATGTTGTGGACCAAATCAGGAATCCAGAGCCATCCGCCTTGCACTGATCCCATTGGTCAGCCTTGTCTGCCATCTTTGTCCCTTCAGATAAAGCAATCATGGAAGACAATCATGCTTGACTGCAAGGGATTGCTGATGATGATAGTATGTGAGACTGTTATGGGACTGTGGGTGAGAAGGTGTTAAGGTGAGGCTAATCCACAATGATACTGTAGTATGTACTTCACATTGTTTGCAAGACCAAAACATTTTAGAAGAAACTTAGAAAAAAGTCTGCTAGGCATAAAATCATATCGCATATTGAAAAAGATTTGGCAATACTGCCAGGAAAAAATTACCAAAAGTTATTACCGAGTAGTTATTACTGAGTTTCTTAAACTCATTATGTTATTTATTTTTAGTTCCATATCCTCTATGATATAATGGCTAGCTATTCACCTCTCCACCCCCACCTGCCACAATTCTAACAAAATCATTTCTTTAAGTAACTAGCAGTAGTTGGAACAGTTAAACTTAGAGCATTTCTGACCATTTGAACAGACTAATAATGGTACAGAGTTCTCACAGTTCTTGTACAAAATATAATGGAGAGAGATGACAGAAGAAATATTTAGAGACTGCTCATGCTTGTCTTGATTCCACACACTTATTTGATTGCCTTTTTTATAAGATAAAACCCAGTTCTTCTTGGAATGTTCTGAATGTCATAATAACTAAATTTAATTATATGGGAACAACAGTCTTAGAGTGATGTTGTAGCCATGATGATCCAGGGATTATGGGAAAGGCAAGGATTTCTTGGGGTGATATCTTTTATTGGACCAACTGTATAACTGGGATAGAGTTAAACAAGCTTTTGAATGCAAAACATTCTTCATCAGGTCTCAGCAGCACTGTTTTTTACTGCTCAGACCTGATGAAGAAAGGTCTTACATTTGAAAGCTTCTCTAAAGCTATCCCAGCTATGCAGTTAGTTCAGTAAAAGCTATCACCCTAAGAAATCCTTATGTCTTGTATAGTATTTAACAGTCATTAATATGTTCCTTCACTTCCTGTCATATATTTAACACAAATTGTATGTGGTACTCATAAGCACCTACATTTTATGCTGCTTTAACTTTTCTTCACTAGAAACAAGGGGGCTATCATTGGTTCAATAACTGTCAGTTGCAACTAGTAAATGAGTCCAAATTTATTATCTGTGATTAAATTATTCTAGAAGCCTTGTTTTAAGTCACAGTCATGCCTTCTTATTTGCCAAAAGAAGGCAAGTAAAACTGAAAGAGGCAAATGATAAGCTGATTTTCCAGTCACTCTTAACTTAGAGATGAAATATAAACAGAGAGGAATATAAACAGGATTTGATTATTAAAGTCACATAAATTGTGGGTGTGCATTTGTGAGTGAGCTGACACATTTCCACCTCCTTCCTCCCCCCCCTCCCAAAAAAAACCAAATTACATCACTTCTGACACACTCACCATCCATACATATTAAAAGGAAACCAGTTTTAGGTGCTGTTTGTCTGTCCAATCAAATTAAAAAAGTGTTGAAGATTATATATTATTCCTAACAAAACTCTAACGTGTTAGTTAGCTATGAAGAGCTACACCTATGTTTCTCAGGTAGTGATTGCTTTAGAACTTAGACTCATAGAAAATTAGGGTTGGAAGGGACCTCAAGAGATCACCTAGTCCAATCCCCTACTTAAAGCAGGACCAGGCCCAACTGTACCATCCCAGCCAACACTTTGTCTACCTGGCTCTTAAGAACCTCTAAGGATGGAGATCCCACAACCTCTCTCAGTAACCTGTGGCAGAAGACCATCTCTGTTTGTCCCCAGACTCTGCTATCTGACAATTTGGTTACCATGGCCACTGCAGAGAGCAGACTCCTCTGGTCCCATCTGCTTCAGGTAACCCTGCATTGTAACATGAGCTGATACATTCCTGAGGGGCGGAGGAAACCTGCTCCCTCTGCCTACGTGACTGGCATCACATACCTGGGTAAGGGCTTACGCTCCCTATTGTTCTAAGCAATGCCAACGTGACTGGGAGGGGGGCTAAAGACTCTGTCAGTCTACCCAGCAACCAGTGATGCATTTCAAATTGGTTGGTTGGCAGTCAACAGTTGCTGGCCTTCATTGGATAAGGTAAATGAGGTCATAAGGGCTATATAAGTGAAGGACTGCCCAGGAGGAGGGGCAGTAGCCATGATGAAAACTCTCAGAGAAGCTGGACCATCTGAAACTTGTTCGCTCTCTTGAAACTCATGATCAATGAACTGCCTTCCTCCAGAGGGAATCTCCACCTGCATCTGGATGATACTTGTGAGTAAACTACCTGAGATCTAACTAGATGTGTAGTTTGCAGTAATTCAGATGCATGATCAAGGGCTACCATGGCACTGTTTGCTCTAAGGTATGTTTGATATTGCTCTACCCTGTACCCTATTCCAAACCTACTCCTTGTAACCAATAAAGTTCTCCTTTGTACCTGGCACGGGAAACTTATTGGGAGAGGGGCCTAGATTATGCCTTGGGGTCCCCTTGGTTCAGCTGACTAAGAGAGACCACTATTTGTGCTTCAGATTGAGGGAAGCACCCTCAAGGACTACTAGGCCTGTGTTTCCCAGAGGGCACAGGTCCAAGATCAGTCCAGACTCTGGGTGGTGGCAGTGTTACCCCCAGGCTTGCAGGTGTGCTCCAGGAAGGGGGTTGGCTGGATGTGAGGTTCCCCCAGGGAGGCACTCGGAGCCTGGAAGGTGGTCAGACACAGTAAGGTGGATGATTCAATGCAGGAGCACCCGCTACTGGCTTGCCACAACCTGTTCCAGTGCTTTACTATCCTCCTCATGAGAGAATTTTTCCTACTATCCAACCTAAACTTCCCTTGCTGTAACTTGAGACCATTAGTCCTTGTTCTGTCATCTGCCACCACAGAGAACAGTTTAGCTTCATTCTCTTGGTTAACCCCACTTGAGGTATTTGAAGGCTGTTATTAAATCCTTGCCTGGTCTTCTCTTCTCCAGACTAAATAAGCCCAGTTCCCTCAGTTTCTCCTCATAAGTCATGTACCCCAGCCACCTAATTATTTTCACTGCTCTTCACTAGAGTCTCTCCAATCTGTCCACATCCCTTCTGTAGTGAGGTCCCAAAATTGAACACAGTACTTTAGAAGTGGCATCACCAGTGCCAAATAAAGGGGAATAATCACTTCCCCTTGGTTTGCTGGCAATGCTTCTACTAATGCAGCCCAGTATGCCATTAGCCTTCTCCACAACAAGGGCACACTGTTGGATCATATTCAACTTATTTGTTCATTGTAACCCCTAGGTCCTTTTCGGCAGAGCTGTGGATTAGCTGGCCAATCCCCAGCCTGTATCAGTTCATGGAATTATGCTGTTCTAAGTGCAGGACTTTGCACTTGTCCTTATTGAACTTGTATTGGCCTGGATTTAAAAATGTAGGCATATTCAAATTGATTTGAGTAAGATGAGAATCTATTTAAACTGTCATTCATTTAAATTCAGACCAACGTGGAATGATCAGAAATAGAATGAATGCTTTTTTAATGAAATTCACGAAAGTTCTGATAACTTTGAAAAAGTTATCAATTTTTTTTCTACAGTGCTTTTTGTGTGACTGGTTGCCAGCTCTCCACTAGAACATTAAAAGTTGATTGCCTTTTCAAGTTGTTGTAGAAGTGAACTGATCATTGCTGAAACTGAGTGGGAGCCTGATGTTAGAAGACTCTTTCTATTCATTCCATGCTACTTTCCCACTACTGGGTTGGAACTTCAGAGGGACCTAAACAAACTAAATGGCATCCATTCATCAGTGAGTGATGGTGGGTATTGCAGCTATTCTACTGACTGGTGGTGCATTTTCTCTTGTGGCCGTAGAAACTGATGTTAGACATGCAGGTCCTGCCAGAGCTGTCACAGGTGTACATAGTATTAGGGGCTACTGTATTGACAGGCTGTTTTCTTCAGTCATGTTTCTGTTGTAATTCGAGTAACCATTTCTCATCGTGATGTTGGACTCCATGATTGAGAAGGGGGCACCACTTTGTCTTGTCTCCTGCTAAAGGATCCCAAATGTTTGGGTCCATTTCAAAAGCCTTTGTGTCCTGCTTGAAGATGTCTTTGAGGTGTAATTTTAGGTGCCCTACTCTTCTCTCCTCACTTGCAGTTTGCCCATACAGGATGGGCAACAGGATATCCTTTGGGACGTGCCCATCTTCTGTCCTGAGGAAAAGGCCAAGCCAGCGTAGGAACCACTATTTGAGTAGTGCAATAATGGCTGGCTTTGGTGATGACCTCTGTGTTGGTGATTCTGTCTTGCCACTTGATGTCAAGGATGCACCATAAGCAACATATGTGGAAGCTGTTCAGTTTCTTTTTTTGATATGCATACACATTTAGCCTCATCACTTTACTCAATTAGTGAAACTTTTTTTCCTTTTTAGAGTGAAAAGAAAAACTTGGTGGGGCTAGAATTTTTCATCCAGTGTTGGATGATTGTAATGCATGCTAGAGAATTTAAAAAAAAAATATTGAACTCTTTGCTCAATACTGAATCTGTTGTAAATAGTAAAGCTCTTCAGAGATATTGTGACAGATTATTGACTGTCTTCTGACTTGGTACAAAATAAAATGTTGTCTCAGAACTTTCCAGGATGTAGGAGTTCAAGTTTTTAATCTGTTCTGGGAGAAAAAGGCTAGGCCAGTGCTTCCCAAACTTTTCCTCAGCATAACCCCATTTATGGCCTGTTAGGTAATAAAATGGGATTCTGAACTAGCATTAAAAGATTGACATGACACGTCATTTGATAAATGACAGAAAGGTTTTATTTAATACAAGTATTTGAGGTTAAATGAGCCCAAAACATAGCAGAGTTCAGTATCTAGCTGTAAAGTGATAATTTCTCACCAATACAAGCAAAAGAAGGGTTGTCTGTTTTTGATCAGCTTCTCCAGGTGCGGATCTGCTCACCTTCGAGAACAGCTGGACACATTGGTAGCTTGTTTCAGAGAGATTTCTCACTCTTGAAGCACACCCTGTTATCTGTTTCATTCATCTTGTATACCCGTTAGCTCAGCATCTTCATAGCATTCTTGTAGTTGTGTAAATCAAGAGAGAGTCCCAAGCAGTAATTGACAGGAAAAACCTGTTAATAAAACTGCTCATTATTGGTTATCAAAAAGTCCCAGTCTGAATGAATTATCTTTCTCAGTGATGAGAGGTTATCCATTTTTACTAAATTTGGATGATATCAAGAAACCAATTAAAAACCAGGAAAAACAAGATTTTTGAGTCGTTCTTGGAAGATCAAGGGAACCGCTAAGGCAAAACAGAAGTAAGTTAGAAGGAAGCAGCAAAACAGCAGCAAATCAGGAGGAGACATCTATCACACATGGAGAATGACTCTTCCTGCACATAAATGCAAATTAATTGCAAAAGGAATATTTACCATACTCATTAGTTGAGGATAGACATTTCACACAGCTATATACCAGACAACCAGTAGCCTGCTTAAAATCATCATGAATATAGTAAGATAAGCTGGAAGTGATACCTTATTATTTCTTCCCAGATGGCCTAGCCACAAACTTGTATCCTCTTGTGCTATGCAATTGTCATCAGTATTTTGTATTTTAACTTTTGTGAGTAGGCCCAGCTTAGTTTAGGTTTTACAATCATCAGGCCTCATTTCCTCAGTGTAACTCCATTTCCTCCACATGGCCCCTCACTCCCAACCTACAACCCCCCCACCCTCATGACACCATATGCTAATGTTGCAACCCCATTTGGGGTTGCAATCCAGAGTTTGGGAACTGGTAGGCTAGGCCATCATTATGGGCAGCTTACTGTAAACCTCTGATACATGTGAACCAACAGTCAAACAAGAATCCAATATTGGAATATATACAAAAAATGGGATAGAAAACAAGCAAATTATATAAAGTATTAGTAGGCTCTTCTTTTCAATAGTATATTCTATAATAGCCTCAACATCTATTATAGAAATAGAATCAGTCCACTTATGAGGAACAAAAAGTGTATGTGTGAGAGAATATAAAAGATTAGGACTGTTTAGTGTAGAAAAGAGACCAGAAAGCAGAAACTAGTGAGATGTAAAATTAATGCAAAGAGAAGGTAAAATAGATGTTTTATATTATAAGGACAAGTATAGTCATTGAAACTGAAAGAGAAAAAATGGTGCTTTTCATTATATCAGCTAATCATGGGTATCCATGTAATTGAAAGACTAAAAAATTAAAACTGATAAATGAAAGGATTACTTCACACATTATATAATTAACCTATGGAACTCAATGCCACCTGATGTAATTGAGGTCAAGGGCTTAGCAGGATTAATCAAATTGAATAATAAAGTGAATTAAAAAACTTCATGCTTCACATCATAATGACTAATTGATCAAGAGTGTATAACAGGCTATGGCATATAATACAGGTGTTAGTAGAAGGCTAAGTCTTGGTCCAGTAAGCTTAGCAGGGCATTTTGTCAGGTTGGACTGATATGCATAATGGCAAAGAGGATGCCATCTATGAAAGAGCTTCAAAAGGAGGAAATAGCCAATAGCTTGGTGATTGGGATGCTTTATAAAGGAGTGAGAGATTGTTAATTCCCCCCTCTCTCAGGCTGGGGTCAGAATTTAAGCTGGAGTTCCCTTATGTTAGGTGAATGTTCAAGCCATCAGGCCACTGCATAATAGGGTAAGTGAGCAGCTCCTCTTCCAATTGTTTCTTAGCAGAAAACGACAGTGGCTGCCACAGTATTTTTGTGAGAAACCCCATCTGGTAGGTGAGTAATAGACTTTTTCAGAGCATGACAATCAGAATATGCACAGAAACATCTAATTTCTGGGTCCTAATTGAGCTTAGGCAAGAGCTAAGCACCATGCTTCTCAGTCCTGTGAAGACTGAAGGACTAATAAGCATTACAAAAGCATAAATGTAGGTTCCTGAGGGATTTAAGGTGACTAAAGCAGATGTTCTGTCTTTTTGTATGCTTTTATTTTTATTATTTTTATAAAAGCCCTCATTCTATCAGGACACAACTAAGGGAGGAGCTGACCTAGGCTAGGGACAGACATTACACATCAACTGATTTGAGTGATCAGAAACTGGTTTAAATCTAACAGAACAGATGTTCAGTGCATATAAACCAGTTTGAAAATGGCTGAAACCGGTTTGAGATAAACCTGGTTGAATGTAGTATCAGACTTAAGTAATTTGGTACAAACTGATTTATGCAATGTCTACCAGACCCCATGCTGGTTTAAGTTAAACCAGACTCCCCCAGCATCCTGGAATGCTCTCTGGGTTGGGCGGGGCTCTCTGCTCCATGGCAGAGCTGGCCCCTCCCCTCTGCTCCCTGGCTGCAGCTCCTCAGAGACTGCAGGCATTTTCCTGGCTTCCCCCTGCTCCCCGCCTCCCCTCTCTTCCTCTCTGCTCCCCAACCCCTCTGCCTTAGACAGACACCTCTCAGCATTAGCTAGAAAACCACATGCTTGCAATGGTCTGTCCTGTGTGAGATGGGATAAAGGCAGAATCAATAGGTAGCTAGTAATGTGTCTCTGTTGTTTTCTTAATGGGATGATAAACACTGAGTTAGGGTTGATAAACACTGTGTTATGAATTCCATGCTGGGCTGGTCATGGGGGGGCAGGGGTTGGATCCCTCCCTAATCAGACAGTCCTGCCCTAAAGTTCCAAAGTCCAAAGAAATCTATGCATTATGGCCTCTTTTCTCTCCCTCTGCCCTGCAAACCATGAATCCAAGGACAGAGGGTTCAAAGTACCAGGTGAAGATTAACCATTTATTAATAAAGGAAATTATATATTTTAATCATTAGATTGCAGATTACACTAGCTAATTAAGTAAACTTGTTGCCATGGGATTGAGTTGGATATTTCTTAATAACCCAGAGATACGTGTCTGAAATGATGCAAATGTTCCCCTGATCATAATTAGACTAGAAAAACTGTTACTCTGATAAATGTGCACTTTTTGGAGAGTAGGAAGTTACATACATAGTATGGGCTTCCCCAAGAATTCAATGGATGAAGTATGTAAATGGTCAGATAAGAAATGAAACTTAAGATTTACTGTGAGAGTAAGTTTTTCTCTCATGGTATTGTTATATATTACATTTCACACATGTTAACTCTATGGGTAGACTTTAATAAAGTTAGCACATGCTGTGAGCATTTCCACATTAAATGTTAATACCATTTTCAATGTTCAGAAGTCTGACTTATGGCTAGAGGCCTGGTGAGTGAGGGTGTGGCTAGGAGCTGCCAACTCTGCACCATGGCTGCCCAGCTCTCCAGTGGTCCCCTGCTTCTGTGTCCTCACCTATGGCTCCCTAGCAGCTCCCACTCACCCCCTCACTTTGCATCTTTGCACCCACCCACAGCTACCCTATGTTTCTGTCAGTCTGGGGCAGTAGAGTTCTGGATAATACATTGTCCATGTGGTGGGAGAAGCTGGGAGCAGAGTATCCTGGGATACTGGAGGATGGTGAATTGCTGGTATTGGCCCTGTGGAGCAAACTGATGTAACTATAATATGACCTACCTAACGCTTGAAGAGGAGTAGCTTTGAAACAGTCAGCAGGAACTTAGCTCATCTTTTTCTGTCTTAATTCATGGATGCTTGTATCCTAAAAGCATCTAACAAATGGGAAAGATAACATCTAGCAACACCCTAAGTTTCCTGGGCAAAAGGTGCTTTGGGCCTCAGCTGGTGGGCTGAGTAGAAACTGCAGGGTTGGGTTTAAAATGCAGGGTAAAATCAGATTATCATCTTCATATTTTCTTTTGTTTGTTTTTTCTTATATCTCTCTTTATCTTATTCAACATACGGTTACTGGTTTCTTATGCATGCTCTATTTTTATGCAAAATCTTTTTGTTATCTTTTCAACTTATTTGCCAGGGTAAGTGTGATTTCAGAGTATTTGACCATACAGGCAGGCATCTTCCAAGGAAGTGGGGATCTATCTTTTCTGAATGCATGACCAAACAAGGGTGTTATTCTTCTAGCTGGCAAAAGGCTGGCAAGTCCTGAGTGAGATAGTTAAGAGTGCAACTCCGCAGGACATGTAATTGGCCCTTGGCACATTTCAGTCTGTTTTCAGTGGTCAAGTGAGAGATGGCAGAAGGCACCCTGTTGATGTGAAGATACCCTGGAAGTGTGTCTTAGAGTTGCCCCTAGCTGCCTCTGGGGCCAGGGTGTATCACACTGGAATGTTAAAATCACCAGTTATACCCTATTTGAGTGAGCAAAAGGGAAGGGGGAGTATGCACTACAAACCCCACCCCCAAAACAACAGAATAAAAAATATCTCTCTCAGTTGCTGATAATCCAAAAACAAGTGATCTTGAAACTTAATGAATAAAGAACAAGATGGGGCACTGATAGGCACCAACTAGAGAGAGACTGCTGATCACATGAGAGATCAGGCTGGCTCCTTAGCACTTGTTTATGGATCTCTTTAAATGAGATAACAATGGTTGTCTAACCTTACATCTATGAATAATACCTTCTGAAATCTATGAATAATACCTACCTACCTAGACACAATAGGGATCATTGGATATTAGGCCTGGTGTACTTAAAAAAAATGAATGAAAAGGACAAAGTGGAGAAATAATTGATGTTATTGTCAATCTATCCCCCAATACTTGTTTGCTGCTTAGCTCAAAAAGTAGTTTGAAACTAGGCCTATTTTGGCCCAGCATAGAAAGGAGGATTAGGTCTGGATACATATTTCCAAAAGTATAATATAGCATCAAATTTGAAAGCTATCTCTAACTTAGAATAAGCCATCTATAATATTAGCTTTATGAATGCTTATTTTTTTTTCATTTAAATTCCTACATAATAGCTTTGAAACCTATTTGTTTGTCCATCCAAAGTTAGATCTGCCAGGGGATTAAGTACAGTGAAAATCATAAAAGCATATAGCCTCTTTATTTCAGAACTGTAGAAGGCCACTGGATATGTAATTTGCAAGAACCTGGAAGAGAAAGGCGTTGTGAAGAGAATTTGTTTAGTGGTTTTTAGAATAGAGGTTGGTCCAAATAGTCAGAATTGGCATTTTGGAGCTAGATGGCATGTTTGGAACCAAGCAAACAGGGCAATCTGAAAAATAAAGACAAAGATATAAAATTTAGAGACTCCTGGAGAGAGAGGGAGGAAGGGAGAGCACAAGAGAGAGAGCAACAGAAAGCTTTAAGTTCTGAGGACATGGCTAGAAGATCAAATTTTGTTACATGCTGTTCATCTTTGGTTTTAATAATAGAATAGGTTTAATGGAAAATGATTGTTCATCAAAACTGAAACTTCTTCAGGAATATGGAGACATTGTTCCACTTGTTTTAGAAAATAAATTCAACAGCATCAAATTTGAACCAAAAAGGCATTTTTTTAGTTCTTTTCTAGTTCTTTTTGTTTTTAACTATATTATAATATTTTAAGCTGTTAAAAAGAGAGTGTTTGTTTCAATTGACCCAAAATAATTTTTAAAGATGATTGTTTTTGTGGGAAGTTCTAAAACTTCAAGCTTTTATTCCAATTTAGAATAAAAGCAAATTTGGAAACTTTAATTTCCACAAATAGAAATTCAGATTCCAGTACCTCTCTAATTATTAACACAGGAATGGCATTACATGCTACCTCCATGCACCTTGATCAAGATTTAACAAAAATAATGCCCCCCCCCGCCCTTCCTCCCCAGGAATTAAAGGTACTTAAAATAGAAAATCTCCCCTAAAGTCCAAAATTAGGGAATGACATTTGGTTTGAGGGGAGAGGTAAGGGTGCTATTGTTGGATATTTTCATTATATGCCACCAAGTCTGTAATAGTCCTTTTCTAGGAGTATACTTATTACTGATAATACTTATTACAGACTGTCTGTCTCCTTTCGGTGCTAAAAGCTCTTTTTTCTCCCTTCCTCTATAAAAGAAAGGTGTTCTTACTCAAATGTCCTTTCCTGCCCATGAAAGCTTGAAAAGCAGGGTCAGAAAGCCATCCTAGGGGCAAGAATGGAGATAGCTGATTAGTTATTACTGCTTTTGTGGATCAGGACAATGAACGTATCACATCTCTACTTTCCCCAATTTTATTTTTAATCTGAAAAATGTCGCTCAGATTCTGCAGTGCTATACAATGGATTGATTCTTCTGCAAAATTATTCAAATAATAGACCACTACAATGTAAAGGAGGACAGTGAGGGAAACATCCATGAGAAATACATTCCTTCCCTCTCAAAATAAGCGTGTATATTTCCCCCCACTCCTTTAATCAATTTGCATATTGACAATAGGATTTCTTAATATGACAAACTGTCTATTTATTCTGGTCAAAATTTTAGCCAGTAAGCAGTAGTGTGGAATTTTATCCCCTGGCAAATGAAGATAGTGTGTAAGACTTTGCATTGATTAATGGGTCTCATTAGAGAGCGCCCCTGTAGAAGGCATGCATACAGGGAGACCCCAAGAAATAGGACCTGTTCATACCACCCCTTCTTTTTATAGAATCATAGAAAATTAGGGTTGGAAGGGACATCATCTAGACCAATCCCCTGCTCAAAGCAGGGCCAACCCCAACTAGATCATTCCAGCCAGGGCTTTTGCTGAGCCAGTCCTTAAAAACCTCCAAGGATGGAGATTCTATTACCTCTCTAGGTAATCTGTTCTGGTGCTTCACCACCCTCCTCATGAGAAAGATTAAGTTGGATATTAGGAAAAACTTCCTTTGCCACAACTTGAGACCATTGGTCCTTGTTGTGTCATCTGTCACCACTGAGAACAGTCTAGTTCCATCCTCTTTGGAACCCCCCCACCCTTTCAGGTAGTTGAAGGGTATCAAATCCCCTCAGTCTTCTCTTCTCCAGACTAAGCCCAGTTCCCTCAGCCTCTCCTCAGAAGTCATGTGCCCCAGCCCCTGAACCATTTTCATGGCCCTCTGATGGACTCTCTCCAACTTGTGCATCTTAATCTTGGATGTGTCCCAGGCATCAACAGGCTGTTCCCCCATCTGAATTGGTATCTGGGCATTAGAAGCAGCTGAAGCAGTGAATGGAGGGAGAGAATTGACCAATTGCTTATGTTAGTCACAAGTTGCCAGACCCAGAAATGCAATACTCCACAATTGGGAGAGTGTGTCTGGCCATTTAATGGAGCATTGAACTTTTTTGCTATTACTTATTAGGGAGGATGTTTGTCTTAATTACAAATCATGCTCCATTGATATGGTTACAAGCTACAAAGACTGGTAACACTCAGGTAATGTGGTGAGCCTTGGCACTCCAACTCTGTTATTTGTCCATAGAACATTGTCCAGGAAAGCAAAATGTGATGGTGGACTTCTTATCATGAAGCCCTGAGAATGAAGATCAACAATTGCCAGACATGAATTTGCTAGAAGAGACATTTGGGCTGCACATGGTGGACAAAGATAGTTGTAAGTCAACCCCACCTGCCTATCTATGGGGAAGGGCGTGTAATAGGGAACTGGCTCTGGTTCCTGTTCTGGCCAAAGAACACTGCTGGGACAGGGAATGGGGATGAGCTTGCCTCAAAGAGTCCAGTGGGGTTGAATATCCACTGTAGCAGCTGGAGGAGAGGTCTGGGTGCGGTCCAGGGCAAAAAAGCCAAACCTCAGCTGCATGAGGTCACGTGCAGAAGGGCAAGCCCTCACTGGTTCATGGGAGTTCCAGCCAACTAGAAAGAAGCAGCTGGCACAATCAAACCCCAGGCAAGGGGAACATAGAGTGGGCATAAAATGCTGTGAAAACTGTGTAGAAATGGGGAGTCAGGATCTCACCAGCCACCAACTGAGATCTTACCAGTATGGGGACATGGCAGTGCTACCCAGTAAACTGGGAAGACCTGAAAGCTGACAGGGAGCAATACCAGGTGAGTGAAGAGGAACTCCACTGGCAGAAAAGGAAGCAGGGTTTCCTTGTGAAAGTAGTGAATTAAGCATGGTTCCAGATTGCTGATAAAGTGCTAGTACAACTGTATAAGCCTTTCAGCTTGATTAGAAGTGGGCAATTAATTGAATTTGTATAAAGGATAGAGACTGAGAGGTCTGGGAAGGATTAAATGATCTTTGGGGAGTCAAAAGGGAATTCATAGTTAATTATGATGCTATGAATCAAGAGAGACTCCTAGAAGTATTAATAATGAATTGCTCTTCCATTAAGCAAGTGAGATGGTGGAGTTGTGTGACAATTGATTTCTTTCATGAATTAAGAGAGGCTGAATTTCAATGAGAATTTGATTATTCTTTCCTGAGTTCAGAGGGGCTGTGGAATTCACTGATAATGGGCCCTCTCCCATGAATCAGGAGGGATTATTAAATTTGTTGATAATTTATTGATCTTTTTTTAAATTAGGAAACAAATTAGCCAGTGGTTGACATTCCTGACTGGACTGAGAATTGATTACATCACACCAGGAAAGGCCCAAAGGATAAATTAGGTTGGAAGCCTGTAAGGGAAGGTATGACAGTGTGTATCTTGGAGCACATGGACAACAGCTAAATCAAAAGGGGTGAACTGATAGTGACTATGCAAGGGCCACAAGAGTCCTTAGTGAAAGCCATGGATTTGGGCCACTCAGCCAGGAGTGGTAAGGAGCAGAGTGTTAGGCATGGAAGGGGCCCTACAAAGAGGACATTGTTCAATTGGGTGGATCTCTGTGCTTCTCTAAACAACTAACCACCCTTTAAGTTTTTAATAGCAAGGTGTGGCAGACGAGAACAAAGGGAAATGGAAGTGAAAACCAGTAGACCCAGGCAAGGAAGGAGTTCCCTATCACACACTCCTACGCTGTGGTACTGATGATATGCCAAAAGGAAGCCAGTTGAAACAATGTCTTCAATGTGGTTAATCTAGATTAGATTCTTTAGGAAGAGGGATTCGCCAAAACCCTGATGTACCAACTAATTCTGAGAACCTTTTAACCTCTAACAACTGAACCAATGTTTGTTCTATTGCAGGAAGCATGTCTCTATATATTTTGTTGAGTAAAGGTGAAACAAATGAGTTTATCCATTGGGCTTTAGTACTACAACTATTCTTACACACCAGTCTGTTAATCTATTTGGGAAATAACCCTCATTGGTGCCATCCTCCTTAATTCTTCCTTGATTTTCTATGGCAAAGGAAGGGGGATGTGCAAAGGAGCTGTTATAGCAAATGGAGTTGGTGATTGCACCAATTTTAATTATATATTCTCCTGAAAGCTTTCCCAACCCTGTGAAGATGTGAGGATAACATTTTTTGTATGGTTTGTATTTTGTCATTTACTGAGCCCAGTTTCTCTACTAGGTGTAGTTCTTGTATTGCTGGCAATCCTAATAAGCACATTGTACAATGTAGATGTGTTATGACAAGATTTTTCCTTTTTCCCAATTTCCTCTTAAACTGGCCACATACTTCTAAAGAAGTATTACTTGCCTCTCTGAGAACGTTATCTTCCCTTTGCAGAGCTCTGTTCCAGGATTGGTCATAATTTTTTTGCAGGGATGGTAGTAACTGCAGCTCCAGCATTCATTTTGTAGAAAGCATTACCATGTTATATAAAAAGTTAGAATAGTAGTTGCGTGGTAACAATTACTACAATAAGACATGCTAAATGTCCCACACACCAAGGCCCTATGAGATTTTGTAGATGCATGTCTGGACATATTCATATGTAGTTGTGTTAGTCTGTAGCCAAAGTCGTCCAGGGAGAATGCAAGCAGCACTGTTTGGTATGTTTTATTGGAGCAACTGTATAAATGGGAGAAGTGTTTTCTATTTTAGACAAGCTTTTGAGTACAAATTGACTTTCCTCAGGTTGTAGAAGCATAACTTTAGATACCCGTGGTCCTTTCAGGTAGGAAGCCTAGGTGCTTAAGGAATCGAAGTGCCTCTAGTACTACACATGAACTGAGTAGTGGTTTTTATCCTCTCAATTTTGCATTTGGGTGGCTAAATATCTTCCTGTTTGGATAAAAGGCGACAATACCTCTGCCTCAATAGTTTTGTAAATCACTGTCATCATCATCTAGCTGAAAAATAATCTGTGACTAGTTCTCAGGTGACTGAAACCACATCTTCAGTGAAATAAACTAGCTTTCAAAAAACATAAGCAACTTTTAATTGTAAGTTTGGGCAAATCAATTATAACTTGGCTCCCATGAAAACGATGTTACTTTTATATAGATACCTAACTATATACTTAAGTGCTTAACACTTAGAGACCTATGTATGGCAATTGAAAAAGGGAATTTGTTACTAACTATATAGGTAACGCCAGCCAGTATTGTCATAATTGTAATACTATGCAGTATGAGACATTAGATTGTTTGACAGGATTATGTATATATTCAGCCGATATTCAGTCCCTTTCCAGTTCAAGAGAAGGTAGAAAAAAGGCTGTCTATAAATAGTATCTGTCAGCAATATGTTCTTTAAAAATGAGGCTGGTGGACAGTACAAGGATTAATTTACTCTGAATAGTCTAAGCAGAGAACAGAAATAAATTAAATTAAAAAGAGTATGTTTTTATAGCACCTTTTAGCTAGAGCAATCCTGGAGTGCTGCACAAAGCACATGCAGTGAATAGAGAGGGTTTTTTTTTTGCTTGCTCATTGATGTAAATACAAAAACCTGTCCTGTACTTTAGTGAGAAGTACAAAACACTCTCTTCAAATAAAAGTAGAAGGGGAATAAGTTGGTCATACGAATGTGGTCAATGCTTTTTGTTTAATCCTGTTACTGGAGCTCAAATGGACTAAAGAAAGTAAGACTGGATGGGTACTTGAAGGACAAACCACAATGGCCCATCATCATAGGAAGAGGAATGGCAAAATATGGCTCTAGAGTTAACCAGTTGTGGGAGGCAGGGGCAGATCCAGGAGAGGGTGCATTGTGTGGCACACACAGCAGATCAGGGACAGGAACGGGTAGCACAGTGATAGATAAGGCAGGGACTAGAAAGTAGAGCAGCAGATCAGGCAGGAAGCACAGGCATAGGCACTGATTCTGTGGGTGCCCTGGGGCTCAATCACCCACTGAAAAAAATTAGTGGGTGCTCAGCACCCACAGAGGTGCTTACAAATTTTTTAAAAAACAAACAAACCTCACTTTGCCAGAAGCAGCAGTGCATGACTTCAACCCAGCTCTGCGGTGCCTGTAAACATCAGGTACCTCAGTGGGGCTTTTTGGTACTTTTAGCTAAAGTTGATTTAATCAATTATTAGGTAAAAGTGCCTAAAACCCCCGACTAAAGTGCCCAATCTTTACAGGTGATGCAGAGCCAGGTAGAAGTAACACACTGCCTCTTCTGGGCATCTGTGGGGCTTGGTGTGGGAACCTGCTGAGTTAAAAGTAAAGTGCCGGGGGGGGTTTGTTTTGTTTTGTTTTTTAATCACACACCAGCAAAAAAAAAAAAAAGTTGGCACCTATCGGCACAGGGCAAGAATCACAAAGGAGAGCAGCATAATGGTCAGGGAGAAGAAAGAAGAGTAGCTGATCAGCAGAAGAGGGGTTGGAGTGGTACTCAGTAGGCTGTGTGAGGCTTTGGGTGCTGATTTGATTTGGTGGAGATTCGGCCTGATTCAGCGGCCAAATCTCTGAATCCAAATTGAATCAGGAGGCCCTTTAATCTCTCCAAATTAAATCAGAACCCTCTGAATTGATGATTTGGACATAGACCCAGTGTTATGTGTTTTTTCTACATACCGCAAGGTACCAGGTGTCTTGTGAATGCTGAGATGCTGGGGTGGATGGAGTGTCCCACGGGAGTGTGGGGTGGTCCTCATCACATTTGCCGGCAGACCCAGAAGTGGACCAGAAGCACTCTGGGTCTGCCACAGAGCATGTGGGGGACCCCTCCCCCACCCCCTGGCTCAGTAACTGGTGCCTCCTGGGTCTGGAGAGGTGCCCAGGGTCCTCCCACAGCCAATCATCGAACCGGGAGGGTGCGGGGGGGAGGGGGGTCCCTTGTGCACTCAGCAGCCAACCTGGAAGTGGACTGGAAGTACTTCTGGTCCACTTTCAGGTCTGCTGCTGAGCACACGGGGTGGGGGGTAGCCACGCTCTATCCACCCTAGCATTGCAGCATTCATGCACTGCACCTGGTACCTTGAGGTATGTAGAAAAAACATCTAAAGCTGTGTCTATGGCCGAATTGCTGATTCTTTGAATTGGCATTGAATCTTAAGATTTAGATTTGGCTGAATCAAATTGGGACAGTGATCCAAATCAACGAATTGAATCACTGTCCCTGATTCAGGCTGAATCTTAATCCAAATAGAATATGGACCATTTTGCACACCCATAGTACTCAGGGGCTAATTTGTGGCCCTCCTCCCATCATGATTGACCCCAATATTTTAAATTGAGTGTTTAGCCTTTCTTGAGACAAAAGTGCATCCAAAATGAGGTAGAGAAAGTAGTGGTTTCACATGGTATTACCAGGTAAGAAGTAAAAGTAGTTGGGATTAGTTTGTGCAGCTAGTTTCTGCATTTTCAGAGCAGAAGCTGATCGGAGTACAGGAGGGTTGAATACTGTGTTGTGATTAAGGAATGGGTGTAGAGAAATTAGACACTACAATGCAAAGTACACCTGAGTTCTGAAACTTAATATTCTCTCATTATTTCACAGTTCTAATTTAATTTTGCAAACCACAAACTATGGCAAGTGACAAATGGGACTTATATACATTGATATGTTTTCCCTGATTTTGGTTTAGTTTTATTTACCATCTTTGGCTGCATCCAGATGAACAGAAATGTGTGTTTCCCCAGGGACATGTAGCAGTGGCACACCTGCTGCTGCTGCTGCTACTTCTCCCCGTGGAACTCCCGTGTCACGTGCACTCTGGCATGCGGCAGGTTGCTGGGGTAGAATAGGGGAGGCTGAGGTCTGCAACTGTGCTGGCCTCAGCAACCTTACCTGAGGTCCTGGAGGCCTTGAGGGGCTGCAGCTGCAGCACTCCTGCAGCAGGGAGCCTGGCCAGCAGCTGGAGTGTGTCTCTGGTGGGTCAGGCTCCAGTTTTGGGTGGCATGCCCTGCTTCCACATGTGTTGTACCACTTTTTTTCAGTGTGGGTTTTTTCGACCCTGGAATCTCCCGGAGTTAGAAAAACCTCTCCCTGTACTGCAAGGTAGACATGCAAGGAATGCCTGTATGTGCAGTGTGTGACGCTGCAGATGGGTCTGCTGTGCCACTTGCCTTATGTCTGTGCTCATCTGGATGCGGCCTTTAAGCCTTAACTTTGCTGCAGTTTGTCTGGGAACTAGTTAGTGTACTCCCCAGGAACTGGAATTTGATCTGGGTAGAAAATAGTTTCCCAGTTTCATACATAATTTTCCCCAACTGGAATCAGAATGAAAAGTTAATCTCAGATTCTTGTAAATCAAAAGTTCTGTTTATTAGGGCTGTGCGAGGCTTCGGATCACACTTCAGATCCGGGGCCGCTTCGGATGTTTCGGTGTCTGAAGCAGCATGCCCGGAGCAAAGCACTGGCTTGTTCAAGCTGTCCAAAGTGGTTCGGAGATTCCGAAGTGCTTTGGAAAAGCATCAGTTGCTTCAGATGCTGAAAATGAAAGTTAGAAGAGGGAGGGGGAACGGGGGAGGGAGGGAGAGCGGTGGAGAAAACTGATATGTGTAGGTGGCCAGTGAGAAGGATCTCTCTCTGGCTGCCTTTCTAATGACAGCGTCTGAGGGGAGGGACCTAGAAACAGCATAAAAGCCTCTGTTTGGAGGCCTGCTGTGCCTTTTGCAAGCTTCTTTCCTCTTAGGAACTGTGCGAGAAAGGTACCTCAGACTCAGGCATCTCAGCTTGGTTGCTTTACTCAGTAGTTGAACTTGCCTGCTCCTTTTTGTTGTTAGAAAGGATTGGGTAGGGTTCAGCTTATCTTAGCTTAGCTATTCAATTACTATTACTATTCAATTAATTTCTTTCAATTTATATTTGCTCTTTTTTTTTGCAAACTTTGAAAAAAGAAAGCTGTATTTTCCCTGCCAGCATGATCCATCACTGTGCAGGGAGGCACACAGATTGCACGCGCGCGCGCACGCACACACACACACACACACACACGCCCCCATATAAAGGAAAATCTGATATTCATAGAAGAAAGACAGACAGACAGCACACAGTTTTTACATAGCTCTTAACACTGAAGGAAACAATCAAAGAGGAGGCCAGTGCTTGCACACAACAGAGGGAATAAAGCACACAACACAAAAGGAGTGACACACACACACAGACCTTTTGCAGCAGAGGAAAGATCAATATGAAGTGTGCTGGAAAGGCAGGTGCCAGGTCTTCTGGCAGGGGAGGGAGGGGGAGTACAGGGACAGCTAGAGCTGCAAGCCCCCCCACCCCCAAACACAGATGCATTCTCTTCCCAAGCAGCCATGACATCAGTGCCGCCAGTGGAAGGAGGGAGGTGGGAGCAGTATCTGCACCTGACGTCCCTGCACCTGCACCACCTCCGCTCAGTCCAGAAGTGGGCACCAGCAGTGGAATCACTGTCTCCTTCACCCCAATTTCAGCTCTCAGCGTGAGCCTCCCACTGCCAGAGGAGGAGCTGGAGTTGGAACCAGGGATGCTGAGCACGTTGGCTCAAGCAATTCTGGGGACTGAGGGGGAATCAGAGTTAGTGCTCCACACCCCTTAAATTTCCCCTAGACACAGGTCTCCTCTGGAAAGCAGCACCTTGGAGGAGGCTGAGGCTGTGGAGGCAAGTGGCTCAGCTGAGGCAGCTCCTCCTGCTGTTCAGCCTCAGCCTGCTGAGAAGGGGTAAAAGGCAGGGTCCCCGCCCTCAACCCAGAGGTGGGGGAGTAGTGTAGTGTGGGAGCATTTTGAGGTGGCAGATGATCCCAGGTTTGCCATCTGCCAGCACTGCCGAAGGCACATGAGCCGTGGCAAGGACTTGAGACACTTCTTCACCACAGCAATGCTGATGCATCTGAGGAGGCAGCACCCTCTTGCCCTTTTTCTTGCTCAGCCTGGCACCAGTGCGAGTGTGCTGAAAGGGAAGTCCCCCACTCACTCCAAAGCCCCCTTCCCCCCAAAGCAGAGGCAGGCCACCCTGGACCAGTGGGGGAAAGGTGGACAGAAAGGCAGGCACATTCCCAAGGCAAGTGAGATCACCCAAAGCATTGGGGAAATACTAGCCCTTGTCCCCAGTTGAGCGGCCAGGGTTCAGGCAGTTTGTAGCACTTCTGGCCCCATTTTACAAAGTGCCACATGCACCACCTTTAGCAGGGCAGTGGTGCCTTCCCTGTATCAGGCATGCACAGAGTACTTGAGATAGGAGGCAAAGGCAAGGCCACAGGTAGCCTTGCACTTCTCCTCTGACATCTGGAGCAGCTGGGGTGGCAATCACACCTACCTCTCCCTTACAAGGCACTGGTGTGATCAGTCAGGCCATTGGTGGGCTCTACTGCAAGCCTAGGTGCTGGATGAATTCCACATGGCAAGGGAGATCATGGGGGCCACGAACTGCATGGTACAGGGGTGGCTTATTGGGCAAGCCAAGTTCACCCACGGGTTCATGGTCACTGACAACAGGGCCAATATGGTGAAGGCTGTCCATCATGCCAACACAGGCTGCACCTAATAGTGAGGGATGCCTTGGAGGGGGACAGGGCTGCCGTTGACAGTGCCGCCACCACTACTGCTGCAAGCCATTTGATTTTGAAATGCAGGAGGGTGGTGGGCTACTTCCACCGCAGCATCAAGGGGGGCAAGATGCTGTGAGAGAAACAGGCAGAGCCGAGCATCCCGCAGCACAAAATCACGCAGGATGTGGAAACTCAGTAGAACTCCACATACCTGATGCTCAAAAGGTTAGTGGAGCAATAGAAGGCTTTCCATGAGATGGTCTTGCTTGGGGAGACTGGAATCAGTGCCCCCCTGAACAGAGCACCATCTCCCAGATCTTGCTGGTCCTCAAGTCCTTCCTTGAGGCCACCAGGACCCTTAGCACTGGCAATGCCCTCCTCATCCAGGTGATCCCCCTACTGAGGGAACTGGAGAACCAAATGGAGATGTTGCAGGGGTTTCCCAACCTCCACCTGCAGATGGACTGAGTGCCACCCTTCTCATTCCATCTGCACCAATTTCCTATTTTTAGTTTTTAAAAAAGCTGAGTAATGCCCTGCTCTCAGCTAGAGGGAGCACTAACTGCATCACCGGCCAGCAGGGGAAGAACATGTCCTTGCTGAGCTTATCCCCCTGCCAGGATGAACTTGGAGGTATAGAAATGGGCCTGTAGGGAAGGAGGAGGCCCCAGGTCCTGGGCATGACCACTAAAACTGCACGGCGTTAGGGTAGGGAGGCCTGGTGGGACTGCTGGCAGTGCAGCAGCCCCGTAAATGCCAGGACCAACGATCCCCTGTTGAAAGGTGGGTAGGAGGCACCATAGCCTCAGGCTAATGCACACACAAAGTCCTGGCTAGGGAACGCCCAGACTTGTCATGTCTTTGACAGGCCTGACGCTTGCTGCTTGCAGTGAAGTTGTGAGGCTCCTGGTGAGCTCAGCTTAGCTGCCTGGGATGCCAGCTTTAGGGTTGAAAAGCCCTTTGTCAGGCTGAGGAAGCACATGCAGTTGGTCCTGGATGGAAGGAATAGTAAAGAAGCCAGAGGCTGGCCTGGCTTGCAATGCAGGAAAGAAAGCCAGTCAGTGAAAATGGAAATGGAGGCACTGGGGGTGAGGGACAGGCTTGGGTGGGGAAAGGGGGGTGTAGTAGTGCAGGTAAAAGTGCAGCGGTGCCTGGGGTGTCAGATGTCCGGCAGGTTGCAGTGTGTCAGAACTCCACTGTGTATATTGAGTCCATGAGTTTCTGTACCTACTACCGAGGAAGCTGATGAAGTGCAGCTCTGAAAAGCGGTTTGTACATTCAAACAAGCACCTAACCTCATCACTATAACTGAAGCCAACTTCCTACAGCTCAAAACACAAAACCTGCCAACTGTCTCCATTACCCTCACAAACTGTGCACCAAAATCTATCAAGGACAATAAAACCCAACTAGCTGTGGGGGCACATTCCTCACCAAAAAAACACTCTGCCTCCAGTCTCTCAGGCCTGATCCTGAGAGGGAACAAATTTCAATGCAAACCACTTTTCAGAGCTGGGCCTATGAACTGCACTTCATCAGCCTCCTAGGTAGTAGGTACAGGTACTCATGGACTCAATATACACAGTGGAGTTCTGGCACACTGCAACCTGCCAGACATCTGACAGCAGCTTGAGGTGCAGTTCCCCCCAGCACCCTGAACCTATCTTCTTGAAACTTGGAATGCTTCGTGGACTCAGCAGGGGCCACCACCCCTGGAGTTGTAACACATACACATGACATGAGTTTTGCTTTCAAGAATGTGGCATGCAGTTTCCCCCGACCCCCTGCACCGATCTTCTTGAAACTTAGCAGACCTTGTGGCCTCATCAGGGGCTATCACCTCTGCAGTCCCCTCCCCTCCCCCCCCCCCCGTGATGTAACACATGCATGTAACACGTGTTTCGCTTTCAAGGATTTGGGGTGCAGTTTCCCCAAAACCCCTACACCTATCTTCTTGAAACTTGGCAGGCTTCATGCTCTCAGCAGGCGCCACCATCCCTGAAAGTTTCACCCAAATCAGAGACACAAAACCAAAGTTATAGATATTTAATTGATCCCTCATTATACCCTTTGGCCGGATCTCCGAGGTGGTTCTGAAGCTTCGGAGCCGCTTCGGCTGGATTGAAGCGGCAAACCAATCCAGAGCTCCAGATTGGATTGATGAAATCTGAAGTGGCTGTATCCAAAGCCGGATCAACTGCCTGCCTACTTGCACGGGCCTGTTTCGATCATTTAAAAGATTTGCTGATCTTTTCATGATTTCAGAGTGTATTGTTCTGTTCATAGTAAGCTATAATTTACATTGGTGACATTCCTTCTGTGGTGGAAAAGTTCTTGCTTCCTCAGTGCACATTCAGATAAGGAATTAGCCAACTAGGCTCTGGTTAGAGGATTTTTTTTCTCTTGTTTTCCTTTTTTTAGTTACACCTGGGACAAAAATTGTTCTACCACCTTCCTCCTCCTTTTCCCCCTTCTGCCTTCACTCCACCCATGTCTTTTTAGGAGATACTTGAGAATGAGCTTCTTAGTCACAATCCCATTTTCAGTCCACATTAACACAGATAAGAACTTGAGCCCAAGGAACAAGGAGAAATATTTATAAACTGAAGTGAATATTTCCCTTTAAAATGTTCTGACTACATTGTACTTTAAGCATCAGTTTGAGTGAGTTCTAGGTTGAATATAAAAGTTATATACACTGCCACATAAAGATTCCCTTGCTTCAGAAAAATGATTTAGGGTACAAACTAACCTGAGGAAAATAAAAGAAGGAAAGGAAGGCTTGGTTATCAAGGACAAGTGGCTATGAAAATGTATTTACCTCTTATAGAAAAATTTGATTTGGAAAATGTTTTCAGAATTAAAAAAAAAAATCCAATTGAGGACAAAACACTGAGAGAATGTGAGTTGAATTTTATGGCATCATCTTAGGTGTCAGATTGCCCAGACCTCCAGCTTCCTGGAGAGGCTGGCAGCCTAAAGTGGCAGCTGTTCTAGTACCCTGATTTCCTGTTTTTGGGCTTCTTCCCAGCACAGAAGCCTTACCTAATTCTTGCCAAGTGATAAGAGCAATTATTAACCATAAATGTAACCCTGATAATTTGAGTAGGTCAGACAGGTGGTAAAATAAGCTTTCCCTTGTATCTTAGGTATTTGGCTCATGTTTCTTTACTGTCTAATCTTCATTAAAGCAGACTTAATAAAGAAGTAAATCAAGTTAGTGAAGATTAGTTAGGTTTTTCTGAACCTTTTTGTGTCTCATTACCAACTAGTATCTCTACATATTTTAACCCCTAAATACCTTTGTTTCAATAGCAAAATATTTATCTGCCCCTAGCTGTCTGTCAAAGATGACAGGAACCAGCACCAGTAGGACCAAGGGGGAGCTGGTAGCAGGACCCAGCAGATGCAGTAGCAAGGCCTGCCCAGCCTTCCTCCTAGGCCCCAAGTGGAAGCTTCTGCCTAGCAGAGGTTTCTGGCTAGAAACCTTCTAGCCCTTCTTGGGACACTGGAGCTGTTCCCACCTCCCTCTGCCTGAGAGTGAAATTCAGAATAAGAATGGGGTGGGAGGGGGAGGATGGAGGCAAAGGCATGTGATCACACCAGTTTTGGGGGGCAGGCTGGGCAAGCTCCTGCTGAGTCCTATGGTCCTAGCCATACAGCTGGGAACCACATGGTGCTGGACCATGGTGTCGGCAGTCAGGACAGCAGAGAAATGGTGGTGGCAGAAGGGGGTGGTGACTGGCAGTTAGCAGGCAGATGGGAGTGCAGTGACAGCTGGACGGGAGCACAGGACCCATGCTGGTGCTCCAGGGCCAGTTTCAGTGGGGGCCCAGGGTGGTGTGCAGAAGCGCAGGCCCTGGGCTGGCAGGGGCTCTATGGAGCCAGGCTGGGCTGCACCAGCAAGGAGAGTGGGGAGCCAGCCCAGCTCCAAAGATCCCCTGCCAGTCCAGGCCTTGCACTC
Source organism: Alligator mississippiensis (assembly GCF_030867095.1). Lineage (NCBI taxonomy): Eukaryota > Metazoa > Chordata > Crocodylia > Alligatoridae > Alligator > Alligator mississippiensis. The sequence continues at coordinate 73,683,785 of NC_081826.1, forward strand.
ATGCCGCCCCGCCCTTGGCCCCCACCAAGTGTAGGCAAAGTAGGGTGGTAGGCTTCAGGTTCCCTGCCCACCCCACAATCTCCCCCATGCTTCCATCAGCTGTGCGCCCCCTTCCCCCTCAAATGGACCATTCTGGCCTGGGCCAGGAGAAAGCTCAGCTCCAGCTTCAGCCCCAAACTTGGGGCCAGAGCCAGAGCCAAGCCATCACCTGCCTAGGCCAGTACTCAAATACAAAATGAGTCCCCCCCCCCCCCCCACACACACACACTTATTGGGGGGAAAAAAAAACCTCTTGGATTCAAGTAAATATGGTACATTCCCACAAACAGTTTATTTTGACCAAAAAATATCTGTGTGTTTACCAATGAAATAGTTTAGTCCCAATCAGCTTTCATGGTTGCCTCAAAGGAGGGTCAACATATGGGTAGGTAGTGAGATTTGAGTCTTTCTGCTTAAAGAAATGAAATCCTAGCTACTAAATTTCATTGCTAATTCCATAGCTGACAAAAAAAGTTTGTTTACTGATACATGACTTTAAGCTTCCAGTCAGAAAGTTGAAAACCAGAAAGAGAATATTAATAAAACAAGCACTGTGTCCTTTCATATAGTAAACCAAGATTTGGTTTCAGTGTGGTGCATGCAGAAAGGAAAAAATAAGGGAATAGGATAGCTAATAAGGATAAACATGATTTGGAAACATGCAAGAATATAAGTATCTAAGTTGGAACTTCCTCAGTATAAATCATAATAAACATTACTCACTTATTTACTGGCCCTCAGTGGGTGCATCTACATGAAATGCTTAACTTCTCATTAGCATAGTTTACTGCAAAGTAAACATATGCATCTACACATGCACATGCTTACTTCTCTGTAAACCTCCCAGCTGCTCATGCAGATTTCCCCACAAGGAAGTACTAAATGATGGCGCAGTAACGATGGCGCTATTGGGGCATGTACATAGGCAGCATTCTGTAGTAAATCTAGGCTGAAGTAAATGCATGTGTAGATGTGCTCAGTATCTCACAAGGAAGATTACAGATCACTTTTCTCTTGCTACATAAACTTTTTTTTATGTCCATTGTCTTCTACATTGAACTAAAAAAAATCAACAATTAAAGAGCAATTGCCCAAATGTATAGGATTTCCCATAATTAGACTCTTGATCCACTAAGACTCATATATTACTTTGGCAGAAAAGCCAGTGGAAAGAAAAATGGTTAATGACACCTAGGGTAAGGGTGTGGATGGATGGTATCTCTATTGGACCAACCTACTGGCCTTAGGGTAACCTGAACTGAAGAGGGGCCCTTTGTGCCCCAAACTTGTCCAACACATTTCACAACTATACAATTGGTTTAATAAAAGCTATGCACAAAAACAAACAAACAACCAAAAAACAAAAAAATCCTTGCCTGTTGTTCCTTTTCTGGACCATTATGGCTACAACAACATGTCAACTAAAGACATCTAGCAAATTGTGTAATGCAGTAGGTAGTGAACAATTACTTCTTCGCAGTGATCAACTGTTTTCTGAAGCATGAGGTTATTACTTGTTTTTAGCAATAACTAAATATATAACTAAGACTAGAACAGTTCTAGAATAAAAATCACAGTAGAAATATATGTTGTCTTAACACTGACTCTGAGATGGAGCTGTAAAACCAGTGTCACTCAAGGAGGTAACAAGATATATCATACCATAGGTGTCAAGTTGTACTTTTTCCTTTGAACAGCTGTGACTTATAACAGAAGTGTAGTTTTAGGGAAATGTTATTTGCATGTGTAGGCTGAGTGCTTGTGAAAGCCAGAAGGGCACATATGAATCAATCACCATTTGTGTCATGCCAAAAACCTGATTAAATGGGGCAAATCAACGGCAAGACTCCTAGATTGTCAGTGAGTGGCTAAATAATCTGAAATGCCTGGTTAGTAGATTAATTATTTAGTACCTATAATTAAAACTAAAAAAATTAGTTTTGAAAGAGATGACATAAATAATTCACTAGCTCATATGGGCTGTCTTCCAGAGTTTGGCAGACAGATTTCCATTCAGTGCATGCAAATTACTTGATATATATCTTCTCTGCTCCTTGCCAACTTGCAGAGAAAAAAGGCAGCAGTTGGCAAATTAATAACAAAATAAGGCAGCAACTCAATTTCAAACTGGAAATATACATAAGTAGTATGTTCCCATCTGCAGCATTATGGGCAGTGGGTAGTACACTTGCACAAAGCTGAAATCCGAAAAAACATGGCAGGTTGAGCTGGTTCAAATTCTGATAATGCATAGGCTACCAGTTACCCCTCAAAAGTGAAGAAACTGCACTTTGTCATGCACTAGTAGGTGCATCATGACCAGGTCCAGGGAGGTGATGCTCCCCATCTATGCAGCACTGGTCAGGCTGCAGCTGGAGTACTGTGTCCAATTCTGGGTGCTGCAATTCAAAAAGGATGTGGACAACCTCTAGGGGGTCCAGAGGAGGGCCACTCGTATTGTTAGAGGCCTACAGGGAAGGTCTTATGAGGAAAGGCTGAGGGACCTGGACCTTTTCAGTCTCTGTAAGAGAAGGCTGAGGAGGGGGGATCTTGTGACAGTATACAAATTCATTGGGGATGGGGGGTGGGGGGCAGCAGGGAATAGGAGATGCTCTGTTTACCAGGGCACCGCTTGGAATATCCATAAACAATGGCCACAAGCTGATGGAGAGTAGATTTAGGTTGGACATCCAAAATAACTTCTTCATGGTTAGGGTCTTCAGAATCTGGAATGGGCTTCCAAGGGAGGTGGTGCTCACCTCTACACTGGGGGTTTTCAAGAGAAGACTGGGCAAGCACCTGGCTGATCCCAGCACTTTCTCCTGCCACTGGCAGGGGGTCAGATTCGATGATCCTTTGAGGTCCCTTCTGACCCCAGCATCTATGAATATTGTGTCTGAAGACACTCTATGGCCTGTTTGGTGGGGGAGGGGATCTGTGGCTGGGGGAAGCATAGGGGAGACTATGAGGTAGAGGGGAAACCTGTAGCCTGTCCCCTACCCCATGCCTCTCCTTCCCATAGCTCTCACCTTTACCTTCTGCTCTAGCTCCAGTCTCTTTAGCCCCTACCTGATCTGACTGGGAGCTACCACTGCTTCTTCCTGGCCATGCTGTTACGAGATTTGCCCATCACTTTGGGATGTGCTCATTTATTAGGGGTACGTTTTGGGGGTCTCTGTGATTCTGTCAATGTGCTGCTTGTGTTACTTGTGTTCCTATATAGAGCTGTAGCTCTCTCTTCTGCAAATTGTCACCCCCAATGGAGCTATCTTGCAGGACTCAGTTTCAATGGGGCCGGGTTCCTCCAGCCACCAGTTCAGTCAAACACATATATGCACATACACACACAGATTAACAGGGAATACCTTAGTCAGGCCAGGTTATTCAGCATTGGCAAGCTAACACTCTCATATGCCTTGAATTCAGTTCATCCCTAATTTCAGCAGGACAATAATAAATGCAGTTAAACACGTGCGCGCGCACGCACGCACACACACACACACACACACTCTCTCTCTAACACAGTACGTCTGAGCAGGTTGGGTCTGATCAGCACTTTCTGCTGATACCCTCATGTGCCTCAAAACTCAGTATGCCCCAATCTCTTGTCACAGTGGTCCCAGTAGTAAATCCCTTGATGAGCAGGCCCCACTGTAGTTTTGGGCATTACAGGGATCTTTGGCTTAGGTAAAAGAAGCGTTGTTGCAGAACAAATGGGGAGGTCAAGGGGAAGGAAGAGTAGGTTAGGTTCAGAGAGAAAGTATAGCAACCAGCTTGACCATAAAAGTTACTTATTGCCAGGTATATGAACTTATGATGATACCAGTAGTAATAGCCATACAAGAGAGACAAATAAAACAGTTATAATATTACATAGTTTCAATTAAGTATTTGGGGAAGTCTAGCTCTAGTTTGATCAGCAAAAGTCCAGTTTAGAAAGCTGTGCCTGGAGTAAGAAAGCAAAAGTCAGATTCCTGGAGTCAGAGAGAGAAAGAGTAATCAGCAAAAGTCCAATTTAAAAAGATGTTCCTGGACTAAGAAAGCAGAAGTCAGGTTCCTGGAGTCAGAGAGAGAAAGAGTTGGGGTCTCACCACTCAGCAAAATTTGAACCATTTGAGGTTCCCAGCAGTTTATTAGAGCTTGCAGACAGGCTGAACCCTCAACACAACCAGTGGAGAGATTCCAAACAGAAAAGGAGTTGAACTGATGCAGCTTTTGGATCCAAGCACCAGGACAGAAACTTGAGCTTGGGTAGTGGTTTTTGTAGAGAACTGACAATGGCTAAGCAAGAGGCACAAGAGGGCACAGCAGCCCCCCTGGCTCTCCAGGGACCTAGCAGACCTCCTGAGGCTAAAAAGAAAGGCCTACAAAGGATGGAGGATGGGAGTCACCTCCAAGGAGGATTATTCTGCACTGGTCCGGTCCTGTAGGGAGCATACCAGGATAGCCAAGGCTACAACTGAACTCCAACTAGCTTTGAGCATCAAGGACAATAAAAAGTCCTTTTTTCAGATATGTGGGGAGCCGGAAGAAAAGCAGGGGCAACATTGGACCCCTGCTGAACCAGATGGGACAACTGACGCCCAGGAAAAAGCCAACCTATTAAATAGGTACTTTGCGTCGGTCTTTCATGCGTCCCATGGGACGCCCATGCCCGCTACGGGACAGGGAAGTCCAGGTGAGGGTGATCTCCTGCCCTCCATTAATGCTGACTTCATGAAGGAAAATCTTGAGAAGCTGGATACCTTCAAGTCAGCCGGCCCTGACAAACTTCACCCCAGGATACTCAAGGAGCTGGCGAGCATCATAGCCCAGCTTCTAACACGGATCTTTGAAAACTCTTGGTGCTCTGGTGTAGTGCCCGAAGACTGGAAGAAGGCCAATGTGGAGCCTATCTTCAAGAAAGGGAGGAAAGTGGATCAGGCTAACTATAGGCCCATTAGCCTGACTTCTATCCTGGGGAAGATCTTAGAAAAGTTTATTAAAGAGGCCATCCTTAATGGACTGGCCGACGCCAACATCTTAAGGGATAGCCAGCACGGGTTTGTTGCAGGTAGGTCTTGCTTGACCAATCTCATTTCCTTCTATGACCAGATGACCTATCACCTGGACAAGGGAGAAGAGATTGATGTCATATATCTTGACTTCAGAAAAGCCTTCGATCTGGTTTCCCATGATCGCCTCTTGGAGAAACTGGCCAATTGTCGCCTTGGTTCCTCCACGATCCACTGGCTGGAAAATTGGCTCCGTGATCGGACCCAGAGGGTAGTAATTGATGGAAGTCACTCATCATGGTCCTGTGACCAGTGGGGTCCCCCAAGGCTCTGTCCTTGGACCCATACTGTTCAACATCTTCATTAATGATGTGGACACTGGAGTCAGAAGCGGACTGGCCAAGTTTGCCGATGACACCAAACTTTGGGGCAAAGCATCCACACCAGAACACAGGCGGGTGATCTAGGCTGACCTGGACAGGCTCAGCAATTGGGCAGACGAGAACCTGATAGTGTTCAATGCCGATAAATGCAAGGTTCTCCACCTTGGGAAGAAAAACCCGCAGCATCCTTATAGGCTCGGCAGTGCTATGTTGGCTAACACTATGCAAGAAAGAGACTTGGGGGGTCATCATTGACCACAAGATGAACATGAGCCTGCAGTGCGATGCTGCGGCTAGTAAAGCGACCAAAACGCTGGCTTGCATCCATAGATGCTTCTCAAGCAAATCCCAGGATGTCATTCTCCCCTTGCACTCGGCCTTAGTGAGGCCGCAGCTGGAGTACTGCGTCCAGTTTTGGGCTCCACAATTCAAAAAGGATGTGGAGAAGCTTGAGAGAGTCCAGAGAAGAGCCACGTGCATGATCAGAGGTCAGGGAAGCAGACCCTACGATGACAGGCTGAGAGCCCTGGGGCTCTTTAGCCTGGAAAAGCGCAGGCTCAGGGGTGATCTGATGGCCACCTATAAGTTTATCGGGGTGACCACCAGTGTCTGGGGGAACATTTGTTCACCAGAGTGCCCCAAAGGATGACGACTAGGTCGAATGGTCATAAACTACTACAAGACCGTTTCAGGCTGGACATAAGGAAGAATTTCTTTACTTTCCAAGCCCCCAAGGTCTGGAACAGCCTGCCGCCGGAGGTGGTTCAAGCGCCTACATTGAACACCTTCAAGAGCAAACAGGATGCTTATCTTGCTGGGATCCTATGACCCCAGCTGACTTCCTGCCCTTTGGGCAGGGGGCTGGACTCGATGATCTTCTGAGGTCCCTTCCAGCCCTAATGTCTATGAAATCTATTAAATCTATTAAATGGCTCATGGGAGAATACTAGGTTTGTTTAGGGGTAAGTGACAGCTCATGTGCTGGATAATAGGAGCTGATCACTCCTGGCTATGGGTGGCATTACTCTGAGGGAGCTCACAATACAAACAGGCAGATTCAGTATTTTGGGTACCAATAAAGGAGTCATTACTAGAATTGGTCTGATAAATGCTGAGCTGGGTGTGTGCAGATGTGGGTTGATTAGCATTTGGAACAGAGATCCCCTCATCATGCAGTGCTCCCCTACTTCTTTGTTCCCAGAATTCAGTGCAGTCCTTGCTTTGGAATCTCTGTTCTCTATTCTGAATGCTGATGCAGGTGCATGCCTGTCCCATCTCCCATGTAAATGAGTTGTCATCTGGTTCCATCTCCTATGTAAATGAGACCAGGGAGTTGCTTCACTCCTATCACTCTTGTCTGGAGGGATTTAGGTGCATCTCCCACTGCATTGTCATTGTCTTTTGTAAGTCCTTCCTCTAATCTGTTCTTGTTCAGGCAGGGGTGGGGGGGAGGGCTGAGTTTTTTGTGAGTCAGACAGGCTGCATACTGTGCCAGGGTTTCCCCAGGAACTCAGAGCTGCCAGGTAACTATGCTGAGCTGAGGCCAGGCCAGGGATGTGCTGTTGTCAGCTGCCCCAGAGGTACAGAATTTCAGCAGAAGTGAAGCAGAGTAAGTACCAGGGGTGGAAGGCTGCAGGGGTGGGAGCAGGATGGGGGAGGCAGGCTGCAGAGGGAAACAAGGTAGAGGGCAGGGGGTGACGGGGGCAGGCACAGGAATTTGACAAGGAGCAGGGGCAGGCACAAGGAAGCACATAGCCAGGGGGTGCATGGTGAGAGGCAAGCAGCAGTGGGGATAGGCATAGGGGCAATAGACGTAGATAATGTGGGGGACAAGAGATGGGGGGGCCTTTGTCCCTCTACTTGCCCTACCAAATCAGTGGAACAAATTTAAGACTACTTTCCATTACTTCTCTATGATTCCACTAATTAAATTATATACACAGATAATTATAGCAAATTTATAATTTTCCATGTATAGAATCTGCTTACTGGGGGGAGGGATCATCTTAAATTCAAAGTCATCTTGAATTCAGGTAAATATAGTATTTATTTCAACCAAAGTTTGGCTAAACAAGGTGCCGGAGGGAGTGTGTTGAGAAGGGAGAGGAAGACAGAGAGAGGGGAATGTTTTAAAATAGTCTAGTCTATAACCCAACGGTGAGGGCATTCATGGCTTGTGGGGAACCTAACTTTGAATTCCTGGTCTAGACCATGCATGACAGACTGCAACATGATCTTCCATATTCCACATAAGTGCCTTGGTCATGGGGCTGTTCTCGTGTCTTCTGTCCTTACTCTTCCCCTTTCTTCCGCCCACACAAGAAAGGTTCAAAAGGTCTTTTTTTTTAATTTCCCAGTAGACATGAAGTTCTTGTTTTTTTCAGTTGACCTAGGTAGTTACCTTTCTAATGGATATGGAGCTCTGCTCTCTACTAGTTTTAGTTGCTGTATCCTAACTGCCTCTTTTGTTTGTAAGGACAATATTTTGACTGATATGTGGTGATATGATTATAAATGGGACCATATTTCAAATATGTAGAAAAAGTAAATGCTGAGAACAAGGATCATTTGAAAAATAAAATTCCAGCTCCATTCTGCACTGTACCATTAATGCATTTTTTTACAAGTGCAGGTAAGTAGTAAGTATATGATAATTTTTTTAATGGAAGAAAGCTAGGTTAGAATTCAATCTCCAGTACCTACTATTAATAGTGATGAGTGCAGTACTTATTCGGAACAGCACAGAAAGTCTGCAATCTATTTATATTTCTTAAATTGGTTACAGTTACACCAGGAGACCCTATCAGACCCTATCAGCTGGGGCTGGGAACAAACTCCCCAGCCCCCACTCCATGATTGTGGAGCAGAGGCTGCTGCTGAGGCAGAGGGACCTCATCCCCACCTGGGCTTTAGTGGCAGAGCTCCCCTCCACACCACAGCAGCAGGCAGATCCCAGGGGCAGGGAGCAATTTCTTGCCCCCTGCTGCCCAGGAGCAAATTTGCTCTCAGTCAGCTGTCTACACGTGCCATACTGCACAGTAATTACTCAGCAGTTAATTTGCTATTTGCAGGTAGCAAATTAACGGACAAATAGAGGAAATTACTGCTCAGTAAGGGTCACCATATCTAGATGGTGACATTTACTATGCAGTAATTAGATTTACTGTGCAATAATGCATCTCACATAAATGCGCCCCCCTTTAGGTTAAGTGGTATGTGGGACTGACAGTTATTTTACTTAGTGGTCTATTCAAAGGCACTTGGGCATTATGGTGATAAGGATGGAGATGAAGATTTAGCCACCTGATGTGACTTTCATATACAGCCCTTATTAAAAAGTTGCATCAGGATGTGGCCCACTGGTGATGAAGCATAATATGTTGAAGAGATGCTTGGAACTCATTCTGACCAATCAATTTATGGATAACAAATCCCCTAAGGACAAAGGGCATTTATACACATACCTTTGTCTTCTCCAATGTGCCAGAAATCCAGCGTGCCAGAGCAGACTCGATTAATCAAGTCTGCGGAGCATGTGAGATGATGTGCCTGGTGCTGCGTTGCATATATTTGTATAAACATGTAATGCATGTCAGCATGCAGAAAGTGGCGGTGGTGCACTTTTGAACTACAACACCTTGGATGTGTTTTAGTTCGAAAGCACACCACTGCCATTTTCTCAGGGCTCACTCACATTTTGCCATTTATACAAATGCATGTGCTGCAGTGCTGGGCTCTTTTAAAAGTCCCTGGTGCTGCGGGCCATACACGTGTACAAATGTCTAAAGTTTTAGAAACATGTGAATTACAATAGATTACAGTAGCTGGAATTAAAATTATGCATAAGAATAAAGTAGCAATTCATTTTCTCGACTTCAGGGAACTGTTTGAGATAAATGATTAAAATACCATTTTTCATCTTTAGAAGAAATTCTTGAAATCATAAGTTATTTGTGAGGGATTTTAAAGAAATGTCTTGGTAGTTAAGGAAATAGTTTGATACAAATCCCCCTAAAAGGCTAATTTGTTCTGCATTTGTTCTGTTGAATGCTGAGGAGTTATTTAATTTGGAGTGATTCTTCTGTGACACTTCAAATGTGAATAACTTTTGTTTGGAAACTTTGGACACAGCACAGACCTTGGTGCTTGAGGAGAGAGGGCTGATTCTAGGTTCCTCCCACTGATTCAAGGCTGTTCAAGAGACTGGAGTAGCTCCAGAAGTAACTTGAACAGTACTGGAAAGCTGCCTAAGTTGCTGCAATTTTCTTGATGGTTGCCTGTACACTGCCAAAATCTTGACATGGCTGCTCTTCCACCACTTCCCACACCTCACCTTGTCCCTGATGTGACGCCTTCACCAGAATTTTGAGATGGCACAGTGAAGAAAACCAAGTGTGTCATCTTTTGTTCCTGTGTTAAAGGAATCCTTCCTTGGTTACATTTAGGGATTTTAAAAAATCCTTTATATTGCTCTGGCCCATCTACTTAGGTGGGCAGGGGCCAGAGTCCTATTCTTAAAATAAATGGTGTGAGGAATAGTAGTATATGAATTAAAGATTTGCACTCTATGGCCATGTCCACACATGCAAGCATGTGCGCTTGCAGCAGCTCAAATAGAAGTGGTGCAAATTTGAGCTGGGGCTGTTTGCTTCAGCGCACGTGCTCAGACATGCACTTCGTTGTGGAGCAAATTGTGCCACTTGGGGCAAAATAACCCTGCCTGGCTCCTCCCGGATCTGCAGTCAGGGGGAGCTAGAGCCCAGGGCCAGCATCTATGCTGTCCCCAGCAGTATAAAAAGCTGCCCTGTCCTGGCCTCAGCAGTATAAAAAGCCATCCTGGCAAGTAGCTCAGGGCTACTAGCTCTCAGGAGCTTCTGAGGCCCAGCCAATTGGTACCTGGGGATAATACCCCTTGTGCCAGCTGGACTGCTAAAGCAGTCCTGAGAGTTCGCTGCATCCTCTACCCACTGCAGCAGTCTGGCACTGGGGTCTACTGCCTGGTTGTGACCTGCTGTGCACCTGGCAGACCTGGATGGGGACTGCACAGCCAGTAGAGGCATCTGCCCCTCTGGGCCAGCTGCTAGTGGACTGCGGTTGCAGGGTTGGCTTCTGTGCAGCACTACTGCCATGTTTGCCCCCTGCCTGGCCATCTGGGCAGCTATCACCCAGAAGATGTTCCGGGTGTGGTAGCCTGCTTTGGACTGTCAAGGCATGTCCTCCTGGCCCCATTTGGCCAGGAGGTCAACCACAGCCAGCTGGGTCCTGCCACTGGCCTCCTTAGCAGGAATTCTGGTGTTCCTTGTTTGAAAACTGAAAAATCCCTGATAAAAAAAATCCCAAAGTCACTCTGTAAAATAACCTCAAATCCATGTTCCTCCACAAGTAAAACAAAAGACCACTATAAAGAGAGAGAGAGAGTGAGACAGAGACAGCGATCAATTGAACAATGTTTTATTGATATAGCTTACAGTGTTAAACAAGTCTCTTATCATAATAATAAAGTGAACTGTAAATACATGTTTCATGAACGCATATTTTGCTGCCCTCCCACAGGGTGATGGCCCCCACACAAGGGTTTCGGCCCCCCAACAGGGGATTCAGCCCCCACAGAAGGGGTATGGCCCCAACACAAGGGGTTTGGCCCCCCAACAGGGCGTTTAGCCCCTACACAAGGGGTATGGCCCCCACACAAAGTGTTTGGCTCCCCAGCAGGGGATTCATCCCTCACACAAGGAATACGGCCCCTCAACAGGGGACAAATGGCCCCTGCAGGGGCTACTGCCCCCCCGAAAGGCTCACATGCCCCAGGCCAGCCCCCCCAATTGCTGCCCCACCTGGCCCCATCCCCTACCGGCTGCTGCAGCCCCCCAATGGCTGCCCCAGTCAGCCCCACCCCCCCACTCCCCCGGACCCCCAAATGGCTGCCCCACCGAGCCTCACCCCCCTAACTTGTACCCCCAGACCCCCAAGGCTACCCCCGCAACCTCAGGCACCATCACTTAAAAAAAACAACTCAGAAGAAGAATAGGGAAAAAAATGGAAAAAAAGCCTCTGCTTACCTTAGAAGTGGGGCGGGGCTCCAGGGCCTCCTGGCAGAGCCCCTCTGGGCAGCATAGGACAGCGGTGGGGTAGGAGGGCCCAGACTGGGGCCACTGGGGCTTCCTCGCACTGTGAGGGTGGGGTCGAGTAAGAAGACAGCAGTTGGTAAGTGCTGGGGTTTGCTTTTTTTGTTTGTTTCTTTAAACTATGGGGTGGAGGGGCAGGGATGGGAGTCTTGAGGGGTGGGGCCAGCCAGGGCAGGGGTCGGGGTCTCATGGAGCTGGCGGAGGGAAAAGCCAGCTCCGGCAGGGGTTGGGGGCCTCAAGGGGGGCTGGTGGGGGTTGGCCAGGGGAGGGGCCAGCCAGGGCAGCGGGAGGGGGCCTCGAGTGGGGCTGTCAGGGAGAGGGGTCAGCCACAGCAGGGGTCAGGGGGGCTGAGGGAGTGGGTGGGGCCATTGGGGTCCCCCCCATGGTCCCCTCCCCCCTCCTCCAGCCCCTGCAACCCCTTACTCACCAGCACCATGGTGAGATGCCAACCACAGAGATGCTCTGGCAGCCAGAGCATCTCCATGGAGGGAGGACCCAGCCTCTGGTTGCCTTAGGTTGCCCTGCTTTTTTAAACTTCAATTTTTTTAGACCCCTGGATATCCAGGGGTCTAATTTTCTCCCCATGGTGCAAACTTGCAGTTAGGGAAACATTTTTTTGCCCTGCCTCAGAGGGGTTTGAGGAGGGGCAAGAGGCACGTGCGCGCTCATCTGGACGCACCCTGTGGGTGCAACTACAGTTGTAATTAATGAGATTTAATATATTGTGGCTCAATTTGAGCCAAAATAAACTAATCCCTATGTCACCATCTAAAAATGAGTTTAAGGACAGTAATGTACTCTGCTGCTGGATACCACTTGTATCTGATGGGGCTATCTGGCAGCACAGCAAATTAGTCCACTGCACCCTAATTGCCATGCATATATAGATGGTGATGCTTTACTGCACATTAAATTAGTCTAATGCACAGTAAAGTGTCTCATATAGACATGCCCAGTGATAATCACAATGGAATTACCTTTTAGTATTTGCAAGAAGACCATCCTGTTCCTTGTGAAATAATTTCTGAGGAAGATTTATGGAGGTTATTGTCACTGATCTCTGAAGAAATTCTATATCTCAGCTCACTCATCCAGGATATTGGAGGGGGAGAAAGTGTTTTCTTTCAGGAAGGGAAGTATAAGATAACTGGTGAACAAGTTAAGAGGCTGTGACTTGGATGACTACACAGTCCGGTGGGTGACGAATTGGCTGGAGGGTCACACCCAGAGAGTCGTGGTGGATGGGTCAGCTTCAACCTGGAAGGGTGTGGGCAGTGGGGTCCTGTAGGGCTCGGTCCTTGGACCGATACTCTTTAATGTCTTCATCAGCAACTTGGACGAGGGAGTGAAATGTACTCTGTCCAAGTTTGCAGATGACACAAAGCTATGAAGTGGACACTCCGGAGGGTAGGGAACAGCTGCAAGCAGACCTGGACAGGTTAGACAAGTGGGCAGAAAACAACAGAATGCAGTTCAACAAGGAGAAATGCAAAGTGCTGCACCTAGGGAGGAAAAATGTCCAGCACACCTACAGTCTAGGGAATGACCTGCTGGGTGGCACGGAAGTGGAAAGGGATCTTGGAGTCCTAGTGGACTCCAAGATGAACATGTCGGCAATGTGACGAAGCCATCAGAAAAACCAATGGCACTTTATCGTGCATCAGCAGATGCATGACGAATAGGTCCAAGGAGGTGATACTTCCCCTCTATTGGGCGCTGGTCAGACCGCAGTTGGAGTACTGCGTGCAATTCTGGGCGCCACACTTCAAGAGGGATGCGGATAACCTGGAGAGGGTCCAGAGAAAGGCCACTCGTATGGTTAAGGGCCTGCAGACCAAGCCCTATGAGGAGAGACTAGAGAAACTGGACCTTTTCAGCCTCCGCAAGAGAAGGTTGAGAGGCAACCTTGTGGCTGCCTATAAGTTCGTCACGGGGGCACAGAAGGGAATTGGTGAGTATTTATTCACCAAGGTGCCCCAGGGGGTTACAAGAAATAATGGCCACAAGGTAGCAGAGAGCAGATTTAGATTGGACATTAGGAAGAACTTCTTCACAGTTCGAGTGGCCAAGGTCTGGAACGGGCTCCCAAGGGAGGTGGTGCTCTCCCCTACCCTGGGGGTCTTCAAGAGGAGGTTAGATAACCATCTAGCTGGGGTCATCTAGACCCAGCACTCTTTCCTGCCTATGCAGGGGGTCGGACTCAATGATGTATTGAGGTCCCTTCCAACCCTAACATCTATGAATCTATGATAAAAGATACTTAATGTTCCTTCGTTGCAATAAATCTCTCTCATTTTCATATTTTGCTTCCTTCTATCCCATTCAAACCTAGTGTTTCTCTATTATCTATTATCTTCTACTGTCTTACCCCTTAAATAATATGTTTGATATAAGGAACCCACACCTTACAAGAAAAACTAATTGCCAAAGCACAAGACACAAAGTGAAAAAAAGTTAATCACAGGACAGCTGTATTTTATTTGTGTACTTTGTATGAGTTTCTGTGATAGTTTAGGACTGTATAAAAGTTACATTTAGGTAAGAGACAAAGATTTGTTAAGGTGATATCTTTTACTAGACCAACTGCATAGTTAATATACTGTTAGACAAGATTTCAGATGTAAGACATTCATCATCAGGTCATTCAGGTGAAAGATTTCTTGAAAATATGATGGGGGAAACACATAACAGTATTTAATTGTTTCAGTTCTGTCATCCATCCCACAATTTTTACTAAGTTTAGTAAAAAAAAAAAAAAAATCCATTGAAAATACTGAAAAAATTCCAACTTTTTCTAATTTACCTTATTCTGATTCCTGAAGTCCTCTTTCTTTAAATAACATTTTCAAATACATACTACTTCATGGCTGACATGACATGAACTGGATCAGCATCTGTGTCAGAAGTTAATTTTTTATTTCCTCCACTATGATAAACATTCTCTCCTGGCACATATTTGCAATGTAATTTCTTCACAATGTTGAATGGCCAATGTTTTTATCTTTCAGCTCTGGTAAGCAATATGCAGGGTAAGTAATTTGAAAATCTCATCAAACTAAAGCAATATGTCTTATAAAGAAAAGTGTAGTATCATCTCTTAAAATTAATTGGGAAAACAACATTATATTTGTTGTACTTGTAGAAATCTCAATGATTTAGTAATAGAAAAAGGTCTTTTTTCCAGTGATTTATTTGCTTGATACAGTAGTTCTTCTGCTAACGCACTGATCCTTAACAGTTCAGATGGAATAAATACTTACTAGAGCAGCTGCTCACTTCCTGCTAATAAGAAGCTTTTTCCTAATACTCATCTTGGCTACAGATTTCCACCCTTTTCCCCTTCCTCTATTACCATATGTTGTCAGGTATTATTGATGTATTGTTAGTGTTGAAGTCTCAGGAACTGAGGCACCAGCAAAAGTTGCAGTCAGGAGAGCCAAACACCAATCTTGTCTTAAAGAATGACAACAGGCTCAGCTCAGTGGCAAATTTAAAGCTAGGTTTATTGTCTACAAGCACAGCTGTAATATGCTTTGGCCTAGCAAATACATGAGATCAGGAATTAAGGCATTTGTACCTGTGATAAGGTAGTTAGTGCAACACCACGCAAGTTCCCCTAGACTGCTGGAAGGTTCCCATTTTCCTTTTATACAACAATCAAAATTAATTACATATTGCATTCCATCTGTATCTTAAATATCTCAAACCATCTTGTACCAAGGGCTTATTTCATATCCTGACCTGAGTGTTCCCATTCTAGCCTTCTCATCCTGGTTCTGGACAATCCTATACCTTATATAGCCATCTTCCCCTCCCATCATTTGATAGGAATACACATCTGGCCCACAAATCAAGTTTTGTTTATGTAAGGAGTTCATGCATTGGTCATGTTTGCTAGTCAGGCCTACTCTAGTCAAAGCAAAGACTTTGTGTGAGCAGTATATATAATGATCAATGCTTCAGCAAGGCATACATCATACTGGCCATTATTCCTTTCTTATGAGAGTTGAGTCATTTCACAATCTTTATCAATCATGATGTGTCTTGTTTCTGAAGTTTTCTTTTGTGTCTTGAGTTATTAGTAGAAGTGGGTGCAAAATAGATTTTCTGTTTATTAAAAGTTCTTGATTTCAAAGATTTTTCCTGTTCCAGGGATGAATCACAAACTGGTCAATGGAAAACAATTAGAATTAAACCCCCTTCCTTTTAACCGTTGGCTCAGTGGTTAGGATATTTACCTGGCATGAGACAAAATGTGTGGACACACAGTTTTAAATTGGTTTGGTCCACTATTAGCCTCATAATGTATTGCTCTGGTCACCACTTATATTAGCTTAGCACTCTCACAGGAGGCAATAATCAAATTTGTATCCAGTCTCCCTTGCAGCCTTGATTATCCAGTGCCTTCTGTGATTCAAAACTGTCTTCTGGGAAATTAAGCCTGAGACCTGAAGTCTGAGGCTTTAACTTCCACGGTAGGGAGAATAAGTTGAGGACATAACTTCTTAAATTGGTTCTGGTATCTTTTCATACCTGATAAAGGTACAGGATGGACACTTACTGCACATACATGTTATGGTGTTGCAGTACTAAGTCCACATGTCTGTCAGTGGATCTCTTCTGTGTGATTGCTCTGTTGAGCAACTTCCCTATCAGACTTGTGTAATACAGGCTGTGTTGCCCAAAGCTCTCACAAAACCCTTATGCATTAGTAGGTGCATCACAAACAGGTCCCAGGAGGTGATACTTCCCCTCTGTGCCATTGATCAGGCCGCAGTTGGAGTACTGAATCCAGTTCTGGGTGCTGCACTTCAAGAGGGATGTGGATAACTTTGAGAAGGTCCAGAGGAGGACCACTCGTACGGTTAGGGGCCTGCAGGCAAAGACCTAAGAGGGGAGACTGAGGGACCCGGATCTCTTCAGCCTCCACAAGAGAAGGCTGAGAGGGGATCTTGTGGCCATTTACAAATTCATCAGGGTGAAGGCAGCAAGAAATAGGAGATGCTTTGTTTACCAGGGCACCCCTTGGAATAACCAGGGACAATGGCCACAAAGTGACAGAGGGCAGACTTAGGTTGGACATCAGAAAGAACTTCTTTATGGTAAGGGTTGCCAGAATCTGAAATGGGCTTCCAAACTAGGTGGTGCTCTCCCCTACCTCGGGGGTCTTTAAGAGGAGACTGGAGAAGCACCTGGTTGGGGTCACATGACCCCAACGCTCTTTTCTGCCTGAAGCAGGGGGTAAGACTCAATGATCTATTGAAGTCCCTTCTGACCCTAACAACTACGTAACTAAGAAAACACATGGTAGGTATAGAGTTAAATATAAGCTTTTTGCACTGCAGTGGACATGAGGGCAGTTGCTGGGATTATAGTATAAGCCTTCTCAGGAATCCTGGTTAGTATCTCAGTCCCACTTTGTCTCCTGAAAACCGAACTGCTAATTAGTTTATTATTGAGTCCTAGATTTAAAAATATGAGATTGAAATATCTCATTAAATATAATTTCATTTCTAGATCCATGTCCTAGACTTGACACCTGTACTGGAAATATTAATTTTATAAACTATTTTAATTCACTTGAATTTATTATTCTAAAGTAATAAAGCATATTAATTTTTGGGACAGTTGTATATTTTAAACCACAGTAATGCAGCAGTATAATTCATTACCTTAAATTTATAGAGTCCTCATTTCAAACTCAAGATAATGAATGTTAATTAAACATAACAGTTATAAATTAAAACTAAAAATGCAAACAAACATAACCAAAGTAGTTAAGAACTGCAGATCTACCCTCAGAAATGAATATAGTGGTACTAATTCAGTTAATTTGCTCCCCTGGTATACTCAATTATATTTGGGGGATTGGAATTGGGGGGGAGGGTATTGAGATTGTGGGGGAGGTGCATACACCCTCAGGAGGCCTTAAATGCCTCTACACTGATGCTTGTGGTATGGGAAACAAGCAGGAAGAACTTGCCCTCCTGCTAGCTAACACAAACCCAGACATAGTGGGGCTCACTGAAACTTGGTGGGATCCAATGCATGATTGGGCATAAACATCAAGGGCTATAGGATGTATAGGAGGGATAGAACAGGGAGGAAAGGTGGGGGTGTGGTGCTCTACGTCAAAGAGCAATACACATCCTCAGCAAACAGCACTGGGTCTGAGGTAGGGCAAACTGAGGCGCTCTGGGTCAGAATACAAGGTGGTCAGAAAGAAAGGGACCTAATGGTGGGGGGTCTACTACAGACCACCTAATCAAGGGGAAGAGCTTGACCGGGAATTCTCAGGTCAGCTCGCAGAGGCAGTTAAGTCAAGGGACTTGGTTATTATAGGTGACCTAAACTACCCGGACATCTGCTGGGAAGAGCAGTCAGCCAGGTCTGACCACTCATGTAGGTTCCTAGACAAGTTACAGGACTTCCATCTAACTCAGGAGGTGCACAGTCCCACCAGGGGAAATGCCTTGTCGGACCTGGTCCTGGCCATGGGCAATGACTTGGTGAGGGGACTGTGGGTGCTCGACCACCTGGGTGATAGTGATTATCGCCTACTGGAATTTACCATCCAGCACAGGGTGTCAAAGGCCTACAGCAAGGCAGCAGCCCTGGACTTCAGGAGGGTGGATTTCAATGAGGTAAGGAGACTAGTCAGGGAGGCACTGAAGTCCCAGAGGGGAGGGGAGTTGGGAGTCCAAGAAGAGTGGTTGTTCCTTAAGGAGATGATCCTCCAAGCCCAAAGGGTGACAATCTCTACATGGATCAAAGTGGGCAAGAGTTCTCAAAAGCCCCCATGGCTCACCAAAAGCATCTAGGAATGTCTCAAAGCCAAAAAGGAGGTTTACACCCAATGGAAGGGAGGGGCCATCACCAAGGAGGATTATACCTCCATTGCTCAAGATTGTAGGAGGGCTGTTAGGAAGGCTAAGGAAGAGATGGAACTGGGACTAGTGACCCAGATCAAAGATAACAAGAAGTCCTTTTTTAAATACATAGGGGGTAAAAAGAAGGTACCAAGTAATGTGGGGCCTCTGCAGGACATGCTTGGTAATCTGGTGGTAGCAACAGATGACAAAGCTAATCTCTTTAACAGATTCTTTGCTTCCATTTTTCCGAGCAGGGACTGGGACATCCCCCCCACTGGGATTCTGGACAGACCCAGGGGAGGTGCAACCAGGCCCAGGGTCAGTGAGGACCTAGTCAGGGAATTTCTGAAGGGACTAGATGTGTTCAAATCAGCTGGTCCTGATGATCTCCACCCCAGAGTGCTGAGGGAATTATCAGAGGTCATTGTGGGACCCCTGGCACAGATTTACGAGCACTTGTGGTGCTCTGGCAAGGTGCCAGAGGACTGGAAAAGGGCCAATGTGGTCCCCGTTTTCAAAAAAGGGAGGAAAGAGGACCCAGGAACCTATAGGCCTATAGACCTATAGTCTTACCTTGGTCCTGGGGAAGTTCTTTGAGAAAATTATCCAGGAACACAACTGCAAGGGACCAGCAGGGGAGATTATGCTTAGGGGCAATCAACATGGGTTCATTTCAGGCAGGTCCTGTCAGATCAACCTGGTTGTCTTCTATGACCAGGTCACAAAAACCTTGGATGCAGGAGTCACAGTGGATGTAGTCTTTCTGGACTTTAGGAAGGCCTTCAACACTCTCTCTCACCTCATCCTCATTAAACAATTAGGTGACTGTGGTGCTGATGCCTACAGTCAGATGGGTTGCAAATTGGCTGGAGGGCCACACCCAGAGAGTGGTGGTGGATGGGTCATTTTCAACCTGGAGGGACATGGGTAGTGGGGTTCCCCAGGGCTCAGTCCTTGGGCCCGCATTGTTCAATATCTTCATCGGCGACTTGGACAAGTGGGTGAAAAGCACCTTGTTCAAGTTCACAGATGACACTAAGATGTGGGTAGAAGTGAACATGCTAGAAGAGGGACAGGCTACAACTAGATCTGGACAGGTTACAGAGGTGGGCAGATGAGAATAGGATGGGTTTCAATATGGATAAGTGAAAGGTGTTGCACCTGGGGAGGAAGAACCAGCAGCATACCTATAGGCCAGGGATCTCCCTTCTTGTCAGGACAGAGGCAGAAAAGGATCTTGGAGTCACTATTGATTCCAAGATGAACAGGGGCCGCCAATGTGGGGATGCAGTCAGGAAGGCTAACCACAACTTGTCATGCATCCATAGGTGCACCACGAGCAGGTCCAAGGAGGTGATCCTCCCTGTCTACGCAACATTGGGCAGGCTGCAGTTGGAGTACTGGGTCCAGTTCTGGGTGCCGCACTTCAGGAGGGATGTGGATAGCATCAAGAGGGTCTAGAGGAGGGCCACTCGCATGATCAGGGGGCAGCAGGGTAGGCCCTATGAGGAGATGCTATAGGACCTGAACCTGTTCAGCCTCCACAAGAGAAGGCTGAGAGGGGATCTGGTGGCCACCTAAAAACTTGCCAAGGGGGACCAGCAGGCAATGGGAGAGTCCCTGTTCCCCTGAGCACTACTGGGAGTAACAAGGAACAATGGCCATACGTTGACAGAGTAGATTCCGGCTAGACATCAGGAGGCACTACTTCACAGTCAGGGTGGCTAAGAGCTGGAACCAACTTCCAAGGGAAGTGGTGCTCGCCCCTACCATGGGGGTCTTAAAAGGAGGCTGGACAACCACCTAGCCGGGGTTGTTTGACCCCAGTATCCTTTCCTGCCCATGGCAGGGGGTCAGACTTGATGGTTTGCTTAGGTCCCTGCCGACCCTACCAACTATGAAACTACATTGCTTTATTTATTTATTTTAATGAAAAATAACACTGAAAAGTTAAAATTAAATGAGTTGGGTTCTAATCCCCCTTTGACAAAAATGTTGTGCTAAGTTAAAACTAGCAGACTAGTCTGTCCAGGTAGGCAAATACATGTGAAATAAACCTTTCCAGGCCAATCCATAAACTGAAGAGGAGGCAGCTGTGTAGGTATAACCTAGGGCTAGGGTGACTATATGTCAATTTTTTTGCAACAGTCCCATTTTAAATACCTGTCCCACAATGTCCCATTGGTGCATTCAAGTGAACATTTTCAGTCTGGGACAGTTTTCCTGACTATCCACTTCTATTTTCTGGTGCACTCAGCTAAGATAAGAGCTTGGTGGCAGCTGTGCATTTTGGAGATTTGGAGAGAGGTTTTGGTGGATTGGAGTGTCCCATTTTGGGACCAGAAGATATGGTCAACCTACCCAGGGAATGCATACAGTGCTGCCTCAACACTATAGATAAACTGATTGAACCTTTTGCTTCACTTGTTTAAGGTACTTTGAGGCTAAAGACAGAAGTTACACATAAACCAGTTTAAGTGATCAGAAATGGTTTGAACCTGCAACAGAACAGAAGCTCAGTGTACACAAACCAGTTTCAAAATGGCTGAAACTGGTTTAAGATTAACCTGATTGAATGTAGTATCAGACTTAACTGATTTGGGTCAAACTGGCTTATTCAATGTCTGTCCCAGACCCCTTCCTAGTTTAAGTTAAATCAGAGTCTCCCAGCATGCTTTCCAGTCCTAGGCTGGGCTATGCTGTCTGCTCCAGACAGAAGGGCTGATCCTGCCTCTGTTTCCTAGCTGGAGCAGTAAGAGATGGCAGACAATGGTGGGGAGAGAAGGGGGGCAAGCCCAGCTCGGGGCAAGCCCTATGGGGGGGTTGGGAGAATGCCCTCCTCCCCATCAAACCTTAGCTGGGGCCTGGGGCCAGGGTGGGCAGGGTGATAAATACCACTTTCTCTGCTCAAACTTAGTTCTGGCTGCAACTGTGGACTACAAATCCTAAAGGCACCTGGAAGCAAGAGGAGGAAGTGATGAGCAACCCTGCAGAGTCCTCTGTTGCCATAAGTCTGGACTACAAATCCCAGCATCCTTGGGGCAGCAGGAAGAGGAAGTACATATACAGCCAGAAAGCCATGGTCTAGTGCCTCCTGGCTTCTTGACTGAGCTACTGCAGGCATGTGGCTGCATTACCTGAATCAAGGTAAATGTCTGTTCACTTCTGTTTCATTTTAATCCATGCATTTTAGATTAACCTGCAAAGACTGAATCAATTCAGTCTTGGGCTTTTTGACTGCCTGTACCTAGCCTGAAAGTCTCAGCACTACATTGCAATTATCTCTGTGACTGCAGTGTAGACATGACCTTATTTATGTGTAAAATTTGGGCAGCAGAACCTTGGCTATGGATGAGAAGGCAAGAACTCATTTTGACTTTGTGAATGGGTTTATGTACAAGGGTTGGAAATTTGGAAGATTTTACTTGTAAACTTAGTCTAGTTTATGTGAAAAATATTGAGACAAACATTTGAGTACCACACCATAATGATATGTTCCAGAGAAATCCTACATTTTATGATTGTAAACTGTATTTGATGTTTCCTCAATTTAGTCAGACCTTCCAGTTCTGCTGTCTTTGGATGGTCACTCAAAGGTGTCAGTGAATCTTATCCCATTTCAGGCAAACCATAAGAAAGGTCACATGGATCTATGTTGATTTGACTGGAAAAAGTCAAAGATTGAATTTGGAAAACTGGAAAGTCTGGTTTTCGGTGTCACTGAGGATAGTTCTGTACTCCAATATAATCTTCATTAATTTTCTAGCTGGGCTCTGTCTAGAGGACACCCAGGGAGTTTTAATGATGAGCCAGTTTGGAAGCTTATTTTGGTCATGTTGAGCAAGTAGAAAGAGGTCATAAATATTATCATTCCTGGTGGGCAGTTTCTGTCCTGGATGATGGAATTCAAAGCAAGTCAGGTAAATTGGAGCAGTATAAGTGCTTAAAGAGAGAGCCTTCCGCCCTAGACAAAAGATTTTCTATTCTAGTCATGATTAAAAGAGAAAACAGCAATGAAACAGAGTAAGCTGTTATCACTATCACAGGGGCTGTTTCATGACACAGCAGAACTGTCTATAACTGTTACTAGAATTTTTTAAAAACAGACACTTAAAAATCATGCTGTCTTTTGAAAATCATTATTTTTATTAGCTTGTGGTGTGTCCTGTTTAAGGTCATAGTACCACACCATATAAATCTCAGTACCGTTAGTAGTTGTGCAAATGCATGAGCTGCCTGAGGGGGCAAGCTGCTTAAGTTCTACTAGTAAGTGCATTAATGTTGTCCCTAGGTATCTGTTTGCATGGATGTTCTTTCACAAGACAACATTTCTCCTTGTGCACCAATTTCCTGTTCAATAAATCCTGTCTCAAAAGTCACTTTTTCCTTGAAGCAATAATACCTTGTGTCCAGCAGTAGTCATACATACTAAGTCTAGGCTCATATAATTTTGTGTAAGATGCCATTACAAAGAAAGCTATCTCAAACAAATGGGAATTTAATGGAAAAAAGCTTCACACTTCCTAATAATATTGGCATTAAAAACAAATAAACAAACAACCCCCCCCCCCCCAGTTAATTTAGCCTGAGAAATTTAGTAAGTTCCTTAGGTAATTTTCAATCACTCTATATATGTGACAGTTGGAGCTTTAGAGAGACAAAAGAATTTCATTTTAGATTATGCATTTCTCTTATTGCAGCCTGGAATCTTTGAGTGGGTAAATATAACTTTATCTACTTCTAAATAAAAATGCATTCTCAGATAAAATGAAGAAGAATAAGAAGGTAGTTATGTATGTGGTGGAGCACCTTTGGGGTGCTTGCCACGTGGCAGGGACTGCAGTAGGCTGGGGCAGAACCCAGCAGCAAAGGCAGCCAAGTGAAGCCCCCCAGATCTCATTCTAAGGGGGGAGGTGTGTGGCGGAGCACCTTTGGGGGTGCTCATGACTTGAGGGCTCTCACAGGCTCTGAGGGGAGCCTGCTTTGGAGAAGCAGCAGGAGAAGCCTCTCCCAGGTACCATTTTAAGTGGGGAGATGTGGGGCAGGGCACTGTTGGTGCCTGCCACTTTAAGACCTAGGCCAAGCAGCCAGCAGGTGCCTGATTGCGGCAGCCATTTTAGATTCAGGGCTGCCTATATAAACAGGGCAGTTTACTGCTGGTGGGCAGGCAGTAACATTGCCTGGTTGCAAGACTGCTTGTATCCTCCTGGAGGTGCTATAGGGGATGTATTGGAGGGTCCTGGTCCTGGGCATGACCTAAAACTGCATTCTGCCAGGAGTGGGTGGCCTGGTGGGGCTCTCAGTGGCATGGGAGCCTCCAGGAAATGCCAGGCCAGTAATCACCCCAGTGAAAGGCGAGAAGGGATGCCTTAACCCTAGCTCTCACCTTCGGGTGGGTTTACATAACATCAGGGAAAGTGGGGGCCAGGCATGGCTGTGGCCATCTGAGCTCTGTGTGAGGTGCAAGACCCTGAGAGACCCTGAGGAGGGAGAGTGGGGGCCAGGCACAGCTGTGGCCCCCTGAGCCCTGTGGGGTGCAGGATCCCAAGGAGGAAGAGTGGGGGCCAGGCATGGCTATGGCCACCTGAGCACACTTGGGAGCAAAGGTCCGTAGCCCCAATTGAGGGGAGCAGAGTTGAGGAGCCCCAAGTGAGGGGGGGTGAAGAACCAGAGGGCTGAGAAGCCACTACATTTACACATGTGCACACACATGTTGCTCCTGGAAGGGGTCAGAGCACGCTTAGACATAGTCAGGTAATTGGCTAGCCACTACCCTAGTGAGGGTCATGAGAGGGGCCCAAAAGATGATATGTCTGCCACCCAAAGAATGGACTAGCTAAGCCTATAGCCTAAGGGGCCCGGTCCAAGGAGGAGCACGGCAGGATGAGTCATTGATGTATGAAAGAGACCCTGTGAGAGAGGGTGGAGTGTGAGAGGCCCTAGTGAGAGAAAGGCGGTATGAATGTGTGTGTGACTGAGGCCTTATGATGCAGCCTAAGCTTGGTCCAGCTGTAGGCTGAGAGCACTGTAACATCTGGATGCCATCTGTCACCAGGCTAGATCCTCAATTAGTCTAAGTTGATACCATGGGAGCTAGCCTATTTGAAGAACTGGCTTTTCTCTGCCTATTGGACTTCCTGCTTCTCATTTTGGCCCAGTTTAGGGGGGACAAAAACAAAATTCAAAATGAAATATGACTGTAAACCATGTTATTGAGATATTAAGATTAAATGCACCATTGAATTTCCCAATATTCTCCTTTAGCATTGTAAATTAACTAGCTTCATTACTTGAGCAGTTCAGCTTTAATTTAACATGTATCACTTAAATACCATCCAGTTAGTCAATTAAATTAGTTAGATGGGAAGAAACCTTGAATCTGCATAGTTTTCTTTTAGTTGTTGATTTAATATTAAGTCTACTCCATCACTGTCAAACTGAAGTGTCTATGTCTGAAAAGTTATGTTCACTAGAGCTGAGAATTTTTAAAATATGTTTATTACTGGAGCATACTAATTTGCTGATGATGAAACATTTTATGGAAAGAGGGCATGTTTCAGTGACTTTTTTATTTCAAAATGTGTAGACTTGTTGAAACATCCTATTCTTAGACATTTTAGTGTTCTTAAAATTTTAGAAATGAGAAGTTCTGCTTTGGGATCAATATGATTTAATCTAAAATTCTTTTTTTTACCCTTTCAGTTCATGAAAATGGTGAAGAGTTGGATTTTTGTCTTGAGTTAGGATGGAAAGTCTGAGTTCAAAATCTTCTGTGAAAAGTGAAATCCATTTTTTTGCTCAAAACTAGAGTTCATACTTTTCTCATTTGGTGTAGGGATAATTCTCATTCCCTTTCACCTTTGTAAGTATCAAAAAGGTGCAAATGAGCATGTGTACACGAGATGCTAACTGCACAGTAACTTAACAACGCTGCACAATAGCATTCTGGGCAAAAACCATGCTAATATGCTACTGTGCAGTAGTATTAAGCTACTGTACAGTAAGCATCACTAAAAAGCTGTGCGCCCGGTCCTACTGCTCAGTAGTGTAAGTTAATGTATATTGATTTAGTACTTGGTTAGCCAAGTACTTAACTTAATGCACAGTAGCTATGGTGCATTAATGAACATGTAGATGTACCCAGTAAGTATCAAAAAGTATCAGATATTTGGAGCAACCTGATATTCCATGTCTGTGGACCCTGAGACGGATCCCTTAAGGGTTAGGCTTCACAGAATAAAGGAATGCATTTGAACATATACTTACTTTTGAAAAACTAGGTTGTTTGCCTCTGATAAGAATATGACTTTGGCAAAAGATTTGTTTTTGGCTAATTGAAAGCTCCTAAACACTATTGACATAGTGTTAAACTGAAGAAAACCACCTATATAATACCTCAGATGATTAGTTTAAAAAAAAATCAGGATTATCATTTTGTTACTGAAGTTGGGATGCTCTTAATTTTAATGAAGAGAATAGACTGAAAAGCATGGAACTTTGGACTGTTTGATATCAGACTGTGATTACCAGGGTTGGATCTTTCATTATCTCTGTGCAGAACTGTCAGATCTCTTCTTTAGATGTAGAAAGTCAGATCTGGACAGTAAATCGTGAGTTCTAATTTTAACTCTATTAGTCACTGACTCCTTTTGTGGTCTTGGCAAGTCATTGATAGGAGGCCTGCACAAAGCAGTGTTGTGCTGAGATCCACCAGCTTCTGGACTGGAAATAGTATAGCATAATGTGAGGTGTGTGGCAGGACACTTGGGGTGTCTTCTACTTCAAGAGATCAGGGAGCCTGCAAAGCCACTGGCAGGTGCAGACCAGGGCTAATTGGGAGTCAGCTGACCCAGGGAGCTTGCATGTAAGACTAAGCCTGGTAGAAGGAGTTACCTTACTCAGGAGAGAGTCACATGACTCAGGAGGAGGGTTGGGCTTAGAGCAGGTATAAGCCCAGGCCCTGAGAGAAGCCCAGCAGTAATAGCTTGGAGCCTGCTGAGACAATACCATCTCAACGGGATGGCTGCAGCTCAACATGGAGGGTAACACCCGAAGTACTGTGTAGGTTTGGGGAAGAACTAAGGGAAGCAGGAGTTTTCTA
The DNA here is from genome assembly GCF_030867095.1 of Alligator mississippiensis. Taxonomy (NCBI): domain Eukaryota; kingdom Metazoa; phylum Chordata; order Crocodylia; family Alligatoridae; genus Alligator; species Alligator mississippiensis. The sequence continues at coordinate 73,710,299 of NC_081826.1, forward strand.
GGGACCCAGGGAGAGATCCAGAGCTCAGACTGAGGGACAGAGCATGTGGCCCCAAAGAGGGTCCAGGAACCTACTAAGAGGCTGAGAGTATGGGACCAGAGGGAGTTCAGGAAGCTCAAGAAGAGGGGCTAAATGAAAGAAAACATCAATGAGGATGTCATCTGTGAGGCCTGGGGCATGGTGTAGGGCAAGAATGGAGCCATGCAATTAGCCCATTAGGCAGGGGTCACCGGCACCTGGTGGTCATTTGCGAGCAATTTAGGTAGGCCTGGGGTAGCCTCCCTCATATTGAAGTAAGACGTCAAGGCATGGTGGGCAACTGAAGGGGTGATTACCTAGGGACTCCAGGGGCTTCACAGCCATCCCTTCAAGGACACCTTGCCACAAGATGCTGCCCATACCTTAGCTCTGCAGAATAGGCAGGGTGTGTCTTTGCATGGTGTTGCCTTGCTTTGTATACTTTGCCTTGCTTTTGGATTACTGGAAAGCCTGTTTGTACTAGCTGGTACATAATCTGCAAGTGGAGGCTACCACTATCATCCATGACCTGTATGGATGGTAATGGAGCAAACATACCTAGAGGTATTATAGGTGGATGTAGATGAGATAAGAGATGCATTCCCCACAGTCAAATATAGCCTCAGAGTGGCTGGCAGCATGCCATTTTCTTATGGTTGTGTGAGTGCACATCTCTCCTCCCTGCCGCCCTTCCCCCCAACACCACTTCCCTCCTTCCCTTTCCCACATCCAAGAGAGTAGCTGTCTTGTGTCCCATGATCAGCTTTGGTCCTGAGTTGTAGAAGGTTTTGTTCACAGAATTTTCCACCTCAGTATCTTCAAGATGATCTTAGGGTAAGAGTGAGAATTTCTGGTTATTTTGCACATGTTGAAATCCCTAGAGAATACTGACTGCAAGGAGCCTAGCCCAGCTCTCTGTGATAGTCTTGTCTCCCATCCCTGCTGCTGCTTCACTAAGCAATCCCTGACATCTCCATGGAGTCAGAGGCCTTGTACGATGGTGTCTTGGGCTCTTCCAAGGGTGAGACTACATGGAGCCTGAGGTTCCTCTTCCTTCAAGGGGCTGGGCCATCACTTATCTAGTATTGGAGCACATCTCTGACAGTGGAACCAGAGCTGTCATACAGTGAGGCATCTGGCATGTCTGCAGATCTATCTTGCCTCAAACTACTGGTTGATGTATTCCCCCTTTTTGATGTGATCCACTGCCAGACCCCAAAAAGCTGAGACAGCTGATCTATTTTTTACAGAAGGATATTCCAAGCACTTACTTTTGGTGCCAGAGAAGCACTTCTGGTGCAAACCAGGAATGGCAGGGTGGGAGTGGCAAGATTGGTTGAGTGGCAGCTTCTCCAACAGCAGTATCAGCCCTCATCTCAGAGGATTCCTTTTTCAGTATTTGATGTCACTGTTCTTGTGGATGGTGTGGCCAGAAGATCCTGACGAATGGCCTGGGTTACCCAGGAAATTTTTCATAGCATTCCTTAATAATGGTCTCTCTCACCCCTCTATCTCCAGAAATTAATGCAGTTGCCCTCCCTATTGTTACAGCATGGAAAATTTATAAATTTGTTGTAATTTTCCATGTATAGAATCTAATAGTCTTCCCCCTCCCCCCCCCCCCCTGCAGTGGGGAAACCAGTGGGAAAGTAGGTAGTGGGAGAGGCAGTTGAGGGTTATCAGCACATCAAAGAGAGATCAGACCTTTAGGTAAGAGTCAGAGCTCTTGGATGCTGATTTGTTGTTTAGACCGTCCTTGGCTTGGCAGAGTAGACAGATGCAAGGCTGATAATGGTAATAAACCTTTTTAGTGAAGATATTTCTGGGGCTGGAACAACAGTGTTGAGCACCATTGCTCAATCCACTTTGCTGCCACTCCCTACTCGCTTAGCCTGCAATACTTCCACCTCTAGGCCAGTGTCTGCCCACCAGTTACTACCACAAAATTCCCTTCTAGCCTCCTGGACCAATTTAGGAAGGTTCATGCTGTTCCCAGGGCCTGCCTGACTGCACTAATGACCACTAACTTGCCCCTAGATCCCTTTAAGACCCCCAAATTTACCACTGGTTCCAAGTTGTTTCATCTGCTTTCCAACCCTACAGCTATCCTTTCTGCCTTACCTCTAACTCATTAATCTAACTTGGACTCCTCACCCTCCCTAATGGAGTTGCCTTTCTTGTGCTATCTGGATTATGAGCACTCAAAATCATGCTCATTCTATGACTTTCTGCTCTGGCAGACACTGCTTATTGTAGGAACACCTGTAGTGAGCAACAGTGTGCCACTAAAACTTGTCTGCTGATTTTTTGAGTGCCTAGGCTCTTGTGTAAACCTTAGAAGCTGGTGCAAGTTGACAATCACTATGAAATGTACATGGCCTCTATTCACACTTGAAAGATGTCTTAGATAAGAACTGAGTGTATGCGGAAGCAGTAAAAGGGCTCCTTTTAGGCTACACTGCAATCACATAACATGCATAAGGGAAAATTCTGTAATTCTAGTAATATCAATAAGTGAGATGCAAATGCCATTGAGACATCCAGAAAGCAAAATAGGATTTGCCCTTCAGGGCCGGGCAGGGGCACACATGGCAGTAGTGCTGCATAAAGGCCAACTATGCAGCCACAGCTTATTGGCAGCTGGCCTAGAGAAGCAGATGCCTCTACTGGCTGTGCAGTCTCCATCTGGGTGTGGCAGGTGCACAGCTTTGGGGCTACATGCTGTTGCAGGTGGCAGCAGGTCACAGCCAGGCAGTAGCTCCCACTGCCAGGCTGCTGCAGTGAGTAGAGAGTGCCGGGAACTCTCTGGTCTGCTTCAGCAGTCCAGCTGGCAGAAGGGGTAGTGTTCTCAGGTACCAATTGGCTGGACCCCAGAAACTCTTGAGAGTGAGTAACCCTGAGCTACTAGCCAGGGCAGTTTTTGTACTGATGGGGTCAGGACAGGGCAGCTTTTTACACTGCTGTAGCAGTGCTTTAGCTCCCCCTCACTGGAGATCCGGGACAAGCCAGGCAGGGTTATTTTGTCCCAAGTGGCACAACTTGGCCCACACCAAAGTGTATGTCTGGGTATGTTCACTGAGGCAAAAATCCCCGAGTCACATTTGCACTGCTTCTATTTGAGCTGCTGCAAGTGCACGTGCCTGCATGTGTGGATGTGCCCCAGGAGTGTAATACATCCATAATTTTTCTTTTGGGCGGGGGGAGGGGGGGAAGGGGCTTGTCTTTATTTGTCCTCTTGACTCAAATTCCTAAAGTAGTTGTCTAATTATTATTCACTGCAGATTATTTTAAGTGATAGAAACATTAATTTTCTCTCTCTGAAGTTATGTACTCCTCGGGGAACTTTATACTTAACATTACTACTTAACATGCAATCTGTGAGTGAGAAACACATGAAAAGGAGCATGGGCTCATTTCAAAGCTTTGAATACAATAGAAGTCTTTGCTCTGATTAAGTGGACTTTTGCATCAGACTCAACATTGTTATTGTTATCCAAATAGATGCAATATATTCTGAATTTTACATGGATGGCATACCTTATTATCAGTTTTGTAGTCTGCGTCAGTTATCTATTTGGATCTATAGGTATATATATTTTGTAGCAGAGTGCACAATGTATTGGAAGTCTTCAAAATAAGAAAGGCATGAGGCTTGTTTGAACAAATGAATAGGTTAAAAACAGGATCTTGTGGCCGTCTACAAATTGATTTGGGGGTGGTGGGGGGAGCAAGGAATAGGGGATACTCTGTTTACCAGTGTGCCTCTTGGGGTTACTCGGAACAACGGCCATAAAATGACAGAAAGTATGTTTAGATTAGACATTAGGAAATATTTATTTATGGTGAAGGTTGCCAAAATCTGGAATGGGCTTCCAAGGGAGATGGTGCTCTCCCCTACCTTGAAGGTCTTTAAGAGGAGACTAGAAAAGCACCTGGCTGGGGTCATCTGACCCCAGTGCTCTTTCCTGCCCAGGTCAGGAGGTCAGACTTGATGATCTATTGAGGTCCCTTCCAGCCCTAAAAAATCTATGAAGTCAGACAAGCAATAAACAAATTGAAAACTGGTGGCGGGGGGGGGAGGTTATAAATGGTACTGGAAATATAATATATAAGTTACTTGAGTAATTTATATATAGTATAACAACCACTTCTTATACCTCAGGACACAAAGGTCTCCTGAAGTGATTTTTTTTTTTGTGGAGAGAGAGAATAGGGAACTTGCACATGAGCTCAGGAAGGTCCTTTATGCATAAAGAGGAGCGGAGGCAGAGACGAGATATATGGTAGGATGACAAAAGGCTTCTCAAAGTCTTATTTGACCACTTGACTCCGAACCAGATACAAAACATACAAAAGATAAATAAGTAATATCACAATGGAATTATACTGTTGGAAAGGACCTCCAGGGTCATCTAGTTAAACCCCCTGCACAGCTGGAAGATTTACTATTCCAAACGGATGCCTATTCAGCCTCATCTTAGAACTCCAGAAGAGGCAGACAAATACATTATTGGAATTCTTTTTCTGGTCCCCTTAACACTTTTTGATTTTCACAGTGTTAAGTCAGTAAAGATGAGGCACAGTGCCCCTTGCCAAGCATTCATTCATAAGAGATCACATAAGCTTTTATCTCTGTTTACATGCATCTTGGCTTTGTTTACTTTTGAACTTTATTTTCTGTGTTGCTTCTGATTGTTCTAGCTAAAGTGTACATTTCTCTCATTTATTTACATTGGTGCCATGCAAAGTCAGAGCCTCATCTGGTTTGCTCCTGTGTAAACATGACATAAAACAGAATCCATGCCTGAAGGACCTTACAATCTAGATAAAGCAGCAAGCACTTTAAAGAGATTTAAACTTTAAAGCCACTTCAAACTGTGGCTCTGTAAATGTAAGTATAATGCCTCCTGATAGAAACCCTTGCATTAAGAAAAGCAAATATTAAAATATTTGCTATTTGTTCATTTTTAATTGTTTCTTATGAAATGGCAGAGTGTTTTTTCCTTCCCCTTTTCTTGCTCCCCTTTAAGATGCTTATTATCCAACAGATTTCTCTGTTGATATCAGTAGGAGCCTTTGCATAGACTTCCATGAGCTCTGAATTTATCAAAGTTAAGTACTTTTATTTAGAAAAAGTGCAGTTGGCAATCAAAATGTGAGCAGAGCCACAGAAACCTAATAGTAACCCAGTCAGACTATTAGTATTCTGTACTGGTGGCACAGAAAGGAGCATCAGGGCTACTGTTGCATGTGGCTGCCTTTTTTTATTCCCCAGCTAGAATGACCAAGTATCTATTTAAAGATGGGTCAACTGGGAACAGCGTTTGACACCAGTATAGAGCAAGATTTGAACTGATGCCTCTAGAGCAATAGGGAGATGATTTACTGATTCTGCCTCCACACTCCTTAAAAATAGTAATGGCCACCTACAATTAATTTGGATGAGCTAGGTTCTTTGTACGAACCCCCTCCCCCCCCCCCCCCCAAAACGCTAAATGGTAATTATACAGAGAATTCACTTTTCTATTTGGAAATGTGTAAATGGATAACACTTATTTTCAATATTATTTTGATCCATTATGATGAGACTGCTAAAAGAAAGATGAGACTGCTAAAACAAGCTCACTCCTCTTAGTCTAGCATCTAGTACATTATGTTTTCATAAGTATTAAAAGCCTGTAGTGATATTATCAAAAATGATTCCTTCTTCAAGGCTATGCAGGCTAAAGTAGAAAGACTTCAACAACTATATTTTGTGCTTTACCCTGTACTGGGTGTCTTTTATGAGCTTAACAGGTACTGAACACATGGGAAGCCAAAAATTTGAAACAACAAATGTAATAGTCATTGGGTATAAAAACTATGATTATATGAAACATACATAATCTTATTTGCATTTATATTTATATTCTAGATCTGGTCTCAAAGGTGTCGTGAATCAGAGCAGCCGCTGGCAGCTGTCTGACTCACACCAGAGTGTTTAGACTTTGAACTCGGCAGGCGGGTAATTGATGGATGGAGTGGAATTAACCAGGCACAGACACGTGTAGGTTACAGGAGTTTGTTTACTTACGCCGCCTAGATAGCGATGACGACGCAGGTGAGCCTTTGTTTCATTACAGCTTCGGTTACAGAGTTGAGTACATGCGTTCAGGTTACAGCAAAGTAATGACGGACATGGTGCCGGAATGAACAGTCGAGCTTACAAGACTTTTTTGCGTCAATATTTTACGATGATGGGGAGTTTATTGGGAATTGATCAAGTTCCCAAATCTCTCTGGTAACACGAACACAGGTGTCTCCTCAGAAATCCCCAGAGTTCTCCGCCTTGGGTGGAAACCGTTAAATTATTTATAGACAAAGGTATTAACAGAGATGTCCAATGATGAGCTGCTATGTGGAATCCTTAATTATTTGGCAGGCAGCAGTTCTTTGTCTCCTCAAGTTGCTATCAGGTTACAAGGTAGTAGGTTAGGTTTTTAGCATGTTATGTGTAAGGTATCTACGCTTATTTTTTGACCAATTATATACAGTTTCCCCTAGCATTTTATTTTAGCTGACCAATTATCTACAGTTTTTTGCCAGCGTTTTGTTTCAAGGAATTTTTGGCAGGGATGTCTTTTAACCCTTTGATAATCTAAATGATGTCTCTTGGTAGTGGCATGGGCACAATTTAATTGGGTTGTGACAAAAGGAAGCTTTATTTTAGAATGCTGTTAAAAGTAAGTGAAAACATCTATATCTGATCAATGTGCATTGTGGCAGATTCATTAAGTTTCAACCACTGATTATACTAATCCATTTAGCACAACACTTAATACGCATATGTGAGATACTAAAATGTATTCTGATTGTTTTCTCATATAAGTGGAATGTTCCATTGATTCTGGGGTTCTATTTAAACATTACAATCTTTGCTTTGAAGAAGGGCCCAAGATAAATACACCGCTCTGAAGAAAATACCTTACTTAAGCTTAAGATTTCAATGGAATGCACCAAACACCAAAAATGCTGCAAAGGAAAAAAGAGGCCAGATTTCATTTAGCAGAGAAGGGGGCAGGAGGTGCTTAGGAATGATTTTATTTCTTTTTCTTTCTTCTTGAATATGGAAAATGCAGTTTCTGTAAATTAAATTTTTCCACTAGAAATTTAGATTCTTTTTCTCAATTGTTTTCAATTTTTATGGGGAAATCAGAGTGAAATATATCCATTGAAGCATTGTCTTCCTGAGATGCCACTCTGCAGGTGCATCTACATGAGGTGCTTTACTGCACAGTAGAGCTAATTACTGTGCAGTAAGCATCCACATATACATGTGCAGATGCTTACTGTGCAGTAATTGGCTCTAATCTCAAATCAATTTTCTACCTGTAAATGCAAGTAGCAAATTTACTTTTGATTAGTAACTGTGCAGTACTGCATGTATAGCTACCTGCAAATACACTCCCAGTTAACTGGGCAACAGAGAGTGGGAGATTACTCCCTGCCTGCGGGAGCTGCCTGCTGCCAGAGTGGGCTCTGCCACTGGAGCCTTGGTGGGGACAATGTCTCCCTGCCCCAGGAGCAGAGAGCTCCCAGCCCCTTATCTCCCAGCACCAGCTCCATGGTGACGGGCCAGCCCTGGGAGATCCTTATCTTGTGGAGCTGGTGCTGGGAGATAAAGTTCTCCCAGCCTGGGCCCTGCAACCATAGGGAGCTGCCTGCTGCCAGGGTAGGGGGACATTTTCCCCACCTGGGTTCTGGTGGCAGAGCCTGCCCCAGCAGCAGGCAACTCCTGGGGAAAATGTTGCAGTCCCTGCCAGAAGACAGCTGTCTCCAGACCTCTGGGCTAGCATCCAGGGAGAGCCTAGAACCTCCTCCTGGCTGTTCCAGGGGCCGGTTGCAGGGCTGCAGGGAGTGGCAGCAATCTGCTGATAGGAATAGAAAATCTGTTCCCTGCATGTGTAGACACGTGCCTGGGAGAGTTTATTCTACAGTAGTTTACTTGAGAGTAAACTGCTTCTGGATTATTTGCATGTGTAGACAGGCCCTGCTTTGTGGAGGATGTAGCTTGAGTTCCTTATGCCACCATTCTCCTCTATGGGGCAGGTTTCCAGGCTGCTATATGTACAACAGTGGTCTGTCATAAGTCACAAACATGATATATCCTTAGACCAGTAGGTAGGGAACCCAGCCCATAAAAGAGAATGTTGTGAAGTATTCAAAGTACAACTGTCATGGGACACTCAGTTCTGGGTATCGGATCAATGCTGAAATAAACCAAAATGTTGGTATTTTCATTAGTTTTCCAATATGTGAACATTTCAGGTTTCCATCCCTACTGAAGATGAAAACAAATGTCAAAATACCTAAGTTTTCCCTGGGATAGGTATTCTTATTTTCAACCATGTTTATTTTTGGTCCTCCGCCTTTCCCCAATGCAGAACAGGTAATGGCCATTATTTGCAGGTTAAAATAGGCCACAAATGCAGCATCTTCTTTAGATGCCACTTCTGTGATCAGTCTCTCTTCTGATAACTATATTTTCTTTTTCCACAGTCTAATGTTAAATCATAATGCTTAGGAACAAAATAAGTAGCACTTAGTAACAATGCTGATTTTAAGTATCAGGAGGGACAGGCAGATAAAGCTGATTCCAAGAACAACACGATATTATTAAAATGTTTATAATTGGAAGACAGAGAAGATTTATTTTATCTACATAATGAATATAAAAACAAATTAAAAATGTGTTTCTTCCTCATTTGATTTGCTGTTCCCAGAGGCAATAAACTAGTGTTAAATGAACAAGGTTGGAAGATGAAGAGATGATCATTCTCGTTTAGCCATGCAATAATTAAAACTACATTACCACTAATAAATATATCATTTTTTTTTTTCCACTGGAAGTCAATGCACTGCAAAGTTGTGAAATGTGTCAGAAAATTATAGTGTTTAAATATGGACCCATTAAGCCCCTCTCACAAATACTAATTATATGCAACTCTGAGGTACAAAGAAACAAAGGCAACCTCTAAGGGTGTGGATGTGTTGGGTACCGATAGGGGTGGCATTTATGGAATAAGGCCTAGTTCAGTGACCTGATATCCTCAGAGTGGCTGCAGGCATATTTGTGAAATTTCTTTACGTACTTGCCTGCAGCATAACTGGATACAAGAGTAAGGCAGGTGCTGGACAGTGGAAAAAGAGCTTGTGGAATTAAAGGAATACACTTTAGCTGGTTCAATGTGAAAAGAAAATACTTTCCTGTTATTTGTTACCACAAAAATCAGTGTCCTGCCTCCACGTGCTTTCTTTGGAACCCAGTGCCTCCCTTTGATACTGCTTGTCCACAAAAGCAGGAATTCTGGGAAACTTTTCAGAACAGCTATAGGATAGGGAAGTATTAATTAAAAGTTGCAGTAGATTAACTGAATTTTCATTAGCTTTTTACATGCAACAAGTGGCTGTGGAGGAGAAAGAGGAAAATATTTTCCATAGGGCCTGGCTTTCCTGACTACAGCTTGCCTGTTCCCAAATTGAAATTCCTTAGCAGATAGAGATCCTGATGTGGGTGAAAGATGGCAGAGACACAACACAAAGTTGAAAAAGCAGGGCCTTGATCTCAGCCGCCTTTTAGAAACTATGTGGTAGACATTTTTTTCTCTTGACTATAAAACTGTTTTTAGGTTCCACTTTTATTCTAAGGCCACTTCAATGCCCTAATGAAATTGAACACAAAATACCCTTGAAACAAACAATGGGCTTCATTTGTCTTGTGCTGCAATTAGGTCAAACTATCCTCCTGTGGGTTCGTTAAAACAAGTGGAAAAAGCTGTTCTTACCTTGTATCATTTTGTGTTGATTGAATTATAAGGGTATTCTTCAGATATTCGAGTGGTCTTATAAAAAACATATTCCAGTTAGAACATCTTCCCTGTCTCTTCCAGTGAATTAATTCAAACTACAGTGATAGGATCATGTCCAAACAATGCACCCTTGTCATAGACCTGGAAAGAAAATATAAATATCCTCAGCACTGCAACTCTACCATTGCTTAATTTGAGTTAATGTTTCTATTTAATTTTTTTAGAACTAGATCCACAGAGGAATTCAGATTTGCAAGTGCTGAGCAGTGCAGCCTGTACAATTTTGTGGAGAATTGGATGCCTTGGAATCTACTGAACATAGAGGGTGTGAACAAGTTTTCACTGCACCCAGTTTATTAGATGGCCTACTTTAAGCCACCTAAACCAAGAGTGCACTAGGGATGGATGAAGTAGGCTGTATTTGATTCAGATTTGGTCCAATTCAGGGGACAGTGATTCGATTCGCTGATTTGGATCACTCTCCCGATTCAGTTTGGCCAAACCTGAATCTGAGGTTTCAATTCTGATTTGAAGAATCAGTGATTTGGCCATAGACACAGCTTTATATGCTTTTTTTTCTACATACCTTGAGGAACCAGGCGTGGCTCGTGAATGCTGAGATGGTGGGACAGATGGAGTATCCCACAGGAGTGTGGGAGGGGGGGGACCAGTGTGCTCAGAAGTGGACCGGAAGTAGATTTTGAGAGATTAATGGGTCTCCTGATTCAATCTGGATTTGGAGATTTGTCCACCAAATCATGCTGAATCTCCACCAAATCGAATCAGAGACCAAAGCTTTGTACAGCCCTAATGTGCAAGCATTTGTTGCTGCTGTGAGTGGTGTGGGCAGCCTGAGATAGTTAAGTTGTGGTTAGAGGAAAGGGTTGGCGGGTCTTGGAAGGGGTTGGCAGGTCCAGGAAGTTTGCCCAGTCCCAGGTTGGGAGTAGCTGAGGGACTAAAAATAGCCCACTCATACTCTGGCAGAGTAGGAAGAGCTCAACCTCAAGGCTGGGATGAAGGGCTAAGCTTTCCTAGCCCTGGCACTGTGCTGTGAACAGGTGCCTGCATTTACTTGGTCTGATTAAACTTTTATAGATGAAGTTAACCCTTTGTTGAGCTAAAGTTAGTTATTCTCCTGACATTTACTAACCTAGATTAGGACTACCATCTTTTGGGCAATTTAATAAACCCTGAGAATATCTGCACAACTGGTCATTGAGATGAATTTAATCTTGATTAGGCATAAGGTGGGAAAGACAAATAGTAGGGCAGTAGTGCTAGACTTCTGGAAAGCCAACTTCAATGAGATCAGGAGATTGGTTAGGGTGGGACTGAGGGGTAATTACATCTACAAGATAGGGGGTCCAAGAAGGGTGGGAGTTCCTTAAGGGATTGATGCTACAGGCACAGAGCAACACCATCCCAGTACATGAAAAGGGAGGCAAAAGAATGAAACAACTTTCTTGGCTGAGCAGGGAAGCCCAGGAGAGCCTTCAGAGGAAAAAAGAAGCCTACAGCCTGTGGAAGCAGGGGGCAGCCACCAAGAAGAAGTATACCTACTTGACTCACACTTGCAGGGAAGCAGTGAGAAAGGCCAAAGCAGATACAGAACTCAAGTTGGCAACAAAGATTAAGGATAACAAGAAATCCTTCTTTAAGTACATAGGGAGCAGGCAGAACATGCAGGGTAACATAGGGCTGCTCTAGAATGGATTAGGGCAATTCGTAACTGATGCGATGGAAAAACAGAGCTCTTAAATAATTTCTTTGCTTCAGTTTTCCTGGACACGTATACACATGCACCTCCCAATGAGTCTTTAGTCTGGAGTGAGAGTAATACCAATCCACCAATGGGTAGCACTGACCTAGTGAAGGGACACTTGGAAGGGCTGGACGTATTTAAGTCAGCAGGTCCTGATGATCTTCATCCAAGGGTACTAAAGGAATTGGCCGATGACATAGCAGAACCACTGGTACAGCTGTTTGAGCACTCATGGCACTGGGGACAGGTCCCACAGGATTGGAAAAGGGCCAACATGGTCCCTTATCTTCAAGAAGGGGAGAATGGAGGACCACGTAGTTGTAGGCCGGTTAGCCTCACCTCTATTCTCGGCAAGACTTTAGAAAAAATCATAAAGAATCACATTTGCAGGGGGCCAGCAGATAACACAATGGTAAGGGGCAACCAGCATGGGTTTATAACAGGCAGATCCTGCATGACTGACCTAGTTTCTTTTTATGACCAGGTTACAAAGTTCTTAGATGCAGGGGAGGAAGTAGATATTATTTACCTGGATTTTAAAAAGGCTTTTGACACAGTATCACAACCAATCCTTATGAGCAAACTGAGTAGCTGCGGACTCAGCTGAGCTGCTTGCCTCCACCTGTACATTAACCCCCTCTGAAGTGCCTTCTGGAGAAGGAGACCTGGCTCTAGGGGAAACTTGAGGGGTGTTGAGCACAAACTCAGCTGATTTCCCCCTCCTTCCCAAGAATTTCCCTTGCTCGGGCACTGAGATCTAGATCCAATGCCAGTTCTTTCTCTGGCACTGGAAGGCTCAGCATGGGAAGTGAGATGGGGGTGGAGTAGGCTGCTCTGCTGGTGCTTGTGCTGCAGCTTGTTGTTGCCATCATGGTGGTGGTGGGGGCAGTTATGGCTGGTGTGTATGGAGGGAATGCAGTCTTGGGCACAGGCAGTGTCACTGGTACTGCTCCCCTTTCCTTGCTGCTTGTAGCAGCCTCATCCCTTTTAGCTGGAGGAAAGAGGCTGCATCTCAGTTTGGTGGGGGGTGGAAACTTACAATTCTCCCTCTACCCCCTCTTCTGCCCTTCCCTAAAGACTGGCCAGTATAGCCACCTGCCTTTCCACCATGCTTCATGGTGTGTTTCATGTCTTCCTTTCCTGTAAATTATATAAACGTATTTGCATTCCTATATATTAAAAATGTAGGTGATTGGTGCAAATGAAAAATGTTAAACAGCAAGTTTCCTACCAAAAAGAATAAAGACAGATTGTTCCATTCCTCTTCCTTGCCTCTGTTTTATTTTTGGTATCATTTTTCAAGTACCAACCACTTCTTGCAAGGTGCCTGTGTCTGCTTCCTATTTATCTTGGGGTTCTTTCCTTGTAGGTTGTAACAAATATTAGTTTTTCAAAAAATCCGTTTTAAACTCAGAATTTTCTGTGTCTCATCTCCCAACTTTTCTAGTTGTCTATCCTGACACTGGCTAACCCTTTGCTCACAGAAGTACATTTAAGGAGTAGTTATCCTTATATATGTCAGTGAGCTAAGGATTAGATTTTAAACAGCCTTTTATTATCCTCCTCTGATTCATGCCTGCTTCTCCCCACTAACCTGGAATAAAATGGCATCTATTTTCTAATTATTAGTTATAATTGCTTATGCATCACTCATGTTGGAAGTTATTCTTTCTTTGCCTGGAATTTTTCTGATCACAGAGGCAAGCAAGACATATAGGCCAAAGTCAGAAATGCAGCTGCGCTCATTTATGCCTACTTTGAAGTTGACCTTTTGTGTCTGTATTAAAAGAAAGACATGGTTCCTCCTATTGCTGTTGCATCTTTTTCATGCCAAGCCTCAGTTATTCTTAGAATAAAAAAATTTCTCCTTTTCTTTTTCGTTAGCTGCCAATCATTCTATTTTACCTGGTGTCCAGACTATTTTTTCAGGGCTGCATTTGGGACACCTAATCACTAAGCACCACAACTAGAAGTGAAACATGAAGTAGGAAGGTAACATTAGCTAAAAACAAATGTTTCATTTTGTAACATTGGCAGAAAACTAACGGAAACTTGAATTAGTGGTCATTTATCTCTCTCAGAAATCAGATGTAGTATTTATGCAAGGTGTTGCTTATTGCAACTCTCCTGTTTGCCTATTGACTCTCATGTCATAATGGTTGTAAGTTCTTTGGGGGCAGAGGCCGTGTTTTGTTACATTTGTCCAGTGCCTCATACAACAGTGCTATTGTCTTAAATAGTACTGAAAATTTTCTTCTTAGTAGTAGTATTATTATATACACTTATTATTTATAATAATAATGATAATTGTGTTGGTGTTTCTAATGGTATGATTTTCTGCCTAGGATTAGGAGCACAAATTTAATTGCTTTTCATATTTTTCATTCTTGAAATATAATATTATTGACACATGCTTTAAGATCTTATAAGAATTGGTGGTGTTTGCTTATAGCTGATGATGACATTATGACTGAGCTGCAGCTCTGACAAGGAGGAAGTATGGACTGCTTTGCCCTAACTGGTGGACTGCGCTGCACACACAATGTGTGTCTACACTGGCCAAGGCAGTATCATGTAAATGAGCTAGCCCAGATACTGGAAGCAGTGTAATTGAAATTGTGCTGAGCTCCCCTGGAACTACTCTGCTGTTCTAAAAATTTAGCTTGGGCTATGTAAAATGCATGTTAAAAAGGACCAACTGTCTTCAATATTAAGAAATGAAATGCAATAGTATGAAGAACCTCCCCCCCCCCCCCCCCTTAAAATGTAGGAACTATCTCCTTTACCAGTACAACATGCACGACTTAGCGGGTACTACCACAAGCAGGTAATGTAAAATTTTGAGTGTAATAGTGTATGACCTCTGCATTTTCACAGTGAATGAAAATTTGAATTGAAGGCAATGTCTTCAGCCCTTACAAAGTGCTTTTGCACAGCTTTAGAAGCATAAGAAGAAGCCAAGAATTCCCCAATGTAGGAGGATCCTTGGGTGGCTCAAAGTTTAGAGCAGCTAGCTTCATTCCACCCACTCCTTTCCTCTTGGCATGTTAGGGATAGCAAAGAGTGGGGCTACTGTGGGCTACTTTAAGCTACAGCAGGGGTTGAGGTTTAGTGAATGTGTTGAAGCCATAGTGTTAGACCACCAATAGATATCTTCCTGGGATTTAAACCTAGTGCAAAAATGCTGCCTGTGTAATAAAATGTGTACCATAGGGCACAGACTGACAACCAGTCACAGGATTTCTCATGCTGTGTGGACTGTCTTCTAATGAATAAATTATGGAAAATACTGTAAGCCAAGTAAGACTGAAGGCTGGAATAATCCCTTCACAGTAACAAAGATAGAGGGCTAATTTTGTCTATGAACCTCACAGCCTGTACTACACTGGATTATAAACCTCTGGATTCATAATGTTACAATTGCAACTCAGAAAATCAGAATTTAGTATCTTTTGGATCAAGTCCTTTGAAATGACAAGGAAAATGAAAATCTAGTTGGTCCTTGAGGCCCCTTTCACTTCTGTGATTCTGATATTTCTATGATTGTATGAAAATAATTAATATTCCAATAAACAGTAGGTAATATAAGAAAAATCAAGATTCTATAACCACCATGTTAAAAGCAAAGTATTGGCCCATATTCTAAGGGAAATAAAATGATAAAGCAATGATATGAAGTAGGTGAATGGGTTTTGTCCCAAGCCAAACCAGTCGACATCCACTGTATCTTAATAGACTGAGCTGAACCCAAACAAAGAATCACATAATACATAAGGATGAAGGATATTTTGCTGTGTCTGATGCACAAGATCTTGGAGCTCTAGAACCCATCAATAGAGAAGGACATGAAGTACAAGTTTACTTTCAGGTAGAAAAAGTTACCAAGAAAAATCCTGCACTGTGGAAGGCAGGAGGAAGTGGCTGTTTATTCCTGTTCAAATTTTGTGAATTTTTTGTTAAACAGCAACATCTAATTCCAAAGCTTGTTTTATATTTGTTGAGACAAAATATTTGAAATTAATGAAGAGAATAAATCAGAATCATGGGTTCAAAGCTCACTTTGGAAAAAATTGGACATAGAACCAACCCCAGATTTTGCAGGGTGGTCCCTGTTTGTTTGGTTTTATTAGGTCCCAGATCTGGGAGAATTTACATTAATTTCTTGTGCTGCTACAAACTGCAGTGCCAGAGCACTCCTGGAAGTTATGTCAGTCCCCATGGTAGTAGAAGACTTTATTTGGTTATATTTTACACAGTTTTCCTGTCTTATTTAGTATTAGTGCTTCTCATTCTATTTGTGAAGGTTATAATATAAATCATTGAGTGAATTAGGGAGAGAGATTCAATAATAGAAAAGATGAGCAACAATGAAAATATGGAAAGTAAAATATTAATAGTTTATGGGGGGAAATAAATGTTGAGAATCCAGAAACGTCGTAATTTTATTTTCAATTTTATTTTTCTCCTTTTCCAATTTATAAGGTATTCAGAAAGTACATATCACTTTTTACATATCTTTGCACTAAACCATGTAATCTTGAAGTCCAGAATAAACGCAGTATTCTTTCTTCGGTATCTATGCTCAGAGCAGAGGTCATTTAATGCAATGAAGATATTTTGTTCTTGAGTGTAGTTACCTGAATGGACTATACTGAAAAGAAATATCTTACATTGTCAGACCTGAGCCAAGTCTGAAATTTGTCCTTTGGGAAAATTATATAGCATTTACTAAAATTAGCAGCTTTTAATAGAAGTTTTAATAGACCTATTATTGATACATAATTCTTTTAGATCATTCTTTATTTTCTTTTAGAGTAATTTTTTTATAGAATCATGGGTAATTAGAAGAACATTAAGAACGGCTGGAAGTTATGCTGTGGGGTGTAAATAACTTTTATACAGTATTAGAAAAAAAGATAAGATTATGTTGCATTAATAGACATCTTTAAACATATGGAACAAACTATTTTGTTGGCAGGATGAGCCTGTTTTATTCCCAAATCAAGCACATATCCTTAAATTATTTTCCTTTTAAACCCAATTTAAGGAATGTTCTTATAAAGCTATAGTTAGTATACTAGAAAAAGTGTTCTAAAAATAATTTAGTACAGAAACATTTTCATCATATAGTTACGTAAAAAGAGTTGTTTCATCCCTTGCTAATGTTGAAAAAGAGCTTGAACAGATCAACTTGGAAAGGAGCTGATATATCTTAAGGGTGATGGAAGCTCATATCTGAAATATGAATTAGTGCTTTCAAATCTTCACATTTTCAGTTTTGAAAAACAAAATCTTTTACCTAAAGCAGCAGACTTTTAGGGCACATCCAAACATGCAAGCACATGTGCTTGCAGCAGCTCAAATAGAAGCAGTGCAAATTTGAGCTGGGGCTTTTTGACTCAGCGCACGTGTCTGAACGTGCACTTCAGTGTGGGGCAAATTGTACCACTTGGAGCAAAATAACTCTGCCTGGCTCCTCCCAGATCTGCAGCCAGAGGGAGCTAGAGATTGGGGCCAGCACCTGTGCGTCCTCAGAAGTATGAAAAGCTGCCCTGTCCTGGCCCCATCAGTACAAAAAGCTGCCCTGGCAAGTAGCTCAGGGCTACTAGCTTTCAGGAGCTTCTGGGGGAGGAGCCTCTGGAAGGAAGTTGGCCACGCCCTTTCCTGTCCTAGGCTGCAGCAGTGGCGGCTGCTGCTGCTGCTGTTCCTGCAAGCTTGGTCTCAGGAGCTTCTGGGCAGAAGATAGCCAGGTCCTTTCCTGCCCCTGGATACCGCTAGTTGTTGGCTTGGTCTCGGAGCTTTTGGTATTAAGTTTGCCGCACCACTTCCTGTCGTGGGCTGCTGCTGCCTCCCCATGTGGGGGTCCTCTGCTGCACACTGCTACCCCCCCTCAGGGAGGGGCCTGCTGCACTGCACTGCAGCTCAGCTTCTACACCCCTGTTCTGGCCTGCTGCCCAGCCCCCTGCCAAGTCACAGTTGGGGGACAGCCTGGGGAGGGAGCCTGCACTGCCTGTGGGCCCCTCCTCCCACACCATCACTGCTGGAGTCTAAAGGTGCCTTGCCTGCCCTAGCTGCCTTGGCAGGACAACCGCCACCTTCACCTCCACTTTCACCAGAAGCAAACCCTGAGTAGCTGAACTGGATGGCTCCTACCATTGCTGCTGCTGCTGCTGCCATAGTTTCTGCTACTGCCCCCTCTCAGGAGAGAAGGAGATTCCCTGCTGCACCACCTGACACCACACCTGCACTAGATTACTTCTTAATTGACTAACGGCTCCTGCCCTCCCCCACAGCTACCTCACTGCGTCTGATTCTGCTTTGTCTTCCTGCTTACTGCTCTGCTGCTGAGCACCTGGCTGGTGGCCTGAGGGGCTTCTGGATGTTCTGGGCTTCAGATCTTCCACAAACAAAGCCCCTCTACTACTCCAGCCATCTTTTACATCTGCTTCAGCAGCCTTCCCTGTGTGTTCTTGCCTTTATGTGGTAAGTCCTGTGGTCCACTCCCCCTGTTCTGGTGTTTGTTGTGTGGCTGAGTAAGCCAGTTCAAGTTTCCCCAGCCCTCGTATGTGTGTGTTTTCCCCTTCTCCCACATTCTCAAAGCATAGCCCTCCCAGTCCTTTTTTTCCTGTGGGGCTGTAGCTCAGTGAGCTTCAGCCCCCTTCATCCCTATCTCCCTTCTCCCCCACTACCCCAGACTGCCCCTACTAGATTCATCAGCCACACTGGATATTTTGTTTTTCTTGATTGTCTTCCCTGCCCTCATGTGAAACAATGGCAGGGCAGGAAACTTCTGAGAGGCCAGATGCCCCCAAAGAGCTTCCTGCAGCCCCCACTTTTGGGGTGGATCCCAGCCAAGCCCCCAAGGGGATGCATGCCCCTGCAGCCTTCACTCTGGAGGCAGAGTCCAACCAACCTCCTCCAGGGGTGGAGAAGCCTGCAAACTCTGCTATGGGGCAGGTGGGACTCCAGTAAGGAACCAACAGGACCATGGGTTCTCCCCTAGCCAGGCCCCTCCTGGGGGGGGGGTTCCCAAGCCCCCTCTCCCACC
Organism: Alligator mississippiensis; assembly: GCF_030867095.1. Classification (NCBI taxonomy): domain Eukaryota; kingdom Metazoa; phylum Chordata; order Crocodylia; family Alligatoridae; genus Alligator; species Alligator mississippiensis. The sequence goes on from NC_081826.1 coordinate 73,728,975, forward strand.
ATAAGGGACTAAGGGCAAGGGCACTAGGAAGGGCTCCTCTTCAGCCTCCTCCACAGCTGGGGGTGGGAAGGGCAAGGCCCCTGCCCACAAGCCTAGACCACCACTGCCTAAGGGGACCAGGTACACTACATCAGCTAGCACACCCATTCAGCCTGGCCCTAGCCCTGGCCCCACCAATATGGTCCCCCAAGGGAGGAACTGCAGCTATGCACAGGCAGCTGTGGGGAGACCCAAAGCCAGGGGGCCTGGACTCTCCACTACCAGCCCAGCTAGCTCGGGCAGTGGGGCCCCCTTTCTGGCACTCACCTGCAGGCGTGGGGTGAAGTGCCAACTTCTCAAGAGGGAGAACCTGAACTTTGAGACCTGGGTGCAGGCCCTGGATCAGGTAGTGGGGACCCCCAAGGTTGTGGCAGCCTCCCACTTTCATGGCAAGGGGGTCTTTTTCCTTAACTTAGAGGCCACCGCACAAAAGATGGTGGAGAGGAAGCTCATGGTGGACGGTGAATACGTCCCCCTCGAGCCTCTATGACACTAAGATGACACTTGCAGATGACACTAAGATGTGGGGAGAAGTGGGCACACCAGAAGGGAGGAATAGGCTGCAATTGGACCTGGACAGGTTACATGGGTGGACAGATGAGAATAGGATGGGTTTCAACACTGACAAGTGCAAGGTGCTGCACCTGGGGAGGAAGAACCAGCAGCATACCTACAAGCTGGGGAACTCCCTTCTCATCAGTGCAAAGGCAGAGAAGGATCTTGGAGTCATTATTGATGCCAAAATGAACATGGGCCGACAGTGTGGGGACACGGTCAGGAAGGCCAACCATACCTTGTCATGCATCCACAGATGCATCTCAAGCAGGTCCAAGGAGGTCATCCTCCCCCTCTATATGACATTGGTCAGGCCGCAGTTGGAGTACTGCATCCAGTTCTGGGTGCCGCGCTTCAGGAGGGATGTGAACAACAGGGACAGGGTCCAGAGGAGCGCCACTCGCATGATCAGGGGCCAGCAGGGCAGGCCCTATGAGGAGAGGCTAAGGGACCTGAACCTGTTCACCCTCCACAAGAGAAGGCTGAGCGGGGATCTAGTGGCCATTTACAAACTAGTCAGGGGGGACCAGCAGGCATTGGGACCAGCAGGCACCCTGTGCCCCCAAGCACTACCACAAGTGACCAGAAATAACGGTCACAAGCTGGCAGAGGGTAGATTCAGGCTAGATATCAGGAAGCACTACTTCACTGTTAGGGTGGCTAGGATCTGGAACCAACTTCCAAGAGAAGTGGTGCTGGCTCCTACCCTGGGGGTCTTTAACAGTAGGCTGGATGAACACCTTGCCAGGGTCATTTGACCCCAGTACTCTTTCCTGTCATGGCAGGGGGTTGGACTTGATCATCTGCTCAGGTCCCTTCTGACCCTATCAACTATGAAACTCTAGAAGAGCTGGGGACCAGGGTGGGTCTCAGCTCCATCCCTCCCTACATCCACATTTGGGCCCCGCTCGCCCTGCTCCAAACCCTGGGGAAAGGTATCTCCCTGGTGGTAGCTCTCTCACTGGGGTGCCAAGACCCCAGCCTCTGCCACATGTGCTCTTTCCGTTGCCAGGTTATGATCTAACTGGTGGCAGGAGCATGCCTGGAGGCTGAAGAGTACCTGGCAATTCCTTATCAGGGGGCCCTGGTGAGGATTTTCTATAAATTGGGGGACCTGCAGTGCTTCCGGTGCTGTGCCCCAGGGCACTTGCATCATGAGTGCCCCATGGGCCAGGTGGGGAGGCCATCCACGGGTCCCACTGGCAAGAGGGTTCCCCCATCACCAGCACCCCTTCCCCCTCAGACCCCAGCCACAACTGTAGGGCCCCCCCCCATGAGCTCAAGGGACCCTGCCCCCCAACCAAGTTTGGCAGAGTCCCAGGGAGGGCAGCAGCAACTAGGGGAAGAGAGGAAGCAGGGCCCTTCATGCCCTCATTATAGCTGCCCCCCCCATCCCTCACCTACTCCTACTGAAGCCTGTCCACCTGAGGACTTCCCCATGGCTGAGTGGATGCAGGTCCCCTTTGGTTGTAAAGGCAAGAGGAGGTCCCGGGTGCATCTGGAGACCTCTGACATGGAGGACTCCTCTACCCCACTAAGATCACTACAAGGGGGAAGGAATGTCCCAGCCTCTGGGGGCATCCCCAGCTCCACCTGACACCCCAGCTGCAGGAAAGATCAAATGGGTGATCCCCATGGAGGAGTTTTTGGGGCTGCTAGATAGTCCTGAACATGAAGGAAGACCCTCATTCTGCTGATCAGGGCCTACTCCTTGAAACCACAGGTGCAGAAGCCTACCCAAAAGAAGGCCCGGCAGTGGAGCCTCTTTCCTCTGATGATCTGGGGGATACAGAGGCCCTGGGGCTCACCCCAGTGAGCCCTGAGGGAAGAGGTCCCCTTTCCCAGGGCCCCAAGGCAAATGCTGAAGCCACCCCAGTGCCTGACGGGTCTCTTCCCTCCCCCTCCCAGAAAACCTCATCTCCAGCCTGCCCCATAGTCCTGCACCAGAGTGGGTCATGGTGGGGTCCCCTAATCAACCGGCTGATCTTGTCAGGAACCCTGCACAGACCCCCTGGGGCTCCCGCTAGGAGCCCACTAAGCCCCAGGACCTGGAGAAGGATGCCTGAGAACCAGCAGGCTCCATGAGATCTGCAGGCCTCTCAGTTCCAGCAGTCCCCATGGATGAGCTACTTGTATTTCTTGACTGTGACTACACCTGTCGGTCCGCCATTCAAGGTACAGCTCACCTTGGACCGCTGGGGGGATTTTGACAGCATCCTCACCACTGCAAGGGCGCTGGCAAGGGAAGGCAAGAGGCCCAAAAGCTGCATTGCCTGGATCTATAGGCGGGCCCACAGTTTCATAGGCACCCTCTTCATATGGGAGGGTGCTATGCAAACTGGCAGACCACACAGCGGCGTTGAGATGCGTGAGGCCCCTGCTGAATCTTCTACTCCACCCCTTAAGTCATGAGGTCATTTAAAATCATGACCCTCAACATCCATGGCTGCAGGAATGCTCTCCTTCCTTCAGGAGGGAGGGTACCCTATGGTATTCTTTCAGGAGACCGTGACAGCTCCAGTTGATGAGCCTAATTGGCAGCTGTAGTGGGGAGGCAGGGTCTTTTATTGTCACCTCTTGACCACCTCTTGTGGGGTGGCCACCCTGTTCTCCCCAGGCCTGCAGACAGAGGTTCTCCAGGAGGTTGAGGAGGTGTCAGGCTGCCTGCTGCACCTCCGGGTCCAGGTGCAGGGGCTGGTCCTGAACCTTCTGAACATGTACACCCCTGCAAGGGACCTGGAGTTGGCAGATTTCTTCTGCCAGGTGGCCACATACATTGGCACCCTCAACACATGAGTGTCTGATCATTGGCGAGGCCTTTAAGGTCACCCTAGACACGTGAGACTGGTTGGGCAGGGAACAGAACTAAGCTGCCATGGGCATCCTTGGGGAGATCCTGATGGACTACTCCCTGGTGGATGTCTGGCGTGCCTTTCACCCTACCAATCCCCCTGCCTTCACCTATGTGAGGGTGGGGAAGGAGCAGGCATGTCACTTCCGGTTGGATCGGGTTTATATCTCTTTGCCGCACTTTGCCCGAGCCTACTTCTCTGGCATCTGGCTTATCCCTTTCAGTGATCACCACCTTATCTGGGCCCAGGTCATGCTAGGGCCTGAGTATCTGGGGTCAGCCTACTGGCACTTCAGTGCCAGTCTGCTGGAGGATGTGGGCTTCAGGGAGGCCTTCCGGGAGTTCTGGCTGGCCTGGCAGGAGCAACGGTCAGCTTTCCCCTGAGCTCGGAGATAGTGGGATGTGGGGAAGGTGCGCATCTGGCTTTTTTGCTGCAGCTACACTCAGGGGCACATCCAGCAGAGAAGGCAGTCTGGAAGCAGCTCGAGTAGAAAGTACTAGAGCTGAAAAGGAGCCTGGCCACCAACCAAACCAACCTGTCCCTCTATGGAGAGTGTCAGGAGAGGTGGGAAGAGCTTCGTGCTCTAGATGACCACTGCACCCATGGCGCATTTGTCCACTTGAGCATCCAGCTCTTTTGGGAGATGGACCATGGCTCCTGCTTCTTCTATGCCTTGGAGAGGAGGCAGGGGGGGGAGGGGCAAAAAGTACATCATCTGCCTTCTGGTGGGTGATGACACCCCCTCACAGATCCAGGTGAGATGTGCCAGCACACATGGGCCTTCTATGAAGAACTCTTCTCCCTGGATCCGACCAATGCCAAATCCTGTCAGACCCTGTGGGAGGGACTCCTGCAGGTTAGCATGGGTGGCTGGGACTGGCTGGAAGCTCCTCTCACTCTGGCTGAGTTTTTGGCCACTTTCCACCTGATGCAGCAAAGTGCCGAGCATCGATGGGCTGACCGCAGAGTTCTACCGAGTTTTCTGGGACATCTTTGACCTGGATCTTGCCGCAGTCTGGGCCAAATCAGAGGGATTGGGGTGCTCCCCCTGTCATGCTGGAGGTCTGTGCTGACCCTCCTGCCAAAGAAAGGAGATCCCCATGACCTGAGGAACTGGTATCCTGTGTCCCTCCTCTGCATGGGCTACAAGGTGGCAGTGAAGGCCATCTCTCTATGCCTGCAGTCTGTGCTGACAGACATGATCCATCCCAACCAGATGTACACAGTGCCCAGATGTTCCATCTTTGACAACCTGTACCTGGTTTGGAACTTGACAGAGTGGATCACAGGTACCTCACAGGCATGCTTCGGGCCCCACTTCATGTGGACTCTTCAGGTACTGTACACCTCTGCAGAGTGTTTGGTCAAGCTCAACTGGACCCTGATGGAGCCCATCCCATTCAGGAGAGAGTTGTGTCTAGGCTGCCTGTTGTCAGGCCAGCTGTACGCCTTGGCCCTGGAGCCCTTCCTCATTCTCCTGTGGAAGCGGGTGGTGTGGTTGGTGCTCCAGGAGTTGGCAGTGTGGCTGGTCCTGTCAGTGTATGTTGATGACCTACTCCTCAAGGTCCAGGACTCAGATGACTTGGCACAGGTGCAATCCTGCAAGGCATTGTACTTGGCAGCCTCCTCTGCCCGAGTTAACTAGTTTAAGAGCTTTGGCCTGGTGATGGGTGGAAGGTGGGCTCACTCCCACCTGCGCTCTGTAGGATCCACTGGAACGCAGGCAAGCTGCTGTACTTGGGGGTCTACCTGTCCTCCACAGACCCCTTCTGGTGGAGAACTGGCACCAGCTGGAGGCAAGGGTGATGGAGTGGCTTCAGGCATGGACAGGGCTCCTGAGATGTCTCTCTGTGTGGGAGACTGCTGGTGCTGAACCAGCTGGTATTGTCCATGCTCTGGCACCACTTCCACACCCTGCCTGTGCCCCCTGAGGTCCTGACGGGACTCCAGTGACAGGCACTGGAGTTTTTCTGGCTGGGATGGCACTGGGTCACTGCAGAGGTCCTGAGCCTCCTCTTGTGGAATGGTGGTCAGGGCCCAGTTTGCCTGCGCAGCCAGGTCCTGTCTTTCTGCCTTTGGGCCCTGTAGTGACTGCTATACAGTGTCAGTAGCCATGCGGCATGGGGTCACCTGGGCCATGCTTTCCTTTGCCACTTCTGGGGGCTCCAATATGACTGGCAGCTTCTCAGTCTGCAGGACTTCTCCCTGCAGGACCTGCAAAGGCTGCCAGATTTCTACCAGGACCTCCTTCCTCTGCCTTCAGGTTCCCCGCAACAGTCACCCAGGGTGCCGACCTGCTCGTCGAGCCCCTCCTCTGGAACCCCCAGCTGGAGGTCTGATGGCAGAGGTGCCCCAGTTGCAATAAAGGTTGATCCTGGCTGGTCTCACCCGTATTGGAGACCTCCTGGACTATGATAGGTGGCAGTGGGTAGACCCCGATGCACTGCCCCAGTGCATGGGTCTATCCACAACATGTGCAACTTGCTGTCTAGTTCAGGAGGTGAAATCTGTCCTACCTCCTGATGCCCTTGCCTTTGTTGACCAGGTCCTGCATGGCGGTGGTCCCCACCCTCCATGCCTTCCAGCCCACCGGAGTTTGTCATGGGGTCGGTGCCTCGCCCGGTTTCACTGTGCTCCACCACCTGAGCCAGTTGGAGGACACCAGACCAGTCCACTTTTCCACTGTTCATCACCACCACCTCTATATGCTCATGTGCCACACTGTCGATCATGCTGCCCTCGTGTCCCACCCAGACACCAAGTGGCGGGACCTGCTCAGTGAGGGCATGGCTGGGGCATCCCAGTAGCTGAGTCTGTACTCCACCCTAATCCCATGACCTATTGGAGAACTCAGCTGCTGGTTCCTCCATGGAGCTGTCACCACAGACATGTATGTGGTGAGCTGCACGGACACCCCGGTCTCCTGCTCCTTCTGTGGTCAGAGGGAGACCCTGGCACACATGACCCTTGAGTGCGCCAGGCAGCAGCCACTCCACCTTGACCTCCAGAGCCTCCTCTTGAGTTTCTGGTTGAATTTCATGCCCCAGGTTTTTGTTTGGTCACCCCTGTGGTAAAGAAATAAGAAAAGATATGACCAAACGCCAACGTGGCGTGGTGATGGGTGCGGTTAGCAGCATTCCCGCTTGTGCTGATTGGCAGGGGGCGGGCAGACGCTGCCCGGTTAAAAGGGGAGCGTGCCAAAACAATGGGGGGAACCCGCGTAATATCGGAGAGGACTGATCACCCTCGCTGGACGTCCTGCATCCGCGAAAACCTGGACGGCCCCATCACGATTTGGTATACCACCCGAGTGTGCTCAAGAGCTCCCGAGGAATCAGCGAAATAGATTCCAGACACAGCTGTACGAGATTGTTGCCTGAATAGTGAGTAAAAGCGATTTTTCTTATCTCACTGCCTCCCCGGTGTGTTTCTGTCGACGGAGGGAGAGACAGAAGAAGGAGGAAAGGCCCGAACCCTTTTGTTCCCGACCTACTTGAATAGATTGCGCTCAACCACCCATAGTTAGGTTGCACAACCCCATCCATGACCCACCAAGTCCTGGGACCTCCTGGTCAACCTCCTCCAGGCCCTGGCCAAGTGGGCCCTATACTTGCCCAGGAAGGAGGCTCTGGCTGGGAAGGTGCCCAGAGACTGTGAGGCCACTTTCCTTTCACTTTTCTGTGCATGTTTTCAGGCAGAGCACCAGTGGGCAGTGTCCACCAGCTCCTTGGATGCCTTTGAGGACTGGTGGGTGTGGTCTGGGAGGCTCTGCTCGGTGTCCCCTTCTGGAGAACTTCTTTTCACATTTTGAATCTATGTCCCCCATGACACTCCTACCATTTTCTTCCTTAGTTGTCCCACCAAAAAATATAATTAAAAAATTATCAGTTGTATCTTTCAAACTTAGCCCCTACTGCTGTGTGGGGCCAACTAGTTAATTAGGTGGGCCTTAAGGCCTGTGATCACCAAAAGATACAAATAGACAGGAGCTTTTGGGGCCCAGCCAGTTGGTACCTTGTGCCAGCTGGACTGCTGAAGCAGCCTGGAGAGTTCCCTGCACCCTTTACCCACTGCATCAGTCTGGCAGTTGGGGGATGCTGCCTGGCTGTGACCTGCTGTGCACCTGCCAGACCCGAATGATGCATCTTCCACTCTGGGCCAGCTGCCAGCGGGCTGTGGCTGTAGAGTTGGCCTTTGTGTGGCTCTAGTCCCATGTGTACCCCCTGCCCGGCCATCTGGGCAGCTATCACCTGGAAGATGTTCTGGGTGTGGTGTCCTGCTTTCAACTGTCAAAACATGTCCTCCTAGCCCCAATTGGCCAGGAGGTCAGCCACTTCCAGCTGGGTCCAAGGTGACAGCTTTGAGCAGGCAGGGTCCTGCCACTGGCCTCCCTAGCAGGAATTCTGATGTTCCATGTTTGAAAACGGAAAGATCCCTGATAAAAAAAATCCCAAAGTCACTGTGTAAAATACCCCAAAATCCATGTTCCTCCACAATTAAAACAGAAGACCACTATATATATAGAGAGAGAGACAGTGATCAGTTGGGCAATGTGTTATTGATATATAGATTCATAGATTGTAGAGTTGGAAGGGACCACAATGGATCATCGTGTCTGATCCCCTGCCCCTGGCAGGAAAGAACTGAGGTCAGATAACCCCAGCCAGGTGACTATTTAGCCTCCTCTTGAAGACCTCCAAGCTAGGTGATAGCACCACCTCTCTTGGAAACCCATTCCAGATCCTGGCCACCCTCACTGTAAAAAAATTTCTTCCTAATATCTAACCCGAATCCACTCTCTACTAGTTTACACCTGTTATTCCTAGTCACTCTCTGGGGCGCCTTAGTAAACAGCACTTCCCCTATTCCCCGTTGACCTCCCCCAATAAATTTATAGGCAGCCACAAGATCTCCCCTCAGCTGTCTCTTGTGAAGGCTGAAGAGATTCAGCTCTCTCAACCTCCCCCCGTAGGGTCTATCCTGAAGGCCACTAATCATGCGAGTGACCCTCCTCTGGACCCTCTTGAGATTCCCTGCGTCCCTCTTGAAGTGCGGTACCCAAAACTGGACACAATACTCCAACTGTGGCCTGACCAGTGCTGCATAGAGGGGGAGCATCACCTCCTTGGATCTATTAGTCATGCACCTGCTAATGCACAACAAGGTGCGATTGGCCCTGTTGATGGCCTCATTATGCTGCCAGCTCATGTTCATCTTGGTGTCAATTATGGCTCCAAGACCCCTCTCTGCCTCCGAGCTGCTGAGAAGGACACTCTCCAACCTATAGGTATGCTGGGGGTTCCTCCTTCCCAGGTGGAGTACCTTACATTTATCTTTATTAAATTGCATCCTATTTCTCTCTGCCCATTGATCCAACCTGTCCAGGTTGGCCTGAATCTGCTCCCTGCCCTCCGGTGTACTAACTTTGCCCCATAACTTGGTATCATCAGCAAACTTGGAGAGGGTGCTCTCCACGCCCTCGTCCAAATTGCTGATGAAGATATTGAATAATATCGGTCCGAGGACTGAACCCTGCGAGACCCCACTGCCCACCTCCCTCCAGGCTGAAAAGGAACCATCCACTGCCACTCTCTGGGTGCGGTCCCTAAACCAGTTGGCCACCCGACTACATAGGCATCCACTCCACAGTCTGCTAGCTTAGCAATGAGGATAGGGTGTGAAACTGTGTCGAAGACCTTCCTAAAGTCCAGGAAGATGACATCAGCTTCGGCTCCCACGTCCAGGCCATGTGTGACCTGGTCATAGAAGGCTACAAGCTTTGTCAGGCAGGATCTACCTGTGACAAACCCATGCTGGTTTCCCCTCGGCAGTGTTATCTACAGTGTTAAAGCAATTTGGAAGCGTATCAGTGTATCTCTCATCATAATAAAGTGAATTCTAAACACCTATATGTTTTGCTGCCCTCCCCACAGGGGCCACAGCCCCCTCCCCCCCCACAGGGGTTACTGTCCCACAACAGGGGTTACAGACCCCCAGAGGGGCCAAATGGCCCCTGCAGAAGTTTCCACCCCCTGCTGCAGGGCCCACATACCCCACCCCCACTTGCTCCCCTAGCCCCCCAGATTGCTGCCTCACCTGGCCCCATTACCTGCTGGCTCCTGCAGCCTCCCAATGGCTGCCACACCCAGCCCCACCCCTGTCTGCTCCCCCAGACTCCCCAATGGTTGCCCCACCCATCCCCATCCCCCGCTTGCACCCCCAGCCCCCCGATGGCTGCTCCCCCACTCCAGCCTGTCACATTTAAAAAAAAAAAAGAAAAGAAAAGAAAAAAAAAGGCCTCTACTCATCACAGTATCAGGGGCTGTGGGGGCTCTGGGACCTCCTTGCAGACTCCCCCAGGCAGCAGGGGGCAGTGGGGTCTGGGCTGGGGTGGCTGGGCTGTCACCAAGCACTAAGATTTTTTTCTCTGTATTTGCAAATTTGCAGCATGGGGAATGTTTTCTTGTTCCTGCACATGCCTCTTGCAGCATCTGAAAGGGGTTTGAGAGGCTGTAAGACACACGTGCACACACCTCTGGATACATCCTTAGGGTGTAAATGCATAACTTAATGAAACAGAGTTATTTAGATCCATTTTCACCAGTCTCTCTTATCAGATTGATGGTTTTCACATTCCATTATTATTATGGTTGTTCTTATTCTGCCCTAGGATCTATACAATGCCACATGGAAGACCAAGTGCTCTTCTGGTTCGTAATGTTTTACTCTATATTTTTAACAGCAATGAAGGCTTATGTCATTATGTGCTGTCCCTCTGGCCAGTTAAAGAACACTATTAATTATGATCTTATTTGGAAACATATTTGCTGCAATGGAAATTCTGTGAGAGGGAGTGAAAAAACATTAGGGAAGGGAAATTAAATAACGCATTTTATTATGAAAATGGCAGATCTAGGTAGAATTTTTTTTCAAGCACAAACAGTGTTTATGTCGTAAATAGTGGAACATTTTTAAATGGAACAATTCTTCTGGCTGTTAACGGTTTTGGGATATTATACTTTTTGTTGCTCATAAAGTTCTCTCTTCTACTATTTCCCTGGAAGTCTAGATGAGATATTAGCCAAAAACTAACACACAACTGGACTTCTTATATTATGTAACTCATGATATAGATGGCAGGTTCAATTAAATTGTGCATGGATAAAAAACATTTAGTAATTTTAAGAGCCATTTATTGATTCCAGTTTCAACAACTTAAATGGCAGAATTAGTTTTAGAATGAAAGGAGCTGAACACAGACAGATGAAGCCTGAAATCCTAGAAGGCCTTTTTTTTAAAAGAGATTAACTAATTTATATTATCTATGACTGTGTCACATAAAGTACATATTAAATCAGGAGTTGAAGAATAATTCTTAAAGGATTCTTTTTCTGGAGAATTTCTCTGACTCAGAGAAACATATACTATTATACTTAAGTTGTTCTTTGTCGAATTTCATTAACTCAGTGGAGCTGCACCAGGGCTTCAGTTGACTTCCAATGTTCAGGATTAATACAAGATTTTAATTTAACAACAGTAGAAAAGGTTAATGTTATTAGTCATGCACAGATTTTAAAAATTATTATGACTCACATAATGAATAATTCACTTCTGGCATGCAGTTGATATTTTTGATCCCTTCTATCAGCAATGAATTTGGCCTAATAGCTCATTATTAGGAATAGTTGTATAGTGGGGGATAACAATTGAAGCCCTGTTTGCAACTTTTTAAATCCTGATTCAGTCTGACGGTCTATGATGAGTTGATATAGGGACACACTATTGTATCAGGATGAAACCTGACACCAAGTGAGATAGAAATGTTAATGTTCTATACCCCTTGATTCAGTGTTGGATATTTGGGGGGGGGAGGGGGCATCCATTCCATTCCAAAAGTGTGCTTAAACCACCAATCAAAAATATTTCCCAAGAACACCACAATTTTTAAGGTTTTTAAGGCAACAGTGACCCACTATTATGATCTTATGTGACTCCTTGAAGAAAGCAGGCCATAGAACCTCTGCTAGTAAATTCTGCTCCAAGCCCAGAACCTCTGCTTGAGCTATAGTTTATACAAATTCTCTTTTGAGGATCCCAACCTTTTCCAGCTTTGATTATGGAATTGTTTGTATATTAATTGGATATAAAGAAGTACTAGGATTTTAAGATACGTATTGTATTGGTGATTCAGCATTTGACTTTGCTAGTAGAAAGCCTCTGAACAGAGCATGATCTGAACCTGGTTGTTCCAACCCTTGATTAGATGGTTATGGTTGATAGGGCTCTTGGACCTGAGGCAGACAGAAGAAAGAGCCCCGAGTTACAATCTGTAGGAATAGCCATGCTTAGAAAGAAAGCTTAAATTGGACTTTATTAATAAGCAGATGAACAATACGACAAAGTCAGACCTCACAAAAAGGGTAAGTTTAGGACAAGAAGGGTGGGCTGTATTACAGAGCCTTTATGAAAACTGTTATGAACAGTTTTAAAACATAAATGTCTTACTTAGATCTTCCACACCAGTCAACTAGTGATGCTCTGCTGAAGGATTGCTTACCCAGTTTCTGAGTCCCTCACCTTTGGAGGTTCCTCGTCCTGCTCTCAACTTCAATGATTTAGTCTTCCTCACATTTTCTAAAATGTAATCAGAGGAGAAGATACCCATAATAATAATATTTAAAAATACATAATGTTCACTTTACTTCATAAGAGAGGGAAGGGATGTTATGGGCTCTGATCTTAGTATTAAGCAGGAAAGAACTGTTGTAGGGAAATAAGATAAGGTGGTTTTTAATAACAATTTGTGCATCAATAAGCTTTTCAGCTGTCAAGCAAGAACAGGCTCTTGCCTCTGACACCTGTACAGGTTTCACTTTCTTTAATTAAACCTCTAATTGGCTAGTGCCTGCTGGAATTCTTGATAGTCACCCAACTACATTCTGTTAGTGACAGAAGGCTTTTACTGGGATAGAACAGGCAAACAGTTAAAAAACAATTTCTAGCTTCTCTTTACTCAGCATATTTACTCTTAAGAGAAAAAGAGAGAGAAACATTGTGGCATTTCCAGTCTTCCTAAGCAAATCAGACTGTATTGTTAATAGTAACGATACAGTCTGGCTTGCTTAGGAAAAATAGAAGTGCTGTTAATTGCAAAAAAAACAAACAAAAAAAACCCCCAACAACAACAAAAAAGAAGGTGAATTGGAACAAAAAATAACGTTATGGCATTTTTAACAACACCAATTCATGTGTATTCATAACATGAAGTCAATGCATTGTTTTGAGTAGAGGCAGACAATGTACAGTAGATAAAAGTACCAAAACAGACTAATTTCAATCTGCTAGAAGCAAGTTGAGGTATTGAGTAGGACCACTAATGGATAATTGTAGTAATTTCTGTTAGGATATTCAAATGAATTTGATGGGGTTTAGTGTCTAATTCTCAGTAAAACTCAACAGGCTGTGGGTGCCTAACTTCCATGAAGCCCTTTGAAAACTCAAATGTTTATCTCAGTGTCTTAATGTACTTTTCTTTATATGGTGTGAGCAACTAGGAACTAGTGTAAAAGAACAAACAAACCCCAAAACCTAGGTGCTGTAGATGTTGTCATCAGCAGTCCCTCAATATGAGGAGGCAGACTTCCAGTAATCAGGGGAGAGGTTGGTGAGTCTGGAGATCATTGAGTAAGCCAGTATGGGATCCTTGTGTTTAACTGCAGATATAACAGGTAGTTCCAGTAGGAAGGAAAGGATCCTCATAATGCCATGTCATAGCTCTTTCTCTTTGTCTCTCTTGTCTATTCATCTCCATAATGAGGTGAGTTTGCTTGAAGTGATCAATACCTTGCTATACATCATGGTGTCATTAGGGGTGATTCGGTGCTCAAGTCTCCCAAGTATTGGTGTTAATATCACATTTCTTCAGACTGGCCTTCAAGATATGTTCAAATCTCTTCTTTTGCCCACCTCTACAGCAATGACCACTGATGAATTGGGAGTATAGGACCTGTTTCAAGAACCAGTTGTCCTGCATTCTGATGACATGTCTTGTCTGATGGAGCTGGTGCCTTGAAAAAATGGCTTCAGTCTGCTAGAGTTTGCTTGAGCCAGAATACAGGCATTCGTTCTTCTGTCCTTCCAAGTGATATGAAAGCTTTCCCAAAGATAGTGCTGATGATAGCATTCCAAAGCTTTTAGGAGTTTGACATGTTGTCTAGGTTTTGCAGTTATGCAGCAGAGTAGGAATGGCAACAACCTAGTAGATGAAAAGTGTGGTTCAGGTTCTGATGTCATAATCATTGAAGACATCATTTCAGAAATGTCCAAAGGCAGCACTGGCAAATTTTATCTGATATTAAAAATCATAATTTATATTTGCTTATTGGGAAAAGTGGTCACCTAGATAGGGGAAATTCTCAACATTCACTAAATATTGTTCTCTAATTGAGCATGTGGAGGAGCTATGGGTTGACTTGCAGTGGTTTTGTAGAGTATCTTGGTTTTTGTGAAGATGACAGTGAATCAAAGCTTTTCATATACTTCATATAGAAGCAATCCCAAGTGACATGGAGCTCTTCAGTTTAGTGGGCACACATGACAGAATCATCAGCATACCCAAGATCAGTAATGAAGGTGTTCATTATCTTAGATTTGGAATCTAAGTGGTTGGTGATAAAGAGATTTCCATCCATACAATACTGGGATGCTGGTTCTAGATGGAAGCCTATCAGCAATGAGAAGCAGAATAGCTGTGATTATAGATGGAGAAGAGGATTAAATTATACATCCTTGTTTAACCCCAGTTCTAAAAATGAAGTGGTCTGTTTCTGGGCCATTGCTTAGGATGGTTGTTCTCATTCTACACACACATTCAAATGTTCTAGGAAAATTCACGCGGGGGCGGGAGGGTTAGTTTCCAGGTAAAAAATCTTACCAGAAACCCCTGAAGAGACATTCAAATGCTGAGCCCCTGAGAAACTGAGAGCTTGCAATGCTGATGCTTTGTAGCCAAATACCTCTGTGTACACATCTCAACTTCCTGGTGACAGATGGCAGCACTGCACAGAGCTGATTGGCTGGCCAAGACTGCTAAGGGTCAGCCTGTGTTTCCCTACAGCACAGTTTGGGGATTGTGAAGGGATATTGTTCTGTTCTCTGTTTGGCTGTAGCTTGAGTGACACACTGTCTTCCTTTGGGGGAAGCAGGAGCAAAGCATGTTGGGGATACCAGAGGACTGTGTTGTGGCTTTTTTCAAAAGGGGAAGTATATAGGCATTCTCTGTCCTAGGAGATTTAATCCTGTTTATTCCTTTGCTATTTTTCTTCTGGAGTGACCATTTTTGCTCTGGGAGAAAAATCCTGAACATCTCTACATTTGTGGTTTCTGCTGGGAGAACACATACTGAATATCTGTATGCAGCCCATGTCAAAATGCAGAAGTCTGATCAAAGAATCATAGAATCATAGAAAATTAGGGTTGGAAAGGACCTTAGGAGGTCATCTAGTCCAACCCCCTGCTCAAAGCAGAATTATCCCTAACTAGATCATCACAGTCAGGCCTTTGTTAAGCTGGGGTCCTAAAAATCGCCAAGGATGGATATTCCACCACCTCTCTAGGTAACCTGTTCCAGTGTTTCACCACCTTCTTAGTGAGAATTTTTTTTTGTAATATCCAACTTAAACCTCCCTTGCTGCAACTTGACACCATTGCTCCTTGTTCTTCCATCTGTCACCACTGAGAACAATCTCACTCCATCCTTTTTGGAACCACCCTTCAGGTAGTTGAAGGCTGCTATAAAATCCCCCCACCTGGCTGGCATGCAGCTGCCAGCATCACCACAGAGCCGCGCAGCCGGCCATGGGGCATAAGTGGCAATGCAGTGCGGCTCGCATGCAGTGGCCGCCACTCCCTCCATCCCAGGGCCGGGCAGCGTGTATGTGGTGGCCCGTAAGTGGCGGCCTTCACCACACCACCACTGCCATGCTCTGCGCCACTTGCCCACAAAGTCATGCAACTGGCTGCGGGGTGGCAGCTTGGGGTGAAGTGGCAGAGTTGAAGTGGTGTCTGCTGTGTGTGAACCCCCAGATCAGGCCAGCTGGTGTGTGTGTGGCCCGCAGAGGGGCACCTCTGCCCTCACCCCCTGGCCCTGTTCCTGGGCACAGAGGCATGCTCCCCCCTTTTTGATCTTCCCCCCCATAGCACCTTCCCTTTCCCCCTCCCTGCCCCACCCCTTCTCCCCCATACACTTACCTGCTGGGGTGGGTTTCAGTGTCTATGCGTGTATCTGTGTCTACATGTCTGTGTCTGAGTGTGTGTGGGTCTGGGAGGCTGTTGTGGGGGATTGAGGGGTATCAGGAGGGCTGAGGAGGCTGTGGGGTGGAGTGAGAGTTATCAGCAGCACTGGGGTGGGGGGGGGAAGGCTGTGGGGGCCCTTTAATTTTTATCATGGATTTGGGGGTTTTAATCAAACAATTTTCAATTTTGAATCAGAGAAAAGCAGGATCCCTGCTTATAACTCTAGCTGTGCTGCACACTGGTCTTTCTTTCTCTGACAGCAGCACAATTTACCATCTGTGCTGGCCTTGCTTTCTACAAACCAAGAATAATCTCTGTCTGTCTCCCTCACAGCCAGTCAGTTCTTACAACACACACACAATCTAGCAAGCTCTGTACTAGGACTGAGAAAGCATCCCTCAAAAGACCCTGAGTGCTCTCTCTCAGGAAAGCCCTCCTGGCCTGCAAAAGAACCCTCAAATCATACATCTGCCAAAGGATCAGGCAAAAATCAGGTATCTGTGAAGGAAAAAAAAAGCACTGATAAGGCTTCTTGTGGATCAGAGTAACTTCTGGGCACTGACTGACACAGCTGTACCCTTTGGTTTCTCATAAGGAGCTGTTACACACTATTCCTGGTGAGGGGTGGGGGGGAAACAACAAAGTTTCCCCTCCATTTCTAATCACAAATTCTCTGCTACTGAAACACACAGGGCAGGTGTCCAGTGACATGCCTTGTCTTTACCTGTGCCCCCTCCTGCCTCTGTTCTTCAGGGCACACAGGATTATAAAGTATCTGTATCACATCTCTCTGAACTGTCTGATCTCCCTCCAAAGTTGCACTGTCTGGATACCATTCTGCCTTGCCATAACCTGCACCTGTAACCTCCACTTTACAGACTCCACAGCTAACATGCAACACTGCTCTTGTAAACATCCAAAAACACTGAAACCCTTCACAAGGACGTTAGTCACAAGGACCCTGGTCATTCACACAGTCTCTTCAGAAGAGATGACGTTCTCTACTCTTTCCCAACTTCCTATTGCAAACACAACAGGAGGTTCTTACTTAATCCCAAGCAGACCATAGAATATACCTGTGTCCACTACTCTGCCTGACCTAGGCAAATAATGTCTCCTTGTATTACTGACCAAGGGGATGGTCATCCAAGGGGATGGTCTCCTGCACAAAACTTACAACCCTAATTACAATTACCATACAGCTCTGCTTTACTGCAAGTTTTAGCTGACCCCTCTAGAAAGGGCCACTCTGTATCAACAAATTACCGGATCAGTCAAGCTAGAAAGAAGGACAGGGAGGGACCCAGGCAGGATGGGGAGGAGAGATCTTTTGTTACTCTCAAGTCTCTGCTTTTGTATTCTCCTTCCCTCCTGTTTACTCCTGATGACTCTTCATCCATGGCTAACACAGGTTGGTCTCTATCTGTGGTTGTCATACATCCACATAGCTCATCAAATGTATACATAATAATTTTCTTTCTGGGCCATCTCCTTATTTTGTCTGTTACCCCAAAACTGGGACTCAGGCTCCCCTGCTCTGGGGCCTTGTTAGCTGGTGACACCTTTATCTCATGTTATGGAACAGTGTGGTACATGCCCCCAGTTTCTCAGACTGTGTCCATTAGCCCTGTTGTGTTAGACACCCTGTCTGCTTCAAAGGCTGTGTGAAACTCTGTGTAAGACCCAGGGTTTTAAAAATCAGTTAACCCCTACTGCCCATCCTGAACCATTTAAATGCATGTGTTATATATACTTACAAGTCAATTCCCAAAAAGCATTTTCTAAGCCAACACCCACCACTTGTTCTTTCACTTCTGAATCTTTCTTTGGATCTCAGATTTAATTTGATGATAACTGTCCTGCTTCTGTTTGGAGCTAACCTAATCTTGCCAAACTCTGAAGGCTCTCCTTTTTCTGTTAATGAGGGCTTGAATTTTTCTATCATGCTCCGTAAACCAGTCTTGATGTTTGTTTGTGGAAAAGCCTAGGGATTCTTTCCATGCCTCCTGGATGCCTTTTTTGAAGCTATCCCAGTGACCAGTGGGGTGAAAATCATCAGCAAAGTCAGGGTTTCTCACTGAGACACTGCTAGAGATTATTGCTTTTAACAGGATCTTTCAAGCACTCAATATTGAACCTCTTCCTTGATAGCTTAATTTGTTTGTGTCATTTTGGGGTGACGCAAATGGATATGATGGACCTCATCAGTCAATGATCCATCCAGCAGTCATTTGTGCTGGTTATAATTGTGGTGATCTAGATGTTGTGATAGTCCCAGGCAAGCACTATAATTTAATAAATCAGATAGTACGATGTCTTCCTTTTGCTGTGAGTGTAACACTAGAAAAAGGGAATGACACAAGAGACTTCCAGGTGCTGTGACAATTGAAGTTATGGAATCAAGCTTAATAATATATGAAGTTATGGATTCTCTCAAGCTTACGTGATTGTTATTGCTATATGAATGACTGGTATTTGTGAGACTTAACTCTTCTCCTTTCCTGAGTGCAGTGGAGAAAATGTTTCTTTAAAGCATATAGGTAGGGTTTGTTTGTTTTTTTAATTCAAGTGGGATGACATCAGTCAGGAGCTAAAAGAATGGCATTAGTGAAGAAGGAGCTATTTTTGTTAATATCACAGAACAGGAAAAACACCCATAGCTTATGTGCAACAGGCTTTTCTGAACAGTCCCTCTGACTCAGAGAAACTTCTAATCCAGAGGTTTTACAAGGCCGTCTGGCATCTGGTTCTTGGATCTTAAACTGCCATCCAAAGGTAAAACAGTCTATATTAGGGTAAGTGCTCTGATCCTGTCTCAGTATTGAAGCCTGTTGACTCAATTTTTTGGTGACTTGGACTCTTACTTTTTATATGACAGTGCATGGGCCAATTAGAGTGCTTGTATGGTGCCCTGCTGACTTCAATGCTCAGTGGCACCGCTGTTGATTTTAGAGGTCTGGTTTTCTGTTTTGACTCTAGGTTAGTCATTCAATCTTTCTGTTTTACACTTTTCTCATTGATAAAATTACCTAGACCAAGACTGTCCAACTTGTGACCATGGGCCATATGCAGCCTGCAAAGGGTTAACATGTGACTCTTGGGTTCCCACTTGGACACTGCTCATCATACTGCTTTGCTTCTGTGGTGGCCAGGGGCTCTGGGATCCTCCTCTCTCTCTTCTGATTTCTGCTTCCTGCCCCACTCATGGTGTGGTGGTGGAGTGGAGCTCGGTGTGGTCAGGGCAGGGTCTCTGCTGTGCACTGTGTTCAGCTGGGAAGAGAAAGCCAGGCTGTACATGTTGAGGTGGGGTGAAAGTAGGCAACCTGTGTGGCAGGTGGGGACCCCAGGAGGGCCACCCTTGCTGCACGTGGCCTGGGATCTGAGGCCTGTCCCTCCTCCACCCAGAAGTTGGGCAGCCCTGACCTAGACCACAGGAATGTGTCTTGTTAATAGTCATGAGTTGAGTTCCTGATATCTAATGGAATAAGAAAATCCAAGAATCTTATTAATGTAGTGTATCTGTGTTTACAATTAGGGACTTTAAGTTCTCAATGAATCAGCTGCTGTCAACAGAAATATATTTTTAAAAGTGTATAAACAACTTTACACAGATCTTTGCAGATTTTCCTTTAAAATACCAATGCCAAAACCTACAGGTTGAGAATTTAGCTCTGAGCCTTGCCTCTTCCCTTACTTCCACTCCTGTAACTAAGAAGCAGCTTTGTGGAAGTATATCCCCTAGAACTAGGTGCAAGTTCAATCATCAATCATGGTGATAGCATTTTGGATCAACTTTAATGAAGGAAGGTGCAGTTCAATGGAGAAAGAACCAAAAAGCCAAGTGTCCAAGTAGGACTTCTCTGGTTTATTCTGTTCTGCAAAGTTAAAAGCAAAGGTGACAAAAGATTCTTACTTAGGGTGGCCATTACAGAGGACAGTCCAGTTGTCCTCTGTCTTCTCTTGATACAAAACCAGATACCTTTATGTCCTCTATTTTTCTCTTGAAAAGAAAAATAGAGGACATAAAGGAGTTGGGTTTCATATCAATAGAGGGCAGAGTAGCATTTTCTCCCCTACTAACAACCAAATGATTTTGACGCCTTTTAGATGCTGTGAAAGTCAATCCTGTCCATCTGTGGTATGGTAGTTTTAGTAAAACTATAAATCTTTCAAGAACTTCTACAACAGTTAAGTAACTGTTTTGAGATTCTTGTAAAGCATCTTTTTATTACTGGAAAATTAAATCCAAACAGCCTAACAG
This sequence comes from Alligator mississippiensis, assembly GCF_030867095.1. Lineage (NCBI taxonomy): Eukaryota > Metazoa > Chordata > Crocodylia > Alligatoridae > Alligator > Alligator mississippiensis. The sequence continues at coordinate 73,748,976 of NC_081826.1, forward strand.
ATGACAATGGAGATTACTTACAGACTCTAAGGTATTACTCACGATGACTATGAGGCGCAGAATCTCAGCCAGAATAACCTTAACAAATTAGGAAGTGACTCTTCTATTAGTGCATTTGAATAATTACTGATATCTTTATATTCTGTCTTCTTGATCACTGTAGGAAAGCAAAACTTAATTTTAATGTAAAACAATGGAAAAGGCAACATTACAGAAGTTCTGCTCTCTTAAACCAGCGCAAATCAAATACTCAAAATTTGGCCCAAGTACGTTTGATTATTGTCACCAAATGAAATGGTAATCCAACTCTCTAATATGCTCTAATCTAGAATAATTCAGTTGCTTGAAGCTAGGTATCTCTTATTGCCTCTGCCTTAATAATGTTATCATTTGCAATTCTGAGGGAAAGCTAGTGACATTTTCAAATGTGTATTACAAGCTGATACTTCTGATTACCAGCATTTGTGTTCTCTTTGCAAATAAGTGATATTTCTGGTTTGCTGGTTGATAAGAAAAAGATCACTTCAGGTTAAACAAAATATTTTGCTCTACTTGAAATGTTGGCATGTTAGCTTTTGAAATTTTTTATACTGATATTTAAATTTATGTAAGTATCAGAATGGAAAAAGTGAAATGTTTTAATTTGCAGGGTTGTTAGTTGTAGCCAGGCTGGTCTAAGGATGTAGGCAGGCAAGGTTCTTTGGGTAGATGTGATATCTTTTATTAGACCACTCAAAACATTGGAAAAAAGTTATTTGCAAGCTTTTAGGCACAAACACCTTTTGTCAGGCATAGGGAGACTCGGTAGCTAATATGTGTTCTCCAAGGTAGAAAAGAAGCAAATTTACAAAAGAGATGTCTTTGAAAATGCAAATGAGTGGAACTTAGGGAAGATAATGGGTAGAGATAGGAGGGGAGGTGGGGAAAGGGAGAGAAATATATGAAGTAATGAAAGTGGTCAGCTGGAGGCAGGTTACCTGGGGTATCAGATGTCAGGCAGGTTGTAATGTCATAAATCCAATATCTAGATTAAGTACATGATTATTTGTATCCAGTAGATTTATGAAGTGAAGTTTGTAGGCTATGAAAGGTGTTTTGTAAATTCCCTTTGAGTATTAGAACTCAGAGATTGGAGAGGGAGCGATTGTCTTGTGAGAAATGTGCACCCACAGGTAATTGGATATTTTTGTCTCTGATAGATTTTCAGTGTGCATTCATTCTGGTACACAATTGTTGTTTGGTTTCTCCTACATATTTTCCATCAGGGCATTTGGTGCACTGGATGAGAGAGATTACATTTCTGGAGGTGCAGCTGTAAGATCCAGGAATGGTGATGGTTCTATCATGGGGTGTAGATATTGTGAGAGTGGTGGAGATGTATTGCCAAGTTTTACATTTCTTGTCCTGACATGGTCTAGATCCAGTTGGTGTGGTTCGGGTCATAGGAAGTTCACTTCTGGTGATGAGGTTAGCGAGATTTGGTGCTTGTTTAAAGGCTAGGATGGGTGGTTCTGGAAAAAAAATCTTTAAGAATTGGGTCTTCCTTTAGTATGGTTTGCAATTGTTTGAGGATTTTCAAATGTCAAAAAAAATTTTTTGGTATTTCACATTTTTCACACTTCTCTTGGCTGAATCCATTTCAGTGCAACATGTATTTGTTTTTTTAGTTGACATGAATATGTATTTTTTCGCGAAAAATAAAATGTTCCCCAAAATGTCACCCAGCTTTGTCTATGGGACAGTGTGGCACAGATATTTCTAGTAGCATCAAGAGAAAAGATCACAGTACATTTAGCAAATTGCCCCAGGACATTATGTCTAATGTCACAGCAAAGCTGTCTTGAAAGAGATGCCTGGACCTGGTGGCAAAATCCCCAATTATCTGTTATGGATATCTGTTGCAGAGAGTTGCTTTTTATCTGTCTCCTAGAGTGATCCAAATTAATCCCTTGTGATTTTTTAAATCAATACAGTTTCCTGAGGCATGAATTTGGCCCAGAATTTTCAAGGCTGTTTGCTATATATGTAACAGAGTGAAGAAGATGACTGTATCCACAGTATGGACATATATAGGATGTGTCCTTAAACTACAGTAGGAATAACACTTGAAAAGCTGCAGTGGTATATAGAGAAGATCCTAGGGAGAAAGCTTCTAGTGAGACAGAGAATGAAAGTATAAGGATAATACTGTCATGATTCTAGCAAACTTCCTTGTACAGAGTTAGAAGTGCCTCTTTTGTGAATCATTATTATCACCTGGTACACAGCCAGATTTCACTTAGGAAACTGTTCATTGCAGTATTGCTGGGATTTCTAACCATACAAAAACAGATGATTTCTTTTTGCATAACAGTAAGAGCCTTCTCACACAGGGTACTTAGTATGTATCACATCTGGGTGGTATTAAGCTTGGAATTTGTTCTGAGCAGTCAAGCAGTGGTGTTTACTCTGATTTCTAACATGCACAACTTACTGATTGTTGGTTCCAGCCCCAGCATCACATCCAGCTGAGTCTCAGCCTCTTGAACCAGACAAGCAAAAGATCCAGGATCCTTCCTCATGACTTGGCTTTTCTTGTCCCACTTAGAAGCTTTGTACTGCAGCTGGGTCCCAGACTAAGGACCACAAATTGCTCTGATTAGCAGTCTGACAATAAATGAACACATGTTAGGGCCATGTCTCACATTACACTTATAATGTATTAACTGTGACCTTAAACAACTAATATTGTGATCTTAAAACATGAGTGAATGTGCATCCAAGCAGGAAAACACAGGCTAAGTGTTCTCATATTGTAGCAAAGTTGCAACTTCACGTGAGGAATATCTCCAGATTGTATTAAGTAACACATGATCAGCTGACTGTTGGTTTTAGCCCTGAGACGCCCACTAGGCAGTATAATTTCAGTGATATTAGCTCTGTAATTGTAATTTTTCACCTCCCAAAACAACATGTTTTTCTTTATTTTGCTTTCTGGTTATCGGTAATTGTGACGGCGGCCCATCGCCGTCAAGAACGCAGGCGGAGGACAGACAGGATTGGGGGGCAGCAACACCCCTTCAAGAAAATCCAGGGCCGAGATACTTACCTTCGGGAGTGGCGTTGGTGGGATCGCGGCAGCAGCCGCAGCTGCCATTACAGCCACGCGAGCTGGCGCTACGCTGGCTGTTTAAAAGCTGTTCCCGATAAGGGGAAGAACTGAGCGAATCGCGGCAGCCACAGCGGCTGTCGCGGGGAGTTTAAAAACCCCAGCAAACCCCGTGGGAAGGGGGAAGCCAGAGGAGGGGAGAGGAGGCGTGCAGCATGTTGCTGCCGCTGCGGCTTCCCCAGAGCCAGAGCCTCAGGCAGGCAACTGGGCATCAGCCCAGCAGCTGAGGCGAGAGCCGGAAACCCCGGTGGGGGCAGGAGGAGTGATCCCCAGGGGTTGCCGGGACCAGAGCAGTGACTCGGGAAGTCCCCCCATTCCCGAGGAGTATTATTTCTGAGAACAGGGGAGAGAAGAAAAGGAATGACCTGAGCTAGCGGCCGGGTCAGGTGGAGGCTAAGCCACGCTGCCTGAAGATGACCGTTGGTCTCGGGAAGGCCTGTCAGTAAGAAGGGCTGCAAGTAGCGGCGGACGACCATCCCATCGACAGGTGACTGGTTGGTGAGTGGACGGGGTATAGGGGTGGCGGAGCCCCGTGGAACATCTGAGGACCCAACTGTGAGTACCCCCCCCACGTTGGGCAAGCCCCCCTGGCAGAAGATCTCCACTGAACCCCTCCTTCGAATCACTTATAACATCCAAGTTGTGGCAGGCGGGACGAGGGGGAGGGGCTACCGGATGAAGGGTGGTACCGGACATGAGGCCTACCGACGTCACAGTGGTGCATTGGCCGGGAACGCTTGGCGACAGCATCAAGCCCCGTGGGGCAGAGCCCCACCGGGGAATAAAAAAACATGATGCAGCCATCAGGGTTGTCCCAGGTGGACCTGTTGACTCAAGTGGTTCAGGCTATGGGGCAGTTGTTGGCGGTCCAGCAGTTACAGGGAGCGAATCAGCAAGACTGGATACAGCGCAATGCGGCCCTCTTCAGGATGCCCCATATGACTAAGGACGATGACCCTGAGGCCTGTGTTGAGGCCTTTGAGCAGACGGCCATTCAGATGGGGTTGGACCGAAGCCAATGGGGCCACCAGCTGGGTGCCTTAGTAATCGATGAAGCCCAAGCAGCATACAGGGCACTGTCCAGAGAGGAGGCCCAGGATTATGAAGCCGTCAAAGCCACGATTTTGTATCAGCTGGAGATCTCCCCCGAAAGTTACCGGCAGGCATTCGGGGCACGCAAACCGAGGGAGAGTAAACGACCCCGGGGCCTACTGCAAATTCTCTGGGACGCCCTGCAAAAATGGTTGCCGGTAGGCAAATTTGATCGTGCGGGGGTGTTGGATCAGATCTTACTGGAACAGTTCCTCTGGGACTTAGAGGAAGACACCCAGAGGTGGGTGCGGAGGCATCAACCGCGGTCCACTGAGGAGGCCTTGCGCCTAGCAGAGGCCTTTTCAAACTCAGAGAAGGAGAAAGGGAGTGGACGAAGCTTCTGGGTCTCGAGAGAAGGCTCAGGGGGTGAGGCAGAAAGCTGGGCAGCCCCTAGGAAGACTGCCCCAAAGGGGGTAGTTTGTTATAAATATGGACACACGGGACACATCTCCCGGGACTGCAGAATGGGGCTGAGCGAGCTAAGCCGTGGTCCTGTAGCGTTCCTGCCGACAAAAGAGAAGGTCAGGGAGAAGAGCACGGGGGAACCCATGGATTGTGGTGTGGGATTCACCAAACCAGAAGAAGGGTGGAACTGTCCCATGGTCACAGCCTGGGTAGGCGGTCGAGCAGTGCGAGCAATGTTAGACACAGGATGCTCTCAGTCCCTGCTTCGGGCAGACCTAGCCCCGCTGGGGAAAAAAAGAGAGGCAGGGATCATCAATATGACCTGCATTCTAGGCGGGGAAATGCAACTCCACTGCTGTTACGTACCTGTTAGGGTGATGGAGTTCCGAGGCGAATTACGAGTGGGCTTGGCTCCCGCCCTAGCCTGTGAGATGATCCTGGGCCACGAATGGGAACCCTTCTACAGGGTGTTAGAACGGGTGCAAGCCACAGAGGAGGAGAAGAGGCGAATTAAAAGAATGGACGGATGGGAGGCGGAAAACTTGGAGCCTTCCCATCAGGAAGGCGGGAAGGCATTAGTGTGGAATCCCTGGTGAGCGTGGCACAATTCCGACAAGCTCAATGGGAGGACTAGGAGCTCCAGTGGCTGAGGACCAGTGACCCCAGAGAGGGAACGTCTCGGAGACAGGAGGCCTTTGAGGTAATAGGCGGGTTGTTATATCGGGTACAGCGGGAAGAGGGAGGTGAATTGAAAGGGAGGCAATTGGTGGTCCCGTCTCCCCTACGGCACCTTGTTTGGAGGCTGGCCCATGCCTCGCCGCTAGGGGGTCACCTGGGGCGCACCAAAACCCGGGCTAGATTGGCCCAAGAGTTTTTTTGGCCACACCTACGCGAGGATGTGGATTGGTGGGGAGCCGCATGCCCGGAATGTCAGAAGGCTCAGGAGTGGGGGCCGCCTAAGGCACCCCTGAGACCCATGCTGATAATTGAGAGACAGTTTTCCAGGGTCGCCTTGGATGTAATAGGTCCTCTTCCGAAGTCACACAATGGCTATCAGAACGTATTGGTCCTGGTGGATGATGCCACCCGATTCCCGGAAGTGGTCCCGCTGCGCTCCATTACAGCCCCAAAAGTAGCTGAGGAGCTTCTTAAATGGATAGCATGGGTGGGCATTCCGCAAAAAATACTGACTGATCAAGGAACTAACTTTATGTCAGGGATGATGAAAGCCCTTTGCAAGACCCTGGGCATCACGCAACTAAGAACATCGGTTTACCATCCCCAGACCAATGGCCTGGTGGAAAGGCTAAACGGTACCATCAAACGGTTGCTGAGGCGTTGTGCACAGGAAGATCCCCAACGGTGGGATACCCTGTTGACACCTCTGCTGTTCGCCCTGCGGGACGCTCCCCAGGAATCAACCCACTATTTGCCATTCCAATTAGTGTATGGCCACAGCCCTAGAGGCTTGCTGCAGGTGGTCTGTGAAGAGTGGGAACGACCGATAGGGTTGGGGGTCTCTGCGGAAGAGTACTGCCGGGACCTGCAGGATCGTATCCAGAAGGTCCAACGGATCGCACGACATAACGTGAGGGAGGCCCAAGAACGGCAGGAGACCCACTACAACAGGAGGGCGAGGCCCCGCACCTTTCAACCCGGAGACCAAGTCTTGGTCTCGATACCAGCCGCTTCCAGTAAGCAGCTGGCGATGTGGCAAGGGCCCTTCACCATCTTTAGACAAGTTGGGCCAGTGGACTATGAGGTCTGTAAACCGGGTCACCGCCGGAAGCAGCAGGTCTACCATGTAAATCGGTTAAAGGATTGGAAGACCCCGCAAGCATGGATGGCCCAAGAGAAGGCAGGTGAGGGGGATCTAGGACCCCTTTGCCCAGGGTTAGGACGTAACATCTCAGTGGAGGCCGTCCACTTGAGTGATGAGTTAGATAATCGCCAGCGACAGGGACTATTAGCCTTAATTGAGGAGTTCCACAAGGTGTTCCAGGAGAACCCAGGGAGGACGGTGAATATCCAGCACGAAATAAGAATGCCACCCAGTACGTTGGTAAGAGAGAGATGGAGACCGATACCCCAGCAATGGCAGCAGGAGGTACAGCAGGAAGTCTTAAAAATGCAAGAGCAGGGGATTATACGGCCCTCTCGTAGCCCCTGGCGTAGCCCCATCGTGCCAGTAGCCAAGCCCGATGGCTCCCTCAGGCTGTGCATAGATTTTAGGAAATTGAACGCCTTGATGATGGGTACCCCTGAACTTTCACTATGCATTTTCTACTTCGGGAACAGCTTTGTATGTTTGAAAAGTATTTTATCTAACCAAGGGCATAGAGTAGGTTGTTTAGGCTGGGGGAGATCGCTTGTTGCTTAGTTGCTTGATTACTGGCCTCGCTAGAAGGAAAGCTGTATCAACAAAGTCCGGAGCTGGAAGGGGGGTTACTTGGGGGGGAGCTGGAAGGGGGGTTACTTGCTGGGCTTGCTATACATTTCGTCACATCAGCAAGTTTAACCTGTTACGTAGCTATATAAGGCAGACGCCCACTGAGGTGTGTGTGCTTGCTTTGCGAATGATTGCCAAGCACCACTTTCTGCGCAGAAATAAAGATTAAGTTGGATCCTTCAACCCTGTGTGTTTATTGGCACAAGCGCACCGGGCACGAACTCACCATTGTTTGGGGACAACAATTTCTGGTGACCCAGATGGGACCCTAGCTGACTGCCTTGCCTGGTCCACCTCTTCGGCTCTGGCAACAACTGTGGACGGCGTGAGGGCCAGGCGCCACCGACCTTATTCGTCGGAGGTCTGACCGTCTCCTGGTTGCCTGACGGAGTCGTGGAGGGGCACAACGGCGCAACGCTCGAAGGACCAACTTAATCAGGTGGGGCAAGGGAGGTTTCAACGGACTGGTGAGTACTTCTTTCCATATTTTGGGCAGGTTGGGAAAGAGACGGCTTTGAAAGTTCCGACTGTGTAGACGCCCTAGGCGAGTGAGATCGGGTGGCAGCCCCGTGAACTCCCTTTAATCAGTTTGGTTCTGAGGCTGAGCGGCGGTCGCCATCCGGTAGTTGGACAATGGGAAGTAACCAGTCCAAGATTCCACCCTGCAGTCCCTTGGGATGCATTTTGAAAAATTGGCCAAAGTTTGGAAGTGACCCTATGACAAAACAACAGATGATTTGGTATTGCAATACATGTTGGCCACAGTACCAACTTGCGGATGGTGCAGCCTGGCCGGAGAATGGGTCTTTGGATTATAACACAATCTTGCAGTTACAGTTGTTTTGTAGGCGCCAAGGGAAGTGGGATGAGATGCTTTATGTAGAGGCATATATGACTTTGTATGGGGATGGGGTTATGCAGAAGCTGTGTGGGATATTTAGGGGAAGTGGGGTAATGGCTTTGCAGGGGGTCACCACAGTATGTCCAAAGGAGCCGGAGGAGGGAGACGTGCAGTTGCTAATTGCTCCCACAGCTCCCCCATCTCATCCTGTGAGCCATGCATCACCACAGGGGACTTTCACTGCACCTGTAACGGCTTGTCAGGGACTCCTGGCTGGCTCGTCCAGTCTGTCGTCCGACACCTCCCCTAACAGCCTTGGGTTGCCGTCCCCGGGTCCGGCGGATGTGGGTGGTAGCAATCTGGTGGTAGAAGGGACTGTAGGAGATGGGGCGTTTAGCCCTGTGGCGAGTCGCTTACGATCAGGGGCCCAACCAGTAGTTCAGGCCCCTTTACGACAAGCGGTGGGTCCTGAGGGTGAACCAGGTTTTGTCCATGTGCCATTCTGCACAGCAGACTTGATAAATTGAAAACAGTCTGTGGGCCAATATCACCAGAATCCGGAGGCAATGGCACAGTTGTTCTCTACTATTTTCCTCACCCACCAACCAAACTGGATAGATATTCAGGCCTTACTGGCCGCTCTTCTGACTCCAGAAGAAAAAAGGTTGGTCTTAGAGAAAGCACACACGATAGCACAGCAGCATCACCCAGCCGGTGAGGTAGATGAACTTTGCCCTAAGAAAAATCAAGACTGGGATCCCAACACCCGCGGGGGCCTGAGGGAGTTAGAGCTGTATCAGGAGTTTGTGCTGGCTGCTCTCCGGGAGGCTATCCCCAAGCAGAAAAATTTGTCTAAGTTGTACGAAGTGCATTAGGGTCCGGAGGAGGATCCATCCAGTTTTTATAAGAGGTTATGTGAGGCAGCCAGACAGTGGACGGATTTAGATCCGGAGCTGCCAGAAAATGCCAAGATGTTTAACACACTGTTTATAGGAAAGTCAGCCCGAGATATTAGAAAAAACTACAGAAGACTGAAGGAGCAGCTGGAATGAGCATCAGCCAAATGATTGAGATTGCTTATAAAGTATACTCCAACAGAGATCAGGTTAAGGAGAAAAGGGAAGATAAGAGAATAAAGGCACAGGCATCGTTACAAGCATCGTTGTTGGCAGTGGCAATGGTAGATCAGAGGAGTCGGGGACGAGGCAGGGGAAGTAGAGGGCATAGAGGAGGCGTGGGCTATGCTCCGGGAGGCTACGGCCAGGGTCCCAGGTTGGGACCTAATCAGTGTGCTATTTGCAAGCAGGAAGGGCATTGAAAAAATGAGTGCCCCAAAAGGGAGAAGAAGAGACGAGAGGAGGAAGAAAGATTGTTGATGTTGGATGGTTCTGACCAGGAGTGACGGGGACCGGGGGCTAACACTGAAGTAATCTCTGTCTCCCCGGATGAGCCCCTGGTTAAAATGCAAGTAGGGGGAGAACTTATTGACTTTCTAGTAGATAGTGGAGCCATGCATTCAGTTGTAACCAATTTTAAAGGACCCTTATCAAAAACCAAGATCCCCATAATTGGAGCCACCAGCCGGCGGACGTATCGTCCTTTTGTGCCACCCATGGAATGCAAATTGGGAGGAAAGAAAGTGTCTCATCAGTTCCTGTATATGCCTGAGTGCCCCATACCTTTGTTTGGGGGGGATTTGCTGTGCAAATTGCAGGCCCAATTGACCTTTTCAGAGGGGAAAATTACTATGAAGATACCAACTGAGGAAGCCTGGAAAGCTCAGGTGTGTCTCCTATTGCAGGAGGGGGAGGAAGGGAGAATTCCCCCAGAAGTAGAAGACGCTGTAGTACCATGGGTATGGGCAGGAGAGAAGCCAGGAAAAGCCAAACTGGCCACCCCTGTAAGCATTGATTTAAAGCCGGGAATTACTCCGCCCAGGGTGCCACAGTATCGATTGAAAATAGAAGCTTGGAGAGGCCTGGAACCATTGATAAAGAGATTCCTTAAATATGGTTTACTTCGGGAGTGTCAATCATCTTTCAATTCCCTCATTTTGCCTGTAAAGAAACCCCACAGTAATGAGTATCGTTTCGTGCAGGACCTCAGAGCCGTGAACAAGGTCACGGTGACCCTTCATCTGGTGGTGAAGGATCCTTATACTTTGCTGACTACTTTGTCTGCAGAGGAACAGTGGTTTACAGTCCTGGATCTGAAAGATGCTTTCTTTTGCATCCCACTTGAAAGAGACAGCCAAGAGATTTTTGCATTCGAGTGGGAAGACCCGAATACTAGGAGAAAAACCCAATTGTGCTGGACAGTTTTGCCTCAGGGTTTTAAGAACAGTCCCACTATTTTCACCACTGCCTTAAGTACCAACCTTCAGAAGTGGGACAAAGGGACATCAGGAACCCTGTTATAGTATGTGGATGATTTGTTAATTGCAGCAAAAACGAAGGATTACAGCATGATTGCATTGCAACTATTGAGAGTGTGTATGCTAGCCGGCCAGATCTTAAAGATGCCCCACTACCTAATGCAGACCTTGAATTCTACACAGATGGAAGCAGCTTCATGGACAATGGAACCCGAAAGGCGGGATACGCCGTGGTTACATCATGGGATACCGTGGAAGCAAACGCCTTGCCTCCAAATACCTCTGCACAGAGAGCTGAGCTTATTGCGCTGACCCGAGCTCTCCATTTGGCAAAAGGAAAGAGAGCCACTATATACACGGATTCGAAGTACGCCTTTGGAGTCTTACACGCCCACGGAGCTATATGGAAAGAGAGAGGACTCTTAACGGCAAGTAAAAGCCCAGTAAAGCATGGAACAGAGATCCTGAAATTACTTGAAGCCGTGATGGATCCACTGGAGGTAGCTGTGGTGCACTGTAAGGCCCATCAAAAGGGAAATGCTGACGTTATTAAAGGAAATCGACGAGCAGATGCTGCGGCGAAAAAGGCAGCTAGAGGACAAGTTCAAGAGACTCAAATGTTGACATTGATGCCTTAGGTAATGTTACCTGAGGAACCTCCCAAATATACTGAAAAAGAGAACCAACTCGCAGAGAAACTGGGAAGCAAAGAACAACAAGATGGATGGTGGGTTTTGCCTGAGGGACAAGTCCTGATGCCAAAACTGATTCTTAGCAAAGTGCTCCAAGAGTACCACCAGAGCACCCAATTGGGAGCTGACGCCATGACCCAAGGTCTCCAAAGAATTGTAGTGGGACCTAAGATGAGAAAAACAGCAGAACAGATAGTGTGTAGATGCCCTGTCTGTTGTGCCAACAATCCTAAGATTTCCCCCAAACCTCCGCCAGGAGCAGGAAGGCAAGGACTATTAGCAGGAGAATATTGACAGATAGATTTCTCTGAAGTTCCCAGGAAGGGACACTACAAATACCTGATTCATAGATTCATAGATGTTAGGGTCGGAAGGGACCTCAACAGTTCGAGTCCAACCCCCTGCATAGGAAGGAAAGAGTGCTGGGTCTAAATGACCCCAGCTAGATACTCGTCTAACCTCCTCTTGAAGACCCCCAGGGTAGGGGAGAGCACCACCTCCCTTGGGAGCCCGTTCCAGACCTTGGCCACTCGAACTGTGAAGAAGTTCTTCCTAATGTCCAGTCTAAATCTGCTCTCTGCTAGCTTGTGGCCATTGTTTCTTGTAACCCCTGGGGGCGCCTTGGTGAATAAATCCTCACCAATTCCCTTCTGTGCCCCCGTGATGAACTTATAGGCAGCCACAAGGTCGCCTCTCAACCTTCTCTTGCGGAGGCTGAAAAGGTCCAGTTTCTCTAGTCTCTCCTCGTAGGGCTTGGTCTGCAGGCCCTTGACCATACGAGTTGCCCTTCGCTGTACCCTCTCCAGGTTATCCGCATCCTTCTTGAAGTGTGGCGCCCAGAATTGCACGCAGTACTCCAACTGCGGTCTGACCAACGCCCTATAGAGGGGAAGTATCACCTCCCTGGACCTATTTGTCATGCATCTGCTGATGCACGATAAAGTGCCATTGGCTTTTCTGATGGCTTCGTCACACTGCCAGCTCATGTTCAACTTGGAGTCCACTAGGACTCCAAGATCCCTTTCCACCTCCGTGCCACCCAGCAGGTCATTCCCTAGGCTGTAGGTGTGCTGGACATTTTTCCTCCCTAGGTGCAGCACTTTGCATTTCTCCTTGTTGAACTGCATCCTGTTGTTTTCTGCCCACTTGTCCAGCCTATCCAGGTCTGCCTGCAGCTGTTCCCTGCCCTCCGGCGTGTCCACTTCTCCCCATAGCTTTGTGTCATCTGCAAACTTGGACAGAGTACATTTCACTCCCACGTCCAAGTCGCTGATGAAGACATTAAAGAGTATCGGTCCAAGGACCGAACCCTGCGGGACCCCACTGCCCACACCCTTCCAGGTCGAGACCGACCCATCTACCACGACTCTTTGGGTGTGACCCTCTAGCCAATTTGCCACCCACCGGACTGTGCAGTCATCCACATCACAGCCTCTTAATTTGTTCACCAGTATGGGGTGGGATACCGTATCGAAGGCCTTCCTGAAGTCCAGGTATACGACATCCACCCCTCCTCCTGTGTCCAGGCGTTTCGTAACCTGGTCATAGAAAGAGACTAGGTTGGTCAGGCACGATCTGCCCGCCACAAACCCATGCTGGTTTCCCCTCAGCATAATTTGTCCTGCCGGGCTCTCACAAATGTGAGCCTTGATAATTTTTTCAAATACTTTACCAAGGATGGAGGTGAGACTGACTGGCCTATAGTTGCCCGGGTCCTCCTTCCTCCCCTTTTTGAAAATGGGGACCACGTTAGCCCTTTTCCAGTCCTCCGGGACTTGGCCTGTGCGCCACGAGCATTCAAATATTCCCGCCAGTGGCTCTGCAATGACGTCGGCCAGTGCCTTCAGCACCCTGGGATGGAGCCCATCCGGGCCTGCCGACTTAAAGGCATCCAGTTCTTCCAAATGACTCTGCACCACCTCAGGATCTACATATGGAAGTCTGGCGCCTTGCTGCTGCCTCTCTACAACCCCAGTGAGAGACTTGTCGTGCCCCTCGCTTAGGAACACTGAGGCAAAGAACTCGTTGAGGAGTTCAGCCTTGTCCCCTCTATCTGTCACCAATTGCTTCTGCCCATTTAGCAGGGGTCCTATTCCTCCCTGGGCCTTCCTTTTACTCCCTATGTGTCTAAAAAACAATTTCTTGTTGTCCTTTACTTGGGTTGCCATCCTCAGCTCCATGTTAGCTTTGGCCCGCCTAACTGCCTCCCTACAAGCACGAGCAGAGGAGGTATATTCATCTTTAGTGATCTCACCCTGTTTCCACTTTTTATGTGCTCCCCTTTTGGCCCTTAGGCTGCCCTGGATCTCTCTAGTCAGCCATGGAAGCCTCCTGGCCCCTTTCCCTCTTTTGCCTCGCTCGGGGATCGTCTTGCTTTGTGCCCAAAGGATCGTTTCCTTTAGGCACAGCCACCCTTCTTGGGCTCCCATCCCATCAAAACTCCTACTCTGCAGTGCTTCCTTGACTAATCGCCTGAGTGCAATGAGATCAGCTTTCCTAAAGTCTAGCACTTTCACCCTACTAGTTACCTTACCCACTCGCCGTCTTATGTTGAATTCTATCATAAGGTGATCATTGTCTCCCAGATAGCTACCGATTTGGAGGTCCCCTATCATGTCATCTCCCGTTGCCAATACCAGATCCAGTATGGCATTCCCCCTAGTGGGACCATACACCTCCTGTGTCAGGTGGAGGTCCTGTACACAAGTTAGAAACCTGCGTGAGCGATGGGACCTTGCTGTCTGCGTCTCCCAGCAGATGTCCGGGTAGTTTAGGTCCCCCATGACTACCGCCTCTTTAGCTTTTATGGTCTCCGAGAGTTGCCTCAGGAGCCCCGCATCTATTTCTTCCCCTTGGTGTGGGGGTCTGTAACAGACCCCTACCACCAAATCCCTTTCTCCTTGCCCCCCATGTAGCCTAAACCACAATCCTTCTACTTCCTCAGCCTCGGATTCTGTCTTGATGAGGGTTGATGTATATTGCTCACTGACAAGCACCTGCTAGTGCTTGTGGACACTCTGACTGGATGGACTAAGGCCTTCCCGTGCCGAACCAACCAAGCAAAAGAAGTGGTCCGGGTGATGCTAAAAGAAATGATTCCACGATTCGGAATCCCAGAGGGATTAGCCTTGAATCGAGGGCCACACTTTGTGTCAGAAGTGACCCAGGCAGTTTCCCGGGCTCTGGGGATTCAATGGGACCTTCACACAGCATGGAGACCGCAGTCAAGTGGACAGGTGGAACGAATGAATCAGACTCTAAAAAGACAGCTGGCTAAACTTTGCCAGGAGACTCAGTGAAATGGCCCAAAGCTCTGCCTCTTGCCTTGCTTAGAGTGCACATAGCCCCTAGAGCTAAATTGGGAGTTAGTCCATTTGAATTAATGTATGGCAAGCCATATCCTAAGAATCCAGTGGTGACGCAGGGGAATCAAATACATGTAAAAGGGGAAGGTTGGGTAAAAGATTATTTGTATTCTTTGTCTGCTGTATTGTCTTCTCTCCACAGGTATGTCCAGGAATGACTTCCACTCCCTCTAGATACACCAGTCCACAAGTTCCAGATCGGAGACAAGGTACTGGTCCGGACGTGGAAAGATGAGCTGCTTCAGCCCAGGTGGAAGGGACCGTATCCTGTGATTCTTACTACTCACGCTACAGTGAAGGTTCAGGGGGTAAAACCGTGAATACACTACATTTGGGTGAAGGCCGCACCAGAAGTACCACCTGCAGGAGAAGTTGCTGAGAGTGTCGCACCGGAAGCCGACACAAACGGACACCGTTGGACAGCAGAGCCAGTAAAAGGACTCAAATTTCTGTTTAAATGTCAACCATGTGAAAAATAGTTCTTTGCGTAGGTATAATGTTTCTAGAGTCTAAGGGGTTGGTGCATCAAAAGTTCGATAAGAGTCAAAATGTGTGGGTTCATTTGGCAAAGGACGTATTAAATGTCACTCATCTTTGTTTGGCAGGTGAAATATCGGTTAATGATATTTTCACGTCATGCCTTATAGGGGTGCCCACTCCAATGGAAGCACTCCGGAATCAGACTTGGTTCACATCTGGGGGAATAGGAGGTCCAATCAATTACACTAACAACTCCATGTGGGGAACCATTACCACAGAAAAAACAAAAATTTTCAATTGCTCAGACATGACTAATGTATCTTACAACTACGTTCATGTTATATTACCCCGGGGGCGGTTCCTCCTTTGTGGGAAGACTGCCTATTCATATATCCCAGCCAATGCCACAGGAGGCCCTTGTGCTCTAGGCCGGTTGACTGTCTAGCTACCAGGTAAGCCTAAGATCTCTAGTAAGCGTCACCGGAGAGGTTCAATTTCAAAGGTGCTAGATAAATCCTGTGATAGTGACATAAACCTCCTGAGTGAGGCCGAGGTAATGTCCTTAGCAGTTTTCCTAGTAAGGGTGCCAGGCTTAGTAGTGAATGCTGAGAGGCAGCTTGGTAAGGTGGCCTGTGCCCTGGCAAAGGGCCTAAATACAACTTCACAGGCCCTAGCTGCCCTCAATATTGAAATAAAAGAACTAAGAGGAGCTACTCTGCAAAATAGAGCAGCCATAGATTACCTGTTGCTGAGGCATAACCACGGATGTGAAGAGTTCGAGGAAATGTGTTGTTTTAATTTGACAGATAACTCCGAGTTAATAGAGTCAAAAGTGCAGAAGTTAAAAAAAGGTTCTGTCCCACATTAAGCAAGGGGAAGGGTTCAACTTCTCATAGCTTACTTCTTGGTTCCCTAATCTTTCATGGCTTAAGCAAATTTTCCTATTAATTGTGGCAAGTATGGGTATTTTCTTGATGATCTGTTGTGGGATACAGTGTGCGCCAAAGTGTTGTGAGATACTCAAGAAATCAATTTCTTCCCCCGTTCACCGTGTGATGTTTATAAAATCATCAGTTACAAACCCGATCCAAAACAATCGGGAGAAAGCAAAAAGATTTCTGGAGATGAAAAAGATAGTCGAGAACTATGGGCCTTTTCCATAAGGGCCATAGTCTCGAAGTGGGGATTTGATGGGTACCCCTGAACTTTCACTATGCATTTTCTACTTCGGGAACAGCTTTGTATGTTTGAAAAGTATTTTATCTAACCAAGGGCATAGAGTAGGTTGTTTAGGCTGGGGGAGATCGCTTGTTGCTTAGTTGCTTAATTACTGGCCTCGCTAGAAGGAAAGCTGTATCAACAAAGTCCGGAGCTGGAAGGGGGGTTACTTGGGGGGGAGCTGGAAGGGGGGTTACTTGCTGGGCTTGCTATACATTTCGTCACATCAGCAAGTTTAACCTGTTACGTAGCTATATAAGGCAGACGCCCACTGAGGTGTGTGTGCTTGCTTTGCGAATGATTGCCAAGCACCACTTTCTGCGCAGAAATAAAGATTAAGTTGGATCCTTCAACCCTGTGTGTTTATTGGCACAAGCGCACCGGGCACGAACTCACCATTGTTTGGGGACAACGTTGATGACATTCGACACCTTCCCAATGCCCTATGTGAGCCACCTCATTGAGAGGATTGGAGAGGCTCGGTACATATCCACCCTCGATCTGGATAAGGGCTACTGGCAGATCCCGTTGCAGCCCGCCGATTGCGCCAAGATGGCATTTGGAACTCCTTGGGGCCTGTTCGAATTTGTGAGAATGCCCTTTGGCCTTAACGGAGCAGCTGCCACCTTCCAAAGGTTAATGGAGACGCTACTAGCTCCCCATGCAGCTTATGCTGCAGCATACATAGACGACATCATTATATTCACCTCCAGCTGGGAGCAGCATCTCGAGGCCCTGAGGGCGGTCCTAGGAGAACTCCAAACGGCAGGTTTAACAGCTAACCCTAAGAAGTGCAAGTTGGCAGAGAGGGAAACGGCCTACTTAGGGTTCCGGGTAGGACAGGGAACAATACGCCCCTTGTCCGATAAAGTTAGGGCCATAAGGCAGTTTCTGGAGCCCTGGACTCGTAAACAGTTACGTTCCTTCTTGGGGCTCATCAACTATTACCGCCGGTTTATACCACACTTCACGAGAATGGCGGCACCCCTTACGGACACGTTGGCCGGAGTCTCCTTGGCACGATTAATATGGAACCGAGGAATGAGAGACAGCTTCCACTGCCTGAAGGAGGCAATGTGCCAAGATGTCATAATGCATACCCCAGATTTTAACACTCCCTTTATCTTGCAGACAGACGCCTCGGGATGGGCGTTGGGAGCCGTGTTGTTACAGAATGGGAAGGAAGGCGAACGCCCATTGCTTTTGTGAGTCGAAAGCTTAGTCACACCGAGACAAGGTATGCTACCGTAGAAAGGGAGTGCCTGGCCATATGATAGGCCATAGAGTATTTCCAGTACTATTTCCTGGGGAGGGAATTCCTAGTGATAACTGATCATGCTCCGTTACAGTGGCTAACGAGGAAGCAAAGTACAAACGCCAGAATTACCCACTGAGCACTGGCATTGCAACCTTTTAAGTTCACCATGGTACACCGTCCGGGCACGGATAATTTTGCTGCTGATTTCCTATCCAGATGGGAAGACCCAGACCAGTTCAGAGAACCGGACCACTGCCATGGCATGGAGAACCTAGGCAAAAGGGGGGCACGACACACTACCCAGATGCCACAAGGCGACTTGAAGGGGGAGGTCTGTGACGGCGGCCCATCGCTGTCAAGGACGCAGGCAGAGGACAGACAGGATTGGGGGGCAGCAACACCCCTTCAAGAAAATCCAGGGCCGAGATACTTACCTTCGGGAGTGGCATCGGCGTCGGAGCCGGGATCGCGGCAGCAGCCGCAGCCACCATTACAGCCGCGCGAGCCGGCGCTACACCGGCTGTTTAAACAGCTGTTCCCAATAAGGGGAAGAACTGAGCGAATCATGGCAGCCGCAGCGGCTGTCGTGGGGAGTTTAAAAACCCCAGCAAACCCCGCGGGAAGGGGGAAGCCAGAGGAGGGAAGAGGAGGCGTGCAGCATGTCGCTGCCGCTGCGGCTTCCCCAGAGCCAGAGCCTCAGGCAGGCAACTGGGCATCAGCCCAGCAGCTGAGGCGAGAGCCGGAAACCCCGGTGGGGGCAGGAGGAGTGATCCCCAGGGGTTGCCGGGACCAGAGCAGTGACTCGGGAAGTCCCCCCATTCCCGAGGAGTATTATTTCTGAGAACAGGGGAGAAAAGAAAAGGAATGACCTGAGCTAGCGGCCAGGTCAGGCGGAGGCTAAGCCAGGCTGCCTGAAGACGACCGTTGGTCTTGGGAAGGCCTGTCAGTAAGAAGGGCTGCAAGTAGCGGCGGACGACCATCCCATCGACAGGTGACTGGTTGGTGAGTGGACAGGGTATAGGGGTGGCGGAGCCCCGTGGAACATCTGAGGACCCAACCGTGAGTACCCCCCCCCACGTTGGGCAAGCCCCCCTGGCAGAAGATCTCCACTGAACCCCTCCTTCGAATCACTTATAACATCCAAGTTGTGGCAGGCGGGACGAGGGGGAGGGGCTACCGGACGAAGGGTGGTACCGGACGTGAGGCCCACCGATGTCACAGTAATACTTGGGTTAATACAATGGATCATAGGTGTGTTGTTCATCCTTCACTTGCAGCCAAGGAGCCTGACAAAAGTGTCCTTCATTCATTGTCTGAGTTCTGATTGCTTAGTATTGCATAACAAGAGACTCTGAAGGTGCATCTACCTGTGCAGTTATAACAAAGAAATAAGCTCTGGTGCAGTTTACACCAGAGTTTTTCTCCTGGGCCCAGCATTTACACATGCTCCAAGGACCTCAGCACGTTGAGCTGTGGTGGAGAAGACCTGGGTTGGCAGGGGACCTGGGGAGTCAGCTTGCCAGCCTGGGGCTACTTCACCTTGGTTTTACTGGCTGCAAAGGGGCTGACTTAAGCACAAGGGTGCTACAGTGTAGTGCTAGCTAACACAAGGGTGCTACTGAGCAGTGCTAGCTCCCTACACTGTAGCATCCCTGTGACACAGCCAGTCTATCACAGTCTACACATGCATTGCAGTGCACATAACTACTGCACTGTAGGATAGCACTGTCCGAGATGTACTATCCTACAGTAAAGTTAGTTAATTTACTATGTCCTAATACTAGTGTATGTGTAGACTGTGATGTTTTACTGCAGCGCTAATTAGTCAACTCTGCAGTAAAGCGCACATGTAGCTGCACCATGAATGACTTACCAACCAGTTCATAACAGAGTTTTATAAAGGTATATTTTCCTATATCAACTTCTTTTAACCAAATAATGACAATAAACCATTAACTTTAATACAATACCAAATTTCAAGTACTATTGTTATTAGCTAGCTAACAGTGTTCAGTTAAGTTTTTGAGGTGCTCAGTGCTCTTAAGTGAACCTGTGGATCTCCACTGAGATATCAGTATCACTCATGACAGGTGGTAGCAAGTCTATTAGTTCTGGTAGGGCAATACCCAGCAGCTTAACTATTGGAGCCTATGCAGTTGTCCCTGCCTGACCTTCTTTGACAAACAACTGACATGGTCATCCTTGTCATCCTGGCAGATTCCAGGAACATCAAATCATAGTGAGTGGTTTGCTCTGCCTTGTCTATCTTTCTTCACATCTGCAGATTCCCTTTGGTCCCTTTAGTTCATGACAGAACAGACATTGTTCTCAGTTTATCTTGAACAAAATGGTCTTACAGCTGCCATTCTATAATCTGGCAGAGCCCAATGTAGGTCATAAACAGGCCATTGGCAGAGGTGCAAGTGAAGGTGTGATGGGATCTGATGCAGGATCCCCACAACCATACTTCCTGCCATGCCACACATACATGGCAAGAGGTGTGATGTGGGATCCTACATCAGATCCCATCACATCTTATTGCTGGTGCAGGAGGAGCCTGGGATTATGATCCTGGGTTACCCTTCTACCAGCGAGTAGTAAGCTCTGTGGCCTGGTCACATGGTCAATTAATGGCCTGATAGCAACCAGTCACAAACTTATTACACGTTTTTGTTTTTACATTATTATGCATTATTTCTTGTTTTATCATGCTATTAATTCCATTAACATGTGGCTGGGTAACAACTTAAGATATGCCTAACTGGTTAATCACGTCTTAAGTGTAACGTGTGCCAGAGGCCTGATTCCCCATCCTTCTACAGTGGGCATTTTATTATGCTGACACACTTTCCCACAAACCCATGTGATTAGCATTTGATTTTCAGTAGTGGTTACTTATCTAAAGCCAGTGGGTGCCTATGGACATACTCCAATACGTTCTGTTTAGAATGTGTCAGAGCAGACTCGGGAGCAGATTAATTGAGTCTGCTGGAGTGTTCTAATGGGATGCTCTAGTGTGTCTCACCATCATGTATATTAAGTGTCCTGCATTTTAAAATGGCTGTGGGTGGGGGTGCTTTAACTAAAAATGAGCTTTAGCTAAAGCATCCCCATAGACATTTTGAAATGCAGGATGCTTAATACATATGACAGTGTGAGGTGTTTTAATTAAAGCAGCTCTCTGGGACCTGCTCTAATTAAAATATCCCTCACACCCACAAGCACATCTATAGGCACTCATTCTTCCTATCTTTAAGCAGTTTACAGTGACCATGAAACTATAGCTGATTTTTAGCTGATTCAAATTGGATTAGATAATGCATGAACATATCTTCCAGTAAAGCTATCTCGGGGATGTAAGAATAATTGTCTAGAACAAGTCCGTAGTTTCTTCCCATCAACAAAAGCAAATGTCTGCTTGCATTGTTTCAAGGAGCCATTTTTTGTTCCTTGTCTTGCCAATATGTATTCGCTTGACTTGGCCTGTATTTTTGGCAGTGTAACAAAAACCTTCTCAATGGTTCTGTTCATTTGAGCTCAATATAAAATACCTTTGGCCCTTTTTTAGATTTGTCAATGTCTAAATGATATTCATATACTCTCTCTCTGTTTTTTCCCTTCCTTCTGTAATGACTTAAGGACCACCATTTTAAGCAAACTCCCACCTAAGAGTGAGTGGTCCCCATTAACTTGACAATGGAGAAGGTAAACATAGGAATATAAAACCATAGCTATCCTGTGTCAACAGTCTTATTTACTTTTTGTGGGGACTAAGGTCTCCTACTCATTCAGCAGGAACTTTGGTAAGCACGGTATATGTTTAATTTAAAATAAGCCTTTGAAAAAAAAAACAACTGACATGAATAGTATACCTCTACCTACATTGTCACATACGTTAATAGCTTTTGCTCCCCTGCACTTCTGTCAAATCAAGCAGATTTGGTTGGCAACACTGAAATTGCTCCCAAGTTTTATATTCACATTGCAAATAATATAAATAAGTGGAAAAAAAATCTCTAATTTCACTGAGGTGGTTGCCAGGCACTATAGGGCAATAATTGGTTTCTCATATCAGCTTTAACTAATGATGATCTCCCCTAAATAAATGCATAAAACTCTCTGTACCTACAGACAAACACTACTTTCTCCATTTGAATGTATTGACATTCAGGTTTTGTTAGCACACGTTATGCATATGCCACTTGTTATGTTATGCATATGTCTCTGGATTTGACCCCACTGTTGTAAGAGGGCTGTGCCAGTACCCTGTGTGGATGATGGTTCTGTTTACTAGCATAGTGTTTCAAGATTATAGCTGTTCAAGTAACTTGTTTGGCTTCTAAAACTCCTTACTATATACAGCCTTGACATCTTTGCACAATAGTGCCCTCAGCCTGCTGATTTGGACAGCTAGTTTAAACACAGCCTTCCATATGCAGTTTAATTCCAAAAAATCTTTGTGTTCTTTCCTTGATTGTTGTTGCTGCCCTGCTGGTGACAGGTAACAATAATAGGTCATGCGAACATTTTACTTGTTTTACCTAAAAGAAAAGTTATGTATTTATCTTGCATGGAATTTCTACCTTTGTTTAGCTTTAGCCTAATGTGACTCATTCTTTCCAAATAAACTTTGGATCTTTATGCATGTTTTTTCTGTTTTCCCCAGATCGGATCATCATAAAAAAATACTGCTGTATTCATATGTTGAACGCAGCCCGCAAACCATCTTTCAAAGGGGAATTTTGAATGAATACATTTTAAAACATCAAGTGTTAAATAAATCAATAAATAAAATTTACACCAGTTTTCTCAGATAACTTTTCCCTTGTAAGAAATGAAAACTATTCTTTCTTGGTATCAACATATGGTTTCACTGCACCACCAAAGACCAGCAGATATCACTCTCACTGTTGGTTCTTTTGTTCACGCTGTGTGATTCTCAAAGTAATGAACCTAATCAACTCCTCTTCTATTTTTATGTCTCAGGGCAAGGGGAGTTTTCCTGAAAACAAAAATGAAAAGATGGTTGGACATTTACAGCTGTGCTCTGTACTCTGAGATCTCCTAGAACAGTGGTGCTCAATACTTCCTGCACACTGGCTGCATGAGTGGAGTGTGGGTACAGCCAGTCTGTGGTCCAGATCTGGCCAACAGGCCAGGGCCAAGTCTGGGGCAGTATGCCAGTGTTGGCTGTAGACATGATCCACCATGTGGGGCCATGTTATCTGGCCTGTGGGGCTCCCTACAGACCCAAAATATAGCAGTGGGGTTGTGGTGACAGCTCTAATTGCTGTGGGGCTCCCAGAACTGTGCCAATTAATATCACCCCACTGCCTTGGACCCATAGGGAACACCATTAGCCAGGCGTCTTGGCTCCATGGCCCATATCTAACCTGTAGGCCATACTTTGAGCACTATTGTCTTGGAAGATGTCAGTAACACTTCCTTATTTGTTTTGGTCCCCCACCAAACAAATAAGGGTTTGTTGGTTCCCCACCAAACAAATAATCTATAGGGGTGTGTTGATAGAGATTTTGGGGGCCAATAGCAATAGCCGATATTTAAGGAGGCATATTGGCTGATCTGATTTCCAATACAGCTGCCTGCAGCTGGTAAGTCTGGTGTGGTGGAAGGGGAGGAGGGAGGGAAGGGAATTGGGGGTGCAGATCAATGCCCCCCGCAGTGAGGAAGGGGCCAGGGTCAGGTGATGCCCAGGCTGGGTGGGGAAGGTGGGTGGAGCTGCAGCTTGTGGAGTTGGGAAGGCAGCTCCCACCATTCCTTGCAACCCGGGAGGTCATGGGGGGGAATGTGCCCCTCAGATCTCCATGGGGCAGGGCAGGCTGCACTTGTGGCTGTGCAGGCCTCTTCTTGGTGGGGGCTGGGCTTGGAGCAGGTGCCAGCAGTGCTGGGAGTATGCTGCATCCACCCCAAATTTCACTGCCACTCCGCTCCCAGTGCTGTCACCACCAGCCACCTGGCACAGCCCCGGCTCAATGCCCTGCCTCCACCCACATGCTGGAAAGAGCCAAGGCTGCACTGGGTGGCTGATAGCAGTGGTGCTGGGAGTGGAGGCAAAATTTGGGGTGGATGCAGCATTCTCCCAGCACCTCCGATCCCCACCCTGAGCCCAGCCCCTGCCAAGAAGAGCCCCGCACAGCCCTGGCTGCAGGCCGCCCCGTCTTGCCCTGCCCTGCCCTGTGCAGATCCAGTGGGCACGTGCCCCCCCTGTACCATCCCAAGGTGCAAGCACTGGCAGAAGCAACCTCCTCCACATTGATCTGCCCCCCTATTCCCTTTCCCTTCCCTTGTTCCTCCCCTTCCACCACACCAGACTTACCAGCTGGAGGCAGCTCTCCACATTGCCAGCTGTGCTCCTCATTTCCTAAGTGCTGCGCTGCGGCTGCGCACAGCATGGGCATTCATTGGCCAAATTATTGGCCCCATCAGGCCAATATTCAATACAGCCAGTTTTCTTTATATCCGTACCAATCTGATATTGGACCAATGTAATCTCCAAACTAAACTGTGCCTGGTGAAATGAGACCATTGCTCCTAGTCCTGTCCCCTACAACTACAGAGTAAAGCTCATCTCCCTCCTCTCTGTGATTACCCTTCAGGTTTTTGAAGATTTTTAATCAAATCCTGCCCAGTCTTCTCTCCTCCAGACTTAATAACTCTGTTTTTTTTCAACTTTTCCTCATAAGTCTTGCTTCCTAGGCCTCCTAATAATTTTTGTTTCTCTTTGTTGGACTCTTTCCAATCTTTCTTGAAGTATGGGGCTCAAAATTGGATGCAGTACTCCAGCTTAGACCTCACCAGTGATGAACAAAAAGGAAGAATTGGTTCCCTTG
The DNA here is from genome assembly GCF_030867095.1 of Alligator mississippiensis. Taxonomy (NCBI): domain Eukaryota; kingdom Metazoa; phylum Chordata; order Crocodylia; family Alligatoridae; genus Alligator; species Alligator mississippiensis. The sequence continues at coordinate 73,773,149 of NC_081826.1, forward strand.
ATTTGCAAGAGACGCTCCACACTCCCAGTGATGAACAGTGAGGGCTCCACGATTTAAAAAGGATGTGGAGAAGCTTGAGAGAGTCCAGAGGAGAGCCACGTGCATGATCAGAGGGCAGGAGAAACAGGCCTTATGATGAGAGGGAACCCCACTTGATATCTCCTCCCAATTAAGCACTGAGCTACTGATGACTAGGCATTGAACCAATGATCTAACCAGTTAATGTATTCATCTTACAGTATTTTCATCTTTTCTGTATATCCTTAGCTTGTTAATGAGAATGTAATGGGAGACAGGGTCAAAAGCCTTGGTAATGTCAGGGTATTTCAAATCCACTGCTGTTCCCCACATCCAGATGCTGATTGCTAGAAAGGTGCTGCTACTTTGGCATTCTACTTTGGGATTTAATTTTTGGAAAGTGTTTAAAACTAATCTTAAAACAGTGATAAATTCATATACTCATAGATTCATATATGCTCATCTGTGGTTCCAGGAACACAAATTACTTCTGTTTCATAGAATCATAGAATCATAGAAGTAGGGTTGGAAGGGACCTTGTAGATCTTCAAGCCTGACCCCCTGCCTGGGCAGGAGAGAAACTGGGCTCAAGTGACCCCAGCCATGTAGGCATTGAGCCACTTCTTAAAGACCCCCAGAGTAGGAGCTAGCACTACTTCCCTTGGAAGTTGGTTCCAGATCCTAGCCGCCCTAAATGTGAAGTAGTTCTTACAGATGTCTAATCTGAACCTACTTTCCAACAACTTGTGGCCATTATTTCTTGTTATCCCGGGGTGCGCTGGGGGAAACAAGGTCTCCCCTAAACCCTTCTGGTCCCCCCTAGTGAGTTTATAGATGGTCACAAGGTCCCCCCTCAGCCTTCTCTTGTGAAGGCTGAACAGGTTCAGGTCCCATATCCTCTCATTATAGGGTCTGCCCTGCTGTCCCCGGATCATGCGGGTGGCCCTCCTCTGGACCCTCTCAGTGTTGTCCACATCCCTCTTGAAGTGGAGCATCCAGAACTGGACACAGTATTCCAGCTGTGGCCTGACCAGTGTCGCATAGAGGGGAAGGATCACCTCCTTGGACCTACTTGAGATGCATCTGTGGATGCACGATAGGGTCCGGTTAGCCCTGCCGACCATGACCTCGCATTGTCAGCCCATGTTCATCTTGGAGTCAGTGATGACTCCAAGATCCCTTTCTGCCTCCGTGCTCTCAAGAAGGGAGTTTCCCATCTTATAAGTGTGTTGCCAGTTACTACTGCCCAAGTGCAGCATCCTGCACTTGTCCATATTGAAACGCATCCTGTTTTTGTCAGCCCACCCTTGCAACCTATCCAGGTCTTTCTGCAATCTTTCCCTCCCTGGTAGCATGCCCACCTCACCCCAGATTTTGGTATCATCAGCGAATTTGAACAGGTTACTTTTCACCCCATCGTCCAAATCGCTGATAAAGAAATTGAACAGCGTGGGCCCAAGGACTGAGCCCTGGGAGACTCCGCTGCAGTCTTTGCTGGTTAGTCTAAGCTGTGTAGATTGAACCAACAAACAAATGAACACACATTCACTTTTGATTCCAGAAATGCAGTAACCTTGGTGGGGGTCATAGCAGGGCCCCTGGCATGGCTCTATGAGCACTTGTGGGGCACTGGCCAGGTACCAGAGGATTGGAAAAGGGCCAGTGTGGTCCCCATTTACAAGAAGGGGAGAAAGGAGGATCCTGGAAATTATAGGCCAGTCAGTCTTACCTCGGTCCTTGGGAAGACCTTTGAGAAAATTATCATGGAACACATCTGCAAGGGCCCAGCAGGGGAGGTAATGCTCAGGGGCAACCAACCTGGGTTCATTGGGGGCAGGTCCTGCCTGACTAACCTGGTTTCTTTTTACAGTTAGGTCACAAAGTCCCTGGATGAGGGTGTCGGGGTGGATGTCATCTTCCTGGACTTTAAGAAGGCCTTTGACACGGTTTCCCACCACATTCTCTTAAATAAAACTTGGTGACTCTGGCATTGATGCCTACACAGTCAGATGGGTGGCAAATTGGCTAGATGGTCACACCCAGAAAGTGGTGGTGGATGGGTCGTTTTCAACCTGGAGGAATGTAGGCAGTGGAGTCTGCCAGGGCTCGATCCTGGGGCCTGTACTGTTCAACTTCTTTATCAGTGATCTGGATGTGGGTGTGGAATGCATGCTGTCCAAATTTGCTGATGACACCAAGTTGTGGGGCAAGTTGGGCACACTGGAGGGGAGGGAGAATCCAGCTAGATCTGGACAAATTACAGAGGTGGGTGGATGACAGTAGGATGGAATTCAATGCAGACAAGTGCAAAGTACTGCATCCAGGGAGAAGGAACCAGCAACACACCTATAGAGTAGGGAACACCCTTCTTGGCAACTTGGTGGCAGAAAGAGATCTTGGAGTCATTGTTGACTCCAGGGTGAACATGAGCCGCCAATGCGAGGAAGCGGTCAGTAAGGCTAACCACACCTTGTTGTGCATCTACAGATGTATCACAGGCAGGTCCAGGGAGGTGATCCTTCCCTTCTATGCACCATTGGTCAGGCCACAGTTGGAGTACTGCATCCTGTTCTGGGTGCTGCACTTCAAGAGGGATGTGGCTAGCCTTGAGAGGGTCCAGAGGAGGGCCACTCACGTGATCAAGGGGCAGTGGGGCAGGTCCTATGAAGAGAGCCTAAAGGGCCTGAACCTATTCAGCCTCCACAAGAGAAGGCTGAGAGGGGATCTGGTGGTGATTTACAAACTTACCAGGGGGGACCAGCAAGTACTGGGGGAGGCTCTGTTCTCCTGGGCACTACCCAGGGTTACTAGGAATAATGGCCACAAATTGTTAGATAGGAGGTTCAGGCAGCACATCAGGAGACAGTACTTTACAGTTAGGGCTGCCAGGCTCTGGATTGGGCTCCCAAGTGAGGTGGTACTCTCTCCCACTTTGGGGGTCTTCAAGAGGAGGCTGGACAGATATTTGCCTGGGGTGATATGACTCCGGCACCCATTCCTGCCCAGGGCAGCAGGTTGGACCTGATGATCTGTTTAGATCCCTTCCAATCCTAAGCACTATGATACTATGATACTATGATGCCTGCAGTGGCTCAGGGAAGAAGGGGTTAGGGTTTGTGGGGTGGGTGCAAAGCATCCTGGGATGTCAGGGCAGTGTTTCCCAGCTGGTGTGCCATGGCACAGTAGTGTGCCATCAGGCATGTCCAGGTGTGCCACAGCATTTTGGGCTGGAGCCATGCCCCCTGCCTGCTGCTACTGCAGACACAGAAAGACAGAGAGCATAGCTCCAGCCAGACAGAGGGCATGGCTCCAGCCCCAAATGCTGTCCAGCTGAATGCATGCCATCCCTCTCTGAAAGTGTCCAGCTGGCTGTGCACCACCCTTCCCCCCCACCCCACACTTGGTTGGTGTCTGTGGTGTCTGGCTGGCCAAATGCTACTCCCCTCCCCCTTTCTCTGCATCTGGTGTGCCACGGTGCTTTTTTATTTATGTAACTGTACCATGGGATGAAAAAGGTTGGGAAACACTGTAGAACTATGAGTTAACTTCAGTTAACTGGAAGGGAATGTGACAGAAGTTTAATCAACCAATTTAATTTAAATCAGTTGAGTTAAATTGGATGCTACATCCATCCAGGTTTATCTTAAACTGGTTTCAGCCATTTTGAATGTGTTTTATGTGCATTGAACTTCTGTTCTGTTACAGATTTTAACAAGTTTCTGATCACACCCTTGTGCCCCAGCCAGCCAGGTCAGCATCTACACACACATGACTGCATATTATAAAACTCCATAGCAGGGTAGTACTTGTAAGTACAAGTAAAAAAAAATTATAGGGTAAGACTTGTAAATTTACAAGTAAAAAATTTACAAGTACTACCCTACTGTGGTGTTTATAAATTTACTGTAGCCTAATAGGGCTGCATGTGTAGATGTGAGATTGTTACAGTGGATGATGATTAATCAGTGACCTGGTCTCCTCACTAGGACTAGCATTTCACTGCCCAATGATTGATCACCCACTGTGCTTTGTTGTTATTGCTATGGTCAGAAACAATGTCCTCCCCAGACGAGTTTCCTCACTGCTCAGTCTCATGATAGGTTAATTTCTAGGGCTCCTCCTCCTTTACACCCTAGTCCATCACTCACCTGGGGTACTCAGCGATATGGATTGCAGTATCTATCCTCTCAACTGTCTTCACTCATTTGGCTTATGGATATCTCTTGGCCTAACTTGGCCAAACCTGACTTGGCAAATATATAACTCCAATCAAACAGGAATTAGTGACTCTGGTCCCTTAGGACCTTTCTAGAAGTTTCCTCATCCTAATCCATAATAAAGCCACTTCTGACTTCTCCATAATCTGAATCACATTACTCATAATTCTCATCATAGCTCTTTATACTCTTCAGCATTGTAGGGTCTTATCCCCCAGATTCTATCCTCAGAGCATTTTGTTCCTTCTCTGTTTATTTGGGCTCAAAGGCTATAGGGATCTCACAACATAGGCCAGACCTTGAGCCAACAAATGTCTTCTAAAATCTTTGTGTGGACACCTGTGTCCAAAGTCATTAATTACAGTCCTTTGACCAACAGATGCTTAAGGTCTTTCCTTGGCACAGTCCATATACTGGGAGAGGGACTATTTTGGCCCGCTAGCAGATGCAGAGCTCCCCCATGCAGATCTCTCCCTAATTCAATCCACCTGTCTACTTTCTGTGGGCTGAAGTTGACTTCTATTAAACACCCAATTATCGTCTGACTGTATACCGGTCTTGAATCAATTTCCCAGACAATTTACTTCTTTCTATTGACTCTCCTTTCCAGGGGAAGCATATTACCTGGGTCAAAGATGGTTGGTTGTCCCTCTTTCCCTGCCTCCTGTGGTGGTGGGGATTTGGGGCTCACACTACCAGAGGCTTGTCTGCATCTTTATGCTGACACCAGGTTAGTATTCTAAGTTTCCCCTTTTCATGAGGTAGTCTGTATGATATGTGGTAAGGGCCAGTGCCTCCAAACCCCCCTTCTTGTGGGCAGTTACTTTTCCTACACATCCGTAGGCATAATCCAGCACATCAGTGGCTTCATGGCTCACCTCCTCACTGCTGCAGTAAGTGAAGGTCTCCAACTCCTAGTGGTTGATCCATGCTTCAGCATGAATCGCAGGTAAGACTCCCTGTTTCATCTCTGTCCAGGGGTCAAAAATTGCTTGGACGTCCCCTGTGGTCAGCCTCTTAAGGATGACAGCGACTCCAGTGGTCTTCCAGGAGATTGCCTCTCCCTGGCCAGGCTTCAAGATGTGTCTCATTAACTGTTTCCTGTCCAGCCTGATATCTCTTCAGAGTTGGACTTCTAGGGCAGGCTTGCCCAGAGCAGCAAGTGTAGTGGGGCCAGGGCTTGGCTTCCCGCTACAGAGATGTTTACTGATGAGTTAATTAGGCAGCTGTACAGTAGACATCTCAAGTAGATGCACCCAGTTTATCCAACCCCTTTTTGAATCTGGCCTAACTGTCAGCTTCTACAAAATCTAGTGGCAATGAATACCACATATTAATTACATGTTGTGTGAAAAAAGAATTTCCTTTTGTTAGTTTTAAACTTACTACCCACTAGTTTCATTTTGTGAGCTCTAGTTCTTTTATTGAGAGAGACTGTAAACAATAAATCCCTGGCTTCTTTCTCTTGACCATTTAGTATTTTGTTAACCCTTATCATGTTGTCCCCCCTGCAGCATCTCATTTCTAAACTGAACAGGCCTATCACCTTTAGTCTTTCTTTATATGGAAGATCCTCCCTAAAACTAATAATCCCCTCTCTTCCTGTTGAAGCTGTGCCATGGTGCAGAATAGAATTCCAGGTTTATTGACCTAGTGAAAGAATACAAAAAGCTTGTCTTAGTAGCCTAGGGCACCTATGCATGTACCTGATGCCTGCTCTGACGCATTCTAATTAGAATGCATTAGAGCAGACTCAATCATATGCCAGCAGGGTAATTAGAATGCTCCAGCAGCTTTGGAATAGCATGTATCCAGTGTCACGGTGCATCAAAATGGCAATTGATGGCTAGAAAATGATATTTAGAGATTTGCTTTTAGGAATTGACATGTAGGTAAAGTAGAGATTAGGCCTGTGTGAAGGTGCTAGTATTCACTTTGGATTCGGCCAATTCGGGGGACAGTGATTCAATTAGATGATTCGAATCACTGTCTCGAATTGATTCGGCTGAATCTGATTTGGAGATTTGGCTGCCGCTGAATCAGCTGAATGTCTGAATCAAACAGGCCCCATCTGCCACCCGCTTTCCCAGCCGTGTCAATGGTTGCCCTGCCTGGCCCCCGCACACTGCACTCACCAGCTGCTGCCAGGGAGGGGGGTGATCCCTGCTGCCCTCCACTGCCCTGTGCTGCATGGGGGGCTCTGCCTTGAGCCCCCAGAAGCCCCAGTGTCTGCTGCAACATCTGGTGAGTGTGGGGCTTTTTTTTTTTTAAAGAGCCAGGACACTGGGGCTGGGTGGGGCAACCATTGATGGGGCTGGGAGAGTGGGTGGGGGCTTGTGGCAGAGCCCCCCACACAGTGAAGGGCAAGGGGTGCAGTGGGGATCATCCCCCCCCCACACCTGTGGTGAATAAGGGGCTTTTTTTTTTTGCTTTTTTTTTTTTTTTAAAGTTGGGATGCTGGGGCCAGGTGGGGCAGCCATTGATGGAGCTGGGAGAGTGGGTGAGGGTAAGGGGGTGCTCGGGGGGGTTGGGGGAGCAGGCAGGGGATGGGACCTGGCAGGGTCCCCCATGGTTCCCTCTCTCCTTCTCCTGTTTCCTCCTCCCCCCTACTTACCAGCACGGAGTCCAGGTCCAGCTCCTTGCGGCAGCAAGCGGGGACTGCCCAAATCTCTGAATCTCTCTGAAGCTCTCCAAATCTTTTCCAAATCAATTTAGAGAGCTCCAAATTGATTCAGACATTTTTATTGGTCTCTTGATTTGATTCAGATTTGGAGATTCAACTGCCAATTTGGGTCGAATCTCCTCTGAATTGAATCAGCACCCGAAGCTTTGCACAGTCTTGGTAGATACTGCATTAAAACTTTGGCTCAGGGGAACAGCAAGGGTTAACTGGTTTCTAAAAGCCTGTTTGTGACAAAGTTTCACAGCTTTCAAGACAGACACCATGTCTGAGGCCAACGGACAAACAGGCTGGGAAATTTGCACAGTATTCCCTGAAAACCCATAACAAAGATAAGATAGCTTCAGGTCAAGCTGACCAGCTGAAAACCCCCTGGGATTTCCAGTTTTGGTGGATGGACCAAGTTAGGAGGCCAGGCATACCCAAATTAAGACACCAGTAAATGACCAAATTAAAATGTATGTATGTGATGGGTTTGGGAAAAAAAAGAATTATGCTGATAAAACAGAATGTGGACAGTTTGATGACCACAGGGAGATCAATCAGCAAAGTCCAGAAATAAAGAGTCATCAGAGGAGAAATAATACAAAAGGAGGGATTTTAGAGCAGCAAAAGGTCCCCTGAGTGGGAAGCCTGAAGCCACCATTCCCATCTCACCCAACCCATGGTGGAGGTTGGTCTTCATCCCTCGACCTCTAAGACTGCTGACATTCAAGGAAGAACCACAGGGTGAAACTTGCATGCTGGCCAGGTGTGCCTTTCCTCTCAGAACCCTGGAACTGGTAGATAAATAGAATTGAGGGGTGATATTTCATTTGCCTTCTCTGCATTACTTTTATCTGTTATCACTCTGTATCAATAAAATTTGCCTATTTTCAAATGGAAGAAGTTGTGTTGGGTCTGAGGGCTTGGGTCCACCCATAACAAAGTATCTGGGTCATAAATCCAGTGTTAAGAGTGGTGGGGGTGCTTTAACTAAAGTCCATCAAACAAGCTTTAGTTAATGTGCCCCCAGTGCCATTTTGAAGTATGGGATGCTCTCTGAAGTTTCTCTAAACTGATCCTATATAACATGTTTTGAAAAATATTTCTCGCTACAGAAAGTACTCTGCATGGTGTATAAACTATTTTGTTTGTACCCCTTTCTTTGAATAGTTGAGTACCAGTAATTTGTTTATGGACTAATTTGGTTATGTGGACTCCTGCTCAGAGGGAGTTTGCCCCAGAGGACTAAAGACTGTGGCAAAAGACCTGAGAGGTGGGTTGAATCTGAACCTGCTACAGGACTTTTTTAAAATTAATTTATGCAAGTAGCCTTCATTAATTTGAGCAAATCCATTGTGATCAATGACATAGCATGGATTATTCATATAATAATAATGTTGAATTATTATATTTAGGACTGGGTGTTTAGGTCTAATCCCAATTCCTTCTCTTGTATAAAATAGCTGAATGCGGTAGAGATGCAGGGGCAGGGGAATTCTGATTGCCTGTCCATCCTTAAAGCGATTTTTTGTAGATAGGAATATATTAAAACTTGAGCCCCCAAATGTTGAACTTTTTTGTTATGTATGACAGGAAAGCCTGCAAAAACTTGGGGCTATAAAAATTTAACTCGCTCATCCTTAATAGTTGTCTAATTTTCCTGTCAAACTGGAACAATCATTTCCCTTGGAGAAATCAAATATCCTTTTTTTCTGGTTCTTGGGTAAGAAAGACATGATAGAGTTCTCCTACAATTTTTGAAAAATGCATTAACATTAATTAAGCTGTTGTTTTAACTTGCAACTGTCTTTCAGTGCCATAGCTACTTTAGAAAGCACTAGATGGAGTTTGATAGCCTAAAAGTTTTGAACTGTGCATGGGATCTGTTTGTTTCATACATCATCAACACGCAGCATTTAAAAAATGGCAAAGAGGAATTTCTGCAGTGTATATTTTCTAATCCATGTGCAAAAACATCTTACATGAAAATATACCCAGTGATATTGTAAAGACAACTTTTTAAATCTGAATGTGTAGCAATGCTGTTTATAGAACAAAAATATAATAAGGCTAAAACTACTTGAATTTATGATTAAACATACACAATATTTTTTAAATTGCCATAAGTAGTTACAAATGATGAAAAAAGGGTGGGATTAGGCATGCTTGTGACATTTAAATTATCAGCCCCAACAAGAAATGCTCTTAAACTGCCATTTGAACAGATGAGTAATCTCAAGCGGTTTGTGGATTCAACCTACAATAGGAATATCTCTTGTTCCAATCCTAACTCATGCATGTCTAGGGACAGACATTACACATAAACCAGTTTAAGTGATCAGAAACTGGTTTAAACCTGTAACAGAACAGATGTTCAATGCACATAAACCAGTTCGAGAATGGCTGAAACTGGTTTGAGATAAACTTGATTGAATGTAGTATCAGACTTAACTGATTAGGCTCAAACCAGTTTATGCAATGTCTGTCCCAAACTCCTTGCTGGTTTAAGATAAATCAGACTCCCCCAGGATCCTGGCATGCTTTCTGGGCTGAGTGGACCTCTCTGCTCCACAGCAGAGCTGGCCCCACCCCTCTGCTCTCTAGCCAGAGCAGGGGCAGAGTGTGCCCAGGCGCTGGCCTGCCATGGCCCCTGATGCAAATTGTTCCCTCCATCCCCTCTCCCCACCACCTCCCCACCCTGCAAACCCTGGGGACTGCAGCTGCTGTTTGCCAGCTGCAGCCGTACCTCTATGGCAGGGGTGTCCAACCTTTTTGAATGCGGGATCATGAACTTTTTATCACCCAGTGGGCTGGTGAGCCATATTCAAAGACCTCACAGGAAGCGGTATCACATCAGGAAGTGATGTCATGTGACCTTTGATGCCAATGAAGTTGCAGGAAGTGACAATGAAATGGGCCTGGAAATGTGGTTTAAAATCCAAAATAAAAACAATATAAAAGCAACAATGAAATAATACCAAACACTTGACTAAAATAAATACTGTCGCATAATGAAAGAAGCATAATGCAAGTTGACAGATCAAATGTGGAAAAGATATCAGCCAGAGTGGAAACTAATCAAAGGTGGAGGGATGTGTCTCAGCGGGAGACACCTGCGGGGCACTTTGCAGCCTCCGCCGCACAGCCTTGCAAGGGACAGGCTTGAGGGGAGGGAGGAGGGAGTGGGGACTCCTCAGTGCATCCGAGAGGCTGCAAGAGAGACTTGCGGCTCAGCTGAGCATGGCCACAGCTGCAGCTGGGCATGGAGCGAAGTGGGGTAGGGAGAGCTGCTGCCACACACAGGAGCCCCCTTCTGGGCTCCTCCTTGTCCTCCTGGCCATAGCTTCTCTGGGATGTGCGGGAAAGGCACCCTCTGCTCTGCCGCTGCCCACCTCGCTGCCCCAGTGGCTGCGTGTGCCCACGCTGCCTCCCATCCCCAGCAGCTCATGAGAAGCAGCCCCCTTGGGACTCGGGGACTCGCGCACGGGTGGCCGGGCCCAGAAAGCCGCAGCATCCAGGGGGAGACTGGGTGGGGGAGCAGATGCCACCTTGCTATGGGGCAGGGCAGGGCAGGGCAGTAGGGCTGACGAGGAGGCAGGAGTGGGCCAGCAGTGCCACTGCTTGGCTTCCCACACAGGGCCACTTCAGCAGTGCAGGGCATGGGCACGGGCTCGTGTCGGGGTGGGGGAGGTGGGGGCAGAAGCATGGGCGTTCCTGGATTCACATCTTCCCCGCCAGCAACCAGCATGTCCCGGGTCCATGAGTGGAGCCGCTCCTCTGCCACCCGGTGGCAAAGTTCTCAGGTGAAGGCTCTGTCCTGCACCTGCCCCAAGCCTGCGGCACTGGCTGTGGCCACCCGGGCAGGCACTGGCTCCTTGGGGTAGGTGGGTGGGCAGGGCCACTCAGCAGCTGCAGCCAGCACCGCCCCCAGCCGGGGAGGGGTCTGGCCCCGTGAGGGACCCTGTTGGGTCGTGCCAGGCTGATGTGGTGCGTGTGGGGAAACTTGTCCCTTCCCCTGCCCTTCAGCAGCCATTAGGAAGCTGCTGAGGGGCTGGGGGAGGAACAGGGGGTTTCCCATCACAGCACCACAGGCCACAGAAAATGCCTTGGTGGGCCGCATGTTGGACAAGCCTGCTCTATGGCTTGCCTGCAAACAGGCAGGAATGGGGTTAATCACTCCCTCTGTCCCCAGAGCTAAGACATGCAGGACCAGACTGAGAGGTGGAAAGTGTTGTCAAAGACCTGACAATCATCCGTGGTCACACATGCTGGAGATTTAGTTATGAGAAGCTGCACCAGAGAATGCAGAGAGCTACATTTACATTATAAATCAGAACATGTAAACACAAAGCCTTTCTGAATGCCTGTCTGTAAGGAGACACTCTGCCCTCAGGATTAGTAAGGCTGAATCTTGTCTTTCTGGTTTGCATTTTAAGTTAGACTAAGTTGTGTATGCTGCTTTACTGGGCTGTTTCTTAGCTAAGGTGAAGATTTTTGGTAGTTCCCTGCTGTATGCTTTGCAAATTGCTGTGTTCAATACCTTGTTTCAGAGAGAGGACTTTTTCCCATCCCCTGTGTGCTAGCCCCTGCTGGTGCCTAGCCACACCCCCTCCGTTTCCAGCAGGAAGGGGTGAAAGCCTTGGAGGGTGTCTCTCTTCCCTCCCCTTTGGCAGTGGCTGGCAGGCACACTCTAGCGCCCCCCAACTTCTGGCTTGAGCCACTGCAGGCATGTGCCTGCATTTCCTGGTTTGACAAAACATGTCTGCCCAGCTATTAATCAGTTTAAACTACAAAGCTTAGACTAACCTGCAAAAAGTGAATCAATTCAAGCATGGGCTTTTTGAATATCTGTCCCTAAATATCATGCTTGCTTAGTTCAGTAACCTCAGGATCCCCAAAATTCACTTTTTGTGAGGAAGAGAAGATGATGATCCCAATACTGCCTGGGAGCAAGCAGGAGCTGATGAAGAAAAAGAGATCTTGCCAGGAGCCATGCTTCTGGAGTTACTGCTCCGTAAAGTTAGGACAGCCCCAGAAAGGGATGGAGCCGATAAGAGACCTGGATGAAAGAGGGGAGAGTGACATGGCCAAAAGCGGGGAAGTGGTGAAGAATCGTGATGGCTAGAGTGACAGAGAGTTGAACAGCTGCTGGATGGCAGATTGAAAAGAGTTTCAACTAGCAGAGCTTGACTCTTTTTTGACAACTTGTCAATATAAGCAAGATATTAAAAAAAAAAAAAACCAAAAAAAATTGGAAAAACACAGGAAAACTAGGAGACCGGCAGATACAAGTAAAAATCTTTCTTTTATGTTTTATATTAAGAAAAAAATCAAAGAACTAAAAGTGAAATTGAATATATTAAACCTACCGCTTAAAAAAAGGAATTTTGGGATCCCGAAGCTGACGGTTGTCAGAAAGACTTTTATTCCTAGATAAGTGTATCCCTAAGAGAAGGGTATGCAGAGTTACAGTATATTATTACTGTTTCCTCTTGTTTGGTAGTTGAACCTAATTTCTTTATGTACAGGACATAGTTTCTCTGGACTCAAGTGAATACAATCTGGAAAGAAGTGGAGAAAAAAATTCCAAACCATTTAAGACATAATAATTTATGTTGTGTAATTACAATTAATAAATGACAATTAACAGAGAAAATAATTGATCACTGTGAGTTTTTATAATAGGCAAGGTACTATTTGCATAGCCTTAGAAGAAGATTCCAAAAGTTCTGTGCTGGAAAATAAATCAACATATTCCTGTTAAAAATCTAGTGGTGTTTAAATCCATCCCTCCCGATAAAAGAAGAAAAACATATTTCCATCAAAATGTGGCAGGTGAAAGTTGGGATCGCCACTAAAATAAATTGATAAAATAAATAATCATATTATCGCTTGTAACTTCATTTAAAAAGTGGCAGAAAAGATGTATCTTCATAGAACGACAATAGGGCATACTACACCACACTCTGTTATTTAAATACAGACTAACTGCAGAGAATTACTGAATCATATAACCACTCGTTAATCCTCTGTATCTTTCCTTTCATTTCAACAGACATTGAGATGTCTTGTTCTTTAGATTAGTGAGGGGCTCTGTACCCTGCAAAACTCAATGCACTCTCTTTCCTTTCAGTAGACTAGCATAGGGATAACTGCTAAAAAAGACTAGTTCAGATTAGAATAATTCTGAATATTCTGTTTTTTTTCTGGAGATGTGTGTGTGATCAAGAGGACTGTTTATGTATTTAAAAATCTTTTATTCTATCATTACAATGATCCCTTTATTGTGATGTATTCCATTTACTTTCCTCTTGTATATTTTTTTTCTTTTTAGAATTTAAGCAAGTATGGACTCTCTCTCTCTCTCTGTTTGAACAGCACTTTTCTTATGGGATTACCAGGATTGACTACTTACACATCTTTCCAAATAAACTCTGACACTAATCACTAATGAAACATTCTGCATAATTGTTAACACAAAATAATAATGTAGCTAACTTTTTTAATGGGTGAAATGACTGTTTAATATAATTTTCACACAATTAGTCAGGAGCAGCCCATAACTTCTCAGAATTGGCCTAGACAGATTATAGTCTTCTGATGATCTTGGTTATATGAAGTCTCTCTCTCTCTTGTTCACATGGGTATCTGCAAGCTCTTGGTAGGAGGAGTAAATTGAAGGTCTTGCTTGCAATAGATTCTCAATCCTCTCTTTCCTAGCTGGGAATAGTTTCCTTACTTTTCTGGGACACAGCATTCTTGACTGAAGCTCACCTGTCTGTGCTTTACTTACTTTTTGGTACCAGCCTGCAACAGAAATAACAGGGAGGCAATTACAGCAGGGGTGGCCAACCTGCAGTACAATGGCCACAAGTGGCAGAGGTAGCCCCTGTGTCTTGTCATGTGGTAGATCAGGGAGGGAGCAAAAAGCAGAGCAACAGATTGAGTGGGGAAGGGCATCAGAGTGGTGCTTGGGAAAGGTACAGGGCTTAGGTTGTAGCACACCTGCCAATAAAGCTGGCCTCCACTAAACTGGAGGATGCACCAGGAAGACAATCTCTGAACACATGGCTAGAATGCTAGCTGAAGTTCTAGTACTTCTGTAAAATTCTATCTTTATTAAGAGAACTATTTCCAATCCTGAAGTCTTCACAGTGAATGGAACAGTTTATTTCCTTCTCTCAAAGTCTACCAGTCTGTTCCTGTGTGAAGGTTCCTTTCTATAAGAATAGGTCCTTGAGCAGTCAGAGGTCACTCAACCATCTGGGTCTGACTTACAGAACTTTCTGCTTATCTCTCCTCTTTTCTCCTGCCAGAACTCCAGGGAGGAGAGGTCTGATATCATGGGATCCACAATACATTGGCTATCTTGTAGCTTTCTATCCCACTTTCTCTTGTTTAGGGGACCAAGGGCCTCCTGCTGCCATCTTGGTCTTTTATTTGTCATAATTTCTACAGGACAAGGGAACTCAGAAATAAAATATAAAGGTGGCTGAAAAAATACAGCAGGTATAGGTTGCTTTTTATTCTTCGTTCAGCCACATTCTGATCTGTTCCACAGAGTCACTAACCAGGAGGTTAATTGTAGCTGTAAGGTACCAGGATGTAGATGATCACCAAACTAAAGCTGCAAGTCAGGGGCCAGCTTTCAGAAGACAGTGGCCTGGAGTAGCCTCAGGAACAAGGATTCAGCAGGCTAAATTGCCTCCAGCTGGACTTTCCTGCCTGGGCTAGGAAAGGCATGCTGCCTTGACTTCTGACAGGGACCAGTAGGTCTTACTGTAATACCAGTAACAACATTCCAGATACATTAGATATACACTTAATTATACATAGTTGTTGTTTTCCTCTAAATTATATTCCTATGTTGGCTAAAAGAAAATTGTTCATATTTGGAGAAAAAAATCACCATTGTGGCTCTTATCCCCTAGTGAAAGTCTGATAGGTAGCATTATCAGAATTTATATAGTAGACAGGTTCAAAAATGGAGGATTAGAAACCTGCTGCAAGCTGAATAATAAGGGATAAGGGTTTTGAGGCTAGCAAACCAGCATCCCAGAAAACATTCCTCAAATAAAAGCTCTTGTCCCAGCAGAAATTATAGCAGGAAGAAAATGACTGGCATAGTGAATTATTGCTAAATGCGCAAGGGTTAGCATTTTGAAATTGTGTTTCCATGAGAACCATGTGTAAGATACCACTAAATTGCTCTGAGTACAAATGCATCTGAATTGGAACCTGAGGACTAATGGAATGAAATGAAAAGAGCTGCCAATTTGTACCATAAGCTGGTTTTGCTAGAGGTGTTCTGTATTCTTGGTAGGGATACAGCTGCTAATTTTGAGCAAGATTCTGCTCTGAGACTGAAGGAACCATGTTATACCGCCTTTGACACAACAGAGCTGTAGCAGGGTTAAGTTGCATCCATTATAAATGTTGTAATGCCATGTTAACATGCCTTAGGTTAACTATGTTTCCAGTTCCTATGGACCAAAACAGTACGTAGAGGAAGCCTGTGAAAGAGCTATATTGCTGTACCATCCTCAGCTGAACCAGAGAGCCTAAATTAGGATAAGAAGTCCACTGAAGTTAATATAAAGTTACATGTTGATTTGAGTAGACTTGGATCATGCCTTTGGTGTCAAAATTCACTGACGTCCTGGGAATTTCTTCATTAAAAAAAAAAGATCATTCTTTGTCCCAATATGCCTTTGGCAGCTTGCTTGCATAAATAATTATAAAATCAGTACATGGACTCCCCCCATCCCTGGAGATCGGTATATCTATCATTCATTGAGGGAAGACAGATCTCTCACAACATGAATTCTATGTGATAATGACTTTGGGACTTACTCTACTTCCACTGAAATCAATGGCAACATTCTCACTGATGTTGAAAAAATAGTAATAGGGGTGGTGCCAACCTCTTCCAAGTGGGGAGGGGTGAGGGTTGAGGTGGGCTAGACAGAAAATTGTGGGGGTTGCATTATACATCTTCCAGCCAAACATAATTATTCATTTTTTTTTAAACAATACCCCCTTAAACATGTGTTTTATCTATGTTATCTGCAAAAGGAAAATATATATAAACCAGTGAAAAACTGACAAACAAACAATAATGCATGTACAAAGTTTTGAGATACTACTTATCCTGAGAAGATTTCACTTAAGGACAATCCTCCTTTTGTGGTTCGCAGCAAAAGCAACGACGTCTGTACGTAGCAACATTAGTGCTTTTGCTCTAGTTGAATTTATAGAAAATAAGGTGAGGTTACTGGTTCAGCTGTCTCCACTGGTATTTTTTATGTAGTTTTTTAGTTGATATAAACAAGAAAAGCTATGTTCACAGGTTGCTGAGCTAACAGGTAATGTCACCCCAATACACACAAGCTTGTAGAGATCAATTAAAGTGTCACAATTTGGTCATTGTTGAAAATTTGAGAGTGGAATTGACAATGTGGCCCTGTTGCTTTTTTTCTTTCTAGAAGACATCATACTGGATGAAGTTCAGCAGCCAGATTATCTTCCTTAATCCCATAATGCACAGCCATCATCAGAATGCACTGTTTATCCAGGAACAATTCAAGTTTTGCATTAAGTGCAGACACACCTTTCAGAATGTTGCAAGAGTGATGTGATAAGTGCTGATTTAGTTCATCAAGCATTTTGCCTATTACTGGGTAGAAACAGTGGTTTCGCTCATCATCAGTGTTGTCAAGGGCTGTTGTTCCCCTATTTTAGAATTGACAATGAATTGCTGTAGATGGCATGGTTTCACTCATTTCCTCCCCTGTTGTATCAATCCAGCTAGTCCACACAGGTCACTTACGCTGCTCCATATGTTTCTTCATTGTGCTTGTCCTTCAGGGCACATATGACCTAGTGAACAAGATCAATCGCAGAGGCCAGTTGCATGCCAGGAGACTGTAGATGATCAGACATTGTTTTTGTAAGTCAGAGAATATTCTTCATAAAGGTAAAATTAACTGTAAATGACTGATCAATCAGTGTATACAGTGCTTTTGCCTCGGATGCTCTGTGTGCTGGTTGATGACATCCGTTAGCATTGCACATAAAGTTGGCAATATTTTTTGTTTTGCCTAGCAAGCAACATATTGACAAGCCCATTGTGTGTCAGATAGGTTTTTTTTTTCCTTTTCAGTTCAACTGGTTTTTTTGAGGGCTCAAGTTCCTTCTGTTTTTGAATGAACAGATCATGTACAACTGATCCAGAAAAAAAGTTTTATAGCATCTGAATTGTGGCAAAAAACTCAGCAGCTGTTTGCACATTGAAAACACATTCAATTAAAACTAAATTGAGATAATAAACATAGCAGTGTACATAAACTGATTGTGCAACTTCTTTCTGAAACCTCCTGAACACCCAGATTGCACCCAGACATTACAGCAGCCGGGTCATAACACTGGCCTATGTATGCATTTTTATCAATGTTGCATTTGCAAAGCGTATGCTTTATTTTCTCCAGGAGGGAGTCAGTGTCAAGACCCTCTGCTAGCACAAAGTGTAGAAACTCTTCATGAACGATGACATTATTTAAGTAGGGCACACCTACAAATATCTGTTCATTCTTGCTGATATCTTTGTACTCATCTACCTGCAAAGCAAAGTGCTCTGCTGCCTTCATTTCCTCACTTATTTGTTTTCTAATCATGTTTGCCATTATATCCACGACTTCATTCTATATATCGTATGTACATATTTTGCATTACCTGGACCATCTAACAGTTTCTTTTTAACCATGTTGTTGAAATGATTTAGCAAATGTAAAAGTTCGAAAAAGTTACCTCTGTTGGTAGACTGCTCATCACATTGTGCAATATTTTGACACATTGTGAAATGAAGAGATTCTACTACTGTTTGCATGCACCTTCAGTTTTCCTCAACAGCTTTTGCATAAGCAGAATTCATTAAATTAATTACATTTTGTATCTTGGACCCCTCTTCTTTTCAAAGCTTGAATTCGGCCCAGGCTCCCATAGCATATTTGTGTGGTACAGCTGTCTCATGGGTTTTCAGAGACACACTGGCTTTCTTCCAGTTCCTGAAACCGTCAGGGGTGAAGGCAGTTTCATTATGTCCAGACACGTGCAAAATGCTGACAAGTAAAACAAAATGTGACATCCAATGCAACTGAGTACTTTAACCAAGAATATTGTTCATACCAGGTACAATTAAAAAATCTGGCTTGAGTGCCATATATTTGTGAAGGATATCTTTTAAGTTCAGGGCCTGGTCCATCACTTGGAAAATTACTTATCATCAGGCTCAGCGGGGCTTTTTGCAGTATTAATGGCAGGAACACTTTTTTCTATGTCATCTTCTTCAACCTCATTTAAAATAGCGACACACAGTTCACCACTCTCGTTACCGTCAAAAGATACGACTTCAGTAACTCCATTATCCTTGTCCTCAATTTCAATGTTTCCAACTAGAGCAGTAATCTCTACTGAGTTGGCAGTCTGTACTGGGTGCTTGTTTACTGCTGGTTTATGGGTTGTCACTTATTTGTGCCCTTTTTTGTGGCATTACAAAGTGATCCATACCAAACTGATCGTGACAACTCCCGACAAACATAGATACCTCGGCTTTGCTGCTTCATTCTATCATGTTGTTGACCTCCAACCTACCGTTATGTGACATGCTATGAGATTATGCTAATATTTACTATTTATCATGCTATGCTCAGTTTCACAGTAATGTAATGTATAAAAGGGCTTCCTATAAATAAAGCTGCAGCTGTCAGTGAGAGTTGCTGACTTGCTGTTTTAATTAAAATGTACACATGTGGATCAACACCGTGTCCAACATCATCCACATCATCATCATCATCATCATCATCATAACTTTTTTTTACCTTTATGCTGGGAGGACTGGCTATGGGGGTGCTAAGATTAATTTTGGGGCAACTATAGCCCCCCCACAAGTCGTCCCGGTAGTGCTGCCCCAGTAGTAGTTGGATCTGGTTCTATGTAACTTGAATAATTTGTGACTTTAATTTATGTGCAATAGAAGGAAACATCAGATCACTACAAAGGATTCTGCTTGTTATTAAACATAAATTGGCAATCATGAGGATCAAAGTAGTAAAGCGAACTCATCAGGCAGACAGAGATAAAATACACTAGAGTATTAGTTACTGGGAAGTATAGAAATGGACATATTTTAAAGTTAATGGCAGACAACACAATAATTGCATTCCATTAATGGTGTGAGAGGGCAGATTGCCCTCTTAGCAGCGCCATCTGGTCCTAGAGCAGCACCTGCTCTGAACTCCAAGCTGATTGGCTGCAGAGCCATCTGGGCTGAGTATATAAACCTAGGCCCTTGATGTGACCTCTGACTGCTTAATGCCTAACATTTAATAAAAGTTCAGCCTTGCTCCTACTTTTTACCTCAAGTTCTGGACCATAGTATCTCTCCTTAACCCTCCTTTTATGCACTCCTGGCTCCTGGCCTTTGGTCTGACCTGAACTACTAATATGAACATTGGTTTGGGTTGGACATATGACTCTGACTACCTGGTTGATCCCTTTGCACAGCCTTGACCACAGATCTGGATTCTCCACAGGCTCGGGTACTGGGCTTGCTTCACATTCCTTAAAATTGTTTGTGCCCCCTTTCTTACAAGAGGTGAGAAAATTGTGCTATTGTCACTAGATATTATTTTCTAGGATAAGAACAATATTGCAAATTGTCTTTGGAACTGGTCAGTAGATATGTATTAAAACATTTCTCGCTGAACCAAAAACTATTAATGGAACAGTCTGTTTTTGACAAGTCTCCTAATTCACACATTGTTTTTGTTGAAATAGAAAATTCAGAAGTTTTGAACCACTTAAAAGCTGTCAGAAGATGATATGAACATCTAAAAGCAAAATTTGCCCTTTCTTTTTGAGAACACCTCTCTCTCTCTTACTGCCCACTCTGACCCAAAATGGAGGTGATACGTAGTGAACTGGTGACCTTCACTGGCAGCTGCTGCATGGCATGCTTATCTACCAAGTGGAAGTGGTAGCATTGGCAGCCTGTTCTTTCTGTGAGGAGGAGACTCCTTTCTATCCCTTTCTGAACTGTCCCTAGCTGCAGTCCCTTCTTAGCTGGCTTCACTGTCTTCTTTGCTGCCTTTTCCATTCTAGACTTGGAACTCTAAAGTTATGTGCTTTTTCTCTATCCTGTACCAAGCAGCTGAAGGCAGTGTGATCTGCTTGGCCAATTGCCTGCTAGGGCAGGCCAAGATAGTGACCCTGAAAAGTCACTGAAATTGGCTCACAAGGGCCAGTTCTAATGGTGCCCTCCAACTCTTCTGTTTCTTGGTTCAGATGCTTATTAAATGTGGACATTTCACCTTGAACTAAAATGTGGACCAGTCTGTATCACACTGAGCCATTGAGGGGGTGCTGTGCAGAAGATGGTCAGTTAGTCCTAAATATATATCCCCCTGGAAAGCACTGTGGAGAAAAGGGGATTTCAATCTCTGGTGATATGAGTGTTTTGTTATTGATGAATGTTTTATATTTGGCCCCTGGGGGTTAACAGGGCACACACACTTTTGTATTTTCTCCTTTCTGTTTGTATATTTTCTTTTAAACCATTATTGAACAGTCAAAATCCTCTCCCTCATAATAATAATAATAATAATAGCAATAATAACATAATAGCAATAATTTTATATATTGAAGATTCTGTTTTTCTAGTAGAACTGGCTCATTGGGATTGAGTACTAATGGACAAGAAATTATTTGAGGGTCAAAATCCTAGCTCCATTGAAGTCTATGCTCTTAACCTGAGAAGGCACATAAGCCTTTTACATTTTTTTTTTACCACAGTGTCTATGCTAAATACTCAAATACTTGAGGACAACAATTATAACATATTCTTTCTTTCAAAGAAATTTAGATTTTTTTTATATACGTTTATATTTGGTAATGCAAATTTCACTTTTTCAAATGATCTGTATTTTCAGATCAGCATACTAAGCTTCAGATACCATTAAAATTCATAGCTCCCTAGGCACCATTGTTTTGGTCTTTGTGGTTACTGGTTCAACAAGGAAAATACCATTAATTGGTTCTTAAAGGTATTTTCTTAACTTCTTGGCTACAAATGTTTTTCAATGAAAAAAGAAAACATTTTAAATCTGGGATACAGTGTTCAATTAATGCCAAGGTTTTAATTTTGTCCATCTTTTCGCGAATGTAAGGGTCAAGAAGCTGCAATACATCTTATAAAAATGATGAATAAGTTTGAAGGTCTCATTTCCTCTCAGGAACATTATTTCTGATTTGTCATCATGGTATCTAAGGAAACTTCTGTTCTTTTTGTTAGATCCACTCGTTATAAGAATATTGAAGTATGTGCTGATTAAAATATTGTCTCTGCTGCTTTCCCATAATTAATGTAGTGAGACTATTTGATGTTGCCCTTCAGCCTGTGTTCTGATTGGGAATTGGGATAATGTAGAAATAAAAAAGGAGGAAGTGCAAGCATAACACTTTCTGCTCACTTGGTCTTGAACTCCTTTCTATATAGCAATTAGAGCTTTTCATTAGAACTCAAGGTGCCACAACAATGAAGAATATAATTGGTCTGAATTCATCCCTAATTTACCTCCACTGGAGTCAGTGGAATGACGTCAGGGTAACTTTTACCATTTATTTAATCATACAATTCAAATATTCATGCAATTTAATTGTCTCAAACTTCATGTCTGTAAGCACTGAAATGACTATTAATAGTCTATCCAGTAGTAGCAGGAAGCACAAATCTGCAGTTGGACTGGGGTATGCATTTGCTGAAGGACAAGAGAGAGATGCCAAGATCAATGAAGACAAGTGTGGCAACAGAAAACATGAAATAAAATGTTGTTTAATGACATCTGAAAAAGTGCCATGTGTGTAGCTCAGTCAAGCAAGTTCTGGATATATGAAACCTGAAGTACTTATTCAGATAAAACTCCCACAGAAGTATCTGGCATATGTAGCACCTAGAGAGCTGGATTTATTCTGTAGTTACACTCTGATTTTGCATGCACTTACACACATTTGAGCAGTTTTGTCCATTTCAGTGGAATTGTACTTGGCTTTAGTACTACTGATTGACAAATGGAACTATGAAAATATATAACTGGCCTAGATTGAACATGGTTTAAGAGTGTGGAAGATCTGTACTTTGGGGCCAATAATAAGGGCCAATACCAGCTTTTGAGAAGGCCATTCTTTCTTTCCCCATAGGCAAAAGAATAATTCTTGTTCATGCTACTATGCTTTACATAAGAAAAAATAGATATTTAATGAAGAATTTGGCAAACTGTCATCTTAGGAAGCTTATGCCTCTCTGAACCAGTTAGGTCCTGTCCTGCCATCTACTACCATACTTTATAATCAGTTGTGCTGTCTGACCTATGTAAGACTATTTAAGACCTCCTATCTAAGCTGTCTTTTCTTAAAGCAGAATATCCTCATATATTTCATAGACATTAGGGCTGGAACGGACCTCGGAAGATACTTGAGTCCAGCTCTCTGCCCCAAGGGGCAGGAAGTCAGCTGGGGTCATAGGATCCCAGCAAAATAAGAATCCAAATTTCTCTTGAAGGCATTCAGTGTAGGTGCTTGAACCACCTCTGGTGGCAGGCTATTCCAGATCTTGGGGGCTTGGACAGTGAAGAAATTCTACCTTATGTCCAGCCTGAAATGGTCTTGCAGGAGTTTATAACCTTTCAACCTCGTCATCCCTTGGGGGGCTCTGGTGAACAATCGTTCCCCCAGATCCTGGTGAACACCCCTGATAAACTTATAGGTGACTGTAGCAAGGCACTAAAGTGCCTGCTCCTTGGAGAGCCGAGATAACCCCTCAGGTGCCAGTTGCTGAGGCAGCTGGGGGAACTAATGACTCACACCTGCCTAGACAGCTGACAAGAAGAGGCAGGGCCTGGCTCCTATATAAATCACAGGCAGGAGGCCAGGAGGCAGTTCCCTACCAGCAGCCAAGGAGGAAGGAGCTCTCAGTCATGGAAGAGAGGAGAAGCCTGAGACAGGAGCAATGGCTGACACTGCTGCGGGATGAAGAAAACTCGGTAGGCTTGAGCTTGATTATAGCCGGGTGGCTTTTGTTTGTGTTATAGCCCAGGGGCTTGTGTTTGTGTTGCTGTTTGTCACTGGTGGTTTGGGTGAGGCTATTAGGGGTTGGAGGAGGCCTCATTGGAGCCCACAACAGTGTGGGAACCCCAGCACCAGCAAGGACGCAGCATTCAGGGTGCACAGACCCCAGCTCCAGAGAGGGGCAGCTGAGAAGCCCCAGAGAAGGGGGTGTTGCTGAGAAGCCCCAGTGCAGGCATGGTGAGCCCAGAGAGAGGGCGGCATTGCTGAGAAGGCCCTGGAGAAAAGGGCGGAGAGCCCAAGTGCTAGAGAGGGTGGGGAGAGAGAGAGACTGGGCTGCGGAGAGTCCGAGTGCCAGGGAGGGCGCAGAGAGAGAAAGACATAATGTCAGTCACATCTGCGAGGCTTGGGGCGTGGTACAGGGATGGTTGGAGCCACACATAGCCCATAAGGCTGGAGTGTACGGAACACTCGCTATTGTAGAGAAACTAAAGTTAACAGGAGAACCGTGGACCATAAGACAAAAGGCAGCCTCCCTATAAAATATATATATAAGATCAAAGTCGTGGCGGGTGAGAATTGGAGGGTGCCATTCGGCAGCTTGACACGGTAAAGGAGGCGGCAGGGGAGAGCACGGCGACCCTGACCGCCCTCCTGTTACAGTGACCATCAGATCGCCCCTGAGCCTGTGCTTTTCCAGACTAAAGAGTCCCATAGCTCTCAGCCTGTCGTTGTAAGGTCTGTTTTCCTGACTTCTGATCACGTACATGGCTCTTCTCTGGACTCTCTCAAGCTTCTCCACAACCTTTTTGAATTGTGGAGCCCAAAACTGGATGCAGTACTCCAGCTGCCGCCCCACCAAAGCCAAGTACAATGGAAGAATGATGTCCCGGGATTTGCTTGAGAAGGAACTTGGCCAGTCCACTTCTGACTCCAATGTCCACATCATTAATGAAGATGTTGAACAATATATGTCCAAGGACAGAGCCTTGGGGGACCCCACTGGTCACAGGGTACCATGATGATTGACTTCTGTCAACCACCACACTCTGGGTCTGACCATGGAACCAATTCCCCAGCCAGCGGATCATGGTGGACTCAAGGCTGCAGTTGGCCAATTTTGCCAAGAGGTGATCATGGGATACCAGATTGAAGGCTTTTTTGAAGTCAAGATATATGACATCAATCGCCTCTCTCTTGTCCAGGTGATAGGTCACCTGGTCGTAAAAGGAAATAAGATTGGTCAAGCAAGACCTACCCTCAACAAACCCGTGCTGGCTATCCCTCAGGATGTTGCCATCGGCCAGTCTGTTAAGAATGGCCTCTTTGATAATCTTTTCTAAGATCTTCCCCGGGATAGAGGTCAGGCAGATGGGCCTGTAGTTAGCCGGATCCACTTTCCTCCCTTTCTTGAAGATAGGCACCACAATGGCCTTCTTCCAATCTTCAGGCATTTCACCAGAGTGCCAGGAGTTCTCGAAGATCCATGCCAGGGGATGGGCTATGATGCTAGCCAGCTCCTTGAGTACCCTGGGGTGTAGATTGTCAGGGCCAGCTGACTTGAAGGTGTCCAGCCTCTCAAGGTGTTCTTTCATGAGGTCAACATTGATGGAAGGCAGGGAATCTCCCTCACCCAGGCCTCCCTGTCCCGTAATGGGCAGGGGCATCTGATGGGACTGATGAAAGACCGACGCAAAGTACCCATTTAATAGGTTGGCTTTTTCCTGGGCGTCAGTTGTCAGTTCTCCCTTCTGGTTTAGCAGGGGTCCATTGTTGCCCTTGCTTTTCCTCTGGCTCCCAACATATCTAAAAAAGGACTTTTTATTTTCCTTGATACTTATAGCTAGTTGGAGTTCTGTTGCAGCCTTGTCTTTCCTGGTTCGCTCCCTGCAGGACTGGACCAGTGCAGAATATTTCTCCTTGGAGGTGGATCCCATCCTCCATCCTTTGTAGGCCTTTCTTTTTAGCCACAGGAGGTCTGCTAGATCCCTGGAAAGCTAGGGGGGCTGATGCGCCCTCTTGCTTCCTTTCCTCTGAGATGCGATAGCCTTAGCTTGTGCAACAAGGATCACTCCCTTAAGGAGCAACCACTCTTCCTGAACTCCCCTCCCTTTGGGGTCGTGATCCCTTAGGGCCTTACCAACAAGCCTCCTGAGCTTGTCAAAGTCAGGTTTCCTGAAGTCAAGGACTTCTGTATTGCTGACTGACTTGCCAGTTTTATGGCGGATGGTGAAAGTGATCAGCTCAGGGTCACTGTCACCCAGCTTCCCGTCAATCATTAGGTCATTGATTAGGTCATCCCCCATTGCCAGTACCAGGTTGAGCAACGCTTTACCTCTTGTTGACCTGTAGACATCTTGTGTCAGGTAGAGGTCATCCACACATGAGAGGAAAATTTGCAACCACTCGGATTTAGCTGAGCATTCTTCCCACGAGATGTCTGGGTAGTTGAAGTCTCCCATGACAAGCATAGACCTGGAGCATGCGGCCTCAGCCAATTCCCTGGTGAACTCCTGGTCAAGCTCTTGACTTTGGGTGGGAGGTCTGTAGTAGACTCCCACCATCCTGTCCCCTGTGCCATGTTCCCCATGGATTTTAACCCAGAGGGTCTCCAGCCATCCACACTGGTCACCAAGATCAGCTTGCAGGGATGTGTAGCTCTCCTTAACATAGAGAGCTACTCCCCCTCCCCTTTTGTCCCCTCGATCTCTCCTGTACAGGGTATAGCCATCTATACCTATGGTCCAGTCATGGGTGGAGTCCCACCAGGTCTCCGTTATCCCTATGACATTCTAATTATTTGCATTAAGCAGGAGGACAAGTTCCTTCTGTTTATTCCCCAAGCTCCTGGCATTTCTGTATAGACAGGCAAGTGTCCCCTTGGGGGCCCTTGCCTTGCCTACTGTGTTTTCCAGGGCTGGGACAGGGGTGGGCTCCCTTAAGCGCCTTGGCCTGCTGGCTTTACAAGCATTGCTCAGTGGGTCTGCAGTGGCGGTAGTCCCCCTGTCCCCCGGCGGGCTTAGTTTAAAGCCTGGCGGAGCAGGTCCGCCAATCTGGCTGAGAAGAGCCTCCTCCCCAGTGAAAGAAAGGAAGCCAGGTAAGTCAGAGTTAAGGCTACTTTGGCATCTTTCAATACACCATTCTGATGTGCTGTTAGGGGGAGTGTTTTCCTTACAAGAATTTTGAAACATCAGCTGACACTATAAATTCTGAAGTATCTAGGTACAACAGGTGACATAATGAAAGGCATTTACTTCTTAAATTAAACTGTGACAATAGATGGTTAGAACCAGGGCTAGATTCTGGCATTCTCATTCAGGCAGAATTCCCTCTTGGTAAAGGATTTGTTTGTTTAAAGACATCTGGTTCAAGCCCAAGAATCAGACCTTAGTCAAGTAGAACAAGTTTTCAAATTGTTGTCGTATCATGCGTGCCTATTTTGCAAGCTCTGAGCAACAGGTCAGCTTTTGGGGTGTCCTCCATATAATAATCTAAATGTAAAATTTCAGGCATGCATAACTCAGTTCTTACTTCATGCATTTTTACTAAGAACATTCTTGAAAGCTAGAGTAATATGTATGAAATAGAAATCATGAGCTAGAGTACATTCTGAGAAGGGTTGTTTTTTTTTAATGTCGTTTCCCTCCTTTTCCCCCCCCCTTTCCTCAACTTTGCATAATTTTATAAGTGCCTGGGGTGTGTGGGTGTGAAAAATCAATACATGTTTTGCTTAGGTTCCCTCAAGGAAAATAGAGTGATGTATGAGATTAGCTTTCAAATAACAAAATTGCTTCCACTTAGTAGATTTAAGCAACACTTTAGCAGCAAAAGATTCATGTATTCCTCGTGTGCAGATGTAGTATCACTTTAAATACTTTGTGAGCTTTCTAGTGGGAATCATGAATGTTCCTCAAGAGATACCCATGTTTTTGATGGCTTCTAAAATTGGCCAAATCAGTCTTATATAGAGTGTGTGTGCTTGAAGGAAGAAAAAGGAGAGAAATCTAACTTACAGCCTAATCTCCCCTACAGAAAGACCTGCGCCTTCTTCAGACAGGTCTGTGGCTCAAGGATTGGACCCTTAAGTCACATCAAGACATATCAATGAGCTGTGGTAAGGGCCATCTTTGAATCGAGGGATTGTGTGTATGGTAATTTGTGGCCCTACATGGTTGTCTATATAAGTTTGTAGTATGATGAGTATATTACAGCTCCTGCCCTCCTTCCTCTGTGCCCCACATACTTTTAGTAACCATAGTTATTTGGGGCCCTTATTTTGGACCCAACTTTGCCAATGTGGTATCGTTCTATTATGTTTGTATAAGAAGAAACAACAACAACAACAAAACCCAGAAAAATGTTATATGATAAATTGTGTAAAGTGGCTGCAAAGGGTTTATAAACCAAGCCAGCGCTTCCAGACCTGCCTAGATTAGCTGCAGATGGTGCTCGGTTTTTGGTTGTAGCCGCATGGATCTAAGGACATAGGCAGGCAAGTTCTTTGAGTAGATGTGATATCTTTTATTAGACCAACTGAGTAGTTGGAAAAAGTTCTTTGCAAGATTTCAGGTGCAATCCCCTTTCTTCAGGCATCTTCAGACTCCGTATGCCTAAAGAAAGGTGATTGCACCTAAAAGCCTGCAAAGAACTTTTTTTCAACTACTCAGTTGGTCAAATAAAAGATATCACATCTACCCAAAGAACCTTGCCTGCAGATGCTGATAATTTTATGTTAGTTAATTTCCAAAATGCTAGATAAATTAATACATTTTTGTTTCTGAAAAGATTTTTCTTTCTTCATTCACTGCATTTGTGAAAAACCACCATGTTAGTTTAATCATATAGGTAATCATCAAAGCTCAAAGTTTTCACTCTAGCACATTATTATTTTCATGCGATGAAATTCAGTTCCATTTACAGAGCCCACAGAAAACTTATTCAATGTGCCATTTGACTTCCATTTTAAACAGCACTACCATGGTTGCTATTATGAGTCTATGTTTTTCATCTGTAAATACACTAGTATTTTAGGATCCAAGAATCAAGTTGACAAATGGTGTGAGGTGGTTTTGGTCTACCAACTTCAAGGATTTACACTTCTGACAACTGCATTATGTTCATCCTCTTTCAAATGATACTATGTGTAGCTGATGTGGAGCAAGGACTTGACCCTAGGTTTTCTGTGTTCCTGAAATGGGCTTGGTTCAGATTCTGATGTGGAAACAAGAAATTTATCATATATTCATGAAAAAAGTAAAGAACCATTTTCTAGTTTCTAGCCTCTTCACCACTTATATTTGAATAGATTTCCAGTAATATGGTGAATTGCACATTTTAAGCCTTTCAATGTACACTTGAGTGCACTTTTTAGGTGATCTGTTTGCCTCCTCCATTTCACTCGGGTAGAACTTGGTAGTCAGGCCAGTTTTGTAGTGGATCTCTGAAGTAGGGCACCACTATAACTCAAACATATTAATGTGATAGGTTCAGTTGCATTTGGCACCTATACGCCATTTTTGTCTTAGGTGCTTAAGACCAAAATGACCCCAAAATGGTGTCTCTTGAACAAAATATTCATGCATCCAATGGTGCAAGTAGATAGAGTGAAGGAGTTTCCTTTAACACTGTAGTGCAAGCTTTCATAATTCAAGCTTGTCCAGTTACAACCCTGTGTTAGAAGCACAAGCCCCTGTTGCAATTTTGTTTTCTATATGCATCTCGTAGTCAGCCTTTTGGCTTTCATTGGAATTTCAAGGGGAGCCTCTGGACACTAATGCATCTCCAGCAGCTTCTAATGAATTGTATCTTCCTCTTGAACTCTGACTTATCCTTGGGAGTAGTAGACTGCTCTTAGCCTGGAGATATCCAGAGGGACAGCATTCTCCAATAAACAGCTTTCAAGGCTTTACCTACAGCATTGTTTGAACTTTCCTTTTTAGTCCCTTTACCAACCTTTTTGATCATACACCACAGCAAGTAATCCACTAAAAACAAATACATAGAGATGCACATTGTGCGGAAAATTAATGCACATTTTCTAATTTATCACTGGCATGTTGGGGATGTGCATCCAGATATTCTTCCCTGACTGAAAAGCTTTTGCAAAATTATCTTTAATGTTATCTTTGGAATCTCTAATTCTCTCTTCAATTAGAGCTATGTATAAGTTCCAACACTCAGTCCCAAACTTCACCCCAGGTTTGGGCTTGTGATTGTGGAGCTCTGGCTTCTGATAAGACCAGTCCTTAATGCATAATCAAGAATGGAAAATTCTGTGCTAAACTTGTGCTGGTCTTCTGCATAGGGATGAATGATTTCCTTCTTAAAAATCAAGGCATTCTAGAAAGTCTTCAAACCTTTTTTTTTTTTTTTTTTTTTTAAGTCATGCCATATAAAAAAGGCATTTTTGTGCATCTGTATGAGTGCTATAAGTTCTTATCTACCATGTCTTTGGTGTTGTAGAAAAGAGAAGGCTGATCTTCCATGCCCTCACGCAGATGCTACAGGTCCCACGGCACTGGATATGTAAATCACAGAAAGAGAATGGCATAGGAACAAGGCCTAGATCCAAAAAGGAAATTTAGGCATAGCAACACTAAGCATACAAGTAACTAAAAGTTAGGCCTAACTCTAGGCACAAAACCAGAAAGCCAACAGGAGGAGAAAGTAGAAGGACTGTGGGTTAGGTTACATGGAGGTCAAGGAGAAAGGGATTTGGTGGTAGGGGTCTGCTACAGACCCCCACAACAAGGGGAAGAGCTAGATTTGGGGCTCCTAAGGCAGCTCTCAGTGACCATAAAAACTAGGGAGGCAGTAGTCATGGGGGACCTAAACTACCCAGACATCTGCTGGGAGATGCAGACAGCAAAGTCCCACTGTTCACGCAGGTTCCTATCCTGTGTACAGGACCTCCATCTGATGCAGGAGGTACATGGTCCCATTAGGGGGAATGCCTTACTGGACCTGATATTGGCAATGGGGGATGACATGGTAGGAGACCTACAGATCGGTGGTCACCTGGGGGACAGTGATCACCAAATAATAGAATTCACCATAAGACGTCGAGTGGGTAAGGTAACTAGTAGGGTGAAAGTGCTGGACTTTAGGAAAGCTGACTTCAATGAACTCAGGCGTTTAGTCAAGGACACACTGCAGAGTAAGAGTTTTAAAGATTTGGGAGCCCAGGAAGGGTGGCTGTGCCTTAAGGAAATGATCCTTCGGGCACAGATCCTGATGCGGGGAAAAAGGGGGAAAGGAGCCAAGAGGCTTCCTTGGCTGACCAGAGAAATCCAGAGCAGTCTACAGGCTAAAAGGGGGGCATATAAAATGGGGAGAGATTACTAAAGAGGAGTATACCTCCTCTGCTCACGCTTGTAGGGAGGCAGTTAGACAGGCCAAAGCTACCATGGAGCTGAGGATGGCATCCCAAGTTAAGGATAACAAAAAAATTGTTCTTCAGATGTATAGGAAGTAAAAGTAAGGCCCAGGGTGGAATAGGACCTCTACTAAATGGGCATAAGCAATTGGTGATGGACCGGGGGGACAAGGCTGAACTCCTCAATGAGTTTTTTGCCTCAGTGTTCCTAAGCGAGGGGCAAGAAAAAGCTCTCACTGGGATTGTAGAGAGGCAGCAGCAGGATGCCAGACTACCAAGCGTAGGTCCTGAGATGGTGCAGAGGCACTTGGAAGAATTGGATACGTTTAAGTCGGCAGGCCCGGATGAGCTCCATCCGAGGGTATTGAGGGCACTGGCTGATGTCATTGTGCAGCCGCTGGCAGGAGTATTTGAACACTTGTGGCGCACAGGCCAGGTCCCGGAGGACTGGAAAAGGGCCAGTGTGGTCCCCATTTTCAAGAAGGGGAGGAAGGAGGACCCAGGCAACTATAGGCCAGTCAGTCTCACCTCCATCTTAGGCAAAGTCTTTGAAAAAATTATCAAGGCTCACATTTGCGAGAGCCCGGCAGGAAAAATTATGCTGAGGGGAAACCAGCATGTGTTTGTAGCAGGCAGATTGTGCCCGACTAATCTTGTCTCTTTATGACCAGGTTACAAAACACCTGGATGCAAGAGTAGGGGTTGACGTCATTTACTTAGACTTCAGGAAGGCCTTCAATACGGTGTCCCACCCCATACTGGTGAACAAGTTAAGAGGCTGTGACTTGGATAACTACACAGTCTGGTGGGTGGCAAATTGGCTAGAGAGAGATGTAGTGGATGGGTCGGTATCGACCTGGAAGGGTGTGGGCAGTGGGGTCCCGCAGGGCTCGGTCCTTGGACCGATACTCTTCAATGTCTTCATCAGCGACTTGGACACGGGAGTGAAGTGTACTCTGTTCAACAAGGAGAAATGCAAAGTGCTGCACCTAGGGAGGAAAAATGTCCAGCATACCTACTGCCTAGGAAATGACCTGCTTGGTGGCACGGAAGCGGAAAGGGAACTTAGAGTCCTAGTGGACTCCAAGATGAACATGAGTTGTCAGTGTGACTAAGTCATCAGAAAAGCTAATGGCACTTTATCGTGCATCAGCAGATGCATGACTAACAGAACCAAGGAGGTGATACTTCCCCTCTATCGGGCGCTGGTCAGACCACAGTTGGAATACTGCGTGCAGTTTTGGATGCCACACTTCAAGAGGGATGTGGATAACCTGGAGAGGGTCCAGAGAAGGGCCACTCGTATGGTTAAGGGCTTGCAGGCCAACCCCTATGAGGAGAGACTAGGGCACCTGGACCTCTTCAGCCTCCGCAAGAGAAGGTTGAGAGGCAACCTTGTGGCTGCCTGTAAGTTCATCATGGGGGCACAGAAGGGAATTGGTGAGGCTTTACTCACCAAGGCGCCCCTGGGGGTTACAAGAAATAATGGCCACAAGCTAGCAGAGAGCAGATTTAGACTGGACATTAGGAAGAACTTCTTCACAGTTCGAGTGGCCAAGGTCTGGAACGGGCTCCCAAGGGAGGTGCTGCTCTCCCCTACCCTGGGGGTCTTCAAAAGGAGGTTAGATAGGCATCTAGCTGGGGTCATCTAAACCCAGCACTCTTTCCTGCCTATGCAGGGGGGTCAGACTCAATGATCTATTGAGGTCCCTTCTGACATAACATCTATGAATCTATGAACATCGGGTGGCTAATTCTGTAGTCTTTAAATGGAAAGACTTGGGGTAAAGTTGCATGTCACCCTTAGACCATACTACATCTATGGAATATTAAGTGATGTTAAACTTAGAACGTGCTCTAAACAGTTACACGTTAAGTATTAATACCATTTCTTGCCTGCATAGCTCTGAAGTGCCACTGGATGGCTGGCAAGCAGAGCAAAGCTAGGAGCCAGGATACCTTGGCTCTTTTCCAGTTTAGAGGGGAGGAGGGCTAGGAGCAGGGTGTTAGAGGACCTAGGGTGCTAGAGGACTGAAAAATTGCTCTGATCTTGTGTGAAGGTATCAGATGCTGGTCAAATGCTGGAAAGAGAGTGAGGTACCACAAGGCACATGTGATGCAAACATCATCACTCTATATAAAAATAAAGGTGGTAAGGGTGATTGTGACAAATACAGAGGTATCTCGCTATTACGTACAGTGGGAAAACTCTCTCAAGAGTCATCTTGGTGTGCCCACAACAGCTGGAGAGTCATGTCTACCCTGAATCTCAGTGCAGATTCAGGACTGGAAGATCATTTTCCCTGTGGCAGCTTCAATAGTAAGTGACTCTTGAGAGAGCTTCTCCCGCTGTACATAGTAGCGAGATACCTCTGTAGTTGTTGCAGTCACCCTTACCACCTTTATTTTTATACAGAGTGATGATGTGTGTATCATACGTGTCTTGTGGTACCTCACCCTCTTTCCAGCATTTGAGTAGCAGCTGATGAAGTTATTGTAGAAGGTTTTCTTTCTCACACTTGAGAATTTCCAATCGAGATGAAAAGTGGAGTGAACCAAGGATGCATTCTTGCCCCTATGCTCTTTGGAATCTTCTTCTTGGTACTCCTGAACTGTGCGTTTAAAGACATGGAAGGTAGAGGGTACCTTCACCCAAGATCAGATGGGGAAACTCTCCAGCTTGTCACGACTTAAGGCAAAGACTTAAGTTAGAAAGGTGCTTATCAGAGAGCTTCTATTTGCAGATTGGATTATTTAGTTACTTGAGACACTGCAAACCATTTACGCCATAGGCTGCTATATCCACCATCTCTCACAGAAGAAAGGATGCCAATTGGAATGAAAGCTGCTCCACAGAACTTACTGTACTTAAATACTGAAATAGCCTCAATGATACCTCTTGCATACTCTGGCCCTAGCTCCCTACCTGTGCTTGACTTTCACTCATCCACTGCAGGCTACCACACAGGGACCTTGGCAGAGCTGAGTCCTGTCATGCAAAGAGCTCTCTGTCTCCTGTTCAGGCTGATAGAATTCTTTGCAATGCTGTCCTCACCATTGTGATTCTACACTATGTGCATTTCATTGACTGGGGTCCTTTGATACCCATAGAGCAGATGCTACATGATTAATTAGGGTCATATTATCTGATATTAACCAGGAAGTCTGAATCCATTTTGACCATGCAGGAAAACATCCAGATTGGTTAAAAAGTCTTTTTTGTATGTATTTAAATCTAGATTGAAAAAAGGATATCAAATTGTTCTTTAGGTTGTAATTTGGCACCTAAGTCCAAATAAGTGATCTGTTAAAACTGTCTAACAGCTTAAGCACTGAGAATTGTTTAGCACCTAACTTTGCATGCTATGCATGCTCATAACTGGCACTGTTTTAGCTGAGCTGACCAATAAGGACCTAAAACCTGAGCCTTTGGTTGCCTGGTAGCGCAGCTGCTTCTTCAACAGAAGAGTCAGTGAGTGCCACCATCCAGACTATTCTGTAAGCTGGTGCTAATTAGCACTATCCGGGGAATTCGAAGGGACTGGTTTCAGTTCTCCTGAACTGAGAAGGGTTTAAATTCACACTTTTCCATTCTAGGACAAGGATATTTTGAAAGAAGGTCTATCCGTTTATCCTCTCCCAGTTCAGACTGTGAATCCCAGTCTCATCAAGGTTCCTCCTGGAGGCATCTAAGTGGGGAAGAGAGGCAGGATTTGAACAAGTCCTCCTATTGTGCACTTTCTATTGGCAGGATCAGGCATCTCCCTTGCTTAGTGTGCTGAGCTGCATGCAAATCCCAGTCCTAAGCACCTAATGGTGAAATTACACGCTACACTTAGGCCCCACTAAGGGCATTTAAAATGTTAGCATTTGCATGTTAAAGTTTGTTAACCTGTATTAAGTGCCCTCTGAGCATCTCTTCAGGAGAAGGTTAACTCTGGGCTTGTGTTAGAGTAACTTCAGTCTGCTCCATGAAAATAAAATGAGCAATTTTTCAGTCCTCTAGCCCCCTAGGATGTAGCTCCTCCCCTCTAACAGGAATAGAGCCCAGGTATCCTGGCTCCTAACCATGCCTCTGCTTGTCAGGGGCACTTAAGAGCTATGCAGGCAAGAAATGGTATTAACATTTAACGTGTAACTGTTAAGAGCACGTTCTAACTTTAACATCACTTAATACTCCATAGATGTAGTATGATTTAAGTGTGACATGCAACTTTACCCTAAGTCTTTCTATTTAAAGACTACAGAATTAGCCACACAATGCTGGTTTTCTGGTTTTGTGCCTGGAGTTAGGCCTAACTTTTAGTTACTTGAATGCTTAGTGTTGTAATGCCTAAATTTCCTTTTTGATCTAGGCCTTGTTACTATGCCATTGTTTCTGTGATTTACATATCCAGTGCCATGAGACCTGTAGTGTCTGTATGAGGGTGTGGAAGATCAGCCTCTCTCTTTTCTACAATACCAAAGACGTGGCAGACGAGAACTTATAGCACTCACACAGACACACAAACCAGCAAGCTGTGTACGTACCGGGAAACAAGTACACCCTCTCTGGGTGAGAAGTCCTGTCAGGCATCAAAGGACAAGCAGAGGAGGTTTCAGACACGTAAGGGCATTTGATTACTTGATTGTTTGATTGGTTCCTACATTTCTTTACATGCAGTGGGGAGACCAGGATATACAAATTGGTGTTAACAGTAAATTATACAAAAACAGTTGTGTATGTGGTGCTTCATCTCCAATAAAATGAAAGTATCCTTTTTAATTGTAGAATAGGATTACTTCATTCACAGACTTTTCTGCCATAAAATCAACTGCCAAGAAGAACATATTTTTTTTCTGACTGAGATAATGGAGCCCTGAAAGCTGATATTGTAGATTTAACTTGCTTTGAGCAAGCTGAGTTATGGATAAGAGCATGAGGAACTCTAATCTCTGAAGAGCCAGGTTTATTATATAACCACACCACTAATCCCACACCTGCCTAGTGACTGTCTTTTTAAACTAAAGTTTAACACTGGTGTTTACTTTAGGTTTAGAGTGTGAGATTAAAAAAAATGGGACCTATGTAGAACATAATGTTTGCATTTTCAGGTAGGGATAGGTCTGCTGTGATATTACTTAAATGCTGGAATGACCCAGGAGCCAACAAAGTATGTTTAGCCAGGGGAAAGTCATATGAAACCTATTATGTCAAAAAGCTGTAATTTAACAAAGGGAGCTGCTCCTTCCTAATCACTTCTTATTATTTGTTAAACAAAAGACAAATCTGAGTGCAGTGAGATTGGCAGCTACTTAGCAAGCATTCCGTCCTCCATATTTGGTATATTTCCTGGGTGAAGTCTCTTATGCCCTAATTCTATACAAAGCAACTCTAAAAGTAATTACTTTACTTCTGATGTGGAAGGCTGGCTGGTTATATAATAGTATGGAACAGCCATTCCTGTAGTATAGTTGCACATTGTGAGTTGTTATGAGCTTGTCCTTCTTCCTACTGGAGTCAATTTAAGTTTTGTCATTTATTGTAGTGGAAGAAGGACCAGGCCACACCGAATGTGGTGTGGTGGCTCTGTATTACCTATGGTTTGTATCATTTTTACATAGCTCTTAATAAAGTTTGGAACCTTAACTCTGAGAGAGAACTTAATGTACTTTAAATACACATTTTAGTTTATTAACTACACATTTTACATTTGCACTGTCTGATTGTGACATGTTTTAATTACCAAAGCACTTCAGCTATTCTGGAGTGCTTGACTAAAAATTACCTGGAAAGAAACTGTTTTCTTAATAGCTGAGGCCAGATATAGACATTATACTTTTACTGGTAGATGTAATAGGAAACCAATCTAAACCCATAATTAGAACAGAATTTGAGCACACACAACTGGTCTATGCCTCTAACAGAACAGAAGCTTGGCGCACACAGACTGGTTTAAAAATGGTTTAACCCAGTCTAAGATTTGCACCCCGCCACCCCCGCATTCCCCACCCAAGGGTAAATGTGTGTTCTGCTTGTTACCAATCTATAGTATGCCACTTACAAAACACTGTGTAGCTTAGATCAATTCCAGCTCAGGATTTTTGAATGTCTGTACCTAGCCTGAGTGTAAAGTAACAGGAGTTTCTGGCTCACTGTTAAGGGGAAAGTGTGACACACCACCCTTACTATGTAGGCAGACATCTGAGCCAAAGCTAGCTGCACTGCAATAAGCTTGACGTGTGAGGCAGATTTCCAGGCAGCCGGAGAATAAAGGCTGCAAGTAGCTGGATTAAGTCACAGCAGAGTGGGCCAGGTTGTCCATTAGGCATAAAAGAAAACCCCTGTGTATGACAAAGGAGTCACCTGACTGGAAGGGGCAGTGCTCCAGGACATAAAAACCCAGCACCTTAAGCAAGGCAGGCAGTTTCAGAGGGACTGGGAGAGGTCCTGGGAGAGAGGGGCTACAGAAGACAGCCGGCAGACCCCCAAACCACCCATGAGAGCTTGGGAGGTGAGAGCTCAAAAGGAAGGAGGGCTTGCAGGATGTTTTTGACCCAGAGTGAGGGAGGCTATTTGGAAGCAGTTCTTTGTATTGGCATTGCAGTTAAGTTTAGCACCAGAGGGTTGGGTTGTGGCTGTAGGGGAGAAGTGGAGGCCAGGTACCAAAGTGCCTGGGGCACGCTTGGCTTTCAAGACATGCAGAGGAATGAGCAAGAAGGAGAAATGGGGAAGAGGGCCAGAGTCTTTGCCCTGAGAGTTGGAGATGGGGTAGGCAAGAGGTCAGAGGTCCAAAGCCTGCAGCCCATGAGCTGGGGCTGAAGAGCCATGTCAGTGCCAGTAAGCCTAAGCTCAGGAGTCCAAAGACAGAGCAACCAGTTGGCCAAAGCCAAGAAAGCTGAAGCCTATACAAGTTGGTGTGTGGCTCGAGTACAATTTGTGAGGCATGGGTATGGCTACAGGAGCAGACAGAAATGGCATGACTTTTGGAGGATGGGATAGGTCTGCCATCTCCTTAGCAGTGTAGTTTTCTTGCGAGGTGGTGGGTGGGGGCGGGGGATGAGGGCATACTTGACAACACAACAATAAAAGTGTTTCTTTTCCTTCTTTACATTAACTCTGAGGTGCTTTGGTTCAGGCTTTATTAAAAAACCAACCAGAGGATTTTTTGCAAAGGAGTAACTTTTAATAATAAAGGAAACTCATGCTGTTCTTGTTAATAATATGACCTTTTTCCATTCTGAAAATATGTGGTTTCATTTCTGTGCCTGAGTTGTCTCTGATTTATGTCTTTCCTTGGTAACTGTTTAGTTTAGTTTCTTGTACTGTAATTCTTCTTCTTCCACAACTTTAGAAAACTAAGTTTGAATCTTTTATAACAATTTAAGAACATGACTAAAGGGCTGCAGTTCTTACTACTGGCTTTCTTCCCCTCTCTTTACTTTAAATTGCTTCTTATACCCACTTGTATTTAGTCTTAATAAGATAATAAGATTTTTGAGGCTTGGACCTTCTTTTATTGTGTGTTTTATACAACCTAGCATGGCAGAGTCTGGATATGGGCTGCTGTGTAATTTGTATGATACAAATAATAAAATAAATAAAAATGGCTCTAATTATGCCTTACCAAATTTAGTTTTGACAGGCAGAGAAATATACCACCTACACATACATGGTATAATAATGACTTTGGAAACAGTCAGAAGGCAGTATGTCAAGCAATTTGATTAAAGAGTAATTCATGCTTCAGAGCATAAGCCATCTTCTGCCTCTTTGGGGATAAAATGAAACCTTTCTTGCCATCTTCAGAGTGTTCTTGCACTTCCTTATAAAGCAGCTAGTACTGGCTGCCCATGTTTGGAGGCTGGATACTCAGCAAAATGGATTGCAGGTTTCATAGACATTAGGGCTGGAAGGGACCTCGGAAGATCATCGAGTCCAGCCCCCTGCCCAAAGGGCAAGAAGTCAACTGGGGTCATAGGATCCCAGCAAGATAAGCATCCAGTTTGCTCTTGAAGGTGTTCAATGTAGGCGCTTGAACCACCTCCGGAGGCAGGCTGTTCCAGACCTTGGGGGCTCGGACAGTAAAAAAATTCTTCCTTATGTCCAGCCTGAAACAGTATTGCAGTAGCTTATGACCATTCGACCTAGTCATCGTCCCTTGGGGTGCTCTGGTGAACAAACGTTCCCCCAGATACTGGTGGTCACCCCTGATAAACTTATAGGTGGCCATCAGATCACCCCTGAGCCTGCGCTTTTCCAGGCTAAAGAGCCCCATGGCTCTCAGCCTGTCATTGTAGGGTCTGCTTCCCTTACCTCTGATCATGCACGTGGCTCTTCTCTGGACTCTCTCAAGCTTCTCCACATCCTTTTTGAATTGTGGAGCCCAAAACTGGACACAGTACTCCAGCTGCAACCTCACCAAGGCCGAGTATAAGAGGAGAATGATGTCCCAGGATTTGCTTGAGAAGCATCTATGGATGCAAGCCAGCATTTTGGTTTCTTTACGAGCTGCAGCATCACATTGCAGGCTCATGTTCATCTTGTGGTCAATGATGACCCCCAAGTCTCTTTCTTCCATAGTGCTAGCCAACATAGCACTGCCAAGCCTATAAGGATGCTGCGGGTTTTTCTTCCCAAGGTGGAGAACCTTGCATTTATCGGCGTTGAACACCATCAGATTCTCATCCGCCCACTTGCTGAGCCTGTTCAGGTCAGCCTGGATCACCCGCCTGTCTTCTGGTGTGGATGCTTTGCCCCAAAGTTTGGTGTCATCGGCGAACTTGGCCAGTCTGCTTCTGACTCCAGTGTCCACATCATTAATGAAGATGTTGACCAAAATGGGTCCAAGGACAGAGCCTTGGGGGACCCCACTGGTCACAGGACACCATGATGAGTGACTTCCATCAATTACTACCCTCTGGGTCCAACCACGGAGTCAATTTTCCAGCCAGTGGATCGTGGTGGACCCAAGGCGACAATTGGCCAGTTTCACCAAGAGGTGATCATGGGATACCAGATTGAAGGCTTTTTTGAAGTCAAGATATATGACATTAATCTCTTCTCCCTTGTCCAGGTGATAGGCCCTGGTATTTGTTCGGGATATTTACCAACCCATCATCGTTACATTTTTATCATTTTAGTCTTGACAATCACAATCCATTATAGCAGGGGTGGGCAATTATTTCAGGTGGAGGGCTGCTTACTGAGTTTTGGCAAGTTGTTGAGAGCCTCATGGATAGCCCTGCCCCTTGACAGGTGCCCCACCAGAAGCCAAGTGGTGCTTGAACTGCCATCAGTAGGCAGGAAAGCAGGGAAATGACAGCTACAAGGGAGGGGGAGTAGGAACACAGCAACAGCTGGGTGGGAGCACAGGACCCAGAGCAGGGTGGCAAGAGTGAAGGACCCCTGCCTCCCCTCCAGCACAGTTGGTGCTAGGCCCTGCGCTTCTGCTGCCCTGCTCTGGGCTCCACTGGTGCTAGCCCCGGGATACCAGAATGGGTCCCATACTCCCACCCAGCTCCTGTGCACCCACTCACTGCCACTCCCCCATACCCATAGCTGTCATTTCCCTGCTTTCCTGCCCACTGCTAGCCACTCCAGCACCATGTTACTCCTGGCTGCATCATCTGCTGCAGGACTCAGCAGGAGCCAAACTGGCCTCAAGGACTGGGGCAATCACCTGTAGTCCTCACCTGCTTCCCCTGCTCCCCACTCAAATTTCTATCTAAATTTCCCTATCTGGCACAGGGAGGGGGGAATAGCCCCAGGGTCCCAGGCCAAAAGCTAAACAGAGGCTTCTGGTTTGGCGGGGGTGGGGGTGGGCTGTGGGTGGGGTGGGGTGGGGCTGGGCAGGACTTGCTGCTGGGCTTCTGGGTTCAGCTGCTGGCTTCCCCTGGATCCTACTGCCCCTGACTCCTGTCATCTTTGGCAGGCAGCCAGGAGCAGATAAATATAATTTTTTAAAATTTTGTAGGGGCCCCACAGGCCACATAGAATGGCTTGGTGGGCTGGATATGGCCTGCAGGCTGTATTTTGCCCACCCTTGCATTATAGCAACTCTGTATTATTTAAGAATCCAAACGTAAAAAAAAATGATACATCACAAGCTTGAGTAGTTACATTCAATCTCTCATTTGTAGTGTTTACAGCATTAGGCCATAATCTATCATCAGGAATTCAGTTGTAGTCTCAGAAATTGTCCTTTAAAATTAACTAACACTGAAAGCCAATGGTGGGACAACAGAGTTTATCAGATTAGAGCCAAGAACAAATTATGTGGTCAGGATTGGGAGCCTGGTTCAATATATGACTCCACCCAGATCTTGACCCACTGATAAGAACATTTACCAATAATTTTTTTGTGTTTTGTGCAGTTTTATGTTATCTCCCCAAGAATAAACAGCTTGCAAAACTTAACCTATTAGTCAAACTGATTGTTTTGCTGAGCTCTTTGGGTTTTGAACCTTTTCTGACTCTCAACCTCGTCTGTCTCGATATTCCTATGTAACATGGATTTCCTGCAGGAGTGTTCAAATTCACAAAGTCCATCAGCCCATATCCAAGGTTTTAAAGATAAAAATTATTGTTCCTCCCTTGAAGCTTGTCACTTTGAGTCCCCATAAAAAATTACTGGATAGCCTTTTCAAAAAGACAGATCTATCTCTCAGTTATGATCACAGCTGTAAGTTGACTTCTCTTTTCAGCATTTAAACTTGTGAATACTCTCTAATCAGTTAATGAATCAATTTTTCCCCATGTTTACATTTCTAAATTTTCTTTCTAAGCTTTTTCTCATTGCAGTCATCCTTGAACTTGGCAGATAAATGGGGAGAAAAAGATATAACATTCATAGTTACTGGTAACCTGTTGGGTTAGATCTCTCTGATAATTGAGTAGTTTCAGCTCATCCTAGAGAACTATGATGAACACAACTCATCATGTACTGAGGCAATAACCTCTATAGAAATTTAATATAATGCACACAAAAGCTTGATATAGTATCCTGCTGTTTTATCACTATGCCAACCAGAAATTACCTTTGTGAAATATGTGAGCTACGTTCTTTAGACAAAGACCCCTACTTTAACATTTTCACAATAATCATGGAATGAAAGCAAATATGCATGTTTCATCTTT
This sequence comes from Alligator mississippiensis, assembly GCF_030867095.1. Classification (NCBI taxonomy): domain Eukaryota; kingdom Metazoa; phylum Chordata; order Crocodylia; family Alligatoridae; genus Alligator; species Alligator mississippiensis. The sequence continues at coordinate 73,814,659 of NC_081826.1, forward strand.
ACTGCCTGAATAAACAGAACAATTAAATATAATCTTGAGGAAATTCTTTTCCTTTTGTTCTGATGTGCAGAAAGAGGAAAAAACTTGCTATTAGCAGGAATTCAAGGGGACAGTGCTCTAACAAATGCAGGAACATTTGTTTTTTGGATTGTAACTTAATTGGTGCATGGGCTGTCATTTTCTGTATGTGTATATGGTATCTAGTATGGCTGTGTGAAGCTTCAGTCACTGATTCAACTCAGAGGAGATTCGGTCCAATTTGGTGGCTGAATCTCTGAATCCGAATTGAATCGAGACCTATTAATCTTTCCAAATCAAATTGGAAGCCTCTGATTTGATTTGGAGAGATTTGGAGATGATTCAGACATAGACACAGCTTTATATGTTTTTTTCTACATACCTCAAGGTACCAAGCAACCTGTGAACGCTGAGATGGTGGGGTGGATGAAGTGTCCCACAGGAGCACATGGAGCTCCCCAGCATGCTCTGCAGTGAACCCAGAAGTGGACCAGAAGCAGTTCTGGTTCACTTCCGGGTCCACTGCGTGGTCCCCCTCCCCACCCCCCAGCTTGGCAACTGGTGCCTCCTGGGTTTGGGGAAGCACCCAGGTCCCCCCCTGGCCAATCACTGAGCCTGGGGTGGCATGGAGGAATCCACTTCCGGGTCCACTGCCGAGCACACGGGGAGCCACCCCACCATCTCAGCATTCATGAGCTGCGCCTGGTATCTTGAGGAACATAGGAAAAACATTTAAAGCTGTGTCTGTGGCCAAGTCACTGATTCTTTGGGTCAGAATCAAATCTTCAGATTTGGATTCAGCTGAATCAAATTGGGACAGTGATCCAAATCAGTGAATCAAATCACTGTCCCCCAAATCGGGCCGAATCTGAATCCGAATCGAATATGGCCCACTTCGCACACCTCTAGTGTCTAGCACAATGGTCTTGTTGTGGTAGAATAAGAAGATAACTGACTTTTATTGATGGTCAAAGCTGATTAACAGTTTTGCCAACATTTCCTCAATGGCTTCAACCAACTATTTTAGGGATCAGTCAAATGCAGAAGTGAAGAACCTCAGTGCTTAAGAAGTAACACTCAGAATTCAAGTAGAGAAGACTTTTTTACAGAGTTTACCTTTAAGAGCCCTGTCATTCAGATCCTGAGGCATGCATGAGAAGAGGCTACAAAAAAGAAGCTAAGGCATATGAAGCATATTTTTGCTTGTAGTCCTTTTTAATCTCCAACCTTTTTGAGATGAAAGCTCAGTTCATTTTTTCATGTACCTGTGTTTTTCAACCCATTGCTCTCTAAGGTATAGTATGATTTTTAAATAATTCCAAGCAGGTACCTTTGTCTGCTTTCTAAATGGCTGCAGAGAAGAACGTGATAAAAGACGTTTATCACATTTTAGAGCTTAGACAGAATCTGGGTAAACAAATCTATACAGAGGGGAAGTGAATATGATGATCAATCTTATAATAGAAGAAATAGAGGCTTCATGTAGCCCTGATTGAGCATAGTACTTGTACAACTTCAATTTCAGTGACTTCAGTTGGACTTCTGGAGATATGCAAAACAAATATTTGTTGAGTTAAGATCTTTCTAACTTCATGCTCAGATTTCCATAAGCTATGGATAACTCTCCATGTTCATAGATTTTTGCTTTTAGCAATATCTATGCTTGAGCTCAGATTATAGTTCTACTCACCTGGTTGGCTTCATGTTGAGAAAGTAAATAGCAATTTATCCTCCCTCTTTATATTCATATACATTTTGTGTGTCACATAACCATAATAAATACCTTTAGTTTATTGCTGTTTCTGTAAGGAATAGCAAAATTTCCATTTTTTTATTTCACATCTCCTTTGAGGATGTGTGAAATGTCCCTAATAAAGTGTGTGTGAAGCAGCTGTGATATAGGAAATTTAAGTGTTTATGTATGATAAATGGGTGCCATCTAGTGGGCAACAAATGGAAGGAGATGATATGTATACCATATATCAGTTTGGTAGTTTACATGAAACACATGTATTTTATATGAAACTGCCATTGGTTAAAATATAGAAATGATCTTGGGAGCAGAACAACGGACTCCTGCCACTCATATGATTGCCCTGATCATTAGATGCAGAATCATGCTTCTTCTTCTTTAATGTCTCACAGTTCCCCATTGTGTGCTCCCTGTCAGCCCAATGCATCCTGGATTCATTGTGGTACAGTTTCAACATGAATTGTAAAGAATGCATCCACCCATCCTACTAGTTAGGGTGCTCTTCTGGTGGGTGGAGTTGTTGCTGGAATTCCCTCAGGTAGAGGGGGCAGTAGAACCTGGATCTCCTATTCCATGGCTGAGCTCCCCTAACCACTCGACTGTTAAATAAGTCTTTGTAATTTCATGCTCAGATTTTCGTAAGGTATGAATAATTCCTTATCTTTATGTTTCCTATCATCCAGTTTAACAACGACTTCAGGGTAGAACTCACGGGCCTGTCATTTTCCATCTTGGGGCAGGTGAGATTTGGTCTTTTCTAGTACAAGGTAAATTCTCCCTGCTTACTAGTAGGCTTACTGGAGGTGAATATTATGGGTGCTGTGGAAGGAAGGGATATCTCACCCCTGTGAGCCACTGATTTTAATCAAGAGCTGTGTAATGATGTTTTTCTGAAAGGTACTACACATTTTTGTGCTTTAGTGCATTTCAAAGCCTAATATTAGGTTCACATTTTTTAAAGTTGCCATTTGCTCCTAATTTTATAGAAGAGACTGAAGGGTGATGTAAGAACTCCACCTTCTAAAACATCTTGTAAAGAAAACCTTCTATCTAAGCGCTGAAGTTTCTTGTTCTCAAAGGTTTGTATCAGCCTCTTGATATCACTTAGTCATACCTTACAGTGCATATAGAAATTGATTTTTATTAATGAAATAGGTAAAATTAGAAAATTAACTATGCTATGGGAAATAGAACTTTCTGTTGCAGGGATGAGAAATGTCCTACCCAATATGTTCTTTTAGAAAAACGTTGTGTCTCAACTCCCTCTGGTGGTAAAAATGCTTCATAATTAGTATGGACATATGTGGATTACTTCACTGTTTTTATGATATAAGTAGTTAATCATGGTTTGAGACGTTTTTATTTTCCTCAGTCTTCCTTAAAATGTAGCTACAAGAGGAAATAATTGAAAAAGAAAACACAAAATATTAGGAAAGATTTATTTTTTCCCATTATACGTTGTAGAGTATAATCTTAAATAGTTTTCATAGTTTATCTCAGGGAACAACAAGTTTTTTCACAAGACACAACTGATTTATTATAATCTCACAAAATAGAAAGATACTAGGTGAGATAATGAGAAAAAATACTAGTATTTCTAATATTGGGGCCCACTTTTGGAGGGCTTCCTCCACTTGGGTAGTGCTAAGTGGAAAATTAGGCAGAAGTCAGGGCAGGGAAGCACCTTAGATTAACTCAGGGGTCAGCAATCTGAATCTGTTGATCTAATCTGTGGATGTAGGGCTTTGGCAGTGTTCAGCAGCATGCCATTTTCCAGTACCATGGTGGGGAGAAGCACCAGCAGCGTGTAGCAGGGTGTCACTAAACCCTGTTACTTAGAGATTTGAAAGGGCCATTGCCTGGGGGGGGGAGGGGGTGGGTGGGCAGAGACTCAAGGGTGGGAAAGGATGGCAGTTAAGGATAGCTGGCTGTAAGGATTACACACTGGCATATAGTTAAAGATAATGACAAGGAGGCGAGGGACGGTGGCAATAAGAACAGACAGTCGAGAAGAGAATGCCACACCCAGAGGGCACTGAGAGAGGGGGAGCAAGAGGTAGGTAAGGGACGGGAGACAGCTCTGACCCGGAGGACACAAAACATAGAACTGATTACAACGGAGCCCCACCACACTGGATGGTGAGAGCAGGGTTTCTACTTACCGTGGCAGCTGGCTGCAGTGAGGACAGTCCAGGGAACAAGACCTGACCCACCTGAAAAAGGCAAATTAGTAAGGAAAGGGTGAGCCCCAACCCAGATGGGTTCCCCAGTGATGGGGATAGTTTCGGTTACTTCTGTTTCTCAGTTATTCATTGTCTGGTCCAGTAAAAACTAATAAATTAAAAGGTTATCAAAATAGTGCACACAGAGACCACCTGATTTGTAACTTGCTCAGGATTAATTTATCAATTTTCTCCCATCAAAGGTATGGCAGGTGTGTCACCGAGCGAGACAGGGAGAGACAACACCCATAACAGTGGATGCTTTCCCTCTGCTGCAGTGGAAAGAAGTAGCTGTGGCCATGTCCTAGCACCCACCCATCTGCCTGCCTCTGACCTGAGTTGGGTCATTTCAGCTTGTAGCCTGAAAAAGTTGCTGACCACAGGACTAATTCTTTCAGAGTGGCATGACCTTTCATAGTACCAGGGTGAACATTAGGTGAACAGTTAATCTTGTAGAAATTATTTAATTGACTTCAATATTATTTAATTGACTTGAGGCTGGACACCTTCAAGTCAGCTGGTCCTGACAGATTACACCCTAGAATGCTAAAGGAGCTGGCAGGTGTCATAGCCCAACCAATGGCAAAAATATTCAAAAACTCATGACACTCAGGTGAAGTACCTGAAGACTGGAAGAAGGCCAATGTGGTACCCATCTTCAAGAAAGGATGGAAAGTAGATCCCGGGAATTACAGGCTAATCAGCTTGACTTCAATCCCGGGTAAGATTCTGGAGAAAATTATCAAGGAGACCCTTCTGGATATGCTGGCTGAGGGCAACATCCTGAGGTATAGCGAGCATGGGTTTATTGCAGGTAGGTCTTGCCTGACTGATCTCATCTCTTTCTATGACCAGATGACATATCACCTGGACAAGGGGGAAGAGATAGATGTCATATATCTGGACTTTAAAAAAGCCTTTGATCTGGTGTCCCATGACCTCCTCACAGAAAAATTGGCTAATTGTGGCCTTGGCTTCACCACAGTCCGATGGCTGGGTAATTGGCTCCGAAGCTGGACCCAGAGAGTAGTGGTCGATGGTAGTGAGTCATCATGGTGCCCTGTGTTTAGTGGCGTCCCCCAAGGCTCTGTCCTTGAACCGGTTCTTTTTAACATCTTTATCAATGATGTGGACATTGGCGTCAAAAGTGCACTGGCTAAGTTCTCTGATGACACTAAACTTTGGGACATAGTATCCACACCTGAGGACAGGCGAGCGAGCCAGGCTGACTTGAATAAACTCAGTAAGTGGATGGATACAAACCTGATGATGCTCAATATTGATAAATGAAAGGTACCCCACCCCGGGGGAAAAAAACCTGCAGCATTCTTATAGACTTGGTAGTGCTACGCTTGCTAGCACCATGGCTAAAAGAGACTTGGGGGTCATGATTGACCACAAGATGAACATGAGCCACCAATGTGATGTTGCAGCTGGCAAAGCAAACAAAACTCTGGCTTGAGTCCATAGATGCTTCTCAAGTAAATCTCAGGATGTCATCCTCCCATTGTACTCGGCCTTGGCGGGGCCGCAGCTGGAGTACTGCATCCAATTCTGGGCTCCACAATTCAAGAAGGATGTCAAGAAGCTTGAGAGAGTCCAGAGGACAGTCACACCCATGATCAGAAGGCAAGAGAATAGGCCTTATGGAGAGAGGCTGAGAGCCATGAGACTCTTCAGTCTGGAAAAGCGCAGGCTCAGGGGGGACCTGGTGGCTGCTTATAAATACATAAGGGGTGTACATCAGGATCTGGGAGAATGTCTGTCTGTTCACCAGAGCACCCCAAGAAAAAACAATGGCCAACAGTCATAAACTCCTCCAAGACCATTTTAGGATGGACATAAGGAAAAATGTCTTTACTGCCTGAGCCCCCAGGACCTGGAAGAGACTCCCTCCAGAAATGGTGCAAGCACCTACTCTGGACTCATTCAAGAAATGTTTGAATGCTTATCTTGCTGGGAATCCGTTGACCTCAGCTGATTTCCTCCCCTTGGGGCAGGGGGCTGGATTTGAGGATCTTTGAGGTCCCTTCCAGCCCTAACATCTATGAAATCTATGAAACAGACTACTTGTGTGAACATCTGCTCTCCAATTTCAACAAGAGATCCTGCTCTGGCCCTATTATTTTAAAGAAGATGCATTTAAAATGTAATGAACATGGATTTTACCTGTTTGATATAATTATATGTATGTTCCTGTATACATTAAAATTTATTGTCCAGTTTGATCTTCAAACTTCAACTTTAGGGACTTCTGCTTTGGCCTTGTTCTGGTGTTTGCTGAATTTAAGTTAAGTTCTGCATCCTCTTTGTCATTCAGGGCAGCTAATAAATGTGTCGTTTCTAAGAGATGGGATATTATTTTGCTGAATTATTTATATAATAAGATGGCTTAGGTCCCAAAGAATGCTTTCTGTGTAGATGGCATCTTTCTGTTTTACAGGGCATGAACAGGCTGTCAGAATTCCAGAATTTCTGAATCTCTTATGAAAGGAAGTCCATCTCATTAGCAGTTTTGAATTTAAGTTTTCACCGGCATACTTGAATTTACAAGAACGCTTGTCCTACCTTATCTGACTGAAAGATTAGTCAGACAAAAATATGTATGGTTCTTCCTGTTGGGAAATTTAGGTAGAAAAAAACAAATAATTTCAGGAAGTTTTATGATAAGTTCGTCTTCTTTCCTAGCATGGAGGTACCCTAGTTAAGTGAAGCCCCAGAAATGTATTGATAAAATTTGTTTTCAAATAGACTGGCCTGAAAAAAAATTGTTAGGTTTTTCTTTCATTAAGAAGGAGCAGTCATAAGAAATTCTCAACCTGGGAAATGAATTAGTTTGGTTCCAGGACTTTTCTGTTTAAAAAAATATTTACTTTTAACAGACACCATTCTTTGGGTAAATCTGATAGGTTTTATTAGACCAACTGAAATAGTTGGAAAAATTCTTCTTTGCAAACTTTTGGGTACAAACACCATTCTTCAGGCAGAGGAAGTGTCTGCAGTAGTTTTGTGCTCTTCCTGGATGGGATAGAAACCAGGAGCCAGTGTGCAAGAATGCAGGTCAGTGAAAACACAAATTTGTGGCAATGAGGGTCAGAGGGGGTGAAATTCAATCGGTGAGAAATGGGGGGGGGGGGGGCGGAAGATTCACCCCCTCCCCTGTGGGTCCCAGGCATGGGAATGGTGTCTTGTTATACTGATAGCAACCAAACCAACCAGCCCAGCCCTGGGGCTGCTGCCACCCCACAAGCTCCATTATCAAGGGCCTGGTCAGTTTCCACTGGTGATTGGGCTGAGCAAGCAGCCCCAGCCCTAGATGCTTGGACATCTGGTCATCTGTCCCTTGCTCCTGGCCAGTGGCTCATTCCTTTTCCACCCAGAGTCATGTGTATTTCCCCTCCTCCCTGGGAGCCCAGCTCCTCTCCCCACCCCATCTCCTCTTGCCCAGACCTATGAGCTGGGATTGTCATGATAATAATCAGCTGGAGTTAGTGTATATCAGTGGCCACCTGGGGCATAGAGGGGAAAAGGGCACAAGATAATTCAGAGGAATCTGGGGAATCAGGCAGTCAGCGGGAGGGGAGTATGGGAGGCTGGGAGGTGAGCAGGCAGAACTGAGGCGGTGGGAGTAAGGGGAAGGGAGATAAATAAAACAGATCAAGCTATAACCACGCATGTGTGTATGTGTGCACATATCCAACCCATCGGGCCCTCAAACACCACTGAATTCAGCCTTTTTTGTTTTGTTTTTTTCCTTTGCAGAGAGAAGAAAATGCAAGGCAGAGCAGTTCCCAGGCACCTTCCAGTGATGCTGGGCCTTCAGTCACACAGCCCAGCTGTGACAAGAACAGCCTAGGTTAGAGCTGCCGCTCTAGCTCAAGGGCCTGATCCTGCCACCAGGCAGGCCGCAAAGGGCTGGCTGAGGCTGCCAACTGCAGGGCAGAGGGGGTAGGGGCAGCACTGTGCCATGTATCCAGATGCTGCCCCTGTAACCCAGGCTAAGTGGTGCTAAATAAGGCATCTGTGTTGCCAGGGGAGGCTGGAGGTGGGTAGCTTGGGAACTGGGTGGCCTGGAGCCTACTCACCAGGCCTGTGGAGGGGGAAGAGGGGTTGTCCAGCTTCAGGGGTTCTGTCCCTGTCCCAGACCAGCCCAGAAGCTGCTGGCTGCTGCTTCCTAGCTGATCTGGGTTATGTGGGGGTGGTGGGGTGGGTTGCAAGCACATTCTCCCCAAGGCAAGGCCCCAGGCAGCAGCAGCAGCCTCCAGTTATCCCATGTGCAGATTCATAGATTCATAGATGTTAGGGTCGGAAGGGACCTCAATAGATCATCGAGTCCGACCCCCTGCATAAGCAGGAAAGAGTGCTGGGTCTAGATGACCCCAGCTAGATACTCATCTAACCTCCTCTTGAAGACCCCCAGGGTAGGGGAGAGCACCACCTCCCTTGGGAGCCCGTTCCAGACCTTGGCCACTCGAACTGTGAAGAAGTTCTTCCTAATGTCCAGTCTAAATCTGCTCTCTGCTAGCTTGTGGCCATTGTTTCTTGTAACCCCTGGGGGCGCCTTGGTGAATAAATCCTCACCAATTCCCTTCTGTGCCCCCGTGATGAACTTATAGGCAGCTACAAGGTCGCCTCTCAACCTTCTCTTGCGGAGGCTGAAAAGGTCCAGTTTCTCTAGTCTCTCCTCGTAGGGCTTGGTCTGCAGGCCCTTGACCATACGAGTTGCCCTTCTCTGGACCCTCTCCAGGTTATCCGCATCCTTCTTGAAGTGTGGCGCCCAGAATTGCATGCAGTACTCCAACTGCGGTCTGACCAGCGCCCGATAGAGGGGAAGTATCACCTCCCTGGACCTATTTGTCATGCATCTGCTGATGCACGATAAAGTGCCATTGGCTTTTCTGATGGCTTCGTCACACTGCCGGCTCATGTTCATCTTGGAGTCCACTAGGACTCCAAGATCCCTTTCCACCTCTGTGCCACCCAGCAGGTCATTCCCTAGGCTGTAGGTGTGCTGGACATTTTTCCTCCCTAGGTGCAGCACTTTGCATTTCTCCTTGTTGAACTGCATCCTGTTGTTTTCTGCCCACTTGTCCAACCTATCCAGGTCTGCTTGCAGCTGTTCCCTGCCCTCCGGCGTGTCCACTTCTCCCCATAGCTTTGTGTCATCTGCAAACTGGGACAGAGTACATTTGATTCCCTCATCCAAGTCGCTGATGAAGACATTAAAGAGTATCGGTCCCAGGACCGAGCCCTGTGGCACCCCACTGCCCACACCTTTCCAGGTTGAGACCGACCCATCTACCACGACTCTTTGGGTGCGACCCTCTAGCCAATTCGCCACCCACCGGACTGTGCAGTCATCCACATCACAGCCTCTTAGCTTGTTCACCAGTATGGGGTGGGATACCGTATCGAAGGCCTTCCTGAAGTCTAAGTATACGACATCCACCCCTCCTCCTGTGTCCAGGCGTTTCGTAACCTGGTCATAGAAAGAGACTAGGTTGGTCAGGCACGATCTGCCCGCCACAAACCCGTGCTGGTTTTCCCCTCAGCATAATTTGTCCTGCCAGGCTCTCACAAATGTGAGCCTTGATAATTTTTTCAAAGACTTTACCAAGGATGGATGGGCCTATGCCCCTGGGAGGAGTCCTGCAGCACTGGAAGGGCAGGTTGAGCTCCATGGGGCTGGCGGAGTTGTTCAGAGTGCAACCCTGGCTCCCCCTGCTTCCTGCCACCAGGTTGAACTCCAACCCGCTCTGCCAGCCCCATGGAGCTCAGCCTGGCAGCAAGAGAGCCAGGGACAGAGCCACTTGGAGTGGAGCACAGTGGTGTGAGGTAGGGGAGATCTAGGGCTGTGCTCCGAGTGGCTCTGCCAGCCCCACGGAGCTCAGCCCAGCAGCAGGAGGCAGGGGAGAGCCAGAGCTGCACTCCACCTCCTGCTGCTGGGCTGAACTCCATGGGCCTGGTGTAGTCGCTCAGAGTGCAGCCCGGTGGCAGGAGGCAGGGGAGAGCCAGGGCTATGCTTTGACCAGCACCACCAGCCCTGTGGAGCTCAGCCTGCTGCTGGGAGGTGGGGGAGAGCCAGGGATGAGCTTCACTTCCCACTGCTGGGCTGAGCTCCATGGGGCTGGTGGAGCCACTTGGAGCACAGCCGTGGCTCTCCCCCACCTCCCACCACCAGGCTGCTTCGAAACTCAAAACATTTTGAATCTTTCAAAATGTTTCGAGTGCCCTTATTTTGTTTCAAAGCTTTTTGTTTCATTTCAATTTTGCTGTTTCGAGCTCGAAACTCAACGAAACACCTTCAAAACAAAACACTCGTGAAATTTCGCACAGCCCTAATATACACATAGTTGCACACACAGCCTCTCACGTCCATACACAATGATTACACTCCCACAGAGAATCAGTTGTAAAAGTTCTTCTGGGTAGAAATGAAAGTTCATATTTCATAGGATTTCACAGTAGATGGAAAACTCCTCTGGTCAGTCAGTTCATAGCTGGTATGGAGCCTCTCACCTCCTGTGAGGATCTGTGATGATGCAAATTACCTTGAAACAAAGGCAGGAGCAGGATCTCATATGAAATATGAACTTTCATTTCTACCCAGGAGAACTTTTATAATCTTTTCCCCAATGCCTGATGAAGGGTGTTTGTGCCCAAAAACTTGCAATTAAAGACATTTTTTTGCAAAAATCATGTTGGTCTAATAAAAGATATCAATTCTACTATGGGTCCTGATTGCCTTTTCTTCTAGACCAATATAGCTACAACCTTGATACCTTTTATCACTTCATACATCTGAAAAAGTGCAGCCATTAACACTGGCACAAGATCAAGGAATCCTGGAGAGATTAGGAATGTTATATGTGCTCACAAATTGGCTGCACTGAGTGCTGATTGACTGCAAATGCATGTGTTACTTTCTGGATTTTAACTACATCATGTTGTGTTTTTTGTTTTGTTTTTTAAATAAAACAGAGCTTCTGAGAGGAGATGAGATTTTATGATTTTTAGGGAATATATTTTACCTGACTAATATTATAGACTATATGAGTTAAAAGTTTTTAACATTGATTTTTTTCCACATGTATACTTTTTGCTTACCCTCAATTTAAGCAAGTCTCTGAGCTGATGACTTTGACACACAATTTAATTTTTTTAACGACTTGTGTTTTTTACTGATACTTAAATGAAGCCTGTTTGCAAAAATGTGACTACAGACTACTTTGCAATTAACTCAACAATAACCAATTTGACTAGGAAAATATCAGTTTAGTTACAGGTATCTCTGGGGAAACCATCCCCACCCCCACAAAAGAAAGCAGTCAGACCAGCAGTTGGCAATTTACAGAGTTTCCATTTAAAATATAACAGATTAAAAACTGTTAAACTGAAACTCAACATACAAAATTGAGTGAAAAAGGAGAGAAATGGTCTGCTTGCATGCACTTGTTTTCTGCCTGCATTACCCCTCATCTTGCTTGCCTCCTCTTCCACTAGGAGCATTTTATGTGGTACAGACTGCACTGGGGTTCACTACATGGGAATGCTTACTGTCTCACCTCCACTCCTCCCCAAGGTCCTGCAATTATTCATTACTCCAAAAACATGTTCAGGGCCATAGCAAATAAATAGTTTGTGAGCTTCCAATCTCAGTTTCTCCCAATGTTCTCCTCATTTCTGAAATCCGTAGTCTATGTTTTCCCTTCTTCCATTAATATCTGAATCTCATTAAATTGTGCTCCTCTCTTGCATCTCTGTGATCAGTCCTCTCTTGCTCTTTCTGTGCCTTCTCAGCAGCACTGGCCATCTGTTCAGTCAGTCTTTGAGTGAAGGACTAACCCTTCAGATTTCAAAGTGCCTGCCAAGGCAGAGACAGAGGGTGCATTCTTTATTCTTTTCAGTTTTGTGGGGAAAAAAAGAAATTTTGCTTACTTCATTTCTACATGAAGACAAGGTTACACTTCACAACTTTTATCCTATTTTGCTACACCTCAATTTTAATTTGCGAGATTGATCAGTCAGAGGCCTCAGGTACCAATTTAGCCTCATAACAACTGTCTTCTTTTAAAAATAAATACAGTCAATTAATTTTTAAGTACAATATTCAGTGCGTTACAGGCTTGTGTATGGGCGTCGTTTTTTGGGGGTTTTTTTAAGTCTTGGTACCATTATTTGGTCAGAAATCTTTTTCAGGCTGGGCAATCCATTGAAGACATGTTTCAGAAGCCCATGAAAGATAAATTAGTGGAAGGGTTCCACCAATCTATGTAAAGAGCTTAGTCTCAGCATAATATATCAGCCAAAGGATGGTACTTCAGGTAGACCTGCAAGTTTTTGCCCGTGATAACTTGACTAAGCAACTAAAATCCCCATTGCATGATATGTTTTTACTTCACCTACCAGAAGTATGTTTAAAATCAGGAAGAATGCTGCTAAAATGTTGAATAAGCAAATCGGAAACCAGCCACAGAGATGCCACAAACTTTCCTATCCTTTCAGACAGCAAAAATGGACAACAATGGAACACTGGGGACTTCAACAAGTACTCCTTAATTTTATGGAGAAGTAAACCACATACAGGTGCAGTCTGTGCAGAAAATAATGTTAATTGCTGAATAGGGTTATAGAAAGTGCAACACAGCTGTTGTAGAGCAGAGTGCATGGGATAAATCTGCAGAAGGCCTGGAAGCCTTGGGTATGGAGAAATGCTGGTTTGGTGACTGTATTCAACCCCTTTTATTCATGGTAGCGCTAAATGTACACTGCAAATATCATGGTTAAAAGGGCAAGTTTCAGCTTCATAAGAAACGGAATAAGGCTGGCCATTTCAGGGTGTACTTGGTCTTAGACATGAATTATAGGGGTTTCAAGTGTAAGTAATAGGGTTATCAGAATCAATTTGAGCCAAAACATGCAGACATATTTCAGTGGTGGCATAACCATAGTGGTGAAGTATCTAGAAGAATGTCGTAAGTCTTTCATTCTCAGCAGATCAGGCCTGACAGGGAAGCTGGAATTCCTTATGGTATCCTGACCTGGATGATTAAGGAATAGGGAACAGAAGGAATATTTTTATACAGCAGTGTCAGACATCTTTTGCATGCTATAGGAAATTGGGCTTAAATATCTCTTTTAGGAATCCTGTTGCAATTATGTAATAAGAAAGAATTAATAGTGCACACTGAAGTGTGTTTCTTTTTTTATTTGTAGTCAAAATTACTTTCTTCCTTCAACAGAATGGAATCCATTTTGAGGAAATAGCTGGAGGAAATACAGATATGATTTAAGAGCACAATTTCAGAGCCAAATAGATTGGTTTCATTTGCTAATTAAGAAAATAGATGCATGTTTAATAGGCATGTGGCCACATCAATGACCATCAAATATGACAACGAACAGTTGGAATGAGCTTCATGTGGTTCCTATTGTATGTAGCATAAAACGATTCCACCTCTGTGCTCTGCGTTCTTGATCATATCTAATCCATTATGCCATAGGGGGAAGGTGAGGGTTTGGTCTCTGTCCCCAGAGACAAAGACAAACATGCATATCCTATTCACCAAGGCCAAACATCTAACCTCTAACTGGATCCCTTTTTTGGATAGTATCCTCATTTAGATTTTTCAAGGGATGTAACTATTTACCATCATCACAGGGGTCTATAAAAGGACAATGCACCTTATGTTTAGTACTGAAGTTCCAGGAGACCATGGATAGCAGTCAATATTTTTTCTTTCTGGTCTTGTCCTGGTCTACCTATTTTTTCTATGTCTGTGCCATCTGGTTCCTTGATTTACAGAGTATCCTCTTTATAGACTCTGGGCTGAAGTAAGGGCAGCATGGATAGCAGCCATGAATTATTCTGGTTTACTGAGGCTAGAAACAGATGTTGCCTTTGTGTCTCTATAAAAATGTTTATGGCAGCACAAAAGCCAAGCAAATAGACTTCCTTGCCTTTCGTTGCACCACAAATGCCCCAAACTGTGGCTGCAACAATGGGTGGTATAAATTTGTGCCCCCTTTTTTCAGCAGACATCTATTTATTTTATGGCAGAACAGGGACAGTGCAAAGCTGCCCACACTCCCCAGCCACTGCAGGCAAACACTTAAGGGGCCTGTCCTGTGTATCCCAGGAATTGCCATTCCTGGGACACACAGGATCAGGTTAACCTGGGTTCTCCCATTAGCAGACACACCCCAGGTAGAGGATTTCAGGGGAACCCTGGGGTTTCCCCATTTGCAGAGGTGCATCCCAATTTGGGGGATGGCAGTGTGATACGCGTGTCCAGGGAATCCATTCTGCACAATTCCTGGGGTATGCATCTGCAAACAGGTGGACCTAGACTTGAACTTCCCTGCCCAGGGATTCCTGAGGTGTACATTCCCAGGTTTCCCCCATTTGCAGTTGTCCTGCTGGACACATGCTGGCATAGCTAATGCCACAACAACCTTCTGTTTTCAGCCTGAGAAGTCTGCTTCATTCTAAAACCTGTAAGGATCATATGTATACAAGACTTCTTTCTGGGCGCTAGAAGTGCGACTGGTTCCTTGACCCCATTTTATGATTTGAATCGATGAGCAGTTGTCACATTCACTCAACAAAAATGTATTAAGTTTTTGACATCAATTGTATCTACTGTAATATTTATTGTGCATGTGTTTGTTAGGCATTCTCTGTTTGACGTTCCACAGGCAAGAGAAGTTGGGATGTCAGCAAAGTGAGAGCTCTGAACATTTTGGCCATTTCAGCACTATCGGGGATATCTGCATGCATATGCAGAGGAATAAATGTAGGTGCCTAGGGACTTTGCTGGTTGGAACTTAGGAGCCTAGCGTTTTAGGTACAGGGTAGGTGGCAGCTAATCTATACTGTTTGCATGAAATTCTTCTAAACAACATTCTGATTTGTGTTAACAAGAAAGCCTAATGTGTGCCGAATGCGTCTCAAAGATGTGATTTCAGACGTATCAGCTTTTGAGAATATTAATTTTCTTTAAATAATGTTTCACTTACGAAGCTGTCTTTCTTCACAGTTTGGAGAGTATATTGGATCACAGCAGGAAGTGCATTTGACACTAATATTCAATGGCACTCATGTCTTTTTACATCAGGAAGTCATTCATCAAAAATAAGTGCCATCATGGGTACAAGCTTATTGCATCCTCTTGATTTCAAATTTTCATTCCGTTTTGTTGCAAGCTGCAAAATGCATGGAAGAGCAGGATACTTCTGGTTACATTATACTCCATTTCCCTTGGACTGGCTTAAGGGCCAACTTCTGCATGTGATGAAGTCATTAGCAACCTCCCACTGACTTTATTAAATCAAAATAGGGTTTTTAAAGAAGTCATTCTCCAAAGGATTCTTAACAGTTTCTGTCTGAGCTGTAGTAGAATGGCTATTAATACAGGCATTGAATGTCTCAGAGAGCTTTAGGATGTTGATAAGAATAGATTTTGCAACTAGCCTAGCTCTCTGTGGTGGTGGTGTTCTGTAGTTTGCATAATCCCTGTAAACTACAGACACAATTTTTATTCAGGGGTTTGTTTGAAGACGGGCTGCCAGAGGTATTAGAAATCTTCAAAAGCCTATAGAACTTATATTCTGTTTATGGAGGAAGTTCCATGTACTGGCATATAGAGGACATCTTTAGACTTGAGTTCTGTACTATGCTAAGATTATGAAACCCTTCTGTGACCACTATCCTCCACTACTATGTAGAGGAAATGCATCAGTTCTACTATCAGGGAAACCTCCACCCCTGCAGAAGTAGAGGTTGAATTCAGATCTAAATGTATATTACACAGAGTTACTTGTTTGCTAATATTGCAGACAGGATTACATTTAATAAATTGGAGTGCCCTTAAAATGTAGAATAAAGTTTTTAATTTGAATGCAGCAGTTGAAAGCAATATGCAGACACACCATGCTCTTAATACATTATTAGCAATCCTGAAAAGGGTTACAGTCTAACTGAATACGTTTTTTACATTTCCAACTATCAGGTAAATTTGCATAATTTTACATAAACAAGCATTTATTTGCAGGTTGTAGGCACCATGCATATGAAAAGTGTGTAAATTAATTGGGAAATGCCACCCTGAGAAGAACTGGCTTAATGTGTTTTCCAAACATTCAGCTTTTAAAGTACAGGTCTTTTTATTTATTTGTTTGTTTAATTTGGATAATGTAAAATAACATGCTATGGCCACTCTTGTTCCAGAAAAGAAAGCAATATCTCCACTATACCCAAGAGAAAAATGTTAGTTTTATTGCTCTATAAGTAGGATCTTCTGTAGGCTTTTAGTTCTAGGAGGGAAAGATTGATCATAATAATTCTAATTGAACACATATTGTAAGTTTCATCTCTGTTAATACCACACCATCCAGACTGGTGGGAGTCCTCATCTCTGACTGGGACAACTTTGTGCTACCTCAGTACAAATTGCTTGTACACCAGACCACGGCCTTCACAAATTGCAAAATCTTATATGGTTACAAACATTTTTTACAAAAGTCTATTTCAGGTCTGTTTTCTGTGTTTAGCTAGGAGAAGAGATGAGTGAATCTTCCCTTCAGTTTCTGAGCATGTGGAATTGTTGAAACTGAAGCCCAGCACTTTACTTTCATTGCCCAATGTAACAGAAAGGAAATGTTTTATGAATGCAGAGCAGAAGTCTTGAAAACCTGTCTTAGTTCTTTTAGTAGTGGTATTAATCTAACATGTTACTGGTAACTCAGGGGGAAAATGGGTTTGTTGTGCTATCTTTTTATGGCTTTAAAATGACTGAACTCTGAAGTAGGGATCTATATTGAAAATGACCTCAGATTTAAGTCTTTGTAAGAAAGAAAAATCCTTTGTGTGAAAGCATATGGATTAGACCCTAGATGAAGAAACTGCACAACAAAGTAACCCTTGATGGGAGCAAAACCCATGGGAATACAGACTAATCGCTGTGTTGAAACCTTTCCCTCAACCAACAGGTGGCTCTGAGCACACACCCAATTCCTTGCACAGGTCTGTGTGCTCTCTCTGAGCTGGGCAAGCTCTCCCACTGTTGGAGTGGGGGAAGGCAGTGGCACTTCACAGGCACTTTACTGGGCATGTTCAGGTTTTGTGTTTAAAAGAAAGAAGCTGAACTGACTCCAGACTTAGTTTCCAAAATGAAACACTGCCTTTGAAGTGAGGTGACCTCCTGTTAGGATTGTAGCTGACACTCAGGTTGGGGCTTGGACCAGATGAAGTGCCTTCCAGCCCTGCTTCTCTCTGCCTCTACACAATCCCAAACCAGACTGAGTCCAGAGTGAGCAGGGACTATACCTAATAGTCCTTGGCCGCCTTTCAGTGGGGGAAGTGAGCGGTTTTAAGAACTCCTGTTCCCACCCAGTCTTGTCATGAATGAAACCTGAGTGCTGCTCACAATGAACCCGCTTCTCACTGCAGTGTGGACTCCTTTTCAGTGGTGTGGGACTGATAAATAGGGGAGTTGCAAGTGCTGCACCCCTAAACCCGGCAGGCTTAAGATTTGGCTGAGCGAGGCATCCCCCTCCCCCTCCTTCTCTCTACCATGCAGCACAGATGACAAAAGCATTTGGGCTTTGCTTCCCTCAGCAAACTCTAGTTAGGAGTTGGACTCCCCCCCATGCAGAAGGGAAACCCTCCCTCATGCTGCAGGGCTGAGTGGAGTCACTGCTGGGCCAGTGCTTGGCAGCCTGCCCACAGCCCTGCGGTGGCTGTTGGAGACCAGCCAGGGGAGCACTGGCATGGAGTGAAGGGGTGATGGTGGGGATAGGGATTTGGGGCATGCTATGAGGATGCCCCACAGTCCAGCAGCTTGCGGAAACTCTTCCGGAAACTGTCATCCAGGAAGGCATAGAGAAAGGGATTGAGGCAGCTGTTGGTATAACTGAGGCTGGTGATGAAGTAGGAGATGCCAATGACCAGCGGCGTCTGTGGGATGTCAGTAGTGAGTGCCACCACAGTGCTGAGGTGGTAGGGGGTCCAGCAGAAGAGGCATACAGCCAGGATGACCAGTACCATCAGTGTCACTCGCTTCTTGGCCTTGTCCAGGGCCTTGGCATGGCTGTGCAGGTGCAGGCGGCGCAGGCGGAAGAGCATGGCTGAGTAGAGGACGCAGGTGGTGGAGACTGGGATGGCGAAGCCCAGCAGGAGGGTGTAGATGCGGCTCGCCTTCCACCACAAGCTCTCCGGCTGCGGGAACACAAAGACGCACTGCGGGCGGCCCTGCTCTGTGTGGATCTTGGCAAACACAGCAAAGGGCAGGATGATGAGTGTAACCAAGGCCCAGACTCCCAGGCTCGCAATCTTGGCTGCACGGTAGGTGCGATAGGCCACCTGTCTGGACTTGATGGTAGCCACCACTACCAGGTAGCGGTCGATGCTCATGACGGTCAGGAAGTAAATGCTGGAGAAGGTGTTGTACTGGTCGATCGAGATGATCAACTTGCACATGAACTCACCGAAGGGCCACTGCAGCAGCAGGTAGTCTGCGATGTTGATGGGCAGTACCAGGGTGAAGAGCTCATCGGCGATGGCCAGGTTCAGGATGAAGATGTTGGTCACTGTCTTCATCTTGGGGGCTTTGAGGATCACATAGATGACTGCTGTGTTCCCTGTGAGCCCCACAGCACAGATCACTGAGTAGATGATGGGCACCGCGATGTAGAAGTTGGGGATGGGTAGAGTGTCTGACACATTCAACCCACTCCAGAACTTCCCCTGGCAGCCTGCTGCCTTGCCTGCACCCACGCAGGATGAGTTGAGCTCTGAGAGGGAGGAAAGGTTCTCCATGGATCCAGGTGTTGGGGCACCGTCTCAGATCTGCCCCCGATTGCGCTCAGCCCAGAGACAGGCTATGTTCCAGTCACACTGAAGCCACCTCCCAGGCTCCCCTTCTGCTGGGGCGCACTGGCTGCTTCTTGGCTCAGCTTCTTGCTGGCAGCCTTGGCTCTCAATCTGGCACACTGCCCTATGCAGCCCTCACCTTCCACTCCCTGCAGGTCCTGGCAATGCAAACAGGTCACAAAGGCAGTGAGGTTTGGGCTGCTTCACAGAGGGGCACCTCACAGTGACAGGAACTGCTGCACTGTGTGTATCAGTCAGGCAATCACACACACACATACACACACACACACACACACACAATCAATTTCACCTAGGCAGGTGCCTGTGGCACAAGAAGGAATCTTTGAGCAAAGCCACCGAATGCATTTAAACTCCTTCTAAGGAGAGAAGAAAGAAAACCCAAGCAGCTCAACAGACTTCAGAGGGGCTTGTCAACTCCTGTGTCAGGGTCGATGGTAGTTTTTTCTTTTCTTTTCTTCCCCCCCCCCCCCCGAGTAGATTATGGATTTCATAGAAACATGCAGAAGCAGAGCTGGACGGGACCTCCAGAGATCAACCTAGTCCCTGCCTAAGGGAGGATCATCCCTACCCCTCTCCTTTCACCTACCCCTCTCCCTACCCCTACTCTTATCCCTTACCCCCTCTCCCCTACCCATCATCCCACCCGCTCCTCTAAACTCTACATCGGACTACCGTCAACCCTGTATGGGATGGTTTGGCTGGGGCTGGGGCTGATGCTGCTTCGGGCAGGGCGGTTACACGAGGTGACCCCGGGGTCCCTCTCCAGCCCCGCTTCTGCCCAACTCCGGGACCGTCCGTCTCCAAGCCCCCCCTCCCTCTGCCCCTGCAGATGGCGGCCGGGGGCTCCCGTGAGCTGCTGGGACCCGCGCCGTGCCCGGGAGGCGCCCTCTCTTACCTGCGCGGCCGGGGCCGGGGCCGGGGCCGGGGCCGGGGCGGAGGAGCGGCAGCCCGGGGCTGTGTGCACGGCTCCGCTGCGGCCGGATGGATCCCCCCGCTCGCTGCCGGCTGGGCGCAGAGCGACCTCAGCGCCCCGCTACCGCGTCCACCCGAGCCATGAGAGGCTCCCGGGTCTTGCCGAGGAGCTGCCCTTGAGCGCGCAGACAAGCAAGCCTTTCTGCCCCCTTTCCATAGCCCACAGCAGTCTGCTCTGATCGCCGGCTTTCAAGGGCTGCCGGCCAGCTCAGCCCTCCAGGGAAGGCTTTCTGCGCGCTCTCCTTGCCTCCAGCTCCGCATGTGCTCCGCGGCTCCTCGGCTTTACATCGCGGAAGGCTTGATTCGGGGCAGGACTGCACAGTCCGCCACGGTGGCAGGTGGGGAAAGCTGCAGGAGGCACTTCAGCCTGAAAAGCAGGCAGCCCATTGCCTCTGCCGGTCACGTCTCGTCAGACCTCGAGCTCCTGGGAAGAAGCTTGCTCTGCCTGCCAGTGGGGACTCGTTCACCTCGGTCCTCTAGGGGCCAGTGTAATACTATAGATTACACGGATGCAATGGCAAATCCCTTGCTCTGAACACCCGGAAAGCTTGGGGTGGTTGAACTCCGATCTTAGAGGCAAATGAGCACTAGGTTTTCAATCGGGGCATCTTTGCAGGGTTTCAGAAACAGGATCCTTTCAGTCTTCAAGCCTTGTGACGGGGGGGGGGGGGGGGGGGGGAGGAGGTAGCAATAAAAACAAATATTGTTTGTTGTATTCCCTTTTCCAATACCCCTTAAAATTTGGGCTATATTCAGGGTTGTAGGAAGAGCACATACCAACTGCAGAGACTTCCTCAGCCTGACCAAGGGTTTTTAAACCCGAAAGCTTGCCAAAAAAATGTTTTCCAACTATTTAAGTTGGTCTAATAAAAGATATCAGATTCACCCAAAGAACCTTACCGGGCTATATTCAGTGTGCCCAGACTGGCACCAGTTGCTATTTCACATTTAGAAGCAATTATGTTTTCTAATTCAATGTGTCAGTCACACCCCACCCAGAGCTGCCTGCATGTGTGTTGCTTTCTTTGAGGTTTAGCTTTGCTCTACTACTTTGCAATCTTCTACTACTCTGTAATACTTTGTAATCATCAAAAGTTTACACATTCGCATAATCAAGTTTAGTGGCTTTACAATTCTTCATTAACTGTTTGTTTTTTTAGGCAGATTTCCAAACTGGAGCAGTCTGTGCACAGAGCTAAAATGCACAGGTAGCCTGAATGGGTAGGTAAGTTTGAGTAAATGCTCACCTCAGTATTTTTTTCTGTATGCAATATACCAAGGGGTATTTCCAAGCAAGACCCACCACCATTCTCAGCACATCCCATTAGTATCTGAGGCTTCCATGTCAGATGAGGCCTCAAATTGTATGATGATTACAAAGTGTTTAGAGCAAAGCTGAACCTCAAAGAAAGCAACACATAAACTAATAAACAGACCACAGGGTCATAACAGTACATCTGTATTTTAATTATCATTATTGTATGTATTACAGTAGCAGTTGGAGAACCAAATTAAGATCAAAGTCCTAGTGTACCAATGGATAATAATAAAAGAGAATCTTTATTGTGAATAATGTCTTATAAACAGGACAAACAAATAGGTGTTCTAAGAAACTGAGGTAAAGAGACAGGTTAAGTGACTTACCTGAGGAAAGATTGGAGTGATGTTGTAGCCATGATGGTTCAGGATTTATGAGAGGGGCAAGGATTATTGGAGCAACAGTATGTTGGGATAGACAGTATTTTGAATGCAAGGCATTCTTCATCAGATCTCATCTGACCTGAGCTGACCTGATGAAGAAAGCTTTCCATTTGAAAGCTTGTCTAACTTTATCCCAACCACACAGTTAGTCTAATAAAGATATAATCCACAAAAAAAATATTTCCTGATTAAAAGAACTTGCATAAACTGAATCCTAATCTATTACCCTATCTAATGTAACCTGATGCTTCATATCTAATAGCAACTCTGGATGGCATGTGATTGCTATGCTGAATTAGAAAACATAACTGCTTCTAAATACCATGACCAAAATAGAGTTAGACATGATCTGTGTGCAGTGATAATATAGGTTTTACCATCACAAATCATTTTACATAGATATCCAAATGTATGTGCTATGTTAGGATGAAAAACAAGAACCTTGAACTCTTTAGCATCTGCTTTACCTTTCCTTTCTTTTTCTTTCCTGGAAGAGGAATCCTGAATCACCACACATTGCCTTAGGTAAATGTTCCATTTTGAGTAGTAAGTGTAGTAAAAGAGAACAAATTTGATAACACCTTGCCTCTCCAAATTAGATGTCAGGATGTTGCCTTATGTCCCATCACCAAACCTATTGGCTTTGTTACATAAAAATGCTAGTTACCAACATGTGCACATATGCTGATTTGATAAAATATATCCTGTCACTGCCCTTTCTAGATTGATGCCTAGAGATATTTTGAACACAGATTGTTTGACATTAATTCTTCCACACACTTCCAAATGATGAGGCCAGAGTATGAGTGTATTACAAGTGCAAAATGAAACCTGTGACATCATGAGAAAACAGTCTCTTATTTCATTGTGCTTATCATTTAATGTTCTTTCCAAATACAGTATCTAATGCCACACAGACTACATCATATGCTGTAAATGAACTTGCTTTATAGGCTTTTATTGAGACTGAATTATTACACCAAGTTTGAAGAAAATGTGTACCCTCAGATGCATAGTGACACTTGCATGTCACTACTCAGGGTATGGACAAATATTTCGAGTGGTTTCAAAAGGAGAGGGGGAGCTATTGTTCTAGATGGCACAGCAGCTATTACTCTGCAACTGTTACCTGTGGAGGAGCTTGTAGTGATACAAATATATCAAAAACAGTCCAACATTAACCCTGCTTCATCCAGGGTCAGAGGTAGGGTGGTTTAGCTCTCTTGTTTGCTACAGGGTGGGACATATGTAACAGTTACAGTATAACAACTGCTGCACTCACTCACCCTTCCCATTTGGAGCCACTTCATGAACAATATATCCTCACTGTGTTTCTTATGACACTGGTAAAACAAAATGTCTGCATGTTGTTGCTGCCCAACGTCTGTCAGTTTTTGTCATAATATGGTTTGAATAGACAGACCCAGGCTGGCTGACACAAGGAATAATTGTAAGAGTATACAGATCTAAAGCGTTCCAAAATGATGCATCTTTTATACTTACATGGATGCACTGTTGTGATTAGGTAACACCCATTTTGTTACACAGCTGCACTCCCTGATCATGCATTTTAAATGATCAGGATACTATCAGAACCCAGTCTTCTCCTTTTCCTGCCTAACTGAAAGCTGAAACCCAAGCTCACGCTTAAGAGCGGTCTCCATGTGGAGATCTCCAATTTTGAAAAGAGCTCAAAAAAGTTGGCAAGGCTGTAAAATAGGAGGAGAGAGACCTGGGGTATGTAAAAGATGGCAAAAGTACAGGAGAAAAAATTAGTTTGATTAAAGGAAGACCAAGACCTTTAATAAGGTGAGACAATCACTTACACCTGTGGAGTGAAGAACAATGACTCATTGAGTCAATTGACTCCATGCTCCTCCAATCCAACTGATTCCAATTGATTCCATGCTCCAGACTCCAGAATAGGCATGCTACTGATGCAGGAATCAAAATGAGGCACTTCTAGGCAGAAAAAAATCAGTTCCCCACTTAAGAAACACATCCCACTTTTGGGGAGCTGTTTTTTGGGGAAGAAGTGCATGTGGTCTTTGAGTAAATATAATAATTAAATTCGAATGTGATCCTATAATACAATCTTTAAGGGTGTACAGCACTGACTTCTCTAGGTTTTTGCTAAGATCTTCATGTAGGAACAATCCATAGAATGCACTAGTAGTAACCAGGCAAATATTGTGGCTAAATAAATGGCAGTAACCTGTTAATACCCATTAATTTGTTTGTTTAGCTGCTGCATATTTAATTTAATGATGACCAGAACATAGAACACAGACTAAAAAACCTAAACAAAACAAACAAACAAACGAGCAAAGGAAAAATACATATTGAATAAGGGAACTATATTTTTTAAACTGCATTATTCAGATCTGAGACTTAAAAATGATACTCCATTAGAGCAATATACAGAGAATCAATTTCCTTTGAGTGAGCCGTGTTCATGTAGTAAAATATGCAGGGGTGAAAAAATAATTCAATAAAGCTGCTGAAACCTGATGATTAGAGGAAGATTACACTACATAGGCTGATCATGGTGAATGTGGTCACAAAAATGAGGCTGTTGTTTTAATTGGCCTGCTTTCTGGCTGATTAGATGGATTTCATGATTTGTTAATTTTCTGCATTTCCCTCACTTTTAAGTTGCTTCAGTCTATGGAAGTAGCCACAGAGGGTAACATTAGGGGAAGAATATATCTGGTAGCTACACAAACTGCTAAGGCATGGACATTTTTTTTTTTGGTCTCTCAAGCCCTGCCCCCCCCCCCCCCCAAAAAAAAAATTAAAAAGAGGCTTGATTTTAATTAAACTTACCCACCCGGTGAGGTTATGTGCACAACTTTGTTAACCATACATGTTAAAAAAAAACCCCAACAACAACAACAAAAACCTTATTGGAATTGGATTGCTTATATACACAACATATTGTTTCTGTTTCAAATTCAAAAACTTCAAGCAACATTTTAATATTTGTTGGTGATAATTGTCATGTATCTTGACAAGTATCAGTCACATTTTGTTTCTTATTAAATAAATACAATACAATTATGAATAGATTCCAATTTGTATGTTTAGTGTACACAATATCATTCTAGCCCTGCAAACTTTTATGCTTAATTCTTTGTGAGTACTAAATTATATAAAGTTAAGGTTGTGTCTGCAGGGGTATAAATGGTATAAATTGGACCCATTAAGTTCACTTTGCAATCCATGAACATTAAGAAGTATTCCTCTTTGGGTTTTTTTCTGAGGAGCTTGCTAAATACATCTGGAAGTTTGTAATTGTTTTCAATAAAGTGAGAGGTTATCCAGGTTAATTTGAAATCAGGCAGAAGGCAGAGCAGAATGTGATTTAGAGACTAACTCATTGTGACCAAATTAGTCTCAAAGGTGCAACCTTGTATCATCTTCAATGAGGGTAGGTTTTTACTCTGTATGCATGTAACTTGCAAGTCTCTAAGGACAGGAAGAGAAACAGTATACAATTGAAAGTTCAGCCTGACTTTTTTTTTGCTCATTCCTGTATATGGTCCTTGATTTAGTCTTAAAAAAGATTTATACATTTTTCATGGAGATATGTCATACTTGATTAGGGAATAGCTCTTTAGTAATTATAAGTTAGTCAGGGATCAGAAAGTTTCCTTCTATCAGGGACATTCATGACCGGGCTTCAGTTCCTTAAATATATTTTTTGCAGAACTATCAATTGGCTATTAAATAACTTCAAGGGCTATGTTAATTACTCGGAATTAACATTATAATAACCATTTCCTTTTGATCTTCTCTGAGTCCTGGGACGTGATCTTTACTTTGTGAGTGATAAATAAGTGTTTTGCATAGATTTCATGGGAGGATAAAAATCATTATTGCTCACGGATCTATGCTTTTAATATCAATGTTTGAAACTTCCTTTTAGAAACAAAAACACAAGTACAAGTACAATGTAACAAATACTTCTCCATGGAGTAATTTGAGCCTCCCATTTAAGTCCATATTTATGACTGAGTACAAGTATGGCGATACTGGTTATTATTCACAACTATGCTTATATGGCTATAAACAACTTCTCAATGATTTTTAAAAAGACATATCTACTCTTTAATGCTTTCCCACAGGCCTGTTTGTCCAATCAGTTGCTGATCAGAACTCCTTATTGATCTCATTGGGACATTCTGCTTAAAGACAGATGGCACAAATGAACCTAACCCTCTTCATATGACCATAGCATTGATTTTGGCAGTGGCAAGGATCCTTCTGGATCAGGCTTGCCATCTGTTTTCTCTTGCTCTTTGCATGAGAGAGAAAATTTTTAAAAGGTGGCCATAGAGCATTCTGTTTGTCTCCCTGAATACAAATTCCTTGCCTTCTCAAAATGTGTTAGATGGGAGAATGGTACAGGTTCCCGTTCTGTTTCATTGCAAAACTACTCATTACAATTTTTTGTAAAAATGTCACTTTCTTTTAGATTTTTAACAAATGATACATTAAAAATGAATCATGGATCTGCAAGAAAGGCATCAAAATCAATAAGGTAAGTGACAGGGAATTTTATGATTTTTACTTAAAAGTGGGTCACATGTTCAATAGAAGAAGATGAAGAGTCTTTAAAAATTATCACGGTAACTCTGTGATAGGATAAATATTCTGTGTTTGCTTCTTCTCCAGCTATATGAATGTTAGAGTGGGTAACCTATAAGGATAGAGTTAAGCAAGTGATGCTGGGCTATTGGAATCATCTTTCTCTCAGCCTTATCTCCTACAATCACATTGGCAACTGTGGCTATATTTATATGGGTGAGTCCTGATGAAGCCAACACTGCCACTAAGAAAATGAGTTTCTCACTCACTTCTGTTTTGGGCATACCAAAGCCAAGCAATTAGGCACAGCGAAGAACCATGCTGAGCAGGCATCCCTCCACAACTCTTAAGGTCTTGCTTTTGAAAGAACCTGGGAGAAGTGCTAGAGCACATACTTGCAGATCCTACAGATCCCTGTTGGTACGCTTGTTCATAAAACCAAAGAAAAGTAGTTCTGGAAGGGAGTTAAGGAGGTCATCCAGACCAACCTGCTACACAAGGTGGGTGTAACAGGAAACCCTTGCCCTGTTACTGGAAAGTGGCATGGCCCCTTTAACAGCAGTGTTTTTGTAAGACAGGCACAGGCGGTCAGCAGAGCCAGGGTTAAAGAACAGCTCTGTGGTCAAGTCAGCTGACAGGGGAGTCGCATGACCAGAAGGGGGCAGGGCTTTAGGAGTATATAAGCCAAAGCCAGAGCAGGGGTTATATCTGGGAAGCAGCAGAGTGAGGAAACCTTGCTGTGAGATGGCTGCTAGTGATAACCAAGGATCCTGGTTTTCTCAGATAAAAAAAATCCCCAATTTCAGGTTAAAAAAACTAACCCAAACTCCACATTTCTCCATGATCAAAATGAAACACCACTATATATTTATATATCTATGCATTAGTGGCATTTCACTTTAATCATGGAAGAATGTGGATTTTGGGTTACTTTTTTAACCTGAAAATTAGGGATTTTTTTTTTTTAAATCAGAGAAAACCAGGATCCCTGCTGATGACTGCCTGGCAGGGAGCTTTGGGAAAGTAATCCAAAGCCTGATTCAAGGCTTGGAAGATGTATGGTAGGCAGCCAGTGGGTTGGGTGTTTGTGTTGCTGCCAGAAGGCTTACATTTATGTTCAGATTTTAACCAGTGGTTTGGATTTGGGACTAGCAGGGGTGGTACAGAGTTCCCAATAGTGTCCAAGGGCATAAGAGTATCCTGAGCCCACTTAGAGCTGAGGGGACCTAGGACATGGCATGGGCTTGAGCCATATAGGTTGGCAGCTTAGGAAAGGACTGCAGTTGAGCAGAACTCAAGCCAGATAGGGTCAGGGGCCCAGACAGAGCAGAAGCAGGCCCATTGCCCAGATCAAGGCTGCGATGGGGCCAGGGGCCCCAGAACTAATGGTATAATGATAATGATCCAAGAACTAGTTCCTAGAAGCCAGGTCCAGTACAATGGGCCCAGGCTAGAAGACCCAGCTAGAGAAAGGGGGTGGAGCCTGAGAAGGCTGAGGCACACACAAGGGAATGATGGTATAATGACATCTGTGAGGCATAGGTGTGGTGTAAGGGGCAGTCAGAGCCTTGTAATAAGACCTTGAGGCAAGCAAGGATAAATTCAGTCCTATACTAAAGATGGAACAGTGCTTCCCCAGTCTCTTTTTGTGCATGCAATTGTTCCATCTTTAGTGCAAGACTGAACTTATCCTTGTTGAATTTCATGGGATTGGTTTTGGAGCATTTTCCTAGTTTATCAAGGTCATTTTGAATTCAAGCCCTATCCTCCAGAGTGTTTTTGGTTAAAAAGAGTACTTGGTTAAAGAGAATACTTTGATCGGTGTTCTTGTGCATATATGTAGATACATGGACAGCACCCCAAAACCAGAGGTCCGTCTATATTGAAAAACTGCTTGGCTCAGGAAAATAATTATTGTGGCAGTTTTTTCCCCCCTAATTGTAGAAGAGGAAGCCTGAATTCAATAGCAGTACTAGCAGCGTGAGGGAACATGGATAGTGTTCATTCTTCTGGCAAGAAGGGCTAAGATCTGCATTTTAATGAACATTTCTTTCTGTCATTATTCTGAGAATTTTGTCTCTCTGTGCTAATCAACTAATAAACAGACCACAGGGACATAACAGTGCATTATTATTATAATTATCATTACTGTATGTATTACAGTAGCAGTTGGAGAACCAAATTAAGATCAAAGTCCTAGTGTACCAACAGATAATAAAAGAGAATCTTTACTCTGAATATAGTTTCTTATAAAAAGACAAACAAATAAGTGTTCTAAGAAATTGAGGTAAAGAGAGAAGTAAAGAGACTTACCTGAGGAAAGATTGGAGTGATGTTGTATCCATGATGGTTCAGGATTTATGAGAAGGGCAAGGATTATTGAACGAACTACATGGTTGGGATAGACAGTATTTTGAATGCAAGGTATCCTTCATCAGATCTCATCTGACCTGAGCTGACCTGATGAAAAATGCTTTGAATTTGAAAGCTTGTCTAAATTTATCCCAACCACGCAGTTGGTCTAATAAAGATATCACTCACAAAAAAAAATATTTCCTGATGAAAAGAACTTGCATAAACTGAATCCTAATCTATTACCCTACCTAATGCAACCTGATGCTTCATATCTAATGGAAGGCTCTAGAATCACTTGGAAAACCTGTAAAAAATGCAAGAAAAATTGCTTTATTTTGTATCTTCCCATGTGAAACACCATATAGAAATTTCCACTTAGGGTTTTGTAAAGGTTCAAATAGGTATTTAAATGCCAAAAATAAAGTAATAAAACAATTACTTGGGTTTTCTGATGTGTATACATGTTAGTCTTTATGGTTAATGTGGAGGATTTAAAATTATTTGTTTTGTTTAAGTTCTGTTAATTTAGTTTTTCTCTGGTTGTGTGGATGTTTCCATTCATTACCAATTACATTTAAAGTTTCCAAATTATGATATAGGGGCTATTTTTTAGAAGGGCAATTTGAAGTTGAATGCTTTAAACACACACACAATTTACTTGAATGTGAAACAAGGTTTCTCCCACAGCACAAGAGGAAAACCTAGTTGTCATTCACCATACATTTGTCTTACACTCATATTACATAAAAAGAAACCTCATTAAATATATTTCTATCATTAAACTCCTGCCAAAAGCAGCATACACTCAACAATGGATACTAACTATGAAGTTGATTAAGTGCAGCCAACATTGTGCATGACTACAAAACACACAGCCCATATAGGGAAACATTTGGATGGAAAACTTTTTTTTTGTGGCTGTTAAAACAAACAAACAAACAAACAAACAAACAAAAACAGGCAAGTATTCCCCTGCATGGAATTGGCAATAGGTCTGGTGATACTGTAATACCAGGCTAGAGGGGTGCCAGATCCAGCCCTGACACTTGTAGACCCAACTCTGACCCCTTGGTGCCAAAAATGCTACATCTGATTTTAACCTAAAAAGCCAAGATGCTCATGGGAACCTACCACAAAGTTAGGTTAATGAAGCTCAATTGAATAAGAGATATGTTAGTTACCATTGCACATAGCACCCTCTTCAGTGCTGCTTCTTTTTCAAGTCATAGTGAGCCACTACTTTGAATATATTCCAATTGTCTCTTCACTTCCACAGTTGAGCTGTGCTTTTCCTTCCCATTTCCAATTATTCCTGGTTTTTTTACCAGCCTTAAATGCCTGGCAAACATCATCAAATGGGGCCTCGAACAATTTAATCAGAGTCCGTCTGTGCCACCCCTCTCCCCCGCCCCCCTCCGCTCAACCTGTTGCACATGATTAGTGTGGTCCCATCCTTCATATGGTAGAGCCAGACCACCTGGGCATCATCTGCATGGGCGACTGGTGCCTCCTGAGTCAGGGGGGCACTTGTCCCACCTGACTGGACAGCGATTGGGGGGGAGTCCCCTCATGGCCGATCCTGCAGGCCGGGCAATCCTGCTGACTGGGGGGAGGTCCCTCCACAGTAGCCGATCCTGCCAACCCACAACTGGCAGTGGTATGCTGCTGGGACTTCTGGGCACACTGCTGGGACTGCTGGGTCAGCAGGATCAGCCACTACAGGGGGACCACTTCTCCTAGTGCACTCCCTGGCCGGTGCTTTCGGAGGGTGCACCAGCACTTTCACCTGTTCCCCCCACCCCTGCCTGGAAACACCGGCTGACAAGGAGTGCACTAGTGCTTTCAGGGGATGCACATGCACCCCCTACATGATGCCACTTCCTGAGAGCAAAAAACTCTTGAGCAGTTCATTCCAGAGTTTATTCATGTGCAGCATGTGGAGCCTCATAGGAACAGCTCAGGCTGGCAGGGGACCCAGGAGGTCAGGCTCCACGTGCTGCAGAGAGTTTGGCTGGAGCAGGAGGGTGCTTTAGTATGGGGGCTGCCTGCTGCACAGCCCTGCACTGAAGCACCCTTGTGCCCCAGCCAGCCCTTTCACTATCTACACATGCATTTAAGCACAGTTATTTACTGGGTTGTTGGACAGTACTTGCGTCTGATGGGACTATCTGACAGCAAAGTAAATTTCACTGCTTTGTGTGTGTATCTGTCTACACTGACCTAATTGCCATGCACATATAGATGTAATGCTTTACTGCACATGTGTAGATGTGCCCAGTTTTTACTATATATAAAGAGGTACAAAAATGCTACTTAAAAGTGTGTTTATGAAGTATTTTTGCTAAAACTTTCAGCAGTTTCAAAAAAGATAAAATGCATCAGTTCTCAATGAACTAAGTTTGTGGGCATCTGTAGTAATTTGCATGTATGGTAAATTGTGTTTATTTCAAGGTCAATATTTTCAAATTTGCTCCACATTTTTATGTGCACAGGGAAGGCAGTGTCGGATTGTAAGGAGAGGCGGGGCTGCAGGGTGGAACAGGAGCTATCTGACTCCCCAGATTTATTTTCTCTGCTGTAGCAGTGGGAGGGGGAGAAATTCCAAGCAAACATCCAATAATTCGTTTCTATGCCTGGGAAATTATAACAAATTTATACATTTTCCACATATACAATCTAATTATTGGGGGTCTTATATTCAGGGTCTTATTAGATTCAAGAAAATACAGTATATAATGGCAGGAATTTGATGGCTCTTATGAGACAAGACTTTTAGGATTTGGCAAAGATAAATAATAAGCCAGTGAGAAAAGTGGGCCCAAAGCATCCACTGTTAGAAGAATCCACTTGCTCTGAAATGTGTATTCAGAGCCTGAATACTGAATTATACCTTATGCAACTGCATTGGCAGATGGGACACAAAGGAAACTTCTTTATTGGGAGGAGAGTCTATAATTAGTTTTCCTATTTCTTTCATTCTGATTATGATCCTGAAATTATTGTACTGCCTTTTTTACTAAATGTTAAGTGCCTGGGCTGACTAGTATAGAAATAATCCAAACCTATCATGGACCAGAAGGTGTTATCGTTTATACAGATGATGAAGACATCACCTCTGCTTGCTGTACCCTTTTTAACTCATGTTGCACAACCGCTTCTCATTCTGCTTTGTGTCCCTCTCTTGTCCCATTTGCTTCTTTTTTGTATCTTCCCTCCATATCTGCTGTTCAACCTTTATTTGCATTCTGCATATTCTTTCACTATAGTTCTATTGCTTTCAGGTTTGTATCTGCCTCCTCTGATACTCTCTACTAATTACTCAGTGCAATACCTACTGGCCTATCACTTCAGTACAATACCATATAAAAACAAAGGTGCTTGGTTTTGACAGCTGTTAGTGTACAAGTACTACTTCTACCCCCAGAGTTCTTATATAGGATATCAATGTCCATCAGGGATTGCTCAGTTTGCATCCATTTTATAAAGGATTTCAGTGTCTTCCCATCAAGTTGTTACAGTCAGTGGCTCAAATTCATCTCTCAAAAATTATGTAAATTAAATCAGACTCTGACATAACATTTTTAAAAGATGATTATTGTTTGTATTATTGTAGTTTCTAAAAGCCCCAGGCATTGATCAACACCCAGTCAAGCAGAGTGATTTATAAACATAGAACAAAAGGATTGTCCCTTCTTGAAAAAACTTGTATTAAAATACCTTCGTTTTATGCCTTATATGCGTTGCAAAGTGAGTTGATTTTACTTTAGTCTCACCGGTGCTTCAAGCTTACCTCTTAGAACAGCTAACTGAGAGCCAGACTAGGAAATGTAAGGAGATCTGTATGGTATGTGAGGGAGTTTGTGGAAGGGATTGTGTTCTGGGAACTTGGACTCTACTTGGTAAGGAGAAAGCTGGTAATAGTTCCCTAACCTTTTGGTAGGAAACCAAATTTCTGCAAAAGCTTCCTGTAGTGAATAAGTTTGGGTAAGGTGTGTCCAGGGACACCACGGAAAAGTCAGGAAAAAGCAGCCCATGTAAGAAGCAATCCTTTATGCTGTTCTTCTTTGGCAATCCCTCGCAGTTGAGAATGATCGTCTTATCTTGGGTCTGAAGATGGATGACAAGGCTGATCTGGGATCAACAGACTTTGTTGCAGGGCAGGTGGCTCCAGATTCAGTCTGCAATGCACTGTTTCTGCTGCTCCTGCTTTTTCATCTCCTGTTGTCATCATAAAGTTTCAAAGTACTGAGATCCTTGCAGCAGACTCTTCCTCCATTTGGGGCAGTCCTAGGTGATAGTCTCCCACAAGGTGATGCTGATTTGCATTTTTTCAAGCTGGCCTGGAGGACATTCTTTAAATGCTTTCTCTGCCCTCCTTTTGAGCATGCACCTTGACTGAGCTGGGAGAATAAAACTTGCTTTGGGAGTCTGGAGTTAGAAATCTGGATAATGTGACTGGCCCAGTAAAGTTGATGCTGGATGAGCATTGCCTTGATGCTCATAGTGTTTGCTTGTGAGAGAACACTAACGTTGGTTTCTATCTTCCCACTGAATTCAAAGGATCTTTTGCAGGATTGATGGTACTTCTCCAGTGACTTGAGGTGTCGCCTGTACACTGTCCACATCTCAGCTCCATACAGTAAGGTGGAGATCACAACTGCTTTATAAACCATGAGCTTGATTTCGGATCTGATGTTGCTATCTTCAAACACGTTTTTCCTCAGGTGTCAGAAAGCTGCACTTGCACGTTGGAGGCAATGTTGAATCTCTCCATTGATGTCAGCCTTCTGTGAGAGATGGCTTCTGAGGCATGGGAAATAATGTTATCCAGGTTCTCACTATAAATCTGAATTACTGGACCTGGGGACTGCTCATTAAGAGCTTGTTGATGGAGGATCATAGTCTTCTAAATATTAAACATCAGTCTCTTTTTCTTGGTAAACTCGTCAACGATTGCCTGCTTCCAAGTGAACACAGATTACAGTATCATCAGCATACTGGAGCTCAGTGATTGAGGTCGGGGAGGTCTTGGTTTCAGCTCAGTCAGCTGAGATTAAACAGTTTACCATCCATTTGGTAGTTGAGCTCAACTCCAACTGTAAACTTGTCAGTGGTCAGCTGTAGCATCATGGTAAGGAACATCAAAAGAGCACTGGAGTGATGATACAGCCTTGATTCATTCATGTCTTAACCTCAAAGGGTTCTGTAATAGATCCATTACTGAGAGCCACTGCTTTCGTACCATCATGGAGCAGGCAAAGAATGGTGATAGATTTCAATGGATATCCATCCTTCAGAATGATCCTCCATAGCACTTCTCAGTTGACAGAGTTAAAGGCTTTTGTGAGGTCAAAGAAAACCATTAGAGGCTTATGATGTTCCCAGTATTTTTCCTGCAGCTGGTGAGCTGTGAACATCATGTCATGCCTCCTGATGCCCTAGACCCATGCTGACATTCTCAGAGGAGCTCTTCAGTAAGTGGAAGGAGATGGTTCAGGAGGCTTCTCACAATGATCTTTCCTGTGGTGGAAAGCAAGGCAATCCATCTTTATTTTCCACAGTCAGGCCTGTCTTCTTTCTTGAAGACTGTCATGATCAGTGTCCCTGAGATCATCTGGGATTTCCTCCTCATTTCCGATCCTTAAGATGAGGGCATGGAGCTGTGATGTGAGCTCCTCCCTGGTGCTTGAATATTTCAGTGGGGATTCCATTCTCTCCAGGTGCTTTGTCATCTGCTTGATGGCTTTCCTCACCTCATAAAGGGTTGGTGGGACTTTAAGATCAGTTCTGACTGGATATTGTGGGGTGGAACTGAGAACACTCTCATCAGCAACAGAGAAGGTCTGTTGATTAAGCAAGTCTTCAAAATGCTCCTTCCAATAGGTATTGAAGTCTCCCTTTTCCTTCATCAGGTCTTCTCCAACCCTAGGTCTCAAGAGGGTTGGTCCCTGAGTGCTCGGACCATAGGTGGCTTTTGTAGCATTGAAAAAACTGCAGATCACAGATGCAAGCAAGATATTGAATCTCCTTTGCCTTGTCTTCCCACCATGTGTTCCTCATATCCTCTTTCAGACCTCTGCCTTGGCTGGTTGGAGATTCAATTTATTTTGCTTGGACTTGATGTCATCCTTCCAAGCACCAAGGCCTTGCACTTGCAGTTGATGAACTATTGGATCTCCTGGTCATTCTCATCAAAACAGTCTTGATGTTTCCTGGTAGAGAATCCAAGTGAATCTTTGCAGGCACTGATACTGGTGGACTTGAAGGAACCCCAAGCACTTCTGACATTCTCCCATTGTTGTTGATTGGGATTTGCCAGTTTTTCATTCAGAGGATGATGGAAGAGGCCTCACTTGATTTGGTCCCTGAGTCCTTCAACTTTGAACTTCTGCCGGCATTTCTTCTGCTGCGGCCATCATTTGGGAGTGAGTTTGAGTGGATGAGCTGGTGATTGGTCTACCAATCATCAGCTCCTAGCATAGCCCAGATGATGTGGACATCTTTGTGATCCCAGTCATGAACAGTGACATAACCATTTTGGTGCCAATACTTAAGTCAGTGCTTCCCAAACCTTTCCTTGGAATGATCCCATTTATGACCCCATATGACCTCAGCATGACCCCATTTCTTCAGCATGGCTCCTCACTCCCAATCTGCAGCCCCCAACCCTCCTCAGGTACCCCTCACTCCCAACCCACAGCCCGCTGGCTCATGCCCCCAAGGTGCCCCAGGGCTAGGGTCCACAACTCCCTTCCCCACCCAGAAGCACTTGAGCCTCAGCTGTTGCCTGAGGGAGGTGATGGCTGTTGTGTCTAGAGCAGAGCATGGAGCCTGGCTCCCCTGCCCCCCATCTCCTCCCCCGCAGGTGGTATGACTGGAGAGGAGCCCATGGGGGGGGAGGATGTAGGCTGCCTGCTGTAGGCTCAGGGCTCCCCTCCCGACTGTCCTCTCCCTGGGGGATTCATGACCCAGCCTGCAGGACCCAGCATGGGACAGAGCCATGGTTCAGCAGCAGTGGGGGCACAACTCCACACCACCATTGCTGCTCTGTCTCACCTTGGTGGCCATGGCCATGCTGCACTCTCTCTCATGCTGGGTTCTGCCCATTGGGCTGCAGAGATGGCTCTTTCCTGGAGCTGGTCCTGCCCAGCTACAGCCCTGTGCCCCACTCCCTGCTGTGGGCACAGAAATCTCAGAGGACCCGTGCCTCCACCACATTGCCTATGTCCCCCTGCCACATCACCTGTGCCCCCTCCACTCCCTCAACACATTGCCTGCAGCCCCCTGCCCCATAGATTTACCTGGAGGGAGCTGCAGGAACTGCTCTCCACCACTGCTCACATGCATGTGGCACTCCCTGTCTCTGATCACCCTCCCCCACTCCTCCCAGCTCCAAGCAGCCCCTTGCAGGCTGGAAATCTGCAAGCCTACAAGGGGAAACCCACATTTTCCTGACTTTTTCTCCTTTAAAAGGAGAAATACATGCTTTTCTCCTTTGAAGGAGAAAATCCATATTTTTTCTTGTTTTTCTGCAGCAAACAGAAAACCTGGATCCCTATATATCATGACCCCATCTGCTGATGTTGTGACTCTATTTGGGGTCACAAGCCACATTTTGGGAACTGCTGACTTAGATCATGTATGTTGCTATGATGTCTTGTGCCTGTTTTTATAGAGGAAAAGGGTGTTAGTAATGTAGTGAGTCCATATTCTGTACATTTGGTCAAGAGGAAGATGCTGTTGGAGTTGACCTTTCTACTCTTTCCTTGCCAATGCTTCAAGTCCCTTCTAACTCTGGCACTGAAATTGCCAAAAAGAATAAGTCTGTCACTCTCTAGAACATCAGAAAGGACTTGGTCCAGGTTGAGGTAGAGTTGCTCCTTGGTTTCATAGGCAATATCAAAAGTCCAGGCATATGCAATGATGACAGTAGCATATTGGCTCCCCACCAGTTTAAGACGGAGAGCATGAGGCAGTCATTACTTCTGACAGAGAACAAACTGAATTAGTTTATTATGAGTTCATCCTTGGTGGCAAAACCAACTCTCATTTTCCTTACTGTTTACCCTTCCAGAAGAAGGTATAACCACCTCCATGTTCTTTGAGCTGCCCCACTCCCACTCACTGAGTCTTGCTCAAGTACCGCGACATCTATATAGTGTTTCTTCAATTTGTGAGGCACAGTTGTGATTCAGTGCTCTGGGCATTCACTATTAGGATTGGCCATGAGGGTTCTGAAGTTTCAGGTCCCCAAATTGATTGTGTGTCTTCATTGATTACAAGTGCAGTAAAGGTGATCCCACTGGACGCAGTTATCCAGTCAGGAAGAAGGTAGACAAGCTACATTTAGGGCACTTTTATAGCCCCCTTCCCATGTGAGATGAGCAGAGTGGATCCTGAAGAGGACTGCTTAGTTGCAGTTACATTTCCCAAATCTTGCTCTCTTGCCTCAATCAAGTGCTAGATGACCTTCTTGTAACTGCCACCTTTGTGCAAGTTCGGACTTGAAGCTTCCAAACCTCACAATCCTGCTCACATCACTAGCTCATCACCAAAGGGCTTGAAAAATGTCCTGGAAAAGCTTTTTTAGTGGAAGATGCTTGTGTGTGATTTCTTTTACTGTGGAGAAGCTGCTGCGCATCTGGTGGTAGAGCTGTACTGCTTTCCAGCATGTCCATAGGTGGCAGGTAGAAGAATCACCGTCAGGGAAGGTTAGCTGCAAAATAAGTAGGGGTAACTCTAACACAGTCATGGACCAAGCAGTGGCAGCACCACCAGGATGTGGTGGGAACAGCAGATGGCACAATGCTTTCCCTCTTGAAAAGCCACATATATCCTTTGATGGTGCTGTAACATGGTGAGTACAGGTTACCACTATAATAAACCTGCCCAGCCCTCATGGGTCTACATGGGTCTCAGTGGTGGAGCAGCTTGAAGAAGATGTTAGAATCTCAGAGGCTGTGCAGGTGGATGAAGGCTGCAATGGAATGAGCTCTCTAGTTATCTTGGCTTCCTTGCCATTGGATTAAATTCCTGTTCTGTCAGGAACCATGTGGAAACTGATGTGCAGCAGTTTCCACAGTCAAAAAAATCAAGAACTGTGTCAGCTTTAATGTTCAATGATTGTTCATTGCCAAGGAGTCAGAGGGTGGTTTCATCAGTGTCTGATTTCTGACTGATCAGGATTATTAATATGAGATTACACCGCAAAACAATGGGTTCCAAATTGCTTATACCAGGGACTCTTAAATGTACAGTTCCCTACATTTTCTCTCTCCAAACATAACAGCAATAACAATTAATAACATTAACATAACACAGATTTAAATGTGGATAAAGAACCCTATTAACTACCAATATTTAGTCAGTATCGACCCATAAAATCTGTATTGGTGCATCCCAACATTATACCATTGCTATTTTAAAAGTGGACTAGTTGTCTTTATCATTTCCTTCTTGCTACTGCTTAAGTTGTGGGAAAGTTATCATGCATTGTTATATGTAACCTCTAAGCTATGAAATCATAAGAATTTTCTGAAAGGGAAATCTAACCTCTTCCCCTGTTTACATGAGAGGGGAAAAACTCAGCAATAAGCCTAAGTTAAATAGCATGTGATATGGCCTTGCACGGCATCCACAAATTTTTAGAAATCATATTCTATAAAAGAGAACCTAGTTTTTCTTAGGATGTGGTTGCTAGGGAACACCTGAGGTATCTAATGTTATTGCTTTGCCAGCTTTTGCAATAACCTTAAATAGAATAAAAATGTGTACCA
This sequence comes from Alligator mississippiensis, assembly GCF_030867095.1. Taxonomy (NCBI): domain Eukaryota; kingdom Metazoa; phylum Chordata; order Crocodylia; family Alligatoridae; genus Alligator; species Alligator mississippiensis. The sequence continues at coordinate 73,852,939 of NC_081826.1, forward strand.
TTGCTTTTTCATTTGCTACTTTTCCATAGACACATAAGAAATTACTCAAATGTCCAATTTTAGGATATAAATATTGCTTTTGATTAGTTACCAGAACATTTTTTTTCCCTGTTCCTTCCAATGGGCAGCGTCAGGAACTGATAAGTCTCTGCAGGCTGTTTCTTTGATGCCCCTACACTAAAATGTATGATACTTAGCATAGCAATTTTCATCTTCATCCTTGTCTAGGGTTCCCAGAATAATATTGCTACTCTAAAATTAATTAATGAATACCTTATGGTACTAGCTATTGTTTTGAAGAAAGCTCTACAGCTTTGGGTCCCATCTGAGCGAAACACTAACTTGAAGTTAAGTATGTGATGAAGTGTTTGTTGGCCTCAGCTGATAATTAAGATTTAGAAAAACATGCAATACAATGGGCTCAGAGGTGACCTGCCTTCTTGGTGTGATTAAGTATGCAATTAATGATTGTATTGGAATTAAAGCAATTATATCTATATGAAATATCTGTCACTTAAACAGGGTAAATATCCAGACAATTTATAATGTGACAATCCCACTGTTGCAGTTCAGTGGTAGAATTCTTGTTTGCCATGTGGGTGACTGAGGTTCAATTCCCCAATGCACACATAACTATAGTCTTCGAGGTACTGAATATCCTGACTCAGTCTGGCCTTTGGATTCTGCCTCCATGGTTTAACAGAGGTGATGGAAGTTCTGGGAAGCTTCCGCTCCTCTATACTCTTGCTTAGGCATATGTGTTGAGGGTCTGGTTGACCTTTCATAAATACATCATGATCCAGAAGGACTGATGATTGTCTACTACTTATGAAATGAAGCAGGATGAAATTGGATAGCAGCAGTCAATAAGGAATCACTGGGTGCATCTACACATGCAATTAATGTGACACAGTAGACTCCGAAGCAATTCAAGCCAGAGTGAACTGCTCCTGGGTGCAGTGTCTACATGTGTGCCTGAGATGACATCAATTTGAGCTGGGGTGGAGCAGGCCTCCAACTGGCTGGGCTGATCACATGCAGTTTTCACATAAATTTCAGCACAGTAAATTACTCTTCCATAAGATAGAATACTAACCCTGGAGCATGTGTGGGCAGTGATGCTTTCCTGCAGAGTGAATTAGTCTACTCTGCAGTAAAGTGCATGTATAGATGCATCCATTAAGACTGATATTACTCTTAGTGCAGCCAGAAAAGTCATTTAGGGCTCTTCACACAGAATGAGTTCAACCATTCCAAATGATTTGTTATAAATAGTGCTAGAGGGTTGAGAAATTTGAAAATATTAAAATCATTTTGAGGAAGAAACTGAAACATCACTGAAAGGAACATTACTGATGTTACTGGGCAGTAAATGAGATAAGGGAATAAAAATATCCAATGTATATAAGGTTCCAGGGACACACATCAGAGCAATCAGCTGAGTATCTTTATACACCTCTGGCAAAGTCTCACCTGGAAGACTGTATCAAGCTTTGATATGTAAGTATAAGCCCTGTGGTCCAAAGCTGTGATCTAAAGAGGAGAGGTGGAAAGTATGTGCACTACCATGTGTAGCCTGGTTGTTAGGCAGGCAGGTTCTTTGGGTAGATGTAATATCTTTTATTAGACTAGCTGAGTAGTTAGAAAAAAGTTTTTTGCAAGCTTATCGTCAGGCATAGGAAGTCTCCACTGTTCTGAGACTTCAAGGAATAAAAGAAAGTAAAAGTGTGACAGGATGTCAGTGAGATTGTAAATAGGTGGAAATTAGGAAAACAAAAGGTAGAGCAGGGAACGGGGTGGGGAATGAGGGGAAAAAGGCAAAGGTGAGTAATGGAGATTATACAGTAGTAGATTTTTAAGGTAAAAAGGAGGCTGTCTGTGAAAAAGTAAATAGGTGGAAATTTGGAAAACAAAGGGCAGAAGAGGAGGGGAGGAAAGGGGTAAAAAAGGTAAGAGATCAGATCTGGCAGGTAGCTGGTGAATCAGATGTCAGGCAGGTTGTAGTGTGTCATAAATCCAATGTCTATATTGAGTCCATGACCTGACCTCTTACCCTTTTTTCCCCTTCCTCCCCTCTCTCCCCCTCCTTTTCCACCCATGGTCTTCCTAATTTCCAGCCACAGCAACACAGGACCAATCCAAGATCCAAGACGATAAAGAGCTGTCTTCCCTATCTATTCACGAATAGGGGTAGTTTAGCTACAGTTTTCTTTGCATAAGTTTTTTACTCAGAATTCTTCCAGAGATGTTTTGGAAGTCACAGTACATAAACATGCACATGGACTTGAACTCAGACCTGAGTAATAAATGGATGTGTGCATTGAAGAGAAGTTCACGCTTCATTCAATGAATGTCTAGGACTCTATTCAGGACTCTTCTGTAGTACACATGTCCCTTCGCTGAAGACCCATTGGAAGGATTTGTGGCAGAAAACATGGAACTGCATGAACTGCTCTCATATCCAATATCTAAATAAAGACAAAATCACTATACTTAGATTAGGCCAGTTATAAATAGCTAAGAAAAAGATCAAGGAGCACTTTCTAGTTCACCTGGTTTCTCTGGTATTATGCTACCTACAGGCAAAAATCATGTGTTTGGTGAGTGAAGACACAGGGACTGTAGAGAATATTTGCCTAATGAATGTTCACATTAGATAGTGGGAAACTGAGCTAATGCATTAAAGACAAAATACAGGAAAGAAATGTTTTATTTAACAATCATAGAATCATAGAATAGTAGGACTGGAAGGGACCTGTAAGATCATCAGGTCCAGTCCCCTGCCATGGGCAGGAGGTAGTTGGGCTCAAGCAAGCTCAATGAGGTGCTTGTCCAGCTTCCTCTTAAATACCTCCAGGGATGGCAACTGCGCCACCTCTGCTAGGAATGTGTTCCAGATTCAGAGATTTCAGAGATTTCAGAGATATTAGGGCTGGAAGGGACCTCGTAAGATCTTTGGGTCTAGCCCCCTGCCCAAGGGGCAGGAAGTCAGCTAGGGTCAAAAGATCCCAGCAAGATAAACGTCCAAATGTTTCTTTAAAGTGTCCAGAGTAGGTGCGTGCACCACCTCTGGGAGGAGTGTGTTCCAGGCCTTGGGGGCTCAGGCAGTAAAGAAGTTTTTCTTTATGTCCAGCTAAAATGGTTTTGCAGCAGTTTGTAACCATTGGACCTTGTCATCCCCTTGGGTACTCTGTTGAACAGGTGTTCCCCCAGATCCTGATGCACACCCCTTATGTACTTATAGGTTGCCACCAAGTCACCCCTGAGCCTGTGCTTCTCCAGGCTGAAGAGTCCCATAGCTTGCAGCCTCTCTTCATAAGGCCTGTTCTCTTGCCCTATGATCATGCATGTGACTCTCCTCTGGACCCTTTCAAGCTTTTCCATGTCCTTCCTAAATTGTGGAGCCCAGAATTGGATGCAATACTCCAGCTGTGGCTTCAACAAGGCTGAGTACAGCAGGAGGATGACATCCTGGGTCTCGCTTGAGATACATCAGTAGATGCAAGCATTTCTCCATATTGAATGCCATCAGGTTTTCATCCACCCACCTTGCAAGCCTATTGAGGTCATCCTGGATCACTAGTCTATCCTGAAGTGTGGAGACACTTCCCCAAAGTTTGGTGTTGTCAGCGAACTTGGCCAATCCACTTTTGACACCAGTGCCCAGATCATTTATGAAGACATTAAAGAGTGCAAGTCAGAGAACAGAGCCTTGGGGAATGCCACTAGTCACCAAGTGGAATGATGACCGGTTCCATCAGCTACCACTCTCTGGGTATGGCCTTAGAGCCAGTTCCCCAGCCATTGAACTGTGAAGTATTTGAGGCCGCAGTTGCCCAATTTTTCCATGAGGACATCATGGGACACCAGGTCAAAGGCTTTTTTTTTAAGTCCAAATATATGATATCAACCTCTTCCCTTTTGTCCAGGTGATACATCACCTGGTCATAGAAGGGAATGAGATTGGTCAAAGCAAGACCTACACACAACAAACTTATGTTGACTACCCTCAGAATATTGCTTTCTGTTAGCCTGTCAAGAATGGTTTCTTTGATAATTTTTTTTTCCAAAATCTTCCGAGGGATTGAGGTCAAACTGATTGGCCTGTAGTTTCCAGGGTCTTCTTTCCTCCCTTTCTTGAAGATGGGCACTACTTCCAATCTTCAGGTACTTCACCCAAGTGCCACAAGTTCTCGAATATCCCTGCCAGTGGCTGTGCTATGATGTCTGCCGGTTTCTTTAGCACTCTTGGGTACAATCTATCTGGACCAGTTGATTTATGGAGGTCCAGCCTCTCAAGATGTTCCCTCACATGATCCATGGCAATGGTGGGCATATATTCACCCTCACCCTGGTCATCCTGCATCATGTTAGGCAGTGTGGTCCCTTTGGGCTGGTGCAAAACCAATGCTAAGTAATCATTAAGCAGACTGGCTTTTTCCTAGGTGTCAGTAGTCAGCTGCCCCAGCTGGTTTAGCAGAGGTCCAATGTTTCCCTTGTTTTTCTTTCAACTCCCCACGTATCTGAAAAAGGACTTTTTGTTGTCCTTGATTTGTGTAGCCAGATGGAGTTCAGTTGCAGCCTTGGCTTTTCTATAGTTTCATAGTTTCTAGGGTCAGAAGGGACCTGAACAGATCATCAAGTCTGACCCCCTACCCTGGGCAGGAATGAGTGCTGGGATCATAATACCCCAGCCACATATCTATCCAATCTCCTCTTGAAGACCTCCATGGTAGGGGAGAGCACCACCTCTCTTGGGAGCCCATTCCATAGCCTGGAAGCCTTAACCCTAAAGTAATGCCTCCTGATATCAGCCTGAACCTGCTCTCAATCAATTTGTGGCCGTTATTCCTTGTTATCCCAGGTGGTGCCCGGGGGAACAGAGCCTCACCTATTTTCTGCTGGTCCCCCCTGCTGAGTTTATAGATGGCCACCAGATCCCTCCTCAGCCTTCTCTTGTGGAGGCTGAATAGATTCAGGCCCTTTAGTCTATCTTCATAGGGCCTGGCCTGCTGCTCCCTGACCATGCAAGTGGCCCTACTCTGGACCCTCTCAAGGTTAGCCACATCCCTCTTGAAGTGCAGTGCCCAGAACTGGATGCAGTACTCCAACTGTGGCCTGACCAGTGCTGCATAGAGGGGAAGGATCACCTCCCTGGACCTGCATGTGATGCATCTGTAGATGCACGACAAGTTGCGGTTAGCCTTACTGACTGCTTTCGCACACTGGCAGTTCATGTCCATCCTGGAGTCAACAATGACTCCAAGATCCCTTTCAGCCACTGTGTTGTTGAGAAGGGTGTTCCCCAGCCTATAGGTATGATGCAGGTTCCTTCTCCGTAGATGCAGCACCTGGCAGTTGTCTGCATTGAATTCCATTCTATTCTCATCCACCCACCTCTGTAACCTGTTTAGAACTAGTTGGATTCTGTCCCTCCCCTCCAGTGTGCCCACTTCTCTCCACATCTGTGTGTCATCAGTGAATTTGGACAGCGTGCTTTTCATGCCCACCTCCAAGTCACTGATAAAGATATTGAATAGCACAGGCTGGAGGACCAAGCACTGGGGAACTCCACTGCCCACATCCCTCCAGGTTGAAAACGACCTGTCCACCACCACTCTCTGGGTGTGACCATCTAGCCAATTTGCCACCCATCTGACTGTGTAGGCATCAATACTGCAGTTGCCTAGTTTTTTTTATGAGAATGGGGTGAGAGACAGTGTCAAAGGCCTTCTTGAAGTCCAGGTAGATGACATACACCTTAATGCCTACATCCAGGGAATTTGTGACCTGGTTGTAAAAGGAAACAAGGTTAGTCAGGCAGGACCTGCCTACAATGAACCTGTATTGGTTGCCCCTAAGCATTACCTCCCATGCTGGGCCCCTGCAGATGTGCTCCTTTATAATTTTCTCAAAAGTCTTCCCAAGGACCAAGGTGAGACTAACTGGCCTATAGTTACCAGGGTCTTCCTTTCTCCCCTTCTTGTAAATGGAAAGCACATTGGCCCTTTTCCAGTCCTCTGGGACCTGGCCAGAGCAACATGAGTTCTCATACAGTCATGCCAGTGGCCCTGCTATGACCTCTGCCAACTCCCTCAGTACCCTCAGATGAAGAGCATGATTTAAACACTTCCAGCCCCTCCAAGAGTTCCCCAACTAGATCGTCCCTGACCTTAGGCTTGGTGTCCTGTCCCCTGAGCCTGTCCATAATCCTACTGCAGGAGTTGTTCCAGTCCCTGCTCAGAAATACGGAGGCAAAGAACTCGTTGAAGAGATCAGCTTTTTCCTTTGCTGCAATCACCAGATTAACAAGCCTGTCCTGTAGGGGCCACACATTACCTGGTGCCTTCTTCTTACTCCCTATGTATTTGAAAAAGGACTTTTTGTTATCCTTAATTCTGGTTGCCAGCCCTAGTTCCATCTCTCCCTTGGCCTTCCTAACTGCCTCCCTGCAATCATGAGCAATGGAGGTGTAATCCTCCTTGGTGATTGCCCCTTGCTTCCACTGATTGTATGCCATCTTTTTTGCCCTCAGGCCCTCCTGGATGCCTTTACTGAGCCAAGAGGGCTTTTTAGCACTCTTCCCCTTTTGGTTCATGTTAGGACTGACTCCCTCTGAGCTCAGAGAAATGTCTCCTTAAGGAACAACCACCCATCCTGGACTCCCATCTCATTGAGGCTCCAAGTCCCCAATGTCTCTCTTACTAATTTCCTTAGCTCATTGAAGTCGGCCCTCCTGAAGTCAAGGACTTTTGCCTTACTGCTTGCTTTTGCCAACCTGCGCCTGATAGTAAATTCCAGCATATGATGGTCACTAACACCTAGGTAGTCGAGCACCCGCAGATCCCTCTCCAGATCATTGCCTGTGGCAAAGACAAAGTCCAGCAAGGCATTTCCTGTGGTGGGATTATGTATCTCCTGGGTTAGGTGGAGGTCCTGTATGCAGGCTAAAAAACCTATGTGAGCATTCAGACCTGGCTGACTGATCCTCCCAGCAGATGTCTGGGTAGTCTAGGTCACCCATGACAACCACATCCCTTGTCCTTACAGCCTCCATGAGCTGACCTGAAAATGCAGGTCTAGCTCATCCCCCTGGTTCACTCCCTGCAGGTGCAGGCCAGTGCAGAATACTCCTCCTCAGTGGTATTTCCTGTCTTCCATTCATTATACGCCTCTCTTTTTAGATGTAGGAGGTCCATGAGTTCCCTGTTGAGCCAAGGGAGTTGTTGAGCCCTTTTACCACCTTTCCACTTGTAATAGAGTCTTGTACTTTTCAAAGATGATACTCTATGTCCTTAAAGATCTTAGTTTCATAGACTCAGTATTAACTGATACAACAGCATTGCCTCCTAAGAGTGTCAGAGAAAGAGATTCAGTGGGCGTGTCAACACAAGACACTACTGTGCAGTAGAGCTAATTACTGTTCAGTAAGCGTCTGCATCTACATGTGCACATGTTTACTGTACAGTAGTTGGCTCTAATCATGAGTAAATTTTCTACCTGCACATGCACGTAGTAAATGTACTCATGATTCATAACTACACATGATTATGGAGTTGGGTGGGGAACACACTCCTGTTCCACACCCAGCTCTGCAATCACAGAGCTGGGCAGGGAACAGGCTTGACAGCCCTTGCTCCACAATTGTGGAGAGGAGCTGGGAACTGTCCTGGTCAGGGTCAGGTTCCAGCCCTGTACCCTGATCAGGTGATTGAGGCACAGAGCTTGGAAAGAGCTATAAGGGTGGGGCAGGTCTCAGCCCCCTGCCCCACCCACTGATAGGGCAGCCAGCAGCGAGCCCCTGGATAGGCAGGGAATCCCTGCCCAGCTGGGGGCTCACTGCTAGCTGCCCCACTGGTGGGTCTGGGCAGGGGCCTGGACCCTGTCCTTCCTCTGCAGCTGTTTCCAAGTCCCCTGCCTCCTGTTGGAAAGCCAGGGCCAGAAGATCCCTGCCGCTTGGGAGGAGAGGACATTGTCCTTGCTCTGACTCCAGTGGCAGAGCCCACCCCGGCAGCAGGTAGCCCCCCGAGACCAGGGAGCAACCCCCCAGCCCCTGCCTAGAGACAGCTATCTCCTGGCCCTGTGCTACCTGCCAGTCTCTGGGCTAGCACCCAGGGGGAGCCTAGACCTCCCCCAGATGCTTCAGGGGACTAGTACTGGGCCAGCAGGGGTAGGAGCAGATTGCTGCCATGAGCAGCAAATCTGCTCCCTAGACCCTGCATGTATAGATGCTTGCCCAGGACCGTTTACTCTAGAGCAGGGGTTCTCAATCCCCTCAATCTCTCTCAGCTGCCGGACTGGAAGTGGCCACAGACTGGCAAACCATGGCCCCCCAGAGCCGGGTGGAGAGGCCACAGCTCCTTCCACAGGGCCTGTGGCAGTGCAGGGTTTGGCCCACCCCCCAGCCCCAGGGAGTGGGGGTATCCTTACCTGGCTTCCGGACAGAAATTCCAGCTGTGGTCAGTTGTGACTGCTGGGTCATGGTTTGCCGGGCTGCAGCCACTTCCGGGCCACAGTTTTTCAGGCCATGACATAAAAACTTTGGGAACCTCTGCTCTAGAGTAGTTTACTTCAGAGTAAACTGATCCCACATTATTTGCATGTATGGATACACCCAGTGATCCCAGAAATGCCTCAGACTGGCAATACTGTTAAGATAGGTTCCTATTTATTTGAAACTAACCCTTGTTGCTGTGGAAAACACCTGGTCCAAGTATTACCTCGTTATCATAAAGAAATGTCTAAAGTTGGGGAACTGAAAAAAAGAAGAAAGAAGTAGGTAGAAGGTTGAAAAGACTACCTTGGAATGAGAGTTTATATATATATATTCTTCAACATGGCCAATAGCACACAGGTGAAGTGGAAAATTTCCACATGCTTCCTGTTAAGCAATGTTTAAATCCCATTTAAATCAATGGGTTTTGAGAATACATTGAGTTGCTTTTGTTGTTCTTATATGAATTCCCTTCTATCTGTCAAAGTCTCAAATAAAATGTTGAAAAAACATAATTCATTCTCATGGGCACAAACAGTCACTGGATTAAAATACTGCTCTCCACATTAAACAAAGACTTCAGTGTTGCTATGATAATCTAATTTAATGTGAAACAAACCAAAGTATAAATGCCATGTATAGTTAGGTATACTCCTTGTAACAATCTTTAGATTAAATGCTCTGTCTTTTAAAAGGAAAAGATCCATGGGAAGGTAAATCAGTTATTGTATCTATTTTTTCCAAAAGGTCTGGCTTCTACCAAACACCACATCTGGGTTTGCTGAAGGAGAAGAATGTGAATGATGTTTCAGTTGGTTAGTGATTCAGATTAGGTTCTGAATGGTTCCTGGCTGACCTTCTGTGTCTGTTTCACGTATAATATATGATAATTACCTTGTTTCCTAGTCAGTTTTAGAATAATATGATCCTTAAATTTATGAAAGATGAGTATGTCATGTATGTCCTATTTCCTTTGTGTAATATGCACATAGCTAAGCTGGGCATATTTGTGTGCAAGAAACATGTGTACACACACACGATAAGAGAACATTGAGGTTGCAAAGTCATACACTTCCGAATTAGAAAAATGACAGAATTAAGCCTGCCTCTAAAACCAAAGATAAGTTTTTTTGCATATCCCACAAAATATAGTGATATATTTCTGAGCAACAGAATGATTTTTTAATAGATCTCTAGAATCACTGAGTTTCAGGTAAATATTCTAAATCCAGTATTCAGCCTAAAGCTATCTCGTAACATGCAACATATTACTCAGATTGTTTTTAAAAATGTTCATGGTCTCTCCTTAGAATAGTGTCTGCTATCCTGTCAGTGTCACAGGGTAATCATAAATGGTCTTCCTTGATGTATTTGGGGAAACAAGTTAGATTCATGACTAACACTGCTTCAACTTAATTAAAATGCCAGCTGAAGTTTTCCCTTTCTGCTCTGTTCTGGCAGTTAGGAAATGTCTGTCTTGGAATGAAGCCCTAATATTGTAGTTAATCTGCCTGCTTTTTCTCTCTAGCTCTCATTTTGTCAAAGTTTTTTCTCACTCAAAAATGAAGTAAGTGAGAGACCTTGACCACTTTTACAGCAACAGCCTCTTTGCTAGCAGTTTTAAAAAGCCCAGCTACACATTCAGATTGAAGTTGAATAACAATCTGCTATAGGGTTGTTACACATTTTCAAGCACTAACTTTCTAGCTGGTTGACTCTTTTTATAGCTGAATAAGATTTTTTTATCATGTGATAATTGTGTGTGTGACTGGTCTAAATTTATTGTGTAATAATTACTTTGTACTTGTGACCCATCTTACCTCACACATGTTTCTGGTCTAAATTTGTTGCATGATTAACAAGTTAATTGAATAAGTAATGTGAAGCAGGGGCAAAAGAGTCAGAAAGAAGGATTGCTTGGACAATTAGTCTGGACAGCAATGATTTTCCTTGATGACACTAGGCACTTCTACACAAGACACTTACTTCACAGTAGCCTAATAACACTGTGCAGTAGCACACTGGTCAGAAACCATGCTAATAAGCTACTGTGCAGTATTATTAGGCTACTGATAAAACCAAAAATGAAAAAACTGTGCATTGGTTCTTCTGTGCAGTAACTATAGTTACTGTACATATTGGGCATTTTTACATGTGCTCCCAACACAGCACCAGGTGCTCTGAACTAATTAAAAGTGACTGGTGTTGTGTCTCAGCACGCATCAGCGCTGAGGAAATGGTGCATGGCGTGCTTTAAACTAAAGCACACCCAATATGTTCAAAGCGCACTGCCCACCATTTCCTCATCATTGATGTGCACTGCACCACTTATATATCTGCACCCGATGCAGCACCGGGTGTGCCAATTACATCTGCTCAGATGCTCTGGACTTCCAGCAGGTTGGAGCAGACTCGCTACATGTGTGTAAGTGCCCTTACTACTTCATTAAGCAAGTATTAAATTAAATGCGCAGTAGCTACTGCACGTTAATGAGTGTGTAGACGTGTCCACTGTGTATGTTTTATGTCTTGATACAGCAAAGCATGTGTTTGAATTTAAGCGTATTCTTCAGTCCTGATGCTTAATTGCTTAAATTGGGGTGATAACAGTGGCTTCCTACTACCTTCCTAGAATACATTTAATCATTCTGTTTAATACATTCAATTTTCATCTGCTTTGTTGTATATGCTGCAGCACTAAAAGTTATTTACTGTCATAAATCTGTTAGAAATAGTTCATAAGGTTTGACCTTCCTAACAGTGGTTCATTGCTGTCTCTTGTCAAGGAAATAACATAATTAAGTAAAGGACAATAGATTGAATTAATTACTGGTGTAAGATGACTTCAAAAGAATTTCATGGTAGATCAAAAGGGCCCAGTACATGAGGAAGCAGATTTGAGTGATCCTGAGCTACAAATGTCTGTGTGATATTAGTACAGAGTTGTACAACCTACAACAAGAGAGCCAGAGCATGTAGTCCTGTGAAGAGATATAAGTGTTAAACAGATGGAATTGCTTGGAGATATGCATCTGATGGAAATTGAAAATGTTTGGTTAACACTATTTGTTTGTTTATACTTGGGGTTGTGTTGATGGTGGAAAAAGCAGAGGTGTACCCAGAAGTAATGTTAAAAATAAAAGTCCCTCTAACTGAAAGTTGCAGTACTGAGCTTTTTAATTTGTCATTTGATTGGTTACATCAAGAATGAAAAGCAAGTAAAGGCCTTTTAATACATGGCAAACTGGCTTTGGTTAGAAATAACCAGATCTGGAATCTGGTTTTTGTTATACATCATGCTCCCTAATTCTTTATAGGCTTGGGACATTTCTTAAGCTAAGTTTGACTCTGAAAAACTAGTGCGCTAAAACTCAATTGCCTAATAGAGTTTTCCTGAGGCATATTTATGAATTCTTCTAAATTACTCAGATCCTTGGCTAGGAGGAGCTCTAACAATGACCTTAGTAGAGTAATGGTTTGAGGAATTGCCTTGTGTTGCAGTAGTGGAAATTTATGCTGGAGATTAGCTGGAACTTTCTGATTATGAGGGTGGTGAAGCACTGAAACAGGCTACATAGAAAGCTTATGGAATCTCTGTCCTTGGGACTTTTGAAGATTTTTTTTAGACAGGCTGGAACGGTTTAGTCAGAGACAATCCTGCCTTGAGTAGGGGGCTGAACTAGATGACCTCAGGAGGTCCCTTCCGGGCCTATTTTCCTATGAATCTCTGAACCTACAAACAGTGAAGCACCATGTTATTAAGCATTTCTCTCTTTAGTTTCTTATGTACCATAATATCTGAACACCTTCTAGTACTGCACTGAGTGACATGGTAGAGCATGATAATGTGCAAGTCATTCTGTCTTTCATCATTTTTCCCAGCAGAGAACAACTAAATGTAATGTGATTTTCTGCTAGAATTTTTTTACTATACATACTGCAGTATATGGTTAAAGAAGTCAAAATCAGAAAAATAAGCCTGACTGGTGGTGTGGGAGTGCATCCCACAGTCTCAGGCTGACACCAAAGAAAGTTTCTGTTCCTGGCACAGACATGGAAAAGGGCCAATGTGGGACTGGAAAAGGGCCAATGTGGTCCCCATTTTCAAGAAGGGGAGGAAGGAGGACCCAGGCAACTATAGGCCAGTCAGTCTCACCTCCATCCTTGGCAAAGTCTTTGAAAAAATTAGCAAGGCTCACATTTGCGAGAACCTGGCAGGACAAATTATTCTGAGGGGAAACAAGCACGGGTTCGAAGAAGGCAGATCATGCCTGGCCAATCTAGTCTCTTTTTATGACCAGGTTACGAAACGCCTGGACACAAGAGTAGGGGTGGATGTTGTATACTTAGACTTCAGGAAGGCCTTTGATACGGTATCCCACCCCATACTGGTGAACAAGTTAAGAGGCTGTGACTTGGATGACTACACAGTCCGGTGGGTGGCGAATTGGCTGGAGGGTCACACCTAGAGAGTCGTGGTAGATGGGTCAGTTTCGACCTGGAAGGGTGTGGGCAGTGGGGTCCCGCAGGGCTCGGTCCTTGGACCAATACTCTTCAATGTCTTCATCAGTGACTTGGACGAGGGAGTGAAATGTACTCTGTCCAAGTTTGCAGATGACACAAAGCTATGGGGAGAAGTGGACACACTGGAGGGCAGGGAACAGCTGCAAGCAGACCTGGACAGGTTGGACAAGTGGGCAGAAAACAACAGAATGCAGTTCAACAAGGAGAAATGCAAAATGCTGCACTTAGAGAGGAAAAATGTCCAACATACCTATTGCCTAGGAAATGACCTGCTGGGTGGCACGGAAGTGGAAAGGGATCTTGAAGTCCTAGTGGACTCCAAGATGAACATGAGTCAGCAGTCTGACGAAGCCATCAGAAAAGCTAATGGCACTTTATCATGCATCAGCAGATGCATGACGAACAGAACCAAGGAGGTGATACTTCCTCTCTATCGGGCGCTGGTCAGATCGCAGTTGGAGTACTGCGTGCAATTCTGGGCACCACACTTCAAGAGGGATGCAGATAACCTGGAGAGGGTCTAGAGAAGTGCCACTCGTATGGTTAAGGGCCTGCAGGCCAAGCCCTACGAGGAGAGACTAAAGAACCTGGACCTTTTCAGCCTCCACAAGAGAAGGTTGAGAGGTGACCTTGTGGCTGCCTATAAGTTCATCACGGGGGCACAGAAGGGAATTGGTGAGGTTTTATTCACCAAGGTGCCCCCGGGGGTTACAAGAAATAATGGCCACAAACTAGCGGAGAGCAGATTTAGACTAGACATTAGGAAGAACTTCTTCACAGTTCAAGTGGCCAAGGTCTGGAACGGGCTCCCAAGGGAGGTGGTGCTCTCCCCTACCCTGGGGGTCTTCAAGGGGAGGTTAGATAGGCATCTAGCTGGGGTCATCTAAACCCAACACTCTTTCCTGCCTATGCAGGGGGTCAGACTCGATCTATTGTGGTCCCTTCTGACCCTAACATCTATAAATCTATGAATCTATGAAAGGAGAACTTTATTGGTTGCAATCAGTAGGTTTGGAATAGGGTACAGAGTAGAGCAATATCAGAGAAATCCCATAGAGCAAAGAGGGTGGCTGGGTAGCCTTTGATCACGCATCTGAGTTACTGCAAGCTAGTTAGATCCCAGGTAGCTTACTCACCTGTATCATCCAGATGCAGGTAGAGATTCCCTCTGGAGGTTCATTGATAATGAGTTTCAAGAGATAGAGCAAGTTTCAAATGGTCCAGCTCTACTCTCTGAGTTTTCATCATGGTTACTGTACCTCCTCCTGGGCAGTCCTTAACTTATATACACCTTATGACCTCATTTACCTGGTCCAACGGAGACCAGCACCTGTTGGCTGCCAGCCAACCAATTTGAAATACATCACTGGCTGCCAGGTAGACTGGCAGGGCCTCTAGCCCCCTCCCAGTAGGGTTGGAATTGCTTAGAACAATAGAGATCTTAAGCCCCTCACTCAGGTATGTGATACCAGTCACATAGGCAGAGGGAGCAGGTTTTCCTCCTCCCTCATGAATGTATCCAACTCAGGTTACCTAAAGAGATGGGATGTCTGCCCTCTGCAGGGCCCATGTTAACCAAATTGTCACAGAGCAGAGTTTTTGGGGAGAGACAGGTGACATTCTGCCACAGGGATGACCCTATAAACTATAGACAGTTTAACTTCAGTCCTTGGAAAAACTTTTGAAAAAATTGTTAAAGAGGCCATCAATCACAAGCTTGTAACTGACAGAGCATTAAGAAACAACCAGCATGGCTTTGCGGAGGGTAGATCATACCTGACAAACCTGGTATCCTTTTATGACCAGGTAACTAACTCGCTGGACAAGGGTCATGAGGTAGACATCATTTACTTAGATTTCAGTAAGACCTTTGATTCTATCTCCCATTAAATTCTCTCAGTCAAACTGGAGGGTACTGGCCTGTGCCCACCTACAGTGAAGTGGGTGGGTAACTGGCTTATAGGCCAGTCCCAGAGAGTTGTAATCAATGGGATGACCTCATCCTGGAGGACTGTCTCCAGTGGTATCCCACAGGGATCAGTGCTTGGACCTGTGCTTTTTAACATATTTATTAACAACTTGGATAAGGGGGTAAAATGCTCTATGATTAAGTTTGCAGACAATACCAAGCTGTGGGGAAATGCAGGCACACCAGAGGATAGGGTAAGGATCCAGAACAACCTAGACAAACTAGCTCTGTGGGCTGATCAGAATTAGATGAGGTTCAACAGGGAAAAGTGCCGGGTCCTTCATCTGGGTAGCAAGAATCTTCACTACAACTATAGGATAGGTGATAGTCCACTGGCTGGTATGGCATCTGAATGGGACCTGGGGGTCACAATCGACCAGAAGATGAATATGCACCAGCAGTGTGAGGAAGTTGCCAGCAGAGAAATAGAACTCTGGCTTGCATCTTTCCATGTGTTGCCAACAGATCCGAGGAGGGGCTTCTCCCTCTTTACCCAGCATTGGTGAGGCTGCAACTGGAGTACTGTGCCCAGTGTTGGGCACCGCACTTCAAGAAAGATGCAGATAAACTCGAGAGGGTGCAGAGAAGGGCCACACACATGATTAGGGGCCTGGAGGATAGGCCCTATGAGGAGAGACTCCAGGAGCTGGGCTTGTTCAGTCTGGGTAAGAGGAGGGTGTGGTGTGAGGTCACTTGATAGCCACCTACAAATATGTCAGGGAGGAACACCAGGATCTGGGGGATCAACTCTTCAGGAAGGCACCCCTTAGCAGGATGAGGACCAATGGTTACAAACTAATAGAGGGAAGATTTAGGTGGGAAAAAAGGAAGAAATTTTTCTCCGTAAGGGTAAATAGAACCTGGAACACACTCCCGGCAGAGGTGGTGCAGTCGCCATCTTTGGAGGTGTTCAAGAGGAGGCTGGATTAGCACCTCGTTGAGCTAGTTTGAGCTATTTAACCTCCTACCTATGGTCAGGGGACCAGACCTGATGATCTTACAGGTCTCTTCCGATCCAGTGACTCTATGACTCTATGACATACCCTTGGACCCCTGCTACTTCTGTCAGTCTGGATAGTTGTATTTGATTTTTCACAATGTCAAATACTGCAGAGGAGTCCAGGGGGGGATCATTCACTATTACCCCTTTTGTGTCCTGACTTGAATCTAGATATTCCAGGTCTAGAATGTTAGCTTCAAATACAGGAGTTTGTATTGGGCTACCTTCTGTATGTGTTTGCTTAATATTAGTTACTAGAATAGATATATTCAGAGTTGGCTTCTTCAGTGTCTGTTACACTGTGTTTTGTGACAAGTGAAAGGAAGATCTTTTTCCTCATTGAGCGTCTGATGTGATAAATACCCATTGGCTAAGTAGTTTTTGAAAATGTAATCACTTCATTTACACGGTGAAATGGGAGCTCATGAATCCTGAAATCAGTTGAAAGTATATAGTATAGTAGAATATTGAAGTGGATTTTAAAGCTCTTTTAAGCATTAGTTTAAAAAATATTTTGAAGAGAGCATGTAAGAATCTAAATGTGGAGGTCCACACCAAATTCAGAAAAAAGAATAATATGCAGGGTCTACAATACTACTGAGTCTACAATAGAGATAATTTTTACTCTAGTTTTAAGAAAGCAAGAATTTAGCAAGCTTATAACTTAAGACTATATGATGTATTTATTTTGTAATCTAAACAACTAATTTGAGATAATTGGTGTGAAGAAAGCCTAATAAATATGAAGAACAAAAATCAATGTATGTTACAAGTAGTTTATCTTCATCTGCTCCTGTTGCTTCAAGATTACCAAATGTCTTTTGACTATTTCTCATATTTGGATATGGCATGTTAACTTCATGAAGGTAATCCACCTGTATTATATTTTTTTTCTCTAAAAGACTTCCTTTTGAAATTGAAAAAGTTACCGCTGAAACTTTAGCATTTCATCTCATAACTGTGCAGCTGTTGAATCATTTTGCTTTGAGACCAGCAGGCATGAAAAGCAAAACAATTTGCTGTATAAGTACTTGAAGATTGAATGGTCATAATGTCCTTCATCCAAAGCTGAAGAAAACATTTGACTTTCATGTGCATTGCTTTGATACCAATTATCTTCATTGGTAGCTATCATTTACCCAGTACATAATAATCCCAGGTTTTTTGATTGGCCATTACAATACGAAAGTTTTTAATGTTCTAATTCTAGGAATGTGCCTTCAGTCATGTCAAATAACAAAGCTTTGTAACATTCACATTATATCTGAACCAATGCCTACTGAAATTAAAGATGAAGGCCTACATGTGCAGCATGAGTGTCACAGCTGAGTGTGATGAGCTGTCTCTAATAATAAGGAGGTGTGTGAATTAAAATCTCAGAGATGCTTTTCCAGACTTTAGGGATGTTCATATCTGGAGCTAAGAAGCAGTTCCAAGTCCTTTGGGACCTAGATTTTCCCTTCCATTCAGCTGTGTAGCTGCCATTTGAAATAAATGGAAAATTGCCTAGATATCTATGGCTATGAGCTGCTTGTTTTTTAAGTAGTACTACTTGAAAAATAAGATTAGATTTCTAGGAAGTACTTGACTCAAGTTCTGAATTTGATTAAAACTGTTCTTTATTTGAATTTCATCCCCCACCCCTGCTTCCTATTTACAGTTTTGTGTATCAGCCAACTATTCTTAGAGATGCATAATTAACTATTTCTCTTGAGGTATGGATATTTTATGGTAACTGCTCACCAATGTTCCCTCTAAGGAGCAGCGGTCCATAAGCGCATCACCTTGGTCTGTGAGCGCACCACCTAAGTCCATGAGCACACCGCCTCGGCGTGGGACACTTACTGAAGGGGGCTGAGGGCTGGGGGCCAGAGGCTGGAGCTGGGGCCAGATGCTGGGGACCAAAGGCTGGGGCCAGAGGCTGGAGCCAGGAGCCAGGAGCCAGGGGCTGGGGTTGGGAGCTGGGGGCCAGGGGCTGAAGCCAGGGGCTGGTGGCTGGGGCTGGGGGCCAGGGGCCGGAGCTGGGGTCCAGGGGCCAGAAGCCAGGGGCTGGGGGCCAGGGGCTGGAGGCTGGGGCTAGGGGCCAGGGGCTAGAGCCAGGGGCTGGGGCCAGGGGCTGGAGCCGGAACCTGGCACGGGCTCCCCAGCTCCAGGGAAGTGCTCCGCTCCCCCGCATCAGAGCTGGGGAGTGGAGCACTTCCCCAGAGCCGGTGGAGCCCACGCCAGCCCCCCACCCCAGCCTCCATCCTTGCCTTGCCTCACTTCTGGGAGGAGCCACTGCCTGCCCCAGTGAGGCTCTGCCAGCTCCAGGACACTGCTCTGCTCCCTGGCCCTGATGCCATGTGCCTCCTCACTCCCCGAGGTTACATGGGAGAGTGGAGCAGTGTCTTGGAGCCAGCAGAGCCTCATTGGGGCAGGCAGCGGCTCCTCCCCAAGGTGAGGCAAGGCAGGGATAGAGGCGGGTGCGGGGGGGCTAGCGCAGGCTCTGCCGGCTCTGGGAAAGTGCTCCACTCCCCAGCCCTGATGCAGGACAGCAGAGCACTTCCCCAGAGCCAGCGGAGCCCACGTCAGGCTCCCATCCCAGGCTCTCCTGGTGCACGGCCTTGAAAAGGCTGTGCGTGGCCACACTTTTAGTTGTGCGCAGCTGTGCACACATGCACCTTAGAGGGAAACTTGCTGCTCATGTGTGCCTTTTGAGGGAACCTAATCATAAAGGAATCCACATGGCATATCTCCTGTGCCCTAATTGGCTAGATCTACACCTCTGTGATCAGTTAATAGAGATTTAATTTGGCTTGTGAGCTTTCTCATGCAATTCTTAACAATAGGAAGATTTTAGCTGTATTCTTATCACTGAGAACATTTTTACATCTGCTCTGGGGGGAGGGGGGAGTGACATTTTAATTACAGTGGCTCAGAGGGCCACTTTAATTAAAGCACCGCAGCATCTTGTGTATCATTGTCCTCACACTTTAAAATGGTGGCAGTGGACACTTGAATTAAAAAGTGTGAGGGGGTCTTCAAAAGGAGGCTAGACAATCACCTAGCCAGGGTCGTTTGACCCCAGCATTCTTTCCTGCCCATGGCAGGGAGTCAGACTTGATGATCTGCTCAGTTCCCTTCTGACCCCACCTACTATGAAACTATGAAAACTCGTTGAATGGTCCCGTGCCATTTTGAAACTTTAATTCAAGCTCCCCCACTGCCATTTTGAAGCATGAGGACCTTGATGCACAAGATGCGGAGGTTGGCTGGAGCATGGTAATTACCATGCAGCCTCTGCACTTATTTACAGGCATCCTGAGTATCAAAGGAAGAATGAGAGATGGAAAAGGAGTGTGTGTGTGTATGGGGGGGGGGGGGTGTTCTCCTTTAGCATTATGTGAAAAATTGAAAAGATTAATTATTTAATCCTATGTTTTTGACTGAAAGCAAAAGAAACTCATTGAGGTACTCTTTGTCTCTCTCTCTTTATGTATATATTAATGCATTAGCAGCAGGACTAGCTGGAAGTAATTCAGTATTTATTCTATTAGTTAGGGGAAAGGCATTAACTTTGAAATGTATTGTATTTTTTTGCACTGTCCTTTATTAGTATAGCTGCATTATTTGATCAAAACTGTTTTTTTTTTCCCTAAACCTGCTAGAGCCCAGCTGCTGGAAGTTAGGTAATAATAGCCTACCTGCTTAGGAACACTGGTGCAGCTAACAGAGATGATTGGTTGGGCTCAGAGGAAGTTAAAAGCTTCCAGAAAGGGAAGCTGGCCAGAGGGGAGATGGAAGAAAAGAGAAGGTTGGTGCTTAGGGAGAAATACAGGGCTTCTGGGTTGCTCATAGATGGTGGAAGGCTGGGGCTAATAGGGCTGAGCCCCCCCTTAAATGCAGAGCAATGGGTAGGGCCACAGGGCAGCCCAGCTGCGGGCTCTGGGTAGCTGCAGCAGGGTGGGGAGGGGTGGGAAAGGGCATGCACACAGCCAGGACTTCAGCCCCATATTTATATTATTGCCCAGCACTGGTAGGCAAGTATCAGTCTACTCTGTGAAGGGGAAAGGGTTTGGGGGGGCAGATCAAGGTCCCCATATTAAGGGAGGGAATGGGGCAGAGCTGGGGCAGGGGCTGGGATAAATGGGGCCCCAGCCAGGCCAGGTCATGAGATAGTCAGAGCCTGGGCAGCTCATCCAAGAATACCGGGGGGTGGGGGGGCACATACCACCCCCTGATCTGTGTAAGGAAGGAGGTGGGATGCCACTGCACAGTGGGCTGTGTGGCCCACTGCTGCTGACCCTGCCTCCAGAGCCTTGAAATGCCATGTGCCTGTTGCCATTGGGCTATGCCATGTCTCCTGCCCACCCAGCTGTGGGATGCACATGGCATTGCACAGCTGCAGAGGCAGCAGCAGCAGCAGCGGGGTGCAGAGCCCAGTGTGAAGTGGCAGCCCTGCCTCTGCCCTGCACACAGATTGGGGGGGTGCACATGCCCCATAGGCTTCCCTCGGGGTATGCAGAGCAGTGGAAGCACTGCCCCCATGCCCCTGGATGAGCCACCTGACCTCTGACACTCCCATGACCCACCCCAGCCTTGGGACCCTATTCACCCCAGACCCTTCCCCTGCCTCTGCCCCACTCCCTTCCTCACCATGGGGGACTTGATTTGCTCCCTTCCATGGCCCTTCTCTCACCTTCTGCCCTTTCCCCCACATACTTACCTGCTGGGTAGGGGAAGGAGGGGAAGAAGTTGCAAGCACACTCAGCCCCTCAAATAATTTTTTCTCCCTTTGCCTATAGGGCTGCTCCTCCAGTTCTGAAGAAAGGCCAGAGGTTTGATTTTGTGTTTGCTCTTTGCATCTGTACACATTTTGTTTGCTGTGCTGAGAAACTTTTTGAATGTATAATAAATGGACTGGAACCAAGAACTGATCAGCTTTTATGAGGAAACTGACTCCTGGGACTACCTAAGGAAGTGCCAACCTGCTACACTGCTATTAAATCATGATTTACCCTGAATATCCCTTCCTCCGTAGCTTATTCTGACCAAAGTACTGCTTAAACCATGAGTCTTATTGCTTTTCTCATGGCAGTAGGCCAGAAAGGCAAGAAAGCAGCATGGCTGTCATCTTGTAAAGGTTATTTATGAAATATTTTCTCTCCTGAACAGAGAGAATTCTGCAATCCCCAGCTGTGAAATGGAAGGATGCAATCCAGATCCTAGAGATTTTCAAGAAAAGATATCCCAGATCTGCTAGAAAAGGAGTTCATTCTATAATTTACCCTCAGCATTGTGGTAATTATCAGTTTTCAGAAATATATTTGGCATTTTAAACATCTCATAGCTTAAGGAGGAATAAAAAGTTTTGTTCAAAATTGAAGTTCATAGTCATTGTTGCATTCTTCACAGGGGTGATTCTTCACAGATTCTGTTGTATTTGAGGGTGATTCTTCACAGATTCATTGAATGGCCTCTTGCTTGCTTCCCTTCCCTCAGGACCACGTAGGGGATCCAGAGACAATTAATAAAGGCTGCTTATACACACGGTCAGGGGCCAAGGGTGTGCATTTTAATTAGAGTGGTTCTTGGACAGCTGCTTTATAATTAAAATGACTGACTGTGTTACATGTAGTAAGCCCCTGCACAGTTAAAAATGGCCATGGGATGCCTTATATAAACCACATTTGATGAGGTTTAGATAAAGCACCTCCATGACCATTTTTAAATTCATGGTGGCTTATACACATGACAGTGAAGCCACGCTGCAGTGTTCTAATTAGAATGAGTTGCAGACTTGATTAATTGAGTCTGCTCTGCCGTGTTCCCATTAGAATGCGAACCATCATGTGTATAGGCAGCCAAACCTTTTGTATTTATTAGCATCTGACTGGATTTCTACAAGTAAGAGAAACCTGTATTGTGTCCCTGGATCTCTTGTAGCAGAATTTATTAGGGATCTACTTGGTAAAGTCAGCAGGCACAGGATTTATAAGTTACACATTAAGTTCTCTTTCTGTTGTCAACAAGAATTAGTCTCTATATGGACAGTCGTCATTCTAAATAATTTTTTTGTCATCAAAGTGGATGCCTCCTGGCTTTAGATGGCCTTCTAATGTATCAGATGCCTATATTTTTGTTATATCGCCATTTTGAGTCTAGTCTGTAGGCATACACATTTGAGTGTCTGTAATTTAAAGGACAGCAAAAAGATAATTCAATAAACCTATTAGATCCTTCTCCTTCCCCACCCCCTCACCTCCCTCTTTTTATGCTTGTTAGGAAAATCATAGAGAAGGTAACTAAACCTACAGATAAAATAGTATTTGGACAATATTATAAATACTGAGTACTGACAACTACAACAGACATGCCCACATACTGGGGACCCTTATATGTAACAACTTCCATAGCACTTTTCAGATCAAAGTATATCAAAAGTACCTCTGCAAAATCTGGAGGCTTTGATTTTACTGAACTTGTTGAGTTCTTCCTCCTCCCAGCCTTCTTTGTCTTTGCCATCTTGTCTTCCTCTCATGAACCAAATAAATATTTTTTTCATCCAACCTCAAGCCTGGCTCTAATTCCTTTATGCCAACCAACCCTTAAGTTCTCTGTAGACTATTTCAGGCTACTGTATTTTTATATTATGAGATATATATATTGTATATTTATAGAACAGCTTTTATAGTTAATTAAATAGCATGAAATAATGTTATGAACCCTTATATTGCAATTTTTCCTTTTTATTGCTCCATTGAAAAACTATATTTGATAGCAGCAGACGGAGGTCTGAACAGGATTATAAATCTGCTAAAATGGGCAGGCTTGTTTAGTACATCCACAATTGTTCAAGTTTCATTTATAAACATTTATGGTATGCCAAGAATGGTGTGACCATACAGTTTCCTAATTTACTCACTTATTTTTTCTTAATTTACTACACTATTTAGTGTTTTCCATATAGTATCCATACACTTAGTTCATCCAGAATTGATGCCTGTTACTTTTTTTTTAAACTGCTGCAAGTTCTAGCAGAGGTGCTCCATAAACACATAATAATAAAGAGATATTATTGAGTTACTTATTTACTTGGGAAGATCTTTAGTGCTATATTATTATACCCCTGTCTTCCTCAGTGTCTCAAACAAGAATTGGCAGGACACCCAGTCAGGCCTTCATCAGGTTGAAGTTCAGCATGATAATGTCCAGCCCCCTCTCCATTGGTACCAGAAGGCATCTTGCAGTTGCAGCAGGGCTCCATGGATCTGCTGCCCCAGCATCGCACACAACCAGTCCTCGTGGGTCAGACTTACAGCACTCAGCCAAGACTTTGGCCATCAATTTACAGTTGAAGTTCAGGAACATTATGGTCTCCACTTCTTCAACTCCTCCCTTGCCCCTTCTTATACAGAAGGGTTATGAAGCTGTAATCCATTCTAGCCCCCAGGTAAACTTCTATACACCCCCAGCAGGTATGGGCCCACATAATACCAGAAGGTGGCATAGAACTCCCTGGGCAGGCCATCTGCTGTAGGAGTCTTACCATTATTGAAACTGTGGAGAGGCTTGGTGGCCTTCTCCAGTGTCTACTCCTCCATCAGCTTCTATCCTTCTAGCAGTCTTGAATGGCCCCTTGGTCTTCTGAGTGGGCTGTGTACAGCTCTTGGTAGAAAGTTGCTGTCATCTCCAGCATCTCTTTGTTTGACAAGTGGTTCACCCTGGCTCAATCCAGCAAGCTGGTCATGGCCTCCCTTCTGGTCTTCTTCAACCTGCCAAAGTAAGCAGACCACTCCTCCCCCTCCTCAACCCAGGGGGCAGTAATCAGCACATGAATCCTTTGTGCAGGGTATCTGGAGTATACACACATACTGAGTAGTGCTGAGATGTGGGGTCACCATGGCTTGAAATACAGTTGACTCTGATCAGGCCCAGAACAGGGAACTATGTGGTAAATCACAAGCCTTTGGCTTTTGACTAATATCATAGACTTCCCTGGCTCTCCTCTCTTTCTGCAGATGCTCCTGGGTTTAAGAGACCCCCTGACTGCCTTTATATTTAGGCATGATCATCAGTATGACTCCTGAAAACAGGGGTGGATCGAAATGGGGTGTGGTGGCATGAACAGACCCCCCCCCCCTCCCTTTTGAAATGCATCATGGGAGCAAGGAGATTTTTTTTAAAGTCCTTGAATCAGGTAAGAATCCCATCCCCCCCCACCCAATCATTCCCTTTTTTCCCTTCCATGTTCAGCAGCACGTCCCCTCCACCACCTGCTGGTTTCTCTAGCTAATGTTTTTTGGAGTACTTCTGAGCTGTTTCTGTCCTTCTCTAATGGGGAACTGTAGTGTAGTGGCTGCAGCAAGGCAGTTCTTGCTCCTTGGATGTTTTCTACCAGCGCAGAAGCAAGTGTGGATGAGTACCTGCCCCCTTATACCACTACTGCTGCTGTCCCCTTTGATCCTGGCTACAGTGGCTCGAGAGCCCCTCCTGCCTGTGAAAGAACTGGGAAATTAGTGGTATGGGGAGGTTGTTGGTAGCAGGGTGTGAAGGCTCTAGAGCTGCTGCAGCTGGGCTCAGCAGGAGGACAGAGGTAGCAGTGGCAGAGGGCAGGTTCACCCACTCTATGCTTGCTCTCAGGTTGGCAGGGAACACCCAAGGCAACCAGGCAAGGAGAAGGAATTTGCCCAGTACCACCTATAGCCTTTATGACTATGAGAAAGTCTTACTGTTATGATAGTGCCATGGAAGGCAATGCATTAAAGACTTGCAGCAGTAAATACTTCATCTTGTTCCATTAACAGGTTAGATCTATTATTATGTATCTTCATGTAGCATTAATATTGCATAAGAAAGAATATAAAAAGCAGGACACACTGAGAATAAGCACCATTATCCACTACAGAATCTCCTTGGCATATTGTCACATATTATCCCTCCATATTTATTTATTTATCTCCCGTGTGTGCTTGGACAGCTATGAGCAATTTAGATTAGTTTTTTTAAATAATCCTCTCCCTGCTGAGAACACCAATGGTTTATTTAATTATGAATTGGCTATTATTACATATTTACATGTGAGTAGCTATCAGTAACTTGCATCTACAGTTTATTTTGTGCCCGTTATTTTCTGATAAATGTGAGAAGTCCAGTCATTTTTAGAAATGAATGCACTATTGAACTGACATAAAACAAAGTATTTTTAGTCATTAAATGGCAGTATTTCTATTTGGTGTTTTTCTCAAAGTCTGTCAAGCTATACAGGAAAAAGGTACTTTTACTAAAAATAAGAGCCATCATTTCTGTATTGTTGCTGCACATCCATTTTTTAATACTTATTTTGCAAGTATAGACAAGCCCTTCAAATTTATAAACTCTTATATATTTGCAAGTAGCATCAGCATTCAAATGTCCGGTCAGGCATCTCTGGCTAAGTTGCTCTACCAAGAGAACAAGCCTGGGAGAATTCTCTCAAAACATTTTAATGTCTGTATGCAGTCTGTTTGCTCTCTGCTTCTACTGGAGCAATTTCAGCTAGCTCACACTCTCTTTCTTTCTCCTGTGAAAGAGGTCTGGAAAATCTTTTGTTTCTCTTTTGTTAAAAGAGCAAACTAAAACTACAGCTCCATTTAAAATCTTCCCAATGAAATACACTACTGTGTTAAGAAATGTAGGATTCATATAGGAATGGGCTGAAAAGCTAATAGAGCCTCTAGATAGATTTACCCATTATGAAAACAAAGCATTCTAACATCCTTTATACTATGTAGTTCTAGTTTCAACTTCTAGTTCCTTAGTCTCTTTATCCTTTTCTTCTAAAGTTATACACCACTCAAATCCCTGCACTCTGTTTTCCATGCCTCATTCAGACTACAGATTAAAAACATAATATTAGAAGATGAGTATTCAGAGACAGTCCTAAGTGGTTTATTTCTGGTGAGAAAGCAGAATGTGTTTGTATGCCATTTATTCAAGTTTCTGTTGCAGCACAAAAAGAGCTTTGCAGGTAACTCTGACCTTCCCTTGTACAGCCCAAAGAAATGCAGAAAATCTGAATGCACACTGTCACTAACTTCAAAAGATAAATACCCAGATGCACCATAAAATGCAACCTGCTAATGAAAACCAATATATTTCAACAGAATAGAAAGGGAGGATTAATGATTTCATAAAGGCAGATTTTCCTCACAGTTATAAATTAAGAGCCAGATCCTCAGTTTATGTAAATTCAAGGATTTCCAATGAATATTGATTTTTCCAGTGGAGGATCTGACACTATGATTTGTTTTTCATAGATATTCTGTATCATTTGCTTAACATTTCCTTTTATGAAAAATATTTTCATAAGAAAAGTTATCCACAAAGTACTACTTCAAGTGAGCAGCTCACAGCTAACTCACAGCTTATCCTCTGCAGGATTTCAGCCTGTCACAGTAGTGGCACAAATCCAAGAACATCTCATCGGGGAATAATAATAGAATAATTGGCCACCTTTCTTATTCTAGCTCCCTTGAACTGTCACTCATGATAAATCCTTTGCCACTTATTCCCTGAGCCTCAATATTTCTTATGTCTGATTCACTAACCATCAGTTTGTGCTTTTGGAGAAACACTGAACACAAAATGAGCATTAAATGTAGTAAATACAGAACTGCAAGGTTTACAAGGGCAATAAAGCTAGCCATGCAATAAGAATAATTTCAAAACCTTTTGTATATAAAACTTTAATAGCAGTCAAATAAGTCTTTCTTCTGTGACAAGCAGCACTGTAAGTGTGAGGAAAGTGATGATAACAAGACAGTACTGTTTTAAGATTCACATTGGGAACATGATAATTTAAAATCATCATACAATACATGAAATTCATATCACTCCAATTATGTCTAATTAAAAACCATATTATCCTCATCATATCTTATTGACACAAAGGTAGAGAGCAGGAGAGTAAGCTTCAATCAATAAAATATCTAGCTTGTCTTTGAGCTGAAAGGCAGACTGCCCAACTTTAACAAATTAATTGGGGACCTCTTTACTAACAGTTTTTCAGTATCTGGGCATAACTTGTGCCTCTGTCCTGCTGGACCTACTTCAGTTTGTTTGACCAAAGAAGAGTTGTGGGCCTACAAATATAAATACTGCTTAAATACCCAGATTCAGAATAGGGCTCTTAGTTATGAACAACTATTCATAGCTGAGCAAACAACTGAGGTATTGGTAAATGTGTTTCCCAGCTCTATACTTAACATCATCCCTAAAAACTTCAGGGCCACGTGCAGACATATGTGGACATTCAGTTCCCCGTGAACAACTAGCGGCGGTACAAGATACGCTGCTGCTACTTGTCCCCGGGGAACACCTGTACCACATGGCAAGTTACCTTGAGTGGGGTAGGAGAGGCTGAGCCCAGTGCTGGACTGGCCTCACAGCCTTACTTGAGGTCCTGGTGGCCTCCGGGGGCTGCAGCAGTGAAGCGTGGCTCTGGCTGGCCAGGCTCTATCATTGGGTAGTGCATGCTGCTGCTGTGTGCCACTCCACTTGTTTTTTTTTTGCTGTTTTGTTTACTCCTGGATATCCGGGGGTCAAAAAACCCCTCTGCGCTGTTTCTTTGCAGTGCAGAGAACAACTGACCATGTAGTATGTGGTGCCACAGAAGTATCTTCAGCATCACATACCACATGGCTACGCTCGTCTGGGCACTGCCCAGATGTTCAACTCTGAGACTGTTAAAAAACATTATTTGTAGTCCCAATCCTTACATTTCAATACACATTTCCAGGAAAGAAAATGTAGCAGAATTAGGATCTCCCTTCTCCACTGCCAGGATAGATTAACCTATTCTGCACACTGTTTTTGCAGAAACAGATACTGCCCTGAATTCTTTACTAGCACTTTTTTATATAGAAGAAAACATAAGTTACAGAAATATTTATTATAATGGCTGTACATTTAGTTAATGAACCAAGAAATGGGGTTGTTTTAACAGAGAAGCTATTTATTTTACATAGAAGAAATAGACACAAATATACTTCCCTCTTTCCACTCTCTCTTCCCAGACTAATAAAACACTATTTAGGTTAAATACAAGGCAGAAGCATCTATAATGCTTCTAATATATTGTTTATGGTATCCCTGTTGTAATGCCTTCTTTAATGTTGGTTTATAACTTTTACCATCATTTGTAAGATCCAGGCTTAGTTGTTCTGTTTTCTTACCTGGATGAAACACAAAGGCAGATTTAGGGACTTAGTTCTGCCCTCGGTATAGTGCCCATTGAAGTTCATGCAACCTATGTTTTTGCAAATAAGGGAGAAGCATAAAATAAATATGCCAACTACTTCTTGGTCGACACATTGGGAACTGAACCAAGGATGTCCAAGGATAAAAGCATAAACTACTACAGCTTGATCTAAAGAGATCTGCTTTCAGTTTTGGAGCTACCCGATATAGCTACCCACATGTCACTTAAGAGAGAGGCTGTTGGGATTTGAACCCCAGTGGTCTTAAACTTCAAAGGTTCAAGGTAAAATTTCCTTTTAGTAGAGGATGCATGTAACCCACTGGCAAGTGTGTGTGATATATTGTTTATAGGCATCTCCAGAGGTTTTCGATTATTATGGCTCTCAGCTACAGAGGTTTTAGGTCAAGCAGTAGCAGCCAAGGCTTTAGAGGTGGGATCTCTAACAACTCCTTTGTTTAGTGATCCTTTGTTCGGCATAAAGAAGGATATGAGTACACTTCATAATCCATAACACAACGTTTTGAAACAAGCTGTATTTTTGCTAGACTTGTGAAAAAGAAGTGAATGAGCCAAATTTCAGAATTGGTTCCTCAAGTTGTTCTGTGCTGAGCCATGAGATTTAAAAAATCCCATCACTGCAAATGAAAGGTGACTAGCAGCAGATTGGACATGCATTTGCCCTTCTTTGTTCACGTGCTGGCCATTTTGAATCTCTTTCCCAGACTTTCAGCATTTTGTACAACAAGTTACCATCAGTAGTTGAAGGGTTTCTGCAGAACAGAAGTTGCTGCTCCAATGTTTCTAGAATAGAATAGAAAGGAAGAGCAGAGGTATAAAAGATAATCACTTACAGCAGCACTGTATGAAATCTCTGTGGAATCAATTAGGGCTCACAAAATTTATTGCTCATTAGCAGGGTATGAAAGGCAGAAACAGTCTTAGCTAAGGCTGTATGATACGTTTCAAGTGACATAAATTCCTCTCATAATATCTGATTTCTCTGAAAAATAGATGACTGATGAAACATTTCAATTTTCTTTCAGAAAAAAGGATAAGTTTAGATTAACATTTTGTACCAGTGTGATGTAAACACCATAAACACCATCTTAAAATGAATGTATACATTCAAAGGCAATTGTGCTCTTACTGAAAATGTCAAAGTATTTCCTCTCAACTGTTTGAAATTTAAACTTGTCAAGGAATAAAGCTTTCCAAAAAATTCAGATAAGCTTTGTGTCCTAATCGGGAATGAAAACAGATCTCCAAGTGGTATGGTCATGTCATTTTCCACGCAGCTCTGCTGGGGGTGAAGTTCCTGAGTGTTAACAAGAATAAAACCCCTTCGTTAGGCACAGAACCACTGCTTGAGTTTAATTGCTCCTGAAAGAAAATAGCTGTGGAGTGTGGTGTTATCCAAAAAAAGGTCAGGTACATAAGAGACTTGGCAAGTAGCCACCCCAAGCATGAATATTTGTAAATAAACGTGGCTGAACAATGTGTATCTGTAATCACTATTTTTATTAAGCTAAAATATTAACTTGATTTTGATGGGTCTGATAAGTATGAACTGTGACAATCAGTCCTTTATATTCTGTTGTCTGTGGAAAATTCCCTTTGACACTGACCATATAGCCACTTGCTATAAGCTTATAATATCCCCTCCTCAACATGGCTACCATTTTAACCGTGGGTATTGTTTAGTATTTGAAAAAAGCCTGTAAGGGGTCAAAAATATTACATGAACTGTAGCCTCCAGCATTCTAAGCACTACATCTATATCAGAGACCTGCAAAATGCAGAGCAAAGCATAAGTGTCACTGAAGCACTGCTGCATGTAATCAAGGTGGGTGAAGAGAGAACACCCTACTTATTTGTTTTTTAGGAAGCTCTAATTTAGGAGCTGAGCTATGGCAGTGCTGTCCTTTGGTACAGTGAACCTAAGGAAAAAGTCTGGAGTATTCTTTCCATCCTCTTAGGTCTCTTCTGAAACCTCTTCAAAACCCCCAATCCCTCCTTCTTTCCACATAGATGTCACAAAACTGTTCCTCAAACCCAAACTTCTGCCTCCTTCACTCCAGCAATGCCATGTTCCCATGCCAAGAGCTTCAGTGAGCTTTTTGGACTGAAGTATCTCTTAATTCCAGGTGACTGCTTTATTCACTGAGCTTTAGCATATAAGGGAATACTGCCTCTTCCTCCTTCTCCATTTTATGACTGATACCTAATCCCTTTGAGAATCTAGTCTAAAAACATACATATTTTATTTGGGAAATGTTGGAATTACCTATTTTGACATTTCCAATTTTTTCATTATTTTTGGCCAAAGCTACTTCCCACATTTGATCTGAATTCACAACTTGTTTAGAGTACCCTGAAACTGCAATGTTTAATAATTACATTATTTGCAAATATATTCATACATATAGGCAAATCATTTATACACATTGGCTAGTTCTAATTGGAACAAAGAGAGTTACACCAGAGCAAAGAATGAAAGTTGTATTGTTATCAGATTCTCATCTTTCCCATTTCCTGAGCTGCTATTTGTTAAAGGAATCAGGTCCCAGATGGTCTCTAGATTAAAACAGATTCAGTCTCTCCTACTTTGAACAATGCTCATATAGCTTCACAGAGAATGAGGCAAAGAGCAGCCAGACCTGCTCTAACCCACTGGAATGCATTTGGCAGCCACCAGAGATGCTGCTTGTGCAGCTGTAACAGAGAGAGAAGCTGGTCAGAACTCTCCTGGTTTATATTGGAGTTGTGCTAGGAGCTGCCAGGAAAGTCACCTATCTCCTCCTTAGAGGAGTAGGACTGATTCAAACAATTAGACAAAACATTTCAATCCCTAATCAATCATTCAGTCTTACCTGGGCCCAATCCTCCTTTGACAGTCACAAATTGGAAGCCTCAGGCCACAGACAGGACACCTCCAGCATATGAAGTAACATAACAATATCATAAAAAAAAACCTTGCTTTTTGTACATTACCACCAAAGCTACAACACTCCAACCCAAATGAAATATAAATGTAACTAAATATTTCCCATGCCAGCCTCTGGCCAACAGTGAGAAACAATTCACAGGGCATCTGTATGTTCTCAAGTAGAATGAACAAAAGTTGTTGGGTTAACAAGGATTATCAATATGAACGGGGACTGAAAGTTTTATCC
Source organism: Alligator mississippiensis (assembly GCF_030867095.1). Classification (NCBI taxonomy): domain Eukaryota; kingdom Metazoa; phylum Chordata; order Crocodylia; family Alligatoridae; genus Alligator; species Alligator mississippiensis. Next base: position 73,884,319 of record NC_081826.1, read on the forward strand.
TTTGAGTTCGTTGTTTGCCAATATATGTAAGTCACTCAGACTGATCTTCCAATTCTTCAGGATTATATGAATGTGTGCGCACACACACACACACACTCTCCATGGGTGACTGGTGCTATCTTAGTCAGGGGGTCATGTGCCCCCCCAGCAGCCAGCCAGTGACCAGGGGTGGGGGGGGGTCCTGTCATGGCCAATCTCACCGACCAGGGTCTTGGGGGGGAGAATCTCCCCATGGCAAAACTTACCAACCAGTGAGCAGCCACTCTGCACTCACACCCCCCAGCCGGTGCTCGCAGGGCAGGCACCGGAGCTCCCACCTGTCCCCCCTGCCCATCGCCTGAGCGGGGAGCATGGCCTGACAGGGGGTGCATCAGCGCTCTCAGGGGGTACACATGAAAATGTCTAAAGAACAGAATTCAGTGAGGAAACTCTTACAAACAAGCCCTTCCCTTCCTGAGCCATGACTTAATTTGTGACATCTAGCGGTCCAGCCTTCCTTACTGCTTTCCTACTCTTTAGGAATATGTCTTCTTTTGACACAAGCATATCAGCAATCATTCTTATTCGATCTGTTCTGGAATCATGAAGCTCCAAAGTGAAACTGCCAGATGAGATCTGAGGAAACAGGCAGATGAAATCCCAGCTCCATTAATTCAGTTGGAGTTTTGCCATTTTGTCTTTGTCTTCTCCCTCCTTCATAAGACAGGTTTCATTGAGGGAGCTGTGCATATCTTACTTAAAAAAGCATAGATATCAGATGTAAGGGTCAGGTATTAATAGATACTTTAAACCCTATCCCAGTAGTAATATATTTGCTTTTACAGAGCTCTGAGAGAGAAAGAAATGGATTTGATTATTAAATAATTTGATTAAAAAAGATGCTCATCATGTTACTTTGCATAATGCTATGTGTGGTTAAATTTTATTATCTTATGTGTTTTAATGATAAACTGGTTAACTGAATGAAGTACTATAATCTAGATTTCTTCTTCTGCAATTATCTATCCTCTATACTGTCAATAGGAGAGGCAAACTCTTTAACATTTGGTACTTCTTCTCTCCAGCAAGTGATCATTCACCTGGTAGCAATGGAACAAGCTATCCAGAGAGGCTGTGGAATCTCCATCCTTGGAGGGTTTTAAGACCCAACTAGACAAAGCCTTGGCTGGAATGATATAGTTGGGAGTCCTGGTTTGGACTAGATTACCTCCTGAGGTCCCTTCCAAACCTAATTTTCTATGATTTTCATCCAGATGCTGAAATGCAATTTTATAATTTATTTTCTTCTAAATATCCTTGTAAATAACCAGGCTTTACACTGTATTTTGGGGAAAGGATGCAAAAGTTTTCACTGCAATACATGTAAGTACTATACTATTTTATAATGCTTGGCCCTGACCAGAGAAAACTACACTTTCCATACCTAACATTCCTAATACAAAAAATCAAAGGGGGGGGGGGGGGGAGAAGAAAAAACCCCCAAACAAATATTTCAAAACAAACTACTCATACCTTGTTTTATTTCATAAATAAGAACAAATTAGGTACAAATACACTTTAAAGTACTTTGTAGGTCTCTGCAATAACACGTTAGTTTATGCATTCTTCTTCTAAATGTATAACATGGAGTCATGAATCAGAAATTGCCAAGGCATTCTCTTCCCCCTAGCTAAATAAACAAAACCCCCAAACCCCTTAATAACACTAAGTTTAATCCTTTGCAGCCAGAAAGGATTTTTCATGGCTGTAGGAATAGTATTTATATTGAGAAAGAATCCAGGGCTGTAGTAATCTGCAGCTGAGTCATAACAGCATGAGGTCACACCAAAGTTGTGCAGTAAGTTATTACTGTCTAATGCAAGTGACTCCCCAACTGCGACAGTGCAGCTGTCATCTTATCTAAAATATCCTAGAGTTACCATATTAGGCAGGAACCGTGACATGGTTAAATGAAAGCCTCTCCAACACAACCTTCTTTTTCTTTAATTAGAATGAAAAACAAAAAGGGGTAACAGCATCTTGGGAGCTGCAAAAATGTCCTGGGACTGGTGAGCAGATGGTTCTAAATCCCTGCCTGTCTGAGGATCTATGGGTTTGGAGAATAGCAAGGACAATACCCCTGTAAAGAGGTGCTTGGCCCCTCAAGGGCTTGGAATAGACTCCCAACAGGGGTGGTACAGATACCTACCCTGGAAATCTTCAAAAGGAGACTGGATGCACCCCTTGCTGGGGTTATTTGACCCCAGCAGTCTTTCCTGCCCAGAGCAGCGGGGCTGGACCCAATGATCTCACAAGGTCCCTGCTCTGTGAATCTGTAAACCCAGTAGCAGGTGGTCAGTGGAGAACAGTCTGCCCAGCTTGGAGACTGGAAACCGTCTGGAAATAATGACCAGCTAATGATGGTGAAGCCACAGAAAGGGTTAACAAGGTCAGGAGGGAGTGTAAGCAAAGCAAAGCAAGTTGCTGAGTTGAGAAGCTCAATGCTAAAAGAGCCCTCCTAAAGTGTAGAGGGCTTTGGTTTGTTTTTGGCAATGTGTTTTCTGTGGACTCAGGCAGTTCTGGTGAAGAATAACACTGGTTTAGGAAGTGGAACACAGACTGTCTCACCTAAGGAAACAGGGTAAGTGACCTCTACGTTTCTGGCTAAATGACAAAATGAAAATGACATGTGCTTATCCCAGATTTTTTCACCCTGAAAAGCTGCCACATATCCATGGTAAGTGTTATGTCATTAGCCCTTTATATGATCTTTTAGAGAGTATACACTTTCAGAGGTGGACTCTAGAACTCTTCTCTGTTTCACAGGAAGACTTCCACAACTGTGCTGCACTGGTTCTTTAGCTTCAAGCGCTTTTTCTCACCAGGCTTTTTCAAGTAGTCCACAAGAGCTTAGCTGTATGTTGGTAACTCATCCTCCCAGGATAAAGCTGTAGATGTTTTCACAGGAAAGCGCTTTCATGACAAGGCCTATTTACCAGTTAACTGGAATGTAGTATTTAGGGGCATTAGGCTGGAATGGCAAAACAAAGCTTATGTTCATATGTGGGCAAAGCTACCTATCTTGTCCAGACTTCCAGGATTGACTTCACTTCCACACAATAATTCGGCAAGATCTTGTCCCAGTCTACTCATACCTCATTTTTCTTTCTCCGCAAGTTGCAGTTATGTTTTTCATAGGGACTTTTCTCATTGGCTGGTAGTCATCAAAAGTGAACAATCTAGTCATTGGTCTTTCCTCATTTCTCCAAGGCAAATGCATTCATATGTTGACCATTCTTGATAGAATATTACCACTAGTCCAACATAACCAATACCCAGTTTCTACATTGTTTTTTTCTGTCGCTGGACAGAAATTAACCCCTTCACACCCCATCCATAAAAGTTCAGGAGGGAGTAGAGGAAAATGAGTTGGACATACTCTTCATAAAAATAAATTGGAAAGTTCCCATGTTCTCCTTGATACCCTTCTCATTCCTTTGAAATGGAATGCATATTATTAAATATAGTTATAGGTGAAGTTATATTTTCTAACTTGGATTCAAAGTGTTATAATAGTATTTTATTTTTTCTGTATTGTCTTTTGTGTAACAGCTTCAGTAAGATGTATAAAATTACTTCAGGCTGAGAAGAATAAAACAGACAGAAAAATCCTAATTAAAAAATCTGACAAGCAAACTAAAATGGAAATATCAGGAGTCTTCCTCTTAGTAATGAGTATAAATAAAGCTACCTGTATATAAATACAACAAATACCCTATTGATCAGAAAAACTGCAGTAATCTGAAAAGTTGAACACTTCCAGAAAAGTCACAAAATGTGGCCCCAGTCTGATCACAGACCAATTTTGCACGAGCATAACCATACTGACTTGAATGGTCCTACTTGTTGTTTATACCAAACTAAGATGAGAACCAAATGCATAACCCTATGTCATAAGGCTGATGCAATAAAACATTAAAATTTAAACCTGAAAGGTTGTCAGGAATTGTCTACTACTGCACACTGAATATTTTGCTAGTGAATGCAATATGGTCTTTGTAACAGGGACTCAGGCAGGAGTCCTGTTACTGAGGCTAACTCTGGGAGGAGTGACCTCTGAATGCCCCTGCCAGGTGGAGAGGATTTCACACCTGGGGGAAGATTGGAGAATTAGCCAGAGAAAACCAGAGATAAAACCGGCAGCAGGATATTTACTGATTGCCTTTGAGCACAAGAGGACAAAGGTGGGGGTAATCAAGACCCCAGGAAAAAGAGAGAGTGAAAAGGATTCTTACCTGTGATCCTGGGAGAAAACCATGAGCTCGGGACTCCAGAGAACAGGTCAGATGCAAGACAGACAAGGGTCTGAGAAATTGAACTACATTTGGCGAGTGCAGGAAAGCACTGAGGCACCAGAGAGTGGTTCTGCCCCAAGCAGAAGAGAGAATGTGTCTCTGGGACAGTTTACAGGGATCAAGATGGATGTCTGACCCTGTCAGGGCAACATCTGCTTAGAAGAGCAGAACAAACAGTGAGGGAGCAGCAGGGACTGCTCTCAGCATAAGCTGCGGGCAAAGAACATAAGGCGCTAATGAACACACTCTGCTAATGAAGTAATTAGCAGGGGAAGCTATTCAGTTACAAAGTATCTGTAAAGTAACAAAACTAAGTGGTTCTTTGTCTATAGCTCAGGATGTTCTTGCCAGTGAAGTAGTTGGTGCAGTTTTTGTTATTGTATCTGTTATTTTGGAAAATAAATCCATACCTTGAGCGTCTAACACCTAGGTGGTATTTAACAATCAGAACATCAAAGCACTGATCTCCTCCTTTTTTCTTATTCAATCCAAGTCATGGCAGGTGAGTACAAAGGGAGAAGAGGCTAAGATTATCCTACATGTGCACAAAGTGGTGCATTGGCCAGGAACTAGGTCAACTAATTTAGGAATAACTCTCAACCACCATTTGAAAGTATGGAGTCTATGCATACTTAGGTCCCTACTGACTGGCAACAGGCCCATAGCATTACCTTGAGACTCCTGCAGGGCCAACAACTGCAGCTGGAGGAAATGGTGCGAGTGTGTACCCAAGAAGCAGAGGCATGGATCTGACTTTTCTCCCACCAGCAGGACCTATGTGAAAAAAATTAAGGCTCAACAGATATCACTGGGGAGAGAAGGTGTTGGAGCCAAGCTTCTTTGCATGTCCCCAGACGACAATGTAGAAGCCTATTTAAAAGCTTTTCAAAGAATGGTTATGGCAGAAAAATGGGATCCAGGGAGCTAGGCAGCCTGGATTAAACCCCTTCTTATTGGACCAGCTCAAGCAATTTACCGAGCCCTTAACAGGATGGAGGCCAGAGATTACTGGAAGGTGACAGCAGCAATCTTATATCATTTGGACACTTATCATCTGAAACTTATCATCAAAAGTTTTGGGCTCGAAAAGGTCCTGAAGGGACCCGACCCCATCTACTAGCCCAGATGCTAAGAGACTTAGCAGAATGATGGTTGCAGCCTGAGACACATACTCTGCAAGAGGTGATAGACCTTATAGTGTTAGAACAGTTTCTGATGGATCTTAGAAGTAGCTCTCAGCAATGGATGCGACATCATCAACCCAAGACAGAATAGGAGGCTCTGCGGCTTGCAGAAGACTATGCTACTGCAGAAGTGGGTAGGGAAATGCCCAGGAGAGATCTTCCTGGGGGTGTGACATCAGGAACACACCAAGGAACACCTAGTCAGACACAGTGGACTGATGATAACTGGAACTCTGGAAGAGAACTGCGAACCTGGGACTCCAGGGAAATGATGTGCTACAGGTGTGGGGAAAAAGGACATATTTCCCAGTTCTGCCCACAGAGAACCCAGACTGAAGCTCCTGTTGATACTTCCCATGATGAAAAAATGGATTGTAGCTTTGGCCAACACAAGGGGCCAGGCCATCAAAACAAACCAGTGGTCGAGGTAAAGGTTGGAGACATCATCATACCAGCGGTGGTTGACATAGGCTGCTCCCAGTCAATGATATGGGCAGATTTTTTCCCTCCTCATCCAGGGAGCCCAGAAAGTTCAGTGAGCGTGATCTGTATCCATGGAGCCTCATACATTTATGAGCGAAGAAAGGTCCAGCTCACTGTGCTTGGTCACACCGAAAAAATTGTTGTGGGCCTAGCTGAAACCCTACCCTGCCCCATGCTACTAGGAGTATACTGGCCATATCTAAAGGAAGTCATCACCAAGAAAGGTGGCGAGCAGGAAAGAGAATCTGGAACAGCTTGCTTCAGAGAACCAAAGGAGGATGAAGAGGAAAACCTAGGCATAAAATGACTTATTGGCAAGGGATATTTTCAGGAGGAAGAAAGGCAAGAACCCCTGTTCCAAAATACTTGGTGGTTTCAACTAGCCAAAGAGGAAAGAGAGATAGTGGATCACCAGAGGGCAGAACAGAATCCATGATATGAGGTAACAGGGGGTATCCTCTATTGGGTGGAGAACCAAGAAGATGTGGAGGAAAGGTGCCAAATCTTATTCCTTGCAAATATTGGGAGACACTGCTATGGGTGGCCCACACACTCCCTATGGGAGGTCACCTAGGTCGGGACAAGACAGAAGCATGCCTTAAACGGAGGGTTTTCTAGCCCAGCCTCTACAAAATGGTAGAGAGGTTCTGTGCAGAATGCCCCGAGTGTCAAAAAACAGGAGGAGTAAGGCCTGTGAGGGTACCCCTAATATCTATGCCCTCAGTAGGAGATCCATTTGATTGAATTGCCCTAGATGTGGCAGGGCCATTTCCCTGAAGTAGGGCGAGGTATCAATTTATTTTGGTAATCATCAAATATGCTACTAGTTTCCTTGAAGCTGTTCCCCTGAGATCAGTAACAGTGATGGTAATAACTGGGGCTCTCCTAAAGTGAATTGCATGGGTAGGCATTCCCCGTGAAATTCTTATGAATCAAGGAAAGAACTTTATTTCAAAAATCCTAAAAGGGATTTGTGAAGCCCTGAAGATTAAACAACTACGTACTTCTGTTTACCACCCTCAGAGTGATGGCTTGGTGGAACACTTTAATTGCACTTTAAAGAGGATGATTTGGGCTTGTATTCAGGGGGATCCTCAAGGGTGGGATGCTGTGATACCTCCACTGCTCTTCTCCATAAGAGAGGCACCACAGGCTTCTACAGGATATGCCCCATTCAAATTAGTTCACGGACATAGCCCAGTAGGGTTACTTGATCTTATATGTGAAGAATGGAGAAAAGAAAAAGGAAGCTAAATTCAACCACAAATGGTGGTTGACTTTTTGGAACAATTGAGAAAGGCCCAAGAGATAGCTCAGAGAAACCTGAGTCAGTGCCAGGAAAGACAGAAACAACATTTTGACATTCGGTCCACTGAAAGAGAACTTCAGGTGGGAGATCGGGTGCTAGTTTCACTTCCTGATAACACACACAAGATCCTATCCCAATGGTAGGGGCCCTTCCGGGTAACTAGGCATAGGGGACCAGTTAGCTATGAGGTCTGTCATGGGACGGAGTCCTTAAGGATGGCTGTGATCTCCCAAGGCCCCTTGACCATGCCAATTCAGCCTGATGGGCAGCCTTGGTTCTCGCCCACCACATCTTTGATGGAAATATAAAAACAGGGAGGTTGCCTTTAAGTCCTCTTGGACACAGTTTGTTGGACTCTCTGAACCCTGTGGGTTCCCAGACCCCTTGAGGGTCCCATTTTACTATGGGTGTTTTGGGGGCACCCTAGCCTTATGGGCTATATGTGTGACTCCAACCACCCCTTTACCATGCCCCAAGCCTCACAGATGGTATTGGCATTGTCTTGCCCAGGCCTTGATACAATTCGGCCCCTTGTCTGCACTGGGCTCTCCACAGTCCTGCCTCTGCACCCCCTCTGGCACCGGGGTCTGTGCCCCCCAAATGCTGCGTCCTCTCTGGCACCAGGGTACCCATGCCACAGTGGGCCCCCAATGAGGCCTTCTCCTTCCCCAAATAGCTTCACTCAAACCACTGGTGTTATGGAACAACAAACAAAGCACAAGCCCCAGCACTAAGTCTTTAGTGAGCAAGGTTACCTGCAGAGATTATGGAGCCCCATTAGCCCTGGGTGCAGCATATTAGGCGGTTGCTGCGTCACTGGGCACCTCCTCCCTGGAGACTCCTTCACCTCTGGCTGCCAGCAGGGACCTGAACTGCCTGGTCCCAGCCCTAGGGTTTATATAGGCCTAGGGCCCTGTCTCTTCCAGCCAAGTGCAGGTGCAGCCAATTCCCTCATTACTCAGTGGCCTTAGCAACCTGCTCCTGGGCTCTTATCTGGCCCTTTGTGTTTCTACCCTGGGCAATCTCTGCTCTAATGGAAGCAGGCACATTAGTGCCCTGCGACAAGGTCCTTTGGACTATGCCTACTCAAAGGAGGCAGATTTACCATGTCAACCTGTTATGGAAGTGGTGTCAGAGAGATGGGTGGTTGATGAAAGAAGTAAGTGAATTTGATGAAGATAAAATGACGATATCCCAGGATTTAACGGGTGACCAAAGGGAACCAGAGCTTGATGACCAGTTGATTATCAAACAACAAGAAGACCTGAAGGCCCTCATCACAGAATTCCATGATGTATTCAGAGAAGTGCCAGGTGTAGGCAGGGGCATCAATCATCAGATCTTAACCCTGCCGGGGCAAGTGATCCATAATCACTGGAGAAGGTTGTCCCATCACCTCCAGCCTGCAGTAAAACAAGAGATTGATCAAATGAGGAAACTAGGAATTATTGAATAATCACAAAGCCCATGGAGAAGTCCAATGGTCATGGTACCAAAGACGGATGGGTCAATACGCCTATGTATTGACTACCGCAAGATAAACAAAATCGCAACCTTTGATGCCTTTCCAATGTCACAAATAGATTACATTCTGGAGAAAGTCAGCCAAGCTCAGTATATATTCACCCTGGATCTGACTAAATGTTATTGGCAGATTCCTATGGCAGCCACAGACAAAGAAAAGACTGCCTTTGGCATACCGTGTGGCCTGTTCCAGTTCAAAAGAATTCCATTTGGGCTCCATGGGGCAGCAGCTTCATTCCAGCGGTTGATGGAACAGATATTAACATCCCATCAGGAGTATGCTTCAGCTTACATTGATGATATTATCATCTTCTTGCCAGACTGGGAGACACACCATCAGCACCTACAATGAGTACTGAAGGAACTGAAGCAAGTGAGACTCATGGCCAATCCCAAGAAGTGCGCACTAGGAAAGAGGGAAACCCAGTACCTGGGTTTCCTAGTTGGTCATGGTGTCATAAAACCAGTGGCAGACAAAGTGGCAGCCATACAACAACATCCTTTGCCAAGAACACTTAAACAACTGCGATCGTTCTTAGGCTTCACCAGTTACTACTGACGATTCATTTGGGGGTACTCAGAAAAGGCAGCTCCCTTAACAGAACTAACCAAGGGTCACCGAAACCCAGTTCGGTGGAACGCAAAAGCGCTTCATGCTTTTGAACAACTAAAAGAAGCTTTGTGCCGCCACCCAGTATTATACACTCTGGATTTTCAGAAGACATTCTTTCTACAAACAAATGCTCTAGGGGCAATACTCTTCCAAGAAGATGGGGGTGAAGAGAGGCCCATAGCTTTTGCCAGTAAGAAATTAAATCTGGCAGAAACCCAGTACTCTACAATACAATGAGACTGTTTAGCCATCAGGTGGGGAATAGAATTGTTCCGCTATTATCTCCTAGGCAAGGAATTTGTGTTAATCACTGACCATGCACCCCTGTGATGGCTGCGGACAGCCAAGATGAATAATACTAGGCTAATGAGGTGGTCCCTGGCCTTACAATCTTTTTATTTTACAGTAAAACACCGCACAGGGAGACGGAGTGGGAATGATGACTTCCTATCCTGCCCGGATGACAACTGAGATGACAACTAGATGTACCTGACAGAAGTTGCACAAAGACACCGGCTAGGAGAGCTCTTTATTTTCTTGTCTGTTTATTTTGTTCCTTCTTTCCTGTTGTTTTCTTCTTGTTGTCCTTTTTCCCTCTGGTTGCGTTGGGGAGGTTGATTTCTTATGACTTCCAGGATACCTCTACCTGGAGGAACTATTGAACTTACAGGGGAGGTGTGTAACAGAGACTCGGCAGGAGTTCTGTTACTGAGGCTAACTCTGGGAGGAGTGACTTCTGAATGCCCCTGCCAGGTGGGGAGGATTTCACACCTGGAGGAAGATTGGAGAATTAGCCAGAGAAAACCAGAGATTAAACCTGCAGTGGGACTTTTACTGACTGCTTTTAGGCACAAGAGGACAAACATGGGGGTAATCGAGATCCCAGGAAGAAAGGGAGAGTGAAAAGGATTCTTACCTACGATCCTGGGAGAAAGCCGTGAGCTTGGGACTCCAGAGAAAGAGGTCAGATGCAAGATGGACAAGGGTCCGAGAAATTGAACTACATTTGGCAAGTGTGGGAAAGCACTGAGGCACCAGGGAGTGGCTCTGCCCCAAGCAGAAGAGAGAATGTGTCTCTGGGACAGTTTACAGGGATCAAGATGGATACCTGACCCTGTCAGGGCAACACCTGCTTAGAAGAGCAAAACAGTGGGGGAGTAGCGGGGCCTGCTCTCAAGCACAAGCCACGGGCAAAGAACATAAGGCACAAGTGAACACACTCTGCTAATGAAGTAATTAGCAGGGGAAGCTATTCAGTTACACAGTATCTGTAAAGTAACAAAACTAAGTGGTTCTTTGTCTATAGCTCAGGATGTCTGTGCCAATGAAGTAGTTGGTGTGGTTTTTGTCATTGTATCTGTTATTTTGGAAAACAAATCCATACCTTGAGCGTTTAACACCTGGGTGGTATTTAACAATCAGAACATCAAAGTACTGATCTCCTCCTTTTTTCTTATTCAATCCAAGTCATGGCAGGTGAGTACAAAGGGGAGAGGAGGCCAAGATTACCCTACAAGCTCACAATCTTTTACAATAGTTGTTTTTAAACACAAATTATAGGACAGTCATGTTTTCTTGTTGATTCTCTCACCCAATTCCCTTTCAACTCAGTTACATGAGCCTCCATTGAGACATATAAGGATAGAAAGCTTAAAGTCCTTCCAAACTTGTGCAAGCCTGCAATCTGTCAACATCAGGCACTCACTGATGTGAGATGCTGTCTTCTCCAGAGGCTAAGCCACTCATCTATGTTGGAGCACAGCCAGTTATCAAATTTAGGCTCTTAAAATTACTGCCTCATCTTCATCTCTCCATGTAGGACAATGTTTATAGCTACTTTGACAGGTTGCCAAATAAATAACCAGTTAGAGTAAGAAAATTAGCAAGTATACTTTTTATATAACTAATGAAATCTGGAAAATAAGTGAGAGTTATTCCATAACAAGACAATTATTTTAGCTGGAGTAAAATGCCATCCTGTTAAAAAAATGGGGAGGGTGGAGCAGATGATAATACAAGGCAAGAATCCTAGAAGGAAATTTGGAAATAAAAAGGGGTTAGAGGAAATTTAGGGGAAAAAAAGAAAAGTGTTTTACTATGCAAGCATTTTCACCCAACATAAAGGGACCTAAGCAAAACTACAGATCTCTCTCAATGTAACTTCATTTCTACCCTTCCACTAAATTTTTAGAATGTTAAAACAAAATGGAAAAGTAGATCAAAAAGTGCATTAGCAAAATGAGTTGACTTGGAAAACATGTTACATTTTAACGATGACTGCTGTGCCTTGTATGAAAGTAACTATCGAGTTTTGAGTATTCCAAATAACTGACAGCTTTTCTCCTGGCCATTCTGATTCATTTCCCAACAGAGTTATAGCTGTGATTTTTCTTTGCAGATATTTACCTGCCATCTGTCTGAGCCACAGGAAAGCCGACCCCAACAGTTGTAGAATATTTTCCTGCAGTATTTTAACAGAATATAAAAGAGACAGTGTTTTGAAACAATATTTTTCCTCTTTATATAATGAACAGTGCAGCAATATTCCTCTGAGCATATTTAATGATGTGTAGACAGAAGTTATGTTTGTTGTATGATTGACCCCCTGAAAGTGCTCTATGGCTGTGCTGTGAAACATGTGCATGGCTGCAGAGCACTTTTAAAGTTGCTGATCATGCAACAAATTAACTCTCATCAAGTGAGGGATTAGATGAAGGTGCTTCACTTTAGAGTGCCTTAGGGAACTTGTGTTTCCTACACTTAATTTGTGGTGTGATTGGGGCTGGGCTGATGCCACCCAATCCCACCCCTGGGGCTGTCTGCAAGAAGGGAAGGGGGGTGGGAGCATAACACAATAACTGCATAATGAAGCAATCTGCAAAGCAATGGAGGTTAGAATCTCAAAAGCTAGCATTAAGAAATCTTGCTCATTCTAATTCCCTAGTCGTATACAGCAGTCCTAGAGAAAAGGGTACCTTTTTTCTCCTGTATATAAAGGGTTGTCACATAAGTGGCACAATCTTGTCCTCTAGCTATTAAATAAATATAAACAACTGCTGAACTTCCACCATTGTTCAGCAGCACTTTTGTGATGATACATCAGTTCCCACATGGATTGAGCTTTCATTGCAGTCAATGTTACCTTTACTTTAAAAAAGAAAGCTGTTAGGGTCTTTCCTTTACAATGTGGTACTTATTATATTTAGTAATGAAATACATGTGGGCATTCTATAAGACCTTTGCATACTGTTTAGCTGCATAGACTGCACTTATTATTGTGGTATCTGGTTTCTGGTACTGACAGAATGTGGCTTTATGTGGTATATCACTATATGCTGCATTATGTTTTAGGCTTTGTAACAGGGCACTTGATCAAAGGTGCATGCTCATCACAGTGCATCTGTTTCAAGGCTAGTCATTTTAAGGGGGATGAGTAGAACCTCACTTGCTCTGGATCCCACTATCTTACTGGGTTACAACTTATAAGGAGCCTGCAGATTCAACCAGGTATAGTAAATGAGTTTGGGGTTACTTTCCATTACAAGAGTGGGAGGGAACATGAGACTGCTAGGAAGAAGTCTCAGTGAGACATAGACCAGGGGCTAGAGAGCCTAGAGGTCTGGGGCCCAGGATGGGCAAGGAACAGGTGTTGCGAGCCCATAGCTCATGAAGGGTGTATGTTAGCAGACCACCTGTGAGGTATGGGAGGGGGCACTGGGGAGGGTGGAGCCTGGGCCTTAAGGCAATGACCATAAGCACCTATAGTCCTAGGCTTGGGAAGCTCTGGGGCAGCCTCCTTTGCACCACAAATTAATAACATCAAGGCAAGGCAGATGAGGAAAGGGGAGAGAGCCCCAAGGGGAACAAAGTTAGCAAGGGCTGAGTGGTCACTAAGAGGCATTGTAACCACCCCTGGGACTAGCACTTGCTACATGCCCTGCATCTACTTACTGAATTCCTTCCATAGCTCAGTGTATGGCTCTTTATGGTTCGTATATTGGTATATATAGCTCTTCAGGCAATTGTCACTTGATGTAGCACTGCATATCTAAGACAACAATAATTTAAAAGTTGATGCAGATACTAAACATTGAAGTTCAGACATATTGCAACAACCTGTATAACTTTTAATTTTATTGTTTGACTAAATCAAATGACCCACTTGGCTACCATAATTTGCTTGCTTTCATGGACTTTGGTTGGACTGTTGTGATGGCCAGAACCAGAGGGATTAATAAGCAATAAATATGTGCTTCTTGGAGGCATTTGGTATTTTGCCTAACAGGTAATATTAGCTAATATAAAGCTTGTAAGTTCATAACCCACAAATGTAACTTGTCTGTCATAAGTTTAACCAAAATGACAAAACTAACTGTTCGTATTAATTGTGGAACTGCCTGGGCCCCAAAGGTGAAGCTGTAGCTGCAAGATTAGCTGACCTAATGGTTTTTGCTCAGAGTTCAGCCTTGACGATAACTGGATCCAACCACCTGGCACATCCAACACATTCCAGGAAGGCACGTCCCAAGAAAGCATATTCAGAGAAACCTAACAGGGGTCGGGCTTAGGCGGCGTAATGTTAATTTCAAACCTAAAGGTGCTGCATTGTAATGTGCTTATTGGATAAACCTGAGTCTAGGTAGTAATCTTTTATGATAATTTTTAACACCTTTCAATCCCATCGGGCAACAGCTATAGGGCAAGATTGTGAGTGGCTCTAAAGCCAACAGATTAGCATAAGACTAGGTATAAAAAGCACGTGCGTCAGGTGACCAGCAGGAAGGAGGGAACAGAACGGTCTTTGCCGTTCCAAGACCAGACTCCGGACTCCTGGTGTGAGTGAGGATTGGATCCTGATCAAGGGGCCTTCCCCAGTAATCCCTCTGACAGTGTCAATTGGGGATGCCTGACTTCACTGGAATCAATGGCACACACCTGGCATCGAGGGACTATTGATAAGTTGCCAACCCATGTCTGTCTATCTTTCATTTTGAATAGCCCAGTGGCTGATACCCTCGCAGTGCCCAGTTGGACTGCGATAGAATTGATACACTCACAGTGCCCAGCTGGTCTGTGACAGCTGTGATTCAGCAAGGTATATAAACATACAAGTGACCCCAGTAAAGTCAAAGTGACAGCAGTTACACATGTGCTTAAATTACTTGCCAAATCAGAACTTGCTCCATTGCGCGCTCTCTCTCTCTTTTTGTTAAATGCTTTCTTTTCCTCCACTCCACCTCATTTGGTTAGCTATTGGAGTTAGATGTACCAGATGGTAAATGCCAGCAGTATTCTTTAACCCAAGATGACATGTTTTTTCCAGTTAACACACTGAATTCTTAAGGAATTTTCAAAATGAAAAGTTACTTACTTGTTTGCTGAGGCATTAAATGCATCACACATGAGTAGATAAGCAAATCCTTTATTATTTTATTTTTTGTCAGATTCAGTTAAAAAAGACATCTATTCTGTAAGAATTATCAGCTTCTATGTACTTTCCACGTTCCAAGTTACCAGCTGCAGGATTTGAGTTGAAAACACCAGTGCATAATTTTGGGTTTGAGTGCATCAACTCTGCTTCTGAAATTATAGCTTCCTTGTGGATTTTTTGGAATGTATTGTGAATTAATTTAGTTTCATCCCAACAGTAAACTCTTGCCACTGGCTACAGTCAGGCTCAGGTAGGCAGGTACTATGAAAACTCCTTCTTAGCAGCTCAGTCCTAGTTTTTTTAGAAATGGACATGGAGCAGAGACTGACAAACCCACATTGACTGTTACAGAAGGCTCTTTGGTAATAAATTAGTGTCAAATTAGAATGCCAACATTATTGAACAGGTGTAACTGGTAAATTTTGTGCCCTGGGCAATATCCTGCTAGAGAGGGGTAGGTGAGTCTTACCTGCCTTTGCTTCTGTTGCTGTGGCATGGCCTGCCAGACCCCTGAGGTGCTGGTGGATGCTTTGCCCATAGCATGGCCTCTCAGCACCCAGGGTTGGCACCTAGTTACCTGCAACCATTGAAGAATTTTAAAAACATTAATGAAGATTGCATAGAACATAATTCCAAAGACCAAGTACTACTTTAGTTTGAGTTTGATCCCACCAGACTGACAATAATACAAAGCCCTTTGGTGTGTTTTCTCTAAACATAAAATATGTTCCTTTATCTAAGAAGCTATCCTCAAGCTTGGCATCCCTCAAAAATAACAATGTTAGAATAGATACACCATTTTATGAGAACTATTTGTATGGCAAGTGGTCTTTAAGCCCTGTGGGATGTTTGCCAGTTATTAACAGAAGCATTTTTCTGGCAAATTGTTTTGAGGGGATAATGCTATAAAACACAGTTACAGTTAAAAAAAAAAAGCCAACCCGTCCCCCACAAGGAAAGTGTGTTTATTATTGTCAGAGGAATAACAAAGTATCATTTGAGGCAGGATTTTGAGCCCTCTTTTTCTCCAGACATGAACAATTTTGCTAAATTCTTTTCACTTACTGTAAAAAATTATTTCTGTCCAAAAAGCTCAGGGCTGAGTCTTGTAGCTCAATAGATGAGCTATAAAGTAATATGGATGATAGCAAGCTAGGTTCATTTGATAAGCATTTCCTGTGGACACAGAGCTTCAGGACAAAATTTCTTTTGTCATACTGCATGAGCATCTTCAAAAGCAGAAAAATGCTAATGAACTTGAAACCACAAGTGGGGTATTTCAAATTTCAGAAGAAAGGACCATGCTCAGCTGCCTACTTGCCTAATGTTGACATGGTAGTTGTTACTCCATCAAAAACTGACAATGGGGAGAATTTTATATGCCAGCACTTTTATAAAATTACAATCAGATTCAGGAAATCAACCTTATTCAGTGCAGACAATGTTTGTTAAACATATATTTAAAACAAAGTGTGTGCTTAAGTACTTTCCTAAACTAGGCTCTTCAAGAACAAAGCTGTAGTGAACATTGATCAGGATCTAGATTTGTGTTATGGTTAAAACATTAAGTGGGAACTTAGCAGATCTTGGTTCAATTTAGTAGTTGTGCAATAGATTTCCTTAGGAAAAGCCACTTGGTTCCTGGGGTCACAGTTCTCCATCTGGTCAGGCAGGATAATGATATTTCTTTCTTCCAATCTTTTGTCTGTTGTTTTTAGCCAATTAGCTCCTCAAGACTGAGTTTGTCACTTGCTTGGGATCCCAATCTGATCTGGTAGATTCTGCTATAATATTAATTACATAATAAAAATAACCTTAAGCATAGAATACATATTCAGAACCCAATATAATTGCTGAATATGTGTCTTATACCTATTTAGCCAAAATAGTCAACCTCTTTGAACCAAATGTTCATGCCGACACTGCTACAATTTAGGGGGAAAAGGGAACTCAGAATAAATAATGGACTTGCATGTATATTTAGTTTATGTTTATTTATGTTTGTTTAGTAAATATTTGCAAATGGAATACTGTTCATTCTTTTATATATATTATTAGTTGTTATTGTAAGAAGAAGTATATTAAAAACCAATTCCTTTTTCTTTAGGAAGTAGCTATACTTCCTGCTCTTTCCAGTCCTAGATAATTATGTCTCACACTGGCGTAACAACAAAGTACTGCACTGTTTGTAAGGAAGATATAATTGAATCCCATTTGGAATGAAGACAGTATATATGAATAAAAATATAATTTTAATTGAATCCCATTTGGAATGAAGACAGTATATATGAATAAAAATATAATTTTTCCTCTGCACTGGAAAGTGGAGAACTCTCTACCAGTTCATTCACTTATAAATCATACTAACTGGAGCATTGGCTAGGCCATACCCCAAGATTAATTTCCAACTGATATAATTGTATATGCTGCTGAGCATAATTTTATATGCTGGTGACCCTGAAGAGCCACAGGAACCATCTTACAAGGGCTAGCTCTGATTACATCCTCCACCCCTTCATCCCCACATGCAGTGATTTTGCCTGGAGAACAGATACGGAGTGCTAGCAACACAGAAGAAGAGCATTCCATTGGTGGAAAAGGCCAGATTAGGAATCCCCAAGGTGGGAAGGTGGGGAGGATTGAGACCACAGCTACAATAAGGAAGCAATGGCTGGTGATGGAGGGATCCACCTGCCGGCCTGATCTGTTGTCACAGGAGGTCTGCTGCTTCCCTGGAGCCCAGATCTGAGATGTCATGGAAGGATTACCGAGATTCGTTCAGCCCTCTGACTACTATCCCATACTGCTCATCTATGTAGGCACCAGTGATACTTTGAGGGGTGACCCTGAGCAGATCAAGAGTGACTATGGGGTTCTGGGTACAAGGGTGAAGGAAATGGGGGCACTAGTTATGTTCTCCTCAATCCTTCCAGGCCAGGGGAAGGGCCCTGGCAAGAACAGATGCATCCTCCAGATCAATGCATGGCTGTACAGATGGTGTCACCAGCAGAGATTCAGCTTTTTTGATCCTGTGATGTTGTTCCAAGAAAAAGGCTTGCTAGGAAGAGGTGGAATCCACCTGAAAAAGGGAGGGAAGAGCATCTCTGCAGACAGGCTTGTTAGCCTAGTGAGAAGGCCTTTAAACTAGGTTTGCCAGGGAACAGAGAACAAACCCCTAAGGTAAGTGAGGAAGTGAGAGATCTGGAGGAAATAGAAGCAAGAGGGGACAACAGGGGAGGCCTCATTCCTCCTGAGAAAGTAGAGCAATTGGCTAGTCACCTCATGTGTCTGTACATGAACGCACGGAGCCTGGGAAATGAGCAGGAAGAATTGGAATTCCTTGCACAATCAAGGAACTATGATGTGATTGGAATAACAGAGACTTAGTGGGATAGCTTGCATGGCAGGAGCACTGTTGTGGTTGGGTATAAACTGTTCAGGAAGGACAGACAGGGGAGAAGAGGAGGAGGAGTTGCACTGCATGTAAAAGAGCTGTATGATTGCTCAGAGCACCAATATGAAACTGGAGATAGGCCTGTTGAAAATATCTGGGTTAAGATTAGAAGAGAGAGCAATAAGGTTGATGTTGTGATGGGTGTGTGCTATAGACCACCAGACCAGGAGGGTGAGCTAAATGAGGCTTTCTTCAGACAACTAGTGGAAGTTGCCAGTTGCCAGGCCTTGGTTCTTATGGGGGACTTCAATCACCTTGCCATCTGCTGGGAGGACAATACAATAGTGCACAGGCAATCCAGGAAGCTTTTTGAAAGCATTGGAGACAACTTCCTGGTGCAAGCTTCGAGAGACCAACTAGGGGCCATGCTTTTCTTAAACTACTATTCACAAACAAGGAAGAATTGGTGGGGAATATGGAAGTGGATGGCAAATTGGCAGCAGTGACCACAAGGTGATCGAGTTCAGGATCCTGACAAAAGGAAGAAAGGAGAGCAGCAGAGTATGGACCGTGGACTTCAGAACAGCAGACTTTGACTCCCTTAGGGAATTGATGGGCAGTCGGGGTGGGGGGGGGGGGGGTGGTAAGAAGTCCAGGACAGCTGGCTGTATTTTAAAGAAACCTTACTGAGGATGCAGGAACAAACCATCCTGATGTGCAGAGAGAGTAGTAGATGTGGCAAGCAACCAGCTTGGCTTTGCAGAGAACTCTTTAGTGAGCTTAAACACAAAAAGGAAGCTTACAAGAAGTGCAAACTGCGGTGAACAACTTGGGATAAGTGTAACAATAATGCTCACGTATGCAGGGATGAAGTCAGCAAGGCCAAAGCACAAATGGAGTTGCAACTAGCAAGGGATATAAAGGGTAACAAGAAGAGATTCTACAAGTATGTTAGCAGCAAGAGGAAGGTCAGGGAAAGTGTGGGTTCCTTTACTGAATGGGGGAGACAACCTAGTGACAGATGAGAAAAGGCTGAAGTACTCAATGCCTTTTTTACCTTGGTCTTCACAGGCAAGGTCAGCTCCCAGACTACTGCACTGGGAAGCACAGTCTGGGGAGGAGGTGAGCAGCCCTCACTGGCAAAAGAACAGGTTAGAGACTGTTTAGAAAGGCTGAATGTGTATAAGTCCCTGAGGCCAGATGCAATGCAGCCAAAAGTGCTGTGCATGTTGGCTAATGTGATTGCAGAGCCTCTGGCCATTATCTCTGAAAACTCATGGCGATCAGGGGAAATCCCGGATTACTGGAAAAGGGAATACATAGTTCCCTTCTTGAAGAGGAGGAAGAAGGAGGATCCTGGGAAGTCAGCCACACCTCAGTCCCTGGAAAAATTGTGGAGCATGTCCTCAAAGAATCCATTTCTAAGCACTTGGAGGAGAAAAAGCTGATTAGTCAACATGGATTCACCAAAGGTAAGTCATGCCTGACCAACCAGATTACCTTCTATGGGGAGAAGTGGACACGCCGGAGGGCAGGGAACAGCTGCAGGCAGACCTGGATAGGTTGGACAAGTGGGCAGAAAACAACAGGATGCAGTTCAACAAGGAGAAATGCAAAGTGCTACACCTAGGGAGGAAAAATGTCCAGCACACCTACAGCCTAGGGAATGACCTGCTGGGTGACACAGAGGTGGAAAGGGATCTTGGAGTCCTAGTGGACTCCAAGATGAACATGAGCCGGCAGTGTGACGAAGCCATCAGAAAAGCCAATGGCACTTTATCGTGCATCAGCAGATGCATGATGAGTAGGTCCAGGGAGGTGATACTTCCCCTCTATAGGGCGCTGGTCAGACCGCAGTTGGAGTACTGCGTGCAATTCTGGGTGCCACACTTCAAGAAGGATGTGGATAACCTGGAGACGGTTCAGAGAAGGGCCACTCGTATGGTCAAGGGCCTGCAGACCAAGTCCTATGAGGAGAAACTAGAGAAACTGGACCTTTTCAGCCTCCGCAAGAGAAGGTTGAGAGGCTACCTTGTGGCTGCCTTTAAGTTCATCACAGGGGCACAGAAGGGAATTGGTGAGTATTTATTCACCAAGGCGCCCCCGGGGGTTACAAGAAACAATGGCCACAAGTTAGCAGAGAGCAGATTTAGATTGGACATTAGGAAGAACTTCTTCACAGTTAGAGTGGGCAAGGTATGGAACGGGCTCCCAAGGGAGGTGGTGCTCTCCCCTACCCTGGGGGTCTTCAAGAGGAGGTTAGATGAGTATCTAGCTGGGGTCATCTAGACCCAGCACTCTTTCCTGCTTATGCAGGGGGTTGGACTCGATGATCTATTGAGGTCCCTTCCGACCCTAACATCTATGAATCTATGAATCTATGAGATAACTGGCTCTATGGATGCAGGGAAAGCAGTGAGCATATACCTTGACTTTAGCAAGGCTTTTGATACAGTCTCCCATAACATTCTTACAAGAAAGCTGAGGAAATATGGCTTGGATAAATGAACTGTTTCATGGACAGAAAGCTGGCTGGATTGCCAGGCTCAATGGCTAGTAATCAATGGCTTGATGTGTAGCTGACAGCCGATATCAAGTGGCATAACCAGGGTCCTGGGGCCAGTTTTGCTCAATATCTTCATTAACAATCTGGAAGAGGGGATGCACTGCACCCTCAGCAAGTTTGCAAAGACAGCAAACTGGGGGGTGTAGTAGATACACTGGAGGTTAGGACAAGGATTCAGAGTAACCTAGACAAATTGGAGGATTGGGCCAAAAGAAGTCTCATGAGGTTCAACAAGGACAAGTGCAAAGTAATTATTCTGCTCTATTCGGCACTGGTGAGGCCTCATTTGGAGTAGTGTCCAGTTTTGGGTCCCTCACTATAGAAAGGATGTGGACAAGTTGAAGAGAGTCCAGCAGAGGGCAATGAAATGGTTCAGGAACTGGGGCACATGACTTCTGAGGAGAGGCTGAAGGAACTGGGTCTATTTAGTTTGGAGAAGAGAAGACTGTGAGGGGATTTAATAGCAGCCTTCAACTACCTGAAGGGAGGTTCAAGAGAGGATGGAACTAAACTGTTCTCAGTGGTGACAGATGATAGAACAAGGAGCAATGGCATCAAGTTGCAGCAAGGGAGGTTTAGGTTGGATATTAAGAAAAACTTTCTCATTAGGAGTGTGGTGAAGCACTGGAACAGATTACCCAGAAAGGTGGTGGAATCTCCATCCTTGGAGATCTTTAAGGCCTGGCTCAACAAAGCCCTGGCTGGAATGATCTAGTTGGGGATGGCCTGCTTTGAGCAGAGATTTGGACTAGATCAGTGTTTCTCAACCCATGTGTCACAACCCAAAAGTTGGTCACAGAAATATATGAAAGTGTTGTGAACGAACTTCAAAATGGATCAATAAACTTTAAAAATGAATTCTTCTTTAAAGAAGAATTATGAGGGAAACTGTGGCTTTTCCCTTGCAGGCTGGCAGAGTTCCAGTCTGTGAGGGGCTGCTTGGGGTCCCACCATGACCCGCACACCCACCCCCTGCCCCACACACAATGGGGCTAGGGGCTGGGGACAGCAGGTCACTAGTGAGGGGCACTGGGTTGGGATTGACCATCACATTTACAAATAGGTCCTGGTACAAAAAATGTTGAGAACCACTGTGTGGCCAGGTGGGGGTGAAAAACGAAATCTTTCTCCCTGCTATGCTTTGGAATAATGGAATAAGAAGTTAATTCCCCAACAAGAGAGGGTGTAGTAAATCACCCCAGACACAGGATAAAAGAAGATTGGTTTATTAGTAAATTCCACGCAGGTTGTGAAGAACACCGGCTATTCTCAAAGCTTGTGGTCTTCCTTCCACCCTCCACCACTGTGCAGCCCACTTCCCCAAGCCAGTCAGCTATATTCCAGTCCCACTCTCTTTTTCTCTTTCCTGCAGGTACCAGTGGATCCTTTCTCTGTGGGACCTTCTCTCAGCCAGTAATTTTCTCCTCTCTTCCTCACCTCCTTGCTTTGCCAGTCACCGTGGCTATCTCCACCCAGTTAGCTGGTCTTATCAGCAAGCTACTCCAGCGCTGGGTCCGCCACTCCTGGCATCCCTGCTGAATCTCTTCACCCTGTGCCCCAAGGGGCAAAGGAAAACTGCCTGCTGTGGACTTAAGTAGCTGCTGACTCCTAATCAGTTAACATTCACCCCCTGGGATTCCCTTCCCAACTGTGTTTACTAAGTAATTAATTTTGCCCTGTCCCTGACCTGACTCTCCCCCATACTTGCAACTTTGTAACATCAAAGAAGAGGGCTGTCTTCACCCTGTTACACACTGGCCTAGATGACCTTCTGAGGTCCCTTCCAACCCTAACTTTCTATGATTCTCTTTTGATTTCTGGTTCAGATGCATCTTTCTTTGGGCATTTCACTGTGCAACACAGAGTGCCCAGTTTGTGGCACACTGTCACCAAGGAGAGGCAGTTTGTATACAGGCAGTCCTCAACTTACAACGTTTCAAATTACAACATTTGGCACTTAAACATTTATAAATTGACACCCTGTTTCAACTTTCTGACATCAGTTTTGACTTTACAACGCTTGATCCAATGCAACGTTATGTCAGCAAACAAGTTTGCTGCGTCGCCCATCTTCGTGTTGAACACCTGTCCAAACTTCCTTGGACACTTTGTTTAAGAAAGCAGACAAGACTCCAGAAAAACCTTCAGCCAAGATTCCTGAGAAGACTCCAGCCAAGAACTCTTCAAAAAGTCCAGCAAAGTCATCTCAAAGAAGTCCTGCCAAATTGGTATGATTGGTATTTACAATATAAATACATTAATGTAGCTATATTACTCATCTATAATTGATTGAGTGCAAAATTCTGGGTTATTTTTGGTGAAAATAGGGTATTGGGCCTTGATTCAGGAGCCAATCCCACGTTTATAACATTGTTTCCTATGGGAAAATCAGTTCTGAGTGATAGCATTTCAACTTAAGACACCGTTTTCAGGAAACAATTGTGTCATAAGTCTGAGGACTGTCTGTAGTTGAAGGCAAATGGCTAGTCCTAGAAGTGTGACCCATAACATGGCATGTGGGGAGGGAGCAGGAGGATTTCAGTCACTGGTAACAATGTTAGTTTGGTAGACACAGGCTTTCATGCCCAGTCCCTTGTGGAGTTATGTACTTCTGCCTTTTTGTTTTTAACTTTTTTATAATAAAGATCATTTCATTCTCTTTAGTTAATCAAGGTATTCAGTTCATTCTCTAGTAAGACATAAGCTAGCTATACAGGTTACTGCTACATTGTCTTTCTCCATATGCTAATTATGTTTCAAAACTTTACTCATATTTTTAGGGTGAGTCTTTGTAAGAAAAAAAAAACTCACATCAGTTGTCATGAAAACATAGCAGAGACGAGACAATTTTGGCATAACTAATTGAGGTCATTGTTGTTTGGGGAGCAATTCATAGTCAAGGATGACAGTACCTCAGCAGTGGAGTGGTGGTCAAGGAAAGTGCAATGGATATGCTGATGGCTGCACAGGCCTATGTGCAATTAGTGTCTTTAACTGCATAATCTGCAGCATCACTTGTGTTGTGGGGTGGTTTATTGCTCCTACTGATGATGTATTATTCACCCTGCATGTTTTTCCTACTCAAAGTCATGCTGTTGTTCAAGTAGGTGCTCAGTTGCTGTGTATTTATAGTGGATAATTTTAAAAATTAATTAGCAGGTTGCATTTGATCAAGTGCATCTTTAAAGTGCTTTCTTGAGCAACACAGGCAAGGTTCTTTGGGTAGATGTGATAACTTTTATTAGACAAACTGAGTAACTATGTGTCCTTTTCCTGAGCTCCAGGTCACTGGATTGGAACAATGTGGGTATTTTTCATTGTCCATCAAAACCACATGCCTGAACCATCAGAGCTGAGTCTTCACTATTGATGCCTCAAAGAGCATCCAGCCACTATAATGCATGGCACTGTCATTGGTCAGTTCATTCTACCACCTCACTTAGACTGAGTGCCAAACTGCCTCTGGTGGACCTTCTTTGGTTGGCAAATATGACCTTTATATAGTGTTTAGTTCTCACACCTATACAGCAGTGTAAGAACACCAGCTTTGTGCAATTTTAATTTGTTAGGTAAATTGACACCACACTGACTCCATACTTGCTTTGCAAACCCGTTAAAGGTCACAATAGTTTTCTGGATGTGAGAGACTACCTTCCCATTACTGATATGATCATGCAAAATACTTCTGAGGTAAGTGAACTCATGAACGAGCAGAAGTTTAGACCTGCCAATGGATGAGCGATACATAATTATGGTGTTCCTCAGACTGGCGATACGTCCAAAGCTAGTTGCAGAGACAGCAAATTGTTTTACCAATAACTTAAGATCTTCACCAGAATGAACTACCAGTGCACAATCACTGGCACATAAGACTTCCTGTAGAGTCTGCTGGGCAACCTTAGTTGCAGTACAGAGCCTAAATTTGCAAAGAAGGAAAAGTCGTATCAACTACTTCATTGTGATTCTTGAAACTTCCCTCCTTCAAGGTGCAAGTTAGTTAAGGATAGTCTGAAAGAGGGTAATATCAGACATGACCAGGAGAAAAATATCCTTCTTATTATTGTAGTCAAGCTATTTGTGGTAAATACTTCACAAGCGTCTCCCCTCCCCCTGACAAATGACTTTAAATGAGATAGCCACTTAAGGAATTTTGAGAAATCCTCCCCTTCACTTCTGTGTGATATAATTGTGAAGTCAAATAACACAATGGGAGGCTGGATGGGTCAGGTGTTAAGGCCAAAAATTCCTTCACCTACAAGCCCTGATGTTTTTCAAGAAACATTAAGATGTAACTAGAACAGAGTTCTAAACCTATTCTAGACTCGCATCCCCTCTTATGCCAGGATCTACCAGAACCTCTTTCATCAAGCAGTAAAGGAAAGGCTGAATAACTGTGATGCCTTGAGACCTGGTCAAGATTCTGAGGTTAAGATTCTTCAGTCCAGAACTTTTTTTTTTTCTCACTTGTAGCTCTACAAATTTGCTGCATTATATGATTCTTTGCATTAGGGCTGTGCAAAGCCTCGGTCCCTGATTTGATTTGGTGGAGATTTGGCCGAAGTCAGTGGCTGAATCTCCAAATCTGAATCTAATCAGAGGACCTTGTAATCTCTCTGAATCAATTCAGACACTCCAAATTGATTTGGAGAGATTTGGTCAGATTTGGCCAGATTTGGTGATTCAGACATAGATACAGCTTTAATGTTTTTTTCCCTACAAACCTTTAGGTAGCAGGGGCCTTGAATGGTGTGGTACTGGGGTAGATGCAGTGGCCCACAGAAGCATGGTGGGCTCCCCAGAGCACTTGGCAGCAGACGTGGAAGTGGACCAGAAGCACTTCCGGTCCTCTTCCTGGTCCACCAGGGAGCACACAGGGAAGCCCTCCCATGCCCCCTGGCTTAGTGACTGGTGCCTCCTGGGTCTGAGGGGGGGCACCCAGGGTCCCCCTGTGGCAGATCATGGAGTCAGGGAGGCACGGGCGGGGGAGGCCCAGTGCACTCCCTGGCAGACCCGGAAGTGGACCGGAAGTACTTCCAGTCCACTTCTGGGTTCACTGCCAATAACACTGGAGAGACCCCAATGCTCCTGTAGGATGCTCCATTCACCCCAGCGCCATAGCGATCACGAGCCATGCCTGCTACCTCAAGGTATGTAGAAAACACTTTAAAAGCTGTTCCTGTGTCCAAATTGCTGATTCAATGAATCAGCATCAAATCTTCAGATTTGGATTCAGCTGAATCAAATTGGGGACAGTGATCCAAATCAACAGGTCAAATCACTGTCTCTGATTTGGGCCAAATCCAAATCAAATAGGGCTCATTCCACACAGCCCTACTTTGCATTGCCTTGGACTTAGTTTTGATTAAAACTAAACCTTGAAGAATAGAAAATTCCTGCATGAGACTTCTTTGGCATGTCTTTAAATTCATTCTACCACCTGTAATAATATACATGTTCTTTGCCATGTACAACACGTGATAAAAATAATTACTGGAAATATATGATCTTTTCACTAGACAGCTACACTGCTGACCTTTTAAATGGCTTTAAAGTGAGCAATGAAAGAGTATAAAACATCATTTCAGTCCTTAATACATTAGGTGAATAAGTTAGGGAGCAGAACTTGACATTTCTTTGAAGTGATTGAAATGAAACATCCTGGCATTATTTCAGACAAAAACAGTTTTGATTTTATTTGGAGATGTTTAGTGGAAGAAAATGGAGATCTGACAGAACAGTTTTATTGGAGGCAAGGTATGGAAGGCACTCTCTTTTTATTTTTTAACCTGTGTTATTTTCCAAAGATAAAATTCATGTTACTTCCATAGTGACATGATTCCATTTGTCTCAAGGGTCTTGTCCACGACACACTCAATACCAATTGGCAAGTATGCAGAAAGAGGTCAGTAATTATTTTTGTTGTTGGAAATAAGTATACCTTAATTATTATTATCATGTATCAGTTAAGCTTTTTTATATAGCTCACTTCATCTTAAAAGAGTCTCTTGTTCAACAAAACTCTCCTGATACCTTATCTTGCTTCCATACTGTCATCATTCTCCCTTGCACTTAATTCTAATTACCTTATTTCCTATGATGCTTTTCAAACTAATTTGGGGCCTATTCATTTTTTTGGGGTAAAGTGCAGCAGTGGAACAACTGAGGCATCTCACTATAGCTTCAGGTGTATGAGTTTGGACTTGACTTCTCATTTGTGCAAAAGGCCACCTCTTTCAGTCCAACTGTAAATGGCCCTTTGGGCTGATACGTTAAAAGGTCACCAGATGTGATGGTGTCACATTGTGCCAGGATATGTTGATGGATACAGAAAGTGGCATGTCTTAGTGTAATGGGGGCCCTGCTGCATGACTGAGGGGGGAAGGGAGTCCAGGGCCTGCTGTCCAGCCTAACCCTTTGAACAGACTTAATGACAAAGGGGCCTTAAATAAAATGTCTACCTGCCCCAGGTGTAGGCAGTGATTGGCAGTCCTGGGGCAGAAGTAGAGGATCAGGTGACCCAGGAGAGACTTAAAAGCTGAGGGCCTGGCTCAGAAGGGGCAGCAAGAGGCAGAGCTCCATGGAGGAGCCAGTCTAGACTGCCTGGGAGAAAGGACTTCATGGCACAGAAGGGCAGAAGAGACCCTTCACCACAAGCAATATGAGATAAGTACCTTGAACGTCTAGCGTCGGTGCTGCCTCAGGGTGAGATTGGTAAGCCAGAGCAGGAAACTCATCACACCAGCATAGTACAGACCATGGGTGACTGGTGCCACCTTACTTGGGGGCACATGCGCCCCCAGTAACTAGTCAGTGACTGCTGTCAATCTTGCCAACCGGGGCAGGGGGGGTCACCCTACAGCCAACCTCACCAACTGGAGGGGTCACCCTGAGGCTGATCTCACTCACTGGCTTCTGGAAGTGGGGAATGAGGCCTGTCAGGGGGTGCACCAACATCACCACTGGTACAGACAGTCCCTAGGCATCACCACTGGTACAGACAGTTACACTTAGGCATGCTAATCCAATGGGCAATCATGGCTTTGGGGGGACCTCTTCCCAGGCCCCCTCCCCACCCTTTTTTCTGTACTATACTTAAAGCATTACAGAGGAGCCTGATTTTTGGAAAACAATGACTATTCTCCCTCTGACCATCTTGATACATCAGCGGCATGAATACCAAAATAATAATCTTAAGTGACTCCAAAAAGTCACGACAGATCCGTGTAAATTCAGATCAGACAGAAAATGCCAAGTGCCAGAGGCACTCAGTACAGCAACAATATTTCCAGGGTTTGCATACTTACTTGCTAAACTCAAACATTTAGGACCAAGCACTTCTTTCATCTTGTAAGCGGGTCACTCACCCAGTTTCCTTATCAAAGGCAGTCACTTCTGAGTTCAGGTTTCCAGTCAATTAATATTTACATGGTGCAAGCTTGTTTGCTGTGGGGACAAAGCAAACAGAATAATCAAATGTCTCAGTACTAAACATACCCAAAACCTGTGGTCTGTCTTCTGACCTAGTGCAGCCCAGGCTCTGCTTCTCCCTCAGCACACCACCTATCTCTACTCCTGGAGCTCTTAACTCCCTTTGTAAACTTCCATTTACTGGTCATCAGTTGCTACTGATTCCTAACCTACTTTCCGCTGGGCCTCAGGCCTCTGCAGGCTAAGCACCTCCCTACACACCCATTGTCATGCTAAAAGAATAGCACATTTGTACTCCACTATAGCAGAGGCAGCCATCCCAAACCAGAAGGACTAAGAGTTTCTTTACTCTCTAGTCACAGCTGTGACTAGTAATGTATAAACACCTGAGCTAGGTTTAAACTAGATGGTCCAAGTACTAGTAGCAGTCTAGCTGCAGCATTATGGAGGTGAACACGGACTGCAAATCCTACCCTGCCAACAGGGTAAGTTCATCTGTATAGGGCTCCATGCAGGTCTGCCTACATTCCTGCATGTATCCAAACTAGCTAGCTAGGGTAAGCCTACACTGCATTAGTAGATAACATATGAGTTCAATTTTAAAAACATTTTGTGAATAGAGATGGCAAATATTTTTCCTCCCATAAACCAGTAATTCTCAGCCAGGGTCCTATGCCCTCCCACACCCCTGGCAGTCCTTTTGTCAATCACCCTCACAAAGGGGTGACACTGGTATTGGTGGGCAGTCAGATGTGGAGCTTCAGAGCCATGCTTTTCACTCTGGCTTATTTTCTCATGCTTCCCCAGCTGCTTGGAGGAGCCATGGGGACAGATGGCAGTATACAAGACCCTGAAGAGGAGGTGGTGAAGACCACCTTCAGTTAAAGACCAGAAGCAGGGAAAAAATATATGGTGCAAAAAGTAGAGCATGGTAGGGTGAGGTCTTGCCTCTGCTACCCTTGCCTGGCCCAAGCTAAATCGGTGGTTCTCAATGCTTTTGACCTCAAGGCCAAGGCTCCCTCCATAACTTTCTTTAATTTAGATTGTAGCTCAGTGATCCTCAACTGGGGTGATGTTCTATTCAGAAAGCTTGCAGAGGGTGCCTTGAGGCTACTAATGTTGGGAACCACACCCATAAACATTTTTGAGATACCAAAAAAAGATCTCTTCTGCATCAGAAGTGAAGTCCTTGCAAGAATCATAGAATCATAGAAGTAGGGTTGGAAGGGACCTTGTAGATCTTCAAGTCCAACCCCCTGCATAGGCAGGAGGAAAACTGGGCTCAAATGACCCCAGCCACGTAGGCATCAAGCCACTTCTTAAAGACCCCCGGGGTAGGAGCCAGCACCACTTCCCTTGGAAGTTGGTTCCAGATCCTAGCAGCCCTAACTGTGAAGTAGTTCTTATGGATGTCTAATCTAAACCTACTCTCCAACAACTTGTGGCCGTTATTCCTTGTTATCCCAGGGGGTGCTAGGGGAAACAAGGTCTCCCCCAAACCCTTCTGGCCCCCCCTAGTGAGTTTATAGATGGTCACAAGGTCCCCCCCTCAGCCTTCTCTTGTGAAGGCTGAACAGGTTCAGGTCCCATAGCCTCTCATTGTAGGGTCTGCCCTGCTGTCCCTGGATCATGCGGGTGGCCCTCCTCTGGACCATCTCAATGTTGTCCACATCCCTCTTGAAGTGGGGTGCCCAGAACTGGACACAGTACTCCAGCTGTGGCCTGACCAGTGTTGCGTAGAGGGGGAGGATCACCTCCTTGGCCCTACTGGAGATGCACCTGTGGATGCATGATAAGGTCCAGTTAGCCCTGTCAACCGTGACCTCACATTGTCGGCCCATGTTCATCTTGGAGTCAGTGATGACTCCAAGATCCCTTTCTGCCTCCGTGCTCTCAAGAAGGGAGTTTCCCATCTTATAAGTGTGCTGCCAGTTACTGCTGCCCAAGTGCAGCACCCTGCACTTGTCAGTATTGAAACGCATCCTGTTTTTGTTAGCTTACCCCTGCAACCTATCCAGGTCTTTCTGCAGTCTTTCCCTCCCTACTAGCATGCCCACCTCACCCCAAATTTTGGTATCATCAGCAAATTTAAACAGGTTGCTTTTCACCCCATCGTCCAAATCGCTGATAAAGAAATTGAACAGCGCGGGCCCAAGGACCAAGCCTTGGGGGACGCTGCTGCCCACTTCCCCCCAGGTCGAATATGACCCGTCCACCACCACGCTCTGAGTACGACCCTTCAGCCAATTTGCAATCCATTTGACTGTGTAGGCATCAATGCCACAGTCGCCTAGTTTTTTAATAAAGATGGGGTGGGAGACAGTGTCAAAGGCCTTGCTTAAATCCAGAAAGACTACATCCACGGTGACACTTGCATCCAATGCTTTTGTGACCTGATCTTAAAAGGCAATCAAGTTGGTCTGACATGACCTGCCCATAATGAAACTGTGCTGGTTGCCCTTGAGCATTATCCCAGATGCCAGCCCATCACAGATGTGCTCCTTGATGATCTTCTCAAAGAGTTTCCCCAGGATTGAGGTAAGACTGACGGGCCTATAGTTGCCTGGGTCCTCCCTCCTCCCTTTTTTAAAAATGGGGACCACATTGGCTATCTTCCAATCATCTGGCACCTGGCCCAAGCACCACGAGCATTCATAAAGCCATGCCAAGGGCCCTGCAATAACCCCTGCTAGCTCCCTCAACACCCTGGGGTGGAGAGCATCTGGACCTGCTGATTTGAACACATCCAGCCCCTCCAAAAGCACTCTAACCCGGTCCTCCTCAACCTTAGGTCTGAAGGCGTTCCCCTCGAGTCCGTCTTGGATCACGGTGGGGGAGTCCCTGTCCCTGCACAAGAAAACAGAGGTGAAGAATTTGTTAAAGAGGTCTGCCTTCTCCTCTGGCGCAACCACCAGCTTGGCCAGCGTATCTCGCAGGGGCCCCACATTTCCCGGTACCTTCTTCATCCTCCCTATATATTTGAAAAAGGACTTTTTATTATCTTTGATCTTGGACGCTAGTTCTAGCTCTATGTCCGCCTTAGCTTTCCTAACAGCCCCCCTACAGGCCCGAGCAGTGGAGATATACTCCTCTTTGGAGATAACCCCCCCTTCCACCAGGTGTACGCTGCCTTTTTGGCAATCAGGCATTCCCGGATGTCCTTGGTGAGCCAGGGAGGCTTTTGGGCACTCTTGCCCCCCTTGCTTCTTGTTGGGATCATCACCCCTTGGGCTCTGAGTATCGTCTCCTTAAGGAACGACCACTCATCTCAGGCACTGAGTTCCCCTGCCCTCGAGAAGCCCAGCGCCTCTCCCACCAATCTCCCACCAATCTCCACCAAGAAAATAAAACAAGATTAACAGGTGCCCATCAATAGCTCAGGGCTTGGTGGTGAGGACAGTTATGAGGGAGTGATTTATTTTTTTTAATTTTATTTTTTAGCAGAGTAATTGCTTCAGAATGTTTATAACCTCAGGACTGTTGTACTTCCCATGTATGCCCCTCAAGATTTCTAGGTATATGCTGAACTGTATAAACTATTTTGCCATTATAAAAAGAACTGTAGGTTTTGAATAACATCTCTCTCTTGTTAGGGAACTTCCATGTGAAAGTTGCAAAGTCCATCTGCTGCACAATATATTACTCGGATCAGATCACTTGACATACCTTCTGGGAATATGCTCAGTTCTTAAACTTTTATTTCTGGCATGATTCTCAAATCAGTTTTCTTTATTAAGTCATCATTTTACTGTGTTTAATATCTTCATTTCAAATGGTGTTTTCAACTATGGTAGAATTTTCCAAATCACCCTCCTGTTTTCTGAGGCTTGCTTTTAGTATATTAAGCTTAGCATTCAGTATTTTTAAACTACAAATCATAGATCAGTTTGGGTAAAAGTCCACTGTTTCTGCCACTTCCACAAAAGAAAAAGAAAACCATGGATGGGGTGTCAGAAGGGCAGGTGGAAGTTGCAAAACTTCCATGACTAACTGTTCTTTAACTTTAGACTATAACTCTGTAGCAAGGTCACATACAGAGACCTTTGTCCTTCCAGGTGGGTATATCGCTTCACTTGCTCTCAGTTTCCATCTTCTTTTTCAAATTCTTTCATGTAGTTTCATGTTCACCACTGCTGACACCATGTAGTAATCCCCAAGTTCAAAAACTGCAAGCATAGATGAATAAGAATTAAAGAATATCTTATGGTCTATTTTGTCAATGGCTGACTTAATGGCTTAGAGAGGCTCAGTAGTACAAACATGCAGATTTTACTTGTGTGCCCATTGTCATCTCTGTGCTGTTTGAATCTGAATAATTTACTAGCCTCTCTCTTAACCGTTATTGTCATACCCACTGTGCTGGACTATTTGGGACTTGCACAGAGACCAACTCTCACTCTCACCCCAATCTGTATAGGCTTCCTTGCTTTTCCTGCAAGCTGACCCTAATACAATTAAAACTTCAGGAAATGGAAGACACAAATCTAGGGTTTCTACTTTTATCCACCATTGTCATTTCAACCCAGTTTCCTTCTTATAATTGGTTTACTCTGGGCATCTCCACTTCAGCTGTCTGGGATAGTAGGTGTCCAGTGCCTCAGCATATATTTCATGGACTTATGAAAAGATGAAAATTGTCAGAAATTTCCACAGCTGGAACGCTGCTGCTTGCCTTTAAGAAGTTATTGCTAAATTATACCAAAAGAAGCACAAAAAGAAAAGTGAAAAAGCCATCATCATAAAGCACTAAAATGCATTTTTTGTGCATTGATCTGTGACTACAGCATTACAGCATGTCAAGTCAATGATGTGGGCACAGGAAAGTTGAAAACAAAAATACCAGAATAAACTCAAAGATTGCAGTGTAGCTATGGAGACATAGAAAAAAGCCACAAGCACTCTAACCATGGTTGAGGAACTTGGACATCTTTATAAAAATGTCATCTTAAAATGAATGTGAGATATGACTAGAACTCAAAATATAATTCTGAGAACAGTAATTTACAGGTAAAGAGATGCTGGTAAAGTGCTCACTACCTATGAAACATAATTCTATACTTCCTGGTGGTGGTTGTTTCCAAAGCAGTAGCACCTAAAAATTAGATTGTGTTTTTAAAAATAATCCCAAGAAAAGGGTAGGGTATAAATTGCATCTATCCAGAAATAATATGAAGTGGTTGTGCATCAAACACCTTGGGCAAAAAATCCCACCCTGCTTCTTTTACAATTTTATAATTGCAGTATTTGAGGGAAGGGACTAAGCTCTGCCATAGATTGGACACAAGATTTGGCTACATCCTATTTGACCAAACAAGACTTTGGGGATATGCCTTAAACTGCAATTAGACCCAATCTAGCTGTAAACAAAAGGATAATTTAGTGAGTAATTGCCCCCTCAAATTGTATAAAATCAGGATACATTTATCTCAGTCAAACACAGCTGGTTTCCTAGTTAATATCACACTTGAAAAAATGGTATACCATTGACTGGTGAGTTCATTTAAGACATTTGAATTGTAGAACATGTAAAAGATGACCAGCATTTATTGCACTGACACATTCCAAGGTTATCATTATTAGATATTAATCTTCATTGCAAAAGAAAGATGCTAAATGAAAATTGGATAAAAAGTGTGCACTCTGCATGTATTAGCTGTGCCAAAGTAACCCAGACAATAAGTCATCCCCCAAATGCACCATCCAATCTCCATCCTAAAGTGTATGGCTTTTTAGAGAATTAAGACATTATAGTACATAATGTGTCTACATATTCATTAAAGCCATAATTATGTCGCATTAAGTTAGTATCCGGAAATAAGTAGTGCTGATTAGTAGTGCCGCTTATGGGACATTAAGTTAGAACCTGTTATTACAGGTACTAAATGCTAGCGGGGTATGAAATGGGTCCTATTCAATTTGGATTTGGATTTTGCCCAAATCGGGGATGGTGATTCTATTCGTTGACTCAGATCAATGTCCCCAGTTCAATTCTGCCAAATCTGAACCTGAAGATTCAATGCTAATCCAGAGACTCAATGATTCAGACATAGACACAGCTTTAAATGTTTTTTTCTACGTACCTTGAGGTACCAGGCATGGCTCATGAGTGCTGTGATGCTGGTATGGATGGAGCATCCCAAAGGAGTGCAGAGGAGGGGCCCCAATGTGCTTGGCGCCAAACCCGGAAGTGGACTGGAAGTAGTTCCAATCCACTTCTGGGTCCGTCAGAGAGCGCACTGCCCCCCCCACCCCGCAACCTCCTCCTGTCTTGGCAATTGGCTGTGAGGGGACCCCAGGTGCCCCCCAGACCCAGGAGACACCAGTCACTGAGTCAGGAGGGTACGGGAGGGGAACCCCAGCATGCTCTGCAGCAGACCCGGAAGTGGACCAGAAGTGCTTCTGATCCACTTCTGGATCTGCTGCTGAGCACCCAGGGGAGCCCCCCATGCTTTTGTGGGACACTCCATATGCCCCAGCATCATAGCATTCATGAGCTGCCTGCTAACTAGAGGTATGTAGAAAAAACATTTAAATCTGTGTCTATGTTCAAATCACCGAATCTTTACGAATCCATTTGGAGGGTTCTGAATTGATTGGTCATTTGGAGGGTCCTCTGATTCGATTCAGATTCAGAGATTTAGCATCCAAATCTCCGCCGAATTGAATCAGGGACCGAACCTTCACACAGACCTACTAAATGGATCATAATCACCACTACTGAGCATTTGTAGAGATGAATGCTTTTTAACTGACACCTAATGCCCATTGGATGAATCCACTCTGTCTTAATGCATTAGCATGGTATTTGCCAGCTGCACTAATGCACAGTAGAATTAGTCCAATGGGCATTAAGCGTCTCATGTAGACACACCCAGAATAAGATAATTAATAAATAGTTTAATCATTCTTTATATCAGTATTTGTTACCAGAATGCATTTATTGTCATTGTCTATACTTATTGCCTTGAATGTGCATTGACAGCACATTTCTCACTTCAACAACTGATTTTCATGACAATGTTTATCCATGGGAAAAGAAGCCAAAAGTATGTAATGTCCTTTACTTTTAGTGATTTTATTATGGTATTTGTTAACTATATTACTGAACACTCTTTAATGTTTTGTAATTTAATTTACTATCTTTTTATGTTGTACTATTAGTATACTAAGAAAAGTAGTCAAAAGTGTTCTCAGCAAAGAAAAGTAAACAAAAGAGGGACTTGGTGGCTTATGGGATGGGCATAGGTGGTGGAAGGCCAAGGCTAACAGGGCTTAACGCCCCAAAGGCAGGGCAGTGGTGGCAGGGCAGAGGGCCACAGGGCAACCCAGGCATGGGCTCCAGGCAGATGCAGCAGTGGTGCGGGAGGGAATGCATGGACACAGACATGCAGCTGGAGCCTGCAGCAGCCAGGTGGCCTGTGGAGCACTGCCCAGCACAGCAGGTATGTCTGTCATTGGGAAGGGGTGTGGTAGGCAAGTGTGAAGCTCCTGTGGTGGGGGAGGGAGTGAGTGTTCTAAATGTAACTAGCCTTAAATGAGAGTATAACCTATTCTTCTCTTTGTACAGCACTAAACATTACAAAGACTGTATAGCACTATTGCATATATAGAAGAATAGACTGTTCCAGAACTGTTGCATGTAAGAGTATGCCTACATAGCACAGGAAAGCATCATGCCATGTAGACCTACCCTAATAAGCTCACAGAGAAACCCCACTAGATTTACAAGAAAATAGTTGTTTTCCTGAGCTTTCCATTGGCAGGCTTACAATTAAAAGAATTATATGAACAAGAACTTGAAATCTTATAAAAAGATTAGTAAAGATGAATATCTTGGCCTTTGACCTGTTTATAAATAAAGGATGCCAGTGAAATTTTCTTTTTTTTTTTCAAGCTTGTTCAAAATCTGATACTAGCCAGCTTGAGGTCTAAAGGAATCTTTTCATTGACTTTGGCCTCTGAATGATGCCTATACTATTTTATTTGATTTTCATAAGAAATGTTGTATATTGGGTAAATCCTAACTATATGCTCTGTACTGGGTTGAATTTCACTCTTTTTGATTAAAATACTTACAGATTAGCAGTATTATCTGCACATAACCTACTAGAATTTCACCCACCACCAGCATTCATTGACCAAATTAACTTTTGATAAGCATCTTTCTTCAACTGAGGATTTTATAACTAAAATGATACATTTCCTTGTACTGAATTGCCAGAAGGACTGTTAATTGCTAAAGGATGGATTTGTCTTCTCTGGGAAGAAAATATCTATCAATATTTATTTTTGACAGAAATCTTTTTTTCTCCTGGCTAATCTGTTACTATGATTTGGCAGCTGAAAATAAAGTTGCTTCTTGCATTCATACTCTTTTTATAAAACTGATTTGGGGTTTCTGGTGGGTTTTTTGTTTTGTTTTGGGGTTTTATTATACTGAATCTCCCAACTTAGAAAAGGTCTTTGTTCTCATGCATTAAAGACTTAAACTTCTGAATCATATCAGAGCATTGTTCAGTCCTCAACTGAAGTGCAGACATTTGAAAATTCACTCTTTCCATAAGGAGTAACATTCAACTTTGTTTTAATGATGCAGACAGCTTTGTTCTTCATATTTTGAGATACAAACTAAACTAAACATATGTGAGATATTAACTCCTGTGTGAAGGAAGAATAAGGTAGTCTGTGTTAGAATTGTTCTTAAGATGTATGGGGTACAGGCAGTCCTCAGACTTCAGACACAGTTGGTTCCTGAAAACCACAATTTAAGTCAAAACATTGTAACTTTGAACCAGTTTTCCCATAGGAACAGTGTTACAAATGGGGATTGGTTCCTTTACGACCATCAACCATGCATACAGCTGGTAACTGGTGGAAGGGGAGGGGAAAGGGAAGAGGTATGTAGGGTGGGACAGATCAATGCCCACCCCCATGGTGAGGGAGAGGCTGGGGCAAGCACTGCCCATCCAGGGGCAGGCAGGTGTGGGGATGGGGGGGATGGGTGAGCGCAAGTGGGGGAGGCGGCTCCTGCCGCTGCAATTTAGACACGATTAGCCATTTTTACTGCACATCACAGGTGCACACGTGTAGATGCACACCCATACTGCACAGTAAACTAGGTTAATGTGCAGTAACACGTCTTGTGTAGATGTGCCCACTAACACGAGACACTGACACTGAGATCCTTGGATCCCCAAATGTGCTTGCATTGAGGATAACAACATTGCAGTTGACAACAGCAAAACAGAACCAAACAGGAAAGCATCTGACAAACGAATTCCTAAATGAGTTCAAGAAAGGAGACTAGATTAAAATTGTGTAGATCTTTCCTTTCGATGCAAAACTCATAACTGAATGTGAAGTGCGGTGAGTGTCTTGAGGCTGAAAATTCTGCAAGGCAGCAACACAGAATCACTTAGGTTTTAGCACTCCAGGTACACACATCGCAAGAATGGTTTCTTTCACTCTTTGTCTGTTCAGATTGTGAACTCTTTAGGAGATGGAGAAGTTTCTAAATAGGTGTTGAAATTACGGGACCTTATCTCACTTGGGACCTTGCGCACAACATTAATATGATAACTGGATTATTTGAAAATGGATGTTTGTATCCAACAGTGCCCTTATTTACATTAATTTTTTTGCGAGTCACAAAGGAAATGTTGTGTGTACCTTTTAGTAGCAAGATTTTTCACCTGCATAGTAATAATAATAATAATAGCAACATTAAAAACAACTATTTCTAGTCCACTAGATAATTGCCAAGTGATCAACAGAACTTAAAAATACGGGGCGAAATCCCGTTATAGTTGGTGGGGATTTTACCAGGGACCTCACTGATTCAAAGATACCACACACAAAATTTATGGATATTGAAGGATGGATAGGATGTCTTTTCTCAGGGGGTAAATCTATAGCAGATGGTTGAACCTTTTGTTTCAAAATGTCTCCTAAACACAGCATGATGAAACAGAGCAGGTAACCATGGAGACCAATAACAGCGTATCTGAAGTGAGAAAGAAGCTAAAAGCAAAGGACAGCTAAGTAAATGAATCATAATTGTGTCTACTGGCTAGTATCTTAATAAGACTAGATTAAACTGTAAAATGTAAATGCTATGTCATAATTATTCCTTAAAGATATTGTGATAAGTTCATAACTTCACTCATCAATGAAGTTGTACCAGGAATGAATGTATCCCATTGTAAGTAATAACAAATCTGAGCAATGCTTTATGTAAGGCTGGTTAAACTCATCTTGTATTGAACCCAATTTGGGGAAGATTGTCTTGAGCAATGCCTACATGTTATTTAGGGCTGACCCAGAGCATTGTCCTCAGTCAGCCCAAACTAAATAAGTTTCCTCTTCCTATTTTACCTTGTGGCAGTTGTACACTGTGCTTCCCATGCCTTAAAAGGAGTGCTTCTAGGACTCGGTTTGCAGGATATTGTCTCTGCTGTGCCCAGCTAAATTATGGGCAGTAGAGCCAGTATTGAGAAAAAAGGAAGTCCTTTAGCTGCAATCCTGCAATATCCTGTTCTCACTACCTGCACCCCTGAGTGAGCTACACACTACAGAAAACGGCAGACTACCAAGATGCTCAGCCAGCCTCAAGCTCTGAAGTTTAGCAGGGCATCTGGGATTAGGCTGAACTGCCATTGGGGATCAAACTTAAGAGTTTTG
Source organism: Alligator mississippiensis (assembly GCF_030867095.1). Classification (NCBI taxonomy): domain Eukaryota; kingdom Metazoa; phylum Chordata; order Crocodylia; family Alligatoridae; genus Alligator; species Alligator mississippiensis. The sequence continues at coordinate 73,923,265 of NC_081826.1, forward strand.
AGTGTAGGTGGCTGGCATGTATGAAGGCAGTCTTAAGTAATAAAGTAGACGTAAATCACAGAGGACTAAGATTCTCTCTGAAGCTGGGTATTTTATTTGGCCTCTCACCACAGAAGCATTGTTAACCCTACCAAACAAGAATAGTGGTACTATTACTCTCTGTAATATGAAACCAATGTTCAGATCTGGTATTACAGCAATGTAAATATCAAAATCAGATTCCTTCTTTGAATAAGAATTATATGCCTATACTGTTTCATTGGGTTCTTCTCCTCTTCTCCCCACCTTCCCAGTCTTTGTCACATAATTTTATAAAACACTGCAAAGGTTTGTTGGTTGGCAATTTCAGAAGGCTTCTCTCCATGCTTTACTACTTCATCCTCACAGAGAATTCCTTAGGCAGGTTGACATACAAAAAACTATAACTCTGGGTTCCAAAATGATACCTTTTATTAGACCAACTGGAAAATGGCAAGAGAATTGTCCTTTTCTGCAAGCTTTTGGGATCAAAGTCTCTTAGTCAGGCTTTGGGAAAAGTGTAGATGGTACAAGATGGTAAAAAGTCCCCATAGGTAGGAAATAAACTTCATTTTTGCACAGAGGGAGCTGAAGATGGAAGTCTGTCCCTCTGGGTCCAGGTTGAATGACTTAAAATAAGATTTTTACACTGAGAGTAAGTACCCATTAGAGCTGATTGCCAAAGAAATTCTTCTCCAGGGCCTTCATGTGAAAACTGAATGTCTTCTAAACAAAATGCTCATGTTAAACCACAATTTATAGGGATATCTGGTACAGTGCAGGATATTGAAGTAAATGATAATTATGGTCTTCTCCAACTTTAAAATCTTCAGCTGATATAAATTAGTCAGCTCTGGAAATTGCTGGTGAGATCACTGCTTTTATACTGATTTAGGATCTTGTTTATAAATCTATGTGAATTCCTTCTAATCAAAATGATACAGCATAGTTCTGAAAAGCCCATGCTCTTTTGGTGGCAAGGCATTGCACCTTTATATTTCCTTTTCTCCTTTCACTTATACAAAAAGGCCCTTTAAACAGTGGGACCACAATAGTTCTTGTGGTGCAATTATAGATGATGAATGGTAGAGCACTTCAAATCTATGGTGGGTTGGTAAATGAATAATGGGATGGTTAAATCTAGGATGTTAGGCTGTTCAGGGTTGGAAAATGAAAGAGAAGAGGAGACTGATGACAACTTGGCAGGGCTGTTATTTTAAATGCTGAAAGGAGAGGTTACCTTTAGGAGTTTTTTGACATTTAAAGGTTTCATTGGCTCCCTGCAGTCCATAACACACAGTGTGTTGCTCATTCTGTATCAGCAGTCTTAAATTGACTGACAAGACTGCCCTTCGGCATTATTTTTGCATTTCCTTTAAGACAAGAGAATGATTTTAATAAATATGTGGCTTAGTATAAACTACCATCTGGCCTGAAGTCTGATATACAAATGTGGAAAAATGGCTCCAAATTTGTTCTTTTACCCAAAAAATTCAAACAGTGCACTTAAAAAAAAAGTAGATGGCGGAGATAGAAAAACAAGTGTGTGACTGTTGATCTTAAGGCATTCATTCCTAGCTCTTCAGCCTTTTACAAAATGTTGTTCCAGTAAAACAGAGCACCATTAATTAACATTAAATTAAGTGCTTTTTCTGTGACAAAATGATTTTCCCTACATAGCTGAAGATGGAAAAAGTTCTAAAAATTGCAGTATCTTACAAAGAATGACTGCTAATATAACAGAGAACCTGAAGACTGTAAGTAGAGAGGAGAACCTGAAGACTGTAAGTAGAGAGATGTAGTTAGCCATATTAGTCTGAAGTCAAGTAGAAGGTAAGGTAGATTTTCACCTTCTAGACTAACCAAAGTGTGGGTGTCAGTGTGTGTATAGCATAACTTTTTATGGGCTAAAGTCCATGACATTGGTAGAATTACAACTGAATGAACCTTGAATGTTATAATCCATGTTATTAGGTCCAGTGATGATGTGCTCTGTATTGATGCTGGGGAATAGAAGGTATTTGGATCCATTGCAATGTCTGGTCCCCCTATGAAACTGGAGTTAGGTACACTGTTGCTTGAGAGATGCTGTTTGAGGCTGGGGGGCTGCCTATAAGCCTGGACAGGTTTTTCCTCCATGACTGCTCTAAGATGGTCATCTTTTTCCAGGTAGGGATTCAGCACTGGGGTAGTGAGCAGCGACCACCCACAGGCAGGAAATTGCAGAACAAGAAACTATCCACGGACTGGATTATGTTAAGTATGGCTTAAACAGAGACTAAGGATCTTTATCTAATTACCTGGGTTTGGTTTTGAGAGTCCTTTGTTCCTATGGGTTTACTGCTTGTATGTTTGCTTCTCTCGTCATGGCCCCCATGAACGGTGCATGCCCTCGGCGGCTGGGGGAGCACAGAGGCAGCAGGAGCACGGCGGCAGTAAGCAGGGGAGCTCTGCTTTTGACAAACAAAGCAACTACTTTGTTTAATCTTCAACATCCAAAACTACTCTGCCTTCTACTGTAGTAAGTATTCAGCTATGGAGAATTGTCTGCATCATATTAAATGTGACTGTTTCAGTTGGATGGATCTTCTGTCATTTAAAAAAAAAAGCCACAAGCAAGCAAAGAATGTCATTCTGAGTTAATGCAGAGCTTTCAAATGGTGACTCTTAAATCAATAGCTACATTTGAGTAAATGGGGCCATTAGAATATGACAAATATAGACACAAGTCACCAGCACATGTCAATGTCTCGTTTTCTCACCAAAATATGGTTTCTCAAATGAGTTAGGAAATGTACTATATTTTCATTGAAATTCTAAAACAAATATGAAACATGTTAAATTATAAATATAGATAAATTACTCCAGAAGTTTATTTTGTAATCTCCCTGTGTACTCTAAACAGAGTCTAGGAAAAAAAAATAAAGAAAAAGTAGATATTAGGAAAATCATTTCAAACCCATTTGTTTCTACTTCCAAAATGATGTAGTACAAACTTTGCAGAAAATCAAGGAATCTCCTATTTTTTATATTCATAGTTTCAGTTTCATAGTACCTAGGGTCAGGAGAGACCTGAACAGATCATGTAGCCTGACCCCCTGCGACAGGCAGGAATGAATGCTGGGTTCACAAGACCCCAGACAGGTGATCATCCAACCTCCTCTTGAATTTGCGCAAGGTAGGGGTGAGGACAACTTCCCTGGGAGTTGGTTCCAGATTTTGTCCACCCTAATTGTAAAATATTGCCTTCTGATCTCTAACCTAAACCTATTCTCCATCAGCTTATGACCATTGTTCCTCGTCACCCCAGGTGGTGCTGGGGAGAAAAGGGCTCTGCCCATTTGCTGTTGATCTCCCCTGATGAGTTTGTAGGCAGCCACCAGGTCCCCCCTCAGCCTCCTCTTGCTGAGGCTGAACAGGTTCAGGTCCTTCAGTCTGTCCTCGTAGGGCCTGTCCTGCTGCCCTCTCACCAAGCAGGTGAGTCCTCTGAACCAAGCAAGTCCTCCTCTGAACCCTCTCCAGGCTGGTCACATCCCTTTTGAAGTGCGGTGCCCAGTACTGGACGGAGTACTCCAACTGCGGCCTGACCAAAGTCGCATAGAGGAGGAGTATCACTTCTCTGGACCGGCTAGAGATGCACCTTTGGATGCATGACAAGGTATGGCTGGCCTTGCTGGCTGCGGTCTGGCATTGGTGGCTCATGTTCAACTTGGAGTCAATGACTCCGAGATCCCTTTCCGCCTCTGTGCTCTCAAGAAGCGAACTCCCCAGCCTGTATGTATGCTGTGGACTCCTTCTCCCAAGGTGCAACACCTTGCATTTGTCTACGTTGAACCCCATTCTATTCTCATCTGCCCACTTTTGTAGTCTGTCTAAATCTAGTTGCAGCCTCTCTCTCCCTTCAAGTGTGTCCACCTTGCCCCACATCTTAGTGTCATCAGCAAATTTGGACAGCGTGCTTTCCACCCCCTCGTCCAACTCTCTGTTGAATATGTAAACAGTGCGGGCCCAAGGACTGAGCCCTGGGGTACCCGACTGCTCACATCTCACCAGGTTGAATACAACCTGTCCACCACTACTCTCTGGGTGCGCCGCATCAGCAAATTTTTTACCCATCCAACTGTGCAGGCATCAGTGCCACAGTCGCTTAATTTATTGATGAGGATGGGATGAGAGACGGTGTCAAAGGCCTTCTTAAAGTCTAGAAAGACTACGTCCATGGTGACACCATCATCCAAGGATTTAGTTACTTGGTCATAAAAGGCAATCAGGTTGGTCTGACAGGAACTGCCTTTGATGAACCCATGCTGATTGCCCCCGAGTATGATCTCCCCTGCAGGCCCCTCAGAGATGTGCTCCTTGATGATTCTCTCCAAGATCTTCCCAAGCACCGAGGTGAGGCTTACAGGCCTATAGTTACTTGGGTCCTCCTTCCTCCCCTCTTGAAAATTGGGATCACATTAACCAGTTTCCAATCCCCCAGCACCTGGCCAGATGACCACGAATGCTCATACAGCCAGGTCAAGGGCTCCATGATGACCCCTGCCAGCTCCCTCAACACCCTTGGGTGGAAGGCATTTGGACCTGTGGATTTAAAAGTGTCTAGCCCTTCCAGAAGATTCCCTAACTATATCTGCGCTGACTGAAGGCCTGATAGAGCTATCCCCAAGATTGTCCCTACTTCTGGTAGGTGGGATATCCCAGTCCCTTTTCAAGAAAACAGAGGCAAAGAAACTGTTAAAAATATCAGATTTCTTGTCTGGCGTAGCCACAAGATTATCGTTTATGTCATGCAGGGGCCCTACATTGCCTGGTGCCCTTTTCTTGCTCCCAATGTACTTGAAAAAGGGCTTATTATTGTCCTTAATCCTGGTGCTAGCCTGAGTTCCATCTCTACCTTGGCCTTCCTAATAGCCCTCTGTAACAGGGCTACATGTTTAGATCGGTCCGCTCTGGGCCGATCTAAACATGGCCCACACACCTGTTCCTGGGGCAACCGCCCACCTTCTCTCCTGCCACACCTTGCTGTTAATTGATGTTAATTAGTGGGAGGCTGCCCTTTTACTGCCCCCATGTCAGGGGGTGCTATCTGTGGCTTCGTTTCCTCCCCTACACCACAGCCTATGCCTCGCTGATGGAATTGACTTTGTTCGGTCTGGGCCTTGTTATAATCTGGCCCCCTTTTCCTCTCTCTGGGCCCTGCGCAGCCCTGTCTTGCTCTGTCCTCTGTTCTGGGGCTTCTCAAGTGCCGACCCCTCTCCTGGGGCTTCTCAAAGTGCCGACCCTTCTTCTGGGGCGGGGTGAGTGAACCCCGAATGCTGCACCCTCACTAGCACTGGGATCCCCACGCTGCTCTAGGTCCCCTATGAGGCCTCCTCCAACCCCTAATAGCCTCACCCAAACCACCAGTATTTAAACAGCAACAAAACACAAGCCCCTGTGCTGTGACATAAATTAAAGCCGCCCGGCTAAAACAGCATTCAAGCCTATCGGGGAATAGTCCATCCCTCTGCAGTGTCAAATGCTATTCCTGCAGTCAGGTTTCCCCTTTCTTCCCTGAGAGAGGTCTTTCCCCCTTGGCCACTGGCAGGGAACTGCTAGCATGGCCTCAGCCCCTGGGCTTTATATGGGAGCCAGGCCCTGCCTCTTCTGGTCAGCTGACCTCCTCTGGTTGCCCTGGCAACCAGCAGCTGTGTTCATTACTCACTGCTAGGGCTCTTCCCCTAGCAATTTTCTCCCTTCTTAGGAGCAGGGCACCTAAGTGCTCTGTGACACCCTCCTACACTCCTGGGCCAAGGAGGAGTACTCCTCCTTGGTGATAACTCCTCCCTTCCACTGGTTGTATGCCCCGCTTTTAGTCCTCAGGCATTCCTGAATGCCCTTGCTGAGCCAAGGGGGTTTCTGAGCACTCTTACCCCCCTTGCTTCTCTCAGGGACTATTATCCTTTGGGCCTGGAGGATCACCACCTTAAGATATAACCATCCCTCATGGATTCCCATCTCCTCTACCTTCTGGGCCCTTAATGCCTGCTGCACTAGTCTCCTAAGCTCATTGAAGTTGGCCCTTCTGAAGTCAAGGGCTTTAGCCTTGGTGTGAGCCCCTGATGCTCTGCATTGTATAATGAAATCCAGCAGGTGATGTTTGCTATTGCCCAGGTGGTCAAGGACCTGCAGTTCCCTCACCAGGTCATCCCCCATGGCCAGGACCAGGTCCAGCAAGGCGTTACCCCTAGTAGGGCTGTGCACTTCCTGGATAAGGTTAAGGTCCTGTAATACAGCCAGGAACCTATGTGAGCGGTCAGACCTGGCTGTCTGCTCCTCCCAGCAAATGTCTGGGTAGTTTAGGTCACCCATGACAATAACATCCCTTGACCTAACCACCTGCATAAGCTGACTGGAGAAGTCTTGGTCCAACTCTTTCCCCTGGTTGGGTGGTCTGCAGTAGACACCCACCATAAGGTCCCTTTCGCCATGCCCCCTTTGTAATTTGACCCATAGTGTCTCTGCCTGACCCTCCTCTAATCCGAAGCTAATCCTTGATGATGTGAGGTGCTCTTTGACATAGAGCACAACCCCTCCCACACCTTTCCTCTCTGTCCTGTCTCTTCTATATAGGGTGTATCCCTGAATGCCCACCACCCAGTTGTAGGTAGGGTCCCACCTGGTCTCTGTGATCCCTACTAAGTCTGGGTTCTTACTCACAATCAGGAGGCACACTTCCTCCTGCTTACTCCCCATACTATAAGCATTAGTGTAGTATTAACTGTTTTTGTTTGATTTTTTTTTTAGTACTTAACAGATAGCTCTCTTCTAGCCCTATTAAATACATTTATCTGATGTAACTTTGAAAAATGTGTATTCTTATTTAGTCTTTGAAAAAATAAAATCTCCAAATCACCAGGTCCTTCCCATGAAGTGCAAACAGAATGCTTAAATTACCATCTTCCACATGCATTTGTGAAAAATAAAAATTAAGGCTCTCTGCTCCCTTGTGTTATTGTGTTCCTCTATGTACTGATCTAAAGCCTACTGAAGTTAAAAAGATTGTGCGTGTGCCTCAATATTCCTTAAGTTACTTCTACAAGGGCAAACAAGTAGATACACAGAACAGCAAATTATTTTCATACTTCAGGTGATTTGGTCTTTTTCCAGTGATTATAAATATAACACAATAGAATTAAAAGTACACTACATAGTTGTGAGGCTATTAAAGGAAATTTACACCTCTGTCAATGCAAGCTATATACATATTAACAGCAAAGAACTGATGCCTGAGTAACATCAGAATCAGTTTGCGGCTTCTGTATTTAAAGTGTCTTAATTTTTCAATTTTTTTGATCTGCTCAAAGAGGTAAGACAGACTATTCAGCACACAGATTGTAAATAAATACAACAGAAGACTTTTCCTGAGCACACAATGAAGTTAAAAAAACATGGAAGCATTTTCAGGGATGAAAAAAAATCAGGATACCCAAAGTGAAATAAATAGCATGTAATTCTCCTCTGGCCTTTGCATGAGAATAATAAGTGCATTATCTGCAGAACAGGTTGTCACATGTAAGTTTTCCTTTGTTGAGAGGAAAGTACTGTTTATTATCTGATTAAGTCTTAAGAATTAAAATAATTTTCCAGGAAGAAACTATTATATTATCATTCTAAATATCAAAGCTTTAGGACTATGGAAATACTATTTCTATCCTTCTCTCTTTAATGAAGGAGTTGCATAAGACATTGGTGGTTCAGTCTAAATCTTCTGGGAAAAGTAGCCACAGACTACCAACTGCAGGTAAATGTACAGTTTCTTCCACAACTTCAATGTATTAATTACTGGACTATTTTTACCCAATCAGCCCTAGGACTCTAAACCCAGGGAACTCTAGGGTTCATGGTAGGGGTATGGAAATGAGAGGAATCTAGCTCTACGACTTCAAAGTGCCATCATCTTTAGATGCTGTGAAGGAAAACGTGGTAGTGCAGGGTCAGCAAATCCTAAACTGATAACTTTAGGAAGGGAAATTGAGGTTATTGCTAATGAATGCCAACTATTCTAAAGGTGCTTAATTTACAGAAGAACACTTAGAACACTAGAACTAGTGGTAATCATTGACCTATATGTAGCTGCTCTTATTAAATTCATAAATGTTCTTGACTTCTTCCTTGAGGCCCCAATATATTAGTCATAGCAGTAAGAAGCTGCTTAAGAATGCCCTCTGCAGTGCTATTATCCAGTGGATCTTATCCAGTGTTTTCTGTGTATTTCATTTTAACTTTTCAGAATAGAAACAATATAGTCCTTTGTCTTGCACAATTATTATACTGGCAGTGATTAATAGTTCTTCAATAACCTTCATTGACTTCCTGCTTATTACATTTAAGTCTGATATTCTTCCTATTAGCTTGTGCTTTAGTATTTTCAGCTCTCCTAACATTGTTCCTTATACTGTGAAAATTCTTTTGAAATAAAAGACATTATTGTGAAATAAAATACTTCTCAGTTGTTTCTAAATTTATCACAATCTCCCCTTTTAAAAAGTATTTGAAAAAAGGTCCTTTGACTTGAGTTCTGAGTGCTGAGATAAGAACAGATTTTTTCCTTATGAAATGGTGAAATAGACTGTATTGTTTTGAGAAAACAAAAATCACATACATTAGATTCAAGCCAAAAGCATTTAGGGAAAAGGAGAAAGTTGAAATTCCAATAAAAAGAGTTATTGATTGAAGTACCAGACTGGTACTCTCTCCATGTATAGAGAAGAGCAAGAGGCATAAGAAGAGACTGCAAAACTATAATCTGGTTACTTGCAATGCAGGGACTAAAAACTATGTACATCATTCTCTAAGTATACTCAAAGAATTTGAGGTCAAATCCACAAGCCTGCCTATGTCTGTCCACTGCTGCACATGCTCTGCTACAAGTTTTCACCAGAATGGGTTTCACAACCAACCAGAGTTTGTGGAAGAAATGCAAGATCAGGCACTCTTTGGTGTCTGTATGTCACCTTCAAACTAATGGGTTGTGGGAGAGATTTAATGGGCCCTAAGAATGATACCAAGGATTTTCATAGTTTCATAGTGTCATAGTAGTTAGGGTCAGGAGGGACCTGAACAGATCATCTAGCCTGACCCCCTGCCACAGGCAGGAATGAATGCTGGGTTCACAAGACCCCAGGCAGGTGATCATCCAAAATCCTCTTGAATTTGCCCAAGGTAGAGGCGAGGACCACTTCCCCAGGAAGTTGGTTCCAGATTTTGTCTACCCTAACTGTAAAATATTGCCTTCTGATCTCTAACCTAAATCTATTCTCCATCAGCTTATTACCATTGTTCCTTGTCACCCCAGGTTGTGCTGGGGAGAAAAGGGCTTTACCTATTTGCTGTTGATCTTCCCTGATGCGTTTGTAGGGGTGTTGGTTGTAGCCAGGTTGGTCTATGGACTTAGGCAGGCAAAGTTCTTTGGGTAAATCTGATATCTCTTATTAGCCCAACCAAAATAGTTGGAAAAATTCTTCTTTGCAAACTTTTGGGTACAAACACCCTTCTTCAGGCAGTTGTTTATTTTTTTGTCCTGGATGGGATGGAAGTCAATACGTAAGAATGCAGATCAGTAAAAATCCAAATGCCTGGCAGTGAGAATTAGAGGGGGTGAGAGACAATGGGCAAGAGACAGGTTGGAGGTGGGGGGACCGAAGGGGAAGGGAAATAGTGACCTGGTGATAGAATGTAGATGGTAAATTGTAGAGAGGTTACCTGGAGTATCAGATGGTAGGCAGGTTATAATGTGCCATAAATCCAATGTCTATATTTAGTCCATGATTTTTTGCATCCAGTAGATTAATGTAGTGAAGTTCATAGGCCCTCCAATACCACCACATTTGCATTGAGGAGAACACCCGTGACCACACCTCACAAATCTCAAAAGGGCTTTCACTCAACAAGGATACTCCTCCAGAGAGATAGATCACGCTTTTGAAAGAGTCACTCGGATACCACATGAAGAATTGCTTCAGTACAATAAGAATCCCCGTGAATAGCACACCATTAGTTATGACATACCATCCCTCCCTGGAACCTATATGGATAATCCTCAAACAATTGCAAGCCATACTACAAGAAGACCTGATTCTTAAAGAGATCTTCCTAGAACCACCCATTCTAGCCTAAAAACAAGTATTGAACCTCACCAATAACATCACCAGAAGGAAACTTCCTATGGCCCAAAACTCACCAAATGGATCCAGACCATGGCATGACAAGAAATATAAAACCTACCAACATTTCTCCACCACTCCCACAATAACTACAGCACACAACAGAACCATTGCCATTCCTAGATCTTACACCTGCACCTCCAGAAATATAATATATCTCAGCCAGTGCACTAAAAGCCCTGATGGGAAATAGGTAGGAGAAACAAAACAACAACTGCGTACCAGAATGAACACACTGAAAATCTATCAAAGGCAGAAATACCCAATTACCTGTGGGGACACACTTCTCACAAGATAACCACTCTCTCTCCAAGCTCTCAGTTCTAATCCTCAAAAGAGAATTTACAAAACACCTTCTGCAGATGAGCCTACAAACTTCACTTTATCAATCTACTGGATACAAAAAATCATGGACTAAATATAGACATTGGTCCCCACTCATAACAACCAGGTACCCATTTATAGAAAGGTCAATTGATGGTAGCTTTCAGTACAAGTCTGGACCAGCCGTTGAAGATGTAGCAAGCTGCCTTGATCTACTCTATTATCATTTGGTGGTTTTATAAATAGTTGCTACTGCAGCCTGTATCTATTGTGCACTGAACTATGTCTTAGACTACGTTGTGTGCTAGAGCTGAGTATGGTAGTGGCACAAAAAGTGATTTACAGCAGTTATTTTTTTTTCCAGTTATGAAAAAGCACAATTTTGCTCTCACAAGTGTTGCTGTCTTTAAGTTAGTATTTATTATGGATCTTTATTGATGTGAAGTGGGAGCTAAGCTCAGACTTTAAAAGAGGGAATACTTCAGGCACTTTTTTCATTCTGAAGCCAAATTGGCTGAGCAGTGTGTCCAGCCTCCATACCTCATATATCACTTGAAAAGAAGCTTGCATGATCTTATAACAGGCTGATGAAATGAAGATGGGGAGTTTTTATTGAATCTTATTCAGGTACTAGGAAAAGGGAGGTATGGAAAAATAAGAAATGATCTGATGTCCTGAAAAGTTTGTTAAAGTTCCATATTAATGTTCACTTCACAGAACTTGTTGCTAAAAGAAAGTCATTTGTGGGCATTAAAGCAAAATTCTCATGAAAGGCATTGGGAATCACTGAAGAGTTTTGTTTTGTTTTTTATTATTCTGAAAGCAACAAAATAGATCCATAACTGTCAGGCACTTTAATATGTTATGGCATTTAAATGTATCTGGCTATTTCAAATACAGTACAAATCAATGACATCTGAAAGTAAATATGCAAACAGTACTTGGCACTTGAGATGGCACTGAGAAATAATTTTCCATAAAGTCTCTTGCCTTCTCCTAATTTTTAGGCAATTTTATAACAGGAAAAGTTATTCACCATCTTTTTTATAGTAGTCCTGTTTAAAATTATGGCAAACTTAGAATTGACCATAACCAGCTAACATGAAAAAGCCCTGCTAATATTACTGTCATTTGCTATACTAGGAGTAAGTGGTGAATTATAAACATGTTAATTAACCCAGGTAAGTTTTGGTGAGCTCCTTTGGTCTGTGTTGTACATACGGTCCAACTAATTGATCATTATGGTCTGTTCTGGCCTTCCAATTTTCTAGGCAGGTGGTAGATAACACATTTGTTATACAGACCTCATTTTTTCGTGAAGGTGGCTGTTACAAAAAAGTCATCTAACACTTGGATGAGGCAGAAGTAAAATTTGGCAACTGTGACTGAGAAGCCCTCTTTCACCACACATGGAGAGGGGTGAACAGAGTGAATCCTGAAGATGCCCTAAACATTACCTGTCTACCTTCTTCCCAACTGGATGACTGTGTCCAGTGGGATCACCTTTACTCCTGTCAAAATAAATAGAGAGATACAATCAGTTTCAGGACTTGGAATATCAGGACCTTCATCAACAATTCTAATAGTAAATGCCCAGTGCACCTCACTGCAATCACCGCGCTTCAATCATGGACAAATGCACAGAATGTGGACTCAGCATCACCAACGCCCTGTTCCACCAGAAAATCAGACACAAGACATCATGGCAACACCTGCAATCTAATCCTTGGCACCTGATCGATTATGTCATTGCTTGTGTCCAGGATCACAAAGATGTCCGCATCACCTGAGCTGTGCTAGGAGCTGATGATTGCCGGGATGATCACTAACTCATCCACTCACTTATGGCACTCAGACTGGCTCCTAAATGATGGCTGCGGCTGAAGCAACATCAAAGGACTCAAGGACCCAATCAAGCAGGACATCTTCCATGAGCACCTCAATGAAAAACTGGTGAATTCCAATCAACAGCATTGGAAGAATGTAGGCTTAGGGTGCCTGCAAGTCCACCATCATTAGTATCTATGAATAGACTAATGAATTCTGTACCAGGAAACATCAAGACTGGTTTGATAAGAATGACTGGGAGATCCAAGAGTTGATTGACCACAAGCACATGGTCTTTTGTGCTTGGCAGAACGACATCAACTCCAAGCAAAAGAAACTGAATCTCCAACAAGCCAAGGCAAAGGTCCAAAGGAGGACCTGTGATATGAAAAACGGATGGTAGGAAGACAAGGTGAAGGAGATTCAATATCTTGATGACATCCATGATATGTGTGGTTTTTTCAATGCCACAAAAGCCATTTGTGGACTGAGCACTTGGGGAACAACCCCCGTGAGACCTAATGCTGGAGAAGACCTGATCAAGGAAAGGAGGGCCATCAATGCCTATTGGAAACAACATTTTGGAGACTGTCTCAACTGAGACTCTGTGTTGATGAGAGTGTTCTCAATGTCATCCTGCAACACCCAAGATCCAAGAGACAATCTTGGAATCCCTTGAAACTTCAATGATATCAGGAAAGACATCAAGCAGAAGAAGAACAAGAAGACATCTGGAGCTGATGGAATCCACACTGAAATCTTCAAGCAGTGGGCATGGAGCTCACATCCCAGCCCCATGAACCCATCTTAAGGATTTGGAATTGTGAGAAAATCCCAGATGACCACAGGGATGCCATGATTGTGACAATTGTCTAGATAGAAAACAAATATGACTGGAAACTACAGAGGGATTACATTGCTGTCCACAACAGGAAAGATCATTGTGAGAACCCTTCTGAACTATCTCCTTTGACTTGCTGAAGAGCTCCTCCTGGGAACTCAGTTTGGATTTAGGACATCAGAAGCCACAATTGACATGACCTTTACAGCTCACCGGCTGCAGGAAAAATGCCAGAAACAACACAAACCTCTCTGTATGGCCTTTTTTGACCTAATGAAAGCCTTCAACTCTGTCAGCTAAGAAGCACTGTGGAGGATCCTTCTGAGGTAGAGATATCCATCAAAATTCATCACCACTATTTCCCTGCTCCACCATGGTTTGTGAGCAGTGATTCTTAGTAATGGATCTGTCACAGATCCCTTTGAAGTTAAGATGTAGGTTAAACAAGGCTGTGTCATCACTCAAGTACTCCTCTTGATATTTCTTACTGCAATGCTACATCTGGCCACCAACAAGCTTCCATTTGGAGTGGAGCTAAACTACCAAGTGAATGGTAAACTGTTTAATCTCAGCTGACTCTGAAAGCTCTAAAACCTAGACCACCCCGACTTCGGTCATTGAGCTCCAGTATGCTGCTGATGCTGTAGTGTTTGTTCACTCAGAAGCTGACCTTCAGGCAATAACTGACATCTTTACTGAGATATACCAGAAAATGGGATTGATACTTAACATCAAGACTAAGGTCCTCCAACAAGCTCTTAACAAACAGTCCCCACCTCCAGTAATTCATATTCATGGTGAGACTCTGGAGAATGTAGAGGATTTCCTGTACCTCAGAAGCCATCTCTCACAGAAGGCTGACATTGACAAAGAAATCCAACATTGTCTCAAATGTGCAAGTGCAGCCTTCGGATGTTTAAGGAAACAGGTATTCACAGACTGTGAAATCAGATTCTAAACCAAGCTCATATGTTATCAAGCTGTGATTCCCCACCTTACTGCAGTTCTGATTGCTACCTTACTTACAGAGCTGAGATGTAGTGACATCTTAAGTCATTGGATATGTACCATCAATGCCGCCTACAGAAGAACCTTCAAATCCAGTCAGAAAACAGATGTATTAACATTAGTGTCCTCTCTCAAGCAAACAGCATGAGCATTGAGGAGATGATCATCTGACATCAACTTTGCTGGGCTGACCATGTCATCCAGATGTCTGACTCCAGACTTCCGAAGCAAATTTTATTTTCAGCAGTCAAGGCCTATGCTCAAGAGGAGGGTAGAGAAAGCATGTCAGGGACATCCTCAAGGCCCAATTGAAGAAATGCAGCATTGACATCAACTCATGGGAGACTATCACCCAGGACCGCCCCAAATAGAGGAAGTGTCTGCTGAAAATATCTCAGTATTTGTAACCTTATGATGACAACAGGAGTAGGAAAAGTGGGAGTAGCAGAAACAGCATATCACAGACTGAATCAGGAATCCAGAGCCACCCATCCTGCACAGAAACACATGCCCAAGTAACAACAGAGTCTGTTGATCCTGGATCAGTTTCATCAGGCATCTTCAGACCCACAGATAAAGCAGTCATAGAAGACAATCATCCTCAACTTCAAGGGCTTGCCAAAGAAGATTTTTTTCAATGCTCGCCTACTCAGGAGGATGAACAGCTATGATATGCCATATGTTGCATATAGTCACATCCACACAGACAAACCTGCTTCTTAGCATAGTTTGAAATATTGCTTCTGAAGAGCAGAAATTGGTTTCTGCAGTATTAAACCAGTGGTTCTCAACCTTTATAGACTCAAGGTACTCCTCAGAAAATGGCATCCATCTGAGCTTCCACTCATTTTAACTATAGAAAAAATAATAGAGCAATTCTTCGGTTGCAGAGAACTGAAAGAAAGGCTGCAACAGGTTAAAATGTTTTTTCACACTATGACTTCCTATATGAAATCTCTGAGTTAATCTTATGAATCATGGGTTAGTGCTTGCATGTATAACAGTGTTAACATTGCATGGCACTCTATGGCATCCTTAAAAGGATTGTATGACACAGCACTCTGTAAATAATTGCTGTATTACACACTCAACATTTGGGGAAGGAATATTTTTTGGGTCTTTGTCCCACTGAGACACCATACCCATTGTGGGGTTATTCCCACAGTGTATTGGGAGGCACATAGCAAAAGCCAACTAAAATCAACAGTAATTTTATGGTTTGAGGTCAAATTTACAAATTCCCATACTCCCTGCCATGCCATTCCAGAATCCTTTTTTTTTTTTTTTTAAAAAAAAAGGTGTAGGCAGGGTCTGTGGGAAGGGGATTGGAGAGGTAGGTGGGGTCTGTGGGGAGATAGGGAGTAGGCAGGGATCCATGGGGGGAATCAGGGGGAGTAAGTAGGGTCTGTGAGGTGGTTTGGTGGACTGGGGGGCAGCAGGGTCTGCGGGAGGGTTGCTGAAGTGCAAGAATTTGGTGGGAACTATTTTTAGTCTGCCAGCCCTCCCACCACCCTGAAACAAATAACACCCCCCCCCCTCCGCATCTTGCTCTCCCCTCCCTCTACTCTGACTTACTTCCTCAGCTCTGAGCACTGGCACACACTGGTAAAACTGGGGCCAGGAGAAACTTGCAGGGCAAATGTTTTGGCAGGCTCAGGGAGCGGGGTTGACTAGTCCATGGGGCAAAAGAGTTGACCATCTGGGGGCAGGGGGATGGGCTGAGGGGCTAAAAATAGCCGTGAGCCAGGGAGAGGATAGAAAAAGTGCAGCTCTGAGGCTAAGGCCAGTGGCTGGGCTTTCCCAGCCCCGGGGTGGTGCTGGGAACTGTATAGAAGGTCAGGACAGTTAGATCAGTCTAAAAATGCCCAACACAATCTAATTAGACTACCTCAAAGGTAGAGTTAGCTTAGATCAGGTTGACCATTTTAGACTGATATAACCATCCTGAACTTCAGTACAGTTCACACTTACATCAACCTAACTAAGGATTTAAATGTGAGGTCCACACCTGGACACCCAAAGTTAGTGGCCACCCAAGTGGCCATTTTTAACATGATCTAACCTCCCCCATAACCTTCCCAAACATCTGTATGCACCCTTAGGTTTAGTGCCTCTAACTGTAGCATCACTCCATTATTTTTTCTGGATCTATGCATGCTACAATTACTGTGTTCTTCTGTTAAAAATAGCAGCAAAATATTATCGCAAAATATTAACTTTTTCACTCCTTTAGAACTTCCCTAGTATTTCAAGATATATTTAAATATACTGAATCAACCTTAATGGTTCAGAGACAAACAAGTTAACTGGACATGCTGATTTAAAAAACATGCATCTTAACAGTTACTATTTAACATCATTTTTAGTTGTTGGCATGGAAAGTCCTCCTCTTCCTCCTCCTTCATTATCTTATGATAATGAATATATCTTTTAGCTTTTCTCACTTTAGAAGAGAAGTATTTATTAAATGTTCAGCTTTTTCTGCATTATAGAAACCAGATTATACCAGACCAACTTGATTACTTTCAATGAGAAGGTGACAGATGTGGAAAAGCAGTGGATGTGATATGCCTTTGACCTTAACAAGACTTTTGATAGTCTCCCATAGCATTCTCATTAGTAAGTTGAGGAAATGAAGACTAGATGAACATACTGTAAGGTGAATACAAAACTGGATCCAATAGAACAGATAGTCAATGTCTACTTGGAAGGAGGTATCAACTGGAGTTCCATGAGAATCTGTCCCAAGTATGGTATTGTTTAATATCTTCATTAATGTTTTGGAAGATGAGATTGAGTGCATTTGTAGCAAACTTGTAGATGATGCCAAATTAGGTATAGTTGCAGACACTCTTGAGGGTAAAGTTACAATTAAGAATGACCTGGATAAACTAGAGAAATAGTCTGAAATCAATCAAATGATATTCAGCAAGGACAGGTGCAATAGGGACAAAACAGTTGCCTTCATGAATACAGATTGGGAATGATTAGCCAGGTTGCAATCCTGCAGAAAAAAACCTGAAGGTTACAGTGGAATATACTGAATATGAACCACCGGTTCATTATCCTCTTATTGCAGAAAAAGGGCAAAAACAGACTGGCCTGTATTAATAGGAGTATTACTTGCATATTAAGAAAAGTGGTTTTACCACCCTATTCAGCACTATTAAGGCCTCACCTTGAGTACTACGCCTAGTTCTAGGTCTCTTACTTCAAGAAAGATATGGAAAACTGGAAAGTCTAGTGGAGAGCAACAAAAAGCATTAGAATTTTGGGAAACACGACTTATCAGAAAATGTTGAAAGAACTGGAATTATTTAGTGTGGAAAATACTGAGGAGGTGTAACAGGGCCCCTACCCCATTACTAGGAAGATGACAAACATTCAAAGTCTTAACCCACCCCCCCCTCCCTTTCTCTCATCATGATGTGGGCATGCCCTCCTTTGTCGTTGTGTTGGCACCTCCCTATCTCTCACCTTACTCTATGCTCACTCCCTATCGCTGCACGCACACATAAAAGCATGCTCATCCACCTACATGCAGCATTTGGTTAAGGCTAAGGGACTTCTGGGTGTTACCATGAAGCCCAGTAACTGCTGAGGGAAGGCATAGGCAGTGCTGATCCCTCAGGGCGGAAGTGGAGGAGTCAGGTGACCCACTACTACAATATGTGAGACTGGCCAGCTGAGCCAGGGTGAAAGGAAGGAGGAGAGAGCAGCAGCCACAGCCAGAAGGTAAGAAGCTTCCAGGAGCTGTAGCAGGCAGCCAGTGTCTGCCCCATGGAGTGAAGCAGTCAAGTTTCTGCACCTTGAGAGTACTTATACTTGCTGATATACCAAAGTTAAAATGACAGATATTATGAATTATGACTTGAGTACATTTAAATGGATACTATTGCCTCTATTTCTTTCTCAGTTAGTCATCCAGATAATACGTTTTTTAACCTAGAAGCTAAATTCTTTAATAATTTTGAGATTTGGAATTGACCTAATTTAGACCTAATCATCATAAATTTCAACTGAAAGCACTCATTGTTTTCTTGCTCTTTATGTACTTACAATCTGAGAAATGGTCCCTTGTTTTGGGAAGAATAAAGGTCAACCATGTATATTTCTACCTGCTTCAAACGCTCATCATGTTATTAGAGATGACATATAACATTGTATAGATCATATTGCAGCATATCTAAAAATCCTTTGAGCTAGCTTGATAGGGTTTTTAGGGCAACACTGACTGTTATATGAGCTGCCCTGCCTTGCTTGCAGCTGTTGAATAAAAGATTCCTTTCTCAGTTGAAAAGCTGAACTTCAGGGACATAAACTGATTTAAGTTCCTTATTATAGTGACTCCCATTCAGGCAGTTAATCACATCTGTGATTATTTCCTACTGACAGTGTTCTGATAAGCACCAAAACTTCAATTGTGTTGTGTCTTAATTCATGGGTCCTGCTCAGAGCCCATAGTCAGCTTATTCTGTTCCCTGGCTAGCCTCAGGCTCTGTCCCTGTTGCAGGGGAAAATCCCCATTTTCACAGGCCAGATCCTTTTAGCTGGCCCTTCTCCTCTTCTTCCCTCTAAGTTATGGACACAGAATGCCTCACTCACTGGACAGATTGCTTGCAGGCCTCCAGTGCAACGCTCTCATGCCAGGTCTCACCTCGGGTAAGTCTCTCTGCTTTCAAATCCTCTTCATCTGGACCTTTTGCCCAGATGGGGTCAAGTAATCACTCCATGCAGCTGCACGAGCTCCTGCCAGTCACCCCTCTCTGGAGAAATATCACTTGCCTAACCCACGTGCTTTAACTTCCAGGTCAGTCATCTGGGCATATCCATTGTTTCCCATCTACCAGTACCTTCCCTGGGGCACCCAGCAGAAATTAATTAGAGTCAGTCTCCTTCCTCACACCCTTTATTGGCATTTTCATCATACAGGTGAAACACTTCCTATCCCTTAGAAAAATAAACTGGGAACAAATAAGGTTAAGTCACTCTTGGGAAAGTTTATCTTGAACTAGTGAATGTCTACACATTCCTGTATCAGAGAAACTTCAGCACAGTCCTCCAGCATCCCAGGCTGCTTTGCTCCACCCTCCCGCTCCAGGAAACACTTTGATTTTTACTGTGACTAGGCTCCACTGAACCAGCTGAGCAGAGCGCAAAACATGCTCCCTTCACAATCCCCACATTGTGCTGCAGGGAGATACAGGCTGACCCTGAGCAGTCTTGGTCAGTCAGTCAGGGATGCCCTATGCACTGCTTCCATCTGTCTCCAAGCAGACTAAGGGAACCTGCAAGCACTGAGATGTGTGCACAGGGGCCCTGTAGCTGTGCAGTATCAATACTGTAGGTTCTCTGTTCCTCAGAAGCTCAGCATTTATATCTGTTCAGGGGTCTCTGGTAAGTTTTTTCTATCAGGAAAACAAACCTGGGAGAACTCTCCCTGATCATTTAAACAGGTGTAGGCAGCCTATGACCAGAAAAGAAGGTTATCTTCAAGGCAACTATTTGCAATTTACCAATGAAACCTTCTCATTATATAAAAAAGAATAAGAATTTTTGATCAATGAATTCATTCTTTTTTCCTGAATCCCCACTGTAATTCACAGCTATCTAATTCATAGTTCTTTCTGTATTTCATTTAGTAAATAAAAAGGGAAAATTATTATGTTCTCCTATTTATCCTTAGCATATGCTTAATTTTGATCACAAACACATGGTTATTCTTATTGCTACAATAATTATGAATCTTATTCCTATTTTGTCTCTTTCCAGCAGCTTGTTATTCATCCGTATTGATGGCATTTTTGGCAGATTCACCTGCCAGCCCTCAAGGACAGTTTAAAATAATCAAATCATATGGTACAGGCATATCAGAGAATACCATTTAAATTTAACAGAATGGTAAGAAGCCATGTTCAAAATTATATTCAAAGAGCATCATGGACTGAGTTCTATGGTCTTCTTAATTCACAAGAGGACATGCTAGCTAAGGGAAATTACTGCTGCTATGATTTTGATGCAAGAAAAAATTATTTTCAGTTAACCTCTAATCCTATTGACAAGCATCAAAATTATTTCTAGAGAATAAAATTATTTATGAATGATACTTGTCCATACTTGGTTTTTATTCTCTATCATCTTGATTTTTGTTGTACTCAGCATTCTGATTTTGTATTAAATCAGTGCTCATTAGTTTCCCTTTCCCCATCTGTCTTTGGTTTTAGCTCAATGACTTCTTATTCTTCTCTTGTTGATATACACTTCTAAGTTGCAACAGAACTCATGCATTCTCATTGTTCCGTCATGAATTTTCTTTATGTGACTGAAGCTTCTCCTGATTGTCTTCCTTACCTCTAAATACCGGTGAACTGGATTAAATGGATCCAGGTTTGTGCCAAAGGAACATAGAAAGAGGATAGACGATAATGAGAATCCACTGAATGCTTTTTCCCTTCCTCTCATTTAAGGAATGATATTAATTGGTGCAGCAGCATCTGGATATACAATATGGTTCTTGTAGTAGTGGCCTATGCAATCTTCCCCTTTGAGGGCCACATACCACACAGGGATCATGATACTTGCTATTTTGTGATAAATATGCTGGTTTTTTTTACTTTTAGTGGGCCCATTAAATGGCTTGAATTCCAAAGTGAATGAGGGCCCCAGGCTCAGAAGGAGGGCAAAAATCAGATCACTCTGGTTTCCAAAACCACTTCCTGAACATGAGCTCTTTACTTAGGTATTTATTTATGTCTAAGACCTGATTTTTTACTCCCCCAGAGTCAAATCCTAGGAACTGTGAACTCTGCAGAAAGATGCACTAAACTTCTACAGCTAACCTCCTAAATTTTGCAACATTTTGGTGGAAACTATCAAAATTCTGTAATGACTTCAAATAAAGGTAAATAATGAAGGCGTTAACCTGATTAAACTTTTAAAATAGTTATTTGTGCTCATATTCTTAGCCATGTGTAGGTTTTTTTAATACTTTTTTTGTTATAAAATCCCTGCATTATCTATATGCCTTGGATTTTCATCTCTAGGTTTTAGAGTTAATACATTAGATCAATGGGCTGTTCATATCTCTTTCTGTTATCCTTTCAGCCTTTTGGGAGGACAATACTCCATTGGTTCAGATTTTAAAATTATCTCCCTAAGAGCTGGAAAAATCATTTTATAGCAAAATAGAGGTCCTGAAATTCAGTTTTGAAGCAAGCATTGAATCACTTAGCAAATTAGGTGTCTGTGGAATCAGACAATATTATGGCTCCCTGAATATGAGATCTGAGATATGTTGAGCCAAATTTTGTTTTCAGTTATGCTGATATAAGCCAAAGTAAACTGAGTTATTTTAGATTTACAGCAGCACAAATGAAAACAGTATTCAGCCCTCTGGCAGTGCAACGTTGTATAAAAAGTCTATTCAGTGTTGTGACCTTAAATACTGATATTTTGCCAAATACAGTGCTGACATTTTTGTTTATGATCATTGGAGTTATTTGGTATATTGGTTTGTACCAGTTTCTTTATTCCACCTGAGAGTAGCACTGACAATAGTTTTGTGGTCACATTGCACCAACGAAATAAAGGCGCTGATAACCATAGTTTATTTCTAAAGACAAAGTCAAATTGGATATGTATGTATAAAGAGCCTACTGGGTATAATAAGCATGGCCTGTGATGCTTTTAATATGAAAGGGGACACATTAATAGAATAGAGAGGAGAACAATAAAGGAAAAGAGAAAGGGAAATGCCAGAAAACATGAGAAATTTTCTTTATTACCAAAATGTTGTCTCGGACGGCCGGAGCCGACTCGAGGTGATATACAAACTGCTCGGTCATTTGGGCAGGCTGGTGAATGGAGAGGCAGACAAAGCGTATTGGTTGCAAAAACTTTACTTACACCGCTAGTAGCCGCGACGCAGGTGATCCAGTCGCTTAAACAACTCCACGAGTTGCTCTAGCTGGCAAGGCTTAGGCCAGCTAATCCGTCCACAAATTAAGCCGGCAGGGAAAGGGTACGTCGAAGGATTGCACTCGGCGACGGGGAGAAGAATCGATAGGTGATCAGTCTATCGATCAGCTTAGCCACAAGTCAGATATCTTTAGCACTCTGCAGCATGCTCAAAGTTCTCCGACTTGGGCGGAAGTCGCACAAAATTTTATATGGCCAGCAAGCCAATTACTAGCCACCACGTAGGAATAATTTAGAACTGGCCAATAGCGGGACACAAATTTGCATGTGAAATGGCGGGAACTCTCTTGCACCGGGGTTTTCTGTTGCAGCAGAAAACTTTTGCTGTGCACAGAGACTCTCATGTGGCGGGAAAATTCCACCGTGCCGAGGCACTAAAATCATTGGGTTGTGACATGCCCCCTTGCCGACAGCACAACTGGAATTTTAGACACATGAGCACGTTATAGAGAATTTTTGTTTCAGGGTTCACTGGCCTGATGGAGCTTAAGCAACCAACATATATAAACAAACAATTTTACAGACCGGTCTATTTAACAAACTATAAAATACAATAACTTAAACATATAACAACAACTATTAGTTATCTTCTGATTGGAGAACCTCTGTTTGGGACTCCCCTCGTTTATTAGTCACCATGGGACGTCCGTCTTCTCCCATAACAGACAATGCCAATTAAAATACTTAGCAAAATGAGAGAGGAGCAGCGCTATAACAAGTTCTGGGCCAATGGACATTCGCTGCCTCGGTGCCCCCTCCATAGCCATTATTACATTGACTTAAGGGAACCGCAGTTGGGTGCTCGACAGATCTCACAATTGACCGGCTGTGGATTACTGCTTTGTTGAAGTCGAGCCTGTAAAGAAAGAAAACAACAACAGAACAAAACAAAAGAGAGTCATAGTTGACTTTACTATAAGGATACTAGGTGAACGTCGGAACAACGAGTCATCCAGTTGTGATGAACGATAATAGGGGGATGATTGGGCTTTTCCTCTAATCGGACGAAATAGGTATTAGGATACTGTCCCGACCGTTGAACTGTTCCCTTGTGAACTTGTGGATGAGACTGGTGGGGGTGCGGTATTGAGATCCACACTAATTCATCTGGTTGGAACTTAGGTTCCCAAGACAGAGGTTTCTTGACATTAGCTTCGTCCCATAACGGTTTTGAGGTGTTCAGTGAGATGTGAACATCATGATTGAATTTAGTCCAGTTTTTAAACGTCCCTCCTCCTCTGAGATGAAGTTGTTCTTTGTACAGGCTTATATGTCTTTCTACAATGCCATTGGACTGCGGGTGGTACGGCAGATGGAGATGCCATGCTACATTGTGAAGACGAGCAAATTTGTCTAGAGCGTTAGAGTTAAACGGGGGTCCCCCATCAGACTGAATCTCATGAGGAGGTTGCCAGGTGGCAAATACAGCAGTTAAGGCAGAAATAACAGCAGTGGCATTGCTTTTCCGTAAAGGAATGACTTGTAACTGTCTTGTTCCCAAGTCAACAACAACTAATCCTTTATTTGGCGGCTTAGACCCTGGGAGGGGTCCTAGCAGATCTACCTGCCAGACTTTTCCTGCTTGGAACTGCAAAGAGTCGAAAGCTCCGAGCTGATGTTTGGTCCTATGACACTTCTCCTTAGCACATATCTCACAGGCCTGAGCTACCTTTTCCCAATCGCGCCGAACCCTGTATGAGGCCGGCTCCATAATGGTTCGGCACCAATGTTGATGGCAAGCTCGTGGTCCCGGGTGACCCCAATTTTTGTGAAGCCACACAAGGAATGGATTTACTTCAGGACCAGAGGTAGATGTGATAGGCAAGACTATGTCGGTCCGGAGTGGGTCCTCTAAAAGCTTATTGATTACCTCATGTACTGGATCAGTATCCGGACGGTGGGACTTAGTGTGCCTAACCAATGGGTGTCGTGCAAATTTGGTTAATGTTTTCCAGATGTCTTGCCAATCATTCAAATTTTCGGTGGGAAAGGCTGTACCCGTAAGAATTTTATAAATGTACTGCGAATCGATTGCAATGATTGGAACGGGGAACGAGTCGTTATGATGTGTCAGACAATGTTCCAGTACCTTGAGGAATCCTAAAAATTCACATTTTTGGGCCGAATTGTCATCTGGGTAGGCTTGAAATATTTTCTTATCATGACAAGCCTTGCAATAGTACCCATAGCCTTCGCCATGTCGGGAGGTTCCATCTGAGGCCATCCATGCCGGGGCAGAAGTTCCATACAGTGTAGGGACCTTTTCCTCATCTTCTGGGCTGGGATTAGGCGTCGTATCTTCTAACTTCCAGCAGTGCCAGTTGTAATGGTGGGTAAGCACCAGCGTATTCCACATTTTAGGTTCTCCCTGAAAATGCGGGTCGACTTTTTCCGCATCTAGCAAGGGTAACAATGTGGCATCGGAAGCGTGTAGTGTTCCATGCCCCCTTGCTAATGGCTCCACTAATCGTTCAGTTAGGAGGATTTTTCCTACAGCTCCATATCGATGTTGTGCTGCTTGAAGCGTCTTATGGGCAGTGTATACTAGCTCATTGTGAGGGCTGTGCACAACAGCCCATACGTGGTTTGTGGTGAACCCAAGGGTTACGGTTAATGACTCACCCAGATCGATGGCATGGAGCTGTGTGTTTTTAACCGTGGCTAGAAGGCGAAGCAGGTTCCGCTGATCTCCTTTCGTCCAGGGTGTGGATTTTCGGGATTTGTCACGGATCTGTCGCTGCAACTTAGTGAGGAGCGCCAAATCACTGGGTTCAACGTAATGCCGGTACCAATTTAAATGACCCAAAAGCTGTTGAAAATGTCTCTTAGTCACAGGGAGGAATGTTTGTAATGGATCGATGTTAGGACCATCATGTGAGATTCCGTGGCAGATGGAACCGATGTATTGGGTGCCAAGGAACATGATGTCATCTACAGGATGTAGGCATGACTTTTCCTCGTTGATCGTCCATCCCTCACTTTGAAGGTGAGCAACTAGTTGGTTGACTATACTAGTAACTACGGAACTATCATGACCCATGATAGCAATGTCGTCAACATAACTCCAGATTCTTAATTCCTCCTCTGGGGGAAGAGAATGTGAGGCTTGAAAATTCTTCAGGGTATTATTCATGGCACCAGTAGCCAACGATGGAGCGTTGCGATATCCCTGTGGACAAACCGTCCACCTGTACATAGTGCCATCAATGAACATATTTAGTATTCCTTCCGGGTCAGTTATCGGGATGGAAAAGAACATGTTTTTCAAATCCAGTGTGATCCCGACCCACTTACTTTGCTGGAATTGTGCCATCTCGAACATGCATTGTGGCAGAGTAGAAGGATTAGGTTGTTGAAGTACTTGACATCTTTTGTTGACCTCTCTATAGTCTACGACTAGCCGGGCTTCGTTAGGCTTTCCAGGTTTCGCGACTCCCCATCCTGATGACAGGTAGGTGCTGGCAGTTACAGTCTTAATACAGCCTCGTTGCTCGAGTCGCCGCAGGAGGTCAGTAAGGGAATTTTTTAGGGGACCCTTGGTTGGGATTGGTCGATATCGCCAGGTGGAGGTGTTACGAAGCGTTGGTCAGTGCCAATCCTGCTCTGGGATAATAATGGGTAAGGCTTGTAGCACTTGTTCTTTAAGGTCAAGCGCTCTTATCCCCAGGATTCCTAGAATGTTGATGCCCCCTAGGACAGCCTCTAGGGGGTATCGGTGGCTTTGGACTGAGAATTTGACCTTTGTGGTAACTGCAATAGCGTTAAGCCCTTGTACCTTGATCGTTTTGGTGGTCTTCTGGTGAGGTATCGTTGAGGTAATCACATTGACTTGAGCTCCAGTATCGAGAAGGAAGAAGACTTGTTGTTGGTCATCTGGATCAGTAGGGTTGTAAACAATGAGTTCGGCATAAGGACGAGGGTCAGTGGGGTCAGGTTTGAGTTGGAGAAGGCCGCTGGCAGAGCTGACGGCCATTATTCGTTTTTTGGTGGGTCTTCGAATTTGAATCCTAATGCGTCGGCTAGACGACGTTGGATCCTTTCTCCCAAAATGCGCAACTGATACTTTGTAAGTCTGGAGCAGGCGAGAAGAAACCCGAACATATTTTTTTCCTTCAAGGTTCTTGGAGGTGACCACCATGACTCTCGCCGGGTGGTAAACTCTTGACGTCTTGGTCTCGGTGTTTCGACTGGGTATGCTGAAGATCGGTCTCTTATATCATCAGAAGTTTCTTCACTTTGTTTCATGAGCGCCTGCAGTCGTGGGAGATGGCCTAAGAGATTTCCCACTGGCTGACCCACCATCGGGTTCAAAAAGAGTCGGAGCGTAACAGCATTTGCTCCTCCGTATACCTCTACACAGGCGTCTATAGCTTCTAGGGGCGTTGGAATTGCCCCGGGGTCCGATAGGTGGCGATGAGCCCATCTCTCTTTGCGTTGGGCTGCTGTTAACCCCATTGGGTTCGCTCTCAGGCTCCATGAAAGGTATGATAGTCCGATTATGGCTAGGAGGAGTTGCTCCGCAGTGGCCTTCTGTGGGCGACCCTCATGCCAGGTGTGAAATTTGTGGATTATCTGTCCCACTACAAGCGCTGGGAGCGGGATGGGCCAGCGTGCACTGTCCGTGACCACGTTCAAATCAGTAGCGCGCCCTCTGCTCTACGCCGCTTGTCGGGTCAGGGCACTCGCTTCTTCCCTGTCTAAAATGTCAGATCCAAACTCCACTATTAATCATCCCAACCACATGGCCAGAGTTTCTTCTGGTTTTATTTTAGATTCTCTGCAAAGTTCCTGAATTTCTGGTTGGATGCGTGTGCGGGAGGTAACAGTGGTACGCGTAGTACTTTCTTCATCTGCAACATGCTTCATCACAGCTATCGGGTGAGCTGCGGCAGAGAGAGAGTTAAATTCTTCATCCGGGAGCGTTGGGTACATCCCTCCTCCCATTGCCCCCTCCCTGTGGCAAGGAGGCAGGGCCGTTGGGAACGACATCACCTCAAGGGGCGGGGTCGCTAGGCGGGTCCCCGCCAGTTCTCCCGAAACTCCGCCCCTTTTTTCCGGGTTCTCTGGATGGCTTGTGCCATTTTCTATCAGCGGCATCATGCGGCCGGCACTATTAATAAACGCCGCTCTGGAGTTTACTGCTGTCCGCTCCAGCAATTCCTTGCCCGCCGTATGCATTTGAACCTCTAAATTTGAGTATTCCCTTAGTAGACCCGCTACTGTATGGAACAACACGTTCATCATTTTTCCCTTCTTCCACTTAGTTAAACTCCATTTGGGCACGTGACGGCCCTTGGTTTCCAGGTCCTCCTGTTGGTCCCCAGCTCAAGTCTGGGTTCGTGCCCGGTATGCAAAGGCCAATAAAGATACCAGGGGTGAAAGTATAAAAATGATTTATTGCTAGCAATAAAAGGTGCAAGCGGAATAATCTCCCAAGACAAGCACAAGCACATTCAATACTGAGCCCCTTATATACCAGAGGTTGAATCTTCATAAGCATCCTTGTTTGCTAATTGGTTATAAAGGAGTGACGCAAGGAGTTCTTTACTGAGCATGTCTCTATACCTGTGTTTTAGCTATGTATCTCATTAACGTACATATATGTTCCATTAGCATATATCTTCCCCGCCTCGGGGTGTGATTTTTAGTATTTTAATGAGCTCTTTGCTCCAGTACCTCTGATTCTGTTTTCTGTTTTCAAGCTTCCTCTATCTAAGACTGTCTGCCCCTTATCATTGCAGATGGGCATTCGACACACAACATTCACTTTTGCTTAGGCTTTGCATAGTAGTTTCTAGGTCAAACCTTACACTCCCAGAGCTGAAAGAGAAGCTCATGACTCCGCGACCCAAGCACCAAATCCGGACAGTTGAACCAGTCCTTGGGGGTGGGTTCCCCTCCTTCCCTTAAGTATTGGGTGCATTGAGCAAACTCCTGAGTGGGGGTCAGCTTTTCTGCCTTCCGCGCCTTCACCACGGCTAGGGATATGGTTGATGTTTCCTCCGGGGGTCGATAATAGACCTGGTCACTCCCCATTATGCATCCGAACTCCCCAAGGGATAGTTTAGTTCTCCACTCTTTTATGACCGCTTCTTCTTTCTTTACGGAGAAGTAGCCATCAGTATTTCTTTCCTCCCCTTCTACCGCCTGGCGGTAAGTGATATACGCCCATAGATCGTTTGCATTCTCTATGCGGTGGATCCCGGTGCGCCAAGGGCAGCACCCAATTAGACTCATCTCCATCACCATGCCCCTGTATCCCATCCTCGTCACCATGTCTCGAACAGCCGAGAGCCGACTCGAGGTGATATACAAACTGCTCGGTCGTTTGGGCGGGCTGGTGAATGGAGAGGCAGACAAAGCGTATTGGTTGCAAAAACTTTACTTACGCCGCTAGTAGCCGTGACGCAGGTGGTCTGGTTGCTTAAACAACTCCACGAGTTGCTCCAGCTGGCAAGGCTCAGGCCAGCTAATCCGTCCACAAATTAAGCCGGCAGGGAAAGGGTACGTCGAAGGATTGCACTCAGCGACGGGGAGAAGAATCGATAGGTGATCGGTCTATCGATCACCTCAGCCGCAAGTCAGATATCTTTAGCACTCTGCAGCGTGCTCAAAGTTCTCCGACTTGGGCAGAAGTCGCACAAAATTTTATACGGCCAGCAAGCCAATTTCTAGCCGCCACGTAGGAATAATTTAGAACTGGCCAATAGCGGGACACAAATTTGCATGCGAAATGGCGGGAACTCTCTTGCACTGGGGTTTTCTGTTGCAGCAGAAAACTTTTGCTGTGCACAGAGACTCTCATGTGGCGGGAAAATTCCACCGTGCCGAGGCACTAAAATCATTGGGTTGTGACAAATGTTACTTCCTTTATCCAGCACACACCCTTACATTGATTAATTATGAAACAGCTTGCAGCTTACAATTCTCTGATTAAACAATTATTAAAAGGTTTTTAAGTCTGTCAATTATTACTGATATTGCATAACATTTTGAAGGTCATTCAGTTTTTGTAAATAGACTGTTCGACTGTTCTGAAAAACTCTAAAATTTAAAGAAAAGTTTACTAGCATGTAACGTATCATCTAAATCAAGTACAAGAAAAGTAGCCTGGAAATATGCAAAGTAATAATAATAGGCTTCATTCTGGGGTCAGAATTTTCCTTATGCCAGTGAGCAGCGAATGTCTGTCTTTAGTACTAGAATGTCTGTCCTTAGTTCTTGTGTGGCAAAAGACTTCACCTATGAACTCCTGAAAACACACACTGTCCCGAAGGAAAGATGAGGGATGAGAAAGAAGCAGAGGCGATGGATTTTTTTGGAGACTGTAGAGAAGGCCTTTAAGGCTATGGACAGACATTACACATAAAGTGGTTTAAGTGATCAGAGACTGGTTTAAACCTCCAGCAGAACAAACATTCAGTGAACATAAACCAGTTTCAAAATGGCTGAAACTGGTTTAAGATAAACCTGGTTGAATGTAGTAGTATCAGACTTAACTGATTTGGCTCAAACCAGACCCCTTCCTGGTTGAAGATAAACCAGACACCCCCAGCAACCCAGCCTGCTCTCTGGGCTGGGCTCTCTTCTCCAGCCTAGCTGGGATGGCCCCACCACTCTGCTCCACAGCTGGAGCAGGAACTGGCAGGGGTCCAACCAGGGAGGGGTTTAATTCCCCCCTCCCTGTCCCACCATCAGGGACCCAAGCCGTGTCTGCCAGTTGTTCCCCACTCCTACTGCAGCAGCAGGCACCATGGTCCCTGAGGCAGAGGGGCAGGGAGAGGGCTTAGTCTTCCCTCTACCCCTAATGGGTCTAGTCTCCTCCCTTGCCACTCCACCAGCCAGCTGGGGGCATGGTGTGACACCGTGGGCTGGATGGACCTAGATTGTTTTTCATATTGGCAGATAACAGAACAAGGAACAGTGGTCTGAAGTTGCAGCAAGGTCTTATCTGTAATAAAGCTTTGGAGTAGGCTACCCAGCAAGGTTGTGGACTCTCCATTCTTGGAGGTTTTTAAGATCCAGGTAGAAAAGGCCTCAGATGGGATGATCTATTTGGATATGGCCCTATTTGAGCAGGAGGCTGAACTAGATGACCTCCTGAGGTCCCTTTCAACCCTAATTTTCTATGATTCTATGAGTAACCCTCACTCTGGCCTTGTGGCTTAATTATACAATGTAATCCTGAAAAGGATTCATAATTCAGTTCAGCATTTGTTCTGGACACTTACACTTGAATCTAGCCTAGATTCAAATGTATATAGAGTTGTATGTTGTTTCAAATACTCCCTTATGTAAGAAAAACCTGAAGGGTTAGAGTTTCATCTCTGAAAAGCCTAGAAGAGGAGAGATGACATGACAAAGGTTATTTTGTGCCATCTTCATGTAGGGTGGCCATCTGGGAAATACAGGACATCTGGGATATTCCCTCCCCCTTCCCAAGCCAGCTGTGGGAGAGGTGGAGGGCATGCTATGACAGGCAAGCAGGGCAGCCACAATGCCTGCCTGGCTGCCTTCCTGAGGCACTGTGCTACTTCCCTTCCCCACCAGAGTGTCTCACACCTGAGATGCTCACTTTCATCTAAGCCCCCTTCCCTGGACTAGCTTCCAAAATCCCAGATTGTCCCAGGAAAAATGGGATCGATAGTCACCTTATCTTTGTGTGTCTGTAATTTTGGCTACTCTGACTTAATTCAACTTACTGCCATGTTAAGTGCTTTGACATCTACTGATGAGAAGGTCAATATGGTATCTCATTTTTATCAGTTTGAAAAGAGACTACCCAAGTGAAACCAGGACCCATGTGAAGTGAGCAAAGGTGGCAAAGTTCTTAGTTTTTATATATGATTTTTTCTGTGATAAAATCCCTTTCCACAAGGTTCTTCTGAGAGTTTATATAATCTACTTTGATATATCATTTGCCAGTTCACCTCCCTGTACAGTTCAACACTTCTAATAAATTCAGTACATTTTTATTATTTCGATTATAATAAAAAACATTAATAATTGCCTGCAAGGTAGCAGTTGTACTAATATAACTTCAATAAAAAAAAAAATATTAAGCAATTCTTCAGTCCAGATCTTGCTAAATGTGTGTTTCCTTGTATAGCAGGTTCAGGGTTAATTAACTCATGAAACAGTCTGTCAGTGTCCTCCCAGCTTCTGTATATTGTCCTTACTCCTCCAAGGCAAGCTCTCTCCCAGCAGGAGCCAATACAACAGAAGCCATACATATAGTCTGAGATGCACTTGTTGTCTCTCCATGGCCTGTGGTTATCTTCACACTCACAGGCAGACTTTCAGGATAACAGCGCTCCAGGCATGGTCCCCAGGCTGTACCATAAGCTGACCTATCAGCTCTCTCCTTCCCAGCTCTTCACTCTCTAGCTGTAAGCCCTCAGCTCCCTACTGCAGCTCACTTCTCTCCCCTTTGGTTTTTGAAAGTCTCTCCCTCCAGCTCTCCTTTCTGGGAGCCTTTTATCTTCCTGCAAGGTAATTATCTAAGGCAGCTGGCCACATTGGCTAAGCAGCCTGCAATCACCCCTTACAGCCCCCGACTGGGCTGTTATCCTTGCATGCTTGCAGACTGCACCCAGCCTCCTTGAACTGGAAGACTGCCCCACATCGCTACACCCAGTTAAAGGAGGAGATTCATAGTAATCGTGGTTAATTCATGCCCTCAAGTTATCAACAGAAATTAAGAAAAAAAAATCTGACTTGATAGAAATAAAGTGTTTTAGCAGTTCATAAATTTTTCTGAACTGAAAAAACTCATGGGAACTTTAGCCACTGAGAAATTGTGGTTGACTTTATAACTTGAAAAACTTTTCCAATACTGGTAAATATTCCTGCCTGTTGCTTCCACTGGTACAATGCCACATGCACATTGTAACTGCCATTTTAAAACACACACACATAGTTGTTAACATACTCCAAAATCATGAAATTATCACAAGTAAAGGCCCTGATCCTGCAAATATTTATGTCTGTATATAACTTTAGCTACTGAGACAGTTCCCATTAAATCCTATAGAGCAGGGTCGTAAAACATACAGCCCATAGCACATAGCTTTCACACCAGCCCACAGGGCTCTTGAGACCAGAGAATTTAAGGGAGGTTCGCAGAGGACAGCCTGCTGCAGAACCCTGGGCTATGGGGCTGTATGGGACGTGAGCTTTGGCATCATAATGGGCAAATGAAAGCTCTGCCAACACAGCTCTGTTTACCCCACCACCATTTGTCTTGCTGGGTTGACTAAGGACACTTTTTGTGCAAGTCTAGTAATCCCAGGAAGACACCTCGGATTCTTTCCCAAAACCCCTTCAAACCCTTATGGCTTAGGAAAAACCAGGAGTATTTTAGTAAGGAAAATAAAAAAGAGAGGTGTTTGGAATTATTAATATAACAATTTTACAGATTCACAGAAACTTAGGACTGGAAGGGACCTTGTGAGATCATCAGGTCCAGCCCCCCTGCTCTTGGCAGAAAAGACTGCTGGAATCAAATAACCCCAGCAAGGTGTGTACAGTCTCCTTTGAAGATCTCCAGGGGCTGGAAGTCTATTTCAGTCTGGTCACACAAAGTGTGAAGAAGTTTTTCTTTATATCTAGTCTGAAACCTTTTTCCAGGAGTTTATGACCCTTGCTCCTGGTTTTCCCCTGGGGCACTTTGGTGAATAGTTGTTTGCCTAGCCTCTGATGCTCTCCCCTGCTATCAGGGGCGATGTGTAGGGGGTGCACGAGGGATGCACATGCACCTCCTGAGAGCATTGATGCACCCCCTGTCAGGACATGCTCCCTGTTTTGCTTTCAGGCCAGGGGGCAGGTGGGAGGACCAGTGCCCCCCCTGTGAGTGCCGGCCGGGGAGTGGGGCTGCCAGCAAAAGCGGCTGCACTGCTTCTGGAAGTGGCTGCGGGAGTTCTGGAAACGGTGTGGTCACTTTTACGGTGAGTGAGATTGGTCCCACTGCCTGCTCAGTGAGATCAGCCACCAGGGGACACCTCCCCCCAGTCAGCAAATCAGGTGCCAAGGGACACCCCCCCAAATCACTGACTGGTGTTGGGGGGGCACCAGATACCCATGCCAGATATATTTGTAAGCTGCCACAAAATACTCCCAAAGTCTTCTCTTTTCTAGGGTGAACATCCCATATCTGTCAGCCTTTCCTCCTATGGTTTGCTCTCCAGGCCTCTAATCATACAAGTGGCTCTTCTCTGGACTCTACCAAGCTTCTGCACATGATTCTTGAACTGTGGCACCCAGAACTGGATGCACTACTACCTCTTTATTCACTTGATAAACAGAGGTCATGTCTGAAGGAAAGCAGACTGTATCCCAGAAGCAGGGATATCTGATATAAATAAGGCCCATGAGCATTGGTGACGCATAGGGAGTGCACGCAGATGCACATGCACCCCCGTGAGATTGGTGGTGCACCCCCTGCAAAAAATGCTGCCAATGCTGCCTGTGGCACCCCTGCGGGTGGTTGCCATTCTCCATCCCCCACCCCTTGCCGTGGCCACCACTGCGACCACCTGCGGGAGCTCCCCACTCACTGCCGCCATGCCCCTGCTGCGGACATCGCCACCGCTGCCTGCAGGCAGTCGCCATGCCCATCCAGCCTCCAGGGGCACATGGCCTTCATGCCCAGGAGACCATTAAGTAAGGTTAATATACATTCCCCTTTTTGTTTAGTCACTGCATTTAGCACCTGGGTAGAAGTCCCTGGCAAACAGGGGTGTTGCAGCTGGGTGATCCACTCTGAGATTGGGAGATTCCATGGATTCAACCCTGAGAAGAGTGAGGGACACCGCCTGTTAAGTGAAAGGCTGGACTCCAGGGTATATTATTTAACTGAATAGTGGTCACACATGCAGATAAGTCAATAAGCACAGGAGACTCCCTCAGCATAAATGCATGCTAAGGAAGATACTAGAACAGAGGACAGGTTAGAAAGAGTGTAATAATTACTGATTGGGAAATTGGGCACAAAGCAGTAAAGTGATTTGCCCAAGATGGTAAAAAAATAACAGGAACCATCAGTAGTTAATAGAAATGTGCTCATTGAGAAATATCTTTTAAATTAAAAAAAAAAAATCAGGGAATGAGGAGAGAATTGCAGAGGTAAGTGTCCATGGATGTATATACACACTACAATGCAGTATGGTGCAAAGATAGATCAGGCTAATGTGAATGTGATAGCTTCACAATTGCAATGTAGAGCATTAGCATGGTGCAGAGCCCAGGACAATAAACCTTGCTTCTCAGCAGAGCTAACTGGATAGTGCTAATACCAGATCAAAAGCTGGTGGGAGGAGACCTAGCTCAGATAACTCTGAAAGCATTGCCTTGAGCTGTATAGATGCATCCTATGAATTCTAGATTGTAAGCCTTGTTTTCCTCCAGGCTGGACATTGAGACTATGTATATCTTGAGCTGATATCATTACTTTGAGTTGCAATGAACCAGTTCTGAATCCTTAATATATGTGACAACTCCTTTTTCAAATTCAGATGAAGCTTTTTTCTATTAAGTCCCACAGACGGTAGAAATGGAGGAATTCAGAACTAGTTTTGATTAATGATAGCAAAGAGCAGACATCCTTATTTTCTATTTTATGGGTGTGTGATTCCATTTTATGCATAAAGATTAACCTCTAAATAGGGTTAATGAAGTTAGAAAAAAATGGAAAAAAATATTACAATGAAAGCCTGGCAGGAATTCATGCAAATATTGGCTTCCTTTTGGAGTCTTACAAATCTACATAACATGCTTACTTTGAATTCCAAGTTCAAATTGTAAGCTCAAAGCACAAAGAAAAAGTGCTCTTTTGCATAATTCTGATCCCATATCATTAAAAGAGAATTGTTTTCTTCACTCTGAAACCCTCTTTCCTCATTATTGTTGCACCTTCTGATTCTTCTATATTTCTACTTAATAAAACTACAAGAGTCATGGCTCACTAGTTGTATTCAGGAAATCTGAATTGTAATCATTGTATGATGTGGTTCACCTCAGTTTCTTTTTTTCTAAAAATTATGGTAATATGTTTCTCACAAGCATATTTTTCAAGGATTAATTCATTGAAGTATGTAAAGTCCATTGAGATCCTTTGAGGAAAAGTACCACTCTGCAGAAGCACAATGAGAATTTCCAATAATTAAAACTGACACCCTAGTTTTGAGCCTTACTATTTATTTTATCTCACAAATGTCTGTCCATGAAAATAATAGAGACTGAGACAAGTGTTTTGTTTTACTTCAAACCCACACAGAAGCCATAGGTTCAGGCCTATGACTCAAATGTTTTTGAGCTCCTATTCTTAGGGTAGAGTTTAAATAAAGTAACAAAGAAGGAAATAGACATTTTCCCCCCCCAAAAAAGCCATGTAGTAAGCAAGAGTATGCCTTCATGCAACTCTGATTTCAGTATGTCTTAGCCTTTCCATAACGTTTCTTTAAAATACTGAAGAAAAGCCCTATGTTACAAACTGGAATAGTATGAAAAGTACAGAAATGTGCTCAGTTAAAATCAGTATAAGCCAAAATAATGTCTTCTGTGTTTCCCTTGATGATTGAAATAGGGGCTATAAGTCCTTCTGTCACTCGCCCAGCTTCCTGTTAGGAAAGAATTGAGAAACAGGTGGAATTTTACATCATGCTCTTGCAGGGCCTGGGACAGCTGGCTCGTTCTTTTCTCTAATTGTCCTTTTTGCCCTCAGCATGGTATATGTTACTTTAGCCCAGTGGTTCTCAACCTATTTGTTATAGTGGGCCACACTTGCAGCTCTCAATGTGTTATGTGGGCTGCACCCCCAGGCTGAGGGGCCCCCAGCTGCCAGAGCTACAGGCCAGGGCCTGCAGCCCCCTGCCTCCTCCAGTAGCCCCAAGTCCTGACTGCTGCCTGCTGGTGGTTGCTCCCCACCCCACCATAGGCAGCATGCCTGTGGGTGGAGGGTGAATGTGGGCTGTCCACTGCAAGCTTGGGGCTCCCCACCCTTCTGCCCTTTGCCCCAGGGCCTCTGTGGACCAGTAGGTAGACAGGACATCTGTGGGCAAGGAGGCTTAATGCTGCTGCCAAGATCCCTACAGCGGCTGCACCACCATGGTGAAGCAGGAGGCATCTCACTATGGTGGCACAGTCAGCGTGGGGCTCTCAGCAGTGACACCAAGCCTCCCCACCCCACTCTGCCACAGAGCACCCCCCCAAGGGAGGGCAGCAACATGGAGAGCCTCAAGCCTGCAGCCACTCCTGCCCCATGTTCAAATCTGGGGGCCACATGCCTCCCTTCCTGGGAGTGCATGCAACAGCAGGGAGCTGGCCCCCCTGCTACACCCTGAACAAGCTGCCTGTGGCTCCATTCCACTCCCCAACTGGGCCCCGTGGCTGCACATTCCCACCCTGCCTCCAGGTCCTGCACACCACTCTAGCTGGGCGGTGCCCCCAGCTCTGCCCTGCCCTACTCTACTTCTTTCCTTCCTCCCTTCCTCCCTTACCATGGGGGCCTTAATCTGCACCTCAATTCCTTACCATGAGGGCCTCAATCTGCACCCCCCTGCCCCCTGCATAGACTTACCTGACAGGAGCTCCAGGAGCTGCTCTCCATGCTGCCTGGCTTCCACATGCATGTGTGTGCATGCACACATGTATGTGGCAGTCCATGCCTCTGATCACCCTCCTTCTGTTCCCGCCAGCCCCAAGCAGCCCCTTGAAGACTGGTGTGGTAGCCAGAACCAGAGGGGTCAAATCAAAAAAGATATGCTCTTGGAAGCATCTGGTAGTTGTTTTAAGCAGTTAAGATTAGCTAATGCAAAGCTTGTAAGTTTGTAACATGCAAGTGGAATTTGTTTGTCACAATTTAACCAAAGAGTTGAATCTAACTGTTTGCACTGATCATGGGACCACTCAACCCCCAAAATAAGCAGAGCTACAAGATTAGCTGATATAACAGGTTTTTTAAAGGTTGAGCCATAACCAGATCTGACCACCTAATATAATCAACACATTCCAAGGAATCCAGGAATAAAAAACTAAGGAGTAGAGCTTAGGCAGGTAATGCTACTTTCAAACTTCAAAGTAATGTGGTGTAATTTGCTTATTGGGTGAACCCGAGTTCGGGCAGTAAGCTTTCGTGATAATTTCTAACACCTTTTGATCCCATAGGGTAACAGCTAGAGGGCAAGATTGTGAGTGGCTCTAAAGCCAACAGATTAGCATAAGATAAGGTATAAAGAAGCACATATGTCAGGTGATCAGCATGAAGGACGGGACAGAAGGACCATCACAATACCATGCCTGGACCCTGGACTCCCAGTGTGAGTGAGGACCGGATCCTGACCAAGGGATCTTCCCGGTGACCCCTTGGACAGCGTTGATTGGGGACTCCTGACTTTGCTGGAACAACCTGGCGTGCACCTGGCGTAGAGGGACTGCCGATAAGGTGCTAACCTCATGTGCGAACTCTTTGTCATTCTGTCTATCTGTTGTTATAATTCACCATTAGCTCTTTATTACTGTACTATCTGTTTGTCACATTAACCTTTCAGTTAACTGTTGTATGCTAAGCTATAAGTAAATTTGCCTTTACTTCACTCCTGACTCGCCTCCTTGATCCTAAACCCAGCAGCCTAATGGCTGATACACTCACAGCGCCTAGCCGGCCTGTGACAGACTGGAACTCTTTCAGCTTGCAAGGGGAAACCCGCCATTTCCCATGTTTTTCTCCCTGACTCTAAGAAACTGCAGGTGGCAAACTTTTTAAATTTTTTTAAACAGAATGTCAAATGGGCTACAGCAGCATGCTGATTGGGCTGCATGTGGCCTGCAGGCCACGGGTTGAGAATCACTGCTTTAGTCCTTTACTACTTTTCATTTTGCAACTTGTTCCACCTAGTGCATCCAGCTAGCTACTCTGGCCAGTAAACTCTGCCTTCTCTACTTTTCCCTCAACTTGCCCCACCAACTTGTGTACAGCAGGAAGTTTCAGTCAGATAACTCTGGCTGCCTCTCTCTTGTGGCTGGAGTCAGAATCTGAAGGTCAAGCATTCCACTTAGTTAGCCTGTATAAGTAATGCCTAGTAAGAATCTAATTTTGAGGTAACATGTTTGCATAACCCAGTAGAATAACCCTTCTCTTTGCAGTTCATAATTCCTTTAAAAACCTTCATTATTGACTGCAGTGCGTCTGTTGGAAATGACTTAACTGCTGCTGAGAGTATAAAATTGAGTTCCTTAATGCCAGGAGTAGTGCTTAAGAGATCCCTCTCTCATTACACAACAGTAAATTTGACCTACCTGACATTTTGACTTTTCACAGATTGGAATTTTCTGAATAACTCACCGATGGAATGAAGTGCCATGAAATAGAACACAAATGAGCATGACTCTGTAGGTCAACCATTGCGGCACTTACCAGGAAATTGTCCAGGCTTGTTTAAAGTCAGTAGATAAATGCACAAGCTTTCTTGAAGCTGTGCCTGGAACCCAGGTTTATCCTCCTCCTCACTGAGTATCATAACAGCTATGCTAGGCAGCTGCACCTTCTATTGCTCTCTCTCTCTGGCCCAATGCATCTTTGAATTCTTTTTTGTAAAATGAAAAGCAAATGTGTATAAGGACATCCTTCCTATTTCAGAATGACATATAGACTGGGAGTTAGCATCTTCACTAGGAAGTTGGCAGATATGGGTTTTGAGGTGTGAATTTTGTGTTTAAAGGAAAACCCAAGTCCTGTTGCCTATCCTAGGCAAGTGCTACCAATGGAGAAAGGGTGAAGTGAGGACACTGGCACCTCTTTTGTAAGAAAGGGCTTAGATATATACTACCAGGAAAAAGTGAAGGTAGAGAATTGTGAATTTCAAGTGCAGGAGGGTGCCACCCTGCAGCCCTGAATAAGGTGCCTAAATCTCAGAGGAATAACATTTAAGATGCATGCTTATCCTCTACAGCTTACCATTTAGCGTACTGTTTTTGTAGAACCTATTTTATCCCTATCTGTTATACAGGGAGAACCTACATGCCTACCACAACGGAGTTCTGAATTCCACTCTGGGGGATGCAAGCCTAAAATTAGACATTGTAATAGTCAGTGCTGCAGTGCCTACGTCCAGAAATGGATCCAGGATTTTACAGGAGACTTGCCTTTAAGCACAGAGGGGAAGGGAGAAGGGAATTCTTACTTTCTTCAAGACTTAAGTCCCTGGCTATTATTCCAGCAGTGTGGTCAGGAAGTGGGTGTGTAACCATAACATTGCACCTCCTCCAGATCTGTCTCCAAGTACAACCAGACATCAATGGTGGCTGTAGTTGCAGATTTCAGAGTACCTTCGGTGCCGGCCACTTTAAGGTTTGACAGCAGGCAGTAGGGCAGCCTGCACGTGTGGACCAGCCTTAATCAGGCAGTCACATGATCCCAAGAGGGCCCTGGGATTGGGGGAGGGGGCAGAGCAGCTTCTATTTTAACCCAGGCCCTCAGAGCTGGTGTAATAGTCTGCTACTGGCAGCTGGAATAGCAGCACCTGGTTGAGCTGCTGCTTGGAACATTTTGTAGGTAAAGGTAGGAGCTATGGGGGTGGTAGGAGGCTCCTGGTCTGGGGTATGATTTAAAAGTGCTCCCTGCTGGGGAAGGATGGCCTGGTCAGACTGCTTGTGGTGGGGCAAATCCCCTGAAATGCCAGGTGAGCTGCCTCCCCAGTGAAAGGCAGGTAAGGGTGCTTTAAAGCCTTAGCCTCACATCCTGGTGGGTTACCCTGATGTAGGGACAGGCATGGGGACAGGCACAACTAGAGAGTCACCTGAGCCCATATGGTGAAAGACCCCAGTGTTAGTAGGGCCAGCCACACTTGGAAGAGGCACCTGAGCTCCACAAGGGGAAAGGCCCTAATGGCTCCATTGAGGGGGCAGAAATGTGTCGAGGCCCACACAGTAGGGTGCATGGTTGACCCAAAGTGCTGTGCATAAGGGGGGCCAGCAGCTGAGTTCAAGCAGTGATATTAACTGTATGGCTTGTGAGACTGCAATATGACTCGCAGTGAAACAGCAGTCCTACACACAATTGTTGTATTCATTGTTTAATTAACACTGATGTCTCTAAAGAGAATAACCAGAAATGAGCATTTCACAATAGTAATTAACTTAACATGCAGAAATCTCAATCGCCATGTCAGTTTGTTTATTATTCCATAAATTTTATGTTGACAGCATGATGGTATAGGAGGATGTTTCTTGGTAAATGAAGCCACATTTTATAAAAGCAGCAAAAATAATTCCTTTTTCAATATGTCAGTGTCTATGGCAGTGTTCTTGCTGTCAGTGCTGAGCTGCCAGAAGACAGAATTATTTTCATAAAGTAGATTTGGTCAGGAAACTTGTATTTGATTTCTTTTGGGGTGCTTTATATTGCAATGCCGACAGTATGGTTTCTGGAACTCTGATGCATTTCACTTCCAGTCATTCAAAATATTCCCTTCCTTACCATTGTCAAGGACAAGATGTTGATAGTCTTACTTCAGTTTAGTAGTAGCTGACTGCCTGAGTACATCTGTAGGGCTTACTCCTTAATTATTTCCAGAGGCATTTTAAGGTCAGTGTAAGCAAAGGGTAACAGAATCTGACCTTCTGTATATGACATGAGGCCCCTTTATAGTTTTCTTTTACCCTCCCTCCTACCCCCTGACTTCAATATGTGCAAAATGCTGCTTGAATTTGCAGTGTATTTCTCCAGAGTAAGAGGGGAAAATGAGTTTAACCCAAGCATCTGTGTTACTCTATTATACAGTGACCACAATTATGTTGTAGTTACTGCTACTAATACCTGCAATTACTACTTTATTTACAAGATTAGGAGGGAATTGAATAAATATGTACTTACAGGTAATAACAGAGTGGATATAGCATGGTTTACATACCTGAGTCTTAAATCTCAACTATATCACTTAGGAAATCAATATAATGTAATATGGCTGTTAACTACCAAAAATATTACTGCAGTGTACTTGTACTTTAGTTGCTGTGCCATTATTTGTAAATAGTCATTATAATTCCTAACTGTCACCAAAATCTACACACCCTGTCCACTGCCAAGTTTTTTGTTAGGTGGACAGAGAAGTGCAGATGATGGACACAATGGCTGCAACTTTTTTAATGTTTTCTATTGTAAATTAATAAAATAGTCAAAATAATAGTGGAAAAAAAACCTCAATCTTTCAATAAGGATAAAACCAAATATGTTGACCTTTTTTAAAATACAGATGCTTGTGCTAACTACTCATTGAATTATTCAGTGAAATATAGGTGTTTCCACTTCTATTTAGTCCAATGAAAAAATGTTCAGAAACTTTCTTACTCGAGCTAATTAATAATTAGAGTAGCAATAAAACTGCTTTTTTAGCTTCATTGATGCTCATTCTTCTAAAATGTGAGTATTTCAATTGCAGCTGCCTTCTAAAGGTAGTTGCATTATAGTTACTATGTAATCACTGTTTTTGTGCCTCAATTTCAAAGTGTGTGTGTGTGTGTTGTCGGACTTCCCTGTCCTTCAGCTTTTCTGTGTTTGGTGTCTTTGTTAGTCTTGTTCAGTGTGTGGGTTTTTTTGTTTTTGTTTTTTGGTTTTTTTTCTTTCTCCAACCATGGTGCTGCAAGATCTTCTGGAGGGTGTGGTGTGATGCCAGTCCATATTAGTATTGATGGGCATGCAAATACTTGCATAAGTCACAACCAAGAGGTTTTCAAATAGGATCCCATAGTGTCAAAAGCACCCTTTGTGGTCTTTCTGAGTTCTCTGCAACAGAAATTGCTTTTTTTTTCCATAGTAAAAAACCCCAAAATAATAACAACAACCAGCAAGTGAAAGCTAAGGGTTGGCCTTTTCCAAAGGGTGCCTTGAGTCTAAGAAGGTTGATAGCCATTGGTCTATCTCACAATTGTAAGCTAGTCATAGATTTTATGTATTTGCTTTTTTCCCTTCCACTTAACTTCAGCTGAAAAAGCTATAAAGTTGATTAGTGAGGACATTCTATACCAATGTGTAAGTCTTAAATATTGAATTTTGTTTATTACTTTATATGCCTTTCTCACTAGGCATGCCATACACTGATAAAATCATAAAATGGAATGATAAACTAGATAAATTCATTGGATATGTGAAGTGATGCCAGCACTTAGTTTCATCTCTAAACATCACTATCAATATGGGTTTTGCTGGATGAAAAGTTGAGAAAATGAAAGTACATTTCACAATAGAGCATTTATTTTTTTTTTCTATTTAGCAAACAGTTATCACAAGCAATTCTTAGACATACTTTAAGCTAAATTAAGTAGTTTCTGAAACACTGAAATTTGGACCAATTGCAGATATTAATTGGTCTAGAATTTAGCAGTGAAATAGAGAGAGCACTAAATTGTACAAGCACTAGATTGTGCTTTTTCCAGAATTCCTTGTGTCTACTGGATTGCCTGAATAATGGTGTAATTTTTTTTCTGGTAGAGCTTTCAATGTTGCAGGTGACTATACTCATCATAATAAAGAAATTGGCACCAAATAGAAAAGAGAGAAAATAGATGGAGACCTGTCTGAACAGGCTACAGAGAATGTGGCTTCTCACCCCTTGAGTTTCATATTTCTCAGAATGTGTTTTGTTTGGAGATGTTATTTTTGGTTTAGTTTTTTTTGGTTGGATTTTTGGGGTTTTTTTCCTAAATGGGATGGGTACAAAAGTAAAATCTCAGAATTTTCACTTCCTCTCTTGAATAGGCAGTCTTATAGTGGAAATGACTAAACCTGAAGATGAGAGAAACACAGCATATGGGGATGATCTCCAACACATGTAGACTAAAAAGACTCTCGAAGACTTAATATAGTCGATATGAGGGGATTTGGGACTAAGAGTCCATGTAGGTGAGGGGGAAGATGGGAATAAGACTATGAAGGAATTGGGAGCAAGAATCTGAGAGAGCTGAAAGATTAAATATCGCTTTCTCATGGGAGACAGCTCAGAGCAAGACATTGGG
The DNA here is from genome assembly GCF_030867095.1 of Alligator mississippiensis. Lineage (NCBI taxonomy): Eukaryota > Metazoa > Chordata > Crocodylia > Alligatoridae > Alligator > Alligator mississippiensis. Next base: position 73,966,474 of record NC_081826.1, read on the forward strand.
CTCAGAGGCTAAGCAGAAAACCTTAAAGTAAGTTGATATAACTGATAAAAAAGAGGGCCTGTCATACAAGGAAATGTTTGTTTTAACCTCTCCTCTATTCCAGTTAATCTATATATGACAGGGGTAAAGATATAAGTATTTTTTCCTGTCCCCAAAGCTAGTTCACTCCTTCCAAAATGGCTGGTTGGATTTAATTAGGAAGTCTTTCTTCAGGTGACAAGAACATTCTACACATTATTTTAAAACAAAAGTAACATTTTATCCAATAACTAGTTAATATTAAATGCAAAAGCAACATTGTGGGGAGGACCAAGAATCCAGGGGTTCCTCCTTGCCAGGAGATTGCCTTTTTCACTGGGCTACAGTTTCTGCCTTCCTCCTACTTGCTTTCTTTCTGACCCCAATGACTCATTCATTCTTTTCGTCTGGAGGATCTGCTTTAGCAGGAGGGAGAGATGCTATTTCATGAATAAGCTTGTCTCCCCATATTGTTCTCATAGGCAGGCTAAACATCTTAAGTATACCCACCTCTGAGGTTCTGTCTGGTCCCCAGCAATTTCCCTCTATCCTTGCTTACCCCCTCCATTTATTAAACCCACCAAGTCTTTTGTATTCTCTTCTTCTTGAGTCCGATCAAAACTTTTAACCATGTCTTCTAGGGGCTGGAGCTAGCCTACAGAATGTTTATTCTACTGCATTGTCCTTTTAAATATTGGTGAATGGAGCTTTCTGATGGTTTTGTTGTCTTTCCTGTGTAAATGATATTAGCTCAGGGATCAGCAATGTTTTTGGGCAGAGTGACAAAAGCACCTGCAACCTCAGATTGTAAGATGTTGGAATGCCAGGGGTGGATAGTGGGGGAGCTTCAAGGGGCCTGATCCTTGTTGTGGCAATGTACCCCCAGCCTCTTCCCTGTCATCCACCCTGAAGCCTGTGCGCCAAGCAAAATGCCTTCACAAGCACACTGACACTTGTGCCAGGGGTTGCCTACTGCTGCATTAGCTCCTGCTGAAATTAATCCCGTGTTATCAAATATAACACTCAAGCAGACAGACATTTAAAATATTAAAGGTGACTCCCACATCGGTCACAGTTACCATGAAAAATATGTCTCTGTGCTTGATAAATACATTTTTTGCAATACATTCTTTCATAAATGATCCTGTTTTATGGTATTGTCCTCTTTTAATACCTTGCATCACATATAACTTGTTTCCCTTGTAATCTGTTTTTCAGCAGATGGCTGTGTTTTGCTGCATTGCTGGACAGTTTGATTATTCAAATTGTTATGAAGCTACAACAAATATGTCAACAAAAACATGAGCTGAGCAATGACAGATTGACATTTTCAATATTATGCTAAATGTATGATTTGAAGAGCTTAAATCAGATCTTCAGCTAAAATGTTGCCCTGAGGGGTCAAGCCAATGCTCAGGATCTCAATATTGCACTGTTAGACAGGAGGGTGTGATACACAGACACACCTCAAAAGTTAGACACAAATCACTAATTTGTATGTCATGTACACAATGATGTGTGTGCGCGCTTGGGGTACCTGGGATACTTGCGGGGGGGTGGGGGGTGGGAAGGTTCAGGTGAGAGAGAGTTAAAGTGGAGGGAGAGAAAGTTGCCACAACCGGGATTAGGACTGGTGGACTAATAGAGAAGCTCACTGAGGAACAGAGGCTTGGGTTTACTTAAGTTAGACTGGGGCTGGAAACTGAGGCAGACAGCTGAGATATTGGGGGTGGGGGGGAGGACAGATAAGTAGTGGCAAGGAGGAGACAGCCAGGAAAGAGACTGAGGCAGAAACCTGGATGCACAGGGGAAAAGGAAAAGGCAGTAGGGATAAGACAGTGGCAAAGAAACAGGGGGGTTGGAGGCAGAGAGGAGCTCAGGACAAGTGTTGGAGATGACAGTGAGCCAGAAGCAGGAGAGGAGGAAATGAGACAGAAGTTAGATGGGGCGAGGAGCAGAGATTGGAGCAGGGCCAAACCATAGTAAAGCAAAACCCAACTAAGGGGTCCAAATAACAGTTTTATTAAACAGACAACACACTACACAGCCCCATGAAGTTATTGGTGCACACGCACATGCACAATGGCAGCAGGAGAAAGACTCAGTGGAAGGTTTTGAGTCCAGGTAGGGAAGAGAAGCAGAGTCCAAGTCTTTGGTTGAAGAGGGGGTGGGGAGTGATAGCTACCTATCCAGGCTGGAAAGGGGTCCTTGTCCAGTAGATGTTGTCCAGAGGGGGGGTCGCTGGCAGGGCCTCTGGGTGGATAGGTGGTGTGGCATGGTGCTGGTCCAGATGGAGAGGGCATCCCACTGGGTCTGTCTTGTGTGACCTTGTGTGACTCTAGTGACAGGAGGCATGCCCAGGCAAGAGCCAGCCCCTGGCGTACTGAGCATGTGTGCTCCATGCAGGGATGTGCAGTTTCAGGTGTCTGTAATGGTAGGGTCGAGTTGCTGGTTCTGCAGGGTCTTTTGTCTTTCAAATGCTGGGTTCTTGTCTCTGTTCCTGGGTGAGGTCCATGGTTCCTGGATGAATCAATGCGAGATGATGGTCTGGTCATTACAGGCCATTCAGTAGAGGCCTGCTACCATTGTATTTCAATCATTCCCAATCACTCTCATTCAGCCAATTCAGCTCATTGCAGATGATGGTGTGGAACAACATGCGGCGATAGGACCCAGCAGATGCTAGTTGGGGTTGCCGAGCATTTACCCTACCCAGTAGTACTGGGTTGGGACTGGCCTGAGCTGTTGGAGGAGATAGCCAGGGTGAGGCTGAAGGAGAAGGTTGAGGGATTCACGGTAGAGACATAACAAGTGCCCCCTGAAGAAGAGGCTAGACAAGAGGTGGTTGTCACACCTTTGTGGGAAGATGAACATTTTCAGCTGGAGCAGAGTCAGGAGGCAGACTTTCGGTATGCATTGCAAGAACACCTAGCTCAATGAGATGGCGAGGTCTTATGACCGGAGCTGATGAAGACGACACCGAGATTCGAGGTAAGGAACAGCCTCCTGTACCGAATTGAGTGAGGGAAGCCTGGAGGAGAGGAGGTCATACAGCTGCTAGTACCTCGGTGATATTGATGGGCTGTCTTGAAGGTGGCTCATGAACTCCCTATGGGTGGGCATTTGGCCAGAGACAAAACCAAAGCCCGTATTAGGGCAAGATTCTTTTGGCCCGGACTGTTGCAAGAAGTGGCGAGGTATTGCACCTCATGTCCTGTGTGCCAAAAAGCGAACCCTAGGCACCCCCCAAAAGCCCGTTTAATCCCAATGTCTTTGATAGAGGTTCCCCTTAAGCGAGTGGCTTTGGTCATCATGGGGCCACTTCCCTGAAGTAGTACCAGAAACCAGTATATACTAGTCTTACTAGATTATGCAACCAGGTACCCAGAGGCTGAGCCGATGCGGACCATATCCGCTCCAAAAGTGGCAAACTAGCTACTGAAGTTATTCTCTTGGGTAGGACTCCCTAGGGAACTGTTGACAGACCAGGGGACAAATTTTACCTCACGTGTATTCGGGGGAGTGAGTAAAGCCCTAGGGATTAAACACCTGAAGACGGCAGTCTATCACCCCCAAACGGACGGATTCATGGAACGTTTTAATCAGACCCTGAAACAAATGTTAAAGAAGTTTCTGGCCAAGAGTCCTCAGGATCGGGATAAAATGATACCACCTTTGTTTGCTGTAAGGGAGGCACCCCAGGCCTCAACTGGGTTTTCACCCTTTGAATTATTATATGGCTGGCAAACCCGGGGAATACTGGACCTGGTTAAAGAGGGTTGGGAAGAACAACAGGGTAAAGACCAGAACTTGATCCAGTATGTGATAAAACTGCAGGAATGCCTTGAAGCCGCTCAGAGCAAGGTCTTAGGAAATCTCAGAGGCCCAGCAACGTCAAGTGAGATAATATAACCAAGGTGCCTGTGAAAGGAAGTTTGAGGTGGGGGACTGCGTGTTGGTTCTATTATCTAACCGGGAGAGTAAGTTGCTTGCCTGGTGGCAGAGGCCCTATTAAGTTATATGCCAAGTGGGGCCCTTGGACTATGAGGTGTATCAGATGGACAAACAAAAGAAGAAGCAGGTATACCACATCAATCTGCTGAAGAAGTGGGAAGACTGAGAGTGTATGCATCTGGCCCCTCATCCTGATGAACTAGAATTAAGACCCTCTTTGACAGAGGAAAGCGGACTGGGTAACGTAGAACTGGCCTCGGAACTATCGGAGGAACAGAGGAGATAGGCTGACAAACTAATCACGGAGTTTGGCGATGCGTTCCAGGAAACACCTAGGGAAGTTTGGGGTGTGGTACACTGGATAAAAACTCCTCCAGGCCAGATGATCTGGGAGAGTTGGAGACGGATTCCCCAGTGACTACAAAGACAGATAAAGAAATTGAGATGATGCTAGAGAAGGGCATCATATGCAGGTCCCACAGCGACTGGTAGAGCCCCATAGTGGTAGTACCTAAGCCCGATGGAAAAATTCGTCTCTGTTGATTTCTGGAAGGTAAACGCAGTAGCGAAGTTTTATGCCTACCCGATGCTGAGAGTAAATGAACTGACAGAAAACATCGGACAAGCTCACTACATCTCCACTTTAGACCTGACAAGGTTATTGGCAGGTCCCAGTAGCACTGGAAGGTCGAGAGAAGACCGCATTCACCACCCCGTGGGGGCTCGTCCATTTCCGACGCATGCCATTCAGATTACATGGAGCCGCGGCTACATTTCAGTGTCTAATGGACAGATTTTGCACTTGGGAACCAGCAGCAGGAAGGAGAGGATCCAGACACACGTGTGTCCCGCACGCACGTGTGCCCCCTTAACTAACTAACTTACTGACCTGAGGCAGAGGAGGAAGCAGCAGCAGAGGAAACAGCAGCGGGGGCAGCAACAGCTGATCTCCCGAAGGTAAGAGGGGCGGAGGGACCCGGCACAGCTGAGCCGGATCCAGAGGGGAAACCTCCTGGGTCCCATATAGCTGAGCCGGTAGGGAGCCGCGCTCCCGAGCCGCGCAGCGTGAACAGAGCGCGCAAACAGGGTGGACTCTGTAAGAGCGTGCTGGCGTTTGCGCAGGCGTTCACGCCGGCGGGCGGGCAGGAAGGGTCAGGAGAGAGACTCCTGTACAGGTAGGGCATAGACACCACACAGATCTACAAACAGCAGCTTAGAATGGTGTCAACAAGGAGTGCTACTAGGTCCTCTGCCCAGAGGGACATGGCTAACTGGGGCTGGTCTGAAGCCTCCACCCAGACCGAGCCCATGGGGGAGGTGATGTCCCCCTACCTCCTGGCTTGTGGGGGATCCCCAGCAGGGCCAGGGGGGGCAGAGATTGGGGGCCCCCCCACCTGTCCGGCAGGTGCCCGTCTTAGGGATCTGGAGGCACAGGTGAGGGAGCTCCAGGAGGAGGTTAGCAGGCTGAAGGGTATCAGGGAGGCGGAGGATGAAATTGACGGCTCTTTCCTTTCCCTGCAGGCCCAGGCACCAAAGGAAGAAGCAGCCCAGGGAATGCCCTCCACAGCAGAGTGGCAGACGGTCACATCCAGGACCGGAGCTGCTCGCAGAGAACAGGTACCAGTTCCTCCAGTCCAACTGGAGAACAGGTATGAGGCCCTGGCGACCCTGCAGGAGATGGAAGGGGAGGAGGAAACCCTTGGGCAGGAAGAAACACCACATTCTTCACGCTCCGAACAGGTCAAGAGATCCAAGCGGACCCAGGGGAGGAGGTGATGAGTGCTCGTCATAGGCAACTCCATCCTGACAGGTACGGAAGGGCCCATCTGTCGCCAGGACCCCTCAACACGAGAGGTATACTGCCTGCCCGGATCAAAGATTCGGGATGTGACGGAGGTAATCCAGGCCAGGATCAAGCCCATCGATTACTACCCCATGGTCCTAGTCCATGCGGATACAAATGATGCGGCCAGGAGAACCCCCGATCACCTGATGGTGGACTACAGTGCTCTGGGCGGCGTGCTGAGGGAGTTCGGTGCACAGGTGGTTTTCTCTTCCATCCTACCAGTGAACGGACGCAGAAGACGACATGAGAACTGCATCCGAGAGACCAACTGGCGGCTTCGGCAGTGGTGTCTCGAGGCAGGCTTCGGCTTCCTGGACAATGACCCGCACATCACGACGAGGGACACGCTCAGTTGGGATGGGCTTCACCTGTCCCCCCAAAGGTAAGCATGTGTTTTCTTCTAGGTTGGTGGATCTCCAAACTAGGACTTTAAACTAGCGGGCTTTAAACTAGGCTCATCGGGAGGAGGGGAAGATGAGGGCGGGGGAAGCTGTGGACCACCAAACCATGTGGCACCCACAAGGACAGCCCAGCCTGAAGAAGGAGAACTTTGGGAACCTGCAAGACGTGGGGCGGCCAGCACTACGGCACAGGTAGGAAATGAGAATGTAAGAAACAATGGGCCCCTTGGGACTCGGAGCGGGGGGGCAGCAAAGGCACCTGTCGCAGGGCTCAAGTGCCTATATACTAATGCTAGGAGCATGGGAAACAAGCAGGATGAACTAGCACTCCTGCTTGCACAAAACACCTACGACTTAGTAGGGCTAATGGAAACCTGGTGGGATTCGTCCCACGACTGGGTAGTACATATTGAGGGTTATAGATTGTACAGAACGGACAGGGTGGGGGGAAAAAATGGGGAGGGGTTGCGCTCTATGTCAGTGAGCAATATACATGAACCCTCATCAAGACAGAATCCAAGGATGAGAAAGTAGAAGGATTGTGGGTTAGGCTACATGGGGGGCAAGGAGAAAGGGATTTGGTGGTAGGGGTCTGCTACAGACCCCCACATCAAGGGGAAGAAAGAGATTCGGGGCTCCTGAGGCAGCTCTCAGAGACCATAAAAGCTAAAGAGGCGGTAGTCATGGGGGACCTAAACTACCCAGACATCTGCTGGGAGACACAGACGACAAAGTCCCACCGCTCACGCAGGTTTCTAACCTGTGTACAGGACCTCCACCTGACACAGGAGGTACATGGTCCCACTAGGGGGAATGCCATACTGGATCTGGTATTGGCAACGGGGGATGACATGGTAGGGGACCTACAGATTGGTAGCCATCTGGGGGACAGTGATCACCTAATAATAGAATTCACCATAAGACATCGAGTGGGTAAGGTAACTAGTAGGGTGAAAGTGCTAGACTTTAGGAAAGCTGATTTAAATGAACTCAGGCGATTAGTCAAGGACGCACTGCAGAGTAGGAGTTTTGAAATGATGGGAGCCCAAGAAGGGTGGCTGTGCCTTAAGGAAACGATCCTTCAGGCACAAAGCGAGATGATCCCCTTGCAAGGTAAAAGAGGGAAAGGGGCCAGGAGGCTTCCCTGGCTGACTGCAGAAATCCAGGGCAGCCTAAGGGCCAAAAGGGGAGCACATAAAAAGTGGAAACAGGGAGAGATCACCAAAGACAAATATACCTCCTCTGCTCATGCTTGTAGGGAGGCAGTTAGACGGGCCAAAGCTACCATGGAGCTGAGGATGGCATCGCAAGTAAAGGACAACAAGAAATTGTTTTTTAGATATATAGGGAGTAAAAGGAAGGCCCAGGGAGGAATAGGACCCCTGCTAAATGGGCAGAAACAATTGGTGACAGACAGGGGGGACAAGGCTGAACTCCTCAATGAGTTCTTTGCCTCAGTATTTCTAAGTGAGGGGCACGACAAGTCTCTCACTGGGATTGTAGAGAGGCAGCAGCAAGGCGCCAGACTTCCATACGTAGACCCTGAGATAGTGCAGAGTCATTTGGAAGAACTGGATGCCTTTAAGTCGGCAGGCCCGGATGGGCTCCATCCGAGGGTACTGAAGGCACTGGCTGACATCATTGCAGAGCCACTGGTGGGAATATTCGAACACTCGTGGCGCACGGGCCAAGTCCCAGAGGACTGGAAAAGGGCCAATGTGGTCCCCATTTTCAAGAAGGGGAGGAAGGAGGACCCAGGCAACTATAGGCCAGTCAGTCTCACCTCCATCCTTGGCAAAGTCTTTGAAAAAATTAGCAAGGCTCACATATGCAAGAGCCTGGCAGGACAAATTATGCTGAGGGGAAACTAGCACGGGTTCGTGGCAGGCAGATCGTGCCTGACCAATCTAGTCTCTTTTTATGACCAGGTTACGAAACGCCTGGACACAGGAGGAGGGGTGGATGTCGTATACTTAGACTTCAGGAAGGCCTTTGATATGGTATCCCACCCCAAACTGGTGAACAAGTTAAAAGGCTGTGACGTGGATGACTGCACAGTCCGGTGGGTGGCGAATTGGCTGGAGGGCCGCACCCAGAGAGTCGTGGTGGATGGGTCGGCTTCGACCTGGAAGGGTGTGGGCAGTGGGGTCCCGCAGGGCTCGGTCCTTGGACCGATGCTCTTCAATGTCTTCATCAGCGACTTGGACGAGGGAGTGAAATGTACTCTGTCCAAGTTTGCAGATGACACAAAGCTATGGGGAGAAGTGGACAAGCTGGAGGGCAGGGAACAGCTGCAAGCAGACCTGGATAGGTTGGACAAGTGGGCAGAAAACAACAGAATGCAGTTCAACAAGGAGAAATGCAAAGTGGTGCACCTAGGGAGGAAAAATGTCCGGCACACCTACAGCCTAGGGAATGACCTGCTGGGTGGCACAGAGGTGGAAAGGGATCTTGGAGTCCTAGTGGACTCCAAGATGAACATGAGCTGGCAGTGTGACGAAGCCATCAGAAAAGCCAATGGCACTTTATCGTGCATCAGCAGATGCATGACGAATAGGTCCAGGGAGGTGATACTTCTCCTCTATCGGGCACTGGTCAGACCGCAGTTGGAGTACTGTGTGCAATTCTGGGTGCCGCAATTCAAGAGGGATGCGGATAACCTGGAGAGGGTCCAGAGAAGGGCCACTTGTATCGTTAAGGGCCTGCAGACCAAGCCCTACGAGGAGAGACTAGAGAAACTGGACCTTTTCAGCCTCCGCAAGAGAAGGTTGAGAGGCGACCTTGTGGCTGCCTATAAGTTCATCACAGGGGCACAGAAGGGAATTGGTGAGTATTTATTCACCAAGGCGCCCCCGGGGGTTACAAGAAATAATGGCCACAAGCTAGCAGAGAGCAGATTTAGATTGGACATTAGGAGGAACTTCCTTACAGTTCGAGTGGCCAAGGTCTGGAACGGGCTCCCAAGGGAGGTGGTGCTCTCCCCTACCCTGGGGGTCTTCAAGAGGAGGTTAGATAAGCATCTAGCTGGGGTCATCTAGACCCAGCACTCTTTCCTTCCTATGTAGGGGGTTGGACTCGAACTGTTGAGGTCCCTTCCGACCCTAACATCTATGAATCTATGAATTTCAGTGTCTAATGGACAGAGTTTTGGCCCCCCATGTGGGATATGCCATGGCGTACATAGACGATATTATTATATATACTGAAGAATGGGCCGAACACCTCAAAGTGCTAAGAGCGGTGGTGCAAGACTTGAGACGGACCGGGCTTACACCAACCCAAAAAATGTACCATAGGGAAAGAAGAAACTCAATACCTGAGGTTCCTAGTAGGAAGTGGAAAAGTGAGACCATTATTAACCAAGGTAGAGGCTTTGCGGATGTACCAAGCTTCTCAACCTAAAAAACAAGTGAGGGATTTTTTGGGCCTAGCCAATTATTATAGAAGGTTTGTACCCCATTTTACAGACTTAGTAGTAACATTGACAGAGATGACAAAGGCAGGGGCTCCTACCAAGGTGAGATGGACGCTAGAGGCGGAAAAGGCATTTCAAGCGGTGAAGGAGGCACTGTGCTTACAACCCCTGCTATATACCCCAGACTTTAATAAACCTTTCCTGATGCAGACTGATGCATCAAAAGCGGCTGTTGGAGCAGTGTTGATACAGATGGGGGGGAAGAAGAGCGCCCTATAGCATACGTAAGTAGGAAGTTACACCCACTGGAACAGAACTATGCCACGATAGAAAAGGAGTGTTTGGCGATTTAAGTGGGCGGTGGAAACACTCCGATACTATCTGCTAGGATGGCGGTTCATGCTGATTATGGACCATGTGCCCCTACACTGGTTGCAGAGCATGAAGACGGACAATGCTAGGCTGATGAGGTGGGCCCTTAGTCTGTAACCATATTGTTTTAAGGTAAAACATCACCCTGGAACCAAGAACATAAGCGCTGATTTCTTCTCGAGGCAATACGAGAAAGAAGAGGGACTAGGAGAAACAGAAAGATCGTGGCCAAGAGAGAAGAGCCGGGGAGGGGGGTGTAGCAGAGAACCCTAACCCTGTTACTAAGAGGCAAGGTGGCTCCCCTAGGATCAGAACCTTCCAGTTAAGACCGTCCAGTCCAAGAGAGACCCAGACCGTAGCCCTACCAGCCGGACAAGCGGCAGGAGGAGGAGGGTCAGCCGTTTGTAAATGGCGAGCGAAGAAGGCTAGAGGGACGGCTGAGAGGTGGACTCCTAATGGTTATGGTACTGTGCCCACCAGTGCGGTCGAAGAAATACACCAGGCCCAGGGCCATCCTTCACAATTATTTAAAGGCTGTAGGGAAAAGACAGGCCTAAGCAGCAACCTACGAAGGTTGGCTAATGTAGGGGGACTGCCCGCAGCAGGGCAAATCCCATGAAATCTCACATGGTGCGCGTTGGGTAAAAGGTGGGTAGGAGGCGCCTAAAAACCTCTGCCTCTGGGTGTCTAGATGGTCAAAGAACAAGAGCCAGGACCTGAGAGAACAGAGCCAGGATGTGCGGTGGATAAGAATCAAGACCCAGCCCAGTGAGTTTGAATCTTAAGGGGGAAGGTGTGTAGCAGGGCACTAAGGTGCCTGCTACTTGTAGAGCCAGAGTAACTATGCAGGTACTGGTTGCTAGGGTAACCAGAGGGAGCTAGTGACTCACACCTGCCTAGTCAGCTGACTGGAAGGGCAGGGCCTGGCTCCTATATAAACCACAGGCCGGAGGCCAGGAAGGTGTTCCCTGCTGGCAGCCAAGGGCGAAGGAGCCCTGCTGGAATGAGCAAAAGAGAAGGGGTCAGACTGCAGGTATGGCCTGAGATCTGGGGACAGCTGAAGGAACTATGGTGTGGCGTGGTGAGGTTGGAGCCAGATGGCTTAGATTTTGTTATAGCCCAGGGGCTTTAGTTTTGTTTTGCTGTTTGTTACTGGTGGCTTGGGAGAGGCTATAGGGGGATGGAGGAGGTCTCAGAATGGGACTCACGGTAGAGTGGGGACCCCAGCACCAGCGAGGGCACAGCATCCAGGATGCACCGACCCCAGCCCCAGAGAGCGCGGGGCCGCATTGGAGGAGCCCCAGAGAGGGCATAGTGCCAGACAGGGCTGTGGAAAGCCCAAGCGCCAGTGAAGGCAAAGAGCGAGGCAGGGCCACAGAGAGCCCAGTGAGGACGAGAGGGCCAGATTACAAGGCCCGGACAACAATGGTGGTACCATCAGCGAGGCATGGGCTGCGGTGTAGGGGAGGAAACAATCGCAGATAGCGCCCCCTGGCATCGGAGCAGTAAAAGGGCAGCCTCCCGCTAATTAACATCAATTAATAATTAACAACAAGGCGTGGCAGATGAGAAGGCGGGTGGTTGGCCCAGGAACAGGTGTGCAGGCCACGTTCAGAACAGCCCTGGAGCAGGCACCTGTTACAGAGGGGTACATGAATCATACAGTTGCAACACAGGGGATGCCTGGGCATAGGACACAAGATGGAGGCTTGACATACAAAATGGAAACTTGACATGACTTGCGTTAACTTGCATATATAGTCCTAAAACAGTAATTGTACAATATAACAGCAGTACAAACCTAATAATTATCACTTATAAAACAGTGGGTATCGAGATCAAAATAGCAGGGCACTTATTTGCAAGGAGGAGAGAGAAAAATAAAACTTTCTACCTAAAATAAAATGTTAAAGCTTATCCTACATCTTAGCTTACTTATACTTATCTAGGGAATAGAGCAGGAGAGAAAGTCAGAAATGTTTGGGGAAGGGGAGGAAGTGCATTTTAAAATAAATAAAAAAGAAACTGGGGTTTTGCTACAGAACCAGGCTCATGTTTGGACCAGCTAAGGAGATTATGAACCAGCTCCTCAAAATAGCTTGGACTACACTTGAGTTTCTTTAATAGGAGTGGTCTCATAGACTATCAGGTGCCAGCTGGACTTGTGCATCCCACAAAAGCCCCGTGTCAGAGGAAACAGAAAGAAGAGGGAATTTTAATAAGGCCTGAGTATCTGACCTCTATAGCTTGTTTCTAACTCATTTTCCAGAGTGAAATGGTGGTTGTTTTATCCCTTGAAGTAACAGTAAATGGCAGATAGATTTAGCAGAAATAATACCTAAAATACAGCTGTTTTATGTCTGAACAGGTTTTATATTTAATTTTAATAAGAAATAGCAATGTTTTGCACTTAATTTAACGTTTTGTGTTGGTGTTCAGAGGATAGGCAGTAAGAAACAATTATCCATCTTGTAGATATGCTGTGCTTGCTGCTTTTTGTACAAGGCATTCAGAAATCTCACAAGCTTCCTGCAGATCAGTTGGGTAATGATAAGAAATCATTTTCCTGTCAAATGTCACTTATTTATTTTATTTTTGAGGTGTAACAGCAGATGTACTATCAATGTAGGTAATGGCATTCATCAATAACAAAATAAAATAACTGTGATTTGTAGTTAATAGGAATTCTACTGAGAGTCAATCCATCTCCAGCAGAAATCAATAGAAACATTTTGGTTCAATTCAGAGTGAATTAAATTGTGCCCTTAATAAAGACGGGGTTATCTTTTGTTACAAAATTTGTTACATAATTATAGTATACTGTTGCTTATGTGGCAGGCTTGCCTGTTGGAGCTTGGGTTCAGTCCCAGGCTTGAAATCTTGCTCTCTTGATTTGGTGGAGCCCACCCACCAATCAGGAGGAAGCAAGAAGAGTCACGCCCCTTTCCTAAGGGGAGGGGAGAGGAGTCCCCTTCTCTCTCTCTTTTCCCCCCCCACCCCCCGCACCCCAGACCTAACTGAAAACTGCAACACTTGGATCTGGAAGTCTTCAGGGGTGGAGCCCTGGAGCATATAAAAGGATCTGCGTGCCCAGCATGAGGGAACACATCCAGGACAGAGAAAAGCAGGGCTTAGTGCTGAGGACATCTTCTCAGCAGTTGCCCAGAAGCGCCCTGAAGAATTCCATGAGCAGGGAACAGTGGACGGCTCCAGCAGCTACGCTCTTGGTGTGCAACATGGCACACGGTCTCCAGACCCTGGGAGCTGTGTGAAGCAGCTCAGGTCTGCAACCTCTGGTGTGTGACCAGAGACACGGTGCACAGGACAGTGCATGGAGTAGGACCTTTGGAGCACTTGGGCAGCTCGGGTCCTCAACCCCCCCAGAACGAGGCTGGGAGCTCAGTGCAGAAGGCACTGCACAGAGGGTCCAGGACTGGACCAAGCCTGGTGCCGCACAAGGCAGCCCAGGCCCCTGACCTATAGCAAAAGTTGAGTCCAGAGAGCCAGATGGTGATCGGGCTACTGAGCCAGCAGACAGGGCCAAGCCAGAGGCCCCAGAAACCCTGCATAGCGGAGCCCTGTTCCAGGGGACAGAGACCCCCCCCGCTCCCCCTTCTCTCCCCCCCCCCCCCAAAGCCCACTGCAGGTGAGAGAGCAGCTTGGCGCAGAGGACAAGGGCCACCCTCCAGGCCTGGGAGCCATGAGTTGCAGGGAAAAGAGGATTCCCAGAGGGGAGGGGGAGTTCCTCCCCCCCCCAGTTAAGGGTTTCTAAAAGTGGAGGTCCCACTGGGAAGGCCCCCCTAAAGTTACCAGCTTCTTGGGAAAAGCCCAAGGGCATTGGGGGTTTCCCCTTGGAATTGAGTTTATCTTTGGGGTATCTTTGGGTTATCTCTGGGGTTCTTCATCACGCCATAAGTGCTGTGATGTCGTGCCTTATATTTTGTGAACTCTCATGTTCTAAATTAGTAGATGAGTAGAATCCTAGGGCTCTGCTGGGACCCCCTTTTTTCTATTATTTCACCTGTTGTTTATTTGTAGTTATTTGTGGCTTATTTATTGTTCACCCATACTTATCTATAGTTTATCTGTTGGCTATCTATGTTTTATTTTGGGGTTTATTGGTTTCAGATCAGATACAGGTAAGTATCGAGCACTGGTATAAGGTTTTATGGCATTTACCCAGAGGGTATTATGTATCTTATATATTGTACATATGTTTTATATCCATGTTTCTTTTCCTTGTGATGCATTCGTGTAAATAAATGTGTTATATAGTTACGTTCCCTGACTGTCCTGGACTGGTTCTATAGGGATAGAGGGAAACTGAGTGGTCTGCAGTTCCCCCACAGCACACCTGCCACCTAACAATCCACTTCAATTGGAGAAGGGGCGTATATACACCTGAGTTACCTGAGCTATACTTACATAATCTGTTTATATCAGGATATGTACAGATTCTGTTGGAGTCAATAGATTTCAATGACATTCCAGATAGAAAGGACCCTGCAGGATCATCAAGTCCAGCCCCCTGCCGCAGGGGCAGGAAGTCAGCAGGGATCATAGGATCTCAGCAAGATAAGAATCCAAATGTGTCTTGAAGGTGTTCAAAGTGGGTGCTTGAACTGCCTCCAGCAGCAGTCTATTCCAAACCTTGGGAGCACTGACAGTAAAGAAGTTCTTCCTTATGTCCAGCCTGAATTAGTCACGGCAGAGTTTGTGACCATTTGATCTTGTCATCCCTTGGGGGAATGTCTGTTCACTAGAGTGCCGCAGCTCCTGATGAGCACTCCTGATAAACTTATAGGTGGCCATCAGATCACCCCTGAGCCTGCACTTTTTTCCAGGCTGAAGTGTCCCATGGGTCTCAGCCTCTCATCATAAGGTCCGTTTTCCTGACCTCTGATCATGTATGTGGCTCTCCTCTGCACCCTCTCAAGCTTCTTCACATCCTTTTTGAATTGTGGGGCCCAAAACTGGACGCAGTACTCCAGCTGTGGCCTCACCTAAGCCGAGTACAAGGGGAGAATGACATCCCGGGATTTGCTTAAGAAGCATCTATGGATGGAAGCCAGCATTTTGCTCACTTTACTAGTTGCAGCATCACATGGAAGGCTCATGTTCATCTTGTGGTCAATCATGACCCCCAAGTCCCTTTCATGTGTGGTGCTTACCAGCATAGCACTGCCGAGCCTATAAGCATGCTATGGCTATGGGTTTTTCTTCCCAAGGTGGAGAACCTTGCATTTTTCAGTGTTAAACATCATCAGGTTCTCATCCGCCCACTTCCTGAGCCTGACAAGATCTGCCTGGATCACCCTCCTGTCCTCAGGTGTGGATGCTTTACCCCAGAGTTTGGTGTCATCAGCAAACTTGGCCAGCCCGCTTCTGACACCAATGTCTACATCATTTGATGAAGATGTTAAAGAGTATAGGCCCTAGGACAGAGCCTTGAGCACCCACTGGTGACCGCACACCAATATGATTGGCTTCCATCAACCACCACCCCCTGGGTTCTGCCATGGAGACAATTCCCCAGCCAGTAGATCATGGTGAGGTCGAGGCAAAATTGGCCAACTGTGGCCAAGAGGTGATCACAGGATACCAGATAGAAGTCTTTGCCGGGTTATATAGTTAAAATCAAGCAAAGAAATAAGCATGTATGTTGCTGTTTATCTACTTTTCCTATTTATCACTTGCCAATGTAACAGGAGGGACGTTGGGGTCACCTCCTTCACCGCGCCAAGTGGCCTTTTTGCACCCTCTGATTCTCTCCTGCCACGTCTTTGATTTTCTATATTTTATAGGGAGGCTACCTTCTGTACTCTTGGCCACGGTTCTCCTGTCATGGCTGTCCCATGCACCCAAGCCTTATGGGCTATGCGTGGCTCCTACCACCCCAATACCATGCCCCAAGCCTCGCAGATGTAATGGACGTTGTTCTGTCCCTCTCTCCATCGTCACACCCTCTATGGCCCTCGGGCTTTCTGCAGTCCCGTCTCTCTCTCTCTCTTTCTGTGCCCTTCTCTCAAGTCTACGCCGCCCTGCCTCTCAGGGCCTTCTCCTTACACCGCCCTGCTTCTCG
Organism: Alligator mississippiensis; assembly: GCF_030867095.1. Taxonomy (NCBI): domain Eukaryota; kingdom Metazoa; phylum Chordata; order Crocodylia; family Alligatoridae; genus Alligator; species Alligator mississippiensis. Next base: position 73,982,562 of record NC_081826.1, read on the forward strand.
GGCTCACCACAAGGCTGCCCCCTTCTCTGGGGCTCACCATGCCCGCACTGGGGCTGCTCCACAACCCCCCCTTTTCTGGGCTTCTCAACTGCCCCTCTCTGGGGCTGGGGTCTATGTACCCCGTATGCAGCGCCCTCACCAGCGCTGGGGTCCTCACACTACCGTGAGTCCCCTATGAGGCCTCCTCCATCCCCTAATAGCCTCACCCAAACCACCGGTTATAAACAAACAGTAACAGAAACAAAAGCCCCTGAGCTACAACACGAACATAAGCCTCCAGCCAAACTGCGCTCAGGCCTACCAGGGTTCTCTATCCCCCTGCGGTGACCAATGCTGCTCTGGCATCCCAGCTCAGCTTCTCTTTTCTCTCTGCCAGGGAGCTCCTTCTGCCTTGGCTGCTGGTAGGGAACTGCCGCCTGGCCTCCTGCCTGTGGTTTATATAGGAGCCAGGCCCTGCCCCTTCTTGTCAGCTGGCTAGGCAGGTGTGGATCGTTAGCTCCCTCTAGTTGCCTCAGCAACTGGCACCCGAGGAGTCTTCCTGGCTCTCTCAGTAGCAGGCACCTTAGTGCCTTGCTACAGCCAAGCTATGGATATTTAGTTTCCCTAGGGATACAGCGTATGATGATCATCTCTGAGATTCTTCCAGTATGTATGATCACAGCTGTAATCACTTTTTTTTATTTCCTTCCCCCCCACCCCTTAAATCATCCTCAAGGAGATGTCTGGGAAAATGTTCAATATGCCCCTTTCCCTTTACATAGACACGTTCTGGATTTTTATGGAAGGCAGCTGGATCTTCATTGTACTTTCAGTTCTTATCACTTTTTTTCAACAAACTATTTTCCAGGAAGATGTTTTTCATATTCTCTGAATTTTAACCTTATTTTCTTTTTAGCCGCTGTGATCTGAATCCCACTGGCCTTAAGTGGTATGAAGGCTTTACATCCATGCCCATGAAATAGCAACTTTTTTCTATCTGTGATTTAAAAGAATGATTCTCTTGAAGGTATCTGAGTTATAGTCCTGCTTCTGCTGCACAGTTCTTCTTCAATGACCTTACTTTCTTAACCTTTTCTTGTATTTACTTTACTCATCTATAGATAAGTGATCATAAATAAGGTAATTGTGAGACTTCATATATTAATGCCTCCTACTGTAATGAGAACTAGGGAAAGGCCTTCTTATATGTTCATTATTATGTCATAGCTCAAGACTAGCAGTGCTGTTGAATGTTTTCTTTCTTCTAAGTCTCTTGACACCCATCCAAGTGACAGATCATCCACTAAAGTGGATCTTGGGATTCAACCCATTTTTAAATACCAAATTACAATATTCTTTTATACCTGCCATGGTTGTTCTGTTGGCCCGACTGTTTGTTTGGCTACCTGCACAGATTCCCTTTGGAAGTTGTGACTGGTAGATAGCCCACTGACTCGATCATCTTCAAAACACACTAATAGTTATTTACATCAGGGGTGGGCAAAATGGCAGATCTAGACACCATTTCCCAGAAGCCCCTGCCTGCATGGCTGGGGCCAGTATCCATGGAGACCCCTACTACAGCTGCATTGTGATATGGCAACCCCAGCCTTGCGCTGAGACCAGCCCCAGCCATGCTGGCAGGCTGTGTGGCAGGACAGGGCAGGGCAGGGCAGGGGGTTGCTCCAGAGCCCTGGGATCTTGCAGCAGGAGCAGCTTGGTTCAGGGCTAGGGCAGAGCCATGATCTACAGTCTGCACGCTTGGGGCAGTGAATTGTGGCTCTGCCCTGGCTCGGGACAATGCTGTTACCACTGCAAGGAGCCAGGGCAGAGCTGTGATGCCCTGCCTGCATGCTCTGGGCAGGTGTTGCCCTGAGGGGTCAAGCCAGTGCTCAGGATCTCAATATTACGCTGTTAGACAGGAGAGCATGGTGTACAATTGCACATGCACACATAAAAATCAATTAAGCACACACACTCACTAGGTGCATACACCCCTACTAGGCATACACACTCACACTAGCAACTCAGATACACACACGTTCAAAGTAACCAGTCTAGGTGTGCATGAACCTATCACCAGTTTAAGCCCATACATGCTACACACACAAAATTTAGATAGAATCAGTTACCAGCACCTGCACATCCAACACACATACATGGATTACTAATTCATATACCACACACATACTACCCACCTACACATATACACAGGTGAGTTCCTAAGTTGGGTGTTGTGGTGCATTCACGTGTGTGAGCACTTGGGATACCCGGGGGAAAGGTTATAGTAAGGAAGTAGAAGTGTAGGTAGTGAAAGTTGCTGGGAGTGAAAGTCACTGGGACTGGGATTAGAACCAGTAGACTAGAGGGGCCTGGGCTGAAGAACTGAGGCTCAGGGGTAACTTTAGGTTAATTGGTCTTAATTGATTAAAAGACAATGCCCCAAGCCTGCAGGACAGGGGAGCGATGCCAGCACAGAGGCTGGGACTGGAGCCAGAGCTATGGGGGAGCTGAAAAGGTAGGTGGGGAGAGGGAAAATGGGACTGTGCCCGTCTCCTCTCAATGGCACGCTCTCACACTGCTTTTGTCCGAGCTGCTGACCTTGCTGGCCAGGGACCTACACGCAGACCCCAGAAGGTACCTCGGTTGCCTTCACGGTGACCCCCAAACTCACACAAAGTCATGGCAGGCGTTCCTTCAGTGAAGGGGGTCCACTCTGAGGATGTCTCCAGAGCTGTCGCATCTCGGCGGACGTTCACGGGGCTCCAACCTCCCCTAAACCCCGGCCATTCACCAACCTTCAAGATGGGCCTTCGAATCCTTTTGTGGCTATCCTCTGCTAGTATCTTCCCTGGTCCCTGGTGGGGTACAATGGTCGAGTTGCTGGTTCTGCGGGGTCTTTTGTCTTTCAAATGCTGGGGTCTTGGCTCTGTTCCTGGGTGAGATCCGTGGTTCCTGGATGAATCAATGTGATGTGATGGCCCAGTCATTACAGGCCATTCAGTAGAGGCCTGCTACCATTGTATTTCAATCATTCTCATTCATCCAGGAACCAATTTACATGGGAGGGGTACCTGAGTCATACAGTTGCAACATGGGATGCCCAGGCAGAGGACATAAGATGGAGGCTTGACATACAAAGTAGAAACTTGACATGACTTTGGTTCACTTACAAACACAGGCCTAAACCATACAATATACATATGAAACAATAAAAATCAATACAAAAATGATAATAATATACAGCAGTAAGAATCAATGCAAACCTAATAGTAATACAATATAAAACAGTGGATATCCAAAACCAAAAACTTGCTACCAAAATAAAAATGTTAAAGCTTAGCCTAAGTTTGAGCTCACTTATACTTATCTATAGCGAATAGAGAGGGAGAGAAAAAGTCAGAAATGGTTGGGGAAGGGGAGGGAATGCATTTTAAAATAAATACAAAAAAGAAAAATTGGTGTTTTGCTACACAGGGACATACAGGCAGCTGATCATGGCTCTGACCTGCCTTCTTGCAGTGGTGACAGTATGATGCAGAGCTGGGGCAGAGCCATGATTCGCTTCCTGCATGACCTTGCCCCAAACATGCATGCTGCAGATCATAGTTCTGCCCTGGCTCTGGACCAAACTGCCACAAGATCCCAGAGCTCTGGAGCAGCCCCCTGCCCTGCTCTGCCATGTTCCCTGCCAGTGCTGATGGGGCTGGTTTCAGTGCAAGGCTGGGGTTGCCATGATCACAGTGCAGCTGTAGCTGGGGTCTCCATGGGGAATGGTCTCAGCCATGCAGGCAGGGGCTGCTGGGAAATGGAGTCCACTGCCAGCTGGATCCAGCCTGTGGGCCAGAGTTTGCTTTACCTTGATTTACATCAATAGGAATATGGTATTCAGGAAATGACTTGCATATGCCTTTTGTTTAACCCCAAAGTTCTGGCAAGCTCAACTTGTCTCACATTCTCTTGCTTCTGAAGACTAGTTTTCAGTCTGAATCTCTACGGACAATATCGCTCTGTTCCCTGTCAGCTTCAGAGGGTCCCAAGTTAAACCCAGATGATCCACTTTTTATTCTGCATCTGCTTGCCCAATTCAATTGGAAAAGAATGGGGAGTAGAGAGTGCCAAACATTGACCTAGAAGACACTGACTGGCATCTCTGATAGTCTGTCTAATACCTTTTTCTATTCTTTCCCTGGGACTGGTAAATAACTCGTAATACCACTTTGCAATCCCTCATTGTAACAAATAGACAGAGGTATCCATAATACTCGTAAAATCATACTGGTAGACTGATTATATATAGACACTTTAGTCTCCTTTAGGTGTTATACTATGGGAACAAAAGATTGTTCTGACACTTTATTTTTAATTTGTAGTCTTACTTCTGCTTTGAAAAATTGTGTGCCGATTCAACATCTTAATTTCCTTGAAACTCACTTAGAGGCTACAGTGGTATTTGTTACAGGAACAATAGGATATTCTTCCTATATACATGAGGCTAGAGGCAATGCAGATAGTTTTCGGGAAGATCAAAGACTCCACAGGGCCCCTGAAAAGCTCCTCTGATCTTTTCCTTTTTTTATTATTATTATTTTTTATTTACAAAAAGATGCAGTAGAGGAGATGACAGAAACATTATCTCTGCACAAAGGGAATGGCTTCAAAACAGTCTGTGGTAGTCTGACAATATTGGGAAGAAATGGAAATAAGCTTTATGTCCTAATTAATACCTACAGGCTAAATTGTTAAAGGCAGTTAATTAACTCCCACCAGATGCTTTAAATACCTTTTTAAAATGTGCCCCATAAGGCTTTTAGGATAAGACTGCAGCCTACCTAAGTGACAAGTGTGAAAAATATCTAGGCTTCTAACAATGCAGATGTGTACCCTAGGAATCAGAACTCTTGGTAGAGGTGATTATTTTTATATTAGACCAACTAGATACTTGCAACAGAAAAAAGTTTTTTTATTTGCAAGGTTTTGGGGCACATGCACCCTTCTTCAGGTATAGGAGAGTGCAAAAATTGTAAGATTTTTTCCTAGGTGGCAATAAACTCGTATTTCACAGGAGAGCTGAAAGTGTTGTAAGATCTCCTGGTTGGAAAAGTTCATTTTGTGCAAATTAGGCTCGGATAAAAGTTAGAGTAGTCTATTTACCTGAAGTTGTCTGATGGAAGCAGGATGTCAAATTATGCTTCTTTTTGTTTATGATGTTTCATATTTCACAGGAGGATGGGTTGATGGAAGACCCTACTGGGCAAGAAATTTATCATGTGTTGAGGCAACTCTGTGAACATTCACATTTAATAGTGCCTGAATGCCTAACTTCCTTGAAAGCCAGCAGGGTGATTGTGAAATAAGATGGATTGGTGACAGCACACAAATATACATGCCTTTTTTTAAAAAGCAGTAGTAAATGCCCTGACAACCCTGAGAAGAAAGAAGAGCTCAATCTGACCTTTCTCTCTGGTTTCTTCCAGGTAATGGTTCTGTGGCAGTCCCTCTCAAGTTAAAATCCCCCATTGTTTTTCCACTTGTAATCTAACTCCCTGGGGTAAAGCACTCCCAGGTGCCAACCAGAAGACTCTGTTAAGAATCTTCCTTTTGGGATTTGTGAACAAAGGTGAGAACAGTGACACTAAAAAGCTATTTCAAAATGAACCATGATTTAGAAAAAACAGAGTTGGAAGTAACCTCGTCCAACTCCCTGGTCAAATCAGGATCATCCCTACCTAATCTATCCCAGACAAATATTTGTCTAAACTTAACAGCAGTTTTAAAAGCAAGAACAGAGCAATAAAAATTAAACTATGTATTTTAACAGAATAAAAGAAGTACATGAGACTTGAGGCTTAGCCTGCACAAGCTTACCCCAGTTATTCCTGTGGGATCAGTCTTGTCCTTTTAAATTTCCTAACAACTTCCCCCCTCCCTCGCCTTAAAGTATGCCCTTATGAAATCTACCAAGTCATCTGTCTTCTCTTCTCTCCTTCCTCTTGAGCCCGGTCAAATCTCTTTTAACTGTGCTTCCTGGATGTTGTAGTTAATGCAGAAAAACAGTTCTGCTGTCTGTCTTTTAAGTATTAGTGAAGTTTTCTGAAGGCTTTGTCATCTTTGCTGTGTAAGTGCCATTACCTCCTGCTAGAACTATTTCCATATAATCACATAACAAAGTGAATAATACTCAACCATGCTTTTTCAGAGGGGCTGACTCACCACTCATGGGTACGTTATCAGAATTTCTTTTGAAAAACTTTGCCCTGTTGTAAGAATGTCTGCAGGAACAAAATTGAGTACATCCATCATGAACTGTTTTTAAAACAAAATACGAAATCCCTGGTATTTATACAGTCTTGTTGTGCATGGTGTATGCACATGCACACTGTACATATATGTACACACATGCATGTACGTGTGTATATACACACCAATTATTCTTCTAAGAGTGTGAAGGACCAATAGGTGTCCATTTTTGCACTCAAGAATTGTAATTTGTTGTGCACAACTTTTTTAGGGATTTCTAAACACATTTTTTACATTATTCATTTATTTTAAATTATAGAAACAAAATTGGTTTTGTAGACTTACAAACTGCACTGCTTATACAAAATGGTCTTTTGATCAGCAGCTAAAAATAGGAATGCCAAACGAAGTTGACATTTTATGGGTCACATTAATAGTTGATGTAAATGGAGTGCATCTGAACCTAGCCCCCTATCTTGGAACCTTAGGGCATTCATTACAGTTGTCCATATACCCTGGCATCACCATGGAGAATGGCTGCCTTCATTCTTTTACAAATGAAAGATACAGTAATTGTGCAGTGGCAGGGAGAAGCAGGCATCATGTTCTTGCATACTGTTAGCATGAAAAATGGCTTAAAGAAACTTATACTTATCACTTACCATTCATGATGAATTCAATACAGGCACTCCTCACTTAACGACCGAGTTCCGTTCCTGCGACTAGGTCATTAAGCGAATTTGTCGATAAGCGAGGAGCTGCCCCTTGATACTGCGTGCCTTGGCTTGAGACGCCGCGCTGCCGTTTCCACGATACGTTTCGTACAATACCGACTGCTCAGAGACCTGGTCGTAAGTCTGCGCGGTCGTTAAACAGGTAGGTCGTTAAGTGAGGAGTACCTGTATACCAATCAATCATGGTTCTCTCATTGGAAAAATAAAAAATATTATAATTTATACATTTTTAAACATCTCTATCAATAGCAAGATAACCAACATATGTAAATGCCTATTAACCTTCATCCTAGGTCAAAAAAATACCTGCTTAGGGAGGTAGGAGAGTTTGCAGAGAAAGTGAAACCATTCAAGCAGTAAGATAGGTGCCAGTGGACACATCTACACAAGATGCTTTACTGTGCAGTAGAGCAAACTACTGTGTAGTAAGCATCTGTGTCTACATGTACAGACCCGTACTGTGAGTAACTTGCTCTACTCAGCAGTTAATTTGCTACCTGCTAATGCAAGTAGCAAATTAACTGCTGAGTAATTACTGCACAGTAAGATGCGTGTACATGGCTGACTGGAAGCAAATTTACTCCTGGGCAACAGAGGGTAAGAAATTGCTCCTTGCCTCTGGGAGCTGCCTGCTGCTGAGGCAGGATCTGGTGGCAGAGCCCAGGCGAGGGCAATGTCCCCCCTGCCTTGGCAGCAGGGAGCTCCCAGCTCTGTGATTGTGGAGCTGTGACAGAGAGCTCCCTGCAAAACTCTTCTATACAGAAAAAAGCTTCAGATGCCTGACTTATGAAAATAGCTGTACATTCTCACTTTCATATTTGCCATTTGTGAAGATCATTCAAAAAAATCAATACTCCCCCTTGCCTCCTCCTCATTCTCCTCCCGCTCCCCCTGCCCCCAAAAACATTTTTTTTTTTTAATTTGCTGTGTGTGGGGGATATGTTCTTGGAAGGCCTGGCTGATATGCTAGGAATGCTTCCTACTTTTCAATAAAAATGTCCAATTAGTAACACCACATTTCTTTTTTGGCTTCATTGAATCATCTCCTAATATTAGTTGGTGGAAAGAAAGCATTGTCAGGGGTAAGAATCATGATCAATTGCCTGTGATCAAAGACACTCAAATGCTTCATATGAATTATGTTTCAAGTTTGTAAAGTAAAGGTAAAAATATTTAATGTTTTGTGGCTGGTATCAGATATTTATTAAGGAACCATTCCTTAACCTTATGAAACTTTGTCTTGAAGACTTTAGTGTGTGCCTAAAGTTTAAAGAAATCATGCAAACTTTTTCTTTTTTAATAACTAGGCCACTATCACACTTTCCTTGGCATTCTAATTTTAATACAAACTTCTATTGTTGTTTCCAGGAGTTATTACCATTTGTTTTGATCAGCCTTGTGGGTTATACTTAATAATATTTTGGACACACATGGAGATAGATAAGAAAATGCAGTCAATGGATGAATTCTGTGAAGCATTACAACTTAGCTAAAAGTGAAATGAATTCAGTGAAGATTAGCAGTATAACAATCTGTTGGTTGAAGATAAAAAATTATAACGTTGCTTGCAGACTCAGTTCTCTTTCTCCTGTAGCCTTTTTATGGAGCTTTTTTGAATAATTTCTATTGACCATAAATGCTCAATGGACTGTACACTGGAGTAAAAGGGCAACACTGACATCTTAAATGTATCTCTTGAGTATTCAAGTATTAAAATTATGAAGTACAACACTTACTTTGAAAACAGACTCCCCCCCTCTCCCCCCCCCCAGTACTTTAAAAACTACATCTGAAAGAACTACCTTCAAGGGCATAAACCTGAATAACCAGCGCAGCAATAGAATGATTTTTCCCCAGATACTTGACAAAATAATCATGCTATTTCTGCACATAACTAATTCTGAACAGCATATAAATATTACCCTGGTAATCTGTTCAAATAAATTAGAATTCTGAAAGGTCTTTTGAGACCATGTCCCTAACGACACAGTACAAAATGCTCCTTGGAGAGAATGGATCAGATATTGGGTATGTACAGATGTTATATTTAGAAGTTCAGGAGGTTACATCAGGCAAAAAATGGCCCTCCAATCTAACTTGGTATAAGGTCCACATGTAGGTGAACTAAGATTGCTAGTTAGGTCAATAAGTGCCAAAATGTACAGACATTTCCCAAAGGTAAGATTGGGCAAAAAATGGCCAGCCCAATCTAAGTTGGTTCACTTTAGAAGAGCACTAAATTAGACCAGGCACAGATTAGACCAGTCTACCAAATGTCTGTACATGTTTGGAGTGTAGCCTCAGGGCTGGAAAAGCCCAGCTGCTCACCTCAGCCCTCCCTCCTACTGTGCCAGAAATCAGATGTCAGTACACTGGAGTAGGAACAGGGTGGAATCAGGGGGCTAGTACGTCCTCAAGGACCTGTTGATTAGTCTGCTGGCAGGGATAGTTGTGCATCTCGGGGTGGGGGTGGTAGGTTGGGGGGCTAAAAATAGCCCATTCGGGGAGGGGGAAGGAAGATCCTGTCTAATTCTGCCATTCTCCCCACCCCCCCATGCAGACCCACTGACCCCCTGATCCTGCCAACCCCCCTCCCCATAGACCTGGTAGCCCCCCCCCGCCCCGATTCTGTCCACCCTGATTTACAGATGTAGCTTCTAGCACTGACTGCAAGTCTGTTTGGAGGGGGGGAGTTGTTGATGGAATTGGAGAGGAGCCTTCCCCCTGATCCTGCTAACCACCCTCAATCTCACCCACCCCTCCCTCTAATTAACCTTAGATCAGGCTCCCATCATTGATTTAATTACAAGTTAGATCAGGTGGCCTTTTTTTTTTTAACCCAGTCTAACCAACCAAACTTCTAAGTATAACATCTGTAAATACCTATTGCATGCACTTTAGCTTAAAGGATAAATTCAAAGAAATGGTCTCAATTTATTTTCCAAATGTTCCAACTTATAGGAATTTCATTTCAAGGAAATTCATATTGAATACATTTATTTAAATATTTCAAAACTCCCCAGGCCAAATTTAATCTTGTATTTTTTTTTGTGAACACTGTTCCCAAAGCTTTTAAGAACAGGTTAGAGGAACAATTGCCTATGAAATTTTAGCCAGGCATGACCCTGCCTTAAGCAGGGTGTTGGACTAAATGACATCCTGAGTTCCTTCCCAGCTCTACTTTTCTGTGATTATTCTTTGGTTTGTTTGTTTGTTTTGTGGGGTTTTTTGTTTGTTTTTTTAAACAGAAGCTCCACAAATGGAGGGGGAAAAGCAGAAAAATATATCTGCATGCATGGGGTCTACTTCAATACACTCTATGTGGCACCTCATGTCGGTAAGCCATTTACATTTGATATACAAAAAGTACAATAGCTTAGCATTATTAATTACTGCCTTAAGCTATCTAAGACCTTAACTAGATGCTGTCTGATATCCAAAGGAACTTTTTTTTATTTAAAAAAAACCCCCAAAACCAAAAACACATCAACGCAAAGCCTGGTTGGCTGTCCTAGCAGAGAGAGAAAGAAGGGTGCTGCAAAGTTTTAAGTAGCTGTCAATCACCTAGCATAGTTTGTTATGCAGGCAACGCCTCACATCATTCAGCCGAAAATACTTTAATACTTTTTTGAAGACCATCTAATAGTGACAATTGTGGGGTTTGGGGTCATCTAACTTAAACAGGCAAATCAAAGCGATGAAAGCATTGCTCTTCTTCAGCTACCCTTCTTGGATACAAGGCAGGGTAGAGATGCATCTTTATGATGCATCTTTATAAACTAACTGAATCAGAGATGCATATATTTTTATGACCAAGATCTCACTTCATCAGATGCCTTCTACTTAACCTCAGACAAATACAGCAAATTACACTAGTGACAATTGCCCAAAAATAACTCTCCATGAAGCAGAGTGGTAAAGGCAGATTTTTGGGGGTGAATGACTTATTTGGAATTACTTGTAGTTTCAAGGGGGTGTCTACAAAACTTAGACCTAGCACTAACCTTGAATTGCTAGGGATATACACTTTCCTGAATGCTTTTTCTGTTGATGATTCTTGCATCTCTGAATTAGTTAGTCTATAAGATGACATTTTTCTGTGTTTGGGGCTAAGTGTCCAGGCATGTTCCAGGAAGAGCTAAGCAGAGGGTTGCAGATAAAGGAATGGAAGGAAGATATTTTTCCTTTTATTGAATTTATAAAATAGGATTTACCCATGAGGTAAGAACTTCAACAAATAATATCAGAGTGATAATGGGCAAGTGGCAACTGAAGGAAATCAACTTAAGGATATTACCTAAAATAGATTTTGGATATGAATGCTGGAAAATCTGTAATATATTCCTTTTTCCTGTTTTACAGGCATGCAGACTAGTATGATTTTGGACTGTTAAACCACAAGAACAAAGTTCTCATTCTAAATTTATGTTGATTTTGTAATATCTCCAAGCAGTCAGATGGCTGAGTTCTTGAGCTTGCATAAAAAATATTCAAATTTTCATTCTTGCAGTAATGGTGAACTTTCTGCATAGCAAAGAACTACCTTTAATTTAAGAAAGATGTTAACTTTCTAAATATGTGAAAGAAAGTTAGGTTTTGTGACGGACTCTTCTTCCTGGTTGGGGAAGTTGTAAGGCAGTGCTACTCTGCAAATTGTGAGGCAGCAGCTTTCAAATATGCTGCACTTCTCTATGTGGAATACTTCCCAAAATGAAGCAAAATAGCTATGTTCATGTGATTCTATGGGGAGATTAATTGGTACGGTCACTCAGTATGCCTGGAGTGCAGTATGGATGCTGCCACATTGCTTCCGGTTCTTGAGAGAGCCTGGACAGGGTACATGTAAGTTCCACTCCCTGGTTTGGCAGGTTTGCAGTAGAAACATGCCATTACTGTTCCTTTGTACACACTTCTGTGAAAAATAGTGTGTAACCTGGCCTTGAGTTAAATGTCCATTTCAACATAACTTACAGCTGAGCAAGTAAGGAAAGAATATGCAAATGTTTAGAGATCTTTTTTGAAGAAAGTGCTTCTATGATTTGCCTACACTATAATTTGTCCATATTTTCCAACATCTTTCTACTTGTTGCAAAGTCATTCTGCTTTAGAAACTAACAGTATTTATTTAGTGGCTTGCTAAGGTTTACTCAGAACTTCAGTTCATAAGTTATCATTAATCATCTGATGCTGACACACTGTCAAATAAAAGAGGGTAATAAACAACATGGAAGTCACTGAACCTAATCACAAAGTGTTGCTTTTATAAAAACACTTTTACAAAATAAAAATTAAGCTTCAGGGAAAAATCACTGCGAAGATCGGAATGGATGATATCTCAGCAACATTTTATTACAGTAGCACAGTTAAATCTAGTTTACTGGCATTGCAGCAGAATAAAATAAATCAGTTTTAGTTTTGCCTGAAAGGTTCTAATTGTCCTTTTGGACACGTACCTGTAGATTCAGGTAATATTAGAAGGAATTTCCCTCACAAAGGCAATATACAAAAATAAATAAAGAAAATAATTAAATTTAAAATGACTCCAGAGTAATTAGATTCTAGACATGGGGGGAGAAAAATATAGGTTGGTTAAATTATTCCATGTTTAGAATCTTTCTTGGAGGGTTGTCTTAAATTCATTCCCCCCACTGCTGTAGTGCAGCAAGCAGTGGCAGTGGGACAGGTGGTGGTTGGACAGGCAGCTGGGAAATCAAGTTGTGTCATCCCTCCTCCCCCCCAACCATGGCTTACCTTCAGCCCTTGCTCCAGCTGGTGCCCTACTCTGGCTGGGGGCAGGGAGTGTAGAGCACAGGGTAGCTCCATCCTCAGCGCAGCCTCACAGTAGCTGTTGTGGCAGTGGTAGCTTCAGCCCCAGCTCCAGAGCTGGGGCCTGAGGTACCTGTACCACTGTGGCTAGACTGGAGCTGGAGGTAGCATGTGCTCCCTGACCCCAGCCAGAGTGGGGCACCAGGTAGAGCTGCAAATGGTAGGAAAGGGGGTGGGAGCAAAGGCAATTGGGGGAAGCAGAAACTGTGGTGGTAAGTGCTGGCAGGGCGGGGAAGCAGCTGCAGCTCCAAGCCTGGCGTTGGAACCACAGCTGCTCCCCCTGCCTGCTCCTCAAATTTAGGATGGGGGAGGAAGAGGGGGAGAATCTTGTCTGTCTTGACTAAATATGATATCTGCATTAAAAAATGACTTAAGACTTAATTGTTTCTCTCCTTCAACTCCACAGTTCCAGAACAGTGCTAAATACAAATGGTTGGAATATTTTGGCTAATTTTTTTTTCTTCCCCCCCCCCCCACCAAAACAAGGGGTAGGGGGTAGTCCATTTTTTGTAGAAAAATCATTATCTATGGCAAGGGTTACCACAGTTTTTTATGCCACGGCCTGGCAAACAGAGATCCAGGAGTCACAGTCAACCATGGCCGAAATTTCCAGCCAGAAGACAGGTAAAGATACCCTCACCTGTGGGGTGGTGGGGTGGGCCAAACCCTCGATTGCTGCAGGCCCTGCAGAAGCAGACATGGCCTCTCCACTCGGCTCTGGGAGGCCGTGGTTTGCTAGCCCATGGCCACTTCGGGTGCGGACTGTGCTGCGGACCAGCAGCTGACCCAGGGCCTGGGGATTGAGAGCCCCTGGTCTATGGAAATGTTAATTTTGGTTAAAATTGAACTTTTTATGTGTTTTAGAAACCAAATGTTTAAAAATGTAAAAGCCTCTCTTTTTTGCTCTTGGGTGTGATTTTAAAAGTCGTATGAAATTAAACTGGCTATAATTGAAGCTAAATGCAAAAAGGTAAAAACGGGTCCAGTTCAGTTCTTACACCAGTGTCTTGAGTAGATGGACCATAACTCTCTAGGGATAGCTGCTGCTGTAGGTACTATTACATTGCTTCACCATTAAGTGGGAGGGGAACTGAAAATAGCCTGTTTGCACTGAATGATCCCAGGATAGCAGTGGACATAAAACACTTACACTTGTGTGATTTACACCAGTGTAGTTTTAACCCTATTTTTAACATGAGTAGTACTATTCAGATGTTCCCTCTACATATATAGTCATAGGAAGAACAGTCCTTGTTTTATCTAAATTATTCTGAAGACAAGAAAAATAATGTTTTTGTTGACCTGTAACAGGCTAACATCTTCAGTGGCATTTTAAAGCCTACAAAAGCATCCCAAAGTCCCTTTATTTCAGGTTTCCTCTGGGAACAGACTCCCCTTCACTCACCTGCCAAAACTTGATGTTCCTTAGTTCTTGAAGAGGGGGATGCCCCAGGGCTTACCAGATGAGATCTATGTTCTCACTCACCAAGATGAGGAGCTTTAGCCTTAAGGGCTAACTGCACGCTCCAACCTCCCCTTAACATGCCCCATGTCTCACAGGTGTTAGCTCTGTGCCTTTGGGGCTTCAACCTACTCAGCTTCTAACCCCTTTCTCTCCCGCCAGCCTAGACTCACTAGATAGGGCCAGGCTCTGAGGCTCTGAGCCCTTAATGTGCTCTGGGCTTGTGGCCCAATACAATTTTCCCGGACTCTCTGTTGGGGCTTTGGCCTACCCAGCCTAATCCCCTTTTTACATAGCTAGACCCTTTAGCCCAGACCTACTCTGTCAGACCCGACTTTAAGGCCCAACCCCAAACTGGGCCTCTGGCCCTTGTCTGCTGCTCCCTTATGGCACTGGGTTCTCCAGCCCCTCTGCAGCTGTGCCCTGTGGATGCTGAGGTCTCCATCTCCCCTACAGCCTCAGCTACAAACCACTGTATTACAAATGAAACATAAACAGCAAGCCCCTGGGCTATAACAAAATAAAGGTGAAGAAGGTAATCTGCCTATTTACAGTTCTGTGGCTCTGCCTCTGCATCCCACTGCCTGCTGTTCTCACTTGAAGACCTGTCGCAACTTCTCTGAGCGTTCTCAGGAGTCCACCCTCTCAGCTGGCCACCCCCAGGCCAACTCAGACCGGGGTTTATATAGCTCTGGCCTGAGCTCTCTGTTACCAGAGTTGCCCATCACTTTTGAGGTGTGCTCATTTATTAGGGGTGCCTTTCTGGGGTCTCTGTAATTCTATCAATATGTTACTTGTGTTACTTGTGTTTCTCACCACTCGGCAAAGCTTGAACCAGTCAAGGTTCCCAGGTGTTTGTTGGAGCTTGCAGACAGGCAGAGTCCTGAGCAGGACCAGTGGAGGGATTCCAAGCAGAAAAGGAGTGGAACTGGTGAAGCTTTCTGTCCTGGTACTTGGACCCAAAACTTGAGCTTGGATAGGGGTTTTTATAGAAAACTAAAAATGGCTCAAGGGAGAAAATCCAGGTTTGTTTCTGGGTAAACAATGGCTCATATGTTGGATAATAGGAACTGATCACTCCTGGCTATGGGTGGCATACTCTGAGGGAGCTCACAATACAGACAGGCAGATTCAGTGTTTTGGGTACCAGTAAAGGAGTCATTACTAGAATTGGTCTGACTTGAATGCTGAGCTGGGTGTGTGCAGATGTGGGTTGATTAGCATTTGGAGCGGGATCCCCCATCATGCAGTACTCCCCTGCTTCTCTGGTCCCAGAATTCAGTGCAGTCCTTGCCTTGGAATCTCTGTTCTCCATCCTGAATGCTAATGAAGGTGCATGCCTGTCCCATTTCTGATTTAAATGAGTTGTCATCTGGTTCCATCTTGGATGCAAATGAGACCAGGGGAGTTGCTTTACTCTTTTCACCCTTGTCTGGAGGGCTTTAGATGCATCTCCCACTGCATCTTCCTTGTCGTTTTTAAGTCCCTCCTCTAATCAGTTCTTGTTCAGGCAGAGGTGAGGAGGGGTGAGTCTTTTGTGAGTCAGACAGGCAGTGTACTGTGCCAGGGTTCCCCAAGAACACAGAGCTGAGAGGTAATGTTTCTTCTAGGCATCTGATGCCCCAATCAGTGGACTAGCCAGTCAGGCTCTGCTTTTAACCCCAGCTCTGCCAGCCTGCTGTGCCCTGAAAGTTCTGTTCGTAAAGGAGCCACTATGCTTCCTAGTAACAGGGCTTGGGTTCCCTGTTGTATGACCCAGTGATTAAGAGGGCATGATTCAAAGTGACACAATCTAACTGAAAAATGAAGCAAATCATGTTTAGATAGAACTGAATAGAGAATGTGGCTCTCTGTAAGACAAGAGAGATGTTGCTCTTCTATCATCTTTAGAGACTAGAATTTATTCATATATTTTATCTGAATTGCATTTTTTTATTGCTACTGGAGGTTACTTTTAAAGGCATTAACTATGATATGACAGTTTTGAATAATTTGCTTTGGCTGTATAACACTTTAAATGACATTTTAAGTGTGGTGTTCATTAATACCAGTTGTATAAATCCTAGAAGGTTATATATCATCCTTATAATTAAAATTAATTTCTGAAGACTTTAAAAGGAATTGGTATCCATTATTCTCTTTGGCCATGGCATATATTAATAAAAGAGCACTATGAAAACATTTTGTAATTCAAGGTACATAGTTTACTAGTTCAGTTGTATTATCCTAATCATGAATCCATAGCATTTTTTTCAGTTACCAGCTGCCTAAATGAGACCTTTGTGTGTTTTATTCCTTTTGAATCCCTACTTTTCTTATAGCCTAGTTCTTTTCCTTCTATAGGACTACAGAATCATAAGGCTGGAAGACATCTCATGCATCTTCTAATCCAACTTGCTGCATTAACGTAGGATGTACTTTAAACCATTCTAGGCAGATGCTCATTCAGCCTTGTCTTGAAAACCCACAGTGAAAGGGATCCCACAAGTTCAATAGGGAGTTTGTTCCATTGTTCTATGGCTTCTATAGTTAAAAAAATTTTACCAAGATTTTTCTCTCCTAAATAAACTGCTTTGATACAGTTTAAACACTTTATCTCATGTCCTGCTTTGTGTAGTGAATGATAATTGTGGCTTTCCATCTCTCAATATTTGGAAGTCTGATATAAAAAGCTGCTAACATGCCCCCCATCCTAGTTTCCTTTCCTCCAAAGTAAACTTTTCCTTGTACAGTTTTCATTCCTTGAACAGTTTGCATTCCAAATCTTTTTATCATACTTATTTCTTACTTTTGAATCTTCTCCAAGTTCTCTACATCTTTCTTAAACTGCATTGCCTATAACTGGATACTACACACTGGGCACATCTACACATGCCCCTGACCACACAGTTCGTGCTGCACAGTCATTTAGTACTTGCTTTAGGAATTATTAAATGACTGTGCAGTACCCACTGGTACTGCACAGTCACAGGAGCACACGGGTCCTTTTCAACCCTACTCTGCAGTAGCAATGAGCTTACTGTGCAGTAGTGGTAGCTTCATGGTTAGTGCCTGCTGACACTGTCACCACAGTAATGAACTGCATCACCATAGCTCATTGCTATGGTGATGTAGAGTCTCATATAGATGCACCCACTGGCTAAAACCTCATTGCCACTGAACTGAGTGGTTGTATAACCTTCTGCATCTTGCACACTGTACTTCTATTAATATTCAAAAATGTGTTTACTTTCTACCACAGCACCACCTTGCCGGTGCTGAGTCTGTGATTCATAAAAACCCCCAGATTCTTCTGTGCAGTATTACTGTTTTAGCAAATTGCCCCCCATTCTGTATGGTTAGCACTTTATATGATTTTTTTTAAGTTCTTTTTTTTTATATATATAAAAAAAAATCATGCCTATCACATCAGCTTGCTCCAGACTTAAGTATGGAATTCTTAGCCATGGTGTGGCTATGAGAAGTGGTGAGACATTAGTATTTGGCTGAGTTTTCACTACTTGAATTAAGTTCCTCAATATGTTTGGCCATTTCTAGAAGCTGAGTACTCAGAATTGGTTAATCACTTGTACATGGAATAACAGTATCTTGTGATTAAATCCTGCTACTCCTGAGTTCTTGACAGTCATTATATCTGCTGTCACCTTCCAAGCTGAAGTACTTCAGACATGATAGTCAATATTAGTATTTGGAGCAAGCTTAGGTATTCTTTGGCATTCAATATTCTGTGTGGAATGTTCCTGGAAACCATGATATGGAAGATAACTTTGAACAAGTCCTAGCATCTCTTATTTCTCTGACTTGAAACCTGAGGCTGTTTTGGGGTTTTTTTTCTGAGAAGCAGTTGTTCAATTTCGCTCCTATACAGAGATAAAACTTGTAAAGTGTCAAAATGGTTCTAGGACCAGTACTGTGGCATATGCAAACATGTCTTTACAACTTACCAAAGCAGTGTGTGTTTTTACATGTGCTCGGGGGGGGGGGGGGGGGGGTGCTTTAATTAGAGTGGCTCTTGGGAGCTACTCTGATTCAAAGTATCTGTAGGATCTCTCATTCAGCATCCTGTGCTTCAAAATGAAGGCCAGGAGTGTTTTAACTAAAGCTCGTTTGACAAGAAGTATGGGGACACTGAATACATGAGATGCTCTGGCTGCTGAAGCGTGCTAATTGGCATGCTCCAGCAGACTTAATTAAATGCATCTGCTCGTACGCACTGTAATTACAGCAGATTGGAGCAGGCATCCTGCATGTCTACAGGCACACTGTATGTCTGTACTTCACACTGCAGTGTACTGAGAACCACTTGCATTAATTGGAAACGAGACATTTGCCCTGCTGAGAAGCAGGGTAAATTAGCCCACACAGGGTGCATCTACATGGAGACATTCACTGTGGAGTTGACTAACTAGCTCTTCAGTAAAATGTCACGGTCTATACATGAGGTGCTATTAGGACAGAGTAAACTAATTAATCCAATGTAGGCTTGTACTACCAAATGCAAGTAGTATAATACAGTGGAATTATGTACTACAACATTATGCTACAACACATGTGTAAATGCAGATGGGGCTGGCTGGGCACAAGAATGCTTTAGTGTGAGGACTGCCTGCTGGCTAGCCCCTGCACTGAAGCACTCTCGTGCCCAAGCCAACTCCTCAGTAGCACGTTGAGCCAGGTCAGAACAGCTCTAGGCTGGCAGGCTGACCCTGGGAGCAATAAACTCTGGTGTGAATTGCACCAGAATTTATTCAGCCATGTTAATTTCCCATGTAGACATGCCCACTGAGCGCTGTGCTGCCACAGCTAAACTGTTTCTGGTACCTGAGCTAGCTGTTTTATCACTATCTTGGGGTTTTTCTATGCTTTACCGTAGTATAAACATGCCCTGTATTGAACAGATTGTAGGTATTGTACTACTTGGAATTAAAGACTGGGGGGGGACCTTTTTTTTTTTTACTTAAATCAAAAAAGGCAATTTTTTTCTCCATTTAACATAGGTGGGAAAGCCCCTTGTCTTGAATTCAGCAGCTGTGGAGTGGCTGCTGCAGCTCCAAATTCAGCTCTGGCCTGAGGTCAGGGTTGGAATTGGAGCCATAACTGCTGCCCCCCCAACTGCCTACACCCCCCAGTGCCTCTGCTCTCTTCAGCTTCTATCCCCTGTACCCCCAGTTACCCTTCCAGCTCCAGTTCTGGTCTGGCAGGGCTTTATCTTGCTCCAGTTCAGGGCAAAGAGCATGTAATTGCTCTGGCCCCAGCCTGGCCTGGTAGAGGTGGTTTGGGGCAGGAAGGGGAGTAGGCAGGAGGAAGAGGCTGTCTTGGGTGGCAAGCCATGGGGGAGCAAGGCAGAAGGCAGGCACCAGAGAGTGAAGGCAAGGGGCATGGGGATTAGGTGCTGGAGTGCACAGAAATGGTAGGGGCAGGAAGCATGGGAGCAACTGGAAGGGGACGGGTAACAGGGGGCAAGGTGTAGAGAGGACAGAGCAGGGGTCATGTTGCTTAACTCCTACCACTACCTCCCTCACCACCTGCCACCCCTGCTCCCACAGCCTTGCCTCCTGCTACTGCTGAAACAGTGTGTGTAGTGAATTTAAGATGATCCTCCAATAATTAGATTTATCACTTATAATTTTCCATGTATATCATCTAATTACTGGGAGTCATCTTACATTCAGAATTGTCTCGGATTAGGGTAAATGTGCCATCTAAACTGTCAATCTATGCCATGCTAGGCTGTCTGTATAGTATATTGAACCATAATAAACACATTCTAATTTATTTTCCTTCTGATAAATGCTTATCATTTGAGCAATAAAGGTATTTGCATATTGAGCCAAATTCTCCATATTGTCTTTTGTTTCATTATAAACTGGGTTGCTCTTTGGACTCCCTGTCTCACTAGGAATGATTTATTTGAAAATTCAACTCTATTTTGGCCTACAGCACAGAAAGAGGAAACATTCATTAAGGTTACTAATGATAAAGTTCTGTTTTGGGCAATTTCTCAATACACGTCCTATTAGACAGCACTGTCATGTCTGATAGTCCAGAAAACACCACACTCAATATTATCTAGTAGGTAATTTCAGCCTATGGGCTTACTCTTTGCCAGAATCAAATACTATTGTCCTAGATAGATTACATTTATTATTTTGTGGGACTTTTTTTCAAGAACTAGTTTTATAGCTTATCATGATGCCCTTCAGTCATCTATTTCAGGTGCAGCGTTTTATATCAGCTTTGCCTGCATATGTCACAAAAAATCTTGGTATCATTTTTCATATTTCTATCCATAAAACCCAAGAAAGATTCCTTCATCTCTTTTACTTGTGACTTTTGTGTTTTGCTACCCAAACATCCTACCATATTTGATGGCTTTCTTTTATTATTCACAATATGAATAATTCAATAGATAGTATGCCTAAAGTTAAGCTTTTGATTTATAACACTTGAGATATAAAGGATCTAAGGACATGGATATGCAAACAAATTGCAGAGTTAACCAGGGAGGAGGGACTTTTGCTATATGTCAGCTGCTCTGCAATGATTGTTCATGTTACTCTTGAAAGCTATGCCATGGCAATTTAGTCGTGTTTCACTGTGGGTTAAACTACTGTGGACTTAGACTTACCATGGGGCAAGAGCAGGCACATGAGTAGTGACCACAAAGCAGTTGACATATAGTAAGTCCCCTCCTCCTTTTTTTATTCTCTGTAATTTGTTCATAGTATTAATTACAAAATAAGCAAACTAACCTAAGGCAGTAGTTAAGATTTCAGGTGTAGAGTTACACTGTATGTTATTGCATATTAAACTCAGAGCATAATTATATGTGGATTTTATTCCAGTTTTCTGAGGTTAATGCATAAGTGGTGGGGAGATATTTGCAGCTCTCTGAAATTTGTTAGACCTGCCACATTTTGTCATGACTGTCATTAGGAACTTAAAACATAATACTGCAGTACATTGGGCAGTCTAAGTGGTTCTGGATAAAAACTGACACGTTTTAAAAGCAAAAATTTGTGTAATCCAAACTAGCAAAATATTGGTAGCTAATTCACAAACAAGTTTTGCATTTGCTGCAGATGTCACAAAGTAGCTTTTGCTTTCATTTTCAGAAGACTCATGTTCCATCCCCCTTCTGACTGTTTATCCAGGGTCCTTATTGCAAGCTTTAAAACATCACTTTCCTTTAGCTATGGTGGGTTGAAAATCTTCTATCCAAACAGTTTTTAATGGAAAAAAGAGTTTTCAACTAATTCGGGCTATCTTTTTAAAAATCATTTATCTATAAAGCAAACCCTAGAAAATAAAAACGATTATGTTTTCAGACAGGTGACAAAATATTTCAGCTATAAAATAAAGTACATGCATATGGATATATTTATGGCACCTCATAGGATCTGGAGCTGGGCTATATCATGCCACCCTTCTCTTCAGTTGGAGACGAGCTGCTCATTTGGGCTTTATCTCCCATCTTCTGTCATGAATCAGGGAGACATAACCTGGCCAGAGAATTTAATATGTAGAAGAGAATGAGTGCATCAACCACAGCAAATGAAGCAATTACCAATCAACCATTTTGCCTTTTTTTTTCTGGAAAAATCAATTTTCCTTGGAAATTTTAATTAAAAATATGTTTTAAATGTCATCAGAAAAGAATTAATTTTCCAAACACCTTTGCATTAAGATCTAGCAGCATTCAAAAGAACATCAGCAATACCTCAGAACAGCAATACCTAAGTGTTTTGTTTCAGTGTTTCTTTTGGAAAAATCAGAAGAAAATATTTTGTTTGAGACTACAGTGACCCAAATCAAAGCACTCTGTTTTGAAATTGAATTAAAACACTTCAGGTCAATTTGATATTTTTCTGTATCTGCCTGATGTCATACCTCCGTTAGGGTTGTTCAGGAGTGCTTAACCTGGGTGCAGATAAGTACTTGTACACCTCTGGTTGCAAGATAATGGCCATAGGAGTATCTTGATATCAAAATCAATGTTCATATCAGTAGCTTAGACAAACCAAAAACTGAAATGACATGGAATTTGAACCCCAAGCTCCCAAATCACAAAAAAGTATCCTCAACAGGGCTATAGAGTACAAGGCAGGTACAATCACTATGATATGATGTGTTTTATATAAAATGAAATAATTCAATTCACCCAAATCAGTTTGATTAACTGAAAATTCTGGAATTGATTTCAACCCTTTTTTTGACAGAGGTGAGGGTACCAAACTGACAAATATTTATTGCATGGCCCTAGTTGATGTGGCTGCCCTTGGCTTTGACTCTGGTTTGGAATCTGCTGAGTGTACAAATGACCTAGGCTCAGGGAAGGGCAAAGATGTCTTAACCTTTAAGTTGCATGTATTCCAAGGACCACTGAGTTGTGCTATGCACATGGTTCAGTGGAGGAACTAGGCCCCTGTCCATCTGATTGTCAGGTTCTACCTAGTGTAGATCCTAATGTACAAGTGTATATTAATTATATTTAAATATAACAACAAACAATGTAAAGTGGGGAGATTGGTCTTGTAATAAATCAGAAAGAAAGCATTAACATTTCTGAATTTGGTGACTTGAGCACAGGGTTTCTCGCACCTAGAACAGCTGAAGGATTCTGTGTGCACTTAAATGAAACCTGGAGAAAGCACCAAGATAGACACACAGGGCACATCCAGATGATCGTGCATGTGCATTTCCCTGGGGACAAATAGCCATGACCTATAGTTGTGCCACTGCTACTTGTCTCTAGGGAACAGCCCTGCATGTGTGCCCTGGTGCATGTCAAATTGCTCTGGTGGGGTAGGGGAGGCTGGGGCCAGCACCTGAGCTGGCCCCAGCAGCCTTACCTGAGGTCGTGGGGGCCTCCCGGGGCTACAGCAGCAGTGATCTAGGTGTGTGGAGCATGACCAGCAGCTGGAGCATGGTTCTGGCCAGCCAGGCTCCTGTTTCAAGTGGCACAGACTGTAGCCATGTGTGCCACCCCACTTTTTTTAGACATTTTTTTGTTAGATACCAGGTTTTCCTGGTATCTAATTTTGGCCCCATGCTGTGAATATGCAGCACAGAGCACATGTTCATGTACAGTATGAACATCAAAAGCCTTTGAAATGTTACAAAGTGCATGTGCACACTCATCTGGTCACGCCCAGAGGAGCCAGTTCTTTTCCCTTGGAGGGTGGCAGTGAAAAAAATCTCACGGTGAAATTCAAGCAGAAAGAAGTAGGCCATGAAAGAGAGAGGAATTTTTTGTGAATGAGAGTTTGCAGAACTGGAAAGCAATATAGATAAGACACACCCATATATTACATATAAAAAAAAAACTTTCTCCCACAGAAAAGGAGGAAAGATGATTTCGCAAAACGGCTATTCATTATCTTTAAATAAATGACTGGATGCCAGTAACTTCAAGGGACTATAGAGAAAGTATAATTAAAAATGTAATAGGATACAGGACAAAAATTGATGTTTTGCCTGACGCCAACTCTTTGAGGAATTTCAACTAAAGATCTTTCTGACTGCGTTCTGACTCAACTCAAAACAGTTTTGTAGTTCATGAAGCAGCCACTGCTCTCATGGATCTGGACATATATCTTTTTGCGCCTCTTATTTTGATAAAATGTCACAACACTTTTATTGTTTTACACACATTTATGACTGTGTAGATTTTGAAGCAATCATCTGGAAGCAGGGAGACCCTTGTTTTAATCCTTTCTCTGAGCCAAACTTTTGGTGTGATCTTGAATAAATCACTCTACTTCCTCCCATCTGTGAAAGGGGAGTAGTACTGCTTAGAGATTCTGATGAGTGTCAGGAGATTTCAGTCATTTTTGATTGTCAAGAGCTTTTAAGATTCTGTGTTGCAAAGTACTATGCAAGGGCGGGGGGGGGGGAAGGGAAGAATATAAATATGGAAAAATGCAGGAGAGAGAATTAAGCTGTGAGTTAATGCTTGTAGTTTTCATCGGTAATATATCTGTGTTCTGTGTGGATGATATAAGAAAATCTTGTTTTAAACAGTTTGTTGAAGTGAGCATAATATGCATATATGTATTAGCTTGAATGATGAGAATATTTTTGATTCTGCATTATTGCACATTAAAGTAACATTTTAGAGATTGGTAATAAAGGCTTGAAGCCATCTACTTCTCAGCATCTGTTCAAAGTCAATATTATGTCAATGGTAGGAGATTAAATATAGCTTTCCAATTTGACATCATTTCAGGAATCCAAAATGAGCTGAATTATTAGTTTGTAACAAATTCAGTCATCCAGACCTGAGTCAATACTCTTACTTTATTTCTTCTTGTTCACGCTAAGCTTCCTTATTTGTTGTCTGGGAACAAGAAAAAAAATGGATACACAGAATGGTTCCCTAGTCTGTCCCAGTACAGGTCTTCTGCAACATAGCTGAAGGGTGTTTGTGCCTGAAAGCTAGCAATTAAAGAACTTTTTTTTGCAAAAATCTTGTTGGTTTAATAAAATATATTGCGTCTACCATGAGACCTGACTGTTTTTACAACATAGTTAGGGCATTCTGATGATGAGGTGCATGGGACCTTTTAATAACATATTTATCCTGTACTACAGATAGCTAGAGGTTTTAAGTGCTCTAGAAGTATTTGCAAGCATAAATGTATAGCACCGTAAAAAAACAACAACATCTTTAGCTTTTATGCTGCATCAAGTTTTTGTTTGGGAACATTTTAACACAAGTTTGATAGCCATAAATGGATTTTTACTGCTGTGTCTAAAGATGACAGAATAAATGTACACTCTTCGTAATTCTAAACTGCCATCTGTTTTTACTTTATATTTCCTGCTGGCTTTCATGGGTATTTTTGCTTGGCTTTATTTTTCAGAAAATAATAGTGAAATTCAATACAGGAAAAGTGAGGCTCTAATGTTTTAATTAAATATTCTACTTTCTATTATTTCACTTTCTTTCTTCCATCCTATAAATTTCTCAAGAGTCTCTTGACATAGACTGCTCTGAGTAGCTCATATTTTAATTTTAAAACTCCTACATTATGCTAATCACTTTGTAAATAAGCACCATTTACCAATGCAAAGCAATTATTGTTCTTAATATTAAAATTCCATTTCTCATTTACACGTATTATCTCTTGTATTTTTGAGAGTGAGAAATAAATCAGTTTGTGCCTATGTAAATCTAATTAGAGAATAAAACAGAGGGATCATTTTACAAATAAATGATGCTGAAAATTCAGCAAGGTAATTAAGGTAAACCAAATAAACAGTGCTTTAAATTAGTGTTAAACCCCAGCTTAATATAGTAGAAAAAATAATAAGTTAGTTTACTTAGCTTTTCTTGGACACAGTGGCTGCATCTATACGAGATGCTGACTGCAGTAGCATCATGTGGCAAGAACCATGAGGCAAACCTACGGCCCAGGAGAAATAAGCTAGTTACTGTGAAGTAGTAATGAGCTACTGCGCAGTCAGCCTCACAAGGAAGCTGTGTGGGCACACTACTGTGCAGTAGCTCCACTTACCCAAATAATAAATGACTGTGCAGTATGCAAGTACTAAGTGACTGTGCAATAACTGCACAGTCAATGTCTTGTGTAGACATGGCCACTGATTTTAAAAAAGGGGGAAATTTAGTTGAAAATGCAGCTAATTTTTACAAGTGTTTCAATTGGATAAATTTCCTGTTGAAGGATGTCTTATGCCACACAAAACATTTACATATGGGAGGAAGGAGACAGCTGAGTTGGGCTGCAGGAGACATGTGTGTGTACACCAAAAATGATTCTGCTTAAATACATTTAAACCTACATCACATAAAATACGTTATATATTATATAGATATGAGAGAGAGAAAACGTATTTTATGTGATGTAGGTTTAAATGTATTTAAGCAGAATCATTTTTGTGTAGGATCCAGTACAAGAAAAGGAGGTAAAAAATGGCTTAAAGACATTTTTGTGCTTTCCCAATCTGGCAGGCAGACTTTGCTTTAATGCTCAGAAGAAGTTAAAACCTCAGGGTTCAGTTATTCATTGTAAAATTTGAACCTTTGGAAACCTTTGTCATGTGCTTTGGAAACTCCCAAGTGCTGAATTACCTGGCTTCACATTTTATGTAACCTTTTAAGATGTTGGATAAGACCTAAGCAGTTTTTGATACTGTATATTTTAGGTGATGACTACTTGGGTGGTGGGGGTGAGGCGGTTATATGTCTTTATTCCCTAACCTGAATTTCTTTTGACTCCTATCTTAGTTCTTTTGACTCCTATCTTAAATCCACTTCCCAGATGGCGAGACTTCTGACAGGTGGGAACACAGAGCACAGGCCACAGTTTTCTGCCTGGCCTGTATGCAGGTTGTGCAGGCAGAAAGGTAGGAATCACTAGGACTCTTTAATATGTATTGACTTCAGTTTTATGATTAAGACACAGCTGCTGAGGAGAATGTGGCCAGTTTTTCTAGCTTACTGTATTTTCTTTCTATGTTACATAAGAGAGACTCAGGTGACTTCAACAGTTCAGCCACATGAAATCATGACTTGCATGTAATGAATCATATTTTATCTATTCCAAATAAATGGACCCTCCCTCAAAAATTAAAACTAATATGCTTCTCTAAGTCATATTGCCAATGACTGAAGAAATACTAATGTGATCACAGTGAATGAAGAGGGATCTTGGAAACCACAAATCATTGGTTTAAATAAACAGTGAAATGTAAGCTTGGCTTAGCCTTAAACAAATCTTGAGATTTCTCTGCAGAAAGAATATGGAGAAGAGTTGAGGAGCCCTGATGGTATGTTCACTGCTTTTCCTACTTACAATTTCCTGCTTACACTACCCCTACCAAAGGGCAGGTAATGACTGTTAACATGGAATACTTGTACTATTATCTTTCCATCTTTAAAATGTAAAAAGGTTTCTTACTTTACAGAAGTACTGAGACAAAATCTTAATACAGTAAACTCTCTGGTAACCGGCACCTTACAAGCTGGTATGCTCTGTTAACCAGCATGCAGGCTTGTCTGGAAAAGTGAAACCAGAAGTGCCCACCATGGCACTTCCGATTTTTTTTTCCTCCAAGCCCCCATAGTCCAGGGCAAAGCAGCATGCACTGCCAAGCCCTCACAGCTCGGGGGCATAGCAGGCTGCATGGGGCCTGCCTCCCTGTTCTCCAGGGCCCACAGGGCCCGCGGGAGGAGCGGGAGAAGCAGTGGCCTGAACAGGCAAGGACACCTGTTCGGGCCGCTCAATTAACCAACATATTTTGTTATCTGGCATCCCCCATTCCCAAGGGATGTCGGATAACAGAGCTTTTACTGTGTTTGAAGAAAGAAATAAAACCTCAGAGGGATCATTTTATAAGAAAGAAATTACTGTTCAAGCATTTCTTGCCTGAATTGGTAGTATTATATTACAATAGCACCTAAAGACATCACCAATATTGAGTTGTGGGTGTTGGTGGGTGCTGTATGGACATATTAGTAAGACATGTTGCCTGACTGAAAGAGCTTGGAGTCTAAATGACAGGACTCACAACTGATGGCAAGGGAACAGAAACACGGGTGCAGTGACTTGCACAAGGTTATATATTACTAGTGTTGCTGAAGTGCAAGTCATCTATCCTATAGATGGATCCCACAATGCCTCCCATCAGAGCTGCTCTTTGTTAGTATATTGAAAAAGAGTACCAAACCTAACTGCGGGAATGGAATATTCTGCTGAATCCCTACCATACCTGACAGTCTGAGCCCAGAGATGTCATAGCTCCTAGATGTATGTGGGCATATAGACCCCACAGTTTCTAGTATCACTTGTTTAAAGTATGCCAGCTGTACGTAGATGTTTAGAAGAACTTTTAGCAACTCCTGTGGAATTTCCATAAAGAGTAACTATTAAGAAATAAAATGGCTGCTGAACTTTTAAAATAAGAACTACTTTGGAATGCTACTTTACAGAAGCCCATATTATCAGTCTGCCTACTTTCAACTGTATCTTTAGCATTTCTGTTTTCAGTGGACATATTGACAGTGGGTGCATCTACACAAGATGCTTAACTGCGCAGTAGCATAGTTTACTGTGCAGTAAGTATGCATGTCTACACATGCACACACATATTGCACAGTAAAAATTGCTAATTGTGAGTAAATTTTGCTACCTGAAAATGCAAGTAGAAAATTTACTTGCAAGCAGTTACTGCACAGTAACATATATGTAGATGCCAACCAGGAACAAATTTGCCACACTAGGACACTCTCCCCCTGTGCAGGCCACAAGCTAGCTGTGCCAGTCTGCCTGCACCCTGGCACCAATGCCTGGCACTGTAGTGCCACACAGCTCTCAGGCCAATACCATCCATGCATGCCAGGTGCAGGGTCATGTCAGGCTTGCCAGCACCTGGGCCCAGCTGCAGGCAGCTCCTGGACACTACAGTTAGCTCCAACTGCCTGCAGCCCACCCCCAGCAGCCTGCCCAGAACCTGCAGGTGGTGTGGAGTATTGTCTCGCCATGCGGCTGCCAGTTCTGCAACATACCCCTATACTGGGCATTGCATGCAGCTGTCCAGGCCCAGCAGCACAAGGAAAATCATGTGGAACCCCAGTGGCCTCATTGCTAACATCACATGTGGCACTGCCACACTGACCGGTCATGCCCACACTCCTGCATTCAGCCTGACACCCCTCTTAGAAATGGGCATTGGAGTGCCCAACCCGCATGAACTCGCGCTGCACCTCCGCCTCAGCCCACAGTGCCATGAGGTTGCCAGTTTCCTCCTGAGACTAGTTATAGCCCTGGGAGGTACCCTTCTCTGAGAAAGCCCCTGCAGGAAGTGTGGGTGCGTGGACAGCCCCTCATCCCAGTCATCCAGGAGCCCCATGTCCCCTGAGCCTGGGTGTCATAGGCTTCATGGCAGCACAGGAGAGCAGCTGGCCTGCAGGAGGAGAAGGGAAGGGAGCAGGGTCTGGAGCCACAGCAGCAGGAGCCTGGCCAGTTCCCACCTGGGAACAGGAGAGGGTAGGCAGGCTGACTGCAGCCAGCAGCCAGTGGCCTGCCAGCCCCAAGGGAGCAAGTGGGGACAGGGGCCTTGGCTGGTGGCCACCTGGGCCCAGGTCTGTCTAGCCAACTTACCACAGTCCCTGGGCAGCCATGAGTGCCTGACTCCTGATCTGAGGCCAGGCAGCACACAGGACCCTGGTACAGAGCATCTTATCTCAGAAGTGTTGCAAACTCTACAGACAGCTTCTTTCTTATGGCTCTGAAGATTCTGCAGCAGTATGCAGGGGAGAAGCTACTAGTGGCAGCTGGGATACAGCCTCAGGGTCACTGTTGCCCACAGTAGGGCCCTGAAGAAGCACCAGCTCCATCAGAGGAGGACCCAGGACAGAACCATCCTCCTGAAATGGCTGCTGCTGGTGTCAGAGGACTGTCTGGTGGATGCGTGGGCTTGAAATATGGAGGACATCACCTGCATGGGACTAGACAGACTGGGAATTTCAGGTGTAGCTTCTGGTCCTGGAGGGTGAGCACATGGAGATCCTGCAGGAGCAGTCTGCACTCATGGCCATGGCAGTGGAGGCCGTAGAGGATGACCACTGCATGCTGGATACTGTCCTGGCCTTGGCAATCTCCTTCATGTCACCTGCTGTCCTGCTCCTGATCATAGCCCTGCCTAGCTCCTGACAGTTACCCGCTGGCCAGCAGCAGCCCCCCATGTGGGCCTGGGTTGAGGTCCAGCAGCACCTCCACTGGCCAGAAGACCCTGCCCTGGGTCTCCTGCTACCCAGCCCCAGCCTGGGCCCAGGCCTGCTGCTCAACCCATATCCATGTGAGCATGAAGTCAGAGTTGCCTGTGGTGGGGCCAGGACCGTACAGCCCTGGACACTGGCTTCTGGAGGGGGAGCTACCTGTGCCAGGGAACCACTGGCCACCATCGCCCCTGGGTGAGCCCTCCACCCACCAGGCTCACCACGGTGTGCACACCCACAGGGGAATGGTCAGAGGCCAGGGTGCTGGCTTCCTGTCCCTGGACTCTGCCCCCCTAAGGTACCTCCACCACATAGCCACCCACTCTGGGAGGGCATACACAGAACCACAGCACTTCACTTGTACATAATACCCACAGGGAAGAGGGTGTTTTTTGGTGGTGGGTGGTGGATGGGTTCTGTTGTTGAGGAGGGAGGGGAGAGTGGGGTCTGTTTCTTGTGAAGGCAATAGACTGTTTTCTGAGAACTGTCTGCAAGAGCATGGTGCTGGGAGTGAGCGGTGGGGTGGGGGGTCCATGGGCAGCTGTCCAGGTGGGCTACAGTGGGTAATACAGGAGGAGGTGGTTGGCCAGCGCTTCTCAGTGCCCTGGGCCCCATGGGTGGGTGTGCAGCACACCTGGGGACTTGGCAGCAGGGCCAGCACCATGGCCAATAGGCGCACCATGGTGCACCAAGAGCCTAGCCACTGGAGCCACTCCCCGCTGACAGAAGTCTTCAGAGCCTCTTCCTGGCCTACTGCTTCACCCTGCTGAGCAGCTCTCCTCAGCTCTTCTAAGCCCCACTCTTCTCTCCTCTCTGTCCCCAGTGCATCTCCCCCTGGGCTCCAGGGCTCTACCTCTGAAGTCTTCCGGACCTGACAGCTTGCAGTCTTCAATCAGGTCTGGGGGAGCTCTTCTCCCCCTCTCCTCAGGAAAGGGGTGTAATGTTATTTCTCTTGCTTCCTCCTGATTGGTGGATGGGCTGCACCAATCAAAACAGCAGGATCTCAAGCCTGGGACTCAACCCAAGCTCTGAAAGGCAAGCCTGCTACACTCGTGATAACTTGCTTGTCCAAAAACAGCCTCGGGAATTTTAATATATTAGATTCCCCCATGGGTGTGGGGTGAGGGTGGAAGAGGTATATGAAGAATTACCTTTTTATCCCCATTTATTTAACTTTGTTTCCTCCCTACCCCACAAATTCTCTGAAACAGCAAGCTCTTTCATATCACATTTACTCAAAAGGTATTGCTACTGTCTAATTCCCTCTGGCTGGAGAAGATGTACCATTTCTCTAATGATTCCCCAAATCCACAAAAGCACTCAAAAGGACTGAGGACACTAACAGGAGCAGGATTCCACCTAGCCGGCAGCTCGCTGCCAGCAGATCGGGGCAGGGGGCTGGGACCTGCCCCTTCTGTGCAGCTCTTTCCAAGCCTCATGCCTCAGTTTCCCAGTCCCTGCTCTGCAATGGCAATCATGGAGTTGGGAAAGTGATCTCCCTGCACGGGAAGAGTTTCTCATCCAGCCAGGAGCTTGCTGGGACCTGCCCCTGACTGGGACAGTTCCTGGCCAGGTTTGGGCTGTGTGGAGAAATCTGTAGATGCAGCTTGGAGGTGGTTGTAGACTGTTCCATTTTGGAGCAATCTCCCAGCCTTCACTTCACAATCACAGAGCAGGGCCTGGGAGCTCCCTGCTGCTGGGGCAGGGGGGTATTGTCCTCACCCAGGCTTCAGTGGTAGAGTCCATCCCAGTAGCAGGCAGCTCCCAGGGACAGGGAGCAATCTCCTACCCTCTGCCACCCAGCTGGCAGGGAGCATATTTGCTCCCAGTCGGCCATCTAGACATGCCTTATGCATCATAATTACTCAGCAGTTAATTTGCTACTTGCATTTGCAGATATTTACTACGTAGTAATTTGCTCTACTGAGCAGTCAAGTGTCTCGTGTAGACATGCCCGTTTTGTCCTAATATTAAACCCAAATTGCCTCTTCATCCTGTTCCAGTTGTACTTCCTTCTAGCAACATAAACCGTAATATCTTTTCTCTATATTTACAGCTAGCATATCCATGTACACAATCTGTATTTCCCCTCTTTGTCAGCTGTTTGCCAAGGTGTACTTACCGGGCCAAATCCATCTCTGACAGCCAAAATGTCCTATAAATGCAATTACAAATGTTGAAAAAGGAAAGAAGAGCAACAAAACAAAAGGACTAGTCATATTTGATTCATAGCTAAAGTTTAAAAGAACTATGTGGGGATAGATTCATTCATATAAAGTCCACTTATTTTGCTATATGAGTTAACAAGTTATGCTGAGATGAATCTGGTCCTGTAGTTACAGTTTGAATTCAGTGGGACTTCCAGTGGAGGAAGGTATTACTTATCATAAATAAATAAAGGTATTACTTATCATAAATAAAGATGGCAAAATTAGCTCATGTGACTTGTAAGCAGTGACCAGTGCAGAAGAACAACTGCAGTGAGGGGCGGACATGGAAAGTGAACTCAACAATCTGATCATAGGAAAGTATGACTGGAAAGTACTTCATGAGGTCATCTAGTCCAGCCACCTGCTCAAGGCAGAATCATTCTGGACTACACCATCCCAGTCAAGTGTCTGCATAATTTGCTATCCAGAAGTGGAGATTCCACAACCCGTCTAAGTAGCCTGTTCTAATGTTCTTGTTGCATATAAAAGCTGAATGTAATATGCTTTCCTGTTAATTACAGGGAGTAAAACAAAAATGTGGGTGAGTAAGATTTATGAATTCAGGAAGTTGGAAGCTTCTGAACCCATTGTTTTCCTTTCCCAAGACTTCTTAAAGTCAGATTAGGTTCTTTTATATTTTGAAACCAAGCTCTAAATAATGCTTCAGTGGCCAAGAAAAGCAATTCCTAACACCTTTGGAGAAGGACTCTGTTATAGGATGTTGCCTAGCAACACTCACCAGGAAAGTACTCAGCTTCACCTCTTGCAGATGTTCTCTCTAGAAGTGTTCTTTGCTTGAAAGAGTCAAGCTACAAATACTTATTGAAAACTATAATTTTGCTATGAAGTAGCAGTAATTAAGGTGTGGGTTTGTATTTATGTGGCTTTGTATTCATGCTAGTGTGACCATTAGGAATACTGTGTGTGTGTTTGAGTGCACACGCACACACATGTGAGTTCAGGAAGAATGGTGCAGAGCCTTTGAACCAAGGTCTTTTGGTATGAAGTATAGCTGTAACCACCATTGATTGTGGAGCTTAGAAGCAGAAGATTCCTCTCAATAGTGCAGTGGAAGGAAGGCTACACCAAGTTAAAAGCACCATATAATACTGTTCTGAACATTTTAGGGAAGTTTAAGTGTCCATTTATTGCAAATTTTCTTCTGGGAATGTATATCTTTTACATTGTTCCTTGCTGTTTTGTGGACTCTGCTTAAATACCCATGAGCTGCAGTCCTTCTTTTAGGCTAGGGACAGACATTCAAAAAGCCTAAGCTTGAATTGCAGGTTTAGTCTAACAGAGCAGGTTAGTCTAATATAGCTAGGCTAAATTGCTTTGTAACTGCACAGACATCCCAAACATGCAGGCACATGCCTGCAGTGGCTCAGACTAGAAGGTGGGGAGCACTAGAGCAGCCCTCCCCTCCCTTGCACAGTACTGAGCTGGGGGGGGGGGGCATGGCCAGGATACTCTGATTAGCCCAGCAGAGAATTGATAACAGTGTTTATTACCCCATTAAGAAAACAACAGAGGGACAATACTAGCTACCTGTCGATTATTCTGCCTGTTGGCTCAGCAGGGACCATAGCCAGCATTTGGTCTTCTAGCTAATACACAGACACCTCTCATTAAGGCAGAGGGGAGGCAGGGAATTTAGCAGGGAGTGGTGATGGTGCGGGGGAGAAGCAGCCCACAGTCTCTGCAGGACCTACAGCCAGGGAGCAGAGTGGAGGGGCCAGCCCACACAGCATCTTGGGATGTTGGGGGGTCTGGTTCATCTTAAATGAGCAAGGGGTCTGGGACAGACATTGCATAAACCAGTTTGACCCAAATCAGTTAAGTCTGATACTACACTCAACCAGGTTGACCTCAAACTGGTTTCAGCCATTTTCAAACTGGTTTATGTGCACTGAACATGTGCTCTGTTACAAGTTTAAACCAGCTTCTGATCACTTAAACCAGTTTACATGTAATGTCTGTCCCTAACCTTGAAGTTAGTTATGTTATGGTTATGAAGCTTTCTGAATATATATCAGAATTATTGATTCTTTAGGAAGATAGACTTGATCTGGAGTCTTTGCTTTTAAAGTAAGTCTATTTGTCTTGCAAAAATATTAAAAAAAAACAACAATGCACAGAAGAGAAATAAAAATAGTTGGAGGGTGAAACACAAGAAAGATGACTGCAAAGATAATCTTATAGGGCTGATGCCTGTCACATTAATCTCTGGGAAACACTATTAAAATTTATGGGGGTGCAAGGCATAATTTATACAGTGAAGATGCAGGCTGGAGGGTGTACATAAAATGGGTATTTAGGTTTTGTTCTTGTTGTTTTAAAAGGAGTAATATGGCATTAAAAAAACTTCTGCAAAAATTACCATCAGTGAAGAACGGTATCTGAGAATATATTAGATAAGGCATTTCTGTGTTATACTGCAATAATATAGAACTGGCAGTTCAGTCTGCTGCATGTAAGGAGAAACTTAAATGCCTTCTTTCTGTCTCTGCCATCTATAGAAAAATAATAGTGCCAGAAGAATAAAATGATAAGGGATTTATTTCTGTAACATAAGGAAGTTTGCCTCTGAATGCTATTTTCCTACCCAGCATTATTAATGAACGGTGATCAGAGTACTTACTGGGATTGTTGAGGGACAGTTATGGACATGTGATGTAAAATTTTTAGGAATAATTGATTTTTAAAATATTTTAATAATATTATCTTATCTCTGGTGGTCAAAAACAGTTTCCAAAACCAAGCCAAGAACTTGATATTGTCAAACAGATTCCTAGACACCTTTCTGATGATTTTCAAAGACTTAAGCACAATGATTAACACTGCCATATTTTTTTTAGAATGGCCAGTTTTGTAAAGCCATCACTTTATATGCAAACTGTACTGGCAACTGAAATCAAGTAGAATCTGAATACTAAATGTCTGTTGATTTTGATTACCATGTTGCACAGATAATTTTTGAAAAAGCAAGCTACTAAACGAGGAGGATCAACAGATAGTGTATGATGTTCCTCCTGCTTAGTGTTTGGTATGACACCTGGGCCACATCTACATGTGTGGTGGACTGCGCTGTTGTTACCATGCAGTCACTTTGTACTTGGATAAACTTATGCAAGTATAAAATGACTGCACAGTAACCAGCATTACTATGCAGTACCATTGCTCCACAGTTTTTTCCCCAATGTTACTGTGCAGTAGCAAAGAAAAACTACACAGTAGCTCGTTACTATTGCTCAGTAGCATCGTGTCACAGTTACGGCCTGGCAATGCTACTGTGTGGTAGCAATGAGCTATGATGTAGTAGCTTATTGCTGCTGCATTGTAGTGTCTCATGTAAGCACATCGCTGAAGTAGCAAATAATTCTTCTGTTGTCGTGGGTCACTTTCACCAGTTATTTTGCATATAAATTAGTACAATTTGCCTTATCTTCAGATATAAACAAAACTTGCCTGCTATAGTATTTACAGTTTTCTTTTAAAGTCTACGACAATGGTTTGCAACCTTTTTTTTTTAGACTCAAGGCACTCCTTGTTAGACTTAAGGTACACCTCCGTTAGATTCAAAGCACCCCTTGGAAAATGTCAGCTCTTAGTTTTCACTTGTTTTTTGAGTACAGAGCTATAATAAAGCAATTATTTTGTTCAACAAAACACAGAAAAACCACAACAGGTCAGAATGTTTTTAATACTATGGATTCCTATTTGAAATCTCTGGATTTATCTTGTGACTTTCATAGATTTCATAGACATTAGGGCTCGGAAGATCATCGAGTCCAGCCCCCTGCCCAAAGGGCAGAAAGTCAGCTGGGGTCATAGGATCCCAGCAAGATAAGCATCCAGTTTTCTCTTGAAGGTGTTCAATGTAAGCGCTTGAACCACCTCCGGTGGCAGGCTGTTCCAGTTCTTGGGGGCTCGGACAGTAAAGAAACTCTTCCTTATGTCCAGCCTGAAATGGTCTTGTAGTAGTTTATGACCATTCGACCTAGTCGTCATCCCTTGGGGCGCTCTGGTGAACAAACGTTCCCCCAGATACTGGTGGTCACCCCTGATAAACTTATAGGTGGCCATCAGATCCCCCCTGAGCCTGCGCTTTTCCAGGCTAAAGAGCCCCAGGGCTCTCAGCCTGTCATTGTAGGGTCTGCTTCCCTGACCTCTGATCATGCGCGTGGCTCTTCTCTGGACTCTCTCAAGCTTCTCCACATCCTTTTTGAATTGTGGAGCCCAAAACTGGATGTAGTACTCCAGCTGCAGCCTCACCAAGGCCGAGTACAAGGGGAGAATGACATCCCGGGATTTGCTTGAGAAGCATCTATGGATGCAAGCCAGCGTTTTGGTCACTTTACTAGCCACAGCATCGCATTGGAGGCTCATGTTCATCTTGTGGTCAATGATGACCCCCAAGTGTCTTTCTTCCATAGTGTTAGCCAGCGTAGCACTGCCGAGCCTATAAGGATGCTGCGGGTTTTTCTTCCCAAGGTGGAGAGCCTTGCATTTATCAGCATTGAACACCATCAGATTCTCATCCGCCCACTTGCTGAGCCTGTCCAGGTCAGCCTGGATCACCCGCCTGTCTTCTGGTGTGGATGCTTTGCCCCAAAGTTTGGTGTCATCGGCGAACTTGACCACACCGCTTCTGACTCCAGTGTCCACATCATTAATGAAGATGTTGAACAATATGGGTCCGAGGACAGATCCTTGGGGGATCCCACTGGTCACAGGACACCACGATGAATGACTTCCATCAATTACTACCCTCTGGGTCCGCCCACGGAGGCAATTTTCCAGCCAGTGGATTGTGGTGGACCCAAGGCGACAATTGGCCAGTTTCACCAAGAGGTGATCATGGGATACCAGATCGAAGGCTTTTTTGAAGTCAAGATATATGACATCAATCTCTTCTCCCTTGTTCAGGTGATAGGTCACCTGGTTGTAGAAGGAAATGAGATTGGTCAAGCAAGACCTACCCACGACAAACTCGTGCTGGCTATCCCTTAAGATGTTGGCGTCAGCCAGTCCATTAAGGATGGCCTCTTTAATAAACTTTTCTAAGACCTTCCCCCAGATAGAAGTCAGGCTAATGGGCCTATAGTTAGCTGGATCCACTTTCCTCCCTTTCTTGAAAATAGGCACCACATTGGCCTTCTTCCAGTCTTCGGGCACTACACCAGAGCACCAGGAGTTTTCAAAGATCCGTGCTAGAGACTGGGCTATGATGCTCGCCAGCTCCTTGAGTACCCTGGGGTGTAGATTGTCAGGGCCGGCTGACTTGAAGGTATCCAGCTTCTCAAGATCCTTCACGAGGTCAGCATTAATGGAGGGCAGGGAATCACCCTCACCCGGACTTCCCTGTCCTGTAGCGGGCATGGGCGTCCCATGGGACTGATGAAAGACCGATGCAAAGTACCCATTTAATAGGTTGGCTTTTTCCTTACTTTTCCACAACTCACAGTGCTAACATAGACAGTACCCCCAGCACTACTGAAAGGATTTTCAGGCACCCCATGACACCTTGGTTGAGAATCACTGGTCTAGGAGAACACTATTTCTGAGTGGTTTTGTGCTTAACCATGAGAAGAGAGACAGAATCCTAAAAACACCAGTTATATGCGAAGGTCCCTTAATAGAGTCAAAACCAGGTAGAAAGGATAACTCAGTTTGGAAGGAAAGGAATTGGAGAAAAGCCCTCCTTTTATAACAGCTGATAGTTTAACACAGGAGTAGTATAAATCCTGTTGCTTTTGTAATGGCCCAGAGAGTACAACAGATTGGATACTGTATTTCAGAAAAACTGAAAAATCAAGAAGTCTAAGGTCAAGTCATAAGGCACATGGAGGTTTTCCATTCCTGCAGTGAGAAGCTGTTTATCAACCTGTCTCTTCCTTCAGACAGTCAAGATTATGAAAGTATGGGCTGAGGATAGCTTGCTGGACATTATGTAGTTATATCTCTGAATGGCGCAAGAGGGTTCAGGAATAGATTTCTCCAAACAAATGTAGTTTATGGCTGGAACTATTGAGAGAGAAGGAGGAAAGGTTCTGGGCTATCTGATTAGATCAGGGACGGACAATTATTTTGGGCAGAGGGCCACTTACTAAGTTTCGGCAAGCCATCGAAGGCCGCATGACAGGCAGCTCAGGGCAGATTAATATTAATTTTCTAAATTTTTTAGGGGCCTCGGGAGGAGGGCGGTCAGGAAATGCCACTAATATATATATATTATGCACCCACCTCATGAAATCTGGGGAGTATGTGCCCCCTACGCCCCCAGGAGTGCATGCAGTGGCAGAGAGCCAGCCCCCTTCTGCCCC
Source organism: Alligator mississippiensis (assembly GCF_030867095.1). NCBI lineage: Eukaryota > Metazoa > Chordata > Crocodylia > Alligatoridae > Alligator > Alligator mississippiensis. The sequence continues at coordinate 74,021,081 of NC_081826.1, forward strand.
CAGACAAGCCACCTGCGGCCCTGTCCTGCTCCCCACTTGGGCCTCGAGGCGGCACTTGGCCCCAGGCCCCAAAACCCTTGTACTGCCCGAGCTGGGCAGGAGCCAACTCCCTCTCTCCCTCACTATGGGGGGCTTTAGTTCCCCACTTCCCTGCCCAGGCTTACCTGTGGGAGCTGCTCTCCAGGCTCTCCACATGCACATGGCACCCCCTGCCTGACCGCCCTCCTCCCGCTCCCCCAGCCCCTTGCATGCTGGAACTCTGCCAGCCAGCAAGGGGACACCCACCTTAATCTGTATTTTTTCTCTTTTGAAGGAGAAAACTTTTTTCCACATTTTTCCATCGTAAGTGGAAAACCCAGATCCCTGAAGATGACTGTTACCAGAACTTCTGGAAGTAGAGAGAAGCAGCCTCAGCTTACCAGAACTCAGTACACCAATATTTTCCTGGCAGCTCTACTACTATCATCCCTGACTTGGTCAACACCCCTTTATTCCCCTTTATTTAGATCCTTTTCTAGACTGCTTCACTCTGTTCTCAGAATGTGTACATAATATTTCTATTTCTTCTTTGATTCATTAGCAAGATGAATTTGAAAGAATGACTAAACAAATAAGAGATTCTGAATAGCTTTTCAGAATCTGAAAAACAGGAAATAAGAAAGTTCTCAAATACAGCTATTGAATAAAAGACAGTGTGGGAGTACTTAGAGAAAATGGAACACATTCATATCAACCACATCAGACCATATAAACCCTAGGGTATTGGCAAACAAAACTGATGTACTACTGATAATTAGTTTTTAAAAAGTCACTGAACATAAGGAAAGTACCAAATGTTCAAGTACTAGAATGTTAATAAAATACAGAGATAATCGGAAATTTTTCCCTTCTTTCATACAGTGCAAGGTTCAAACTTGTCACTTTTTTGCCCTTTGAAATTTAAACATCTAATTTTCCATCATGTATTGAGAATCTATTTTTTCCTGAGAGCCTAAATGATCACATGTACCTCTTTATTCCATATTCTACTGCATAATTGAATACTGCTGATCACAGTTCTGAAGATCATTTCACAAAAGTATATTATCCCAGACAGGACTATGTGCATTCCTTATCTGATACTACAGAAAAAAATTAAAAAGAAACCCCTCCCTTCTGTGCTAAGAGGATCCGCAATGGCAGGCAATCTCGATGGGAAGGATAATACAACCCTGGGCTCTTCTAGCTTTGCTGAATGATCTGGCCATGAAAATCCCAGGATCAGAGTGACTGCTCCTTCTCACCTACTTAGATTAAGTGCAATGTAGTAGATGGAACAATGGAGAGCTCTAGGAGGGGAGATGGGGCAATATTAATGAATCATGTGACAAAGAGCTGATGTATAAAAATCTTAAGAGTATTGATACCTAGTTCCAGATGTTGCCTAGTTCCAGATATGTATTATATGGTATAATGCTTTCAATTCAATAGGAACTATAGGAAGAACAACCAGGAAAGTACAGTGATTCCACAGATAAGAACATCTGATGCAAGCTAAAGAAGCCGGTAAAATCAAAGATCTTCTCTTCTGTTGTAAATCTTATTTTATTAGAGCTGAAGCTACCAGCTAAAAGGCTAATGATTCCTGATGAAAGAAACTCCCTGGCCTATAGATGTCTAGGGAAAAAAGATTCAGTGGAAGCTCTCTGGAGGAGTCTGAAGGAACTCAGCCTTCTCACACTGAGGGAACATTACGCCTTAGGGAAAAGGAGGCATGTGCATAAGCTGTTTGCAAACATTTAAAAATATTTTTTATTTTTACATAATCTATACTTTACCATAAAAGTTTGTTTGGTGCTTAATTGCCACGTATATTGTCATGGTGGGAACAGACTGTACATTAACAGGTTGTACATAAATTAGACATACTGAGATGATCACAGTTTATACATAAGTGACTCCAGCCCAGCACACAGCCAGAGGTAGAAAATGGTGCATTTTCTTTTGAGGTATTTGAGGTTGCTGGAGTGAGAAGGTACAGGAGAAGTCAGAGGTGTAGTTTTCCTGGTAACTCTAGGACAGTGAAAAGAAATTTCTCTATACACTGATATCAGAAGATGTGGGCAATGTTGTTTTGAAACTAAATCTGCTTACACTATTGCTTCTAACTTAGGCCAATGAAAATACAACTGCATATGGATGTGACTCGTGTTTCTGTCTTTTCTCCCTAAAATGAGATTTGACTTGTGTATATGAAGGCTTATATATTAGATTATATTGATATTAAGACTGGAAAGTAAATGCTTTAAACATCAAGAAAAATAGTTAGGGCTGGAAATTATGTTAACTGAAATTCTTTGTGCTTATGTCAGTTATGTTTTATAGGGAGAAACACTTTACATAATTCCTGAAAGCGCTCAAACCAGTCAATGCTATTTGGATAAACACAAACATAAATGCATGCACACACCCTGTTAGCAACAGGCAGAGCTGAGAAAGTTTGGTTTATATAGGTATGAAAAATGTCAATGTCATTATGTGAAGCTTGTCTAAGCCAGTGGTTCTCAACCTCTTTTGTACCAGGACACATTTGTAAACATCAGTGGTTAGGCCCGACTCAGTGGCCCTCACTCCCGACCCACTGTCCTCTGCCCCCAGGTCCTCAGTGTGGGGTAGGGGGGTGGGTGTGTGGGGCATGGGGGGCCCCCAAGCAGCCCCTCACAAGCTGGAATTCTGCCAGCCTGCAAGGGAAAAGCCATGGTTTCCCATATTTTTCTCCATTAAAGAAGAATCCATTTTTAAAGTTTGTTCGCAATCCTTTCATATATTCCCTTTCATATATTCTTGCAACCCACCTTGGGTGGCGACCCACGGGCTGAGAAGCACTAGTCTAGACTTTCTGAAGCTTTTGACTAGAAGTCATGATAAGTTCCTTTTAAAAAAACATAAAGTTTTTCTTACTTCTGGTTAGATTATAAATACAAAGAGGAGACCTATTTTACTACTTCAGTTCTTCACTAAAAATGGGGACTACAGAGGGCATAAATAAAAAATATATTATAAATATTATATCAATATAAATGACTAAAACAATAAAAATATTTTGAAGTTATTCCTCAAAAGAAAAGTTGTGTGAATTTTTCTTTTTGGGTAATATTTGCTCTAAGGCCCAGGGGATCAGATGTAGAGCTCAAAGGCAAGATTTGATATATTTATATGGCTTATTCACATTGTACAGAATCTCAGCTTGTATTTTAAAATTTCTAGCTGTTATAGCTCCAAAGAAAATCTTCCAGATACAAACCTATACAAAGTTGAGGCAGTATGAGCCTTTCTGTGTCTGCAGAAAGCTTGAATCTCAGCTCAGAGAGTCATGAACTCCTTTGTTTCCTATCAATTTTATTGGAGTAGCAATTAGAAAAGCACTTTAATGTCAATATTAACTATGATTAGCAGAGGAAATGGGGAAAGAAAATAAATAAACCAAGAGTAGAAGTAGGGGGAGAAGGAATTAGGAATTGCAACATGAAAATAAAAGCCTACCAAGAAGATTTAACATGAAAAAATTAAATGAGAGACTCAAAGACAAGAAAGAAGAAAAAAGGAGAAACAGGGTAGGGCCAGGGTAGAAATGACTGTAGCCTGAGATAGGAGTACATGTTTTCCAACTGAGTGATACTGAGTGGGGCATTCAAATATTTTAAAACAGTGTCCAAATAGTTAGCTACTATGTAAGAGGTAAAACTCTATCTTGATCTTTGTGCAAGTTTCCCGTTTCCATTGGAAGGTACTCTGTTATGAATGGATAGGGTTTATTGAGTCCTAAACATTTGCCCATAAATTGTAATAAAAATGAAATTGTACTAAATGAGAACCAGTAGGGGCTCCATGTAATACTACACCTTAGGTGGTCACTATTTAATGGGGTTTATGGGGTTTTTGATTTCTAAACTTAATCACGCCTGTAAGTACATGAGGCAAGAGGGAAATGATATCGCTAGTGATGCAGACAAAGGGTTTGGCAGGATGGAAGTGAGTCTTATGTGATGGTCTCTGACAAGTAAATGAACTTTGACCCTTTTCCTACCTGCTAAGAGACTAAAAACCCTCTTGGTCACAGTTAACTGCAACTAAAGGAACAGGTGCCAGGCTACTAGCTATTAAGATCTTGGTGTCTGTAGTCACAGGGCAGGGTAGTAGGAGAAAGAAGAACTCTGGACTCCCTTCCTTTTAGAGAGTGCATAGCAATAGTAGCTGGAGAAAGGCAGGGGGAAATGACGTAATTGGCACCAAAGATTCTCCTAATTATCTGCCTGCAGATTCCCAAATTACCTGGAAAATGGGATGTGTACATAGCATGAATAAAACCTGAATAAGTATATGAAACCTGAAAGGATTTCAGAAAGCAAATAGAAACTATGAAAGAGTCTGAGAAGGTCAGAAGAAAAGAAGCAGAGAGAAACGCCAGGGTGGAGGGGAGACAAAGAACCAGAAAAACTATGGGAGAGGAGGTTACTAAAGATACAATGGTATTAAGCTAGCAATTATAACAGCTATTATATTTACTCCCAAGTGCTAGCCTATATGCTAAGGAGTGATTCTTAAGGATGCTGTAGAGATTTGGTTGTAGAAATTGAAATGTATAGTTCCCTTTGCATGTCAGCTTTAGAATGGATGTCAGCAATCAATCTTTTTGCGGAAGGTCTGGCCTCAGACTGCTTGGAGCTAGCTAGAGTTTGGGATTTGTTTGCAGGACTGCCTGCCCTAATTAGGATTTCCTGTTGCTCAGGGCGCTGTTCATGAAGAATGTGCATTTGTGCTTAGTGCACATAGGAGTTCTAATTAATTTAGTACGTAACATAAAACATTGGACAAGAAAAGCCAGATTTGTATTAATTGGCTTGTTTGTGAAAAATGGCATATTAGTGTAAGTCTCTTGAATGTGAACATTATTATGCATGTCAGTTCCAATATTAAGAGTCTTACAGGGCACTACAGGAATACATTCTTGTCAGTTCACATGAAGACCCAAACTTTCACTTATTTAATAGGGAAGTAATTGACTGATGCAAAGACTAGTGCATAGAAAATAGACTTAATTTAGTACCTTATTTGCTGTTCCAAGTGAATATTATTAATCAGTCATCCTCTTGAGTTATTTCCTCTGCTAGAAAACTAATGGGCTGCTGCAAAGGATGAATATAGACAGACAAAGAGAGCTGAAGGAGCACAAGAAGAATGCTTTTATTCAAACTGCCCTACACTGATTAAAGATGTGTGTGCTTGGCTGTAATGAAACTGAAAATCATTCCCTATGTCATTAATACGGAAAAATTACCAGCTTCAGTAATACATGCATGTATTCAAAAGGCCACTGCACTTTTAGAGACCTATTAATGACTTCTGAAGGCTATTTAAATTCTATCCTATGTAAAGAAAAAGTCCAACATTTTCTTTCTCTTTTTCTCCATACTTAAAGAAATTTACATGACAAATGGAACTTTATTTCCAAAGCACTTATCTGCTTTCACTGCTTGTTCCTAAATTTTTACTTACATTATCAGAGAGAGTTTCAGATTCAGGCATGCATAGTTTGTACTTTAGCTTCTGGGCATCTATTTTCCCAAATGCAATCTTGGTAGCACTGTACACAGACTGTTTTTCTCTCCCTTTTCATGTTTTCATTTGCTATTTAAACTCAGTGTGCAAAATCTAGCTATCTAGTCTTAACTGTTTGCAGGTTCTCTTTCTCTCCTTGCCACAGTTGTAAGCCTAAGAGTTGCTTAAAATGAGATAATTTGGAAAGTAGGCAAACATAAATGAATCTAGAATTAAAACAGGAACTTGCCTAGCTTCCAGGTACTGAATTCTTATTATTATTTTGTGTCACTGACACTTTCATCTTTGATTATGCAACTGAGGTGTAACTTACATAAGCCCAAAGGTTGGTGGAAAATAAATCAAACTGCATTCAGTTTGTTCTCTCAGTCTCCACATTTATCTATTCTTCAATACAGATTAAATAATTTTAATTCACTTCTGCCCTTTCACTGAGACTAAATAGGAGCAACTTCTGCTGCACATGCAGGCAATAACATCTAGCTTTCACTAGGTCAGAGTGTCAAACATATGGCTCATGGAACCATATAATCCAATCCATGGGTCGCTGGATTGATCCCATGTGTCAGCCACAGTCCCACATGCTGCATGTGGTATGCAGGCTGGACTCGGTGCCTTGTGCCCTGCACATAGCACAGGGGGTTAGTCCGGAGTGTGCACTGCATGCATCACCCGTGATAAGTGGCTCTGTATGCTGCCTCCAGGGCCAGTCCAGACCAGGCTGTGTCAGAGCCGGTACACAGGGCCAATCAAGCAGAGTGCCACATGCAGTTCATGCCCCATACCAAGCTTCTGTGGGCCATTCAGGGAGTGCAGGTAGTCCAATCTGCTCACCATGGACAGCAGGCACTGGCCACAGAGCTTGCTGTACATGCAGCATGCAAGGTTGACACAGGGCACACTGACTGCATGAGGCACAGAGTCCAAGGCATGGGCAGCATGGGGTACTCCAGACTAGCACTGGGTCCTGTCCATGCTCCGCATACAGCACATAGTCTGTACTGGTTCCATGTGCCACATGCACAGTGAGCCCCACAGCTGGCATTGGCTGTGTGTAGTACACAGGCTGGACTTGGCACCATGGGCGTTGCACAGGAAATCATTCTGGGTCTGGCCTGCAAACCAGTCCAGCAACCCTCATCCAAGCCACAGGTCTGGATGAGTTTGACACCCTCGCACTAGATCAGGGGTGGACAAAATATGGCCCATGGGCTGGATGCAGCCCGCAAGGCCATTCTATCTGGCCCGTGGGGCCCCCAAAAAATGTAGAAAATTAATATTTCTCTGCCCTTGGTTCCTGTCAAAAATTACAGGAACCAAGGGCAGTAGGACCCAGGGGAAGCCTGGCAGGCTCCAACAACAGTGGGGCCCGGCCCCAGCCCAGGCTTCCGGCCTGAGAACAGGTGGCTGCCCTGCCAGAACCACAGGTAAGTGGGTGGCGGGGGAGAATGGCGGGGGGGGGACCCCGGGCAGGGAAGGAGCATGGGGGGAAGTGGCCCCTTCCCCACCCTGTGGCCAACGCCTTATGCTGCAGCTGCTCACAGCCCGCATGGGGATACTTATGCCTGCTCTGGACAGCCCTGTGCGGGCTGCAAGTAGCTGCAGCAGGGAGCACTGGCCATGGGGCAGGCAAGGGGCCGCTTTTCCCACCATGCTCAACTTTTCCCTGGGCTCCATCCCTGTGCAGAGAAAAGCAGCCCCTCACATGCCCCATGGCCAGTGCTCCCTGCGGCAGGTGCTCACAGCCCACGCAGACACAACGTGCGGCTGCAGTTTGGGGCACCGGGCATGGGGCAGGTGAGGGGCTGCTTCCCCCCCCCCACGCTTAGCACCACCTTGTAACCTGGCCCCACTGCTAGGCTGGCAGTGGGGACAGGTTACAAGCTGGTGCTGAGAGTTGGGAAGAGCGGCTCCTCGCTCACTGTGTGGCTCGTGCCCTGTGCTGCATCCACTCACAGTCCACCTGGGACTGCCTGTGCCTGCTCCAGACAGCCCCGCGTGGGCTGCAAGCACCTGCAGCAGGGAGCACCAGCCATGGCGAGGGGCTGTTTTTCCCTACGCTCAGCACCAGCTTCTTCCCTGCTGGCAAGCAGGGGGTCAGGGCTGTGCACTGCCCCCTGCCTGTACCACGGGGCTGGGGGGCACTGGGTGTGAGTGGATGGGAAGCCAGTGGGAGCACGGGGCCCACACTGGTGCCCCGGGGTCAGTGCCAGCGGGGCCCAGAGCCAGGTGGCAGGAGCACGGGGTCCCAGCTGGCAGGGGCTCTATGGAGCCAGGCCAGATCCCCCCTCTCCCTGCTGGTGCAGCTCAGCCCAGCTCCATGAATCACTGCCAGCCTGTGCCCCTCTTTGGGCCCCACTAGTGCTGGCCCTGGGATATTGGTCCCAAGACATTGGAACATTGGTCCCAAGATGGTGACCAGGGGCTGGGGCACCTGTCAAGGGGTAGGGCTACCCATGCAGCCCTCAACAGCCTGCCAAAACTTAGTAAGTGGCCTTCTGCCTGAAATAAGTGCCCGCCCCTGCACTAGATGGTTATCCAGCATGCATTTTAGTAGCAGTTGGAGGCCTTACTCAAGTATTGGAAACCCATTGTGTAAGGCACTATTCATGTATGGGGCCCTGACAGCCTGTTAATTCATAAGTGACCCTGAGGTTTGTGAGTAGGTGTCAAGGAGTTACAGCTATCCTGCCCTTCCCATATTGCTAAAAGAGAAAGGAGTACTGACTAGATTCCTGCAATGTAGGAGATAGGTCTTAGCATGGAAGGTTTGAGAGAAGGGGCTTTGATCTATTTTGGGCATATTGTTCTCAGTTGTTTCCTCTGTCTTTCAGATTCTATCTGAGCATGATACTTCTTAAGGGCAGGGGGACAGTGTCCATCACTTTGTATAGTGTCAATGTAAAGAAGAGATTGGTATCTATACCATACTTCTAGGGTGAGAGAGAATGCTGAGAAGAGGTATCCAGAAAACTTCAAATGGCAAAATATCAGTGAAAAAGGAATGTGAGAGTCAAGATTTTTTTTTAGGGTGACTGGACCAACTATGCATTTGGGAAACAGTTAGACAGGCTTTCAAATGCAAGACATTCTTCCTTAGGTCTTCTCTCTCTTAACGTCAACATCACTCTTACAAATTGAATAAGAAACACATTTTTGATGCATTTTTTTCTCTCTAAGGTACTAGTAGTCTGCTTCCTGTTTTTATTGATTATCCCACACAATAAAGAGTGGATATATCTATAGCCTGGCTTAAATCATGGGCCCAGCTCACTAATATCATTGCCTGATTGTGGCGGGGGTCACCATTCTCACACCCAGATTATGGCACACCCCCACCCCTGCCCCATGATTGACTGAGGGGGCAGGTTTAGGGCCAGGTTTAACTGCAGCAGCAGAGGCCTTCCTCCCAAAGCCTCTGATGGCTGCTGAAAAGTCCATAGAGCTTGGAGATGAGTAGGGGCAGGACTGTTTGCTCCTTTGGGTGGAAAAACTGGAGCACAGGGGGTTGGGGGCTCTGGGTGCTGTCTTGGCCTACTCGGTATGGGAAGGACTGCTTGCTTCTCTGCGCATGTGTTTTCTCCCCGGACCCCAACCCTTGGTGCCCCAATTTTCCCACTGGGAGGAGCAAACTGTCCCTCCCCTACCCTCTCTCCCCTGTGTACCTTTTATGACCTCTTTCCCCCTCCCCTGGGCTGCTAGGCTTTTGCTGTTGGCTGGGGAATGCTTTCCCCCGCCTGCAGCAGCCATCTTGTTGCATAAAATGCTATGATATGGCCACTTGCTGGGGCCAAAGGGTGACAATCCCAATGTGGATCAAAGTGGGCAAGAGTGCTCAAAAGCCCCCATGGCTCACCAAAAGCATCCAGGAACATCTCAGAGCTAAAAAGGAGGAGTACACCCAATGGAAGGGAGGGGCCATCACCAAGGAGGATTATACCTACATTGCTCAAGACTGCAGGGGGGCTGTCAGAAAGGCCAAGGCGGAGATGGAACTGGGACTAGTGACCCGGATCAAGGGTAACAAGAAGTCCTTTTTTTTAAATACATAGGGGGTAAAAAGAAGGTACCAGGTAACATAGAGCCTCTGCAGGATACGCTAGGAAATCTGGTGGTCACACCAGATGAAAAAGCTAACCTCTTTAACAATTTCTTTGCCTCCATCTTTTTGAGCAGGGACTGGGGCATCCCCCCCACCAGGATCCCTGATGGACCCAGGCGAGGCACTGCCAGGGCCAGGGTCAGTGAGAACTTAGTCAGGGAACTTCTGGTGGGAGTAGATGTGTACAAATCAGCAGGTCCTGATGATCTCCACCCCAGAGTGCTGAGGGAATTAGCAGAAGTCATTTCAGGACCCCTGGCACAGCTTTACGAGCACTCATGGTGCTCTGGCGATGTGCTGGAGGACTGGAAAAGCGCCAGTGTGGTCTCCATTTTCAAAAAAGGGAGGAAGGAGGACCCAGGAAACTACAGGCCCATTAGTCTTACCTCGGTCCTGGGGAAGCTCTTTGAGAAAATTATGCAGGAGCACATCTGTGAGGGGCAAGCAAGAGGGTGTATGCTTAGGGGCAACCAACATGGGTTCATTCGAGGCAGGTCCTGTCAGACCAACCTGGTGGCCTTCTACAACCAGGTCACTAAATCCTTAGACACAGGTGTTGTGGTGGACGTAGTCTTTCTGGACTTTAGGAGGGCCTTTAACACTGTCGTGGGAGAAAACTCCCTGGAGTTCGTTGTCTAGCTGCATAAGAACCAGGCAACACGGGTAAAGGTTTTAATGCAGTTTATTTGCTCGAGCAAATGACCATAAGCCAGCAAAGAGGCAAAATGGCCCCCACTAAAGGGTGGGGCATTCTTTTATACTTTTTACAACAAGGCAAGACTACAGGGTTAACAAAAAGGCAATACTCGGGGTGGCGCTTCACAAATTTTCATAACAGCATATTTCTGTTAAGCTGAACTAGCACTTTTTAAAAGCTGAAGTTAAACAGCGGTAACATTATGATATGTTAGCAAAAACTTGCACAGTAATAGATATTTCTTAAGGACATGATTACTGTACTTAGAACAATGGCTTCTTTGTCTTATGTGAACTATTTTATGTCAGGGTAATAGCTTCCTTGCCCATCACAACACTGTCTCTCACCCCATTCTCATTAGCAAATTAGGCGACTGTGGCATCAATGCCTACACAGTCAGATGGGTCACAAATTGGCTGGAGGGCCGCACCCAGAGAGTGGTGGTGGATGGGTCTTCTTTGACCTGGAGAGATGTGGCCAGTGGGGTCCCCCAGGGCTCGGTCCTCAGGCCCACACTGCTCAACATCTTCATCAGCGACTTGGACAAGGGGTTGAAAAGCACCTTGTTCAAATTCACAGATGACACTAAGATGTGGGGAGAAGTGGGCACGCTGGAGGAGAGAGACAGGCTGCAACTAAATCTAGACTGGTTACAGGGGTGGGTGGATGAGAACAGGATGGGCTTCAATACTGACAAGTGCAAGGTACTGCACATAGGGAGGAAGAACCAGCAGCACACATACAGGCTGGGGAACTCCCTTCTCATCAGTGCAGAGGCAGAAAAGGATCTTGGTGTCATTATTGATTCCAAAATGAACATGGGCTGCCAATGTAGAGACACAGTCATGAAGGCTAACTGCACCTTGTCATGCATCCACAGATTCATCACCAGCAGGTGCAAAGAGGTGATCCTCCCCCTTTATGCGACACTAGTCAGGCCACAGTTGGAGTCCTGTATCCAGTTCTGGGTGCCGCACTTCAGGAGGTATGTGGACAGCATTGAGAAGGTCCAGAGGAGGGCCACTCTCATGATCAGGGGGCAACAGGGCAGGCCCTACGAGCAGAGGCTATGGGACCTGAACCTGTTCAGCCTCCACAAGAGATGGCTGAGAGGGTGTCTGGTGGCCATCTACAAACTGGCCAAGGGGGACCAGCAGGCTATGGGAGAGTCCCTGTTCCCCCAAGCACTACCGGGAGTAACGAGGAATAACGGCCATAAGTTGATGGAGAGTAGATTCAGGCTAGATATCAGGAGGCACTACTTCACAGTCAGGGTGACTAGGATCTGGAACCAACTTCCAAGGGAAGTGGTGCTTGCTCCTACCCTGGAGGTCTTCAAGAGGAGGCTAGTTAATCACCTAGCCAGGGTTGTTTGACCCCAACATTCTTTCCTGCCCGTGGCAGGGGGTCGGACTTGATGATCTGCTCAGGTCCCTTCCGACCCTACCAACTATGAATTGCCATATCATGGCATTTCATTGCAAATTGCATTTTTCATGAAAATCGCTTAATTTTATTATTTTCACAAAAAATTTGAATTCACAATTTAAAGCAAGGCCAAGATCTAGCCAGCATTAAGCCCTAATCAACAGTGACCCCAAGGATCTGAATTAATCTTTTCACTTGGGGAGCCTTCTTATAAAGGTTGAATTTCTACAGCTTCAGATTGGGTTTGTTGAGCATGTGAAACATCATCTGTGAAAGCTGTAAATTCACAATGATGAATCTACCTTTTCAAAAAGGGGTGAGTCTCAGTTTACAAAGTGCTTAAGAAGAAAAAAGTAGCATGTCCAAAGATGAGAATTATATTGTATTTAGTGTTGGTCTCAGGGCCTAATTGAGCATTATTTAGTGTGCAGCAAACGTATTTATAAAGTAATGCAAATCTAAAGCTTTTCATTTATCTGAGGATAATCAACTGCCAAATGCCTTTAGGTTAATATCTTTTCCACATCTCTTACTTTGCACAATGACTCACCATATGCTGGCACATAGATAGTCCCATGACATTCTGAAGCTGAAATCAAGCAAATAAATCCTCCAGTCTGAACAAAACACACATTCTAATACACACTACATGCATATCTCATTCACCTCCCACAAACAGAACAGCTTGACAAAGATGTATGAAACAAAATACAACTCATTAATTTTTCTGATGCTAAATTCCCCTGAGTAAAACATTCTAAAGTCCAAATCAATGCTGGGAGGATTCATAGACTTGGAAGGGACCTCAGTTGGCCATTGAGTCCAACCCCCTCCCCTGGCAGGAAAGAAAAGTGTCACCAACCCTGGGGTCATGGGATCCCAGCCAGGTGCTTGTCCAGTCTCTTCTTGAAGACCCCCAAGCATGGGGCGAGCACCACTTCCCTTGGGAGCCCATTCCAGATTCTGGCAACCCTGACCATGAAGAACTTTTTCCTAATGTCCTACCTAAATCTTCTCTCCAATAGCTTATGGCCATTGTTCCTTGTCGTTCCAGGGGGTGCCCTGGTGAAAAGATCATCACCTACTTCATGTTGCTCTCCCCTTATGAATTTGTATGCAGCCACAAGGTCCCCTCTCAGCCTTCTCTTGGAGAGGCTGAAGAGGTTAAGGTCCCTTAACCTTTCCCTGCAGGCCTCTAATCAGGCAAGTGGCTCTTCTTTGGATCCTCTCCAAGTTGTCTGCATCCCACTTGAACTGCAGCGTCCAGAACTGGACACAGTACTCCAGCTGTGGTCTGACCAGTGCCACATAGAGAGGAAGAATTGCTTCCCTGGACCTGTTTGTGAAGTATCTATGGATGCATGACAAGGTGCGATTGGCTCTACCAACTGCTTCATCACATTGGTGACTCATGTTCATCTTGGAGTCAAGTGACTCCAAGCTCTTTTTCTGCCTCAGTGGACCTGAGACAGTTGCCCCCCCCAGCCTGTAGGTATGATGGCAGTTCTTCCTCCCTAGATGTAGCACCTTGCACTTGTCCTATTGAATTGCATCCTGTTGCTCTCTGCCCACTTCCCCAACCTGTCTAGGTTGGCCTGGGACTTGTTCCTCCTCTCCAGGGTGTTAGCTGCACTCCATAATTTTGTGTCGTCCGTGAATTTGGACAGGGTGCTTCCCACCCCCTCATCCACATCGTTGATGAAGATGTTGAACAGCACCGGCCCCAGAACTGAGCCCTGAGGGACTCCACTTCCCACATCTTTCCAGATTGACACCGACTTGTCCACTACCACCGTCTGAGTGTGACCCTTGAACCAATGCTACCCATTCTACCGTGTAATCATCCAAGGCAAATCCCCTCAGTTTATTTATACGGATAGTATGGGATACCTTGTCAAAGGCCTTCTTGAAGTCCAGATAGATAACATCCACTTTGACTCCTGCATCTAAACAATTGGTGGCCTTGTTGTAAAAGGAAACTAGGTTAGTCAGGTAGGACCTGCCTGCTAAAAACCCATGTTGGTTACCCCTCCACATCACATTAGCCAGTGGACTCCCACAGATGTGCTCCTTGATCATTTTTTCTATGATTTTCCCAGGGATAGAGGTAAGGCTGAATGGTCTATAGTTCCCCAGGTCATAGATTTTATAGACATTAGGGCTGGAAGAGACCACGGAAGATCGTCAAGTCCAGACCCCTGCCCCGGGGCAAGAAGTCAGCAAGGGTCCCAGCAAGATAAACATCCAAATTTCTCTTGAAGGTGTTCAGAGTAGGTGCTTGAGCCACCTCTGGCAGCAGTCTATTCCAGACCTTGGGCACTCAGACTGTAAATAAGTTCTTCCTTATGTCTAGCCTGAAACAGTCCTGAAGAAGTTTGTGACTGTTTGACCTTGTCATCCCCTGGGGCACTCTGGTGAACAGACATTCCCCCAGATCCTGGTAAGCACCCCTGATAAACTTATAGGCGGCCACCAGATCACCCCTGAGCCTGCACTTTTCCAGGCTGAAGAATTCCTTAGCTCCTCCTTCCTCCCCTTCTTAAAGATTGGGATGACTTTAGCCCTCTTCCAATCCTCTGGAACCTGACCTGAGCACCGTGAGCTCTCATATATCCTTGCCAGTGGATCAGCTATGACCCCTGCTAATTCCTTCATTACCCAGGGGTGGAGTCCCTCCAGTCCCGATTATTTGAATACATCCAGTCTCTCCAAGTGTCTTTTTACCGTGTCAGCACTGACTGTTGGTCAGTTGATGTTCTCTTTGTTGGTGTCTGTGACGTATGTTGAGGGTTTGTCTAGATTCCCATTTAAGAAAACAGGCAAAAAACTCATTGAAGAGCTCTGCCTTGTCCCTGCTATCCATCACTAAACCCCCTGCCCATCCTGTATGGGTCCCATGCTACCCCACACCCTCTTTTTGCTCCCAACATACCTAAAGAAGGACTTTTTATTGTCCTTAATCCCTGACGCTAGCCTGAGTTCTCTGAGGACTCTCTGTTCCTCTCAGGAGGGTGCTGAATTATTATTTTTTTTTACATATAATATTATTATTTGTATTTGAGATATGAAGATGGAAGATGAATACAATTTCAACCTGTATTATCTAGAATTAAATTATCCTGTTTTTTATTAACTCTATTCAATTTTAACAGAGGAGGACTTTACTGAATTTCCTTGCTGCCTGCTATTACAGAGCTGGTTTTATCCCTGTTTAAAAATGTACTTAGGTCAAAATGTCCAAAAAGTTACTCTTAAATGTAGAAATATTATTTTTACAAAGGACTGGAAGGAACACTTGGATTATAGAGTTCAATATTCTATAATTACAGACAGCTGTTTAATAGAGCTAAGTCCAGAAAGACCTGAAAGAATATATATTCTAGAGTCTGATAACTACAAGCACAAAATACCCCTAATACTCCATGGCAAACTAAGGATCTTTGACACAAAAAGAAAGAGCTTTGAGAAGTACAGTGTATTGCAGAAAGAGTGAAGGAAAGACGAGAGACACTGGTACCTTAAGCACCTGCCAAAACAAAGGACTTTTTAGGTAAAATACATCTGGATGATTCTAGGAAATGGACCACACCCCACACTGCAAAGGAAAGTTAAAAAACTCCCCTGGTCTGAGCCAATCTGACCAACACCAAAATGGCATAAGTAAGATATATCTACTGGTCACCTAAGATCAGTGATTCCCAAAGTGTGTGCTGGAAGAGTGGTGGAAGTGTGCCACAAAATGCCCCTGTGTGAGGAGGTAAATGCTCTCCTCCATCCAGCACCCTCTGGGGACTTCTGCCAATACTGTTGCCTTCCCCAACTCTTCCCTTCCCCCAAGCAGCTCCTGCACTCCCAACAGCCTACTTTGCTGTTTGTGGGTGGGCAGGCTTTGCAGTCCAGTTTGTCCCCTCCATTCCTCCCCTGCTTCTGCAGTTGACTAGAAGGACCATGCGGGTGGTCACTAACAAGTTGCAGGAGCAGCAGCCTTTGGAGTAAAGAGGAAGTAATAGTACTAGGAGGTAATAAGAACCTTCAGTAAAATACATCAGTTCAGAGAAAGTAGAGGTTAAAGTCAAGGTGGTAACAACTAGTCACAACTTTGATACAAAGTCAAATCCCTAAAATTTCATCCACATTATTTAAAAAATCAGTCTACCTTGTGTTTCATTTTGTGGAAATGTATTCAAGTCTCTTCTTTTTTTCTGTACAACACTTCTAAAAAATCACTTGCCTAAAGGTCTTTTTCAACAGTAGGACCACTGCATAGAAAGGACATACCCTTATTATAATTTAAACTGCGGATAAGCAGGATGCAATTTAAGTCAAAACAATTTCATTTTTAATTATTTGAAGTATACTTTTATGTTCACATGGTTAAAATAGGTTTCCTGAATAATGGTTTCAGGGAATTTGGCATCATTTTTCTCAGTCATAAGCAATCCTACTTGTAAGTAGCAGTCTTTATAGTTTCCTAACTGCAGAAGATATTGTAACAGGAAGCCTTTTAAGGAGAAAGTGCGGCAGCCCAATCTTGCTGACTGGCAAGCAGCTAAACAACCATTAGCTGCACTGCAACAAGTTGGCTGTGAGGCAGATTCCAGGCAGCCTAAGGGTAAAGGCTGCAGGAAAACAAGTTAAGCTCCAACAGGGGGGGACAGGCTAACTAACCATTAAGCCCAAGGAGAAACCCTTGTGCTTAATTTGAGAGTCAATTGATGGGAAGAGGGGGCAGTGCTCCAGGGCATATAAGCCCAGGACCAGAAGCTGGGAGATAAGAACCCAAAGTGGGGGGTAGGGCTTGACCCTTGGTGAATCAGGGACCCCCAGGTGCCTGAAAAGTAAAAAGTGCAGTCTTGCCTGGGTCTGGGACCCCATGAGGCTGATGGTGCTGAGAAGGGTGAAACCAGGGCCAGGGGGCCCAGAGCACCAGAAGGGTGTGACTGGGGCCAGGGGCCTGGAGAGCAACATACAGAAAAAGGCTAAGGCTGAGAAGCTGTCCCAGAACAAGTAGGCCATGGCTGGAGGCCTGCAGCCAGATAAACAGTGGAATAAAGCTAAGAAAGCAGAGGTTTGTACAGAAAGGCCCAGTATGTCATCAAAATAAAGCCTAAGAGGCATGGCTATGGCTACAGTAGATGCTGGAAGCCACAATTATTGTTCCTAAGGCAGCTTGTGCTCCAAGGAACAGAAAGGGCCAGGGGGCCACAACTCAAAGCAGCAAAACAGGTGCCAGCTAAGAATGAACACCACATGCCCCTGGAGGCTGGGAGTGTGGCAGCAGTGAGCTCCTGTAGATGGCCAGGGTGATTTCAGTGGCGGGGGTGGCAAGCGCCAACCAGCGGTTGGCAACCACCCACAGATGCCGCCAGCAGCGGCGGCCAGCACCAATCAGGGACCGTCCTCAGACACCACTGGTGGTGTTGGCAGCAGGGCGTGGTGAGCAGTGACCACCTGCAGGTGCCGCCAGCAGCATCAGTGGTACTTTTTGCAGGGGGTGCACTGCCAAGCTCAGCGGGTGCATGTGCACCCATGTGCACCCCTTACGCATTGCCAGTGCAGCTAAGCACTTGAGACAACAGGTAGCTGAGAGACTGAGGATAACTTTGGAGCCCTGGGGCAGCCTCCTGAAGTATTATTAAAGTCATGGAAGGCAAGGTAAAGTGAAAGGGGACCCCAAGGAGCCAGAGTGGGGCAGGAAGCACTTGGCCACCTCTGAGGCTTTGAAGTTGCTACAAATATTTTTGACTCCTGTGTTTTCCTAAGTTTTTAACAGTGTTTGGAACAAATTTCTTAAATTGTTATTCTTGGTTCATTTAGACAATTTATTTGGATTATCTCTTTGAATATTCAGTCAAAGTAGTCCAATGAAGTTTCTCTCTTCTCTAGTTCTTTATTTTTTTATTTTAACTACACTGCAAATATAATTTTACATTTCCCTTTTGAATGAATCTACATTTCTTAAAGCCTGGTGGAGGGAGTGTCATCACTAAGTTATCTCAGTTTTGTTGCAAGGTTTGTTTTCCCATTTTCCTCCTTAAAAGATCTATACCTGGGCCCTGCATAGACTAGGAAAATGAGGTGTTCTAAGAACATGTTAAATAATATGTGGTAATTAAATTAATTTTAATTAGTGCTTTGTACTTAATGTGGACAAAGTGGTACTTCTATTTCATTTTTTTTTTAAAGCTATCTAGTCGTGAGCATATGTCAAGGTATTGTACATTTGACCAGGGTCAGATAAAACATTTTAAATGCACTTAAGCATATTGGTTACTAACATTTTAACATGACTTAAATATATATTAGCTAATACACTATAAGACTTTTATCTTAAACCTCTTTCCCAGTAATATAAACTAACATAGAACAGTACTTTTCAACCAAAGTGGGAGGGTTCACAGAGGGTGTTATACAAATGTAACTACTGATATAAAGTTCCACCTTTTAGCAAAATAAACATCCCTTTGTAAATGAGGTCTGTATATGGCATATACATTGCTTATGCCAAAAAATAAAAAAAAGTAAAGGAGAAAGTCTTGAAAAAGGCTTGTTTTTTCCCCTAAGGTTTTGAGACATTGTACTGGTAATTGCACTTTTTGTTTTAAAAATTTGGTTACAAAGAGTTCAAACATTTTTACATCAGTTACAGAAGCTGAATGGTGCATATCAATGCTCCATTCTTTTAAATCATTCCAAATTATATTTTACTCTTAGAATCCAACCACTTGCAAATGTTGCATCACTTCAGAATTTTATATCACATCGGTGTCTACAAAATATCCTTCTCGCTTTGGGGCATATAGGGTGTTTATAGATGTGCTCCAGAAGGGTTGGGATGTGCTTTAATTACCACAGCTCTGAGATCCACGCTAATTAAAAGCACCCAGAGCATCACATGTATTGGCATCCCCAAGCTGAAAATTGGAGGCAGGATGCCTTGAACTGAAGGTTGTTGAACGAGCTTTAAAGTGCCCCACCACCATTTTTCAGTGCAGGGACACTGATAACATGACACTGAAGTTTGCTAGAGCGCAATAATTTCCATGCTCCAGCAGACTCGATTAATTGAATCTGCTCCGACACATTGGAATTACAGTACATTGGAGCAGCCTCCCTGGATGTGTATAGGAGTCCATAGAGATGATTACTTCCCTATTCTGATTTATCTCCACTGTCAGCTTATTAACACTCATTTTTTTTAATGCTACCACAAGTTGTTCTGTTCTATTCAGTTCACAGCAAACCCAGTTTCTTAATGTCATATTTTTCTCTCTCTTTTATCTGATGTCTTCAGAAAGACAGGTGGTACTTAAACAAGAGCTGCAAATTGAAATATAATGAAATTGTTTATTCTATAGCATTCCCTGAGCATAAAGTTTCAAAGCCATCTAAATCAGGCTAAATATCTTGCTTTGCCTTTTTTATAGGAGACCCTTCAGATTATAGTTTCTGTTTTGTTGTTTCAGGAGGACTTGATGTTGAAGATGACATTAACCATGTTAAAATTCAGTAGCCCTTTCCCCTTATTTGAAAGCTGGAGGATCCTCAGTCTGCTTTTTAGTTTGTTATGATATCCTATTCCTGGTCCTCTAAAGCCAAATACATCTACAGTGTGATTGTATGCATATGGGAGGTGAATTATGTGTAGTTTATGATGGGTGTGTATATGAATTTCAGTGAGAAGTACTATATTGGAAAGGAAACGTATTGTTCAGATTAGAATCAGTGGGTAGAATGGCTGGTACCTCCCGAGAGTGGGGGGGGCAACAGTTGTAGTTGTCAGCGAGTGGGGCCTGCCCACAGACGCCAGTGGCGGTGTCAGTGGTGGCGAGCGGGGACCACCCACAGATGCCAGTGGTGGCGGTGTGAAGCGAGGACTGTCTGCAGATGCCAACAGTGGTGTCAACAGCGGGGGGGGGGCGGAGCTGGGGGGTGGTGAGCAGCTAGCGGGGACTGCCTGCAGACACCGGCAGTGGCATCAGCAGTGGGGGTGGGGGTGGTGAGCGGTCAGTGGGGACCACCGGCGGTGATGTCAGCGGCAAGGTGGGGCAGGTGGCAAATGACAAGTGGTGACATTGGCAGCAAGTGGGGGTGTGGGTGGCAAGCAGCAACTTCCTGCAGCAGCCGGCAGCGGCTTTGGTGGCGGCCAGTCTCAGCGGAGACATGTGCCCCCCCCCCCCCCCACCACCATGCATTGCCTGTGCAGTGGGGGATAAAACAGTCTTCTCAAAATTATCTTTCTCTTTAAAAATTCTTTTTGACAGGATTATTCTATAGTAGTAGGCAGATTTTACTGTTAATGCACTAGGAATTCTTTTGTATGTACTAAACTCATAGAAAATATTACATAGTCAAATTTAGTGCATTTACTACAATACATTTTCCTTTCAATGTAAGGCATTTTTAACAGTTGTATATCTTAATCATTTAAGAGGTAGAAACAGACTATGTTTTATTTTGTTAGTTATTAAACTTTAGTACTGATGGAAATCATGCTATTAAATCCTTATACCTTATTGATATTCCTCTAGCACCCATCATAACCCTTAAGCAAGAATTAAAGAGGATAATTAAATTATTATTTAGTTTGAGTCAATAGGGAGAATCTTAAACTGCTTCATTTCTACATACACTTTGAATCAAGGGCAGAGAGATACATTTTGTTTTCTTTCTTGGAAAATGATTTGCTATCATCTCTGCTATGGCAGCTGCAGCAGCCATAAGGGTACTCAGGGCCTCCTGGCACAGCCCCCCCCCATGAGGCGAGGGGCAGCACTGCTCAGCCCTGGATCCTGGCACTACATGTGCCTTTGGACAGCTCGAGGCCACAAAGGCTGTCACCCAGGGCCCTGCACTGCTCACAGAGACTGCCTGTCACACCAGGCCAGGTCCTGCATGCACAAAAGCAGCCTGGCTTGATGGTGTGTGGGGCCTGTGCATGCAGAACCCAGCCTGGCATGACAGGCAGTACCTACAAGTGGGATGGGACCCAGAGCTGCCTGAAAGTGCACAGAACCACACCAAGCCCAGCTGGGCCCACACAATGTTGCACAGGCAGCATCGGGTGCCAGGCAGCCAGGGTTGAGCTCTGCCAGGAAGCCCCAATTGCCCAAATAGCTGCTGCTGCTGCTGGTGAGCTGTGGGCCATGCAAGGGGGCATGTGGGCCCTGAAGGGGGGCTGGGGTCCTGCAAGGGGGCATGTGGGCCCTGCAGGGGGGACAGTCCATGTGCTGTGGGGGGGGCTGTGCCCTGTGGGGGGGCAGAGGACCCACCTCTCCTGAGCAGCCCCCCCCACAATCCTCCCATACCACCCCCCATCCCTGTACACCCACCCACATCCCCGACACCCCTTCCTACCCCCCTCCTGCAAACCCCACATCCCCCCATCACATACCCATCATCCCCAGTTGCCAGACAGGATGAAACCCGTTGGCAGGAGCTGTGGCTGCAGGGGCAGCTATCCCCACATTCTAGTTAGTGAAAGGATCAGGGATCAGTGGTCTTTTGTTTTAATTGTGGAAGAACATGGATTTTGGGGTATTGTAAAGAGTGAATTTGGATTTTTTTTTATCAGAGATTTTGCAGTTTTTAAATAGGGAACACCAGAATTCCTGCTAGTGAGGCAAGTGGCAAGACCCAGGCAGAGAAGCCTGCTCAGGGCTGGCACCCGGGATCCAGCTGGAGGTTGCTGACCTCCTGGCTACTTGGGGCCAGGAGGACATGCTTTGACAATTCAAAGCAGGCCATGACACTGAGAACATCTTCTACATGATAGCTGCCCAGATGGTAGGGCGGCGGCACACATGGAAGTAGTGCCACACAAAGGCCAACTATGCAGCCACAGCCCACTGGCAGCTGGCCCAAAGATGCAAATAACTCTAATGGTTGTACAGTCCCCATCCAGGTCTGGCAGTCACACAGCCTTGGGGCCACATGCTGTTGCAGGTGGCAGCAGGTCATAGCCAGGCAGCAGCCCCCACTGCCAGACTGCTGCAGTGAGTAGAAGGTGCAGGGAACACTCAGGGCTGCTTCAGTAGTCCAGTTGGCACAAGGGCCAGATACCACTTGGCCAGGCCCCAGCAGCTCCTGTCTATTTGTAACATTTAATTACCATGGGTCCTAAGGCCCACCTGGCTGACTAGTAGCCCCTATTGTATGGGGGCTAACGGAAGAATGGAATGGTACAACAAAGTTCTGGGGACAACAAAGGCAACAAACAGGGTGGGAGTGTTGTGTGGGTCAAAGGGTCAAAACGTGAAAATGAGTGCTCCTGAGGGGGACACAGCACAGGTGCTAGCCCCAGGCTCTAGCTCCCCCTGGCTGCAGATCCTGGAGGAACTGGGCAGGGTTCTTTTGCCTCAAGTAGCACAACTTGCCCCACACCAAAGTGTATGTCCAGGGATGTGCACTGAGGCAAAAATCCCTGACTCAAATTCATGCCACTCATATTTGAGCTCCTGCAAGCACACATGGGTGCAAGTGCCCAAGGGTGTTAAAAGAAGGCAGTGGCCATAGTTCATAAGCCATTGTCAGGGGCCTGAGCCAGTCAAATTTGTATTAAACATTCTCTGAGAAAGTTGAATGACTCCAGTCCCACAGGAGATTTGTGCAGAAGAAACCTTGACTTCTGGATTCAAATTGATTTAGGCTTAAACTGGGTGCCAAGCTGGTCAGCTGTATCAAATCCTACCTCAGTGTGTGTATAGAAGTAGACCATTAAGATCACTACCTGGCCTCCAGATTTTAGAACTGGATGTTTTAATTCTATGAAGCATGAGAAATCTCCAGGGTTAAGAAGTGTCTGAGTATGAGTTTTCAGAATTGCAACTTTGATCTTAGGGCCCTACATTCCCATTTCAACCACTGCAGCCTTTTTTTGGATCTTGTCCCTTGTGTGAGTTTAGGTAAGCGACAACTTAATCGGCTGTAAAATTGTATTTGTCCATCCTTGAAAAACAAACTGAAAATAGTAAGCCAATTTAGTTGGTAAGGAATTGCAATGACTTCTTAATTGCTTTGCTGCTGGCTTGCCACTCCAGCTGCTATACTAAGTGACACTTAGTGGTGATCATTTAAAGTTTCAGTTACAACAGCAATATGGAATGTTCTGAGGCAGGTGGCACTTTGGCTTCCACAGAAAGGGACAAGTTGCTTGCAACATTTGACTTGTGAGCTATTCATGAAGCAGTTTGTGTGGTAAATAAAAAGTGTTGTCTGGAAGTTGAAATATTGAACTAAGACTTTGGAAATCAGGGTTCAACTCCCAATCTTGTCACCAACTTGCTGTGGGATGCTGGTGAAGTTGTATATCTGCTTCAACCCCCACCTGTAAAATAGTAGGGCTGGAACCAGTTAGTAAAATATGCATATATTGTGCCTAGAACACTAGGGCCTTCCTTGTGGAGCTTGTTGTGAGTCACATTTGCAGTAAGTCCATCAGGGGCTGTTAAACACTATATTTAGGGATATAGCCTACTCTGTTTGTTTAGGGATGGATCATTCCACAGAGTTTCTCATATTCTTCCTCTAAAGTATTCGGTATGTGTCACTCTCAGAGACCAGATACTAGACCTTTGGTCTGACCTGGAAAGGCAGTTATGTTCTTATTTTTTGCAATAGTAAATAACTGTGCCTCTGCAATAACATTTGATGGAGAATTTGATGGAATGATCAAATTTGATGGTTTAACAGCTGCTGCTGGATTTGTAGCAGGGCTCAGGATCCTTGCAAAGGCAGAATGGGAAAGTTTGCAGAAAGTTGTTGCTTGAAAGTGCATATGCATGATTTGACTGACTTCTGAGGCAGGAGTGGGGAGAGAACTCAGCCAGGCCCAGGGAAGGGAAGGAGCCCTGGGACCACAGAGCTCAGGGAAGAACCACCTTGTAGCGCTGCCTGTGAAGTGAACCTGCCCTTAGTGATGGGGAGAAAACAACCTGATATCCTTTTTCCCTCTGAGGCAGAGGGCCCTGTGTGGAGAAAAAAAGGGTAGTAAAGTAGGAGGACAGGGTATTGATCTGGGAAGGCGCTGGGGAGAGTTAACTGAGAACCAGCCTGGGGCCGGGCAGGTGATAAACTCAGGGTTGTTTCAGTTATCGGCACAAGGGGCCGTGTCTGGGAATTGGAGAAAGGTGCTTTTGGGGAATCTTTGCAGATACCAGAGACAGCTGGAGCAAAGGAGAGCATCTCTTCCACATGCAGGTTCTAACAGAGAGCAGGACTTTCTGAACCAGCAGCACCAGCCATGGTTATTGTGTTGCCAGTGTGAAGGAGAGCTGATGTCTTGTTAACCCTGTGTGCTCCTGCTCACTGGAATCTCAAGGTTTTAGGTGGGGAGTTGTACTGAAGGTATCTTTGATTCTATTTGTATAGTTAATTGATACCCGCCTTTGATAATTCAATTATTGATATCCTGTTCTGCTATTAACCTCATTCATATGTTGACTGTTTTGTAAATAATAAACTGTGTCAATAGTTAGACTGTATGTACTCCAGTGTGTGGGGAAAGCACAAGAAAGCACTCCATGGAGAGGTGGCCCCAGCCTTAGGGGCTGGGAGGTTGACCAAGGCTTTTTGACACCCCAGGACTCTGAATCTGGACATGGCGGCAGATAGCACCATGGCTAGGGTTATTGGAAAATCTGATGAGGGTTAGTGTTTTTTTTAAATCAGTTTAATAAAGAGTAATAGAACTTTAAGAGAATTAACTACCATCTTATCTCATTAAAGATTTGACTAAACAAGTGAAATGCAGCTTGTGAAAAAAAAAGAGTGATTTTTTTTTAAGGGCTTTCCTTGCTCTTTATTGGCCTTCTGCCAGAAATAGAAATTTGAGGATTTAGAATATGATTTGACTCCTTGGTGTCTAATTTACTTTCATGTTATTATTTCTTTTGTGAGCTCATAGAGGAAATTTTGAATTGTGTTGAAACGTATGTTGAAAATGGACAAGGTCAGTAAATTTAACAAATGTATTATAAATAATTTAAAAGTCTAGATATACTGATTGTGTAGTGTTGGAAACAAAAGGAAGATTTGTATGCCAGAAATCTCATAACCACTTTTCTTATTGTCTTATTTCTGAAATACCAATATAAAGTGCTTCTAAGATTTGAATTTGGCCCATACTTTAATGAAAAGTGTGAGTACTTATCTGTCTTCCTGCTTTCCATTGGCTGAGGGGGGAGAGGGGGAAATATCTGTGAGGGAAGAAGTGGGCACCACCAGTGACCTCCAGATATGCAAGTCAAAATGAAGGAAAGTGGGAAAAATCATGAACAAAGACTTGGGAAATGGAATCAAAAGGGGGGAAAAATCAGGGTTTGTGGGGTGGGACAGAATTGAAGGTTAGGGTCAGATTTAAGCAAAGAAGAATAGAGAGGGATATTTTATTTTCCCTTCAACTCTTGTTCTGTGGATAAAAGCTTCTGAGGAGCTTATTAACACTCAGAAACTGTGATTTAGAGACCCACTTACACAAAACATCGAGCTCTCATCTTGCATTTTTTGTTTCAAATTTTTGTGCACTGTATGTCCAACAGTTTCTTGAGCTTAAAGGTATTCTATGTAGAGGATTTGCAGAACATCCCCGCACATACAGAGAGAAATCATAGAGCTTATACGGTGAGTCAAGTGGAAAAACAACCAAGGTGGCAAAACATATTCTCTATTTTTATTAACTTGTTATTCCTGTACTGTCTAATTAGTTCTCAAATGGGTATGAGATTATTTTCTTCTAGTAACTGTTTGGGGTTTTTTTTCTTTAAGCTATATAGGGCCTGCTTTTGGATGGCCTCCCTTTAAAAGAAGAAAAATCATCAATTTTATTGTCTATATATCAAATATATACTGACTAAAGTTTTGCCCACCTACCTGTCTCTCACCTATTGTCTCCCATTCCCTTTGACCCTCACTGACATGCATTTGATTTGCATTTTCACAGACCTGCATTTTGCATATTGGCTTCCATTCCACCCAGGAGAGCACACAAAACACCACCAGACTCTCTCTATGCCTGAAGAAGGGTGTTTGTGCCAGAAAGCTTGCAAAGAACAATTTTTCCAATTATTTAGTTGGTCTAATAACAGATATCACATCTACCCGAAGAACCTTGTCTCACCAATCTGTCTGTTGTGTGTGAGTTGTAGAAGCCTTTTTATTTCTAACTTCAGTGGAAGCAAGAATGAATTCTTAGTATTATAAATGCCATGTTTTACTGTTTGTATGATATTTGGAAGTAGCAACATGCTAGATATAGGTTAGACCCCAACCCTCCAAATCCTTAGCTACTGCTTGACAGT
Source organism: Alligator mississippiensis (assembly GCF_030867095.1). Taxonomy (NCBI): domain Eukaryota; kingdom Metazoa; phylum Chordata; order Crocodylia; family Alligatoridae; genus Alligator; species Alligator mississippiensis. Next base: position 74,047,203 of record NC_081826.1, read on the forward strand.
CTCAGTGACTTAACACTTTTTTTTTGTAAATCCACATAGCAATCCAACTTGTAAATGAGTCTCTAATTGGCAGCCCTACCCCATCTAATGAAGCAGCTGACCACTGTTAGGGCCTCCTGATTGGCTACTAGGGAAAGGAGCCTTCCCATTTAGTTTCACCTTTGACAGCCGAATGTTTGTTGCGGTAAGTGTCTCTGATTCTGTGTGCTCTGGTTTTTCTGGCTTGTAACCATGTTGGCTTCATTTCTGGATGTTGGCTTCTTGGAAATTCCCCTTGGACCTGGTAACTTAATCTCTGACTTGACCTGTGATTTGGACTCTGGCTTTGGATTTCCTTTATGGATTTGGTCTCTGATTAGAACTCTGGTTTAGCCTGGAACTTAGACTCTAGCTTTTGGATTTCTTTCTCGGTTCAGGTAAAATGGATTCTAGTTCTTGCCCTTCCCCAGTGTCCTAAACCCTAGACAAGGCTGCCTATGCCCTGGTCCCTACAGTCATTTCTGTACAGGGCAAAAATGAGATCTACTGAACCTTCATTAGAGAAAGCCATAAGGGGACACATTTCTAGATAGCACATTGCCTGCCGATTAGGTGCATTCCTTTGAAGATATGGGAAACCTAGGTTTAAACTCTTGCTTTATATGATCCCTCTGTCACTCAAGCACATAAAATGTATCTTAGAAATGAGATTTTTTTCCTGGCAAACTATTTGTTAAAACTGAGGCACAGACATGCACATGTATGTTTCAACAAATCCAGAATTTTCTGACTAAAAAGCATTTTGCCAAAAATCCCTGGCCAGCAGTAACTCAATGGCAAACTCTGAAATTGTAATTCTGATCATACTCTTTGTTTATGGCATTGTCCATTTATTGGCTTTTTGTACATGTATATCTACCATGTTATACAACATAGTAGGATTTGCATGAGAGAAGCAGCCTGGGTATTTGGTTAACAATAAAGACTATCGTTACAGAAAATGAAATAAATTGAAATATGTTTGTGCTGTTGGGCTTTGTAGAACTACCAGAATAACATAACAGCATTCCTCAAGTGAAAAATGATATAAGCAAGACATCAAAATATTATTAAGAAACTTTAAGACATCAAAAGGACAGGAACAGCTTAACTGTAATTGCTGGTTTACTGGGGGGGATATAACTGCAGCCACAAGGTACTACTGCCTGCATTTCCACCAGGAAAGCAATTTTTCATAGTTGAGGTGCATTTCACTAGATGCCTGTGCAATTCCATTGGTGGAATAGTTCTGCAGTTGGGAATAACAGCAATTTCACAGCAAAGAGAAGATTACTTAAGTTTATACAGCTTATTGCACTGTAAAAGAGGTCTTCCCAGTAATGCAGAAATCTAATGACTGCAGATTCAGATAATTAGTGAGAAGAAATGTTTGCTTTCTGCTAAATTCTGTTTAATTCTCAACTCAGCCTGCAGTCACCCCATCCCTTCCACTCTCTCATCTGTGTTATATATTGTCAGACACCTACACTATAAATTCTCTAGGACCAAGGGTATTGATAGGTATTAGAGTGCTCAAAGATGTTTGTCTGGGGCTTCTGCATACTACCCCTGTGGAAATGATACTTGGTATTCTTTCCAAAGTGGTAAAATTAGTTCACACTTGTATCTCTGATATTTTTGCAAAGAGTATTAAAACAGTTGAGTATTGATTATTTCACTTTTTAACACAGCAAGATACTAGGGGCAAATTCTATTCCACCAATTAGCCATTTTCATGGACTTAAGTGCCTCCGTGTGGTTGTATTCTATCCTGTTTAAGTCCTGAAAATCCACTAATTCATCTTCTTTTGTAATACACAGTCATCTTACCCTTAATAATGAGTTACAATAAAGCAGTGAAGAAGGTAAAGGACCCACTTCTCTTCTGCATTAAGTGTTTTTGAAGACACAAGGAGGGTGGAATAGAATTGCTCTTAGATGTCCAAGTCCACTTAATGCACCTGACAAGTAGAATAGAATCTGTCCCTTGTTCTTGTTTCTTTGGCAAACTGCTACAATCATGTACAACCAGTTCACTTTTAGTATAAAATGCAGAGCCAGCGCACAGGAAGGTAAACAGGTGAATATAGTGGCGTGGGAAAAGGCTGTAGGATGTTCACTAGGAAGGAAAATGCTCCTGTGTTTATTTAAAAAGAAAACTTCCTCATTTATGCAATATTTGTATTTACCCTGCTCTCTCACCCTGTTAGTGTCATTAAGTTTAATTAGGGTCAGATAGTGCTCATATGCAGAAGTTGCATAACAGAAATTGGATGATTTATCCCTTCTTGCTACCTGCTTGAAGCCCCTGCTGAAGCCTGGAGGCAGCAAAATCCCTACTTTTACTAGTAAATTACCATCTGTGCCTGTCTGCAGCACCTGGGGAAGGCCAGGAGTGAACAACCAAGTCCCAGAGGAGAGGAAGGGGAGAAGGGATTTGGTGCAGGTTTGGAGTAAGAAATAAAGGTATCTGTAGAAAAGATAAGAGTTGTCTCTCAATGTCTGATTGGAAGGTGTTGGGAAATGATCAAGAGGAGGTAGAGGGATCAAAGGAGTGTATCCATTGGCACTCAACAGACTCTAGCAGTGTGGGCACAGAATGGCACCCTGTTTTTGACAGAATTCCAAATCTACCCATATGTCAAGTGCGTAAAGGGTATGTATGGATGTTTAGTTTGTTCTAGACTACTGGATAATCTTACTAGGGTTGGAGCATTGTAATCACAGTGGTCCATGAAATGTCTGAGACGCAAGGCTTTTCTCTGGTATCTTTTATCAAACCAACTGTATAGTTGGGAGAGCTGCACTGGACAAGTTTTTGAGAATCAGGTGCCTTTCCTCAGACTGAAGCCCGGATAATTTTAAACAAGTATGGTGCTACAGGATGGATGAGTGTGACTGAGAACTTGTACTATTAAAGAGGTAGGTTTACTGGCTATAAAGGACTTTGCTACCATACCAGCTATATTTGTTCCTGTCTTAAGTCTCCAGGATATATTAGCCACAGACATCTGAATATTTATGAAACCATCCTCTTGACTAGAAAGAAACATTGGTTGCCTGATGGTTTTCCCATACCAACAGAAATCCAGCTAGAGCCTTCTGTTAATTTTTCTCATTAATTGTGAAATATTAAATATATGACATTGGTATATGAAACTAAAATTTGAAGTTTGAAATTCATTCTGAATCTGTATGTGAGGAGGAAAGAACATATAGTAAGGAACATTTTAGATAAAAATGGTATAAGCCCTTTGCAACTTGCTAGTGTTTTGTTTGTTTTTATTTTTCTCTAGAGAGAAAGATTAATACATCAGGAAAGGCAATATTAAATTATCTCCCCCCCGCCCCCATCATTCACTGATATACTTTATTAGCTCTTGCTGGCAAGCTACAAAAACACATCTTTATTTGTTATCTCTCTCTCCTCCTCCCCACCAGGATCTTGCAAAATCTTTTAAAAGCTGTTGAGACTTGTTGATCCTATGGCATACAGGCTTTGTATTTAAAGCCACTAAATTTTGCAGATTGCAAATTAATTGTTGCAGGTGGGGTTCACTGACTCTACTTAAGATATAAGCCAAGTGAGCAACTTACCTCCTACAGCAGAACTTTTTCAATTTAAAGAGGGTCAGGTTTCACCTTAGAGATGGTCAAGACTTGGAAGAAAGCACAAGCTGACATTTCACGTGCTTGGCTTTGAATTATCAGTGAAACAAAATCTAGAAAGAAAAGTTAGGATTTGGATGTTCTGCTATAGGGGTAAGGTAGGGCAGAATGGCACTTTAGAGACTAGTGAAGATGCTACCCTTCTATGCTTTCTGCCTGGTTTTGGACTAGCGTGGCTAACTACCTTTCCCTGTATTTTATCACTCCTTTTACTAGGGGGTGAAAAGCACCCTGTTCAAATTCACAGATGACACTAAGATGTGGGGGGAAGCAGGCACACTAGAAGGGAGGAATAGGCTGCAATCAGACCTAGACAGGTTACAGAGGTGGGCAGATGAGAACAGGATGGGTTTCAACACTGACAAGTGCAAGGTAGTGCACCTGGGGGGGGAGAACCAGCAGCATACCTATAGGCTGGGGAACTCCCTTCTTGTCAGTGTAGAGGCAGAGAAGGATCTTGGAATCATTATTGATGCCAAAATGAACGTGGGCCGACAGTATGGGGACGCAGTCAGGAAGGCCAACCGTACCTTGTCATGCATCCACAGATGCATCTTAAGCAGGTCCAAGGAGGTGATCCTCCTCCTCTATGCAACACTGGTCAGGCCGCAGTTGGAGTGCTGCATCCAGTTCTGGGCGCCGCACTTCAGGAGGGATGTGGACAACATGGAGAGGGTCCAGAGGAGGGCCACTCGCATGATCAGGGGGCAGCAGGGCACACCCTACGAGGAGAAGCTAAGGGACCTGAACCTGTTCAGCCTCCACAAGAGAAGGCTGAGGGGGGATCTAGTGGCCATTTACAAACTAGTTAGAGGGGACCAGCAGGCATTGGGGGGTCCCTGTTCCCCCGAGCACTACCAGGAATGACTAGAAATAATGGTCACAAGCTGGCAGAGGGTAGTTTCAGACTAGACATCAGGAGGCGCTACTTCACTGTCAAGGCAGCTAGGATCTGGAACCAACTTCCAAGTGAAGTGGTGCTGGTTCCTACCCTGGGGGTCTTTAAGAGAAGGCTAGACGAACACCTTGCCAGGGTCGTTTGATCCCAGTACTCTTTTCTGCCATGGTAGGGGGTCGGACTTGATGATCTATTCAGGTCCCTTCCAACCCTACAAACTATGAAACTATGAAACTATTTTTTAGTGGCTGGAAACCAGAATTTGTGTTCCACAGGAATTTCTGACACTTTGAAATGTTCTGTTTAAAAAAAAATTGGGATGAAAAGCCTACATTTCAAATTTCACCATTGATAGGAATGCTTAAATATTTCCATTCTGAAACACTAAGACAGCATTACTGAAATTCTTCATTTTCATGTCAAATTGTAGTAAAAAATATTTGTCAGAATACTGATTTTTTTTTTTTTTTTTTTTTTTTTTTTGTGGTGCACTTCTTTCCGATGTGCTGAATGAAGAAAATAGCTTTGTTTATGACTGGCAGTGTGGTACTCATGGCATAAAGTAAATTGAGGCTACATTTACATATTTTCAGTGATAGCACTCTCAAGCAAGCTGCACTGCATCAGCCAGGCTTCTTGCTAAACAGGTAGCAGTGGTCCGGATAGTCCTGAGAATCAAGGGGTGGCACATGCACCAATTCATGGCCTTAAATGCTCATGGTACTGGGAATAAGCAGGCGGAACTCACCCTCCAGACAGCTAGTTCAAACCCGGACATAGTAGGGCTCACAGAAACCTGGTGGGATTCATCACACAACCGGGTGGTTAACATTAGGGGCTATAGACTATACAGGCAGGATAGAACGGGGAGGAAAGGCGGGGGTGTGGCGCTCTACATCAAAGAGTAATACACACCCTCAACTAGCAGGATGGGGTCAGAGGAGGAGCAGGCTGAAGTGCTCTGGGTTAGAATACAGGGGAGTCATGGGGAAAGGGACTTAATGGTGGGGGTCTACTACAGACCTCCCAACCAAAGGGAAGAGCTGGACTGTGAATTCTTGGGTCAGCTTGCGGAGGCACTTAAAACAGGGATGTAGATGCCATGGGTGATCTAAATTACCTGGACATCTGCTAGGAGGAGCAGCCAGCCAGGTTGGAGCACTCACGAAGGCTCCTTGCCGAGATATAGGACCTCCACTTAACCAAGGAGGTGCACAGTCCCACCAGGGGAAATGCCCTGCTGGACCTGGTCCTGGCCACAGGCGTCGACCTGGTGAGGAGACTCCAGGTTCTTGACCATCTGGGCAACAGTGATCAACACCTGCTGGAATTCACCATCCAGCACAGGGTGTCAAGGGCCTGCAGCAAGGCAGTAGCCCTTGACTTCAAGAGGGCCAACTTCAATGAGTTAAGGAGACTGGTAGGAGAGGCACTGGGGTCCTGGAGAGTAGGGGAACTGGGTACCCAAGATGAGTGGTTGTCCCTTAAGGAGACGATACTCAGAGCCCAAGGGGTGAGAATCCCAACAAGAATCAAAGGGGGCAAGAGTGCTCAAAAGCCACCCTGGCTCACCAAGGGCATTTGGGAATGCCTTATTGCCAAAAAGGAGGCATACACCCAGTGGAAGGGAGGGGCTATCACCAAAGAGGAGTATACCTCCATCGCTCAGTTCTGTAGAGGGGCTGGTAGGAAAGCTAAGGCACATATGGAACTAGGGCTAGCATCAAGGATCAAGGACAACAAAAAATCCTTTTTTAAATACATAGGGAGTATGAAGAAGGCCTTGGGTAATGCGGGGGCCCTGTAGGATATGCTAGGCAATCTGGTGGTTGCACCAGAGGAAAAAGCAGACCTTTTTAACAATTTCTTTGCCTCCATTTTCTTGTGCAGGGATCAGGAGTCCCCCACTGAAATTCAGAACAGGCTCAGGAGAGACTCTGCCAGGCCTAGGGTCAGGAAGGAACAAGTTAGAGAACTTCTGGAGGGGCTGGACATGTTCAGATCAGCAGGTCCAGATGCTCTCCACCCCAGGGTGTTGAGGGAATTGGCAGGGGTTATCGCAGGGCCCCTGGCACAGCTTTACAAGCACTTGTGGTGCTCTGGCCAAGTGCTAGACAACTGGAAGAGGGCCAATGTGGTCCCCCTCTTCAAAAAAGGGAAGAGGGAGGACCCGGGCAAGTATAGGCCCGTTAGTCTTACTTCAATCCCAGGGAAGCTCTTTGAGAAGATTATCAAGGAGCACATTTGTGAAGGGCCAGCAGTGGGGATGATGCTCAGGAGCAACCAGCATGGTTTTATTACGGGCAGGTCCTGTCAGACCAACCTGATTGCCTTCTACGATCACATCACAAAATCATTAAATGCAGGTGTCGCGGTAGATGTAGTCTTTCTGGACTTCAGGAAGGCCTTTGACACTGTCTCCCACCCCATTCTCATTAAAAAGCTAGGTGACTGTGGCAATGATGCCTACACATTCAGATGGATAGCAAATTGGCTGAGGGGATGCACTCAGAGAGTGGTGGTGGACGAGTCATATTCGTCCTGGAGGTATGTGAGCAGTGGAGTCCCCCAGGGCTCGGTCCTTGGGCCTGCACTGTTCAATTTCTTTATTAGCAACTTGGACAAGGGGGTGAAAAGCACCCTGTTTAAATTCATGGACAACACCAAGATTTGGGGTGAGGTGGGCATACTAGAAGGGAAGGACAGGATACAGCTGTACCTGGACAGGTTACAGTGGTGGGCAAATGAGAATAGGATGGGATTCAATACTGACAAGTGCAGGGTGCTGCACTTGGGCAGTAAGAACCAGCAGCATACATATAGGCTGGGGAACTCTCTTCTCAGAAGCACAGTAGCAGAAAGAGATCTTGGAGTCATCAATTCCAAGATGAACATGGGCTGCCAATGCGAGGACATGGTCAGTAGGGCTAACCGTACCTTGTCGTGCATCCACAGATGCATCACAAGCAGGGCCAAGGAGGTGATCCTCCCCCTCTATGCGACACTGGTCAGGCTGCAGTTGGAGTACTGCATCCAGTTCTGGGCACTGCAATTCAGGAGGGATGTGGACAGCATTGAGAGGGTCCAGAGGAGGGCCACACTCATGATCAGAGGGCAGCAAGGCAGGCCCTACTGGTGGAGGCCACTTGCATGATCTGGGGACAGCAGGGCTACAATGAGAAGCTACGGGACCTTAACCTGTTCAGCCTTCACAAGAGAAAGCTGAGAGGGGACCTGGTGGCCATCTATGAACTTACCAGGGAGGACCAGCGGGGAATGGGAGAGACCTTGTTCCCCTGAGCGCCTCCCAGAGTAACGAGGAATAACGGCCATAAGTTGTTAGAGAGTAGGTTCAGACTAGACATTAGAAGGCACTACTTCACAGGCAGGGTGGCTAGGATCTGGAACCAACTTCCAAGGGAAGTAGTGCTGGTTCCTACCTTGGGGGTCTTTAAGAGGAAGCTTGATGATTACCTAGCTGGGGTCATTTGAGCCCAGTTTTCTCTCCTGCCCAGGGCAGGGGGTCAGACTAGAAGATCTTCAAGGTCCCTTCCGACCCTATATCTATGAATCTATGACCTCTTTAGTAAACTATATCACAGAAAGGAAGCTTATAAGTAGTGGAAACTTGGACAAATAACTAGGGAAGAATATAAAAGCATTGCTCAGGCATGCAAGGATGCAGTCAGGAAGGCCAAAGCACACTGGAGTTGCAGCTAGCAAGGGATGTGAAGGGTAACAAGAAGGGTTTCTACAAGTATGTTAGTAGCAAGAGAAGAATCAGGGAAAATGTGGGTCCCTTACTGAATGGGGGAGGCAACCTTGTGACAGAGGATGCAGCAAAGGCTGAAGTGCTTGATACCTCCTTTGCCTCAGTTTTCACAGGGAAGGTCAGCTCCAAAAATATTGGATCAGGCAGCACAGTTTGGGGAATACGTGAGCAGCCCTCAGTGGTAAAAGAACAGGTTGGGGACTACCTAGAAAAGCTGGACGTGTACAAGTCCATGGGGCTGGATGGGATGCACCCAAGGATGCTGAGGGACTTGGCTGATGTGATTGCAGAGCCATTGGCCATCATCATTGAAAACTCGATGTGATCAGGAGAGGTCCTGGATAATTGGAAAAGGGCAAACATAGTGGCCATCTTCAAGAAAGGGGAGGATGAGGATCCAGGGAACTTCAGACCAGTCAGCCTCACCTCAGTCCCTGGAAAAATCATGGATCCTCAAGGAATCCATTTCTAAGCACTTGGAGGAGAAAAAGGTCAGCACGGATTCACCAGGGGCAAGTCATGCCTGGCCAACCTAATTGCTTTCTATGATGAAATGACTGGCTCTGTGGATGCAGGGAGACCAGTGGATGTGGAATACCTTAATTTTTAGCAAAGCTTCGAATATGGTCTCCCACAACGTTCTCACAGACAAGCTAAGGAAATATGGGCTGGATGAATGGACTGTAAGGTGGATAGAAAACTGACTGGAGCATCAGGCTCAGAGAGTAGTAATCAATGGTTCAATGTCTGGGAGCTGGTATTAAATGGAGTGCCCCAGGGTCAGTCCAGGGTTCAATGGCTTAATCAGTGACCTGGAAGATGGTATAGAATGCACCCTCAGACATTTTGCAGATGATACCAAGCTGGGGGGAGTAGTAGATAAGCTGGAAGGTAGGGCTAGGATTCAGCGTGACCTAGACAAATTGGAGGATGGGGCCAAAAGGAATCTCATGAGGTTCAACAAGGGCAAATGCAAAGTCCTGCACTTAGGTTGGAACAATCCTATGCATGGGTACAGGCTGGGGGTTGACTGGCTGGGCAGCAGCTTTGCAGAAAAGGACCTGAGGGTTACAGTAAACAATAAGATGAATATGAGCTGGCAGTGTGGAGTGGTTGGCAAAAAGACTAATGACATAGTAGGCTGCATTGGTAGGTTTGTTATCAGTAGGTCAAGGAAAGTGATTATTCCCTTCTATTAAGCCCTGGTGAGGGCACATCTGGAGTACTGTGTTCAGTGTTGGGCACCCCACTACAGAAAGGATGCGGACAAATAGGAGAGAGTCCAGTGGAAGGCAACAAAAATGTGTAAGAGGTTGAGGCACATGACTTATGAAGAAAGACGGAGGGAACTGGGCTTATTTAGTCTAGAGAAAAGGAGACTGAGATGAGGTTTAATAGCAGCCTTCAACTACCTGAAGCGGGGTTTGAAAGAGGATGGAGCTAGTCTATTCTCAGTGGTGGCAGATGACAGAACAAGGAGCAACTGTCTCAAGGTGCAGCAAGGGAAGTTTAGGTTACATATTAGGAAGATTGTTCTCACTATGAGAGTTTTAAAACACTTTTACAGGTTACACAGAGAGGTGGTGGAAGCTCCATTGTTGGAGGTTTTCAAAACCCAGCTCAACAAAGCTTTGGCTGGGATGATCTAGTTGGGGATGGTCCTGCTTTGAGCAAGGGGGTGGACTAGATGACCTCCTGAGGTCCCTCCCAACCCTAATTTTCTACCTGGCACTGTCACTGAGCAATGCCACTTAGTCCAGAAGAAGTGCCTTGGGGAGGTAGCTACACTATTTCCAGTTTAGAGAGCAGCACTTCAGTTGCTAGCAGTCCTCCTACAGATGCATACCATGCTTGAGGTCACCACTGTCAGGGAAGGTAATTTTGCTGTACAGATATGGCTTGAATAGTTTTCACAGCTTGTATTAAAAAGAAATAGTCTGATTTTTTTTGTAGCAAGCTGGTTTTGAACTAGGAAACAATGTTTGTTTTTGTAAATAGTGTACTCTGAAAGACTAAATTACTGGCCCAAATTCAACAAGTAGAAAAGTGGAGAATAGAAATCAGATGACGAGGCTCTTTATTCAGCTTCATCCATGTAATTTTCTTGAATTATAAAAGGTGAAGTTTGTTTCAGAATTCATCATGATAGGGACTTAAAGCTTATTCTTCACTAACAGAATTCTAGAGGATGCCTACTTGCCAAAATTATTATTTGTATTGATTGCAGTGATGCCTTATCACCTCAAGCAGGATCATGGTTCTGTCATGCTAGCTGTTTGAGGATTTTACAGACTAAAGATGTAATGGGTGGCTGTTGCATAGAGTTGGGGAGAACCTGCAAAAGCAGCAGTGAAAGCAACCCATAGTTAGATTGTATGATCAGAGGTACTTATGTACAGACTGCTGTTTTTGAAATCTGTGTGTATGTCTGAATATCAGAAATTTAAAGAAGACACAATTATAGGAAAACTGGGGAATGGGTATTGGAGGCTATATCATTGGCTGAGCTTCAAAGGCCAGTTTTGATGAAATGAGGAATATAAAGATAAGCAGAAATCTTAACTATCAAAATAGTGTATAAAGCAGGAGTTAGGCGAGACATCTGGGTGATTGAAAACATGGTCAAAATGATGAGCCCAGAATATGGCTTTATTAACTGTTTTTGGGGTGGTATTAAGTAGGACAAGTTGGGTAACAGCAAACAAGTTAGGAAGGACAGGTGGTAAGATCTGGAGAAGAATTCTGGAAATGAGTTTTGAGACTAGAGAAGTTACTTAAAAAAAAAAAAAAAAAAGCTTGAATTTCAGGTCTGGAAAGAACCTGGAGTTGAAGATGATATCCAATTCACTCCTGTGAGAAAGCTAAGGTTTTCTCTTGTGACAGAGTATATTTTGGATGAATTGTCAGCTAAACAAAGCTAGTGTTGCATGAGTTTTATCTGTTATAAGACCTGCTGATGACATTTTCCTGCTTTTCTGAACATAGACAAATTCATGGTCTATTGGGAGCAATTAAATAGAACAATCAGGGATGCATCCTCTGACATGCATTCTCCCTCTGCCACTATCAGAGATGGGATATGGGGCATTAGACACCATTGGTCTTTCCCAGCTTGGCATTTCTTATGTTATACACAGTGGGCATAACACAAAAAGGAAAAGTGCCGTTTAAATCCAAATATTTGATAAAATCCTAACAGTCTGAATTGGATTCTAGTTGGTTTAAATGTGTTTTCTTTTCTTCTTCCAGTGTAAGCTAGTTTAAACAATACAAGTGCTAAAAATGAAATGGAAAACTTTCCTCTTTTAAACTGACAGTTGCTTTGGACTGAAGAGCAAATATAACAGATGTCTTATTTTTTGTAGCTAATTAGTTGCTAGACTTACTAGTAACAAGAAGGTATTTCTGATTATACTTTCTAATTTCAGCTATCTTTTCAGGCTGGCACATTGATATTTTTATAGAAAAGTAAAGTTGTGCTTTATCGAATGGCTTTCAGTGGGTGCATCTACAAATGCACTTTACTGCACAGTAAGCTAATTGCTGTGCAGTGAAGCATCACTGTAGCCTCCACTCCTCCAAAAACCCCTGCCTAGGCATATGCATCGAAGGTCTAGTTGGCCTCTCATCATGCACTATGATCCGGAAGGATCAACAGTTGCCAGAAGTGTCCCTGTCTACATATGTCCAATAATTAGGCCAGTGTAGAATATCTTTACTGTGCCGTCAGATAGTCTCAATGGTGGGGTAAATTACTGTGCTTAAAGGCATGTGTCGATGGTGACATTGGATTAGTTTACTCTGGCTCGAATTCTGCCAGAGCGTATTCAGTAGCATTAATTGCACGTGGAAACCTGCCCAGTAATACAACAGTTAATAGAAAGGTGACTTATAATAGGAGATTTTAACAAAAAACTAAGTAGCGTGAATTCTGCAATATTTATTTTGCTCTGTTTTCCTTAGTTTACATTCCATAGGGTCAAGGACTGCATATTCTTTGACCATTATTCATAGCACATAAAAATATCATTTTATCTGGCTTGTCTTAGCGTTGTATAGGGATTCTGTCCAGCTGATTAATAGACCTAATAGTCCTTTCATTTATTATCTGTTCTATTATGTAGTAATAAATCTTCAGATACATCACAAATAGGGATGGATGTACCTTCGCAGGTTCAACTTTAACATGCATCCAAATGTTTGTCTAACTTTGGAAACAAACAGTGAAGAAGAATGAGACAGCATGACTTTGGTTGGATTCTAATAACAGAATCCTTTTCTTTTCCCATTAGAAATAAAAATGCTACAGAAGTTTTACTTTTAAATAAGGAAATTAACCTTTCCATCAGTGAAAGACTCAAATCAAGTTAGGTTTATCTACTTTCCATGAGATTAGTAGTCCTCTTGGGTAAATTTGGTGTGAGACTGATAGATGAATAGAAACTGATAAATACATGAAGGACTCAGCGCACTGTTAATTAACATCCTGGTATTGATATGAGAACATTTGTGGTCTGCATAATTAACATTTGTGGTCTGCATTTTTTTTTTCTGATTCAGGAATTAGGTTGGCTCCTATTGGTGTTCATCCTTTATATTTTTTTCTACATGAGTTCATTCTGGTGCATAGTACTAGTCTAGTTTCATCCACATAGTTTCCATGGCCGCATCCAGACGAGCATGCACATGCCTCTTGCCCCACGACAAGCCCCTTCGAGACAGGGCAAACTTGCAGTGCGGGGAGAAAATTAGACCCCTGGATATCCAGGGGTATAAAAAAAATGAAGTTTTAAAAAGCAGAGCCTCTGAGGAAACCAGAGGCTGGGTCCTCCAGGGAGATGCTCTGGCTGCCAGAGCATCTCTGTGTTTGGCCCCTCGCCCTGGTGCTGAAGCAGCGTGCTTCAGCACCAGGGCTCCGGAGCCAGTGAATAAGGGGCTGGGGGGGCGGATGAGGGGGGAGGGGACTATGGGGGGAACCCCCGCTGGCCCTGCCCGATCCCCACAGTGCCTGGCCCCACCCCCCGCCTACCCCCCTGAGGCCCCTGGTCCCTGCGGTGCCCGCCCCAGCCCCCACCTACCCCCCAAAGCCCCCGCTCCCTGTCCCACCCCCAGCATACTCACTTTAAAAAAACAAACAAACAAAAAACCCCTGCACCTACTGGCAGCTCCAACTGCCATCAGGATCACTTGGGGCCCCGCCTGCAAAGCAGGGGGCAGAGGGACAGCCCCTGTGGCCCCAACCTGGGCCCTCCTGCCCTGTGCTGCCCAGGGGGGTGGTCTGCCAGGAGGCCCCGGAGCCCCCCACCCCTGCTTCTGGGGTAAGTAGAGGCTTTTTTCCCATATTTTTTTCTAGTTTTTTCTGGCTTTTATTTGAGTGCTGGTGCCTAGGGTTGGGGGGCAGCCATGGGGCCTGGGGGTGCAAGTGGGGGTGGGACCAGGTAGGGAAGCCACTGTGGGGGGTATAGGGGAGTGGGGGGCGGGGCTGAGGGAGGAGCCATTCAGGGGGGCTGCAGCAGCTGGCAAGGGATGGGGCCAGGTGGGGCAGCAACTGGGGGGGCTGGGGTGAAGCATGTGGGCCTTGCGGGGGGGGGTAGCCCCTGTGGGAGCCATTTGGCCCATGTTGGGGAGCCGTAACCCACGTGTGGCCATAGCCCCCCAACCGTCAGTGCTTTAACACTGTAGATATATCAATAAAACATTGCCCAGCTGATCGCTGTCTCTGTCTCTCATTTTTTCTCTCTCTTTGTAGTGCTCTTTTGTTTTAATTGTGGAGGAACATGGATTATGGGGTATTTTACAGAGTGACTTTAGGATTTTTTTATCAGGGATTTTTCAGTTTTTCAATAGGGAACACCATAATTTGTGCTAGGGAGGCCAGTGGCAGGACCCTGCCTGCTTAGAGCTGGCACCTTGGACCCAGCTGGCTGTGGCTGACCTCCTGGCCAAATGGGACCAGGAGTGCCACACAGCGGTGAACCCTGCGGCCACAACCCACTGGCAGCTGGTCCAGAGGGTCAGATGCCTCTACTGGCTGTGCAGTCCCCATCCGGGTCTGGCAGGTGCACAGCAGGTCACAGCCAGGCAGCAGCCCCCACTGCCAGACTGCTGCAGTGGGTAGAGGGTGCAGGGAACTCTCAGGGCTGCTTCAGCAGTCCAGCTGGCACAAGGGGTAGTGTCCACAGGTACCAATTGGCTGGGCCCCAGAAGCTCCTGAGAGTAAGTAGCCCTAAGGTATTTGCCGGGAAGCTTTTTGTATTGCTGGGGCCAGGACAGGGCAGCTTTTTATATTGCTGGGGACAGCACAGGTACTGGCCCCAGGCTCTAGCTCCCCCTGGCTGCAGATCTGGGAGGAGACAGGCAGGGTTATTTTGCCCCAAGTGGCACAATTTGCTCCTCAACAAAGTGCATGTCCAAGCACGTGCGCTGAGGTAAAAAGCCCCAGCTCAAGTTTGCACCACTTCTATTTGAGCTGCTGCAAGTGCACATGTTTGCATGTGTGGATGTGCCCCATGAGGGCATCTGGTACACTAAATGGTGTATACCACAGAATACCACAGAATGTGGTATACATATGAAGGATCCGTGGCTTCTGACAGTTTTGTTAAGAGGGGTGTTGATTTGTTGTGTCACTGGAGATATGCTGACGTGTGTTTGTTTACTGGTAAGGCAAGGCTGTGTATCATTTGGAGTCTGAGTGGAGGGGAATTTGCTTCTGATGAGTTGGCTTCCAGTTTCATTAAATGGCTTCTAGTTCAATCTGCTTATGGTATGGCTTCTGGAAACAAACTGCAGCTGCTTGCACGTGGTCCCCGCTTGGCCTGCCCTTTCCGCCAATGTCACCGCGGCCACCTGTGAGCAGTCCCCGCTCACTGCCAACGCCACTGCTGCTGCCTGCGGGCAGTTGCCGTGCCTCCCCAGTCTCCAGGGACCTGTGTCATTCATGCTTAACACCACTTTTAACATGATTAACCCCATGCACATACTTTCATGATTTCAACTGCATACACATCTTGGCTCATACAAGTAACTTATCACATATCCTGCTTGATACCTTGGAGGCTGCCTGCTCTGGAACATTTCAACTGCATATAATAGTCACAAAGAATGTTATTGTTTTGAAATATGTTTTACCAGTTTGCAAGTTTGTGGCCTTATGTCATTTGTCACTAAGCTAAAAAACAAAGCAGGCACAATAGACTTGAGAGCTGATCCTACAAATCCTTGAATGAGTAACTTTACACATGAATAGTCTAGTCTGTTACAGAAGTGCTCAACCATCAACCCATAGGTCAAATGTAGCCCAGCAAGCCATAGAATCCAGCCCATGGTTTCCTCCCAGTTCAGGGGATCTGGTAGTAGGGGAACCAGTGGCAAGTAATACTGCCAACCCTTCCCCACCGCCAGGTTCACAAGTCTCACCCCCACCCCTCCCAGTAGCCAGAACAGGGCCAAGCCATGCCCCCTTCCCCTATGCAGCCAGATCAGGACCAAACCACACACCTTCCCCCTACCCCTCAGTGCATCCAGATCCAGCCCCCTCTTTCCATCCCACTCACCAGATCAGGTCCACCAGCCATATCCAGCCCATGAATGAACTGAGCACCATCCAGCCCGAGGGGGAAAAGGTTGGGCACCATTGGTCTATTATACTGGACTACTTAGGCTTTATATAGAAGTCATATGAAGTGCATATAGAGTTGAACACAACATCACTTCATTCATCCTCCCTTCTTAGAATAACGGTGCTATAAGAGAACTTAGGGATCATCAACAGGCATCTGGGCCCCTGCACAGAAGCAGTTTTTACTGAATCTAAACAAATTGATAACCTACTTCTTGTTAGAATCTCTTGCATTTGACTATTTTAAAGCATTTCTGAGGCAATTTGTAATAATATGTGCTACTCTGAATCCGTCTTCCTGTATTTTTTTAAACTCATTGCTTCTTGTCCTATTTTACCACTTATTATTCACCACCCTTTTCATGTAACTGTTTGTTACCTGATATCATGATACCATATTAACACTGTAATGCCATTCCTTAATCTTATTTTTCCCCTATTCTAAATATTCCAAGTTCCTTAACGTTTTTCTTATCTGTCTTGCTTTTCAGATAGTTGATCACCTTTGTTGCTTTCCTTTGATCTTCTCTGATTTGTCCACTTTCTTGAAATATGGTGCCTAAAACTAGCGATAGTACTCCATAGTTTCATAAATTGCGAGGCTGGAAAGGACCTCACAAGATCATCAGGTCCAGGCCCCTGCACCCGGCAGGAAAGACAACTGTGTTCAGGGGACCCCAGCAAGGTGACTGTCTAGTGTCCTCTTGAAGATTTCCAGGGTAGGCAATTGCACCACCTCTGGAGGGAGCTTATTCCACTGTCTGGACACCATAGCTGTGAAAAAGTTTTTCCTAATGTTGAGCCTGAAATGGTTTTCCAGGAGTTTATGGCCATTACTCCTGGTTGTTCACCAAGCCCTTGATTTATACCCCTGATGTAGTGGTAAGTCACTATCAAGTCCCCTCTCAGCCTTCTCTTTTTCAGGCTGAAGAGTCTTGGGTCCCTCAGGCTTTCCTTGTATAACTTGTCATGCAAGGCTCTGATCTCATACAGGTTTTCCTTCTCTGAACTCTCTCAAGCTTTACCACATCCTTGTTGAAGTGCAGTGCCCAGTACTGGATGCGGTCTCACCAATGCAGTCTCTCCAGCTGTGGCCTCACCAATGCTGAGTCGAGTGGAAGAATCACTTCCCTAGTTTTGCTGCAGATGCATCAATTGATGCATGCCAGGGTATTATTTGCCCTGTTGGCTACAGTGTCACACTGCCAACTCATATTCATACAGTAGTCTATTATTACCCCCAGGTCCCTTTCATTCCTGCTGCTGGTCAGTTTGGCATTGCCAAGCCTGTAGGTATGTAGGAGATTTTTTGTCCCCAGGTGGAGCACTTTACATTTTTTTACACTGAATTTCATTTGATTCCGATCTGCCCAACTTGCTAGCCTGTCTAGGTCTGCCTGTATCTGCAGCCTATCTTCAAGCGTGACTATGCTTCCTCATAACTTGGTGTCGTCTGCAAACTTGGGCAGTGATCTCTTCACCCCTGCATCTAAATCATTGATAAAGATATTGAAAGGCACTGGACCAAGCACCAACCCCTGAGGGAACACCAGTGGCCACTTCTCACAACTCTCTGGGTCCTACTCTGCAACCAGCTTCCTATCCACCTAACTGTCTCACGGTTAAGTCCACAGTCCTCCAATTTTTCTCATGAAAACATTGTGGGATACTAAATCAAAGGACTTTTGGAAGTCAAAGTATACAATGTAAGCCTCCTCTCCCTTATCCAGGTGGCAAGTTACCTGATCATAAAAAGAGATGAAGTTGGTAAGACAAAACCTGCCTGTGACAAAGCCATGCTGGCTGTCATTCAGAATCCTACCTTCTCCAAGACTATAGCATATATACTCCTTGATGAATTTTTCCAGGATATTCCCTGGAGTAGAAGTTAGGCTGACTGGCCTATAGTTACCTGAGTCCTCTTTCCTCCCTTTCTTGAAGATGGGCACAATATTGGCCTTCCCAGTCCTCAGGGACCTCTCTGGAGTGCCACAAGTTTTGGAAAAGTTTCACCAGCAGTCCCGCAATTACTTCAGCTAGTTCCTTCAGCACCCTTGGACGAAGTTCATCCGGTCCTGCTGACTTATGTGTCTATTTTTTTAAATGACCACACACATTCTATGGCAATAGTAGGAAGGCAGTTATTCCCACCCTGCTCATTCTGTACCCATTCTGGCATGATTTTGCCCTTGGCCCAGTGAAAGACCGAAGCAAAGTAGTCATTCAGGAGCTCAGTTTTCTCCTGAGTGCCAGTAGCCAGCTGTCCTGAGTTGTTGAGCAGTGGTCCCACACTCCCATTTGTTTTCCTCCTGTTCCCTACTTACCTAAAGAAGTACTTCTTGTTGTCCTTGACTCCTGTTGCTAAGTTTAGTTCAGTTGCTATCTTAGCCCTTTGAATCTGTTCCCTACAAGTGCAGGCCATTGTTGTATAGTCCTCCTTGGGGCATGCCCCAAGCTTCCATTGTTTGTACGGCTCTTTTCTCTTTCTTAAGAGGACCATGATATCCCTGTTTAGCCAAGAGGGCTTCCCAGCTCTTTTCTTATCCTTCCTCCACATGGGAATGCACTTCCCTTGCTTTGAGGATTGTGTCTTTAAGGAATAACTACTCTTCGTGCACTCCTTCCACCTTCAGCCCCTGGTCCCATGGCCCTTTTCCTACTAGTAACCTCAGTTTGTTGAAATTTGCATTTTTGAAGTCCAAAACTTCAGTCCTGCTATCTAATTTGTCTGCCTTGCAATGGACAGTGAACATGATGACTTCATGGTCGCTGTCACCCAGGCTACCTTCTACTTTTAAGTTGGTCACCAGGTCATCCCCCTTGACTAGGACCAAGTCTAAAATAGCCAACTTGGCTGAGTGTTCCTCCCAAGAGATATCTGGATAATTGAAGTTGCCCGTGATTACCATGTCCTGTGCTCATGTGGCCTCTGCCAGTTCTTGGGCGAACTCTATATTGAGTTCCACCCCCTGGTTTGGTGGTCTGTAGTATATACCTACAGTTAGGTCTCTGTCACTGCCCCACCCGTCTCAATTTCACCTAGAGGGTTTCAAGCCATCCTTCTTTAGAGTCAATGTCAGCCTCCAAGGAGGTGTACTGCTTCATGCAGAGAGCTACACCCCCACCTTTCTTTCCTACTTAATCCCTTCTATGCAGGGTGTAGCCCTCCATGGCTACTATCTAATCACGTGAGGAGTCCCACCACATCCCCATAATCCCTCCAGCTGAAGTCTAATCAGTGTTAAATAGAGCTGTACTGTTGCATCATGTGTCTTGGATACAATGCTTCTGTTAATGCAACTCAAGATGGCATTTCCTTTTTTTTTGTAACCGTGGGTGCATATACATGTGCACTTTACTGTGGAGTAGACTAATTAATTAACTCTGCAGTAAACTGTCAATATCTACACATGCACTGGTATTAGGGTGCAGTAAATTAATTAATTCTACTGTAGAATAATACTATTGGGGACAGTACTATCTTTCAGCACACGTAAGTACTGCATTGTGATGCATGTGTAGACAGTGACATGGGTGGGCTGGGGCATGAGGGTGCTATAGTGCAAAGGCTGCCTGCCATGTAGCCACACACTTTAGCACCCCAGCCAGCTTTTACATTTAATCCTTGCTGAATTTAGCACTTTTGTGCTCCAGCCAGCCCCTCTACTATCCAACATCTCTACCCAGGGCCTGGGGCTGGCCCTCCAGGCCTCCTGCTAGCCTGGGGCTGCTCCACCGTGGCTCAAAGTACTGCAGTCCTGGGTGCACATGTAGACACTGTGCCCAGAAACAGTTCAGTCTGGCATGAACCATGCTAAAGTTTATCGCTCCACCTTAATTGCCCATGTAGATGTGCACAGTATCAAATTGCTGGTTTGTGTTTTAACAGCAGCTCTTTCTTGGCAATGCTACTGTCTAGCCAGTTATCTCCCATTTTGTAGTCATACCAATAATTTTTTGGTTTGTTTTTTTTTGTTTTCCCCTTCTTCTCTTTTGTGAATTGCTACATTTAATCCTTGCTGAATTTCATTCTATTGTTCATGACTCGGCTTTCCCATGAATCAAGATTGTTTTAGATTGTGTTTCTAGCTTCTAAGTGTCATGACCCAAAGGGTATGATTTTGTGTGTGCTTCGGCACTGCAGAATTATTTCCCGCCACGAGGAACTTTCTTTGCACGGTGCAATTCTCAGTTGCATAGAGAAAACCCCAGTGCAAAGGAGTTCCCGCCATTGGCATGCAAATTTGTGTCCTACTATTGGCTGTTTCTAAATTATTCCCACGTGGCGGCTAGCAATTGGCTTGCTAGCCGTATAAGAGGCTTGAGCAGTTTCCGCCCAAGTTGGAGGACTCCACAACCATCTGGAGAAGGAGGACTTCACATCTCGTGAAGAACTCTAAGCGCTGTGGAGCCTAACAAACCCAGCGTGTGCCTTAAGAAGGATATAGGGGCCTGATCAACCTCTAGCCTCTCCCCGTTGCCGCCTGATCCCTCAACGTACCCTTCCCTGCGCGCTCAGTCCACGGAGCCTAGCAAACTTCATGTGTGTGTGTATCCAGAGCTCTTTCCGGGTTTAAGAGGCTCGAGTTTTCTACGGGCCTTGTTTGAGCGAGTTTTGTAACTGCAACTTAAGTGAAGTTTTTCCTGCCTGCACTGCGACCATCTACAGTGTAAGTAAAATAATCTTTAATCAACCACAACGTGTCCGTGCCTAATTCTAGTCTGCTGTGCCGAATTCCCTGACCCACGTGCCAGGGCTGCTGGTCACAGCCCGCCGCGCGCCCCCGAAAGCCTCAGACCGCTCCTGGCCCGCACACTAAGTTGCTTGTTAGCTCACTAAGTTTTGTAACATCTGAAAATTTGCTGAGCATACTCAGAATTCTTTCAGCCAAGTTAGTAATAAAAATGTTAAGTAGCCCTGGATTCATAAATATTTCACATTTCAGTCACCTTACTTATGAGAATGTAACTTAAAATATGTCCCTTCAATAGCTCAGTTGGTAGAGCGGAGGACTGTAGTGGAGGTGCCTGATGACATCCTTAGGTTTCTGGTTCAATTCCAGCTTGAAAGAGACTCCTTTTTAAGCTCCTGACTTCAATGAGCTAAGGAAATTAGTAAGAGAGACATTGGGGACCCAGAGCTTCAATGAGATGGGAGTCTAGGAGGGGTGGTTGTTCCTTAAGGAGACAATCCTCCGAGCTCAGAGGGAGTCAGTCCCAACACAAACCAAAGGGGGCAAGAGTGCTAAAAAGCCCTCTTGGCTCAGTAAAGGCATCCAGGAGGACCTGAGGGCAAAAAACATGGCATATAATCAGTGGAAGCAAGGGGCAGTCACCAAGGAGGATTATACCTCTGTCCCAGGGGAGCCGAGGTGACAGAAGAACCCTGGGACGGTAAAGAGCCCCACTTACCTCCTGTAGGGCTGGAGAAGGGTCACGCGGTGAAAACGCCGACACGGGTAATCAGCCGGGCATTTATACGGCTGCGGCAGAGCAGAGGGGGCGGAGGACGCTCCCCGGAAGGTTTAAAAAGCAGCCCCGACAGGGCGGCTGATGCAAGGAGACTAGAGAAGTGACCCCTCGTGCAGAGGGAATCAGCCGCCACACCCGGCAGTGGGGAAAGCCAGAGGCGGAGCTACAGAATGCTCCAAGAGAGACGGTTGCGCAACGAGCAGCAGAGCCGGTGAAGCCAGTTGCACAATACACGCACAAGCTGGCAGCGGAGCCGGCAGGAGTGCCAGCAAGGAGGCTAGAAGTGATATTGATGCAGAAGCCGGCTGGGGACACACCGACAGCACCGGTAGCAGGACTGGCTGGGAAACCTGCAGTATAGACGGCCGTAGAGGCAGTGAGAAAGGCTGGGGTAGCACCGACGGGACAAAGCAGAGTCAGCAGCAGTGCCAGCAGAGGGACTGGAAGAGAGGTAACAACAGGGCCGAACCAATGGGCCCTCGTTGGGCGGAGTTAGCAGACGGACTGTGACTCGAAGCGGAGCCATATAGTTGACCCTCGCGGCCCCAGCGGCCTGGAGAGGAGAAAGGGGATTTGACACCTCATCGGGTGAGCTGGCTGGACGGTGGGGCCCGAGCCCAGAAAGAGGACCGCGCAGCCCAGAGGCCAGAGGTCCCTTCGTGAGTCTCTGGGCCCAATTAGAGTAGGAGACCTGGTTAATTTCGGTGGTGGGTTAGGCACACATCGTCACGGGGTGATTAGGATAGAGTATTAGGAGCTGCTGTGAAAGGGCTGGGTCAATGGCTCCAGCGGACTATACATCGGGCCCAAAGACCTAGACGGTTGTCGGACTAGCTGTGGGCAAGAGAGGGGGAAGCCGAAGACACCAAGCAGGCATGAAGAGGGAGAGCCTAAGGTGGTGAGTGGCCGGGGTGTAGGGGAGGTTGGAGCCCCGAGAGTGCCTGCCAGGAGGTGTGACGGCCCTGGAGGCTGCCCCAAGGGGGAACACCCCACTGAGATACCATCACAAGTCGTGGCAGGCAAGTTAAGGGGTTCCCCTGACGTCGGCAGGGGCGACCTGTGGGGCCCACCCGCAAGCCCTGGGCAGACGCGACCTTTGGCCTGGGTGAAAGCCGCGGGGGAGCGCCTATTAGAACGGAGGCGGGCACAACTCCATTGCTCGTGATTGCAGGGAAGCGGTTAAGGAAGGCCAAGGCAGAGACTGAACTAGGGCTGGCAACCAGAATTAAGGACAACAAATAGTCCTTTTTCAAAAACATAGGGAGTAAGAAAAAGGCACCAGGTAATGTGGGGCCCCCACAGGGCAGGCTTGGCAATCTCGTGATTGCAGCAAAGAAAAAAGCTGATCTCTTCAATGAGTTCTTTGCCTCCACATTTCTGAGCAGGGACCAGGACAACTCCCCCACTAGGATTACAGACAGGCTCAGGGGGCATGATGCCATACTTAGGGTCAGGAACGATCTAGGTAGGGAACTCTTGGAGGGGCTGGATGTGTATAAATCAGCAGGTCTGGATGCTCTTTATCCAAGGGATACTGAGGGAATTGGTGGAGGTCATAGCAGGGCTCCTGGCACAGCTGTATGAGCACTCGTGTTGCTCTGGCCAGGTCCCAGAGGACTGGGAAAGGGCCAATGTGGTCCCCATTTACAAGAAAGGGAGGAAGGAGGACCCAGGTAACTATAGGCCAGTTAGCCTCACCTCAGTCCTTGGGAAGACCTTTGAGAAAATTATCAAGGAACACATCTGCAGGGGCCCGGCATGGGAAGTAATGCCCAGAGGCAAGTAAAATGGGTTCATTGCAGGCAGATCCTGCCTGACTCATCTTGTTTCCTTTTACGATCAGGTCACAAAGTCCTTGGATGCAGGCACTGAGGTGGATGTCATCTACCTGGACTTCAAGAATGCCTTTGACACTGTTCCTTACCCCGTTCTCACAAAAAAAAACTAGGTGACTGTGGCATTGATGCCAACACAGTCAGATGGGCAGCAAATTGGCTCAATGGTTGCACCCAAAGAGTGGTGGTGGACAGGTCATTTTCGACCTGGAGGGATATGGGCAGTGGAGTTCCCCAGGGCTCGGTCCTTGGGCCTGTGCTATTCAACATCTTTATCAGTGATGTGGAGGTGGGCATGGAAAGCACGCTGTCCAAATTCACTGATGATACAAAGATGTGGAGAGAAGAAGACACACTGGAGGGGAGGGACAGAATCCAACTAGCTCTAAACAGGTTACAGAGGTGGGCAGATGAGACTAGAATGGATGCAGACAAGTGCAAGATGCTGCATCTAGGGAGAAGGAACCTGCAACATACCTATAGGCTGGGGAACACCCTTCTCAACAACACAGTGGCTGAAAGGGATCTTGGAGTCATTGTTGACTCCAGGATGGACATGAGCCACCAATGCGAGGAAGCAGTCAGTAAAGCTAGCCGCACCTTGTCGTGCATCTACAGATGCATTACAAGCAGGTCCAGGGAGGTGATCCTTCCCCTCTATGTGGCACTGGTCAGGCCAAAGTTGGAGTACTGTGTTCAGTTCTGGGCACCGCACTTCAAGAGGGATGTGGCTAACTTTGAGAGTCCAGAGGACTCGCGTGATCAAGGGGCAGCAGGCCAGGTCCTATGAAGATAAACTAAAGGGCCTGAATCTATTCAGCCTCCACAAGATAAGACTGAGAGGGGATCTGGTGGCCATCTATAAACTCACCAGAGGGGACCAGTGGAAAATAAGTGAGGCTCTGTTCCCCCAGGCATAGATAATAAGGATATAACAGCCACAAATTAATTGAGAGCAGGTTCAGGCTTAATATCAGGAGGCATTACTTTAGGGTTGAGGCTTCCAGGCTCTGGAACAGGCTCCCAAGGGAGGTGGTGCTATCCCCTACCTTGGGGGGTCTTCAAGTGGAGGCTGGATAGATATCTGGTTGGGGTATTATGATACCAGCACTCGTTCTTGCCCAGGGCAGGGGGTCAGACTTGATGATCTGTTCACAGTCCCTTCCAACCCTAGAAACTATTAAACTATGTCAAAAACCCTACTGCAGTCCATCTAGGTAGATCAGTAAATAGAAAGAATGTAAAAGATATGATCTAGTTGTCCTGCCAAAGAACAAAACCAGGTTGCTTTATGCATGCTATTTTTGTTTTTAAATCCATGTTGGTTGCTAATAATTATCCTTTTGTCTTCCAGAGTCTCACAAATGTATTGTGTTTTAAAAAAAAAATAAATTTACAGGAATTGAAGTCAGGCTGACCAATAGTCTTATTCCCCAGATCTTCCTTTTTACACATAGGCACATGCTTGCGTTTTCCCTCAAGGTCTTTTGAGACCTCACCTGTCTTCCTTGGCTCTGAAAGATAATTGATAATGGCTCTGAGATCTTATCACCTAGTGCCTATCATACCCACAGGTTTATATCTTCTCAGCCAAAACTTTCAAATATTCTTTGATATCTTTTTTTTTATTTAATATGCGCCCTTTCCCTCTCTCTGGGTTTTATTTTTTTAAGTTCTACTAATGCCATTTCTTTCTTATGGATATGACAAGGGTCTTGTTTGGTAAAGCATTTTATTTTTTTTTTGTAAAAGGGTTATTTATGGTATAATGAAATAGATTGAAAGTATTTGAACTTTCTTGGGCTTCTTCACTGATATTCCAGAGTAAAAACTGATTCAGCCACGTGTGAAATTGTGTTTTTCCACTTGGTTACTTGAAACACCTGGAAAAACATAAGCCTTATTTTTTCTTTTCGGAAACATCTTATTTTAAACTTGGCATTTACATTAGTGCCATTATTCTCCAGCAACTAATATTTTCTTTTCATTTTCCTTTCCTATTGCATTACAAAATAGGTTATTAAATATGTTGATTCTACTAAATTGCACAACCTCTAAAGTCTTTGCTGCCATTAGATTATGTGGCTCACTGTGTGTGCTCATTATGCTCTACAAAAAGAAAAAAAATCAAAAACCTTCATTTGTTAAAGTTACTCTAAGCACTAGGGAAAGGCTTTCAAAGAGAGGGTACATTTCAAACAACTCAATTGTCTTTGTGATGTCAATAGCAGTTTATTCCAAATAAAGACACATTTGATTGCTTGGTTTACCCATCCCTGGTAGATAAACTATAAAAAATATTGCTGTGTAGGAGATTGAACAAAACTGAAATGAAAGCAATTAGTATAATAGATACCTACCAAAATAAATGTAAAAACCAGATATGCTTCTTTTGGGGTAAAATAGATGAAACAATCTTGTTTGAAACTGAGCTATGTAGGAAGAAATGTTTCATAGAAGATGAATGTAAAGGCAGGCAGCATTTTGGTTGGAGCAATGTGGCAGAAACACTGCAGATGCTAACAGAAAATGCTGAAAACCACTGGCGGCCAGACAAGTGCTTCTGATATTACCCTAAAAGAAAGATGAGCCAGAGGTTTTTTGGATTGAGTGTTGCTAATAGAGAGGTGGCTTAGTTTGTAGATTATGCCAAATTAAGAAAAAATGAAGCTGATTGTAAAGAACTGCCAAAACGAACTTGTAAAACTGACTGAATGGGTAACCAAATGGCAGAAGAAGCTCAGTGTTGGTAAGTGCAAAAGGATGCACATGAGAGAGAATAACCTAAGATGTACATACATCACAGTGGCCACATCTACATGAGAGGCTAACTATGCAGGTGTTACTGTGTAGTCATTTAGTACTTGCTTAACCAGCTACTAAATGACTGTGCAGTAACCAGTGCTACTGCACAGTCCCATCACCACACAGTTATTTTTAGACTCTACTGTGCAGTAGCGTCACCATCATGGTTTGTGCTCATCAATGCTACAGTGCCATAACAATGAGCTACAGTACAGTAGCTCATTGCTACTGCATCATAGCATCTTGTGTAGATGCACCCAATGGGTTCTACATTAGTTGTCACTTCTCAAAAAAGAGAGGTTGAATTTCAGGCACTTGTACATGTGATAAAAATTGGATGTTTCTGTGGCTTAACTGCGTCATGCTGTACACATGTGGGGGGTGGGGCTTACAATTTAAATGAGTGTTTTCTATGTTTCATCAGCTTGTAGTTTGCAACGTAGCTATGTGTAGCATTGCAGCCTTTGACAGCTCCCCTCCCCTGGCCACGGGAGAGGCAGGCTGAAGGCAGAAGCAGCAACACGCCTGATCCTTCCCCTCCCCCCTGCCCCACGGAGCCTGCTTTCATCTCCCACAGCCGGGAGTCAAGCTGCCAGTTGGCCGCATGGCCCCTGAGCTGTAAAGGGACATGGTCCTTCCTTCTGTGGTAGCAGCACCCCCTGCGGCCACCCAGGTGTGCTGTTAGCAGGCAGGTGCTGCCCCAGGGCTGGGTGCTGCCTGCAAGCTGGGGCAGCACTTGCCTGCTAGCACCTGCCCAGGGGGCACCACCACCATGTAGGGAAGGTCCAGGGCCCCCCTGCAGCTCAGGGGCTGCATGGCTTAGCAGCACCTTGCACAGACAGCCTGTGCTGGAGGGGGGTGGGGGAAGGAAGTAATGAGGGGCCTGGTCCTTTTTTTCCCCCCCACAGAGCCTGCCTACCTCTGCTGCAGCTAGGGGAAGAGCTGTTGGTGGGATGATCCTGTGAAAGCAGCACATAGTGATGCAGATGGAAGGGAAGCAGGGATAAGAGACTCTTTAGACTTGGTAAAGTTTCCCATAGTCACAAATGTGAATTAACTTGTAAGTGGCTCATCAAGGTATAAAGACACCTAACTAAGCAGTGACTGTCAGGGAGATGTTGTAAATTGATAGGGACCCTGTGTGTGGGTACCAGATGGTTTGACTTGGGAAATAAGAGCGGGCATCTCAGGCACAGTGCATGAGCCAGTGAATTGGTGGTATTCTACACAAGTAATATCTGGGATTAATGTTGGCACGTTGGCAATATCTGGGATTAACTGATTGTTCTCTTGAGTGTGTATAGACACTCTGACGATAAAGACTGACCAGCATTTCCATCAACCATCATCCACAGCTTGATATGGGCAGGGTGTGGGGGATGGAGGAGCCCTGTAAAGAGGTTCGGAGTTTCTACCAGGTTTGAAGTAAGGCAGAAGATCACACCTCCCAAAATTTACTTTCCCTTTCCATTATGTTCTTTTTATCATCAAATGCATGGCAGGCAAGTACAGAAGAACAGGTGGAGCTCTAGGTAGAACAAGACTGGCCTTAAGTTTTTGAAAGGTTGCTGGGAACTTCTAAAGGCATCATTCCACGGGGCATGTCAGAGAAAGCTTTGTGCAAATACATTGCATTATCAGACAGAAATGCAAAATTCTAAGTTGTAGTTTACAAAAGCTTTAGCTACAGCTTGTGCCATGGTAGAAATATTGACAGATGCGAGGTGAACCATCTCTGAAAAACAGATAGGTCTTGGTCCATCCAGCTCCCAGGTACAAATAAAATGTACAGAATCTAGTTATCTGAGGCATCTGTTGCTTCATCTGCTACAATTGAGATTAATTCATATTCTGCCAATGCAGATTTTGTAGACTGAACATGAGAAGCAATTACTCCTGGTATTTTTTTTTTGGCAAAGCTTGTTCACACACAGGGAAACTGCTAGCATTTGGCATGAGTTTGTTCAAATAAGCCCCTTAATTTAGGGTTATCAATTTTCTCCAGAGGAATGTTGGAGGCCATGAATGCCTCCACTAGCATGAATGTAGCCTCTCTCGTCAATCTGCTTTCAATGATTTTCAAAAAGGGGAGGAAGGAGGATCCGGGCAACTATAGGCCGGTCAGTCTCACCTCCATCCTTGGTAAAGTATTTGAAAAAATTATCAAGGCTCACATTTGTGAGAGCCCAGCAGGACAAATTATGCTGAGGGGAAACCAGCATGGGTTTGTGGCGGGCAGATCGTGCCTGACCAACCTAGTCTCTTTCTATGACCAGGTTACGAAACGCCTGGACACAGGAGGAGGGGTGGATGTCGTATACCTGGACTTCAGGAAGGCCTTCGATACGGTATCCCACCCCTTACTGGTGAACAAATTAAGAGGCTGTGATGTGGATGACTGCACAGTCCGGTGGGTGGCAAATTGGCTAGAGGGTCGCACCCAAAGAGTCGTGGTAGATGGGTCGGTCTCTACCTGGAAGGGTGTGGGCAGTGGGGTCCCGCAGGGTTCGGTCCTTGGACCGATACTCTTTAATGTCTTCATCAGCGACTTGGACGTGGGAGTGAAATGTACTCTGTCCAAGTTTGCAGATGACACAAAGCTATGGGGAGAAGTGGACACGCCGGAGGGCAGGGAACAGCTGCAGGCAGACCTGGATAGGTTGGACAAGTGGGCAGAAAACAACAGGATGCAGTTCAACAAGGAGAAATGCAAAGTGCTGCACCTAGGGAGGAAAAATGTCCAGCACACCTACAGCCTAGGGAATGACCTGCTGGGTGGCACAGAGGTGGAAAGGGATCTTGGAGTCCTAGTGGACTCCAAGATGAACATGAGCTGGCAGTGTGACGAAGCCATCAGAAAAGCCAATGGCACTTTATCGTGCATCAGCAGATGCATGACAAATAGGTCCAGGGAGGTGATACTTCCCCTCTATAGGGCGTTGGTCAGACCGCAGTTGGAGTACTGCGTGCAATTCTGGGCGCCACACTTCAAGAAGGATGCGGATAACCTGGAGAGGGTACAGCGAAGGGCAACTCGTATGGTCAAGGGCCTGCAGACCAAGCCCTACGAGGAGAGACTAGTGAAACTGGACCTTTTCAGCCTCCGCAAGAGAAGGTTGAGAGGCGACCTTGTGGCTGCCTATAAGTTCATCACGGGGGCACAGAAGGGAATTGGTGAGGATTTATTCACCAAGGCGCCCCCGGGGGTTACAAGAAACAATGGCCACAAGCTAGCAGAGAGCAGATTTAGACTGGACATTAGGAAGAACTTCTTCACAGTTCGAGTGGCCAAGGTCTGGAACGGGCTCCCAAGGGAGGTGGTGCTCTCCCCTACCCTGGGGGTCTTCAAGAGGAGGTTAGACGAGTATCTAGCTGGGGTCATTTAGACCCAGCACTCTTTCCTGCTTATGCAGGGGGTCGGACTTGATGATCTATTGAGGTCCCTTCCAACCCTAACATCTATGAATCTATGATTCTTTTAAAGATAGGAGGCATAGTTACTTGTTTCTTGCTCTGAACCTTTTGCCTCTGCAGCATCCTTTCACTTTATATGCAATTCAGACCCTAAATGCTGATCAATGCTGTTTTTGCTCAACACATCCAGAGTCATGTTGTATGATGAACAAAAAAATTTACCACCAACTGCATGCAAGGTTCCTATAGGGAATTGCTTTACATGATCCTGAGCTGAAATGTATTTAGCTTTCTTGGATTTCTTTTCACTCATATTCAGACTGCAATGCTATAGCAATGATCCATCTGGCTTCTTAAAAGACAGCAGTGAAACCCTTTTGCTTTCCTGAATGTGGCACTTTCACTGAATCTATGTCACTAGCTCAGCCTCTCAGTATCTCTCTCTCAAATCACATGCTCCAAGGCTGCAGGGATTGCTGAACTTGATTTGTATTCTTGTAAACTTTTTTTTTTGGGGGGGGGGGGAGGGATGGACAATTCTGTACAAAATGGCAGGAAACACCATTTTTGTGGTGATCTCAGAAGCTGCTGTTTTCTACAGTTTCCACAAAAACCACAAAATGACAATTTAAGTAGGGTCCTAAAAATATGCCATTGACTATCAGGGATCTGGGTTTTTTGTTCGCTGCAGAAAAAACACAGAAAAATTTGGATTTTCTCTTTTAAAGGAAAAATAACTATGGGAAACAGCTGGTTCTCTTTGTGGGCTGGCAGAGTTCCAGCCTGCCAGGGGCTTCTTGAGGTTGCGGGGAGCGGGAAGAGGGTGATCACAGACAAGAGTGGCAACCAGGCAGCATAGACACTAGCTCCTGCAGCTCCTTCTTGGTAAGTTTGTTGGGGCAGGGCAGATTAAGAGGCCCACAGTAAGAGAGGGAGTAGGGCAGGGCTAGTACTGGGGCTGAGGGTGCTACCCAGCCAGGCTATGTATGGGGCCTGGGGGCAGGGTGGGAATATAGGGCCCAGCTCAGGGAGCAGGGTGGAGCCACAGGTGACTAATCTGGGAGTAGTAGGGGGGCTGGCTCCACTCATGGTGTTGGCTACAAATGTCCAACTAGGGATCCTTAAAATTATGGTTTATTAGGTGGATTGAAACACTGTAATGAAGTTAAATCATAAACCTTGGGGCTGGTCCCCCCCTCCCCCCCACACACACACACACACGCACACACACAGTAGCGAGCTACAAGAGTCAGGTATACCTATCCCACAGGTGCTGGAGTCTGCCATCGAGGCTTCTTTCAGCGTGGTGTTATCTTCCAGAAGAGGGTCGCCAGCTAGTCCTTCTGGCTGGACAGGTCGGGTGCTGGTCAAGTTGGAGATCAAGAGGGCGCCGCTGAGGGTCACTTTTCACTGCTTTCTATCTGTCCTTGGCAGACTTTGGTGACTCCCCAATTTTCAGGTTTGCCCAATCCAGGGGTCATTGACCCTCGTGGGACTTCCCCCTCGGTGGCTACTGGATGGCATCTGTCAGCCCCAGGGGTCGTCCACATGTATGTGCAGGTTTGGGAGTCCGTTGATGAATTTTGAATAGGGCTCTGGGAGCGGTTGATCTGGAGATATTCATCCCAAAAGTTGATCCCCAGGGTTGATTAACTCGGACCAGGGCTTCTAGCCCTTGAACAGTGACGTTTAGAGATTTCCTGGTTGCTACATTGTCTTCTATTGTTTTCTTCCATTGGTTGATCTGCGGTTTTCCTAGGTGTTAATTGCTGCCTGCTACTGTGTTACGCATTCAATCACTGATTCACTCGCTCTTTCAGGGGCCTGTCTGACACAGGGAAGCGGCAGTTTCACTCCTGCCCTTATCAACATTGTTACAATGTGTAACTTAACTTCTGAAACTAAACACATTTAGTTGAAAGGTGAGGAGCATAAAATATAAGCTACAAAAGTAATGCCATGGCACACAAATAGATAAAAATACCAAACTACAAGGGGAGATACAAAATGCACACATACAAATTTTAAAACACAATTCCTTATCT
This sequence comes from Alligator mississippiensis, assembly GCF_030867095.1. NCBI lineage: Eukaryota > Metazoa > Chordata > Crocodylia > Alligatoridae > Alligator > Alligator mississippiensis. Next base: position 74,078,752 of record NC_081826.1, read on the forward strand.
TAAAGTGAACGAAAGAGGAAGGAAGAAAAGGTAGAAGAGGAAAAAGATATCCAAGGAGGGGAGAGCAACTGCAGGCAAGAGGAAAAGGGGGCTTTCTGCTAGAACGGCACACACTCCCAGGGAGGGAGGCATGAGGGGCATGTACCCCCCAGATTTGTGCATGGGTTGGGAGTGGATGCAGACTGCCCACTGCAGGCTTGGGGCTCCCTACCCTGATGCCCTCCTCCTGTGGGCCTCCATGGCCCAGCAGGAGGAACCCAGCATAGGAGAGCAGAGAGGGGCAAGTAGGCTTGATGCCACCATTGGGAGCCCTATGCTGGCTGTGCTGCCGTGGCAAGGCACCCCCTGTCTGTCCAGCAGCAATGGAGGGCACAGCTCTGTACCACCACTGCTGCTGCTGGGTGGGCAGGGGGTACTTTGCCATGGGGACACAGCCAGCATGGGGCTTCTGATGGTGGCACCAAACCTGCCCACCCTTCTCTGCTCTCCCATGCTAGGTCCTACCCACTGGGCCATGGAGGCCCCCAGGGGGAAGGCAGCAGGGTGGGGAACCCCAAGCTCACAGCAGGCTGCCTGTGTTCTCCACTTCCCTTTAACGGGCTGTGTTGTGGTTGTGCATTCAATATTTAAATTTTAGGTGTACTGTGGATTTATACAGTGCCATAATGAAAAATTCTGTTGTGTTTTCAATCCCCGTAGTAGTTCCTAACATTCTATTTGCCTGCTTCACTGCTGTTGAACACTGGGATTTTTTCCCCAGGAGAATTATGCACAATGGGGGTTTAATCCACCATTTCAATTTAGGGGACTTTTAATTGCAGTGATTAAAAACCCACCGTTTCAATTTGGGGGCTGCCATCACCATTATGGATTTGCTCCTCACTGCAAATCTTCAGCAATAAATAAAGACCCCAGGCTTTGAGATCCATTACTTTTAACATCTTTGCTCCTTTCAGGTATTTAACCCCTCCCTAGCAGTAGGCTATGTCAGCTCCCCTCCTTGCAACAGAGCTCAACAAGTGCCCTGTTGCAATGCCCAGCACAATAGATCACCTGCAATGCACACATCCTTTCTTTAGTAAGTGACATCTGGCGTGCACATTTTTCTGATGTGGATAACCTAGTTTCCTCTTTTTAAAAAAGTTTAAGCATTGTCCAGGCCATAAGCCTCAATACAGGGAGTCCATCACCAATCACACAACACATGCTTAAACCTATTTGATCTCTTAAGACAGGGCAATATTAAAATCAAGTTAAGCTTGTGGCTGAAAATGCCATCTGGTTCATGGAGATTCTGAGGTGGTTTGAAAGTCAGTAAGCTTCTATTTCCCAAGCACACAACAAGTTGATGGACTTGCTAAGTTGGGTCAAAAATATGGTATCACAACAGTTTCCAAGCTGTCAACATGAATGCCATCAGAGACGAGAACTGTTCTAGGCAACAGCTGCGAAGTTGAAGTAGTACTACAAGTAAGATCAGTCACTGCCACCATGGTTTAAACAACTGGCTGCCTCTTTTTTTTTTTCCCCCCCTTTAGTGCTGTTAGCATTTTTTACCCCAGTCAAGTGCTTTTTCTGCCTCTTGACCCTCAGCTATGGAAAATCAATCCCTACGTGGTGGAAAGAGCATGACAAAGAACATGCTACTTATGTGAACTTTGTCAAAGCATGTCAGACTGTGACTATGTTTTGGAAGTCTGTTTCTGATTGGTTTCCACATCTCTACAACTTGGGGAAAATGCTACCTTACCATTCCAATCAATTCAGTGGATGCAGAATGTGCGATCTCAGCATATGGACAAATGTTTACACTGCAGAGACAGAAGATGTCAGCTGCAACTGCTGGTGGATGCTGCCTGCTAGTATTTAACAATTAACATGAATTGTTTCTATCAAGGTTAGCATTATTTAGTATTACTAAACTTTTTGTAGAATGCTAATAATAAATTATGATTATATAAGTTACAACTCATATTGTGTGTATTCATAATATTTCAATCTAGATTTAAATTTTATACTTAGATTTATAATAATTCAATAATTTATTTGATATTTCTGCAGACTTTCCTATTAGTTATACCAGGGTTTTTGCCTCTCGGCTGATCAGTAACAAGGGGCAGGGCCACCAGGACTCCTCAGTCAATCAGCAGTGCGGAGGCTCATTGCAAACAGACCGCAAAATCAGTTCAGTACCCCACAAGTGGCCCATTAAAATCCTTTTGTCTCACCCACCGTGATTTGGGTAGGCCCCTACTTGTTTTACAATGCTTAATGTGGTACTGCTAAACTGCTCCTTACCACTAGCACCACCAACTATTTAAGCATTAACTGAGATAATTCCAGAGGTCCTTGTTAATATAAATGTCCTACCATTCTCTGAATTTTGCAAAGAGCATCCAGTGGCAATAGATGCCACAGTACTCAAAGACTATACCAGCTTAGCCTGACATTTCACGGATTTCATAGACATCAGGGCTGGAAGGGACCTCAGATCATAGAGGCCAGTCCCCTGCCCCAAGGGTAGGAAGTCAGCTGGGGTCAAAAGATCCCAGCAAGATAAATGTTCAAACGCTTCTTAAAGGAGTCCAGAGTAGGTGCTTGGGAGTCTGTTCCAGGCCTTGGGTCTTGAACAGTAAAGAAGTTTTTTCTTATGTCCAGCCTAAAATGGTCTTGAAGGAGTGCCTACAAGCTCATCAAGGGGGATCAACAGCAAATAGGCAGAATTCTTTTCTCCCCAGCACCACCTGGGGTGACGAGGAACAATGGTCATAAGCTGGTTGGAGAATAGGTTTAGGTTGGAGATCAGAAGGCAATATTTTACAGTTAGGGTGGCCAAAATCTGGAACCAACTTCCCAGGGAAGGGGTCCTCACCCCTACCTTGGGCATATTCAAGAGGAGGTTGGACGATCATCTGTCTGGGGTCTTGTGAACCCAGCATTCATTCCTGCCTGTGGCAGGGGGTCAGGCTAGATAATCTGTTCAGGTCCCTCCTGATCCTAGCTACTATGAAACTATGAGTTTGTAACCATTGGTCCTTGTCATTCCATGGGGCATTCTGGTAAACAGATGTCCCCCCAGATCCTGATGCACACCCCTGATGTACTTATAGGCTGCCACCAGGTCTCCCCTGAGCCTGCGCTTTTCCAGGCTGAAGAGTCCCATGGCTCTCAGCCTCTCTTCATAAGGCCTATTCTCCGGCCCTCTGATCATGCGTGTGGCTCTCCTCTGGATTCTTTCAAGCTTTTCCACATCCTTCCTGAATTGTAGAGCCCAGAACTGGATGCACTACTCCAGCTGCAGCCTCACCAAGGCTGAGTACAGCAGGAGGATGACATCCTGAGATTTGCTTGAGAAGCATCTATGGATGTAAGCCAGAGTTTGTTTTGCTATACCAGCTCCAACATCGCATTGGTGGCTTATGTTCATCTTGTGTTCAGTCATGACCCCCAAGTCCCTTTTGGCCTTGGTGCTAGCGAGCATAGCACTGCTAAACCTACAAGCATGCTGTGGGGGTTTTTCCCCCAAGGTGGAGTAGCTTATATTTGTCAGTATTCAATGTCATCAGCTTTGCATTCACCCACTTTTTCAGCCTATCCAAGTTAGCCTGGATCACCAGCCTATCCTCTGGAGTGGACAGTTTACCCCAAAGTTTGATGTCATTGGCAAACTTGGCCAGTCCAGTTCTGACACCTGTATCCACGTTGTTGATAAAGACGTTGAACAGAATAGATCCAAGGGCAGAGCCTTGGGGGACACCACTGGTCACAGAACGCTATGATGATTTGCTTCCATTGACCACCACTCTCTGCATCCAGCCTCAGAGCCAATTCACTACCCATCAGACTGTGATGTAGCCAAGACCACAGCTGGCCATTTTTTTCCAAGAGGAGATCATGGAACACCAAATCAAAGGTTTTTTTGAAGTCTAGATATATGACATCAATCTCTTCTCCCTTGTCCAGGTGATACATCACCTGGTTGTAGGAGGAGATGAGATTGGTAAAGGCAAGACCTACCTGCAACAAACCCATGCTGGCTGTACCTCAGGATGTTGCCATCAGATAGCTTGTTAAGAATGGAGTATTTGATGATTTTTTCCAGAATCTTACCAAAGATTGAGGTCAAGATGCTTGGCCTGTAGTTTCCTGGAACTACTTTCCTCCCTTTCTTGAAGATGGGCACCACATTGGCCTTCTTCCAATTTTCAGGTACTTCACCTGAGCACCAAGAGTTTTTGAAAATCTTGGCCAGTGGTTGGGCTATGACTCCTGCCAGCTCCTTAAGTACTCTGGGGTGCAATCAGTCAGGACCCACTGACTTGAAGGTGTCCAGCCTCTCAAGGTGTTCCTTTTCAAGGTCTACACTGATGCTGGATATAATTTCACCCTTACCCTGGCTGTCCTGCATCTTGCTAGGCAAAGTGGATACTTGGGGTTGATGGAAAAACCGACGCAAAGTACCCATTAAGCAAGTTAGAATTTTCTTGGGAGTCAGTTGTCTCATTTGCTTTAGCAGGGGTCCAATGTTACCCTTGCTTTTCTTCTGACTCCCCACATATCTAGAAAAGGACTTTTTATTGTCCTTGATATGCCAGGTGGAGTTCAGTTTCAGCCTTGGCTTTCCTGGTTCGCTCCCTACAGGTATGGACCAGTGCAGAGTAATCCTCCTTTGTGGTGATTCCTATCTTCCATCCTTTATAAGCCTCTATTTTTAGATGCAGGAGCTCCACAAGTTCCCTGCTGAGCCAAGGTGGTTGTTGTGTCCTTTTGCTATCTTTCCTTCAAGATGGGATGGACATCCCTTGTGCCTCCAGGATCGCTCCCTTAAGGAGTGACCACTACTCTTGGACTCCTTTCCCTGTCAAGTCATAGTCTCTTAGGGCCTCAACAACTAGCCTCCTGAGCTTATCAAAGTCAGCTTTCCTAAAGTCGAGGACTTCTGCATTGCTGACTGACTTGCCAGCTTTGCGGTGGATAGTAAAAGGGATCAACTCATGGTCACTGTCTCCCTGCTTCCTTCAATCTTTAGGTTGCTAACTATATCATCCCCTTTATCCAGTACTAGGCCCAGTAGTGCTTTACCTCTTGTGGGTCCATAGACTTCTTGAATCAGGTAAGTTCGTCCATGCACATGAGGAAGCTTTGCAACCATTCAGATTTGGCTGAGTGCTCTTCCCATGAGATGTCTGGGTAGTTGAAGTCTCCCATGACAACCATGCACTGAGAGTGTGTAGCCTCAGCCAGTTCCCTGGCGAATTCCTGGTCAACCTCTTGTTCCTGGTTGGGGCATCAAAAGTTTTAAGGAGAGAGGAGATAAAAGCATATGTAATAAGCATGTATTATGAAGATGGGTGATTGATACCTGTGTTTTTGGATGTGTTATCATGAACCACATCAACCTATCTGATACCAACATGTCTCAACATACATGTTGTTTATCATTGGGTTAGAGTTGAAATCAGACCTTTTGTTGCCACAGTTGCTTGCATTGGAAGCCAGTGCCAGTGCTTGCACCTTCAATATCCAATACTTCAAGTAAAATGAAATGTTGTTATTTTCAGCAAGCAGTAGAGGTAACTATTTAATAACAAAATGTACGCTAATAACAAAATGCAGTTTGTCATAACCCATTAGAGGAAAATACATTATCTTTGAAGTAAAAATATGCAAAATTTATTTTTAAAAGAAAAGCTATGAAATATAAGAAGTCCAGCTCACCTGTGTTCATAAATGCTGTTTTTTGGGATAGGAGCAGAAGCAAGTTTTGGAAGCAATCACAGTAGATTGTAGCCATTTTCTTCTCCATACTTATGAATGACAGAAAAATAAACTGCAGAAGAGCAAAGCTTGCAGCAAGTCACAGTTGCTTGGGTACATATAATTATAATTTATCACCACCCACACACATTTAAGATGTATGCTACAAGGACCTTTCAGCTTTTCTCATCCCAACACTTTCTCGCACATCACTGCAGTTAGGTTTAGGTTTCTTTTTTACTTTGAAAAGCTATTCTGGATAAGCTAAACTAGCCATGGCAAGACTGTTTTAGTTAGTCCCTTGCTGTCTCAGCTGAGACTCAGGCTTTAACCACATTTTTCATACAGGTTGCATCTACACCTGTAATTAATGCTCCAGAGTTTATTGCTCTGGAGTTTACTGCTCCCAGGTGTATCTTTTCTATATCAAGTTGCAAAACCAGATCACTTGGAATCTATATTAATAAAAGGGGGTGTGTGTGTGTGTGTGTGTGTGTGTGTGCGTGCGTGCGTGTGTGCGTGCGTGCGTGCGTGCGTGCTTGAGTGAGTGAGCGAGCGTGAGCACCATAGCTCCAAAACCATGATACCTAGAGACCTGAAACTTTGCATGCATACTAAGTGGACCCTAGGGGCATGCACCTAGGTGCTATTTTTTTTGATTTGGCTCAAAAAATTTTACCAATTTTATTGGTCTATACTGCATAACCGCCTGTGACAGGTCAGCCCCAGGAAGGAGAATAAATTTGAATGTGCAAAACATTCTTTAGCAAAGCTCAAAGCTCCAGGCCAAGTTCAACCAGTACAGCTAGAGAAGGCTCCGCATTTAGGAGTATTTCCCTAAGGGCTGTGGCTGGGACTGGTTAACAGGACCTGGAAGTACCTGCAGGTGGAGTGAGGGCTTAAGGAAGATCCAGGGAGAAAACCATACTGGGCCTTCTCAGGGACTAATTAGGGGATTGTGAGAGGCATTCCCTGTAAGGTAATCTACAAGAAGCAAATTTTCCAAAAATCAACTTGCAAAAGCTGCAGCCAGAGCAGCTGGGACTCCAGAGCAGCAAGTTGGAAGATGACAAACAAACAAACAGAGCAGCAATGGCTGCATCCAGAGCAACTGAAACTCATGCACAGCAAGTTGCAAATAGAGCAGCAATGGCTGCAGTCAGGAACCGGACCTGGAGGGAAAAAGAAAACTCTGCATTCTTCTACAATCCAGCCTTGGATTACTGTTCTGATCCATTAGTTACAATGTTAGATATAACTCATGCTTCCAAATGGCATCTTTTGGCACCATAAAAGACATCAGAGAATCTGGCTACATGCCCACATTTAAAGTGCAGGGCCAGGTTTATCATCAGATTGGCAGTCTGATGCCACTCCTAAATGAAGAGCCCAAATTCCTGCAGATCTACTTTATGGGTGACAATACAAAGCAGGCTGAACAGCATTGCAACAATGTCATTCAAACCAACCTGCAGGTGGTGTTGCAGTTGCAAGACATGCTCCACAAGGAAAACAACTATGTTCACAGTTTCAAGTGCGCCATGGAGAAGATGACTCCAGAGTATAATGTTGTCATTCATGCAGACAAAACTCCAGCTGGTGAGTATGAGCGGTGCTTCAATGCACCCACAACATCAGAAGTGGTTGTCATTCTGGCTAGTGAACAACATGGCAATTGAGACATTGTGTTGCAACTCAGGAACAGCTCCCTCCAGAGAATTTCTGAGACACACCGATCATATGATGCACTTTAGTATTCACTAATTTTCTGGCAGGGTGATGATGGCTACCATTCAGAACTGCAACAAACAAACCCAGCAACAGGGCTGCCAACTCAAAAGAAGATTTCTGCCATGAACTTTTATGCCTACAGGATGATTATGCGAGCTAGAAGTTTCAGTCACATCTTACGATGCAAAGATCTCTTCCATCAATTTGTTGTGGACATGTATGCCAAAATTGAAGCAGAAAGGTTGAGATTCATTTGAATGAACCAAAAGAAACTCAGAGTTGAAAACTATGTTCACCTCAGGGATGCCATGAACAGCGATGGAGATGCTGCCAATGTTGGCCAATTGGTCATCTTGCTGTCCAGTTTCACAGGTGGACCTTGCTACATGCATGAGCAGACTCAGGATACCATGATATATGTGCAAAACTATGGCCGCCCTGATCTCTTCATTAACTTCACCTGCAACCCAGCTTGGACAGAAGTGGCTAATGAACACTAAAAACATTAACATTTGATTACCGCGACCCATGCTAAGCAGGTATTTTGGCTAGTTTGTATTAAAGGAATATCCAATGCTTAGCCGAGAAAGCCCTCAACAAACAACATGGGGGAGAAAGTCCCTTCCCTGAAGAGATTACAATCTAAAAATAAACACCTTCCTGTTCAGGTAGCTTTGATCAAAATGTTTGGAATTAAGAAGGGAATTTATTATTTACTTTTCACACTGTACAAGGATGAGAAGTTACAAAATAAAACTAGTAGGTAGGAAGTTTAAAACTAATGAAAGGATGAGGTTTTTTCACACAACATGTAATTAAAGTGCAGAACTCACTGCCACCAAATGACAGTTTAGCCAGATTCAAAAAGGGGTGGACAAATTATTGGAGGAGAGGTGCATCAGTAGTTACTGAGCATAGTAGTTAGGGATACAACCTCTGAATTAGAATTTCCTAGACCTAATGCTGGAGGCTGCAAGTGAGAGAGGAATATGGAAAAAACCCTGCTTATACCCAGTTCACTTTCCCTTTCAGCAGCCATTCTCTGCCACTGCGTGACACAGGATACTGGGCAAGAAGAACCCAGTAAATGGCAATTTTTATGTTCTTATCCTCTAGTCAGCCACATGTTTCAGCTTACAGCAGCTAACCATAAGTCTAGTGTTAGATCTAAGAAGGCATACAAAAGGTAGGAGGCAAAACAAACACACGGAGAAGCAAAGCAGTTTGTCAGAGGTCCCACAGGAGGTCAGTGGTATAACTGAGACAGGATGCCTAGGGCCACATTTTTGGCAAATACCCGGCATTGGTGGAAACAGCAGGAAACCCTGAGAATATCCCACTTAAACAGCTTGGATCCTGCTTTTCTAACCGCTAAGGGGGAAAGAGTAATAGTATCAGGGTAAGTACCAGCTGACTGTAAAATACTATCAAATTGTTCTCAGGAAGATCTCAAAATATATTAATCACAGATGCAAGAGTATAAAACCTCATCTCCTCAGTTGTTCCCTAGGGACTTTATCAGACAATATGCTGCCTGAGTTTGACCAGAAATTATGGCCTAGACCTGAATTTTAGCCTAGATATCAAAACTAGAAACTTCTCAACCATATTGAACAGATAATTTAAGTGGCCAGAGTCCTCCCAATTTAGTTAAAGTTTCCTGCTCTTCTGTTTAAAGTCATAACAATCTCCAACATTATGGTCAGGAAAAAAAATCCCCCTAGGTCAAACTACCTGTGGGGTATATTTTGCATTCCTCTGTACTATGAGCCATGCTCCTCTTCCCAAATATTCTATGAGTTTATATTAATAAATTACTTCTTTTTGTCACTTGCAGTGGCAGTGCTTTTCCTCTCATTTTTATCTATGGCATGCTCTAGATGTTTCTGGTTTTCTGTCCTGTAACTGTGTATGAGGATATGAAGTGGCAATGTTAGGGAATCATTTGGTAAATGGCTGTCTGAGGTAGAGGGTTGGATTTCATGGCCCAAGAGGCCCCTTCCATTCCTATATTCATAAAATAAAAAATAACAGTCGTTTATGATATGAGTGTGGTGGAGCACCTTTGGGGTACGTGCCACGTGGCAGGGGCTGCAGTAGGGTGGGGCAGAGCCTAGCAGGGAAGGCAGTCAAGTGAAGCCCCCCAGATCATTTTTAGTGGAGAAGTGTGTAGCAGAGCACCTTTGCCACTTGAGGGCTCTCGCAGGCTTCAAGAGGGGCCTGTTTTGGAGAAGCAGCAAGGGAAACCTTCCCCTGGTACCATTTAAAGGGGAAGATGTGTGGCAGGGCACTGTGGGTGCCTGCCACTTTAAGACCAGAGCCAAGCAGCCAGCAGGTGCTTGATTGAGGCAGTCATTTTAGATCTCTGGCTGCCTATATAAAGAGCTCAGTTCCCTGCTGGCTGGGAAGGAAGCAACATTACCTGGCTGCAAGGCTACTTGTATCATCTTGGAGGTAAGGGAGGAGCTGTAGGGGATGGTCAGAAGGCTCCTGGTCCTGACCTAAAACTGTACCCTGCCAGGAGTGGGTGGCCTGGTGGGGCTTTCAGTGGTGTGGGAGCCTCCAGGAAATGCCAGGCCAGTTATCACCCCAGTGAAATACAGGTAGGGGCACCTTAACCCTAGCCCTCACATTCAGGTGGGTCAAGTAACAGTGGAGGTAGTTGGGGGCCAGGCACAGCTGAGGCCACCTGAGCCCTGTGTGGGGTGCAAGACCTGGAGGAAAGGTAGCTGGGGCCAGGCATGGCTATGGCCACCTGAGCCCACTGTGGAGCAAAGCCCTGTGGCCCTGAGTGAAGGGGGTGGAGATGGGTGGCCCTGAGTGAAGGAAGTAGGCCCAGGTAGGTCTTTGGATGCCTGAGACTGAAGTTGGGGCCAGAGGCTGAGTAAAGAGGGCTCAGCCTGAGAGAGAGGGGCAAGTCCTGACCCCAGTAAGTCCTCCACTGCTGGGAGGCCATGTGAGGGTCAAAAGTAAGATCTTAAGTATCACCGTGACCTGCTGCTCCAGGGGGGCAGTGAAAGTCCCCTGTGAGACCCTGGAGTACCAGTAGTAGTGTGAGGTACCCCAGCTCCCACATCCAGGATGGTGGACCCGGGACAGAGAGTGGTGCTAGTGAGAGAGGCCAGAGGTAGAGTACTCTGTCGATTGATCAATGCTGGGGCCAGGACCAGGAAGGTCAAAAGGGCCAGGGGCCCACTGTGAGGGACGCCCAGAGCTGAGGCCCTGTGGTCCCACCTGGCCTTGGAGGTGAGGCCAAGCCCTGTGTGGCCAAAGTTCCCAGGGGGACCATGCCCGAGAGGAGAGACGGCTACAGGGAGCTTGGCAGCCCAAATGATGGCGGAGTAGGCTGCCTGAGCGGACGGATCAAAGTGGGGTCTTGATAGGAGAATTCTGGAGTGCAGTGTGGGGCTGGTGTGACTAACAGCTGGATGCCATCTGCGAGGCATGGGCTGTGGTGTAGGAGAGGTTCAGAGCTGCAGATAGCGCCTCCTGGCATCGGGGGATAAAATGGGCAGCCTCCCACTTAATTAACATCCTAATTAATAAGAACAAGGCATGACAGGAGAGTCAGGTGGGAGGTGTGCCCAAAGGCAAGTGGGGAACCTAGTACTGTGGCTAGGTGGGGAGCCCCACTTTGCCACAATGAATATAAAATGTAAGTTTGCACCAGCAAGAGATCTAGACTTCCTGATTCCTAGGTCACTATATAAGCTTCAAATCCTTCTCTTCTACTGTTACTGTTCTATACAAATATAGCTTTCACTGCTATTTAATTGTATGTAGTATTCACTTAATTTGTAGTCCTACCAATACAGCCCATATTTTACTCTAAAGTTGATGCAACTCACATAAAGTCTGTAGAAGTTTTTAACTGTGGGATTGCACCCTGTGTTGGCATGTATTTTTATAGAATACTTTTTTGAGTTATTACTTTGTGTTCAAAGTGTAGTACTTCCTGAATATGGTGTTATAAACTGTATTCCAAGCTGTTTGGTAACATGGTATAATTTAAGTAATGGGGTCTTCTCAGGCCCATCTACCAGTGGCCCCACCCATCTGCTTCTGGGCCAACTGCCCACCTTCTCATCTGCCATGCCTTATTGTTATCTAATTCATTATCTTAATTAGGTGGGAGGATGCCCATTTTCTTGCCCCAATGCCTGGGGGCGCTATCTGTGGTCTCTGTTCCTCCCCTATACTGTAGCCCAAGTCTCACAGATACTTTTTATAAATTTTTCTTTATGTTGGGGTCTCAGCCACTGCGGGCTTACCCCTTTTCTCTCTAGCTAGGCCTTTCAGTCAAAAACCCCACTAATTAGCGCTTGACTCCAAGGCTCTAGCTCTCAATTTCATTCAGGCTCAAGGGTCTAGTGTGGCAACCTTAGTGCTGCAGGGCTTCTTGAGCCCCTTATCACAGCACCCCTTGGCACTAATGTAGCCTCCTCCACCCCTACAGCGTCAGCCACAAACCACTGGCTATTAACATCCAGCACAAATGAGGAAGCAGGTGTTCTTCTTCTCTTTCTTCCAGGAATGGCTTCCACATATACCAGAAGGATTATACCATTACTCAGCAGATACTTTGTTTTAAGATAGTACATGCTCTTTGACTTTTCCCATCCATTGTTTGATGAAGCGAACCATTTATAGTTCAGCATGTTAGGACACAGCTCTTATTCCTAGCCTTTTGCAATTCTCCATCTTGCAGAAATACCTCCCTGAACAGAGGTAAGGATTAATATAAAGCAGCAGGCTACCCAAAACTCTATTGCTCTAGTACATACCCTCACACTGCAGCCTAGGTCTCTAATCTTGAGAAATACCTTTTTACAATCATGAGCTCTTATCTTTACTAGTCATTGTAGCACATGCTTTACTTTTAATAAGTGTTCCCATCCCCTAGCCTTTAATTTTTACAATTCTTTCAACCTGTGTCTTATGACAATATTTGTAAATTATGATGAGCTAAAGTACCACTGAATTGACCAGCTGTCTAGTGAAGTCCTAATTACATACACAGCCTACCTGTTCATTAACGCGCCTTTGCTGCTGTTCATTGTTTAGTACTTGTAAATATGAAGTACACAAAGCCTGCATTAATGCACTGTAGCAAAGGCGAGCGGGTTTTTTGTGACAATGCACAGTAGACTAATTCTATTGCACATTAGTGCATTCATTTTTACCATGGTGTACTAATGCACAGTATAATAGTGAACTGCACATTTTGGTGTCTTGTGTAGACACACCCAGCATGTAATATAAGGCAGTAAGAGCAAGTGAGAGGTGTTGTTGTTATTCTTGTTCATCATCTCCTCCTTCTCCTTCTCCTTCTGGCGTGAGGGTTAACAGTAAAACAATTCAAGTGCTGTAGCATAATCTGGTCCTGGTCCTCCACACCTGCTAGACAGGCTGTACTCAGGGGACTGTAATAAAACTGGGGCAGTTCCTTGGGGGGGAGCCAGATTGCAACCCACACTATGGCTGTGTGCGTTTGTCTCCTTCACACCATGGGGACAAGTGTACTGATTATATGAGTCTTTTCCAGCCTTAGTGCAGCAACATCCTGTGTTCAAAAATTTCATCTGAAACTATTGGAGAACTTCCACAAGAATGCTGTAAAATCCAAGAAGATTACAGAATTTAAGTCCAGCTTGTTGCAGAAAACATGTGGCCTTGTGTGCTAAAAGCCTTAACTAATTGATCATGAATACAGACTTTCTAAATCAACAATTTGAACAGTTCACACACTTGGCACTGTAATTGAAAAACCAGGATCTTGATGCCAGCTGTACAGGCCAAAAATCAATACACTCACTCTTATTCTATAGGAATATTTCATAAATGGAGAATGAAATGTAAAAGATTTTCATCTTGTGGCCTACATTATCGATTACCTGCTGAGTAAAAGTCAGTGATGTCAGTAGGAAAATTAAATAACTTATGGGTAAAATCTGCAGACATAATATAGTCAGTCTCTTGAGAGCTATTTTCCTTGTGAATGACAGTTTAAATCCTCTGTCATTATGTTGCATTTGTCAAGTCATTCAGCCTGTGTACAGCAGAGAAGCTGGCAATAAATTGAGGTCAGATTTCTTTCACTATATAAAAGTGCACAAGATTTATTTTTTCTCTTTGGAATATAAATCTTGTACTTTTAGTGCTTGCTGCAATACACTACATTTAACTTGGATAGCTTAGTGAAAAAACTTAAGAGCAGAGTCTAATGTCAAAAAAGTTGCATTTAAAACCTTACAGTAGCTGCAAGATTTAACTATATGGGATTTATTTTAATTTTTCATTGAGAATGATCATACTTGTTTACAGACTACAGTTGGGAAAACTTTAAATTAAAAAATATGGGATACTCTTGACCTGGTGAATGGTGGAAGTATTATCTAATGTGCCACTTTGCCCTGCCTTTCTACCTCTTATCCATAGTAGAGTTTAGCCACACTGGGTGGGTGGGTGGTAGGTATTTTGGGGGTGTTTTTAATGAATAGATAGCCACATCTAGGATTAAGACCAGCTATTTTCAACAGGAGTTAACCAGTTGTTGAACAAACATGAATACTATGCAACCAAAAATACTAAAAGAGGACAAAACAAGAGGCCAAGGAGTCTTGAAGGTAGAAGACCTGTGCTAAGGCATGGTTGAGGTTAATGTTTTGAACAATTTCTGTTATATACTGTATTAGTGATGTTTCTTCAAATTTAGTCTTGAGGACTGTTAAATAAAGCCAAACCCTGGTAAATTCTGTTGAATATCCACTGTTATTTTAATAGGATAGGGCATCAGATCCCCTAGTTGCAGTGGCATTATTCATTTGATTTCTATTATGTGGGGAGGTGAGAATCAGAATATTTGTCTTTGCTAGGCAGAGACTGTTAATAGTCTCTAATTAGATCTGGAATATTCTATACAAGACGCTTTGTGATTTGGATACAGATCAGATTGGGTCTTCATACTTTTGAGGCTTACTCTTCACAGTTTCACTCAGTATTTGTCCCCCTAAAATGAAGTTCCTTTTAGCAGGCAAAGGAAGAAACCCTAATCCAACAGTATATAGAAATAGATATTGGCAAAACATTGATAACATGCATGAGCTATGTAGATTGGATAATTAATCCTTTCACCAAATCCACCACATTCTGCCATGAATCTACCATCCCTTGGTCTGATGTATGAACTTAGCAGTACATTTCCTTGATTACATATGTGTTCCGAGGCTTGCGGTCAGACAACTGAACCAAGAAGTTCTTAAATCTTTCTCGTCTACTCTTTTTGCAGGGCTTTCTGCTGTGTTGCCCTTCAGATCAAGCTAGTATTTTGCTGCTGTTTGACCAAAACTTTAATATTCTTGAAAACTAAATCAGTTTCCTCGTCATGAAAAACACTCCTTTTCCTTGTTCAAGTCTTATTCTTAGTCAGTTACAACAAGGCTGTTTGCTGTTCCATGCCTAGCTTTCAGCAATAAGAAGGATTACAAAATGCCATTGTTCAGGTAAAAGCTAGTATACTGTGGCAGAATTTTGATTGTAATGCATAATAGTCATAGCTGAATAATCATTCTTAAGATGGGAGGAAAATGAAAGCCTGGAAATGCATTAATCTAAATTATTGAATGAGTCTAAAGAAAAGTCAGCCTAAGTTGTTTCTGAGAACATTAGCAGTCCATTTATATATTAAGCACATTCTTAATTCCCCAAGATCTGCCTCCAGTATAAAATGCATATTTTCTAATTCCCTATATATATATATATATATATATATATATATATATAATGTGTGTGTGTGTTGCAATAGTAGAGCATTTTTATGGAGTAAGATAATGAAACCATTGATTTAAAGCACAGATGTGAATCTTTTTAAATAATAACAACCCTTAGTGGGACTTATACGGTAACTGTTAAGTGCACTAATTAAAGTACCTTTATCTTACTTTATCACCATCCATTCTGTTCTGTCATCTACTATATTGGCTAGGTACAGACATTCAAAAAGCCCAGGTGGAATCCATGTAAGTCATGCAGTTGTCTGTAAGCAGCATTGTTCAAGTGGGTAGTGAACAGAACACACATTCGCTCTTTGGTTGTGAGGGCAAATCTTAGATTAGGTTCTTCCATTTTTAAATCAGTCTGTGCACTGAACTTCTGTTCTGTTACGCATATAGACTGTTTTGTGTGCCAAACTTCTGTTACAGGTATAGATTGGATTCTGATTTCTTATACTGGTAAAAGTTTAATGTCTTTACCTGGCCATTATATGTAGTTCCAAACCACACAATTAAGATTCCCTTAAAATTCACCAAGAAAGTGCCAAGTTAAATATGCCTTTAGCCGTATAATGAATTACTCTAAAAACATGGTCTGTAAGATTATTCTGTAGCAATTAGCAAAATGTGCAGGTTTCTGAGGCATCTGTTTGAATGTCTAGCTTCCAGTGACATGATAGGTACACCCTTCTTCCCAGAAACATCCCCAACGCATACATTTATTCAAGAAGGTCAAATGTGATGGCATAGAGCTAATGCTTACCTAATTAGAACAGCACTGTGATCCCATTTTGTTGGTTGACTCTGGCCCACAGTTGATAAAATAATGTATCAAAGAGCTAATCTATGAAGCAATGCCCTTTTTACTTAAAGGGTTGTGTCAGCCATAGATAATGATTACATTTTACAAACTTAGTACTGATACTGGGCTCCTTGGCTGTTGCTGTACAGTGATTATTCACCAACAAAACCCTTTATTCCTTCCCTCATGGTGCTCTCATGTTTGGGAGCAGCTGCAAATCTAACTCGTCATTCTCTGTTTCCCATCTATAAAATCTTTTTTTCCCTAACACATACTAAAATAATGTGCTTTGGGGTGCTTATAGGTTGAGGCACTGCCTAATCGGGTTGACCGCTATTACCTTGTTTCCTTGTAGTACCCCGTTTAGTGGTCTCTTTCATACTTAAATCATAAGAGCTCAAGGATTAGAACTGATGTTTTGTTTTCTGCTTGTATGGTGCCTAGCTCAGTAATGAGTCTTGTTTCATGACTTGTATAATCATCAGTGATATAGAGTACAAATTAATAATAATAAGTAGTGAACTCAATTAAGCAGATGGACATAAAGTCATATATGAGTGGTAAAAGAAATTGAGTGACACCTGATATTGCCAGAGCTTCTGATCAGATTCAAGTTCTGCAGAAGTGCTATCTGTAAGCACAGTGTGGCTCCAAATGTTGTCTCCAAAACCACAGGCCTCTTACACTGGAGATCTCCTTTAGTTAGCAGTAATGCAGATCATTGTTTGACAGCCCTTACTAAGAGAACAGGTATAAAAGACTTAGTCACCCATATCTTGAAAATTGCATTACCACAAAATTCTTTAAGGCATCCCAGAGGAGGACTAGAAATAATGAGCACAAGTTGATTGAAGATTGCTTCAGACTAGACATAAGAAGTAACTTCTTTACCAATAGAGTACTGAGGGTTTGGAACAGGCTTCCCTCAGGTGGTACAGTCACCCAACCCGGTTATCTTCAAAAAGCATCTTGATGTCTATCATGCTGGGGTCATCTGACCCCAGCAGTCTTTCCTGCCAAAGTGAGGGCTGAACCTAATGATTTGTAAGGTCTGTTCTAGCCCCCAAAAACTATGAAACGCCTCCTTCAGAGGAAAATCTGAATCCAGGCAATTATTAATGAGATTGCCAGAGCTTAGCGGCAGTTATCTTTGGGAGAAGCCTGACTACCCCTGCAACTTGAGGTAGGTGTTGACAGTATCAAGATTCACACCAACTATCAGGTGTGATTGGCAGTCAGTAGATTGTAGGTAGACATCCAGAGTTCTCCCGGGAAGAAAAATAAAAATTCATAGAAGTCTCTCTGTCTTTTCAGAGCGACTCTGCTTCCATGAAGCCAGCTATGTAGCAGCCAGCCAACTTTTTTTTAACATCTCTATTGAAAATGGGGTGAAGATACAAAATAAGACGGCCGGGGGAGAGGCAGTTAATAGCTAACCAGTAACACAATTTGTAGACCAAACAAACAAGTCTCTAATTAATTTAATTTGACTTCCCATTAATTAACCTAATAAAGAAGACGCTGTCAACAAACAGAGATAAGTTTTTACTTGACTTATTTTTAATAAAATGATTCTGAAAGAAAAATTACAGTCACAGTCCTCACCCAGTTTATTCTTAGTATAAGGCAGAATTTTTTGACCTTGGCTTCTCTAACATAATTATACAACAAGATATGGGTGGGACCCCAAAAACCCAAACTCCATTGCATACAAACTTTACCCTCAAGAACGGAGGAGAAAAACAACCTAATGATGATTGTTCAGCAGGGCTGTTCAGCTGGTAGCCTGTGGGCCACGTGCAGCTCATGAGGGGTTAATTTGCAGCACCCAGGCTCTCACCCATTTTTGCCCCCTTCCCTAGGCCCACCTCCATTGTTCTGGCTGCAGCAGTGGGGCTCTAGGCTCTCCCGCCTTCCTCTAGCTTCTGCTCCCACCTCAGGGAGTGGTGCAATGTGGTGCCAGGGGAGACTATGACAGTGAATTGAGAATGGGGGCCGGAGTACCCGTGTGCATATTGCAGCAGTGGAGCCTATGGCTGGGGAGCTAGGGTGGGGAGCTGCCAATGCACAGGGTGCCACAGGGTTGGGGATCCTCAGCCCCGAGGAAGAACCTCTTGCATTGAAAAGCTTGTCTAACTTTGGACCAACTATGTAGTTGGGATAATAAAAGATAACACCTGAAGAAATCCTTGCCTCTTGTATAGTCTCTGAACCATTACAGCTGCATCACTCTTACACTACTTTTCAGATAACTACTAATTCTGAGCAAAATACTTTACTATGCACACCAACGGTACAATATCAAGCAATTTACACTGTTGAGGAATAACAGCTGTCAGGAAAACCACCATTTACTTATGACTTCATCACTTATAACAACACTTGTCTGCCTGCTTCTTTGACATCTCAAGCAAGAAATAACAACAATAATCCCTCTAGGAGCACACTTGGCTGCTACAGCAGGACTGAATGCCAAAGCAGAGAGTAAGTTTCTCACTTGTAGCAACATCTGAGTTTGTACTTTGTTCCTTGACAGTTGCTCAGCAGGAAAATATTAAAACAATTGTGTGACTTGTAGGTGCATTTCAACAAGATACTTCTTTCACCCAAAAATTCATTAATTTAATAGTTGGGGGGGGGGGGCAGGGAAAGTGACTTTTCAGGTTGGCTCTTTTCTCTCATTTGTTGTTTTTGTGCAGTTTACTTGTTTAAAAACATTCATATAAGGTTTCTGGATCATTCTTCAATAATCTCTCAAACCATTATCTGTCATAAATAAATTCTCCTCTCAACTGCCCCTTAATTTCTACCCTTAAGGATTTTTCAAAGATTTTTAACTAAAGATGTTTCCCGTCAAAAAGGAGGTTAATCAAACATTTCTAGTAAAAGACCTTTTTCAATAGAATTTTCTACTGGAAACATCTAAATGAAGTGTTTCAATTCAGTTTATTAACAGATTCATCTCATAAATAGTCATTGTTTTGTTCATGTGAACTTCTGTGATGACTTCAGTGAATATTTCATATCCCTCATGCCTTCATTCCCCATTATAATATCAACATATTGAAATTTCAAGAAAGATGTAAATTACCTTTTTTAACAGTTCTAACTTACAAGTATTGCCCAAATCTTTTCCAGATTTTGCTAAAATTACACTCTGTTGGGTATCTTGATCAGCTACATAATTGAGTCTAATGAGATTAGAAATATCACTAGCATGTAGAAAGAACTGTTAAGTAAGGCCCAGTATATTCCTTGAATCAATAGCCAAGGAACTGGGTACTCTTTGCTTGTACTTGGACAGAGTTTTGACCAAAATGTAAACTTTTATTTAAATTAGTTTTTTTTAATCCTTTAGAATTTTTTTTATTTTTTTTTTTTTATCGGGGGAGAGCGCGAACGCAGTCCCCCACTACCACAAATTATGCAGTAGAGTTTCCCGCATTTGGGGAAATCGCAGGGGTCAGCACGCCCGGAGTGCAAGGGGCGAGCCTCACCCTGGGAAAACCTCCTACTGGATCAAGGTATCTCCCCTGCCAGGTATATAAATTGATTATGTGCGTTCCCCTCTTGAAATAATCCTAACAAATCTATGAACAACCCTTTCATTTTAATAGAATGTCAATTCTGAAATGTAGAAATGACAGTTGAAACTTCCACTTCATGCTATTTCATTACTGATCATATTAGTAACAATGAATCCAGTTAATGTAACATGCTTATGACTCAATCCATATAGGCCTTCAAAAATCAAAAACCCATATGACCTTACCCAGTTGCCAAAATTTCTATCACCCCCTTGAACAGCATTTCTTGTGCAGTTAAATGTTGCCAATACAAAAAACAAACAAAAGAAAAAAAACCCCAAAAAACTATGGCATATTTGAAAGGAAAATGTGAGAAGGTCAGAAAATACATTGAATTTAATATCAATGATGATTGAAACCTATGGGAGCAGGAGATGAGTATTGCTTCTGCACTCTATTTAGATTGTGGCAACTTCTATGTAGAAGCACAAGCTTAAATCAGAGATGTAAACTTATGTCCTGTGTGGCATGGGGTGGACAGGCCAGCAGCAGTGGCAGATGCCATTCTTGAACCCACCCACTTTCAGTTGATGCCTGAAAGTAATGTTCCCAAATTATGCTGCTGCCTTAGCCTTTCTTTAAACAGCCCTACCCAGATCTACTGAAAGCTAGCCTTCTGATTACAAGGCTTTTGGACAGGGATGTGAGCTTTCTTTAAATTGAAAGTGACGAACACCAGTAAAAGTGGCACTGGGACTGGCTTGTAAGATGGGAGGTTTGGCAGACTTGGCCATTTTTAAACCGATCTAACTGTCCTGAACTTCTGTACAGCTCGCACTTAGATACATTAACTAGTATAAGGTCTGCACCTGGGTGAACTAAGTTAGATCGGAAGGCCATTTTTAACAGTATCTAACCTCCACATAACATCCCCAAACATTTGTACCTAGCCAAGGTGCCTATTTTGATTTGCCAGGGTGTCTGGCTGTCTTCTTTCTTATGTATCACATGCTATATGACAAAGTGAGAAGATTCCACATTTGGAATCTCTTAATCAAAATGGGATATAGAAGGAGTGCAACTGCAGTTAGCTTTAGAGGCCTACATTTACAGGTGAACTTTTTAGTGCCTTTTCCAAACTCTTCCCTTCTCCAACCTGTGGTTCATTTTCCAAGTTCTCTGCAGGTTGATACAGTATTGTTCTCTTCTTTCTCAAAAAAGCTTCTGTTTATCTTCCAAACTAGTTTCCTTAAAAGCATAAAAAGCCTAAATTGCCTCCTTTTATCTGAGTTTTTTTGAAAAGCAGAGCATAGAGGAGTATATTTAAGCATATATGTTAATTTTAGTTAATATATTTAAAGAAATTCTGACTTGTGACTGGATAGAAAGAGCAGGGAACTATCCAAGTTGTCTCTGCTTAACATGGTTGGAGGGGCCCTTTTTATATCCTTTAACTTTCTCCTGTGCTTGTGTTCCCCTCTGTCAAATGCATATTAAGTCTATTTGGTGAGCAGTTTAAGTCTTTACAGGTGATTGCACCTGAGCTGTGCTTTATTTTGAAATATGAGATTGTGACAGCTTTCCCCAAATCTGAGCATTGCTTTCAGCAATAAGAGGACATTCTCTATTGGGGTGAGCTCCATCCTCCTTCTACATACAGTGTGGGAAAAAACTCTGTAGCTTGTTTGAATTGTGCCTTTAAATTGAATGTGTGGTATGTATTTGTCAGACCTGGGGCTGCGCCATGTGGATCTGACTCGGGTAAGTATCTGAATCAGCAAAGGGCAGCCCCAGGAATTTTAAAAAACCAGGCCAAAGGAGCTCAAGCTGGGGAGAGGCTTTTTGATTTCAGGTCCCTATAGCCTGAGATTTTAGATCATTGTGCCTGAAGCCCAGGTGGGTGGCATGTGGTATTTTAAAAGCCTGAAGTGCCAGGAACAAGGATAGAGAGAGCCCATGGGTTTCCCCTGTCCAGCACTTGCACACTGGGCTGTTCCTGCAGGGGCTACCCCGGGGTGTGGGTTTGAAAGTTTTTGAATGGGGGGAAGTCTATGGGCTCCCCGTACCTGGCACTTGCAGACCTGTACCCCAGGTTTAAAACTGCTAGTGTGTGTGGAGGCTGGTATCGTGATCCATACATGCCATGGAAAGCAGAGTTGGGGACCTGTCTACTAAGTTACACAATTGGGATCCGAGCCCTGACCCCAACAATTCTGCATCCTACCATGCATGTGGCATGGCAGGATGTGCAGCTGTTGGGAATCTGATCCCATGGTGCCATTAAGTAAACATCAGCCAGGGGCCTGTGATTAATTTTTTTAAAAATATAATGATTTAGCTTTTTAGTTCATTCATTCATATCATGCTAACCAAATTGTGTTCCAAGAGGCATATGCAAAGCAATCATTGACTTCAGCTCAGGTAACTAGTGGGGTCTGTTAGAGGAAATTGCAGAATTAACCTCTTTTCATAATTTGCTGTGAGACACACTAGTGGACATTTAAGTCATTATTTGTTCTTGAAAGAACATCCAGTGTCACATAGAAAATACTATAGGGGGAACAACATGGCTATATGATGACCTGCTTTGGACACTAACTGTGAAAAATATGTTGTTATATGAATGTAGTGAAGAAGAATAAGCCAGATAGTAGAGAGTTCTGTTCTTTCCCAGGAGAGCGGTAAATGACAACATTCAATCACTTTGGTAACGGTCAGGAAAAACTACAAATGCCTTATCAGTAGTCTGCTGAAAGTGAATTCAATACTGCCTTCAGAAATGCAAAACTCTAAAACTCTTGGATGATACCTTTTATTAGACAAACTAAGAAATTGCAAAAAAATTATCTTTCTTTGCAAGCTTTTGGGTACATGCACCCTTCTTCAAGCTTAGGGAAAATTAAAGATGGTAAAAGTCCCTATAAGTAGAAAATAAACTTCATTTTGTGCAAAGGAAGCTGAAGGTGGATGTGTGTCCCTCTGGGTCTTCAGCTAATTTGTCATTTGAACAACTGTTTTCTGAAGCATCTTTGCCATTCATCGGGTAGTGATGACATTTGGCTAGGGCACTACATTTGACAAATTTGTCTACTCCAGTGTTTTTTGGTTTAATACTTTGGTAAAAATTCTTCTTTAGGGATTACAGAATCTCTTTTACTAATCTGTCACAATTATAATCCTGTGGTTAAAATTCATTCAGATTCTTTTTAGTATTGTTAAAGTATCCATGACACCGAGGTAGATATTAACCCACTGTATTTACTGGAGCAATTTACTTAGGGGTATAAATCTGCCCTAGGTGACATCAGTAATGTCCCATTCACATCAGTGGTGCCAGGATTTTACTCAGGCTGTTTTATGCAGCTTTTCAGGTACCTAAGTCCTTTACAGAAGTATATACGAACTGCTGGGTTTTTTTATGACCATGCCAAAGTACCCAAGATGGAAATAAAATAAAATAGAAAAAGCCATTGGGTGAATATGGACTATTAGGCAACGGGGAATTCATGTACGTTTACACCTTAATGTCTTCATATGCATTTTGGCCATGGACACTTCTATCTTAGTACTGTAGCAACTATGACAGCTATTGTAGAGAGGGAAGAACAGAAACAGGAACCTTAAATTTGCCCATAAAAATGGTTTTCTGACAATAATGTTGAGACACTCAGTCTATCCCCCAGGCACCAGAGGAATGAGATTCATTTGTAGTTTGATGGGTCTTGGGCTCTGAATCCACATATTGGCTTCAAAAGAACTCTCAGTTTGGACTGAGGCACTAAAAGGTAAAAGTAAGAATGTGATGGTTTAAGAATTATTTCTAAGATGTTATTTTTATATGAACCCCCAATAATTAGTGCTAGTACATGACTCTGTGTCCTTTCTCTAGACTTCAGAATCTTAATATCAATGTATATTACCTAAATCTAGTTTAAATTAACAGATTAGAAAACTATCAATTAAATCAATGTGTCCACAATACTACTCATAGCGTTAGTGTAATTTCCCCGACCAGCCACATGCAAACAAATAAAGACTGCCTGATGAGCTTTATCCCACGCTACTCCAAGAACTGGCAAAGGAGATTTCTGAGCCCTTAGCAATGATCTTCATTAAGTTGAGCAAGATGGACGAGGTACCAAAAGACTGGAAAAAACAATATAGTGCCCCTCTTTAAAAAATAAGGCAAAAAGGAGGACCTGGAGAACTACAGAGTAGTTAGGCTCACCTCAATACCTGGGAAGTTACTGGAGCATATCCTAAGAAAGACCATTGGCAAGAATTTGGAGGAGGAAAGGCTGGTCACAAGCAGCCAGCATGGATTTACTACAAACAAATCTTGTCAAATAAACTTGATATCCTTTGACAGAGTAACTACTTGGGTACATGAAGGGAATTCTGTGGAGATAGCACATCTGGACTTCAGAAAGACTTCTGACAAGGTCCCATATGACCCTCTCATAAAAAAATCTGAGAAATGTGGGCAGGATAAAACTGCTGCAAGGTGGATAGATAACTGTCTCAATAGTCACAAGCAAAGGGTAATTCTGCCCATGTCAGAATGGCAGCAGGTTTTAAATGGAGTCCCACAGGGGTCTGTCCTGGGCCCAGCACTGTTAAGTGTGTTTAATAATTTGGATGCTGGTATAGAAAGCTCCTTGAGTAAGTCTGTAGACAACATAAAATGGGAAGCATTGTGAACATGTTGGAGGATGAGAGCACAATTCAGCAGGATCTCAACAGACTGGAAACATCTGTCAGTTTAGTCTAGGTATACTTGATCCTTCCTCAGTGCAGGAGGTTCATGACCTCTTGAAGTCCCTTTTAGTTCTTTACTTCTCTATTTTGTGAACATGTAGCTGAACTTTACGGGCACATCCAGATGAGCATGCACCTGCCTCTTACCCCGTCTCAAACCCCTTTGAGGCGGGGCAACAGGCATGTGCGGGAATGAAAAAATGTTCCCCATGCTGCAAACTTGAAAATTAGACCCCTGGATATCCAGGGCTCTAAAAAAATTGAAGCTTAAAAAAGTGGAGCAACCAGAGGCTGGGTGCTCCATGGAGATGCTCTGGCGACCAGAGCGTCTCTACGGTTGGCCCCTTGCCCTTGTGCTAAAACACGAGTCCGGCCAGGCAGCGTGTTCAGCACCAGGGCTCCAGTGACGGTGAGTAAGGGGTTGGGGGGGCTGGAGGAAGGGGGAAGGGACTGTGGGGGGGACCCCCACTGGCCCTGCCCACTCCCTGCCCACTTGCCGGCAGTTGGAGCTGCCATCTGGCTGACTGGGGCCCTGCCCCCACAGTGCAGGGCAGGCTGACAGCCCCAGCCCAGGCCCTGCTGTCCCCCAGCTGCCCTGTGCTGCCCAGGGGGCTCTGCCAGGAGGCCCTGAAGCTCTCCCACCCCTGCTTCTAAGGTAAGTAGAGGCTTTTTTTTTTTTCCTTTCTGTTTGTTTGTTTTTTTTAAGTGGTGGTGCCTGGGGTTGTGGGGGTAGCCATGGGGGCTGGGGTGCAAGGTGGGGGGTGAGGCTGGGCAGGGCAGCCATCAGGGGGGCTGCAGCAACTGGTGGGGGATGGGGCCAGGTGGGACAGCAATTGGGGAACTGGGGTGGGGAATGTGGGCCTTGCTGGAGGGGTGATATCCCCCAGGGCCATTTGGCCTCCTGTGTGGGGGCTGTGCCCCTTGTGTGGGGGCTATAGCCCTGTTGGGGGCCATAAGCCCTGTGGGAGGGCAGCAAAATATATATTCATGAAACCTGTATTTGGAGTTCACTTTATTATTATTATGATAAGAGACTTGCTTTAACACTAGATATATCAATAAAACTTTGTCTAACTCATTGCTGTCTCTGTCTCACTCTCTTTATAGTGGTCTTTTGTTTTACTTGTGGAGGAACATGGATTTGGGGGTATTTTACAGAGTGACTTCGGGATTTTTTTTATCAGGGATTTTTCAGTTTTCCAATAGGGAACACCAGAATTCCTGCTAGGGAGGCGAGTGGCAGGAACCTGCCTGCTCAGAGCTGGCACCTTGGACCCAGCTGGCTGTGGCTAACCTCCTGCCCAAATGGGCCCAGGAGGACATACTTTGACAGTCCAAAGCAGGCCACCGGTACCCAGAACATCTTCCGGGCAATTGCTGCCCAGATGGCCGGGCAGAGGGCACATGTGGCAGTAGTGCTGCACAGAGGCCAAACCCACAACCACAGTCCACTGGCAGCTAGCCCTATGGGGCAGATGCCTCTACTGGCTGTGCAGTCCCCATCCGGGTCTGGCAGGTGCACAGCAGGTCACAGCCAGGCAGCAGCCCCCACTGCCAGACTGCTGCAGTGGGTAGAGGGTGCAGGGAACTCTCAGGGCTGCTTCAGCAGTCCAGCTGGCACAAGGGGTAGTGTCCACAGGTACCAACTGGCTGGGCTCCAGAAGCTCCTGAGAGCTAGTAGCTCTAAGCTACTTGCCAGGGCAGCTTTTTATACTGTTGGAGACAGCACAGGTGCTGGCACTGGGCTCTAGCTCCCCCTGGCTGAAGATCCAGGAGGAGCCAGGCAGGGTTATTTTGTTGAAAGTGACACACCTTGCTCCACACCAAAGTGCATGTCCGAGCACGTGCACTGAGGCAAAAAGCCCCGGCTCAAATTTACACCGCTTCTATTTGAGCTGCCACAAGCGCCCATGCTGGCATGTGTAAACATGCCCTACATGGCTTTCATGTGTTTTTAAATGTTGTTCTCAAGCATAAATGTAATCACTGATGTGGAATATAAGCATATCACCTCCATCTTTTCCTTATCCTTTTAATACTTCTTTCAGTGTAGCTGAAAGCCTCTTTATTTCTCCTCTTATTTTTCTGTATGTACTTGCATCATTGCCTTCAGGCTTCAATTTTGTTTTCTATATCTGGCCCAGACATGTAGCTGTAGCAGGCCCCCAACTGCTGATGTGCCAGGGCCCAGCAAATGGCCAAATATTAAATGAGTTGTGGTATAAAAATACATCAAGTACAACAGTGTGTAAATATAGAGTCCTGTTAAAACTACTCTACCAATGAAATAAACCTACATATCTCTAATAATACTAATTTTGAGATCAAGAGGATGTAATTTTCAATCAGATGTAATCATTTAATATATTTGTTTTGACTGAATGTAATGCTGATTATGACCAGTAATTCCTTCGTCATTAAGTATGATTCCTGGCATGATGCCCAGAGTGCTTGCAATCAAGACTATAGCAATTGAACTTAAGTATGTGGGTTATAGTAATTTAGTTTCATTCTGGTTAACAAGCCTGCTACATTCCTTATCTACCCACCAGTGCTAATCAGGAATAATTCCATTAAACTATAGAGAATTTCACCAGTTAATAATATGCAAATACTGTTCACATGATCGAAGTAGAATCAGTATCATGTTCTGGTTAAAAAAAATCTAGTGTCACACAGAAGGAACCATACAACTATATGATGACCCGCTTTGGCAATTGCTCATTTAACATTTATGCTTTATCTATTTAAGGATGTATTAGAATGGGGCCGAAAGGCTTATTATAGTAGTGTAAGTACAGGTTAAGAATCACTTAGAGAAGTTAAATGCCTTCAGGTTGGCATGGCCAGACATTATGTACCCTATGGTACTGAAAGAATTTGTTGAGGTAATGTCAGAGCAATGGGCTATCCTCTCTGAGAACTAGGTTCTCTGAATCAAGGGACTGTGTGCTAAACTAGCATCAGGAAGGATGTGAGTTCAGGCTGAGTGCAAACCCCTGAACTTCAGCCAGACAGAATGGCCCCCATGGTCTCAAATTTGATCAGTGAGTGACCCTCAGGAAAAAGCCTCTATTGTTTCAATGACATTAATATCCTCCTATGTTGTTGCATTTATTTGTATTAGTGCCTACTAGCACCAGTCATGGTGCAGGACCCCATTGGGCTAAGCACTTAGCAAACAACAAATAAACAGCAGCATTGCCAGATAGTTTAAAATCTCCTATCCATGTGCAATCTAAGTGTAAAGATTTTTTCTCAATGCTGTTTCTGTGAAGGAACCCCAAGCTACAGGAAGTTCTAGGTCAAAGACAGAAGCAGGGAAGTACTTGGAATACATTTGCACAGAAACCCAGTTTCTTAACTCAAGAAGCCTAGGAGGCAGATTAATATCTCCTCTATGTCCAGCACCATGCAGGCCTCTCACTTTTAACTCTTGCCTATCCAGTTCATGTTCCCAGAGCTAAACTGTTTGTGAGGTGCTGTTTTTGTAGGCATTTATACCATGCTCATTACTATGCAGATAGTGTTGCCAGCAGGGCTTGGCTTCTTTGACTGTAGAATTTTCCAAGAAGTGTTGCCAGATGGTGGAAGGAAGTGATTATTCCCCTCTATCTGGCATGAGTGAGGACGCATCTAGAGTAGTGTCCAATTTTGGGCCCCCCCACTACAGAAAGGACGTGGACAAACTAGAGAGTCCAGTGGAGGGAAACAAAAATGGTTAAAGGGCTGAGGCACATGACTTCTGAGAAGAGGCTGAGGGAACTGGGCTTATTTAGTCTGGAGAAGAGAAGACTGAGAGGGGATTTAATAGCAGCCTTCAAAAACTTTCTCACCCTGAAGGTAGTAAAGTACTGCAACAGGCTACCCATAGAAATTGTGGAATCTCCATCCTTGGAGGTTTTTAAGACTCGGCTAGACAAAGCCTTGGCTGGGATGATATAGTTAGAGATGGTCCTGTTTTGAGCAGGGGGTTGGACTAGATGACATCCTGAGGTCCCTTCCAAACCTAATTTTCCATGAGTTCCATGAACTAATGGAGATCAACTGAGGCCCTGTGGATGGACAGAGAACAGTGGAGGTGATATGCCTTGCTAAAGTCAAGGTTTTTGACAATATCTTCCACAACAGTCTCATTATCAAACTAAGAAAATATACAGGATGAAAGTACTGTATGGTGGATACAAATGTGGTTGGATCATTATGCTCAATTAGTAGTCATCAGTGGTGCAGTGCCTAGTTGATAGGAAGTATCAAGTAGGGCTCACCAGGGGCCTGGCCTGGATCCTGTGATGCTCATCTTCATTAATGATTTGGATGATGGGATTGCGTACATATGTAGTAGATTTGTGGATGATACCAAGTTGGGTAGAGTTGTGGACATTCTGGAGGGTAGGACTAGGATTCAGAGTGATCTAGATAAACTGGAGAAATGTTCTGGGATCTATCACATGAGATTCAACAAGGATAAATGCAACGTTCTGCACTTGGGATGGAATAACTGCGTGCACAAAAACAGACAGGGAAGTGAATGGCTAGGCTGTATAGTTAGGCTAGGCTTCCAGAAGAGGACCTGTGTGTTTACAGGACTATAAAATTGTGCAGGCCGGGCCCCAATCCCGCTGCCAAGTGCGAGTCAGGAGGGGTGATCCGCGGCCCATCTTTTGCGCATGCGGGCTGTGGCCAGCAGCCCGGGCATGCGGGGTCGGAGAAAACCGGTGATGAGCTAGAATCGGTCACAAACGCGTAGTGGTTGATTGAAAAGATTATTTACTTACACCCAAAGATGGTAGTGGTGTAGGCTGGACAGCTTTCCAGGTGCAGCTCCGCTTAAATCCTCGCTGGAGAACTATGACAAATTCCTTCCCACTGAACTGTCGAAGCTCCGCGGGTTCAGTTTGGTTCCCTGGTCCCCCGGAGTTGTTAAGGCTCCGTGGGTTCGAAAATTGGGTTTACAGGAAAGGGATACATCTGGGATTGCGGTCGGTGATGGGGAGAGGCTAGAGGCGGTTCGTTCTTTTTCCTTTTTCCCTCCGGAGTAGTTAGAGCTCCGTGCGTTCGATTATTAAGCCTCTATTGCCTGCTTGAGATGCGTTGGGTCCGTGAAGAACCGCAGCGCTTAGAGATCCTCACACTGGGTGAAGTCTCCTCCTCCTGGTGTTTGTGGAGTCCTCCAACTTGGGCGGAAACCACTCGAGCCTTTTGTACGGCTAGCAAGCCAATAGCCAGCCACCACGTGTGCCTACATTCAGAACCGGCCAATAATGTGCCGCGAATCTGAATACAAATGGCGGGAACTCCTTTGCACCGTACATCTCTGAGATGCAAAAGAAATGCACCATGAAAAGAAGCTGCAAATTGGCGGGAAATCCTCCGTTGCACCAGAGTTCTCTCCTGCAGCAGAGAACTCTACCGTGCAAAGAAAGCTACAATTTGGGCGGGAACAATAATTTAGCGGTGCCGAAGCGCACACAAACGAAAACCACAACTTTGGGTTGTGACAAAAATTAATAAGATCCAATAGTGTGCTTGTTGCAAAAAAAGCCAACAGCATACTTGATTTGTACAGGAGCATCTCCTGCAAATCAAGGGAAGTAATTATTCAGCTTTGTTTGAAACTGGTGAAGCCATACCTGGAGTACTGTTTCCACTTTTGGGCCCTACAGTTCAAGAAAGGTTCTAGATAGATTGGAAAGAGTCCAGTGGAGAGCAAAAAAAAAAAATATTAGGAGTCTGGGAGGCAAGACTTATGAGGGAAGGCTGAAAGAACTAAGGTTCTTTAGTCTGGAGATGAGTAGACTAAAACAGAATTTGATAACAATCTTCAAATACCTGAAAGGAGATTATAGAGAGGATAGATGCAGCCTTTTCTCTGTGGCTGTAGAGGACAAGACTAGGGGGTCAGGCTAGATGATCTGTTCAGGTCCCTCCTGACACTAGCTTCTATGAAACTATAATGGGCATTTGTACACATGTTTGTGCCACAGTGCCAGGCACAAACACTGAGAAAATGGCAGCAGCATCCTTTTGAACTAAAACACATCAGATGTTTTAGTTCAAAAGTGTGCTGCCACCATTTTCTGTGCACTGACATGCATTTTGCCACTTATACAACTGCACGTAGTGCAGCGCAGTGCACATCAGCTTGTGTGCCAGATCTCCAGCATGTCATGGGACAAAAAGGTATGTGTATAAATGCTCAAAGGTCTCAAACTACAGCAGAGGAAATTTAGGTTGCTAATTAAGAAGAGCTTTCTGGCTATGGCAGTGGTTAAGCTTTGGAACAGGCTACCTAGAGAGGTTGTGGAATCTCCATCCCTAGTAATTTTCGAGGGCAGATTAGATGGACACTTGGCTGGGACGGTTCAGTCAAAGATGAACCTGCCCTGAGCAAGGGGCTGGACTAGATAACCTCACGATGGCCCTTCCAGCCCTACATTCCTACCACCCCATAAGAGCTAATGTTTAAAATGTAAATTGTGTACCACTTATGAAATTCAGCACCAGCCATATTTGGCACCCATTGAAATCAATAGAATGACACCCTTTGATTTCAGCAGGTTTTGGATTATATCATAATAAATAAGACCGTTTACTTAAATGACCATAATTTAGATTGGTGGTCACCAACCAGTCGATCTCGATCAACTTACTGGTCTATCATGGAGCCTCTTACAGTCGATCTCAGTCTGTCAGAGGCTCCATGATTGGGAGAGGCAGGACACACATGGCTGAGCTGAGCCACACCCCCTGCTGCCCAGGCTGAGCTGGGTGAGTGGAGTCAGAGGGCGGGGCAGGGAGGGGGCGGGGCAGGCACAGAAGATCCTGGGGTGCCAAAAAGTGATCTTCACTATAAAAAGGTTGGAGACCACTGATTTAGAAAGTAATTTAGACTTTATCAAAGATTTTATCTCCCCATGTATAAAGCAAACCCAAACCATGCAAATATATCAAAGTTAATGCTTTTATTTTTAAGAATATGATGTAAAAATCATGTGGTGTTCAACCTCTAGCTTGCGAGCCAAATCTGACCTACAGGACTGTATTATGTGGCCTGTGAGTCTGGAAATTTGGCAGCAGGTGAGCGGTAACAGCAAAAATTGCTGTAGCTCTGGAGGCAGCTCTCAAAGCCATAGTAATTAACTCAGCCACTGCTCATGTGCTGCCAAATATCCAGACATGTGCAGAGACTTATGGGCCAGATGACATGGGCATGTATGCTTAATCATACTGGTGTATTGGGGTCGGTCTGCAACTGGATCCAGCACACACAGGCCCATCAGGTCACCCCCACAGACTCACCTCAGGTGCTAACCCAAACCCACTCTGGATCCAGCCCACAGACTGGTCCCATGCTGCTAATTTACCTTGCATGACTATAAGCTGGTGTAAGCACCACTGATCTAAATAATAGACATTTCCTGGAATGGGGAATTTAGCAGACGTTTTCTACTAAAATGTTCTGTTGGAAACACTTTTGGACATTTAGGCTGTGTGTAGACAAAATAAGGGGCATGTGTGCACACCACTTTAGGGCTAAATTCTTTTGCACCGCTTTAATGGTGTCGGTTTTTGCATGCTTCAGTGGTGTATTGTGCATTAATTCCAGCTGCTGTAGGAAATTCAGCGGCATAATGCCCCTTAAATTACTTGGTGCACAGCAACCTAAAACTCTTCTGAGGAGTTTTAGTTTGCCCCTACAGCTGTGGAGCAAAGCACTGGGCTCTCTGCAGCTCCACAGCTCTGCAGAAAGCCCTGCAGGCAGCCTGGCAGCAGCCCAGGAAACAGGCTCCACAAGAAAAGCAGCGAGTCTGGTCTTCCCTCCCCTCCTGTCCCCCACTCCGAGGAGCCTGCCTGCCTGCCTGAGCTGCGGTGCCCCCTGGCACCACCTAGCCAGGTGCCTGTAGGTGGGTGCTGCCTGGAGGGGTGGCCGCCACTGCTGCAGAGGGAAGCACCAGCCCCCACCTCCCCGTCGTCCTCCTTCCGCCGGCAGCTTGCCCTCCCCTCTCCGCTGGAGAAGCAGGTAAGTCAGTGGGGTGTGTGCATGACACAGGAGTTTAATTGGCCCTAAATTGAAGCGGTGTTTTTTAAAACCCACGACTTCAATTTAGGACCCCTGTTTCATCTACACATGCCAGTATATGTGTTATTTCTGAACCCTGTACAAAGATCTGTGAATGCTTATTTACAAGAGCTTTATGTATCTAATGCAGCTGAAGCATTACTTTAAATGAATGGAAACAGATCCAAAGGTTTCTCTCTATTATGCAAATATAGTTTTATATTTTATGTAGATGTTTCTTCAGTTTCCTTATATGAGACATAAGCAATGAGGCTGAACATCCCAAATGAACGAACAAATGATGTTTTTTTTCACAACTAGAGATGTCGCATGAGTAGGAGCTAAATTAGAGCAGTTAGAGACAGTTGTGCCATCTTTAGAAACAAATGACTCCTAAGCTCTTTAATAGTAAAAGTTTTGGAGACCAGTGACATTGAAGTGAAAGCCAGTAATGGCAAGTCAGAGATTCAATTAGTGTATAAATCATTAAACTTTTTTTTTTTTTTTTTTTTTTTGTAGAAAGAACATAGTTTGCAAATGTCTTTGTCTGCAAACTAGAGATCCTGACTTTCATCTGTGAAGTAATTTAAAATGTAGGGATAATGAGTATTATGAGCTCAGCATTATAATAGCGCAATGGTGCTTCCTTTATTTCATCCAACACTTAACCTGTTATTACACCTGTGACAGTGTTTTGTCAAGAACATGGCTGCAACTAGTGACAAACTTCAGTTGGACTACCTTTTCATTTTCTGGGGAAGGTGAGAGTTCCAAATCATTTAAGTAGCACATCCTGTAAATATTTTTACGTTTTTTCTTAAGATAAAATTGAAGTTTACAATCGAGAGGAAGTCTTCTGGGTCAATAGCAGTAAATTCATGAGTTACTACCCCCACACACTTCCCTTGTGTCTCACTATAAGGCATCAGCTGTACTCAACTCGCTAAGTAGGGCCAAATGTGCCTCAGCCCCTTTTCCATGATTGGTTCTAGGGCTACATTTAAGGAACTCCTGCTGCACAATGTATTAGTTACAGTCTTTAAGTAGATCCTGCCTTTGTGACTTCCCTGGTTTTTGCTCTGGTTTCCCTGATCGTGTACCTACCCAGGCCTTTGAACTTTGGTTTGACCTTAGTTTGCATCCTGACCTTTGATTCTGGTAAACCCTCTGTCTTGATGTTTGAACTCTGGTTTGACCTTAGCTTGTTTTTTGAATCCTGATCCTGGTTAGTCCCCTGGCTTGGTGCTCCCCTTCTGACTTCTGGCTTCAGACCCCTTAGTGCGTAACTTGGATCTGCCCTCTGTTGGCCCAAACCATGGATTACCTCTGCAACCCCTGGTCCACCACTGGATCTATCCACTAGGTCTGATGCCCCTGTGGACTGTAACATTCACCATGTTCGAACTGAGTCCAAAAATGGGCACATACTATTGCTTGATAGCCTTAGCAAAGCCCTCATTGGTGCATGGTTTCCTCATATGTGGGCAAGCCAGTAGAGGTTGCACATGGTGTTCATATTGTTAGAGTATTCCCACAGTTGCATATTAACTTTAGTCTTACTGACCCCTCTTCATGGCCATGCTGGCCAATTGAGCTCTATGACAGCATGGTGGTACTGGGCAGTTTTGCTGTCTTAACTCCCCCTGGGATCATTTCTACTTATGACTGCCACACTTTTATTCAAGTGGCTGTTGATGTTTCGTTCAATGGCTGCATTGTAGAAAGGAAACGTTTTCCTTGATTTTAGTCTACTGGGAGCCACAGTGTAACCACATAGTTAGGGGGGGCAATCCAACAAGGTTACAAACTACTGTGCTTGTACTTTTATTTAGCAGCTGAATATGCATACCTGCTTTGGGAAAGACCAACCCATGCCAAGAAGCTAAACACCATGCTGAATGAAAGTTGTAGGTGCATTACTGGGTGCCTTAAATCAACAGTTATCAATAGTTTCCACTTACTCATCAGAATTGCCCCACCAGACATCAGGAGAGCAATAACAAGCAAAACAGACTGCACCTGGCCGTTCAAAGATAAGAGGTACCCGAAGCACTGAGACACTCATTCACAAAACTGGTGAATAATTCAGTGTTACTCAAGATAGCTTCAAAGCAATCTAATTTCCACCTCAGTTGCAGTTACTATCATGAGATCAAACACAAAACCTTCATTGCAATGCTAACACACTGATTCCCAAACCTGTTGTCTTTTACTCTGAAATCAGACCTTGCAGTTGACCTGTGAAGAGCAGTTTTCTGATGGGCTAAGTAAAAATCATACACCACGCATACATGGTATCAGGAAAGCTGACTAAAGACTGAGACTTGACTGGAAGCTTGAAATATTTATTTACCATGGATACGCAATAATAAGAAATCATAAGGTTATATTTTTTTAAGTGGTGAGTAGGAGGTATTCTTCATACACAAACTGTAGCCAGTAATGAGATTTTTTGCTCAAACCACCCACGTGCTGCTTGAAAACATTAGAGTACCACTGGCAACATACTAGGCTTCATTCTCTTACTTAAAATGGTGCAAATTAGTTGTGACTCCATTTTCTTTAGTGCAATGGTTTGGATAGATGCGATATCCCAACCCTTTTGAGACTCCAGGGACCCTTCCATAATTTGTCTGAATATAGCAGTACCCCATTTAAAAACAAAAGTATTTCCTACAGTGCTTACCTTCTCACACCCCATGGGGTGGGGGCGATGGGGAAGGCAGCAATGGTGCTTGGTGCTGATAAGGGCTGCCTTGCAGGGCAGATTGCAAAGCTTGAGGATGGGTCAATAGACCCCTGAAGGAGGCAGCTGTCCCTGCAGATGGTAGAAGGCATGACAGTGGCTATGGGAGGCACAGAGGTTGGTGCTAGGTGAGGGTGGCAGTGGCAGGACTCTGTTGTGGCCCGCTATTTCCTCCATCTGCCTCCTGCTCCGGACCTGAAGGGCTGAGTGTTGTCCCTGCCCCTGTAGTTGTTCCTCTGGGAACTTGAATACCAGCTGCCATTCTTCACTGTCCCTCCCACCAGCTCCGGAAGCATGGAAGGAGTGGGGGAATGAGCTGGGCTGAAAAAGTGCAGGCCCATGTCCACCTGCGCATTTGCAACGAAGCATGTTGCTTGGAGTACAGGGGCTGCTAGGCAGTTGTGAGGGAGGGAAAAGGAGCATGGGAAGCTGTGTGTTTGTTTTTTTTGTTTTGTTTTTTTTTTTTAGCTCCTTCCATGCTCCTGAAGCTGTTGGGAGGGGCTACCAGGAATGATGTACCAGGGATGCTGCTTGTCCATGGGATGCTGGGTGGTCACAGGGTGCTCAGCGTGTGGAGCCAGTGTTTACTTTCTTGCACAGGGGCCAGGCACCACAGCACTCTTCAAAAGATTTCATGGCATCCAGGTTGCTATTGTGCTGTGAATGAGAATTGCTGCTTTAGTGAATTGACAACAGAAGAAAACATTTATATAAGTTTGAGGAGAATAAAGTCAACACTTCTCCATGCCATGGAAATGTTCATTCTGGAAGTATGCCGATTAGAGACTGAAAATATGGCTTGAGACAAAACACCCCATTTCTTTTCTGAGTTACATTCCCTTTTCAAAGAGACAGTGTGTGGGCATTTCTTTAGTTTCACCGATTTCATTCTGCTTTAAAGTTTATTTTAATTAAAGTTTACAATGAAAAAAAATCTCAGTTTTTCTCTTAACTGTTTTTTATAAGCTGGCACTTTTAGTAGAGGGAGCTTACCATTAAATATAACCTTGCCTTAATTAATTCAGTATTAACTTTTGGATTATGAGTTATGCTGGAAGAGCTGCAAGAGGGACATATTGCCAAATATGGAGAGCTCTTTCATTAAGATAACTCATTTTGTTCTTCTGTATTAACCAGATGGTTCCATTCAATTGAGCCCATCTAATTAAGGTGTACAATATGCAGGCACACTTACACTCTCTTCTTGTTTTACCTTCACTGTGGAAATTGTCAGTCTATGTCCTTCACTGGAATATGTAGAAAAATTGATGAGGAACAAATGCACTCCTTTAACTTGTTGTGAAAAGTCCTTTTCTTAAAAAAAAAAAAAAATCATTGTTCATTATTACCCATTCACTACTTTCCCTTCTCTTCAGAAGACAATTTAGAAGCTGACAAAAATTTAACAGCAATAGCATATGCTGTCCCCAGTGTATTCAATCCTAAAAAGTTACGTTTTTATATCAGAATATGAAACAGAAATAGTATCAGTCTAGTTGATCTGTATTGTCCTCAGAGAAATGGGTAGAAACTGGATATCTTTGCTGATATATTTATTCCTATTAGTGATCTTCAAAACAGTTGTTCACGGGTGCTTTTGGCTCAATGGCACAGTAGATGAGTTTATTTCAAAATAACTACACTTATTTAGAGCTGGCCAGAAAAAAAAAGATTTTTAATTTTATGGGAAAAATCCTGAGTTGCTAACATTTACATCATTCCACATAAAAATGAAATGTCTATATAGTGGGGTTTTGATCATAGCTGTGTTGATCTAAGGATAGAAGCAGGCAAGGTTCTTTGGGTAGATGTGATATATCTTTTCTTAGACCAACTGAGTAGTTGGAAAAAAGTTCTTAGCAAGCTTTTGGGCGCAGGAATTAGAATTCCTTGGAGTCTCAGAGCACCAGAGACTCCCTATGCCTGACAAAGCGTGACTGCGCCTGAGCTTGCTAAGAACTTTTTTCCAGCTACTCAGTTGGTCTAATAAAAGATATCACATCTACCCAAAGAACCTCGCCTGCCTATGTCTATATAGTGGAATTTATGACAACACAGAAACATCTGTTTCAGTGCCCACTTACTAGGCACCTGTAGAACCAACCACTGAGTAAGGCAGGCAGCCAATCACAGAGCTGGGCAAACCAGCCAGTTAAATCAGCCAGCTATTAACACTTTAAAAGAACTCCTCATACAACTATAGACACAATAAAGGAAAGTCCCACAATGTTCTGAAAGCACCTTATGTCAAAGTTGCCTCGGACAAATTATATTGCCATTCTATGAATTCATGTTGAATTTGCTCAATTAACAAGTCAAAAGATTATTTTTAAGAAGACTGTTAGCCTTGCAGATATAACCTAGGATCTGAAAGCCAAGCTGTGTTCTTACTGCTGCTCTCAACAACAGTCAAGTATTAACCTTTAAAAACTGATCTTTGTCATAGGTGTGAAACCTTCATTGTCTTCTCTAAATCTGCAAAATTCTAAATAATAGCAGACTTGGACCAACAGTTGAATTGCTGGGGGGAAAGGGGCTAATGCATAGCAGTGCTAAGTATTTCCAGGCCTAATTTTTGGGTGTCCAGCATCAGAAACAGAATTCACAAACCTGAGCTAGGGGCCCTTACATTACAATGGAAGTAGTAGGTGCCCAGGAAATTCATGGCAGCCAGGATGTTGAGTGGGTGGGGGTGCCTCTTCCAAAGAGAGAATTCTCTCAACAATTCAGTCATCCATGTCCTTGCAGCCCTGCATCTATATGAGCTTGGGATTTACAGCTCAAAATCCACCGCCTGGCCTTAGTTGCCTAAATCACGTGCCTTTTGGAGGTAGAGGACTGGCTTCTCATTTCTTTAAAAGCACAGAAATAGTGGTGCTACTAATTTTTAGATCATAGCCTGGTGATTACAACACTAGCCCAAGAAGAGTTCTAATCTCTCCTCTGGCTGATAAGGTTCAAACCTCCATCTCCCACTTCCCTAGAGTCTACCCTGACCATCATGCTGTAACTTAATTCACAAAGGAGTACTTTCTATCCCTCCTGTTGAATTAAGGCCACTAGCCAGGAATTCAAGGCATATGGGGCCAGAGTGTGTGAGAGAGATTGTAACTTTAGGTCAGTGACAAGGACATTTGCTGAGGATGGCTTCTTTCCTTCTCCCAACATTGGTTATCAACTTTATCCTATGACCCTTTAAAGTAAAATGCATTAACAGTCCTGGGAGCTGGGCCTGGAACCATTCTCAGTGCCCTCATCACTAGGTGACAGCATCATGCTTACTCCTGCTTACTCTTTTTCTAACCACATCTATCTTATTCCTTCTTGCACATTGACATAGCTACAAGCATTGAAGCATATTCTGAATGAATGCTCTGGCTGCAATTACCTCAGGTGGGCACCACTTCCTCTTTTAGCCGTGTTTTTAATTAAAGAGACCCTAGATACTATGCTACATACTGAAATCAGTGCAGTCAGTGACTGTTGGCATGATCTCAGCGTGCTAACTAAATTGGGCCCATCAGGAGACTTGGGGTAAAGGGACAGTGAGTTTCTGAATTCCAAACAGGTTTATGTATGAGATACATATTGAAGTGCATATCCTGCCAGCTGTTATGAACATAAGCAGAATATTTGTCACCTAAGGAACATTACTGATGAAAACTTCAGAACCTATGGACCTCAAGAGAGATAGATGGAGTGTTTGTGCATTGTATTCCTTGATCCAGATACCTACATTAAATTTATGCCCTACTCTTACATGCCTAAGTGCTTTTTGTGGGTCTGGATCCAGGTTGATTTAATTAATTCTAGGTGATTATCACTCTCTCATAGGAACTGTAGCTCTGTGGGGTTTTTCTAACAGAAGGAAAAAAATTGTCATTAACATCAGTCTTCTATTATCCTGAGTGCAGACAAGTAAGTACAATTTGTATAGAGTAATTTTATTGAAGAGTAGAATTTCCCTTTTAAGCTTGAGAGGTTACTTAAAGAAAAATAAAAAATCCTTGTCAAGAGCTTATTTACCCTTATTTCAAAAGTAAAATAAAAAAAACACAAAAAACTGCCCCTGCACCTCTGGAATCTATGGGCCTTGTTACACATTGCACTTTGAGATGCTCAAATGTTGATCAGTGTTAGTCTAGCTCAAGTTTAGAGTAGTCACACTTTAAGGCTAAAAACATTCTGTGACTGTTCCCCACCTGTATAGCTGTGTCTTGCCACTATAGGGCTGGTGAGCAGGACTCAGACTAGAAACTGCAACTGAAAGTTGCTACTATAGGGCTGATGAGCCAGGACAGGTTTCAGTCCCTGCTCTAGGTGGGAGTGTGTGAGGGGTGAGTTTGGAGGGCAGGAACATGAAGCTGGGAGGTAGAGTGTTAATAGGATGTGGGTAGGTAATGAAATGGGAGATAGAAAGAAAATGTGGGTAGGCGAAAGTAGGTGTAATAAAGGATGTCAGCCACTAAAGATAAAAAGAAGTTAAAAAATGTCAAAAGAAATAAAGAGCAAGTAAATTAAAGACAGTCTCATGTTTTAATAAATTTGGTTTTGGGATTGGGCTGTAGGGAATGCTGGTCATGCTTCTTGGGATGGCTGGGAGGTGGGTGTGGTGAGATAAGGCAATTTTGGGGGAGCTACTGCCCCAGAAAGGAGGTCCCAGCTCATGGGGGCCTGATCCAGCCCTCTACCTTGTTTCTCCTCCCACCCCCAGACCCTGCTCCTGGACCTATCTGTGCCCTGCACCCCAGCTATAGCATGTGGTCTGCAGGCTGTTTGCATGCAGTGCACTGCTGGGAGTGGGAAGGTTGGATCCTTGGGGGCAGCAGGGAAAGTTGATTTGGTGCCAGAACCACCCCCTGGACAGTAGAGTTCAGGGGGTGAAAAGTTTGTCCACACAGAACATGAGGGTGGAGAAGAGGACACTGCATCCTGGGATGCTGGAGGACTGCAATTTGGGTGGCTCATCAGTGGGGAATGGCCACACATTAAACTGGGTAACATAGATCAGAGATAAACCTGCCCTGGAGTGGCATAACTTTAAGCTGCCTAAAGTGTGTTAGAAGTAATTTCATGTGTTAATGTGTGGACAATCCAGGGGTTAAGAGCTCCAGGAGCCACCTACAATAAATGTGTAACAAGGTCCAATGGAAACCTTGTAATTGATTTCAATGCAAGCAGAGTAAGGGTCATTGAGTATATATGTTGTTATGTGTTCTTTTGCCTATCTAGTCTGAATGCACATACTAGTATCTATGAAAACAAGTAGTTCTGATACAACAAAGAGGATTACAAGTGTAGACAAGAATGGACAAAATCAGAACCAAATTACCCTTTTTACTATCACATATGCTTTATATACATAAAATAACTATCCCAAGCATTCCTCTCCACTTTCTGATGGCCCTTTTAATTTTAGAGGGGAAACCTATTTTTTTTTTCCTACAGTATTCTTGTTGGAAGTTAGCTTGAGCTAAGGTGACTTCTTTTTTGAAACAGTAATATTAAGCTCCTTCCCATAATTTTTTCCCCCAGGTTACATTTCTCATGTTGTGTTTCTCTTTTTTTTAGAGAAAAGTTATTAGGGTTATTAGAATTCGGTATAGGACCTGAAATGTGGTCTATGTATCTGCTTCTAACCCAAGACAGCTGTAATGTTCTTAGTTGCTAACAGCTGTCAGTTTGAAAAATATAGTAGTAAAGATGATAACCTTAATGCTGAAATTCCCAGCCCTACCACTGCTAGTTAGGAACTGAAAAGACTATTCATTCTAATTTTGTATATGCACATGCAACAATTTCTACATTAACCTAATGATCAGATCTAGATCTAATGATTCATCAGATTTCAATTAACTGTATTCCATTGAAAAAAGCTTTTTCTTCCTTTCCTTGATTTCTTGCTGTCAATCATGAAAATATGAGGTCAGTTTGAATAAAAGAGCTCTAAAGAGAAACTGTCCAGCAAGACCACATACTCATGCTACAGTTCTTTATATGTAAGAATGGGTGTCAAGATGAGGGTTATATTTCCAGTTTGGTCACTGAATTAAAAGAACGATCTCTACCAAGAGTCATTTAAAATAAAATTTACTTTATGCTTAATTTTTCTCCATGTTTAAAACAGATACAGTAAGATTTAATTAGTAAGTAACAAGGATTGGGCAAGAGAGACCCCAGCCTGGGTGCCAAATTGGGGGGGGGGGGGGAGGCGAACAAAATCACCCCCTTGCCCCAGCAGCATACCCATGCCAGGAATTCCAAACAGTCCCTGGCAGTGGCAGTGGTGGCAACAGTGGCTGCTGTTACTTTAAGAATGTCAAGGCAGTTGGAAATGTGGACTGGGTAATTCACCAAATTTGCCTCTTTGCTAGATATTTTTCACCAGGGACTTTACAAAAGCAGAATATGTCAGAGGCCAATTGAGAGAGAAAAAAAGGAACAAACACTCTGAAATTTCCTTGAGTAGGCTGGGGACTCACTTGGAAGGGATTATAGCTGCACAGTTTGAAAAAGATTGCCCTAGGAAAATGAACTTTTGCAGGTAAAGTGATTAAATGTAGTAGTAAGCAAAAATACTATGCAGCCTTTTTTCATCCTCTATATTTTCTAGCCTGATAGAATTTAAGTCTCACAATCTTCTGGTATTAGCTAGATTCGGAAATGATGGCTTTTTCCAACTGTTTGAGCCTGCAAGAAAAACAAGCGTTTTGTTTTATTTTCATATCTAGAGTTCTAACGTTCATTTTTCCTTAACCTTTTCAGCTACATTGTATTTATTTCCAAGGTAATGCTTTCATCATAGTTTCCTGTAGCAGGCGTGTGTGTGTAAAGCTCTAGACTTGAAAAGCTATCTGAAAGGAACTTCATCTTTTCTACTATACAAAATTTTAGACCTTCTTTCCTCATCACTGGAGTCTTTTAAATGTCTACCAATTCTTTTATATCCCAGGCTTGATATGCAAGGTAAATTATTAAAAACATAATCAAAGTGTAAAGCTAAATTATGTGAAATTGGAATAAAAATTAATATAAAAAAGAAGCTAATTTTATAGTCCTATGAAAATCCTACACTGAAAATAACACCAGTCAGAACTAACAAAAATAATAAGACAATTATTTTTTGGCCACATAAAATGTAGGGATACCTATTAACTTAATCTTTTTCCTAAGTTTGTTGTTCTCTCATGACATTATCTACATACTTTTATAAGCCTTTTCCTAGCTATCAACTGTGTTCATTTCATTGAAGTCTGATTATTTTATTTTCTAACTCATGCAAAAGGTTATATCCTGATCCTCTTTGGAAATACATGCCCTCTTTTTCACATTTACAGGTAGAGATAGAAGTCAATTTTTAGTAGAACTTGTAATAATGGTGAAAAATAATTTCTTAAGAACCCATGCAATTTCTATTCAAACTTAATTTTTGTTCTTCAGTATTCTCAGTTCTGGGTTTCTACTGAGAAGATCTCCCCTCTCCTCCCACCTTTAACCATAGAGTAATTCCCCATGGGGATTTTTTTTCCTTTCCTTTTTTTCCCCCTTAACCTTTTCTGCCTTTCTATATTGTATACATTTCTGAGGTAATGCTTTCACGATTACTGTGTATAACAAAAGCATGATATTTCTTTTTTACCTCAGTCTTCACAGGTTAAGTCAGCTCCCAGACTACTGCACCCAGCAGCGTATTTTGTGAAGGAAGTGAGCCGCCAACAGTAGTGAAAGAACTATTTAGAAAAGTTGGATGTGTATAAGTCCATGGGGCCAAATGCAATGTACCTGAGGGTGCTGAGGAGTTGGTTGATGTGATTGCACAGCTGCTGGCCATGATCTTTTAAAACTCATTGAGATTGGGAGAGGCCCTGGATGACTGGAGAAGGGCAAATACAGTGCCCATCTTTAAGAAAGGGAAGAAGGAGGATCCAGGGAACTACAGAGCAGTCAGTCTCACCTCAGTCCCCAGAAAAATCATGGAGGAAATCCTCAAATAATCCATATCTAAGCACTTGGAGAAGAAGGTGATTAGAAACAGTCAGTATGGATTCACTAAGGGCAAGCCATGCCTGACCAACCTGATTGCCTTCTATGATGAGATAAATGGCTCTGTGGATGTGGGGAAAGCAGTGGACGTGATAAACCTTGACTTTAGCAAGGCTTTTAATACCATCTCCCACAGCATTCTTGCAAGAAAGCTGAGGATGTATGGATTGGATGAATGGACTGAAAGGTGGATAGAAAGCTGGCTGGATCATCAGGCTCAACAAGTAGTAATTAATGGCTCAGTGTCTAGCTGGCAACTAATATCAAGTGGAGTGCCCCAGGGATCAGTCCCAGAGCTGGTGTTTTCCCCCCAATATCTTCATTAAAAATCTGGAAAATGGGATGGATTGCACCCTCAGCACATTCATAGATGACACCAAGTTGGGCAGTATAGTAGATACACTAGAGGGTAGGGCTAGTATTCAGTGACCTAGACAAATTCAAGGATTGGGCCAAAAGAAATCTTATGAGGTTCAACAAGGACAGTGCAAGTCTTGCACTTGGAACAGAAGAATCCCATGCTCTGCTACAGCCTGGGGACTGACTGGCTAAGCAGCAACTCTGCAGAAAAGGACCTGGGGGTTACAGTGGACAATAAGATGGATATAAGTCAGCAGCATGCCCTTATTACCAAGAAGACTAACAGCATACCTGGCTGCATTAGTAGGAGTTTTGCCAGTGGATCAAGGGAAGTAATTATTCTGCTCTATTCTGTACTGGTGAGGCCACATCTGGAGTAGTGTGTCCAGTTTTGCCCTGCCCTCCCCCCCCCCCCCCAATAGAAAGGATGTGAACAAGTTGGAGAGAATCCACTGGAGAGCAATGAAAATGGTTTGGGGGTCAGTGCACATTGATGGCTAGAAAATAGTATTTACAGGTTTTCTTTTAGAAATTGGCTTGTAGGTAAAGTAGATATGCCTTAGGACAATGGTCCAAGGGAATGGCAATGATTAAAGGGCTGTTGGTCACAGTTTCCTTCACTTTTCACTGTATCTGGAGTGTGCAGACACACAGGCTGGGAAATAGAAGACATGTACCACAGTGTTCTGTAAGAGAGATGAGGTACTCTGCCACATTGGCCAGGTCATAGTGCCAACTGCAGAGCCCTTGAGATTTCCAGTTTTGGTGGACAGACCAAATGAAGAAACCAGAAAATGACAAAATTTAAGATATGTGCATGTGATGGGTTTGGGAAAAAAGGAATATGCTGACAGAACAGAATGTGGACAGTATGTCAACCACAGGGAAACCAATCAAT
This sequence comes from Alligator mississippiensis, assembly GCF_030867095.1. Taxonomy (NCBI): domain Eukaryota; kingdom Metazoa; phylum Chordata; order Crocodylia; family Alligatoridae; genus Alligator; species Alligator mississippiensis. Next base: position 74,123,208 of record NC_081826.1, read on the forward strand.
GGTACCCAGGAATGAAGTCATCAGAAAGGAGAAAAAATACAAAAGGAGGGATTTCAGAGTAGCAAAGGGTCCCTAGTGGGGGAATCTGAGGCCACCAGAGACAGAGATCACACCACCAGCCTGTCTCACCCACCCCACTGGGTGGGCCTTGGCCTTTGACCTCCAAGCTGCTGACATCTGACAGTCAAGAAAGAACCACATGGTGAAGCTCACTTACTGGCTAGATGTACCTTTCCTCTGTGACAGCCCTAGGACTAGTAGATATAGAATTGTTTGCTTTGCCTGCATTTTTCATTCCTGCTATCACTGTGTATCAATAATATTTGCCTATCATCAAATGGAGAGGTTGTGGTCAGTGTGAGGGTTTGGGTCCACCTAGAACAAGGTATCTGAGTCATAAATCTAGTGCCAACATACATGACTTATGGGGAGAGACTGAGGGAACTGTTTTTATTTAGTCTGAAGAGGAGAAGACTGAGAGGGAATTTAATAGCATCCTTTAACTATCTGAACTGAGGATCACCATCCACTGAGGATGGAGATAGACTGTTCTCAGTGGTGACAGATGACAGAACAAGGAGCAAGGGTCTCAAGTTGCAGCATGGGAAGTTTAAGTTAGATATTAGGAAAAACTTTCTCACTAGGAGGGCAGTGAAGCATTGGAACAGGTTACCGAAGAGATGGTAGAACCAACCTTGGAGGTTTTTAAAGCCTGGCTTGACAAAGCCCTGGCTAGAATGATCTAGTTGGGGATGTTCCTACTTTGAGCAGGGGGGTGGACTAAATGTCCTCCTGGGGACCCTTCCATCCCTAACTTTCTATGATTCTAAGAAGAGAAGACTGAGGGAGGATTGAATAACAGCTTTCAGCTACTGAAGGGGATGAAAGAGAATGGAGTGAAAGTGTTCTCAGTGGTCGCAGATAGCAGAACAAGGAATAGTATCAGCTGCAGCAAAGGAAGTTTAAGTTAGATATTAGGAAAAATTTCTCACAGGGTGGTAGGGGGTAGTAAAGTATTGGAACAGGCTACCCAAAGAGGTTGTGTAATCTCTACCCTTGGAGGTGTCTAAGACCCAGGTAGACAGAGTCTTGGCTGGGGTTATGTAGTTGTATATAGCCCTGCTTTGAGCAGGGGGTTAGGTTAGATGATGTTCTGAGGTCCCTTCCAATCCTAACTTTGTATGATTCTATGGTAGTCCATGCTAGCCCTTCCTATGGAAAGGGGCACCTAAAAATTTTATCGCAGCCCAAATAAGAGACCACCTAGAGCAAAGAGTGATTCCTTTGCTGAAACTGGGTTCCAATATAGAGCGATGGATCTGAAGTTTTCAGGGATAAGGAGTTATCTCAGGGTAACCCTGTTCTGTTCCATGGGACAAGCAGTGGGTAAGTGGGGAGAAACTCAGGGCTCTAGGGTTTCCTTGTAAATGGCTTTGTGACACAGAGTTGAACCTTTTTAGAAATAAAATTGAGAAGGCCTAATAGGGAAAAAAAAATCTGACCTTCTGCTGGGTCATGACCTATACTTAGGGATCTACCAAATTCATGATTGTGCAGATTCCATGAAATCCAGGTGTAATGCCCACAAAATCCACAGGGGAAAAAGTATCCTTATGGAAAAAAAATGCTGGATCCTCAGAGGGAGCCAGCAGTCCTTAGCATGCTGCAGCAGCCCAATGGGATAGGGAAATGGGGAGTAGGAGCTGCCTGCTCAAAGGGCTGCAGGGAAGATAGCTGCTGCCCCTTACCCCTTGCCACTGATTGTCTGCAAGGGCTGCTTTTCATGTGGCCCCACTCCTCTCCACCAATTGGCAGTGAGGAGCGGGGTTGAATGACATGTCCATGCCGCCAGTCAGTGGTGACGGGCGAAGCCACTGGGGCCCTTCAGCCTGCTTGCAAATGGCTGCCCAGGCCCACATTCTGTCTGTGATATTTGGGGGGAGCCCCTGCAAATTAGGTAGGTACCTACCTATAATCACTCAAGTTCTATGTTATTTCAGTTTAGCTGTGGGCCAAAATATGTGAGCAGAATTTAGTCAATAACTAATTTAAATGTAACCATCTGTTGGATAAACTGGCTTTTTTGACTAAAAACAGCACAGGCTCTTTTTATTCATTTATGCATGTGCTTGCACAACGTTTTATTCATAAAATGCTATCTTTATGCTGACATTGATAATTGTTTTTGTCTGTGGATCTGAGCCTAACTATCCATCACTTTCTACCATCTTCCTGCAACAATTTCCTTCCAGAAATCAACTTTATTAATAAAGTCCTTTCATAACTCATTATCTCATCATCTTCTAGGCTTCTCTTGGCCTCAGCATTTCCTGCAGTATCCTATTCTGATGCATTCTTTTAATATATTCAAACCATACATCTCCCCCATTCAATAAGAAAGATGTTTACTAGGCATACATATAATGCAGCAATCAAACAGCTGCAAAAACTGAGGAAAGAAACATCAAACTTGTTTAAAGAGAACTCCTGGAGCTTCAGATCCTCCATTCTGTTTTGGAATTGTGCAGGAAGCTAGGTTAAATCAACAATAGATTATGGGGAGATTTATTCCCTAGAATTTAAGGTTTTAATATCTTCCTTTCTGAAATGAGCCTTTTGAAGGATCACACATTAGTAGTTGAAATTACTCTGTGAAAAAAACATGAAAGAGAAATGCACCTCTAAGGATTACCAGTTGTGTTACAATTATGAATCTACTATTCTTTATGGATTCCATTGATTGGACACGTATGTTAACTTATAGTGTGTGAAAACATACAAATCAACCCTGAAGCTTGGGGCTGGGATGGGGCAAGTTTGAACTGCCAAACCCCACCCACTCCTGTCCAAAAAACTGCATGGATCCACCCCATGAGGACTTGAGACCATCTCCAGGCCCTGGGCATAACCCAGTGATCCAGGTAGGGACTATGGCAGGCAGGCCATGTTCATGCAGAAGCCAGGAAGACAGCAGGGGTGGACTGGGCTGTGTTCATATTGGGATGCTAGAGCCTCTGGAGTGGCAGGGGTGGGCATGTCTATGTTAGAAGTGGACATCTGCAAGGTGGTGGGAATGGAGACCGGCCATGTCCAAGCAGGAGGGTTGAGGAGCCTTTGGGACAGAGGGGTCAGTGGCAAGCTGCGATCTGTTACTAGCAGGTGACTTTGCCCTGCCAACCCTGGGTGTGGGATAGCTCCACATCCTTTGGAATGTGCAGAGGGGCTGGGCTTTACCAGCCCCTAAGCTGTTGAGGGGAGGGACTTTTTGTCAATATAGCCAGCCCAAGTCACAGAGTATCTCCCTGGAAGGGAGGGAGGGTGGGATTCAAATTCGTTCAAAAACTTACACCCCATTTTATTGGCACTTCAGCTTCTTCCAATGCAGTGGAGATTTCCACTTCACTGGCCATTTTTTAAACAGATGAAATACTGTGAATCCTGGAACTGCAACTCCACCAGTTGAAATGTAATATTTGTATACACGCTAGAGAATGCAAAATACACCAGAAGATAAAATGTCGATGGAATTTTTTTGCAATACAGTATTTCTCTCTTCTGCTCCTAAATATGGAGAAGAGATAGATAATGCTTTAGGGCAGACGGTATGAAAAGTGGGAATGATTATTTTCAGTGTGGCAAGCTATAACTTTGCACACTACAAATGTATGCCTACATAGTAAAATGAACTGCTGTTCAGAAACACTTAACCTAACAAACTAGGCTGGGTACAGAAAACAGTACATCTTTGTTCACACAGTGGATTAAAATAAGGTTTTTTTTGTTTTTTGTTTTTGTTTTTAGTGTAGGTAACTACCCCAGTTTAATATGACAATATTTCTTAGAGTACCCAAACTAGCTCAGATATTATTTCATGTCACTGCATTGTGACTATTAGAAACCCTCTGTGTTTATAGGGGCATTCACACAACAATGTCAAGTAGGAGAGATTCAGTAGAAGAGACTGAATTAGTATTCTGGAGATTCTGGAATGCTATGCTGCCTATGCTATACTATAAGTATTTCCCATGCTTCTGGATGATGCTGTTTGCCACACAGGGCCTGGAAATAATTTCCCCTGCTCCTGTTGCTATATGTGGGGGAAGAGAGGAGGGAGTGCTCACCATCCTCAGAAGCATGGGGATGGAGCCATATGGTTGCATCCATGGCTGCAAATTTTGACTGGGGTATGCCAGTCCTCCTCTTGGGATTAAATACAAAGGTTCCTGGCTAAAGGGTCAGACCAATTTCCATATTTGGGAGTAGGAAGGAACTTTACTCTATGGTCAGATCGGCTCAGACTATAGGAGGTTTTACCTTCCTCTGAAGCAGAGGGCATGACTCTCTTTCTTGGATCTCTTGAGTGCATTTTAACGACCCTTGCAATAGCAGGACACTAGCTGTTTTTGTCCCCCTGTTTTACCTATGGCAGGTTTGGGCGCTTTGCTTTGTGGTTGTATGACAGAGTTGCCTGTTAATTTTAGTAATACATTAGACAAGGATTTGTTTAGGCTGGTTTAGATAGGGATGATCCTGCCTCAGGCAGTGATTTGGACTAGATAACCTCCAGAGGTCCCTTCCAGCTCTACTTTTCTTTGATTATTTGTTACAGTGTTTATGCACTGTTGTCAGCTGGATTTTTTCATGTTTGAACATCCATACCTTTCTTCCCAGTCCCTCTTTTTTGAGGAAAGTATCTATTGGGGAAGATCTCTGTATACTTATTCCCAAGTAAAGATAAGGGTTTGTTCTGGATGAGCTCAAAGCAAACCCAGGAGTTTGGCTGGCAAGCTTCTTTGATTAGATGTGATCATGGGTGACTGGTGCCTCCTGAGTCGGGGGGGGGGGGGCATTTTCTCCCCAGCGGACAGTCAGCAACCGGAGGGGAGTGTCTCCATGCAATTGATCCCGCAGACTGGGAGGCCAATCCTGCCGACTGGGGTGGGGGTCCCCCGCAGCCGATCCCTCCAACTTGCAAGTAGCAGCAGTACACCACTGGCAGTTCTGGGTAAGCACAATCAGCCGCAGGGGAACCACTTCTCCTGGTGCCCCCATTCCCTGGCCAGCACTCTAAGGGGGGGCACCAACACTCTCATTCTAAAAGTGTGACAGGATGTCAGTGAAAATGTAAATAGGTGGAAATTAGGAAAACAATGGGGAAAGAGAGGTGTAAATGAGGGGGAAATAATGCCAAAGGTAAGTAAGGGAGACTCTACTGTAGTTGAATTCTCCAAGGTAGAAGAGAGAGAGTCTATGAAAAAGTAAATAGCTTGAAATTGGGAAGACAAAGGATAGAAAAGGACAGGAGGGGAGGGAAGGGTCTGCATTTCTGAGGTTTATGACTTCAAACATTTGTCCCATTGACTTTCACTAGGACTTGAGTTTTTTGACTTTAGATATTTACACCTGAGTAAGCATCTGAGTTCCTTGAGTTTACACTCTGTTTCCAGACAGGTTTGGGAGAAAAGGTGGTAGTATTGCCCTGTATATCAGAAACAAATACACTTGTTCCCTGGTTCAGGAGGAAGAAGATGGCAAAACAGAATGCATTTGGGTGAAGATGAAAGGTGAAAAAAGTGGCACTGATACAATGGTAGGGATTTATTTTAGGCCACCTAATCAGGAAGAGGAGGTGGATAAGGCACTCTTCAAGCAAGTGACAAATCTATCAAAAGATATGGAATGGTACTAATTGGAGATTTCAATTTTCCAGATATCTACTGGAAGAATAATGCAGCCAAACACAAAAGGTCCAGACAGTTACTAACTTGTGTGGAGGACAACTTTCTCTTCCAGAAAGAAGAGGATATAACTAGGGGATCATCTATTTTGAATCTTGTCCTGACCAACAGGAAAGAACTGTTGGAGGACATGAAGGTAATGGATAACTTGAGAGAAAGTGATCACAATACATTAGAATTCCAGATCCTGAGACACAGAAAGCTTGTGGTCAGCAAAACTAGGATGATAGATTTCAAAAAGGCATATTTCATCCAGCTCAAGGAGCTAATAAAGCATGGTGTCATGGGAGGATAGATTGAAGGATAAAGGTACCCAGGAGGGCTGGGAGCTTATAAGGGATATAGTATTGGAAGGCCAACAAGAAACTGTCCCAATGCAGTGGAAGCACAAAAAGACTGGCAAGAGACCAATGTGGCTGCATGTAACAGGGAACCCTAGCCCTGTTACCAAGAAACAGGGCGGTCCCTTTAAATCCAGAACCTTCCAGGCATGGCCGGCTGGTCAAGTAGGGGTTAAGGCTCAAGCCCTGCCAACTGGTCAGGTGACAGGAAGGGAAAGGCCAGACCATATAAACTGCAAGTGGAGAAGGCCAGAGAGGCAGCAGAGAGGGGGATTCCCAATGACTATGGTGCAGCTGCAGCTGCAGCAGCAGCAGCAGCAGCAGCCTCTTTGGGATGAATACGCCACACTGTGAGACAGAAGCACAATCACATAAAGTAAGCAGGCACTTTGCCACTCTCATTTCTTTATTATTATTTTCATTATATGACCATAGGAGCCTATGGTCTACATTTGATGTTAAAAATGCTGGTGGTTTGTGGCTGAGGTTGTGGATGTGGAGGAGGCTTCATTAATGCCAAGGGGCACCGTGATAGAGGTCTCAAGAAGTCCTGCTGCACTAGGGCCACGAGCCCAAAGTCATTTGAAGGGGAGATAGGAGCTTTGAAGCTAGGTCCTAGAGGGTGGACTTGGGCAAAAGGCCCTAACTACAGAAAGAGGGGCAAACCCGAAGGGGGGTGAGGCCCCAACAGTCTGGTGCCATAGGGGCACGTAGTGTAGAAGAGCCAGTAGGCCTGGTGTCGCGGAAAGCATGGAACGAAGGGCCTTGAGCCCAAGTGAGTTAGAGAGCTAGAGCCTTGGAGTCAAGCCCTGATTCGTGCATTTTGACTGACAGGCCTAGCTAGAGAGAGAGGGGGTAAGCCCACAGCCGCTGAGACCCCAACATAAACAGAAATTTATAAAACCACGGGGCATGTCAAGGGGAGGTAGGAGCATGCATTTTTGCCTTTAAGGCAACACCTCATTATCATATGGGTGGTGAGCCTGGAGCCTCTCTGGGAGCCTGTGGGTCATCTTCCCTCTTTCTTTAGAACCAAGTAACAGCAAGTCATGGCAGGAGAGTAAAGTGGGGGGGGGGGAGGGGGGAACTGATACCTCAGTGAAGAAAAAGATCCAGCAAGACTTGACAGGGGCACACTTACTGGCGTATTCAAAAAAAAAAATGCAGCTGAAGACAGCCTCTTGTCACACTGCACAAAGAGATTCAGAAATGCTTCAAATACAAAACGAAGGCATACAGGCAAAGAATAATGGTCAGGTCACCAAGGAAGTATACCAAGAACATGTTGAAGGATGTGAGTGCAATTTAGAAAGGTTGGAATGTTGGGCCAGAGCTAACAGGATGAAGTTCAATGCAGAAAAATGCAAGGTGCTACACCTACAGAGGAATATCAAAAATAAAAATCCAGTTTGAACACCTGGCTAGATGGCAGCACTTATGGAAAGGATCTGGGAGTCCTGATAGACCACAGACCTGATATGAGTCTTCAATGTGATGCAGCTGCTCAAAAAGCAAATGCTGTTTTGGGATGCATCAAAAAAGCATTAAGTATAAGACATAGGAGGTAATAATGTCACTCTGCTAAGCACTGGTTATGTCACATCTAGAATATTGTGTGTAGTTCTGGGCTCCACATTTTAAAAAGGAGGTGGAAAAGTTGGAGAGGGTCCAGAGGTAGGCAACAAAGATGATCAAGGGCTTGGAAAGCAAATCATAAAAGGAGAGGCTGAAGGAGATAGGCATTTCAGTTTGCAGAAAAAGCGCTTGAGGGGACATGATAGCAGTCTTCAAATACTTGAAAGGATGCCATAAAGAAGAGGCAGAACACCTTTTCTCTCTTGCTGCAGTGTAAATACCTAAATAGACTGCCTAGAGAAGTTGTGGACTGCTAATCTCTGGAAGCATTCAAGAAGAGGTTGAATAGCCACTGGTTGGGGATGATTTAGGTGTAGCTATGCCCATGTTCTACTATAGGTATTTCCCATGCTTCTGGGCTTTGCTGGTTGCATCCACCCCCTTTTCTGCTACATGTGTCAGGGTGTTTTTAAGCCTTCCAAGAGACATTGAGCGCTGATTACAGCCAAGGTTAGAGACTTTGACTGGGGTGTGCCAATGCTCCTGGTAGAAGCAAAGCCAAAAGTTCCTGGTTAGATGGTCTTGCCCTTCCTCAGGGTTGGACCAATAGATATATTTGGGGTCAGGAAGGAATTTTACCCCATGGTCAGATTGGTACAGACTGTGGGAATTTTTGCCTTCTTCTGTAGAGGGCAGCATGGCCCTCTACCCTCTTGAGTGTAGATGGACAACATTTTATAGAAGCAGGACATTGGCTACTATGGTTCCCCTGCTTTACCTGTGGCAAGTTAGGGTGTTAAGTCTCTGTGTTGTGTCAGGGTTGATGGCACTCTTATGTAGAGTTTAGTATGGTTAGTATGGAATCATTTGGATAGGAATGATCTTGCCTTATGCAGGGGATTGGAAGAGATGACCTTTGGAAGTCCCTTCCAGCCCTACTTCTCTCTGACTCTTTCTATTCACTAGTTAACTTTTTGAAAAGCCATTTTGAAAAAAACACTTTGGAAATTTTTCAATCGGCTGTACATCTAGATGCTTCTGAAAATCCCACCCACTGGGCATGTCTACATATGCACATTTAATTCATATCAGCCCAATTTAAGGTGCATTAAGGGTATATGACTATACATGCACACCTTAATGCACCTTAAAAAGGGCAATATTAGGCTATTTGAGCCTAAATTTGATACCTGTATAAAGCAGGTATCAAATTTATGCACAAATAGCTAAGTAACATTAGTGAACATGTAGATGCAATAATGCACATTAACACAGTATGTGTTCATTGAATTGGGACTAACTTTAGTCCCAAGTCAGTCTGCATCCCACTTTAATGTGTATTAGCATGTGCATGTGTAGATGTAAGCCTGAACGTCTTAATGCGCATTAAGTTTAGGGGGGTATAAAAGCACATGTAGACACACTCACTGTCTGAAATAAATATACAGCCTTGTGTACTAATATTTTATTACAGATGAGAGAACTGATTTAATCATTTTTGCTCATTTATGTAGGAAAATGAAAGCAAGATTTTGATAAAAATCTATTAAGATACAGGAAAATCAAAATGATCCCTTAGCACATGCAGAATCTCTTCAGTATTAAACTTATTGTAGCATTTAGGAACAAATTTAATTTTGAAGAATTCATGTTTTGATGATGATCTAACTTAAATTGTTCCTTGTTGCAGTTACTAACCGCCAGTGTCACCTAGTGTCCACAAAGCTTTCTACAAATGGTAGATGAAATAATAACATTTTCTAAAATGTGGTTTGATATTTCAACTTATTCTTAGGAATATTGTCAGAAATTAATTCTTAAATTTTGGACATATATGGCTTTTTATATTTTTAGTTTATTCAAACTTGAAAGACTAGTTTAGTTTCAAGAAAATGATGAATGCATTTGGAAGAAATAAGTAGTTTGTTTTAGGCAGAGGGAAAATAGAATCAATATTAAGACACTGCCAAACAAATGAACAACAGCACAAAACAAAGTTCTTTCTAAGACAAGACACTTCACTATTCACTCCCACAACACAAGGTAACAAGACACAAGGTAAAAAAAAAACAACAACTCTGCTTGACATAGTACTGGAAGACACTTTGGTGAGATTCTTAGAGGCACCTGAGGCACTTACTACTTAAGTGTTAAGGAACCTAAAAATTAAGCACCAGGCTATAGGAGGTAATTCAGTGAAACAGGGTTAGATGCTTGGGATCTCTATGCAGTCAATGAGGAGAGTTTGCTCTCTGCAGAGAGCAATTAAAAAAGACCAGATACTGAGAAGGGAGCTGTCAAGAAGTAGCCAATAAGAAACAAAAAGTACTAGGGGTGTATTTGACATCCTGTTTGTTTTGGGCTAAGACAAATGATTTAAATATGCATGTTAGGCATCTCAGCCCAGCTGGAATATGTGATGTCTTCTCTTGTGAGTAGATGGCTAATAGCCTAGAAGTTAGAACAATTGCCCAGGAAATGGGAGAACTGAGTTCTAAGTTCTCCTTGGCTGAAGGAGATTCAAACCTATGTCTTCCCTACCTGAGAAGAGTGCTGTAACTACTAGAAGTGCTCTGATATATCGATCCATATCAGATTGGCACCAATAAAAGGAAAATAAACAATATTGGCAGCAGCTTTTTTTGGCCAGTAAAATCACCAATAAATGGTGCATGCATGTACACAGTTGCAGCATGCATACAGCCAGGAATGTAGCCCAGGAGCTTGAAGAACAGCATCTGGCTGGTAAGCCTGTGGGGGGGAAAGAGTGGGAGGGTGGGAGAGGGTGAAGGGGTATGGGGGAACAGAACAAGGCCTCCACGGTGAAGGAAGGAGTGAGGCAGGGGCAGGCACTTCCCAGACACGGCAGTGAATGCAACCCTGCCAGGAGCAGGCCAGAACCGTGGGCAGCTTGTGTGTGGGGGGTTGGGGAATTGGGGTGGATCCCCACCACTGGGCACACCCTTGAGGGAGGCATGGGGGGCATGGTCCACCCTCCAGATCTGTGCGTGGGGTGACGGCGGGCTGTCCACTGTGGGCTCAGGGTTGGGGCTATGCTTGGGGTGGGCAGGGGTGGGGGTGGGGTGGACAGTGGCAGTGCTGGTATGGGTTGTTCCAGGTGGGGTACAGTCACTCCAAATTTCCCCGTAGCCACCCCTCTCAGCACTGCCATTTCCTGCCCTACTCCAGCCCACCCTGAGCACAGCCAAGGCCCAGTCCTCCACCAGGAAGAGGCTGGCAGAGCCCCCAGCCCTGAGCCCACAGAGAGCAGCCTGCCCTCACCCCACACACAAATCTAGGGGACACATGCCCGCCATGCCTCTCCTGGGGGTGCATGCACCACTGGTGAGCTGCCCCCCCACACACCCCTATGCCCCCAGATGAACCTCCCACAGCTGTCCTACTCCTGATGGGATCGCATTCACTGCCCTGGTTTGGTACACCTGCCCCAGCCCGTGTCCCTCTCCGTCCCTCACCATGGGGGCCTCAATCTGTCTCTCATGCCCCTTCACTCCCCCCTGCCCCTTCCCCCTCCACAGACTTACCAGCAGGGAGCTGTTCTCCAAGCTGCCGGTCTGCGTATTGGCTGTCAGATCAGTATCAGTCGATCTGGCTAGTTAATCATCAGCCATGGGTATTGGCCAAAAAATTTTTTATTGGCGCACCCCTACTAACTACCAGACTATAGCTTAGGTTAGGTGTACATAGGGGCATGTTCCATCCCTCTTGCTACTACTGGGCCATGGTGTAGCCAAGAAGCCAAAGAAGTTTGACTGTGTAGTCTACTGGTTTGCTGCACGCTCAACTGGGATTATGAGGAATGGGGGCATTCCTACTGGCTTTGCATATACTCATTCACATCAGATTCATGCTATGTAATATAATTTTTTTCTTTTTTATAGGAAGGTAGAACAAACTACCCAGTGAGGTTGTAGAATTTCTATCTTCAGAGGTTTTTAAGACCCAAATAGACAAAGCCTTGGCTGGGATGATATATTTGGGAATGGTTCTGCTTTGAGCAGGGGGCTGGACTAGAGGACCTCTTATGGTCCCTTCCAACATTGATTTTCTATAACTGAACAAGAAAAATGACAGTGATTTGGAATATCTTATCACTAATATAGTGTGCCTTCAATGAGAAATGAAGTTGGTTGTTAAAATTTGATGGACCATTTTTGTTGGAAAATGCCACACTATCACTCCAATGAAATTTCATTTTAGAGATAAAATGAAAAAGTTCTGTTGTTTTTTAGGATACAATTTTTTTTTTGTTTAGAAATGACTTTTGTTTTAATTTTTAAATTTTGTATTACTAACATTTAAAAATTCAGAAAGAAAATGAAATGTTTGGATAAAAATAAAGACATTTTTCTCAGAAATGTCCTTCCCAAGGAGTTTAAAATTTTGGGGGTTGTATTCCAAACCAAAATGAAGGAAACTTGTGAAATTTCAATTCTTAAGCTAAAATTTCTACCTTTCACCCAACTCCAGTCAAAACTCTAATTTTATTAGTTTTTGCAAGGAGAATCTTTCTCAGATGTCTAAATGTATCCTTGCTCTTCTTCAAAGCAGTTTGAACTCCCAGTAATAGCAGGAGCATGGTGTTCTTGTGGCGTTTAGGTATTATATATTAAAGACCAGGCAACTTAGTGATTGTTCATTATAAAAGTAATTAGAAATGAAAGACACATAGCACAGTGTAGTGGGGACATCTGTGTGCTACTGTAATATAAATACATGTAATTTTATTTTAAAGACCTAATCTCAGCAAGGGTCTCAACCATATGTTATAGCTGATAATATGATTTTTTTTAAATAGCCATGCCAAACTTATCTTTGCTAAGCTATAAATCCGGACAATAAATGGAAGGGAAGGTCTAGATTAGAGGATAAGTAATAAGTGGAAGAATAGGCTCTAGAAAACGATACTGTATATTCTCACTTTATAGCAATACTGTTAAATGATTCCTTGCCTGCATTCTTGCCTCCTCCCATGCCTTCCATCCTCCCATGCATGTTTAGAGGTGATCAAGGCTAGGTTGAACTAAAAATACCATTTCCTTACTCCAGACAAACATGTAACTAGAACAAATAAAACAAAACAACCAACCCGCCGAAAAATTTACCCTAGACTTTTAGCTAAAAAGATATTGTAGTTTTCTTCAGACCTATAGCTGGGGACTTTGTTGGAAAATGCCAGGCAGTTGAAAACAAAATTTTCAGAAGCATATTAGTTTCCAAAATGTTTTCCTTGAGGACATACTGATGATAGCATTTTTGGATTAAAAAAATGAGATTTTTAGAATAGCCAACCACTGCATCTTTAGTTGGGCAATCATCTGAATGCAATAACCGTGAAGAAGAGCCTTGAACCTAGATTACCACATCAGATCTGAGTTCCTAAACTACCAGATTAAAGCTATTCTGGTATAGAGAGGGTCTGGCACTGTATAACACATTGAAACATTTTGGTTATGCCCTATTGTCAAATGGGATATCTTCTTAATTTGAAGGACGGGAAAACATTTTACTGCACAGATCTGCTCCCAACTTATTGCTTGATATAAACTCAAAGCAATTTAAATTTAAAAATACAAGTTAAAGGTTAATAATGACCTCTAGTGTTGCTTTTCAAGTATTGCAATATGCTATTGCTACCCATAAAAAACTCCAAAGACGATTTTTAAAATAGCTACACTAGTATTCTTTAGATAATAATCTCATTTTATATGGGGTGCTTCACCAAAGAAGGACAAATGTTCCATGCAATGAATAATCATTATGTGATTAGTATAAAATGTGACAGTAGTTGATAATATTAAATATGATCTGCTGATATTAAAGTACCAAATTTCAGAAAGAGAAAGTATAACTTCCACCTGTTAACATTAAGATATAGCAGAAAATAAAAATTAGCATTATTAAATGGTTAAACACAAAGATAATGTGGCTTTAAGGGATGATTTTTTCCTTTTGCTCTCCCCTCTTTCCTGCCATTGTTCTCTTTAGTTGATGCAGGAATCTGATTGGGGCAGAGTGTTAAGATACCTTTTCTTTCTCAGATTCCCAGGAGTATCAGGTACCTGTCAGACCCTTAACATAAATTAGACCAGGCTCAAAGCCCTTAACTTTTGTTCTATGGATGGCCCCCTGCAAGCCATCCATCCAAGCCTGCAAGCCAGGTGATAACAACATATAGTAGGTTCTGTGCAGAAGGTACATTCTAGGGCACTCCCATATTTACCCAAATCCAAGACCACTTTGAATTTAGGACACACCACTAATAACTAGACTCCACACATAGAAACTATACATTTGTTATATAAGCTGCTATGTGGCCAGGAGGGGCCAGGAGTGATTGTGTGCTCTGGGCCAGAATGGGGCCAGAGCCAGGACTGGAGTATAAGTGGTGGGGGGCAGGGAAATAAGTAGCGGGGGTAGAAGCAGCAGAGGGGCAGAAGCTGCAGGGAGAGGGAGAAGATGCAGCAGTTAGGGGTGAGCCAGCTCCAACTCAGCCTGAGGCCAGGTCAGGCCCAGAGTTGGAGCCATGGCAGCAGCCTGCCCTCCTGCTTGTACTTGAATCCAAGATGAGGAGCTTTTTCCATCATGTAAATATTTTGTGAGTCTAGCATTCTTTCAGGATATTCTTTCTGCTCCCTGTCCTGTTCTCCTTACCCTATCCTACTGCTGTTTTCTGCCCTATCTGCTATGCTGCATTCCCCCTCCCTGATCTGCCACAACACACACAGAGGCTGCCTGTGCCACTTGTGGCAGGCCACCCATGTCCTCATCTTTTATCTTTGCTATGAGCAACAGTAATAGTGGAAGTTCTACAAAGTTGCTAATAGCTATCACTATTTCAATCACTGTCTAGGATTTGATACAGTGGATAAAATGTCATATAGACCAAATAAATGGAATAGGAATTGAAACACTGTCAGCACATATTATTTACGCATAGGCACTCCTGCTAATTATACTGGTATACCTAAACTAGTTATAGGAATTGTGGGAACTTTTAATTTCTAACTCTTCCCTTAGAGTCATAATCTTAAAAGAGTAATATTTTGTATTAGAGTAAACCTTTGTGTATAACCAGGAAGAACAAAACCTATGAGGTTTTTTTTATTTATCCACACAAGTGCAAAAGAGAAAAACTACAAGATATTAGTAGACTTAAAGCTCAAAATTGAGAGTTGTAAACATTTGGTATATAAGAGATGTATGAATTAAAAGCAGGTTGATAGTAAGCTATAGCACATTTTAAAAAGTCTTAAAATTGCAATATACAGAAAAGGAAAATTACAGGTTAGGGTTTGAGAGAGTTAAGAAAGAACATATGAATTTGAAATAATGGGTAATGAAGGATGGATGAGAGAGGAATAGAAGAAAAGTGCCCATCTTTGCAGTATCAGACCCTTTCAAGAAACAAGTGAGCTAACGGTGAGGAAATTATAGAAGTAAATATTCCTATACATATGACTGTCTCTCTATTGAGCAAAAAATGCATAGTTTGCCTTAGACAAGCCACTTTTTCCAGCCTGAGCAAGCAAAGTTAAACTTTGTAATCAAAGAAAGAATCACAAGGGTACAACATTTTACTACTCAGTAAATGTTTATCCAATAATTAATTTTATGTAATATCCTAGCAAGAGTTACAAACATACCTGTGGGTTGTTTAAACAAAATTTAGTCTTTTTTAAAGTGTTATAAATAAAAGTATTGATCATGATTTTAAGTTTTTTTTTTCCCAGGAGCTTTGCTCCTAGAACACAATAATTTGTATTTAAGGATCTATTTGTCTGGTTATAAATAAGCATTTTTTCTAATGCTCTAAAAGGATGGCTAACCTGCAGCACACATGTCCAAGTGGTACAGGCAATTGCTGTAGATTGGGGAGGGAACAGACAGCACAGCAGAAATAGGGCAAGAAGTAGAAATCAGAGCAGCAGATCAGGCAGGGAGCACTGGATAAGGAGCAGAAAGAGCAGCAGATATGGCAAAGGTGATCAGAGTGGCACTCAGGGAAGATGCTGAGATAATTTGTAGCATGCCTTCCAAATAGGTTGGCTCCCACTGCTCTAAATTATGCAAATTGGATGCAAAATGGATGTGTGTGGTGTGGGCACATATAGAGGTAATAGGACTAGGGCTTATATGCCTTAAGTATAACTCAGTAGTAGGAACTAAATGCCAGGACTTAAGAAGGGATTCAAATGCATGATATGGGATATAGATGCCCAACTCTAAATTGTGATCCTGAAAACCCTTGCTCAGCTGCTGCTAAACCCTGGATATGTCTACACTTAACAGGCATCTCTATTTTTAGGTTTGTTTATCTACTTTAAAGTTCCTTAAGTACTTATACTTCTACCTCTGCACATGCTCAAAACTACTCTAGTGTAGACAGGGTAGAGCAGCTCAGTGAATAACTCATAATTAAGTACAAGCAGGAACCAGCAAATAGGCATTCCTTCACCTAAACTCCCCAATGATCTTGATCCTGGAATCCCTGTATGTTAAGAGGATAGATATCCTCATGAAAGGCAGCTGTAGCTACCACTTCGATTTTAAAAAGGGTTGGTAGAGAGGGGTTGCTTTTGCCTCCTTTATGCAGTAACCTTATGCCTTATATTTCTATATCGTACGTTAAACAACCATTAAAAAGAATACAGGAAGAGTTATTGGAGCAGAGACCAGACCCCAGGTCACCTCTGTCTGAGAAGTGCAACACCCTAGGTTACATCCTC
Source organism: Alligator mississippiensis (assembly GCF_030867095.1). NCBI lineage: Eukaryota > Metazoa > Chordata > Crocodylia > Alligatoridae > Alligator > Alligator mississippiensis. Next base: position 74,139,612 of record NC_081826.1, read on the forward strand.
TTATAAAGTCTTGTACTATATTTTGGGGCAAGGGCTTCTTGAATTCTTTGCTGCTCTGTGGCACAGTGAAGTGTCTTTATATTATTGGGCTGAAGATTAATCTCCTGGGAGGTAGGAAGAATGGGTTTGTACACAGCCAGGTGGGGGAAACAATTGAACTCCCTCCCCGCTCTGGTTGCTGGATGTGTGTTGTATCTACTAATCTTTTGTATAAAAGAATGGTGGCACTGACACTGACAACACCACCTCCTCTTGCTGGGTTTTAAAAGAAAAGAGAGCATTATAGACAGAGACGCATCTGTTCTTAGTAGAGTGTTCAAGGTTATGGATCCTGAGTGAAGAGAAGTACCTGATGAACTAGTACCCATAGGGACCATATTTTATGCTGGGGAATGGATTGCTTCCCAGTATAGGCTCTGAAAACAACTTGAAGTTATATTACTTCTATATCTGACATCATCACCACTACCAGAATACTGTTTCCAGGTCAAGTGTCAGCATTTTAAGAAAGATGTTGGTACAGGAATTTGGGGTTGGTTCAGAGAAGAGTTAACAAAAAAGATTCAAAGTTTGGAAAACCTGCCTTCAAGTCAAAACCAAGGACAATATTCTGTTTATCTTAAAAAGGTTAAGGGATTACTTAATTGGTCTAAAAGCACCTACACGTGGCAATAGAAATTTCAGTTTAGCAGACAAAGGTATAGAAAATCCAATAGTTGAAGCCAGAGTTTAAATTTAGATATAAGTAGCAACTGGTTAACAATAATGGTCATGAATTACTGATGCCTCTCGTGACTGGGGGGCACCATGGTGGCAAGCAGCGACCGCCCACAGGCACCACCATCAGTGTTGGCAGCAGTGAGAGGCAAGCAGAGACCACCCGCAGCCACCACCTGCAGTGTTGGCGGTGGGGGGTGGCGAGCAGCGAGCGGGGACCACCCGCAGATGCCACTGGCTACGTCGACAGCAAGGGGGGGAGCAAGTGTGAGCGGCGACCACCTGCAGAAGCCGGCAGTGGCCAATCTGTGGGGGGGGGCCTGTACCCCTCCCCTCCATACTCTTCCCTATGCATCGCCTATGATATTGGTAATTAACTACTAGAACAACTGACCAAGGGTTGTAGTGGATTCTCCATCACTAACTTTTTTAATCAAGATTTTGTTCCCTCTAAAAGAGAGATTTTAGCTCAAATAAGATTAATTCAGGGAGCTCCTATGACTTGAGTTATACAGGCCTGATAAAGAGAATATTTCTTCTGGAACAATATCTAAGAATCCATTGAACCCTATACCTCATGTTTGTCTAAATTGCAAGTTGCCTTTTGGCTAAAGTATATTTTATAGAAAGTTATTCTTCTCTTATAATGAGAAAAAATACTTCTTTTCAAGTCAAGGGAAGCTAGACCAATTTGGCATATGCAGTAAAATCTAGTTAGTTAGCTCATTACTATAGGTGCATATAAATGTTACACTTCAACCAGTGGAACTGCAGTTCCAGCAATTGAAATGCTCTGTGAACAAACATTCACAGCACTCCAACAGTTTGAAAAATGGCTGATGTCATAGAAATCACCACATCGAATGAGGTTGAAGTGCCAATGGCTTGGGGTGCAAGCATTTGAATGATGCACACAACCTCAATCAACTGGGGATGTAGGAATGCCCTCTGGTATCCCAGCATGCCCTGCTCCCATCCACCTTCCTCTCCAGGGAGATGCTCTGTGACTTGGGCTGTGCTCTACTGCTGCAGCCCAAGTGATAGAAAGTCCAACCCCTTGATAGCTTAACAGCCTGTCTAACTGAAATATCAAGTAATGATCAAATATCAACCAATATCATTCAGGTTTCATTTCAGATTGTGGCATGTAAACAGCACAAAGCTGCAGCTCTTAATCCAGTTCAAGTCAATGGGAACTGCTGGGATGCAGCACCTCCAAAAATCCTGTTCTAAGTTTTTCAATGCAGGCAGTCAAAACTGGAGAACACAGTTGAAAATTGGACACAATTTCCACATGTCTGCTTCATGTTCTTTGAAATAGCAATAATGCTTATATCATAGGAGTATTGGGAGGAATAATAATGTAATGCTTTCATGAAAAATTGAAAATATAAAGTATTCAGTAAATACTAATTATTACTGGTAATACCTGGATAAGATCACATTTCAATGAGGTATATATTTAAGAGTACAAGAACTCTTTGCAGCCTTTATAGTGCTGTAACAATTTCAAGTTTTCTGGCATACAATGGCAGACATCTACATTGGCGGATTTTGAAAAGAGGGGTATAGATGGTGTAGTGCAGGGATGTCCAACCTTCTTAAACGTGGGGCCGGATCACAAACTTTTTTTCAGTGGGCCGGCAAGCCATATTTGAAGACGTCACAGGAAGTGGTATCATATCAGGTAGTGATGTCACGTGACCTTTGACAACAATGAAGTTGCAGGGGTTGACATGGTGCTGGTTGACATGGCACGCATGCCCAGATTGACATGGTGCTGCAGGAGCCACTTGGCTACAACCGGGTTGACCTGGTTTTGGAGAAGTCCTGGGGCCAGGCTGGGGTTAACCTGGGGCCTGCCCGGCCTGCCGGTGCCATGCCCGGGTTGACATGGTGCTGCAGGACCCGCCTGGGCAGAACTGGGTCAGCACTGGCCAGGAAAAGCAGCATGCAGCTGAAGCCAGATTCCCATGTGCTGCTGGGGACGGGAGGAGGCCGGCCAGGTCTACACTAGCCAGCAGAAGCAGCAGCAGAGCCGTGTGCTGCTCAGGACTGACCAGTGCAGGCTCGTTGCATCCCAAGGGCACACGGGTCCGCTGCCGCTTCTGCTGGCCAGTGCAGACCTGGCCGGCTTCCTCCCGTCCCCAGTAGCACATGAGAAACGGCCCCTTCAGGGCCTCGCGTGCCGGTGGCTGGGCCCGGAGAGCCGCAGCGCCTGGGGGGAGACTGACCGGGGGAGCAGGCACCGCCTTGCTGTGGGGCAGAGCAGGGCAGGGTAGTGGAGCTGGCTTGAAGCGGGCGGGTAAGGAGGCAGGCACAGGCTGGCAGTGCCAGCAGCTGCTGCCTGGCCTCCCGCGCGGGGCCGTTCCCTCGGGCCCTGCGCGGGTAAGCAGCTCCCCTCCCCTCGCTGCCGGCTGGGGCCTGTGGGCTGGCCCCGCTGCCACCGCGGCTCTACCGTGGGCCAGATAAAATGGCTTGGTGGGCTGCATGGTGGCGCCATATGTTGGACAAGCCTGGTGTAGTGCATCGTCCCATATAATACCGTTCATATTTTTCTCCAGGTAAAAAGAAACTAGAAGCTTTACTAATATGGTAAGGGCCTAGGGCTATATTATTCAGTTTAAGACTGAAGCAAAAACAAGTATAACTGCATTGGAATGAGTTGAAACCAGTCTGCATGGCTGTAAAATAAGAGCTACATTACCAAGAACAGCTAACAGATGTCAGAGTTGCAGAAGAAAGGCTAGCTTGATTAATAGAACATCAAGACTATTAAAAAGGAGAGAAGGTCATTAACACCCATGGAATTAAGACTTTAGAAAGTATCAGGTAGATTTTAATGAGCCATGAATTTAATTGGCGCTCTCACTACTGCCTGAACAGAAATGCTGCTGCTACTGTCAGGTAGTTGGTTTTAAATGTTGGGTGGAGCAGGCATCAAAGAAGAGATGCAACTGCACCAGTGCACCTCCTCCCCCCACCCCACTCCTGATCTGCTTCTGGACGTCTGTCAATGTTATCACACTGTATGTGTAGCAATTCCCTTTCAACAGCATTAAATATATTGCTTCTGAACAATGGGTATTCTAGCTAACCCATGAGTAATTACTATAATTACATTTTTTGTGGCTGGAAATGACACTATATTATATAGCTGATTTTTATTTTATTTTATTTTTATTTTATTTTTCTGGATCTCAACACTTCCATATTTTTTTATTGCAATAGGGGAAAATAGAAACTCCCCCAATAGTTTAGGGAGGAAGTGTAAATAGGTTAAAGCATTTTCCCTTATACTTTGATTCCCTAATATTAGTTAAATGTCTCATAGTTGTGACATGTAGCAAATTTGATACAGCCCTACAGTTCTGCCCCTTTAATTTCCGCCTGTCCTTCAGAAAAAAGGTGTTTGTTAATTTTGCTAAAGTGCAGTCAATTTACAAAGTATAGAGGTTATAACCTATAATATATCATCTATGAACCTCTAAATCCTCTAAACCTCCAGTAAACTCTGAGGTGGGATATTCCCCTCTACTTGCAGGTGGAACCTGTGTGGGCCAGGAGCGGTCCGAGGCTTTCGGGGGCGCGCGGTGGGCTGTGGCCAGCAGCCCTGGCACGTGGGTCGGGGAATTCGGCACGGCGGACTAGAATTAGGCACGGACGTGTAGCGGTTGATTAAAGATTATTTTGCTTACACCGTAGATGGTCGCGGTGCAGGCAGGAAAAACTTCGCTTAAGTTGCAGTTACAAAACTCGCTCGAACAAGACCCGTAGAAAACTCGAGCCTCTTAAACCCGGAAAGAGCTCTGGATACACACACACACAAAGTTTGCTAAGCTCCGTGGACTGAGTGCGCAGGGAAGGGTACGTTGAGGGATCAGGCGGCGACGAGGAGAGGCTAGAGGTTGATCAGGCCCCTATATCCTTCTTAAGGCACACGCTGGGTTCGTTAAGCTCCACAGCGCGCTTAGAGTTCTTCACGAGATGGATGTGAAGTTCTCCTCCTCCAGATGGTTGTGGAGTCCTCCAACTTGGGCGGAAACCGCTCAAGCCTCTTATATGGCTAGCAAGCCAATCGCTAGCCGCCACGTGGAAATAATTTAGAAACAGCCAATAGTGGGACACAAATTTGCATGTGAATGGCGGGAACTCCTTTGCACCGGGGTTTTCTCTATGCAACTGAGAATTGCACCGTGCAAAGAAAGCTCCTCATGGCGGGAAATAATTCTGCAGTGCCGAAGCACACACAAAATCATACCCTTGGGTCATGACAGAACCAAGAGATTCACAGAAAGAGAACTGTTGCCTTACAAACAGCCGTCTCCTCTCTAATCTGTTGGCAGGCTCTGACTTGTTACATGAGTGTGTCGCCCTACCCCCAGCTTAGAAACGGCCTGAGATCTTGCCATGGTGGGAGGGAATGCTATAAGGACACACTGAAGGCATACCTCAAGGAAATTGGATGCCAGCGTGAAGAGTTGGCAGAAGCTGGCTGCCAACCGGCTCCTGTGGCGTTGCAACCTCAACAAAGCAGAAACCCATTTTGAGGTAAAATGACTTGCCCTCAAAGCAGAGAAAAGAGAGTGGAGGAAGGAAAAGGAGCTTACTCTCCCTTGGGGACAAACCTACAACTTCTGCAGACAGATCTGTGGCTCAAGGATTGCTCTCCTAAGATACTTCAAGATCCATCAATGCCATGGTAGAGATCATCCTCAAATCAAAGGATTGCTGATGACATTAGTGTGGCTTCAAAAATAATGGTAATGGTGACTGTTCATCAAGACCGTACACAGCATGGCTGCCACATGAGGGGGATAAAGTTGGGGAATTACTCCCCTTGTAAGTGGTATGAGTATCAGGTTGCACTGACATTCAGTCTTTGGGTTTCTGACAGGACCAGGTGCATGACTATGGTTTCTCCTTTGCCCTACCGCTTGTCAATTCACACAGCCATAACCTTATAGGGCCTTTATACATGCAACAAAATTGGCCTTTAAAGTTGCTTAAATGTCCTCTTGAACTGCTTTAATGCCATTGCTGTTTGCACACAAGGTGCTTGTACACATGACGAAATTGATCTTTAAAGCAGCTTAATTGTCCTTTTGCATCACCTTAATGGCATCATTGTTTACACTTGCAGAAGCAGATTTCATTTTAATTTCACCATGCTGTACACGTGCGGTAGCATATTCCACTTTAAATGACTTTGTAACATAGCAAGATAAAACTCCTTTGAGCTGTTTTAGTTTGCTATCTAACCAAGTGCAATGGTGCACAGGGAGCTGGAAGCCGACGTGCTGGGGAAGCTCAGGCTTGATGGGCTTCCAGCACCCTGTGCACCATCCCCGCTGCTTTCTCTCACAACCAACACACCCAGCCACTCTCCTGCCACCTTGCCACTGCCCCAGGGGCAAGCCAGCCATTCCTGTGCAGTCCCAGGTGGTGGGGATGGTACAGGGGTGCTGGAGCTTACCTGCCTCTCCCACAGCGGTGGCTGGGGGGGCAAGCTGCCTGCAGGCCAAGTGGTCCCTGAGCTGTGGGGGACCCCAGTACTTCACTCCGCAGTGGCGGTGCCCCCCAGGTGGCACCCACCTGTTGACACCCGGCCCGGGAGCTGCCCAGGGAGCACTGCAGCTGCGGAGGGAAGCACTGGGCCCCCACAGCTCAGCTAGGCAGGCAGACTTTGGGAGAAAAAAAGAAAAAGTATAAGACAAGGCTCCGCGCTGCTTTTTTTTTTTTTTTTTTGTCCTTCAGTTGAACCTGCTTGTACAAGCTGCTGCTGGGTCGCATAGCCTCTGAGCTGTTTGGGGCCCAGTGCTTCCCTCTGTGGTTGCAGTGCCCCCTGGGACTGCCCAGGCTGGGTGCCAGTGGGCGGGTGCTGCCTGTCGGGGGTGCCACTACCGTGAAGGGAAGCACCAGGGTCTCCCACAGCTCAGGGACTGCTTGGCCTGCTGGGAGCTCACCTTCCCCTTCTTCCCCGCCCCGCCCACCATGGGAGAGGCAGGTAAACTTTAAGGATTGGGCCTCTTAACCCTTGTGTACACGTGAAAACCCACCGTTTCAATTTAGGGAAAACTAAACCAAACTAACCCCCCGGCGCATGTACAAGCACCCATAGATCTTGAGGGAGGTTTCAGATGGAAGAAAATAACATGCAACAGAACCACTTGTTCTCATACTCACAGCTGCTTCCACAGCCTTTTTTCTCCTCTGCTGACATTATTAATATAGCACTATAGACTCTCCTCATCCCTGGGGGTGTCCCCTCCTAACCACAATCTGTTGTTTCTTACTCACAGATATAGTATTTATAACATTTATACTGGCATAAGGCATTCCTTTTTCAGAACGAGTATTACAAATTGTGGTAAACTTTTTCAGACAGGAACTTAAAGGAAAACAATATGTCATTAGTTGCTTCCACTGTGACTAGTCATAAGGCACCACACCTTATACAACATGATGAAATGGCTTACGAAAAAACCTGACTAGTTTGATTTGCTGGCAGGGTTTCATTATGGGCATTTTACTTGAGCCACAAAAAGATCATGAACTTTTCTTTTTTTGTAGGATGTCTTCTGAGGCCAGTTATCAATTCCTGACATGTGCAATGAATGCTTGGTTGCAAACCTCTCTCTTCTCACAATTTGTTACTGTCTGATGAGAAAGTTGAGCTAGGTTTAATTTGTGAAACTGAATAAGGCATTAATGAAATCTTCGTTTTCTGTTTATAGCACTGTATGTTAGTGCTTTTTGTTGGTTAATGTAAGTGAGTTTGCCCTACATGGGACAGTAATATCATGCAGAGATACCTGAACTACCCATAGATTTATATAGGCTTGCTCCCAAACATTAAGCAATGTAACTAGCTGTGTTTGCGCGGAGGTACAACCAGGCTAACTAGCTCTGATATTTAGGGAGTTAATACATGCAAAAATAGGTCATGTGTCTCTGCATGACAGTGAGTTTTGCCATGTCTGCCATCCTGTTTTCCATGATGGTGGAAGGAAGAAAATACAGAATAAATATAAAAGAATGTATGCACTTGAAATGGGTTGTTCATCGTAACCATATTGATCTAAGGACATAGGCAGACAAGGTTCTTTGGATAAACTTGATATCTTTTATTAGACCAACTAAGTAGTTGGAAAAATTGTTCTTTGCAAATTTTCAGGCAAAAACACTTTTCTTCAGGCACAGGGAGCATCTGCTGGTGTTCTCTACCAGGGAGAACACAACACTAGTAGATTCTCCCTGTGCCTGAAGAAGGATTTGTGCCCAAAAGCTTGCAAAGAACAATTTTTCCAACTACTTAGTCGGTCTAATAAAAGGTATCACATTTACCTAAAGAACCGCATCTGCCTATGCTCTTGAAATGTGCTTGTCTGTGTAGCCTTGCTAACTGAGCTGAAACAGTGGACAGGTTGTGTGAAGCAAAAGCACTGTTATGTGATCAAAGTATTTTTGCCTTATTTTCTTTTTGGTCCTGCAGCACAGTAAGTGGCCTGCATTCTGGTTAAATAGCTCATGGTGCACTGCTCTGGCTATGGGGATTTTTCACATGGGGGATACCCACCTCGGCTTAGTGGTCAAACTAAATAATTCATATGAACTTTTGTGTTTCATTAGATCATCCATTTTGTTTCTGCAAGCCAGAACCATTTGCTGGTATAGGCAGCTTAGGGAAAACATTGAGGAGTGCTGTGATTCTTATGGTAATCAATATAATCAGATATGCTGCGGCAAGTATATCTAAAACAGTACAGTAACTACAGAACAAGAGCCACAAGGGTAGATATAATGTCAGCAAGAGGAAGCTGACACTGAGCAGATCTCTCTCTTGGGCTAAAACCAGACTGGTTTATTTCTAGTCTCACTGTCCCAGGTTTTGACTCCCATCAAAAAAGGGGACAGTCCTTTATACATGCAGCTTGAATGACAATTCTTTTGAATTAGCTTGAAGGGTGCGGGGCAGAGGTATTATCTCCATGAATGTTGTGTGCCTCCTGAGGCTGGGGGGACACGGCGGCTGCCCACAGGCAGCGTTGGCAGGGGCATGGAGGAGGCAAGCGGGGAGATCCTGCAGGTGGCCGTGACAGTCAGCGGCAAGGGGGCAGGCAAGCAGCGACTGCCCACAGGCACTGCCGGCAGCAGCGGTGGTGGCCAATCTCAGGGGGTGACCATGTACCTGCGTGCACCCCCTACGTGTTGCCAATGGTTATCTCAGTACTTCACAGGGACATACAGATGGGACAATGGGCTTGTACACCTGTAGGATCCCAGGATAAAAGACTTTTTCTCTGGAGAAATCTCAAGTCTGTTTTGAGCCTAGGTTGCTGAGATCACAAATGTGTGTATGGCAGTTCAGGCTGCCACGTGCATTTGAGGAGTGTCAGGTGCTTGTGAACTGGCATAGCTAGTGGATGGTGAAAATTTAAGGGCGTTTCCCAATTTCCAGAATCTTCATTGTTATATTAGCACAGAATGCGCAAGAAGGACTTCTGTCTGGAGGAAGTTTCAGTGAATATCATATCACCCCGGGTGATAAAAGATAATGCAGAATAAACAGAAATTAGTGGTAGCCAGAAAAGGATATAGGGAAGGTGAATTTCGTAAGTCATTACAACATTGTTCATTTCTGTAATATGTGCATGCCATGTATTTTACAAGGTGCTGCCTTTTACTGCCACCTGTGAGCTAAAAACTCTTATTCATTACATTTTAAAACCCAGCCAGAACTCATATCCTTGTGTAGGGTTGTATGTTCCTGCTTCTGCATTTGCTTGAATAGCTGCTTGCATATTAGTACACTGTGCTGGCAAAAATTTGGGGTGGGAAGAGGGAGCTTGTACATGGTCCTGTCTCCAGGAAGCTAGGAAGTCAAGGATTTCAGCATTAGTTTACACTGATGCAAAAGTGTGACTTCAATCTATAATCAGGAGTGTTGCACATGTATCTGAGCTGGAATTGCTAAGGACTGACCCAACCTGCCTGGCAGTATTTAAACCTAACCATCATGTCAGTATGACTCAAGAGCAGTATAGGACACTCAGGTTGTTGCCCTAGGATTTAAGAAAAAATAAATAGATAAACAGAATATGGATTTTAAGGATGCTACGGAGTTGAGCAAAATAAAAGCCAAGCTAGGAATAAGTTAAAAGTATTATTAATTAGGTAGTTTTATGTGAAACAAAAGTAGGGCAAAGGTTCTAAGGCACCAAGAATTATGATAAAATGCTCTTGAAAAGAAGTGTGTGTGTGTGTAATATGTCTAAAACCTTTATATATATATAACATGTTTTAGCTACAGAATTTAGAGTTCCTTTTTTTCTTATTTTGGTATTGACATGTAGCAAAAGACTTAATACAATATAGGCCAAGTAGCTTAAGTAATGAGAATAAAATATTATGAGTAGAAAAGGTAAGGCAAAAGTTCCAGGACACCAAAATTCACAATTGTTGGAAAAAAGAGTTGAAGTGTTAGGCGGAATGTGACTCAGCCTCTGGGTCTTTTTGACATTAGCATACTTTGAATGATTTAATATGATAGGTAAAATACCTTAAGTAATGTGAATAAGATATTTTAAAAAGGAATGTTATTTCGAGATTGGAATCTCTGACTTAAAGTACATCCCAGCAATCAGTTGGATTCCACTCTTATCTGTTTACTTCTTGAACTGCCTAACTGCTTTGTTAAGACGATGCATTGGTTTTATAAATTATTATTCTCTGACTTTACAATGACCCTATCAAAATTCTTATTTAGTTATTTAATAGTGTTTTTGTGAGTTTTTTAAACATCAAGGTCTGTTAAGCCTTGCAAGCTTTACTGCATTTTAAGCATACAGAAAGTGCTCTTAAACCAAAACTGAACATATGTTCCTGGTGCATAAAGCATTTTAAAAATGGTAGATCCTGCTTTAAGCGCACTCTGGATGGATGTGATATCAGACTGAAATGCTTTCAGTTAGAGCATTTTATCAAACATCTGTACCAGATCGTATTGCAAGTCAAGGTAGGTCACATTCTGTTGGCATCCCAGGTGACATAGCAGGCTCCCCTGCTCCCTTCTGTTGCATGGAGGCACATTGGAACTTGGCTCACTTGGCTGTTTCAAGCTGTCAGCCACAGGTGGGGAGAGGGAGGGGGTCTGTATCTCTGTATTTTTCTATCATTATATACCAGGCCTTTTAAGGCAAGATGAACGAACCCCTGACAAGAGTAATCTCCCCTCAGGGGAACGAAGGATTGTCGCCAACGCATGCAGTGGCAGAATGAATGCTCATTCCAGATTGGAGGAAGAGGACCTGCGTCGAGTACTTTCGGCCCTGGAGAGGGGCAGCCAAGGAGAGACTCCAGTGTTGGGAAACCAGAGGTGCTGGAAGACTCTTTCCCTGATGCCAGCCTGCAGGGAATTTGGCAGAGCAGAGCTGTGGGGAGGAAGGCACAGGAGGACCACTGCTGGACAAAGTGCCAATGCAGGAGCCTGGGTTAAAGAAGAGTGGCTGCTTGGGAGATACCACCAAGAAGTAGGTGCTGGGAAGGGGAAAGAGGGAGATCTGGTAAGCCTACTCCTCTTTATGGACAGGCTTGCTCAGGAGCCCCACAGGACGGGATTTGGTATTCTTTTGTTTGTCTTTGTTTTTCCTTTGTTGCCGCCTTGTCTTTCTTTTGCCTCCGCTGAGGTTATTTTCTTGTGTTGGACTTTAGACTTGGTGGCCCACTATTAGAAGGGCCTGGGGGGACTCTCATGAATTTAAGGGGTGGTGGCCCCTGTGACAGCCTAGTCTTAGAGTGAGTAAAGAGCTATAGGCTCAGCCCTTTTTCTTTTTTTTCCCTTCCTTTCTTTCAATCTGTGGACTGGGTATAGATACAGCCCTGCCTAGGGAGAGACAGCCCATGGGACTTGCTCTCAAGTCAGAGGCAGTGTGTGGTAAGGTTGAGATGCAGGGGCAGAAGCCCCATAAGGGAGTCCCATCCGGTGATCTGAGGTAATATTTGCCTGGAAAACCAATGTCCAAAACTCAAAAATAAGAAACATCAAAGTCATGGCAGGAAAGAAGACAACACCACGGAGGGGCTGAAGAAGGTATTTATAACCGCTTCTCAGCCCACCTACTTATGGGGAATGATGTCAATGTGCCAAGTACCTAGATCTTATAGCACCTACCAGTGACATTATACAATGTCCCTAGGCAGGGCAGAGATGCTCCACAGATAGGACTGGGCCCTATGGCAGGGCAGGTAGAGTGAGCGAGTGGTGGCTGTGATCTGCTGTGCCTTGTGTGCATGGGGCCTAGCAGGGTCATGGTGTGATGCTGCTGCCGTCACTGGTTCTGTCGGGAGTGAGCATCTCCAACCTGGCCCTAAGCGAAGCCATGATGGTGCGGGGATGGGGGAGGCAGAGCTGCTGGGTCTCTGTTGGGAGCAGGGGTGAGGGGCCAGATACATGCGTGCATGTGTGTGTGTGTGAGAGAGAGAGATGTGTATAAGTGTGTCCAGCCTGGCCCCAAGCAATCCTGCCCTGCACCCCTCCCCACCCCCGATCTGCAGCAGATCCAGGTGAGGCAGGTGCCCCCAGCCCCCATTGTATCCTTAGGGAGATGACTGTGCATAGCCTGCCCCTGACAACACTCCATGGATGGGCTCCCCGACCTGGATCCCAGGCCTCAGCCCTTCCAGCTCTGCATCTCTCTTATTTTCTGTGATTCTGGTTGCTGACAGAAAAACAGGGAGGGGGGAACTGTTCCCCCACACTAGGCAGCTAATCAGGGATGGCTTGCCCATTTGGCAGCGCCTGGGAGTCTCCAGCAGCCTGGGGCCACACTAGGAGGAATATGAGAGCGCCCCCAGGCTGCTGGGCTCAGCCGATGCAGGCAGGCTCTGAGCCCTTCCCCTCCCCCTCCCTCTCCCCTGCATCAAACAGCACACATCTGTTCTGTTTGGTCCCTACTCTAGACCACTTTGAACAAAGTGCAATACTTAGACTGCTGCCACCTCAGACTTTTTGAACATGTGTACTTTGCCCAAGGTATTTGCTCTTAAGTTGTTTAGGGTCCAAAAAATAAAGGTTTTCATCCAAGCCAATTCTGGATAAGCCCAAGGAGATAACAATACTGTAGACAATTACAGTAAGAGGGAAGAATAATTGAACTGGCAGCTGGGTAAACAGATGAGAGCCACACACAGTCAGCAGGGAGACTTGAAATAGGCACAGTTGTTTTGGGATGGGAATACTTCTATACCTACTCTGCTACAGTCCTACGTCTAAGTAAATGGGTTTCCAAAATGGCTTTAATAATGTGTGTTCAAAAGCCACATGATTCAAAACCAAAATGCTATCCATACAAAATATTGAATGTGAAGCAACACAAAACTCCTACATGCCCTAAATGTCAAAAACAAACTGGCTAAGAAGCATGCAAGGAGGAATGCATGCAAAGGTCACAGGTATGTGTCAATGTTGCAAAATGGTGTGGATATACCTGAACTGATTTTAAATGGGGTAGTCTGGGTATCAGAAGCAGTTTAGACATAGCAGCAGAACTATTTCACTTCACTGGCCACCATTTTTTTAAAATTTCATTTCCAAGCCTAAATCTGTTCTGAATTAAGTTCCAAATTGCAACTGAGCAGAGCTCAATCATTCAAATCTGCATGGCGCTACCACTGGCAAGTATCCTACCTCCCAGACTCTTCAGTCTGGGGCTTCAGGTACTTGCAAATCCATGATGGTCATCCTATGCCCCAAGCCTGGATGCCTCACAGTTTCACTTGTCCCTAGCCAAAAGGCTGTAGGAACAAGCTAGAGGGAAAGCCCAAAAGCAATCCCCCACCACCATAAATTGTTTAACTGAGATCCTTGAATTTGGAGGCATTTGTGGACTCTCGCAGGGATCAGCCTGCCCAATTTAATTTTGGAAAGTTAACTAACCAATGAAAATGAGCACACTTTAAATTCTCAGCATGTCTGTATAGTATATATAGTAACTTTGCAAGACATTTCTGTATTCATTAAGGGTTAAAAGAAACATACCCGTTTTCAGTTTTTGTGAAGCATAGCTTACCATTACTCTTAACAAAAATATAAGAAGGAAACATATATAACTGTTGTCTTGTATCCCTTGGCGAAGCAGAGAAAGGTTAGGATACATATCAAGGAGACGGGAAACTGAAGTTATAAGAATGTTCCATACGGTATGCATACAAAATATTTTAATGTGAAATAGCTCAGAACTCCTACATTCATAAATGTGAAAAATAAACTGGTTAGGAAGCAGACAAAAATGGATACATGTGGGTGTCTCTTGCAGAACAGTGAGGTAAATTGCCAGGGGAAACACCATGATCTAGAAGGTGGTTAGGAGGCAGGGGAAATACCATAATCAACCAGGTGGTTTTATTTACTTCGCAGGAGAGGTATCCTTCTTCTCAGCCTTGAATGACTAACTTGGTGTAGTTAGAGGGTGAAGGCCCGTCCTGTGCACTCTGAGAGATGAGCAGTCTTTAAAGTGTTGTGGTGTAGAATTGTTCCAGGTTTGTTGTTTACCAGCTTCAGATTTATTAATGTATCTACGGGCAACTGGTGCTGCCTTAGTCAGAGGGGGGGCACGTGCCCCCCCAGCAACCAGTTAGTGACTGGGGGGGTCTGCCCATTGCTAATCTTGCTGATGGGGGGGAGGGGTCCCCTGCAGCCGATCCTGCCAACCAGAGGAAAGGCCCCCCCTTTGGCCGATCTCACTGACCAGGGTGGGGGGGGTTCCCCCGCAGCCGATTGTGAGACAGCTGATCGCTTCCGGAAGTGGCTGCGGCTGCTTCTGGGAGTGCTGTGACACTCCACTCCCCAGCTGGCACTCGCATGGGGGCATTGGCACTCCCGCCTGTCCCCCCTGCCCATCGCCTAAGCAGCAAGCTCAACTCACTAGGGGGTGCACCAGTGCTGTCAGGGGTGCACGTGCACCCCTGTGTACCCGCTACACATCACCCCTGAATGTATCAATGACATTCCTAGTTTGAAAGCATGTATAGAATGCAAATTTAGAAAGTATGTACTCTTGAGCAGGTGTGGAAATACCATCTGGCATAATAAGTGTAGATTTAACTCAGCAAGGGTAAGAACATCTAGTGAAGAAATGGCTTTGCTGTGTTTTTAAAAATTGATGCTTGTTTTCATGAAATCCAACCTTGCCATCTGCTCCAGGAAACTTGGCCTGTGTCCAAATGAGGACCCACTGATCCCATAAGGGCTGTCCCAGGGCGGGGGTGGGGAATTGGGGCGACTGCCCTGGGCCCTATGCTTTGGGGGCCCTGTGGACAGTGTCGTACAGGCCTCACCACAGCCGCCATGCACCACTGCTGCTGAGCGCTGCTGGCTCCAGCTGCTTGTCACCTCCTCCCCACCCCTCCTTCCCTGGGCTCTGCACAGGCTAATACGCCGGCCCTGCACACGACTAAGGAACAGCTCTGGATCCCATGTTTGGACAGCCTGCCACAGCAAAGATACCAGTGAGTGAAGACATTAATCATGTGCAGGACACTGATTTAAAGCTTGGAGCCTGTTAATTTTGGCTTCAAAATAACCAAACCAGCTGAGACTTTATAGACCCCGCTCTCTTTATTGGTATGTTCCCTTTCAAGTACTTTTGTGTTGATAATCTTGAGCCCAGTACCGTGGAAAGAAAGTTTGGTCCCTGGGCCAAAGCCCGCAGCAGCAGTCCGCCTGCACCTCACACAGATTTTTGTGGGGGGGAACACGCCCCCCCATGCTTGCCAGAGTGCACACAGTGGTGGGAGCTGCTGCCCCCCACAAACGAGCTGCTCACAGCTCTGCCCTGGCTGGGCAGCCCTTGTTGCACCCTTTAGCTTTGGCACCCAGGGCAGTTGCTCCCCTTCCCCCACTTGCTACGGCACTGCTTGACCCTCATTGTTGTAGTCATAGCATTACTGAAGTCATTGCTCAAGGGTGGAGTTTCTCATGAGCACAGCAATGTGGCATGCTGCAAGTCCTTTGACCCGGTCCTCGGGCCACAGCCAAAGTAACTGATCTGGTTTATAATGGTGCATGGTTGTAATGGTCTTTCACAAAGTACTTGTGGACTCTCTAACTCCAAATCCAGATGGTAGTTTTGGGGACACTTGGAGCATGAGTCCCTGCGCTGGCCAGCGAGAAGCAGGAGGCAAGTGTGCAGCAATGCCTCATTTAATTTCTTAAAACAGGGAGAGAGACTTAGTCCCCTCTTTCGTCTCAAGTGAGGCAGAAGGCAGTGGAGATTTGTCCCTTACACACTAACTCAGAGACGCAGGGCAGGAGCTTTCAGGAACCCACACTCACGGGGGGCCAGGGCCCAGGCCAACTCATGCTATCGCTCTGTGACCGCGGCAGTCTGCAAGGGGCAGAGCTACCCTACCTCCTTTCTAGGGCACAGCACCACGCTTGGCTGGTGGGAACCTGACGCAGCCCCCCTCTGCAGTAAGGGTCCTCGCGGTGGAGGGCCGGGAAAGAACCAATCCCGGGGCCGCCCCGCGCCCCACCCCAGCCGGGGTTCCTGGCCCCTCCCCCAGCAGCCGCTCGCCAGGCCGGGCTTCGGCGGTGCGCGTGGCCTCCCGGGCTAGCGCCACGGCCCCACTTCCGCCCGCCAGGGGCCACTCTGTCCCGGCCTCTCTATGGTTCCGCCTCTCGGCCGGGCTCTTCCCAGCATGCAGCGCGGCGGAAGCGAGTGACGACAATAACAAACCTCGGCGGCGGCGACTGCGCTCGGAGCTCTCCTGCTGCCCCTCCCCCCACCCTCTCGCCGCTGCTGCCTCACGTAACCCCGCGCTGGGCGGCTGCCGACGGGCGCCACCACCCGCTCAGCGCCTCCGGAGCTGCCGCCGCCTTTCCCCGCTGACGCCGGGTAAGTGCAGACTAGGCCGGGCCGGGCCGGGCCGGGGCGGCTCTAACGTCCGCGCTCCCCGCGGCGGGTGGGGGAGGGGCTGAACTCCCGGGGGCGCTGCCACTGGGGCTGCGGAGACAAAGAGCTCCCGGGGGAGGGTGTCAGAAAGAGGCTGGTTAGGGGGCGCGGGGCAGGGCCGGGATCTCCGCACCCCTTCCCCCACAGTCACACTCACCCCGTCCCTCACTCACATGCTGGTCTGTCCTGGTAAGAGGAGTTGCCAGCAAAGTTACTACCAGGAATGACTCAGCCTGTCCCTGCTCCAGTGTTGTTCACTTCCAGCAGGAGCCAAACAAGACAACTGTATTTCAAGGCCCCTTCAGGTGACTTCAGGTTCTAGCTTCAGTTCCTTTGGGGGTGGGATCCGCCGCTTGCCCTCCAGTTGCTTTCTCCATTAGCGCTTGCAGGAGTGAGTCTGACTAGGACCCAGCGTGTAATCCCGAGGAAACTTTTACAAACCCTTGTTGGATTTGCCATTCAACAGCTGTAATATGCATTTACTGGGTGTTTTGAAATATCGGCCTTTGTAAGAGCAATGACTTCCTTTTCCTTTCTTTTCAACCAGACTTAATAGCGCACTGTTGTAACCTTTTACTTGGCACGTAGAATGCAGCTGTTATCTTTGCAAGTAAAGGCCCTAATGCTTCAAAGGTGTCTCTGCTGACCTTGGGGTAACATGCATTAGTTAAGCATGGGCTCAAGTGTTTGTGGGAGCTGAGCTGGGTTGAGTAGATTACTTCTTATGCAATAGCAGTAGTGTTTTTGTGGATATGTCAATGTTCTTTGTCACTGTTTGTCAGGGTGCCAACTTTGTCTATGTTCTCATGGCAGGGGTAATTTTGACAGCTCTCAGAGACCTTTTCATCAATAGGTATGAAATAATTTTATAAAATACAGCCTTATTATTTATTCCCATGTGAAGGTAGGCAAACTGAAGCATAGGAAAGTGGTGTCATTCAGATAAGACCACCCAACAGGGTGACCAAGGGGGAGGATTGCATCAGGTATCCTAAGTCTCAGTCCAAGTGCAGTGCTATAATCACTGCAAGGCTTGCCTTTTTAATAGTGCTGAGCAGCCATGAAGGGATATGAATCCTCAATTTTCTGACTGCATAATGGAGGCGTTTTCAATCTTTTTGGATCAGTGTACTGTGACCGGATGCAGAGCAAGAGGAGTAGCGCGCAGCCGAATGTGGACTGGGAGGGGTGGAGGTGGTGTGAGGCTGCATGCGGAGCAGTGGCAGTCACTGCATGTGAGCTTCCCCTGTGTCAGGCCACGCGGGTGGTGCCCGTGCAGTACCACGGGATGCTGCGTGGCAGCTGTCCGTCCCCACCCGCCTATACTTACTTCCTAGGGCCTTCTCAAGTACCCCCTGGCATAATGCATTCTGGTCTTCGGATCACTTTATCCTACCACGGTGTGTCTTAAGCAAGTACTTTATGAAAGATTAGCTGATCTATAATATTTTTAAAGAACGTTAAATTTATAAAAAAAAAACTTTTTTCTTTAAGTATCAAGATCTTGAAGATTTTAACTAAGTTGAGGTCAGTGAAACTAGTGGTAGGTGCATCATGGTGTATACATGTTAGGAAATCTCCCTGGGGGAGCGAAAGGCCTCTGCATGTTGTTTATGCATAATTTACACATTCTTAATCCTCCAAATGCAAATTGGTTGCATACTTAAATGGTGTTTTCATTAGTTGTTGGTAAAAATCAGGAGTGCCCCTGTTGTTCAGAGATGTAGGAACAACAGCCAGATAAATTTAACAAGACTTTAGTTACTTTCATTGGTGGTATTAAGTCATGTCAGCTTGCTCTGCATCATTCTCTTAAATAGTCAGTGAAAGTAGACACTTAAGATTTTCATAAAGGTCGGAGACCCCAAAACAGAAAAGTAACAGCTGTTCTTCCACCAACATGCACAGTGTCCAGGGAGGTGTGGGAGGCACACTGGGCAGTAAGAAGATAGGGAAGGGATAGAAAAAAAAATCACTTTCTGTAAGTGGTGGATGGAGGACCATCATACCAATCTGTGATATTTTCTTGATTCCAAGATGAGTCTTCCCCCCTCCCACTCTGTTCAACATAGAGTTGGGGGAGGAAGCCCCTCATCTTCGATTCTAGTACAAGGTGGGGGGGCAAGTGGTTGCTGCAGGTCTGACTGGCCCTGGCCTGGGTTTGGACTTGAAACCACAGTATCTGCTCCTCCTTTCTCCTCCCCATCCCTGCCCCTGCATTTACTCACTCACTGCTTTTTCTCCCAGAGGCTTTCACCTACCCCTCGCAGTGTCAGCTTACTGCCTGGCTTTGGCCCTGCTCTAGTCCAGGGTATGGAACCCATGGTTGCTTCAGCCCCGGCCAGCAACCACTTCTGTATGGCTGGGCTGGGGCTGGAGCAACCACAGGTTTTGTGTCCCAGATTAGAGGTAGGCCCGAACAAGAGAGCAAGCAACGGTACAGTGGGTAGAGGTCAGGTGGTGGGGATAGACAGCAGGAACATAAGAACTGCAATTTACTGGGTCAGTATGTAGGTCCATCTTGGCCAGTATTCAGCGTCATACATGCTTGTTCAGAGGCCAGTGAATGCTGTCTGGTGTTGTCTACTTGGTGTCCTGCCTTGGCACACTAGTTATTAATCTTTGACCTTCACTCTTGGCTCTGTTAAGTCTTTAGTTGTCTGTCCCCAGAAATCAATTGTTGCTTCTTAGTACTCTCCTTGTTTAAAGGAAGCTAATAGTTTACTTTGTGGGCACTACCCCATGATCCTTTAAGACAACAAATAGGCCTGTGTCACACAGTGGCATAGAGTGACTGCTGAAATGGAGTGTGAACAGGGTTTGACCACAGCTTTTTCTACTGCTCTTCTCCCACTTGCAGCTCCTTCATTTAAGATCTAAGAAGTTCTGATTCAAAGGCTTTACCCATAACCCTTGTGCTCGATAGCTACTGATGCACATCTCCAAGAATTTGTCCTGTCCCTTTTTTGAACCTGGCAAAACTTTTCAGCTTCCACAACATCTGGTGGCAGTGAGTTGCACACTTTAATTAAAAAATGTGTGGAAAAGTTAGCTTAAGACTTATTACCCACTAGTTTCATTTTGTGACCTCCCTCCTCCCCCTTCCCCCCCCCCAAGTGCAAGGGGAAGAGGTCAGGCCACTTGACTCCCCTGTTGCTTGCCCCTCTGCCATTGTTTGCCTTTCTGCAGTGGTGGGGGAGGGGTAAATTTAGGTCAGCCTTCCAATAATTAGATTCTATGCATGGAAAATTATAAATTTATACATGAAACATTTATAATATCTAATTATTGGGAGGCTATCTTAAATTAAGCATTGTTTTGGATTTGGATAAATGTGGTAATATCTGTCAGCCAGAAGTTGATTTGAAAAAAGTAGCCTCAAAGAAGTATCTAAGGAAAACACGCTGGTAGAAATGGCACTCTACTCTCTTTTTCTAGTGACATAATGATAGTGAATAGTATGGGCTTCACTCCAGGTTATTATTGGGAACTGGATTGGTGGGATCCAGTCTTTTCTGTTGTGTCAAAAAAAATGCATTAAGAATATTAAAATTTTTCTTTCATTGTGTATCAGAGTGAATGTTGTTTCTATCAGTTTGTTGTTCAAATGGTAGGCTCTTCACCGTAGGGATTGTTTCTATGCTTTGTCTATGGTCTTGTCCTGTTTGCTTTTAAACAGTAATGTGCAGAAAGGTTACAAAATCCTTTCTCTTAAAGATTCAGCCTTGTTTTGGAAGGGCTGTCTCCAAGGGGGTGAAGTTATTCTCCTTGTCCGTTCAGTGTTTTGCTTGCTTTTCAAGACTATGATGAAAGGAATTAATTGTGGTATAAAAGCTTTGAGGTTGATCATCTTGGTTCATGCAAGTCTCTAAGCAACTGTGAATTACTCTTGAGTCCATATAAAATGATGTTCAGACTTGAGTGCTTTGTATTTTGCTGTGCTATTTGATTTTTGCCTTGTGTGATGAAGTGAGAAACTTTTCAGCAAGCCATTTTTTTTGTCAGGTAAAAGTTTTTTTGATCAGACATTTCTGTCACTTGGTATATAGATGGTAGTTTGCAATACTTAACAGGAGTTCACTAGAAAACTTCCATGGTATAGAAATGCAATATTTTCTTGAATTGTCAGATATTGTTTTGATTAGTTGCATAACTGACATCTCTGTTGGAGCATGTTACACACAATAGTAAGATAGCTGCAGGGGGTGAGGGGAGGGAGGGTTGCAGAATATTATATATTTTGAGTACATTATGAACTTGCATGTAGTTGCTGTAGTTTTGCCATATATCTAAGCTGGTGATGGTTAGATATTTAACAAAACAAGAAGGAAATGAGACATTTGGAAATAGACATGCATACTTTTTCATCTCAGTACCTTTTCCTATATGTAAAAGGGGATACATTTTATACATGTTATTCTGCGTATCGTTTGTAGATCTCAAAGATGACTGGCAGACATTAATTTACTTGTGCATTTGGTATCTGATAAATATTGCCAATCCTCAAAATCATGGAGCCTGCCATGCCAGACATGTATGGTAGGATGCATGATTTTTGAGATCAGTGATTTAAAATTCATTAGATACCAGTCATACATCTGCTCTGGCATGGAACTGGCTACACACCTGGGCTGGAAAGGTCTCTGACTCACAGCTGCTTGCAGTGTATACCTTGAAATGGTGCATGCACAGCCAGCTTCATGTGGGCATGGATTGGCAAGCTCCCTTATCCACAGTCAGCATTCAGCTGGTTGTATACCTGCCAGAGTGGGAACAGCTGGGGATCAGGGTGTTCCTGAACGCAGGGGGCAGTTGGCTCCCATTTGTGGAGACACTTAAAGCCCCATTGGGCTGCACGGCATTACTTTTAACGTGCCATATGTTCACAGTACAAATCAGCCAGCAAGATGTTCCATATTTTAAATTTGGAACAAAGCTGTGGCTGATTGGCCATTTTATCATGCAATAAATTGGTCTCAATATGTGGCAGGTATTTCACAATAAACATGTAAATCACATGATAAATATAGCATATGGCAGGAGCCAGAGTATTTTATTATCTTTGTATCAGGGATGTTGAAGGGAACTGCCACAATTAAGAAAAAAATTAAGTATATTGCCCAAAAGTATCTAGCAGGTGGGAGCAGACCCTAGGCTTTGAGTCCTAGGTCTGTATTTCTTCATTAGATATTAAGAGGATGGGGACAAGAGACATAAATATAGGTACTGTTTTTACACTTAAACTACCTATTTTTGGGGTTAGGTAAAATTGGTATTGTTATGGTAGTTTTTTTGAACACTTCTGAAGTATTGCAGGCTCATAATTTGTAAAAATAGTATCAGATTTTTAAGTTAAGTACCACGCCATAGCATGTTTGTGTGATTTTCAATGACTACCCATTGAAAAATCCAAATAGTGTACCTGCTTACTCAAAAGACTACTTCTTTGTCTCTTTATGTCATGTACTATTTTCACACTTATGAATGGATCTATGTGCCGAAGATCTCTTCACTGAAGCAGGGAAGGTAGCTGCTTGGAAATGTTTTTCTGGGGGCCAACTGGATATGTTCAGAGTATTAGTCATGATCAATTTACATGGGCAAAAATGTTGTGTATACTTGGAAAACTTTAGGAGAAATCTAAAGACAATTATAAAAAAGTGTTAGGAAAAGTAATTGTTGCAATCGGAATGTGCATGTGTGTGTGGAGGAGAGATTATATTGTAAGGTTTTTGTCTATCAAACACTACAATGCGTGTGGTATAGGGAAATAAAGCAAAATAACAAGTTGCATGAGGAGTAAACAGGAATTCCACTTAATTTTAAGCTTCAATTGATAGTGGGGTGAAGAAAGATCCTGGCTGTTGTTTCTTGTTGATGGATAATTGCTAGTCAGTAAGTAATGAGCGTTAATTCTATGATGAGAACTAAGTACAGACAGTCAAAAAGCCCAGGGTCAAATCGATTCAGTCCTTGCAGGTTAGTCTAAACTGCATAGATTGAACTGATAAGCAAGTGAACAGACATTCACTTTTGATTCTGAAAATGCAGCCACATGCCTGCAGTGGGTCAGGCCAGAAGCTGAAGGGTGCTAGAGCACATTTCCTTGCTCATCTGGAACAGACAGTTTGGGCCAAGGCTAGTGTGGCTGCCCTATGAGGGAGGTTGTGGGGAAGGTGTAAAGCATCCTGAGATACAGGGGGACGTTGAGTTCTCTTGAACCTAGAGGGTATCTGGGACAGAAATTCACTAAACCCATTTAACATAAATTGCGGGGGGGGGGCAGCAAAGGCACCAGTCGCAGGGCTCAAGTGCCTATATACTAATGCTAGGAGCATGGGGAACAAGCAGGATGAACTAGCGCTCCTGCTTGCACTAAACACCTATGACTTAGTGGGGCTAACAGAGACCTGGTGGGATTCATCCCATGACTGGGCGGTACATATTGAGGGCTATAGATTGTACATAAAGGACAGGTCAGGGAAGAAAGGGGGGGGGGGGGTTGCACTTTGTCAGTGAGCAATATACATCAACCCTCATCAAGACAGAATCCGAGGTTGAGGAAGTAGAAGGATTGTGGGTTGGGCTACATGGGGGGCAAGGAGAAAGGGATTTGGTGGTAGGGGTCTGCTACAGACCCCCACACCAAGGGGAAGAAATAGATGCGGGGCTCCTGAGGCAACTCTCGGAGACCATAAAAGCTAAAGAGGCGGTAGTCATGGGGGACCTAAACTACCCGGACATCTGCTGGGAGACGGAGACAGCAAGGTCCCATCGCTCACGCAGGTTTCTAACCTGTGTACAGGACCTCCACCTGACACAGGAGATACACGGTCACACTAGGGGAAATGCCATACTGGATCTGGTATTGGCAACGGGAGATGACATGATAGGGGACCTCCAGATCGGTAGCCATTTGGGAGACAGTGATCACCTTATAATAGAATTCAACATAAGACGGCGAGTGGGTAAAGTAACTAGTAGGGTGAAAGTGCTAGACTTTAGGAAAGCTGATCTCAATGCACTCAGGCGATTAGTCAAGGAAGCACTGCAGAGTAGGAGTTTTGATGGGATGGGAGCCCAAGAAGGGTGGCTGTGCCTAAAGGAAATGATCCTTTGGGCACAAAGCAAGACGATCCCCGAGCGAGGCAAAAGAGGGAAAGGGGCCAGGAGGCTTCCATGGCTGACCAGAGAAATCCAGGGCAGCCTAAGGGCCAAAAGGGGAGCACATAAAAAGTGGAAACAAGGTGAGATCACTAAAGATGAATATACCTCCTCTGCTCGTGCTTGTAGGGAGGCAGTTAGGCGGGCCAAAGCTACCATGGAGCTGAGGATGGCAACCCAAGTAAAGGACAACAAGAAATTGTTTTTTAGATATATTGGAAGTAAAAGGAAGGCCCAGGGAGGAATAGGACCACTGCTAAATGGGCAGAAACAATTGGTGACAGATAGGGGGGACAAGGCTGAACTCCTCAACGAGTTCTTTGCCTCAGTGTTCCTAAGTGAGGGGCACGACAAGTCTCTCACTGGGATTGTAGAGAGGCAGCAGCAAGGCTCCAGACTTCCATATGTAGATCCTGAGGTGGTGCAGAGTCATTTGGAAGAACTGGATGCCTTTAAGTCGGCAGGCCCGGATGGGCTCCATCCGAGGGTGCTGAAGGCACTGGCCGACATCATTGCAGAGCCACTGGCAGGAATATTCGAATGCTCGTGGCGCACGGGCCAAGTCCCGGAGGACTGGAAAAGGGCTAACGTGGTCCCCATTTTCAAAAAGGGGAGGAAGGAGGACCCGGGCATCTATAGGCCGGTCAGTCTCACCTCCATCCTTGGCAAAGTCTTTGAAAAAATTATCAAGGCTCACATTTGTGAGAGCCCGGCAGGGCAAATTATGCTGAGGGGAAACCAGCATGGGTTTGTGGCGGGCAGATCGTGCCTGACCAATC
The DNA here is from genome assembly GCF_030867095.1 of Alligator mississippiensis. NCBI lineage: Eukaryota > Metazoa > Chordata > Crocodylia > Alligatoridae > Alligator > Alligator mississippiensis. The sequence continues at coordinate 74,164,225 of NC_081826.1, forward strand.
TAGTCTCTTTTTATGACCAGGTTACGAAACGCCTGGACACAGGAGGAGGGGTGGATGTCGTATACTTCGACTTCAGGAAGGCCTTCGATACGGTATCCCACCCCATACTGGTGAACAAGTTAAGAGGCTGTGACGTGGATGACTGCACAGTCCGGTGGGTGGCGAATTGGCTAGAGGGTCGCACCCAAAGAGTCGTGGTAGATGGGTCGGTCTCAACCTGGAAGGGTGTGGGCAGTGGGATCCCGCAGGGCTCGGTCCTGGGACCGATACTCTTTAATGTCTTCATCAGCGACTTGGACGAGGGAGTGAAGTGTACTCTGTCCAAGTTTGCAGATGACACAAAGCTATGGGGAGAAGTGGACACGCCGGAGGGCAGGGAACAGCTGCAGGCAGACCTGGATAGGTTGGACAAGTGGGCAGAAAACAACAGGATGCAGTTCAACAAGGAGAAATGCAAAGTGCTGCACCTAGGGAGGAAAAATGTCCAGCACACCTACAGCCTAGGGAATGACCTGCTGGGTGGCACGGAGGTGGAAAGGGATCTTGGAGTCCTAGTGGACTCCAAGATGAACATGAGCCGGCAGTGTGATGAAGCCATCAGAAAAGCCAGTGGCACTTTATCGTGCATCATCAGATGCATGACAAATAGGACCAGGGAGGTGATACTTCCCCTCTATAGGGTGTTGGTCAGACCGTAGTTGGAGTACTGCGTGCAATTCTGGGCGCCACACTTCAAGAAGGATGCGGATAACCTGGAGAGGGTACAGAGAAGGGCAACTCGTATGGTCAAGGGCCTGCAGTCCAAGCCCTACGAGGAGAGACTAGAGAAACTGGACCTTTTCAGCCTCTGCAAGAGAAGGTTGAGAGGCTACCTTTTGGCTGCCTATAAGTTCATCACGGGGGCACAGAAGGGAATTGGTGAGGATTTATTCACCAAGGCGCCCCCGGGGGTTACAAGAAACAATGGCCACAAGCTAGCAGAGAGCAGATTTAGACTGGACATTAGGAAGAACTTCTTCACAGTTCGAGTGGCCAAGGTCTGGAACGGGCTCCCAAGGGAGGTGGTGCTCTCCCCTACCCTGGGGGTCTTCAAGAGGAGGTTAGACGAGTATCTAGCTGGGGTCATCTAGACCCAGCACTCTTTCCTGCTTATGCAGGGGGTCGGACTTGATGAATTCATTTTTTTTAAATCACTTTATTTAAAAAAAAAAAATCAATTTTACCATTGTATTACTCATTGTATTATGTTGTATTTCCCACTGTAATTACTACTGTTAAAGTTTTTACTGTTTTTTGGGGGGGGGTGGGGAGGCGTTAAAGGTGTATTTTCATTGACTGACAAGGTTCTTTGGGTAAATGTGATATCTTTTATTAGACCAACTAAAATAGTTGGAAAAATTTTTCTTTGCAAGCTTTCAGGTACAAACACCCTTCTTCAGGCAGAGGAAGCATCTGAAGTTGTTTTCTTCTTTTCTTGGATGGGATAGAAGTCAGTATGCAAGATTGCAGATCAGTGAAAATACAAATGTATGACTGAGGGTCAGAAGGCTGAGAGAGAATGAGTGAGAAACAGGTGGAGTGGAGTGTTGAGGAAGGGAAATGGTGACCTGATGATAAAATGTAGCTGGTATATTGTAGAGAGGCTACCTGGGGTATTAGGTGCTAGGCAGGTTTTAATGTGCTATAAATCCAATGTCTCCATTTAGTCCATGATTTTTTGTATCCACTAAGCTGATGAAGTGAAGCTTGTAGGTCCATCTGCGAAAGGTGTTTTGTAAATTCCCTTTGAGGATTAGAACTGTGAGATTGGAGAGTGTGTGGTTATCTTGTGACAACCCCACAGGTAATTGAGTATTTTTGTCTTTGATAGATTTTCAGTGTGCGCTCATTTTGGTACACAGTTGTTGTTTGGTTTCTCCTACATATTTTCCTTCGGGGCATTTAGTGCACTGTATAAGATGTGTTTACATTTCTGGAGGTGCAGGTGTAAGATCCAGGAATGTTGATGGTTCTGTTGTGGGGTGTAGATATTGTGAGAGTGGTGGAGATATGTTGACAAATTTTACATTTTTTTGGCATGGCATGGTCTGGATCCATTCGGTGAGTTTTGATCCATAGGAAGTTTCCTTCTGGTGATGTTATTGGTGAGGCTTGATGCTTATTTAAGGGCTAGGATGGGTGGTTCTTTTTTAAGAATTGGGTCATCTAGTATGGGTTGCAATTTTTGAGGATTTTCTGTATACGTCAGAAAGGGAGGGATGGTATGTCATAAATAACGGTGTGAGATTCACGTGGATTTTCTTATTGTATGGCAGCAATTCTTCTGGAGGAGTGTCCTTGTTGAGTGAAAGCCCTTTTTAGGTTTGTGAGGTGATGATCACAGGTGTTCTCAGTGCAAATTTGGTGGTATTAGAGGGCTTGGCTGTACAGCTTTCTTGGTGTGTTTAGGGTTATTGCTGGTTCTATTCAGATATGTATGTTGGTCTGTGGGTTTCTTGTATATGGTGGTATGCAGAGATGTAGGTTTTCCAGAAAATTTAGAATTGGAAAGTTGTCCAATGCCCTAAATAGATCATGGTCTGACTTTAGCATGTTTCTTTGACTTACTTTTTAGTTTTGTTTGCTAAATATATCCCCATATAGCCACAAGTATTTGAAGTGAAATATTTGATTAGGAAAAAATTTAAATAAAATACATTTAATGTGGTTTAAATGTTATATTCAAACAAATTCAAAGCTTTGTTGAAATAAATTATATTTATTGGAATACTTGTGAAAATGTAAAGATAATACACAATAGCATGTACTTCCCTTACATTGTTTAAATTTAAGAAAAAAAAGGCACTGAAAACTGTTGAGACACTAATTTTAACACACCAAAAGAAGTGAGCATGATATGCTGTGCTTTGGTTTAGAGTTGAGCTGCACTGCCAAGTAGGTTGGTTTGGATTATTATGCGAGTGTATTTACCCTCCTATTTACAAATCAAAAATCCGTATATGTACTCTTTCACACATTTCCCAGGGATAATTACCTGAAAAACATTGATTACAACTTTGAAACTGCCAAGCTTGGCTAATATTGTATTGGCATCCATTCATTGTTACTAATGAATATTATGAAACAATGAAGTTTTAGAAATGGAAAATTTCCCAGGGAAAAATAAAACACTGGAAAATTTTCCACCCCACATCTTTGATGGTCTGTATTTTACCATTCTGGATCATAGTATCTAAAAAGGAAATGTTAGTGCTGGAGTATTTAAGAGTCTGATGGAGGGGTGATGATTACTGAATTTCTGATGGAAATCAATCTGAGATTACAGATTTTCAAATGATGAAGATGGCATTGATACATCTCAAGTACAGCATGAGTTTGATGGCATAGCCCCTTGAGGAATTCTTCCAGGTGGCTCATGAAAAGGTTGCTATATTGTGGGACCATTTTGTTGCCTGTGCCCATCTCCGCTCGATGATTCGCTCCCGCGCCGCCTTTGCCTGAGCAGCTGACCTTGCTCGCCAAGGAACCTCGTGTAGACCCCAGAGGGTTCCTTGATTACCTTCGGGGTATCCCCCATTCTCACCTGCCACAACTTCAGATGGTCCTTCAGTGAAGGGGGTCCCCTTTGAGGATGCCTCCAGAGTTGTCTCATGTCCCAGTGGATGTCCATGGGGCTCCAACCTTCCCTACACCCCGGCCATACATCAGTCTTTGAGATGAGCCTCAGGGTCTTTTACAGCTATCCTCTGTTGATGTCTTCCTCGGTTCCCATGTGTCCTCCCTCGTGGACGGGCACCTCGGGCTCTGGCCGGACCCAGAGGGTCTGGTGGCATTTGGCCTTTGGGATTGTCCCTTTCAGTGCCCTGCACCTTCTATGGCAGGTGCCATTGTTCATCACCACATTCTCACATGGTCTTTCACCTTGAATGGGGTCTCTACTACCCCAACCTGGTACAGTATGTTATACTAACCTGCTTTAGACAGGGAACTAAAATAGATCAGACCAAGAAAGAAAAAACACAAATGATACCCTTACCACCATAAAACCCCATGCCCCAGGAACAACCCAAAGTGACAAGAAAAGAAACTAACGACAAGACTACAAGGGAAACAAGATAAAGGGAGGAAAAAAGAGAAGAGAAACAACCACAGAGAGAGTCCTGTGCTCCCCTTGCTCCTAATGCCTCTAGGTTAGCGCGTCCTCTGGGTTGGGGCCCGCGCCTCCACCACAGTTGGAGTTTCTCTTCTTCCCACCAGGACCCACCTCCGTCCTGGGGTTACAACGCCCACCGCCTCCAATAGGAGCTCCCTCGCCGGCTTTTGCTGTCGCTGCTGCCGGCCTCTCTGCAGGTTCCTCTGGTCCCTGATGGTCTTTCCCGGCACGGGGCTCTGTCTCAGGCTGGTAGAGGCAGCAGGAGCCACCTTCTGGCTCGTTTGATCCCTGCTGGTCTTCCCCGGCACAGGGATCCCTTGCAGATCCTGCTGCCGCCACCACTGCCGGCCTCACTGCCAGCTTCTTTAATTCCCCGCCAGTCTTCCCTGGCCCGGGGATCCCTTGCAGCTTCTGCTGCCACCGTCGCTGCCAACCGTGGTGGCTGGACGCGTTCCACCCAGCAGTTCCCTGCTGCTCCTTTGGCACTTAGCGTCCTCTTTCCCGCGCTCTTGGGGCCAATTTAAAAAAATGTTTTTTTTTCTTCACTGGGTGACTCCTCTTCATGATGTCACCTGGCTCCAGCTGGAGATGGGCGCAGCTGATAAACCGCTTGGGCGGTTTTCCCTGGCGCGCCTCCTCGCTTCTCCGGGCCCCTGCAACATGGTATGGTTTTTTTCCATACCATGGAAGGTATGGTTTTTTTCCTTCTTTTAGTTCTGTCTGGGGTCTTCCTCTAAACGAGGCTTCCCCCTTGCCCGATCCTGTGTCCCTGGGACATTGCCCATAGCTGTGCCTATGGTCTGGAGAAAGTGTTGGCTATTGAAAACGAAGTTGTTGTGTGTGAGGCTGAAGTGTATTAAGTTCAGTCATATTTTTAGGTCTGTACTCTGAGTTGTAATCTTGCTCTTGTAGATATGCAAGGCAGGCTTGGATGCCATCCTAGCGTGGCATGTTGGTGTATATACATGTGGCGGAGCACCAATGCGGTGCTTGCCACTCTGGGGCTGTTACAAATTCTGTGGGAGCTTGCTTACAGAGCAGCAGAGAAAAGCCTCCTCCTGGACCCAGTTTAAGGGGGAAGGTGGGTGGCAGAAAATGTAGGGTGTCTGCCACTTTTAAGAGCTGGCAGCAGGTGTTGCCCCAGCTCTGAGCAGCCATTTTAGATCCAGGCCAGCAGAGTGGAGGGCAGCAGTTTGCTGCCTGATGCCATGGAAGGAACATCTCCCAATGGAACTGCTGCTCCTGCAACAACTAGGAGGTAAGAGCAGGAGCTTATGAGGATGGCTTGGAGGCTCCTGGTCCTGGGCATGACTTGAAACTGCACCCTGCTGGGGAATGGTGGCCTGGTGGGGCTCCTAGCAGCGTGGCAGCCCCCAAGAAATGCCAGGCCAGTTACCTCCCCGGTGAAAGGTGCGGATGGTTGCCTTCACTCCAGCCCTCACCTTCGGGTGGGTTATTTATCATCAGAGGCAGTAGATGGCCAGCCACTCCCAGGCGTGGCACCTGAGCCTGAGTGGGGTGTAAGACCCCGGAGAGTGGATAGTGGGACCAGGCATGGCTGTGGATACTTGAACCTAGGTAGGGTACAAGACCCTAGAGAGCAAGAATGGTGGGCCAGCTACACCGTCGTGTGGCACCTGAGCGTGCAGGAAGGGTATTCAACCCCAGGCCCCAGCATAGGGGGTGGAATATGTGTCTCAGTGGAGGTGGCAGTATAGACCAGTTGCAGAAGTGCCTCTAACGCCCTACACCAGAGTGGCAGCTGGTAGGGTCTGGAGAGAAGGGTGAGTTGAGAGGGGTAGTAGTGAGGCCCTGCGAATACAGGGGCCTGAGATGAGGCCCTATGAGGAAGGGGTTTGAGGGTGTGTCCTGCTGACATGAGGGCTGAGTTAGGTCCAGATAGGCCTTTGGGTTACTGAGGCCACAGGTGGGCCAGAGGCCAGTTAGGTGGGGTTGCTGAGGAAGAACTGCAAGTAAATAATCCAGGGCTCCCGACTTGCCCTGTTGAGAGCAGCTGGGTGAGTAACCCAGCGAGAGACCAGAGGCAGAATCAGACCAGTGTTTGGTGAACCACCCAGCATTTGCTTGGGTGAGGGCAGCAGGAGATGCCCAAGAGGCCACATGCTTGCTGGCTAGGGAGTGCAGGGAAACAAACCTGACGGTAAGAGCAGGGTGAGTGTGGCCCCAGGGAAAAGGAAGGGTGCTACGAGTGTGGTCCTGCAAGGGGCAGTATGAGGGAGACAGTGAGAGAGACTGCAGTGAGAGGGAGGTGGTATGTGTGTGGCCCGTAATAGGGCAGAACACGAGAGGCCTAACACTGTGCTGAGTTGGGTCTGGCCTCAGCCCAGAGCAGAATGCAACTGTTAGAAACATCTGTGAGACTTGGGATGCAGTAGAGGGGTGGTTGGAGCTGCATACATAGGCCCAGGAGAACAGGTCTTTCAAAGGGCAACCTCCTGCCTAAATAAGTCCCTACTCATTTAACACCAAGGCATGGCAGGCGAGAGAGGTGGGTGGCATGCCTAGAGGCAGATGGGAGACTAGCACTGTGGTGGGTTGGGGAGTTCCCACCTTGCCACAATAAGCTGGTAACATCCATGAGGTATAGAAGGGTGTTGCTGGGAAGGTGGTCTATATTTTTAAGTTTTGTTTTTTTTTGTAGAAAGTCTGTTCAGTCTTTGACAGAACTCACTCATTGTGGGATAACAGGTTTTAGGATGGATTTAATGCAACCTGATATTTCTTCAGTTAGGGTTACATGGTTGGATATGATAAGTGTGCCTGGGTTCCCTTGTTTGGATTTTAGGCAGCATGTAAAAAGTTGGGTACTGGGGGGGGGGGGATCAAGCTCTGTAGTTTTTCTTGTATTTCACATGGAAATAATTTGATGGTAGTTCTGACTTTTGAGGTGAAAAGGGGAGTTGGATCTTCCTCTACTTTTTTGTAGTAGGTGGTGTCAGATTTGTCTGTTAACTTCCTTCATGTAGTCTTCAAGGTTAAGGATAACTATAGCTTTTTCTTTATCTGCTGGTTCTATTACTATTTGGTGGTTGGATCTTGGAGATTCTATGGCTCTTCTCTGTGAGGGGGAGATGCTGTTATGGTGGCATGTGTTGGTTGATTATTTCATTGATCATTCTTTCTTGACAGCAGTCAATATAGTGGTTGAGGTTAGAATTTTGTCCACCATGAGGTGTCCAATATGATGTTTTTTGGGGGTTGATTTTTTTTTTTTTCCCCCTCAGTGTTGTCAAAGGATAAAGTATTGAGGGAATTGGATTCATTTTGGTTGTGGAAATATTCCTTGAGGCGGAAGAATTCTTATAGTTCTCCACATTGTAGCATTTTCATTGACTGGTATATCAAAACATGTTGATTTAGAACTAAATATAGTTTTAACAGTAGATTTGGTACATATGTCCCCTGGATGTGGGGGGGGGGGTGGTATATAAAATGGTGTAGTAATCACTAGATGAGTAACTTATTGATGAAATTTGTATCAATCTGCATTAAGATAGCAACTTGAATTTAATTAAATTCACAAAACCAGCACTTCATGTTTAGCAAACAATGCTTTAAGCTCTTGGCTAAGGAAACTTGTAGTATGTTGGATATTTGCAACCAAATTATTAAACGCTAGTATTAACTTGTAGTATTAGAAGTATGAGCTGTGGTTAGTGAATTTAAACCAGTTATTTCAAGTCACCTTGGGGAAATGTTTCTGAAATGCATGGGTGAAAGTAATTTGAACTTAAGTTTGTATTTGCCTTGCTCTCTTCCAAATGAAACCAGTCATTTTCAAAAATAACTTTAAGTTAAAAAGTATACCTCCTTTCTTTCATGTTTTAGAACTCATAAATCTCATCCCTTTCTCCCTTTATCCAGAGACTGGAAGAGAAGAACTTGTTTTTTTGCTTTTTCAACTCCCAGTTGATTTCTCAGCTTTGAATGTATGTGATCAAATGAAGAAAATAGACTTTCTGCACCTGTACAAGTGGTTACTGCTGGTAAAAGCTGATATAGACTTCAAAAAATTGTGGTTTCTGGTGCTGCTAGTGACTTCCACCAGTTCTGTGGTGTGACTGTCTTTAAAACACCCTCAACAAACATGTACTGCTTGAGTGATTTATCTGTGGCCCTGAAACTTATTATGGTTGGTACAACTGATGGTTGATTAGTAGATGCCCATGTCATAGCAGCATTTTTCCTCTTTGGCAGTTAGGTATCTACCCTGGTAGTATGTATTAAGAATATCTGGAAGAAAATGAGATGGATTAAATGCTTGATGCATCTGCATCTTTACTGCCTGAAATTTAACTTCGCTGTTGGGTATTTCTTGCTTTAATATTCTTTGAAGTTCTTTTTAAATTTTAACAGCTATCCACAGTATAGCAGCAATCTTTCTGTAGTTTGTCCAAGGCTATAGAAATAGGTTTTAGTGTATTCAGCATATATTCTTCATTTTTCTTTAGTCTCATGTGAGACTTCCATTAATTTTTTACTATTTTCTTCACAAGTGATCATCAGAATAGGCCAATTCTTAATAAATAGCTCAAAGTAGCAAAGCACTAAATTCCATCATACATCTTGGGGAGAATTAGCTTGGGTCCCCCAGCTCTTTTCAGTGAAGCAGAAGCCTGCTGGTAGTTATGCAAGTATTTTGTGATTTCAGCATTTTCCTTTATTCCTGGAGAATTTAAATCTTTGGGTAAAAGATGCATCAAATGAGCAGTGGTTCTCAGCAACAGATGTATCGCAGATCCCTTTTGAGGTTAAGACGGGACTTAAGCAAGACGGGACTTAAGCGATGACCACTAAAAAGCTTCCAATCCAAGTGGATTGGAATATAAGTTTATAAGTTTCAGGTTGTCTTCATTATTTTTAAGTTTCGTATTTGCTACACTTGCAGAATTATCTGACACTTGCACTTTTAAGGTGATGTTGGATTTCTTCATCAACATCAGCCTTGTATGCCTTAGTAAAGACGTTGATGGTTGCCTGAAGGTCTGCTTCCAAGTGAGCACATACTACAACATCATCAGTGTACTGGAGCCTGATGATTGAGACTGGGGTAATCCTTAAGATGAGGGCTTGGAGCTGTGTTGTGAGCTCCTCTCCTCTCCGCTTGAGGATTTCAGCAGGTATTCCATCAGCTCCAGTAATGCTGTGTAGTTGTACGTGATAATGAAGCAAATGTCTCTTTGGATACAGTTAATTTGCTGTCTGAGGTATGTTTAGTTGCAGTACTGCTGTTAGTACCAGTAAATGATTCTGAGATTCCAGATAATAGGTATTCATAATTCCTTAGGTCTAAGATGGACTTGAGAGACAGAGGTTGTAAATCTCTTACAGCAAATTTTTTTTTGAAACGCTGGTTAAATATTTTCCAAACCCAATTCTATAGGGAAAATATTCAATAAATCATAAAGGTTATCTTCTACTTAAAGCCTTTTATTTTTAATATTTTAAAGCTGTTTTATATTTATAAATACCCCCACAAATTTAACACACCATCACAGCAACACACCTATAGGCTGGAGAACACCCTTCTTGCCAACACGGTGGCAGAAAGGGATCTTGGAGTCATTGTTGACTCCAGGATGAACATGAGCTGCCAATGTGAGGAAGCGGTCAGTAAGGCTAACTGCACCTTGTCGTGCATCTACAGATGCATCACAAGCAGGTCCAGGGAGGTGACACTTCCCCTCTATACGGCATTGCTCAGGCCACAGTTGGAGTACTGGGTACAGTTCTGGGCACTGCACTTCAAGAGGGATGTGGCTAGCATTGAGAGGGTCCAGAGGAGGGCCACTTGCTTGGTCAAGTGGCAGTGGGGCAGGCCCTACAAAGAGAGACTAAAGGGCCTGAATCTATTCAGCCTCCACAAGAAAAGGCTGAGAGGGGATCTGGTGGTGGTTTTCAGACTCACCGGGGGGACCAGCGAGAATTGGGGGAGACTCTGTTCCCCTGGGCACCACCTGGGGCTACTGGGAATAACAGTCCCAAATGGTTAGAGAGAAGGTTCAGGCTGGACATCAGGAGACTTTATTTTACAGTTGGGGCTGCCAGGCTCTGGAATTGGCTCCAAGGGAAGTGGTACTCTTTCCTGCCTTGGGGGTCTTCAAAAGGAGGCTGGACAGATATTTGGCTACGGTGATATGATCCTGGCACCTGTTCCTGCCTGGGGCAGCAGGTTGGACCTGATGATCTGTTTAGGTCCCTTCTGACTCTAAGCACTATGATGCTATGATTTTGAAAGCACATATTTTGAAGTTCATAAGTAATCAGTCCAGAAAAAATAATATTATTGTCATAAATTTACCAGTGTTGCAATATGTGGTAGGCAGTCCATAAAAATGATTCAGAAATAGAAAGTTTACTAACCATTTGATCCAGATTAACTCAGACATGTCCACATCACCATCTTCAAGTTCATTGCCTTCTGAGATATACAGGTTGAACCATATTGGTCTACAGGCAAAAGGAATAGGAACTCGTGGCAGAGGTGATATCTTTTATTAGACCAATGAGATATTTTGCAAATATTGAGGTCTGATAAAAGATATCACCTCTGCCATGAGTTCTGATTTCTTTTGCCTTCTGAGAAGCATTTTTCATAATGTTGTTTCACTTAAGCTACCGGGCCTTGCATCTCTTTGTCGCATTGCTTACATTTGGCACACATTCCTCTCTTCCCCAGTGGCACAGGAATTTATTGAAAACTTTCCCAAATAGGGTCTTTTCTGTGACAAGCAGCCATGTCTGTTTTTTCTCTAGTTTCCAGGTTTTGAAAGCAAGACTCGTCTATGCTCCAAAAAAATGCTTTTCTTTTTCATATAGTCTTGAGCCAGCACTTGTCTTATCTGTTGTGTACACTGCTTCTTACTCAGTTTCCTTTCCCTCTTCCACACAAGAAGTTAACACCAAACCAAGACTCCTCCCTGTGACACAACCCCACTATACTCTTTGCCCTTCCTCCCCGCCACACCAAAAAAACCCCCAAAACAACAACAGCAGAAACCCTCCCTAAGAATTCATGCTTTCTGGTTTTGTAACCTCCTAGCCTCATATGCTGCAGTATTTTAGTTTAGACATAGAGCACTTGAGAAGTTAATCTTGCATCTAGACATATGCAAACAGAACAAGAAAGGCCATTTAACTCAAGTACCCAGTCAGAAACAGGGGATTGGTAGTTACTGAGCAAATGGTTGTTTTTCCATGAGCTGTAGAACAGCTTTCATTGTGGCAGCTGATTCATAAATGTACATAATTTGAGAGCTGAGCTAATCGGAGCTCAGGTGAAGAGAATAAAACAAGCATTTGATACCACTCAGGTGAGCTCAGCGGGTAATCCTGATCAAGGAGTACCCATGATTGTTTCCTGGAGTCAGAGACCAGGTTCCAATATCTGTGGCTTAGCTAATCCTTGCATCCAGAAGTATCGAGCCTGCACCACTTAATGAGTTTTGGTAAGGTGTTGAGGGCCATGCACACAAACATGCGTGCATGTGCCTGTGTGCACATGTGCTCTCTGCAGCCAGACCACAGCTGCTGCCAGCAGTGGGAGTATAAGCCTGCCTGGGGCTGTAGCATGCCCCAGCCCATCCACCCGTCCTCCTTCCCCCCCACATTGCCCAGAGCCGGCATCTGTTAGCCATGTCCACAGCTGGGAGGTGGGGTATGGAACCTGGTCATGGGCGTCTGTGCTGTCCTGCCCTGCCATCAGGGCTATTGGCATGCATGTGTATGCACACACCTCCCCAGACTCTGGTTCCCAGGAACCCTGCTGGTGGGGCAGGGCAGGACAGTGTACAGGCCTGTGGCCAGGCTCCATCCCCCATAGGTAGCAGGGCAGAGACTGGTCTCTGCTGGTGCTGTAAGCAACAGTGAGCAGAAGCAGCTCAGCCTGCCCACTTAGCACCATGGAGCTGCCAGAGCTGGAGCCACCAGGGCCCAAGCATGGCTCACCCAGCACTGCCCAGCAGGCCCTGTGGTGCCCCAGAAACGCAGTCTGGCTCTGCAGGCCCTAGACGAAGTTAGTTCAGGCCATGGTCTCTCCTGACAGGTGGCACCTGGGGCCTGTGGGGCCAACTGCATCTCCCAGGTGCCATGGGGGATGCTGAGTAGAAGCAGCCCCACTTGCTTGTCTGGCACTGTGCAGCGGGCCCTGGATGAGCCATGCTCTGACCTTGGCCTATGCCATGCAGTGATGGGTGGGCAGGTGCGTGGGGCTGCTTTTGCCTATGGCCTCCATGGTGCATGGGAGATGCAGTTTGGCCCCACAGGCCCTGTGTGGGCTAGACTCTCTCTCCCAGACTGCTAGGTGGACACACCGGCAGGGCTGCTTCCACCCAGCATCCCCCATGGCACAAGTAGAGGTTGGACCCACTACCTGCCAGCAGAGGCCTGGGCCCAAGCATGGCTTGCTTAGGGCCTGCTGTATGGTGCCACTGCCTGCCCACGGGCTGGATAAAATCAGTTGCCCACCCCTGCCCTAATACATGTGTAATAGTAGGAGCTTTGCTAAATGCTAATAGCAAGAGTTTTATATGCTGACTCTATAGTAGGCTAGCGAAACAGCACGTAGCTTTTTGCTCTGTAAGCGTGACTGAATTATGAACTTCAAATATAATAATAATATAATAATATGTAATACGGTAGAATGTAGTAAACGTTAAGAGTGTTAGATTATGACTCATATTTTTAGCTTGAGATTAACATTATCTCAAACTAGAGATTTAGTTATTTATTTTAGACTATATAAGCTGTACATTTATAAGTTATGAAGAGTTTTTTTTATTCTGGCAAGAGTTCTGACTTGTGCTGAGCTCTGGTGCAGGCTATTGCATGTCTGAGATTGAAACACTCCGGGGCCAGGGGAACTTTGTGGAGTGGTGGCTTCCGCCTAGAGCCGATGTGAAGTGACCATCCTCTCTGCTCTGTCCTATTACCTGCCTCTGCGAGTATCCTTAAATAAAGCTTTGCAAGAGTGAGAACTACCGTGAGTACATCCTTTGTTCAAGCAGAGAGAATCTTCTGAACTCAGTAGTTCATTCTAAGACAACATGAAATAGTGCCATATCTTTAAAGCTTGAAACTGGATCTTCCCCAAGTTAGTTGATGTTAGATCTTACCCTATCATTATTATAAAGAAGACTATCTGTCTTTATCTCCAGAGTTTTTAGTACAGGCTCATTGCCTCAACATATTATTTTAATAAATTGTATTAAATGTATACCTTATCCTATGTTGTATTATATTCAGCTTTCAGTTTAAGCTGGTATATTTTTGAAAAGGAAAAGGTAATTATAATTCAAATAAAAAATAAAAGATTTTAATAAAAACAGTACCACTGAGGCAGCAAGAGGGCACAGCAGCCCCCCTGACTCTCCAGGGATCTAGCAGACCTCTTGAAGCTAACAAAAAAAAAGGCCTACAAAAGATGGAGGATGGGATTCACCTCCAAGGAGAAATAAATATTCTGCAGTGTTCCGGTCCTGCAGGGAGCAAACCAGGAAAGCCAAGGCTACAACTGAACTCCAACTAGCTTTGAGCATCAAGGACAATAAAAAGTCCTTTTTCAGATATGTGGGGAGCTGGAGGAAAAGCAAGGGCAACATTGGACCCCTGCTAAACCAGATGGGACAACTGACGCCCAGGAAAAAGCCAACCTATAAAAAGGGTACTTTGCATCGGTCTTTCATCAGTCCCATGGGACACCCATGCCCACTACGGGAAAGGGAGGTGTGGGTGAGGGAGATCCCCTGCCCTCCATCAATGCTGACCTCGTGAAGGAGTACCTTGAGAGGCTGGATACCTTCAAGTCAGCTGGCCCTGACAATCTACACCCCAGGGTACTCAAGGAGCTGGCGAGCATCATAGCCCAGCCACTGACACAGATCTTTGAAAACTCCTGGCACTGGTGTAGTGCCCGAAGACTGGAATTGGACTTGGACATTGGACTTCTATCTTCAAGAAAAGGAGGAAAGTGGATCCAGCAAACTATAGGCCCATTAGCCTGACTTCTATCCCGGGGAAGATCTTAGAAAAGTTTATTAAAGAGGCCATCCTTAATGGACTGATCAGCACGAATGTTCTGAGGGATAGCCAGGACGGGTTTGTTGCAGGTAGGTCTTGCTTCACCAATCTCATTTCCTTCTACGACCAGGTGACCTATCACCTGGACAAGGGAGAAGAGATTGATGTCATATATCTTGACTTCAGAAAAGCCTTCGATCTGGTATCCCATGATCACCTCTTGGCAAAACTGGCCAATTGTGGCCTTGGGTCCACCATGATCTGCTGCCTGGGAAATTGGCTCTGTGGTCGGACCCAGAGGGTAGTAATTGATAGAAGTCAGTCGTCATGGTGCCCTGTGACCAGTGGGGTCCCCCAGGTCTCTGTCCTTGGACCCATATTGTTCAACATCTTCATTAATGATGTGGACGTTGGAGTCAGAAGCAGACTGGCCAAGTTTGCTGATGACACCAAACTTTGGGGCAAAGTATCCACACCAGAAGACAGGAGGGCAATCCAGGCTGGACAGGCTGGACAGGCTCAGCAAATGGGCAGATGAGAACCTGGTGGTGTTTAACACTGAAAAATGCAAGGTTCTCCACCTTAGGAGGAAAAACTTGCAGCATCCTTATAGGCTTGGCAGTGCTGCAGTGGCTAGCAGTATGGAAGAAAGAGACTTGGGGGTCATCATTGACCACAAGATGAACGTGAGCCTGCAATGTGATGCTGCGGTTAGTAAAGCGAGTAAAACGCTGGCTTGCATCCATAGATGCTTCTCAAGCAAATCCCGGGACATCATTCTACCCTTGTACTTGACCTTGGTGAGGCCGCAGCTGGAGTAATGCATCCAGTTTTGGGCCCCACAATTCAAAAAGTATGTGGAGAAGCTTGAGAGAGTCCAGAGAAGAGCCACGCGCATGGTTGTAAGGTCTGTTTTCCTGACCTCTGATGACAGGCTGAGATCTGTGAGGCTCTTTAGCCTGGAAAAGCCCAGGCTCAGGGGTGATCTGGTGTCCACCTATAAGTTTATCAGGGGTGACCACCGGTGTCTGGGGGAACGTTTATTCGCCAGAGCGCCCCATAGGATAACGAAGTTGAACGGTTATAAACTACTGCAATACCGTTTCAGGCTGGACATAAGGAAGAATTTCTTTACTGTCCAAGCCCCCAAGGTCTGGAACAGCCTGCCATCGGAGGTGGTTCAAGCACCTACATTGAACACATTCAAGAGTAAATTGGATGCTTATGTTGCTGGGATCCTATGACCCCAGGTGTCTTCCTTCCCTTTGAGCGAGGGGCTGGACTCGATGATCTTCCGAGGTTCCTTCCAGCCCTAATGTCTATGAAATCTATGATAATATTTTAAAATAATTTATTTTTATCCACTCTTCTTACCAGAGATGTAACTCGTGTTTAGAAGGGTAGGGAGAAGGAAAGTAGGGATTGGTGTAAGAAGGTGTTGTTTTAATCTTTAAGCTACTTTATATTTCTGGTGTCTGGTAAAAGTAGTATTGGTATGATGATTAATTTTTTGCTTTTATTGTGCTGACCAGATGCTGTTTTTCATACAAATTGAATCAAATCCAATTGGAAATAGAAGCAGAAGTCAGTTTCATTTAAAAAAAAAAAAAAAAAAAAAGTGATGACTGGTTTACTTGAAAGCAAAGGTATTGGAAGTAAAAGGTATTTTCGAAAGAACAGCTAAAATACAAAAACGTAGTTCATAGTTGGCTCTAGTGTATTTAAGTTGCTTGCTGTTCTGGAACTCTCAAATGAAATTCAGTTCAATACTGTACCTAATTTATTTATATATTTATCGTGTGTGTATGTATATAAAGTAAAATTATTAGTTCATAATTTATAACCCTTTCTCGGGGCTTTGTTTTGTACATCATGGATTATATGTATACTGTATAACAATTTAAATGTGTATGAGAATTTACTCTTGATGACATGTCACCTAAGTGTCAGTGATTTTGACTATCAAAGTTGTTAGGGAAATCCTGAAAGATGTGTCAGAGTAGCTGGCATGCAAACATTGATTTTTAATTTAATGTTAATCCAAAACCATCCAATCTGGAAGAGAGGGGGAATGTAATATTACTGTTAGTCTCATAGTTGCTTTCTCTTTTACCACACCAGACTTGTAAGTCATGTTTTCAGTTTCCTTCCTGTCTCATTAGAAGTAAAGCAGCTTGAGCAAAAATGTTGAGTGAAAGTGGAACTTCTGATCTTGGGTAGCTCGAGCAGAAATACTTTGGCCTAAAGTGTGATCTGTGCTATTGTGTAGTATTTGTACAGCTGTTTTTGTGTTGTAGCCAGCAATTAGACAATGCATGTCGGTGGTCCAGTGTATTGTGTGCTATCTCAAATATTTATTTTAAATTTATTTATTTTAAATCTCAATCCCTACTGACGTTTGAGAGAGAGAGAAAAATTACTGAAAAGTTTGCATTATTTTCTGTTGCAGTTCCTTGTAGGAGCCATTGTGGAATAATAGAACTATCCATTTTAATTTTGCAATGTTCTTTTTTTTTTAACTAGTTTTTGCTTCTCTGGTGCTTTAAGCATATTAAATTTGTGTATTTCATTATTTTTGTAGCTGCTATGAGAGCAGAGATATTATCATACTAGGTAATAAGTGCCCTTAAAAGCACTACAAGAGACTGAAATGTTTTACTCTTAAATGAGCAAGGTTAAAAGATCTACTGCAACTTTGGTTTTGTGTTTGGACCCTCTATGAAAAGAGTTGCACGTTGACACCATCTTCTCTATTTTCATGTTGTTTAGTAGCTTCCGAAATGCATTGACATATTACTGGTGAAAGGTTTTTAGAAGTCAAAATCCTCAGTTTTTGTCTTGAATTTACTGAAGGCAAGAATGTATCTTGAGTTTTATGTTGGCATTAGCTGCATTGGTGGGAGATCAAGTGTTTTAGGAGATTTGATCACTGATTAATATAACTATGTGTTGAGAAGTCCCCAGTGTAGACCAGAGCTCAGCAGCATATGGCTTGCGAGTTGTATCTGTCCCACAGTGATTCCTTTTTTTTTTGTTGTTTTAACTAGCCCAGCACACTCCAGGACACAACAGACTGCAAAGAGCGTCCTGAACTGTAGTGCACTTCAGGATGCCTGGAGGAGCCGCAGTAGTGGCCATGCAGTCTGTTCTGTACTATGCGGCAGTTAGAAGTGCTAGCAGATCCCTGACTGGCCTGGTCTGTCACAAAGAAAGGCTTATGGATGTCTGGAGGAGGTGCCACTGCAGCTCTAGCCACATAGTCCATTCTTCACTGCGTAACAGTCTGGTCAGGGACATGTCATTGTTTCTGTCCCAGTCCTTGTTGCTACAGCAGCTGCTGAATGCAGTGCACACTTCGGGAGTGTGGAGCATGGCCTTCCCAGTTCCTCCACCTTGTACTGTGTATCGGTTGGATACGTGCCCCCCTTCCCTTCCTGCGCCTCCATCCCGTGCCCACCCCAGCCCACAGCTGCAGCCCACCCCGTGCTGTGCAGATCTGAGGGGTACACACCCTCCGGCCCCTGGACAAGCTGCTTGCAGTTCTGTCGCGTGCCCCTCCCCACCCTGGCTGGTCAGTCCCTGCCCCAGTCCCATTAGTCCTCCCTCTCCGCAAGGGCCTTGATATTTTTCCCCCTTCCAACACACACACACACACACACACACACACACACACACACACACACACACACACACACACACACACACACACCCTCTTTCCCTTCCCTTCCAACATACCAGACTTACAAGCTGAAGAGCTGAGTATTGGAAATCAGATTAGTATCAGCCAATATGCTTCCTTAAAAATCGGCTATCGTATCAGCCCCAAAATTCTATATCGGTGCATGCTTAGAATATAGAGGTATATCATGGAGTAGAATAGCTTAATTCAGGTAAGATTCTCAAATTGACCTTACTTCCATCTGCAAAGTAAGATTGATATTGTTCTAACAAAGAAGTGAAAGCAAAAAGCTGAACTGTCAGATCTTTCCAGGCTTGAGACTTAGCATTTTTAGGAATAATGGAATTGATGAATGGTGTGAATATGAGACTTCAGGGGAAGGGAAAACTACTGCCTGAAATGTTTGCTGATGTAAAAGCATTTAATAAAATTGAATCTTTTGATGAAACATCACTGAAAAGAGAACTTTTCACACCTTCCTAATTGCAAATATGTATGGCGTGAAGAAGGCCTTAATTCAGACTTTGTACAGGGCAGGTTTATTGCGGCTTTAAAACAATTGCAGAGGAATTCTAGGAAAGGTTTAAGGGTTCCCATAAGTATTCAAAAGACATTTATCTTTTCCAAAATCCATTTGCAGTTCAAACTGAGTTGGCATCTGACATTTATCCAGTGGAATGCCCAGATCTTTAAGAAAATGACACTTTGAAAGACTCTTACAAAGCAAGTGACCTGATCATATTTCAAAGTCTTCTAGCCATAAGATATTCACAGAAAATAGCTTTGCAGCTGACATGATAACAATTTTTGGAGTACTTGGGAACAGACTTTCTCAAAATTAAGTTATATTTTAAATTATGGTCCAGATTTGACTGGTAATCACTTGCATCAGGCTATAAGAGAAAATGTAGGCAGACAAGGTTCCTTGGGTGAATTTGATATCTTTTATTAGACCAACCCAAATGGTTGGAGAATAGTTATTAAGCAAGCTTTCGGGTTCAAAAACCCTTCGTCAGCCTAAGGACGCTGCAGCAGTGGCTGTGTGCTCTTCCTGGATAGAATGAAAAGTAAACAAGCCAGGGGCTGGGCTGGGCTGGGCTGGGCTGGGGAGTCAGTTGCCAGGTAGATTGTAATGTATCAAAAATCCAATGTCTGCTTTTAGTCCCTGATCTCTAGTATCCAGCAGGTTGATGAAATGGAGCTCATAGGCTCATCTCTGGGATGTGTTGTGTAAATTTCCCTTGAGGATCAGGACTGAGAGATTGGAGAGAGAGTGGCCCTCCTGTGAGAAATGTGCCCCCACCGGTAATTGGGTGTTTCTGTCTTTGATGGATTTCCGGTGTGTGTTCATTCTGGTGTGCAGTTGTTGTCTGGTCTCTCCTACATATCTTCCATCAGGGCATTTGGTGCACTGGATGAGGTATACTACATTCCTGGAGGTGCAGCTGTAAGATCCTGGGATGCTGATGGCTCTGTTGTGGGGTGTAGTAATAGTGGAGGTGGTGGAGATGTGGGGGCAGGTTTTTCATTTCTTGTCATGGCACGGTCTGGATCCTTTTGGTGTGTTCTGGGGCTGAGGAAGTTTGCTTCTTGTGATGAGGTTGGCGAGGTTCGGTGCTTGTCTGAAGGCTAGGATGGGTGGCTCTGGGAAGAGAAAATGTAAGTACTTGAGAGAAGTGGTGCTGGCTCCTACCCTGGGGGTCTTTAAGAAGAGGTTGGATGAACACCTCGTCGTGGTCGTTTGACCCCAGTACTCTTTCCTGCCATGGCAGGGGGTTGGACTTGATGACCTGCTCAGGTCTCTTCCGACCCTACCAACTATGAAACTATGAATATTGACATCAGTGCTCTTACAAACAAGATACAACCCCAGTGCCTGCACTGACGGTAGGGAATACAAAGTTTTCTTTTCTTTTTTTTTTCTTTTCTCTTCTCTCCTCCCTCTTCCCTTCCCCGCTCCCCCCCCCCCCCCTCCAGTTTTATACAACCCCCTTCTTGGACAGATCAACATCACAATATATTGTACATTCCAACCCTTCTTATGACCGAGCTGTGTTGATTTGACCTGTTTCTGAAAGGTTGCTAACCCCAATGTAGACAACTAAAACTGTAGAACTGCTTTTAGTGGGGTAGCTATTTTGTCCTGGTACATGCAATTTTTATTATACTAATACAAAAAACAGCTGTCAGTATAACTGCATTCACATTAGGGGTGCTTTCCCAGGATAGCATGCTGGCATTCTGATCTCTAAAATGCTCTCAGTGTACACACAGCAATTTGTATGTTGTCTTAATTTTGTACTCTTCAGTTTGCAAATGCTAGACTCTAATTTGCAGATACTCATATATTAAATACATTGTCATCAGCTTGATGATTTCTCTGGTATTGCACTAGGTAGGACACTTCAGATGCGGTACATTTTGATTTCAGGGGACTTCTTTGAGGAATGTTTGTCAGTAAAGATCAAAGCAGTTGAAGTGGGTATTGTTCATGAAATATGTTTATTTCTCTCCATACATTTTTGTTGTTGTTGAAGACACACGAAAATATATGCCTCTTTTGAGGCAAGGATTTTTGTGTGTGCTAACTTTTAATAGACAAACTGTATAGTTGGGACAGACTTAGGCAAGCTTTTGAATGTGTATTTCCTAGACCATTATGGCTGCAAAATCAGTCCAGTGCTTTTTTTCTCTTTCTTTTTTTAAATAAAGATGGCTGACTTACGTTATTTTGACACACCTTCTTGTATTATTGCCTTTACAGTTTACCCTTTTATAGATGTGTCCCTGATTGTGTAGGTCTTCCTTTCACACAGCAACTAGGGAAGAAAATCCCTTTTTAAAGGGTTGCTATGGCTGTAAACCTAAAGCATTCTTGAGTAGGTTGAGGCACAAATGGTAGTCCCTGTGGTGGTGTTACTGAAATTGGCTAGATTTAAATCTGACAGTGCCACAGTTGTGGGTTTCAGTAAGTGTTTTTTCTATTTGATATGCATAAAAATATACAAAGCAAGACAGTACCTGATAATCTAGTACTTAATGCTTTTATCAATTCAGTCTCTATATGGAAAGCAAAGAAAAAATTAATTTGTAAGTCTTGCAGATCAGCCATGCTTGCCAATACACTAAATATGTAGCATGTATCTTGGAATTATTTAATTATAATAATTCAGGTGCTGGAAAAGAGAAAGCTAATGTATTTTTAGCTTAAACATTGGCTGGCCCAGAGTATAAGTTGCATTTCAGGTTGCCTACTATAGAGTTCAATGAAGAGAGTGACATTTGAATACAAGCCTTGGAACTAGAAAGTGTTCTGACCATGCATATGCAGCAATTACCTAGTGTCCCATTTATGAAGCAGCAAAAAATCCCTACTTAAGACTGTTACTTTGTTGGAGTTGATGTAAATTTTAACTGAGCGTGTCAGGAATCTGCATTTCTTTTCTACCAATAATTTTGAAAACTTTCTCTCATGCACAGTATTTATATTTTCTCAGCTTCTCAGGCAGTACTCTTTTGCAATCTACTTCTGTTTCCATTGGTGAATTTTGGAACCTTATAGTCACTCCTAGTGCTTAAATGGCAGAGAACACTGTCTTCACTTTTTTGCACCTATACTTCAACAAAAAATTCTGGAACAGGACTAAAGTATCAGCCATACCTTTCTTTCCAAAGGGTCACCCCAGGTCTCAATTGAGAAACTTAAAGTGTGATTGGAAACTTTGTCCATCACTTCTGTAGCACGGTCACCAAGGTAATGATCTCAAGGGGCACTGAGGTAAAACTTGTTGGGATTCTAAAATTTCTAACTAAAGGTAAGCTTCAGGCTATTTAGAAGATTACACACCTGCCAATTGGTTTTAAAGTTGCCCATGCCAATATTTCCTGTTTCCAGAGAAGATTATTTTCTCACTTAAGAAACCTCCAAAGCCTTAGTTAAATGGGAAAAAGTTGAAACTAAGCAACAATGCCATTAAAGGGATTTAGTTTAGTAATAGTGTGGCATGTACTCTACTTTGTTTGTTTGTTTGTTTGTTTGTTTGTTTGTTTGTTTGTTTGTTTATGCTTATGCTAAGAATGCAATTCTGATTTAGTAATTCTTGCATAGTATGTTACATTGACTGTAGCTTAATAGAAAATTGAAATGTGTACACATGAGAGCAGTTTACCTTTGAATATCATAACACATGGAAAATTAACATTTCTAGTTCAAGGGATATTAGCACTTTAATTTTGGTCTTTAATATATTATTAGAAGACCTGAAAGTAAAAGAAATCCAAGAAATCTGAAATTCCTTAGAAATCCAAACCAGACAGTTGGACAGCATTCTTCCTACCACATTGAAAATTAAAGTTTTGATGCACAAGAGCATCTATCTGAAGGTGGTCTAATTGACTTGCTACAATAAGAAATGCTAAAAATAAAGCACAAAAATGCAAACTAGACTTTTGAATTTTCACTTTAATAAATTAGATTGCTGACAATGTAACGAGAGTTTTTGTCAATTTTTGACTGATATAATTCACTCTACTGTTTTAGCTCTCAGTTTAGAGTTAAGGAAGAGCTGCGTGTGCCTAAGCCATGGCAAATCTGTTAAATACAGACTTTTATGAAAGTCAGCAGGGATTCAAAGACAGTATTTCAACAATATTTGACAATAGTCTGCATATGCCTTCTAAGAGGTTTTCTGTAAGAAACTGAAAAACTTGAAATTACTTCTTTTTTCCTGTATAAATAAAAATGAGATTAGTTGTGATCTTAATCCTCATTTATACACATTAATTGTTGTTTCTCATTCTTGTGCCATGAATTGCTATAATTCAGTATTTCAGCTCATGAGACAGATTAGCACAGGCAAAACTGGACATGGAGAATACCATGCATTCAGCAGAGAGTCACGGAGGAGTTTCTCTTGGTGCCATTGACATGTTATGTAGCCCACAGGTTGTAGCCTGGTCACAGGAAGAATTAATTATATAAAAGTCATTTCTTATAGGCAAACATATCCTAATCCAGGGCAGTCCAACTGTGCAGTGACTGGGGCCTGCCTAGGGAAACCCAAACCTGCAACCTCACTGTGTGGGCAACCTAGCACTTCCCCTCCAGCCCTGATGTGTACAGCCTTACCTCGCACCCTTCTCATCCCGCTGAGAGCACCATGTGGATAGCTTCCTCCTCCATTGCTTTGCACAGCAGGGGCAGCCCAGTTCCCTCCCCTGCTGTGTGGGCAGGGGTGTCCCCCAGCCCTATTGCTAGTGCCGTATGCAGCCTGAGCAGCCTGCCCCACCCCCCCACTCTGCTGCATGCATAGCACAGGCACCCCATCTACTCTGTTGCACTGCCCTCAGGGTAGGGAAGTAGAAGCTGGGATGAGAAGGGAGGCTTGGAGACCCTAGCTGCTGCATCAACAGCCATGAGTGGAGCAGAGGCAGGAGCTCTTGGTCACATGTTAGCCCCTCATGGGGTGCCAGTTGGACTCCTGCCTTGCTTCTCTCTGTCCATAAAAACGGGACTTTTATTATTTGGATTCAGTGGACAATGTTGACTTCAAAAATTGCTAAATAAAATAAACTTAAAAAATATTTACTAAAGACATATAGAATTGAATCTTATTTAATAGTTTTCTCCAAAATGACCTGAGTTTTGCAGCATTGCTGTTGGATATAAAATATTATTTCTACAGTTGAAAATATTTTTGGAATCCAAGCAGATGTAGTAAAATTGAACTTCTACTATGAGCTAGAGTAAAACCTTTGTATCTCTCTCACAAAACAAGAAATATGTAAACAAAAATATCACTTGTTGTATTTTACTAGAAATTGTGTTGGTTTTTTTTTTTTAAACCTTGTTGTTTCATTCAGCTTTTCATTTTCTTTATTATAGCAAGCACAGTTCAAATTGATTGGGTTATTGGTTACAATTGGTCTGTACTATCTGAAAGCTAACTTTCATTCTGAAGATAGTTTATATATGATAATGGCTTTTAATTGTATCTGGTACTATAGCTTAAAACAACAGACTTCATTATCTTAGCTGCACTCTTAATTTGAGTTGCACATTTTAAGTAATTGACTATATAGCTAGTAGCTTTTTATTACATATAAATGTATAACAATAGAAGTTTGCCCTTGTTTTTTGCAATGTATTTCTAAACATTTTTTAAAAACAACCTTTGGAATCACCTTGTTGGTAAGGTATTTTTCTGAGCTGTAGAGGTATCATAATAAACCTGAAAAGAACAATTATTTCCTAATTTTATGGGTGTTAGTATTAAAGCTAGATAGAAAGTAGGGATCAACCAATAAAGATATTCTTGTCCGATACCAGTAACTGATTATTAACCAACCATGTCAGCCGATGCCGATTCAATAACTGATTAACTGTAATTCAAGGCTGACAAACAGTTAAAGTAATAATTTGAAACTTTTTGCGTGCCCTTCTGCATCACATATATCAGCATCTCAGCACTTAAAAATGGTGGTGGGGGTGCTTGAACTAAAGCTCATCGAATGATTTTTAGTTCAGCTGCTACTGCCACTATTTTTAAGCTCAGGGATGGTTTTAAGCAGGGCAGAGCTGAGTGGGGCAAGGGCAGGTGCAGGCTGCCAGCTGTGGGTTCGGGGCTTTCTGCTCTGCTGCCTTTTGCCTTGGGATCCCTGTGCCAGTCACACTTCTGCCTGCCAGCAGTGGGAGGCTCAACTTGCTGCCCCCACTGCTCCTGGGTGGATGGGGGGTGCGTGGCTGGCATGTGGCTCCCAAGGGAAAGGCAGCAGAGTGGAAAGCCCTGAGCCCACAGTGAGCAGCCTGCATCGACCCTGTGCACAGATTGGGTGCGGGGGGGGGGGGAGCACATGCTGCCCCCATGCCTCCCCTAGGTGGTTTGTGCAGTGGTGGGGAGCCACCTCCCCCACGCCCTCTGGACGAGCCTCCCATGGCTGTTCCGCTCCCAGCCTTGGGTCCCATGCACTGCTGGGTGGGCAGCACCCCCTAGCTCCTGCCCCACTCCCTCCCTCAACATGGGGTGCCTCCATCGATTTACTTGCACCCCATCGATTTACCTGCAGGACGCTGCTGTCCACGCTGCCTGGCTTTATTCCTGGCCAGAAGCATGCATGTGGCCATGCACATGCACATGGTGCCCCCTGTGTCTCGCTCCCCAAGCAGAACCCCTTCCAGGCTAGAATGCTGCCTGCCTATAAGGGGAAACCTGCTGTTTCCTGAGGGAACCCAGGCATCTGGGACCCCCAGTCCCACGGTGGAGAGGGAAGCCAGGTGTCCAGGGCCTTGGCTGGAAGGCATAACTATTGCTAAACATTACTGGCTACAACAGCCAAAAAAAGCCATTAATGTCATTTTCTGCCTTGTCGGTGCCAATCCAATAGGCAATAGATATATCGGTGCACCTCTAATATAAACTAATTTTTTTTTTTTTAAGTCTGTTTTGTGTTAAAGATACTGTGATTCGATAACATAATTTTAAGGTTTGAATAAAGGGAACAGCCTGGCATGCTACACTGAGATGTTTTAGCTGGCCTAACTTGTTTCTTCAAAGTTCTGTGCCAGTTAAGAAACAATGGACAAATCCTGTTTTTCACCTTTGCACAGAGTAAACCAAAAGTGAGAGTAACTTATTTGTTCCTATTCTCATCTCAGGATTTTTTTCTGCTTTTATTAGAACTGTTTAGCAGAAGCAACACGTGTCTTTAACTTTTTAGTATGGCGCTCTTCATCTGTTTCGATATTTGTAGAACTGACTGGTGGTGGTTAGTAGGAGCATATCACTAAAAAGGCTGCAGATGTACAGTTCACAGTAGCTTATAAGAGCCTTTGTTGCACTTTCTTGTAATCTTTTAGAGATTTTTTCCCCCCTGCCTTGGCTCAGGTGACATGATATTCTGATATATCTGGCAGAACATTTTTCAAAGTAGCTGAGCATGCCTATAGACTCTGATGGAGCTTCCACTGAAGGACAGCCTTTTAAGTAAGAAACAGGATTCTCAGCTGCACATAAATATTTAAATATGGCAGAAGGTCATTTCCAGACATTTTCCTTTCTATATCTGTCAATCCCCTCCCTCTTCTCCTGCCCCCCCTCATCCCCCTCTTCCTGTACCCTACTCCTCCCCCACTACTCCTTTTGTGGCCAGGAGCAAAAAAAAAAGTGTGTTTTTTATGCTTGGTAGCTGTGTTGGTCTGAGACAAAGACATACAAAAAACTAGAACTCTTGGTTCCAAAATGATACCTTTTTATTAGACCAACCAGAAAATGGCAAAAAAATAGTCCTTTTCTGCAAGCTTTTGGGATCAAAGTCCCTTCCTCAGGCTCTGGGAGAAGTGTAGATCTTCCTGAAACATGGAAGATGCTGAATTTTAGCCAATTTTTGAATTTTAAATTTCATTGCAGAACAATAAGGAAGGTTTGTTTGTGTTTTTTTACCTCCCTGCCTGCCATCAGACACCTCCAGGGAAGGAATTCTACCTGATCAACACATCAAAGAGCTACTCAACACAGCTCTCAAAGACATGCTCATGGACCCAGAGGAACAACCTTCCATCTTCAGCTCCCTCTGTGCAAAAATGAAGTTTATTTCCTACCGATAGATACTTTTTACCATCTTGTACCATCTACACTTTTTCCAGAGCCTAACGAAGAGAATTTGATCCCGAAAGCTTGCAGAAAAGGACAGTTTTCTTGCCATTTTCCAGTTGGTTTAATAAAAGGTATCATTATGGAACCAAGAGTTCTAGTTTTTTGTGTGTCTTTTTATGCTTGGGTATACGAAGTAACGTCATAGCTCAAATGATACCTTTTAAGGTTCATTTACCTTTTAAGTAATTGTCATACCCCAGGCCCTTTATTTCCACTCCCCAGAAAGTTAACACTATCTCTTTGTCCAGTTGTAAATTGCTCAGCTGGAGGTAGTTCCATTTTCTTGAGTTAAAGGTTTATCTGAAATTTTATTCCATCCCCTCTAATTGAACTGCATTAGAAGGAATGGGGCTTAAATAACTGAATGGTACTCTTAGGTATAACCTAATTAGATGATAAAATCCCTGCTGACTGCAGAGTCACTCAGGTTGCTTAACAGTAACTTCTGGCAGCTCTGGCCATAGGATGCTTGGTTTTTTAGCTCCTCAAATATTTTTATTTTAATTTAATGAAATGGTTGTATTCTTCAGGAGGTCAACTTTATCTGCAAGTTTGTAGATCCTTTAATTCATATCTCCAAGACAGAAGCAATTGATGGTCCTTTCACTTGCATCTGCTTCATATCAACTGCACCCAGCTCTTTGGGATTGGGTGTTTTGTGATGCGCGCCCCCCCCCCCCCCAGTAATGAAAGCACACTTTGCCACACTGCTATCCAGAACAAAGTTCTACTATACAAGGGCATGCTGCTCTGGGACTGGCTACTGCTCTCCTCCTCCCCCCCGCCCTCCCAGATGCAGTGGGGGAAGCTGTCATGCAGCGGTTGCCACCGCCATTCACCACCCCATGTTGCTGCTTCACATGAGGCTGCTGCTCTGGGACCAGCCACCACTACTGCCCCCCCACCCCTCTGTTCCATGACTGGCCACTGTGCTGGTTTAAAAAATGCAACATCTTTAAAGTTGCAGCAAGTGCTCAGTCCTGAGCACGCAAGATTTATGAGGTTATACTGTACTTTGAAAACTCACAACAGCAACAGAAGATAGAAAAGTGGGAGTGGCAGAAACAGCATGCAGCGGACCAAGTCAAGAATCCAATGCCACTCGCCCTGTATAGAAATCTGTGTGAGCTGCGGTAGAATCTGTCTATCCTGGATAGGCCTTATCAGCCATCTTTGGACACACAGATAAGACAGTCCTAGAAGACAGTCATCCTCAACTGTGAGGGATTGCCAAAGACCAATTTGTGGCTGATTTTCACTGCTCATAATTAAAAAATGTTATATTGTGATATTACATTGGTGGTTGGTATTATTAAAATAAAGTAAGTTGTCAGTATGACAGAAAGGACTACTTAAATTATAATAAGTGAAAGCCTATTGTAAATATGGGAAATGCAACATCCTTCTTACCCCTTTCAAAATAACAAATGTTTTATAACAGGGAAGGCAACCAGTGGCACACTTGCTGGACCAGGGCACTTAGAGGCATTTTGCTTGGTACACATGCCTTGGGGCGGATCGTGGGGGAGCTGCAAGGGGCCCAATCTTTGTTGTGGCAGCCCCTGCCCCTTCCCCACCATCTGCCTTGAGGCGTACATGCACCCACTGCCAGCAATGAGCCAAGGTGGGCTCTGCAGACCGTGGTGCAGCTGTTTGCAGCCTGCCTGCTGTAAGCAGCCTGGGTTCTGGGATGGGTAGCAAGGGCCATGCCCAGAGCCCAGGCTGACTGGCAGGCAGCTGCGAGGCTGTAAGCGACTACATTTGTGTCTGCGGAGCCCCAGCCTGGCTTGTTGTGGTGGTGGGTACATGCGCACTTCTGGGTGGCTGGCTGAAAAAGGGCCAAGGATGTGCTGCCACAACAAGGATCAGTCCCCTTGTGGCTTCCCCACCATCCACCCCAAGCACACCAACATTTTACAAGTTGAGGTTATGGGTGTTTTTTTGTATTGTGCCCCAAAACACTGCCGACCCTTGCTTAGTAGTCTGTCTGTCTGTCTCAAAGATATAGGTTTTTCAGTTGCTAGTTATCTTACTTGTTCTGATTTTTCATGTTGTGCATTTCCCTACTGTCCCCATCCTGCCCCCCCCCCCCCCGGTCTGTATCACCTCTGTGAATATTCCATATATCTAAGCTGGAAGTTTTAATAGTACATAGGAAAGTAGTTTTTTAAAGTCAGTTTGTGTTTAGCAATCAGTTTAACATCTTTGTTCCTGCATAGTGCTCATTCTAAATTTAGGATAATCATGAAGTAAAACTTCATGCTGTTGAAACCTGTGTAAAAAAAAACCAAAACAAAACAAAGCATGTTACATTTTATATTTAAAATGTAATGACTAGTTCTTAGGTTTAAAGTCTTTTAGAGTACTTCCCTTGTGTTTATTCTTGAAATAATATCTATAAGGATCTCTTCTACTAAGAGATCCGCACTATGTTTTAGTGATGGTGGTGTTCTTCCCCCCATTTGTTTGAGTAGATCAGCCTTGCGTGCAACTAGGAAGAGTTATTTGTCTTCACAGCATTTAGCTCTTGTCCTTTTATCCTTTGCAGAGTAATACTTTTTTACTGTTATTACTAAACTAGAAAAAAAAATTCAGTTCCAACGTAATGTATATTTCCACTTGCTAGACAATATTTTCAGCTAGAATACCTATTAATCCTAAAATTTAAAATTAATAAATGGTACGTTACTTTGCTTTTGTGAGGTGCAGTGTTCAACATTAGAGGTTCATGATTATTTTTTGTCTCTTTTGTTTGCAGGTCTTTTATGCTCACTTCAAACAGCCATGTCACTTTGTTGC
Source organism: Alligator mississippiensis (assembly GCF_030867095.1). Lineage (NCBI taxonomy): Eukaryota > Metazoa > Chordata > Crocodylia > Alligatoridae > Alligator > Alligator mississippiensis. Next base: position 74,193,545 of record NC_081826.1, read on the forward strand.
CAAAACCATATGAAGCAAATGTGCACCTTCATCCTGCTGTACTTAAAGAAGGTGGTAGCTCCATACAGTGCCTGAAGGTAATTTCTCCATTTTAATTTGGCAGCTTTTTCTAAATTACCTATATTTCAGTGTATTTTTGAGTTTGATCTTAGGGGGTGGGGGAAAAAGTCTTTCCTCATTTGGGGAAATGAAAGAATGCTGGCTGAAGGTCAAAATTAACTTGCTATAGAGGGGGAGCATAAAGTCTTTAGCCTACTTACCCAGTAAGTACTGCTTAAATCTACAAAATGGAGCTTATGGGCAGGGGTTGGCAACCCCCGGCACACGGGCTGAGTATGGCATGTGAGGCTGTTTTCCTCGGTAGGTGTTGGGGCCGGGACCAGGGAGGTGACAGCTGTTTGCAGCCTCCCGGCTGCAGCTGGCCCAGGTTCTGGGTAGCTGCTGATAGCCACAGAGCCCGGGCTGCTCCCAGCGGCCAGCTGGGAGGATAGAAGCCCTGCTGCAAGCAGCCTGGGCTCTATGGCTATCAGTAGCTACTCAGAACCTGGGGCGGCTGCATCTGGGAGGCTGCAAACAGCTGCTGCCTCACAGACCTAGCCCTGGGCTCCAGGGAGTCGGCAGATACCGGTGATGCTCCTTACTGTGTTGGCCTCGGTGCTACATCTGCAGAGCAGCATGTGGAACCCAGCGCGGCAGGGCACAGCAGGGGGCACAGAAAGCTGCCTGCCTCTCCAAGCTCCCCGCTGTCCTGGCCACACTTTCCCTGCAGGTGGGGGCAGCAGCGAGGGGCAAAACCCCACGTGCTGCCCACACTGTTCCTGTGCACATAGGGGAAGTGTGACCTGGGGAGCGCGGAGCTTGCAGCAGCAGGCAGCTTCCCTGTGTGGCCCCTCTGTGCGCTGCTGCTCTGTGTTGCACACACTGCGCTCCGGAGGGCAACAAGGCCGGGAGTGTTTAAATCTGTATTTTGTCTAAATAATGATTGTCCTAATTAAAACAACTTATGGTAATAATTTTTTATAAACACTGGTTTACAATTATCTTCTTTCTGAAGAATAGAAATTATAAGAGTTCTTGCCAGTCCAGTATTCTGTCATTTTTCTCTTTGCAGCACTTTTTTATTGTGAGCTGTAGTTCTTCTACATGTGCAAGTCACTGATAGTCAATGTACCTACTATTGGAAAAGATTTGGTGAAATTGAGAACAGATTTTTGGCTCATTGTATATAAAATTGCTCTCAGTTTAAAAGCAATGTCTGAAGTTCTGAAACCTGTAGGTAGAAAATAGAGATCCGGAGAAGCTTAGAATTCCTTCTGATTAGGGGTGCGCAAACAGATTTTTGCAGCCGATACCGATTAACCAAGTTTTAAGAAGGCGCATCGGCCAATACTGATCCAATTTCCGATACCAGCCTGGCAGTGTGGAGAGCTGCCTCCAACAGGTAAGTCTGGTGTGGGGGAAGTGGGGGTATGCAGATCAAGGCCTCCACTGGGAAGGAGGTGGGGGGCTGAGGCAGGAGCTGTCCAGGTGGGGCGGGCGCAGGATGGAGTGGCGGCTCATCTGGGCTGCACAGAGATGGCAGTGGTGGGATGGGAAATGGCTCCTGCTGCTGTATGCACTCCACCAGAAGCCGCTGGTCCAGTGCTCGCCTGCTTGTCTGGCAGCTCATGCTGCTCATCTGAGAGGGGGTGGGGGGTGCATGTGCCTCCAGATCTGTGTGGGCAGGCTGAGGCTGAGGCTGTACCAGGCTCTTCCCAGAGGGGTGGGGCTGTGCTGGGAGGGGGCTATGGTGAATTTGTGGCCGCAGCCACCCCCCTCCCCTCCTGTAATCCCTTCCCAGTGCAGCACTGCCTCACTGTGAAGAGATTGGCACAGCCCCGACCCCAGCCCGTCCCATACAGATCCAGGGGCACACACCCCACCCCATTGCTCTCCCAGATGAGCAGTGGGAGCTGCCAGATGAGCAGGCATGTGCTGGATGAGCCACTGGACCAGCAGCTCCTGGCAGAGCAGCCCCCCTCGCTCAGGCCCTGGCTGGGTATCCCAGCCTACGCCCCTTCCTGCCCCTTCCACCACACCAGACTTACCAGCTGGAGGCAGCTCTCCACACTGCCGGACTGTGCTTCTTGCCACCTGTCCTGCGCTGCAGCTGAGTGCATGCACGTGCCATTTATCGGCTAAATTATCAGCCTGCTATGGCTGTTTTCCAAGATATTACATTTTCTTTATAATGGTGCCGATCCAATATTGGACCAGTGTATCGGTGCACCTCTATTAATGTATTTTGAAGGGATTGGTAGGGGGCGTAACTCCAGAATTTTTGAAGGGTAGTATTTTCTGAACTTTTCAAGGGAGAATCTTTTTCGGTTGCCATTTTTAATCTATCCTTTCGTGCTGGGAATTACTTGCCCAGCAGCATCCAGCAAGAGAGTGACAATACTAAACTTTGAGCCCAGGTCTCTTGAGTCTCAGCTCAGTGTCCTTTCTACCTGATCACATTTTATTGTGGGATATTATGGAATACAGTGTGCCCTTGATTTGTCTTGAAGCGCACCTAGAGAGACTTGAGAGTTAAGAAATATGGAGTTAAAAATTAACCAGGCCTTTTCTATGCTTGTGCTTCCATCTCTACTGGTGGGAAATTATGAATTTTGGTAGTTATTGATAGACAAGACTCTTTTTTTAAAGGCTGCATCAGGACTTGTAGAACACTGGCAAAGGCCTTATGTAGTGACAGATCTAGCAAGGACAACATCTGTTGAGAGAAGTCCTTAGATCTTAGTTACAGCATGCAACTTATTAAACATATAAGTACTAGTTAATGCATGTGCAGTAGTAGGTTGATGCCTTTTGGCTCAAAGGATCTCCATTTTTTTTTAATTTCTTCCCCCCCTTTCACATCTTGGGGGGGGGGGGCACCCACAGATAACCCACCACCAGCCGTTTGTCTTTGGGTAGGAGAGTAAACACGATCAGACCTTGAAGTGAGAAGTTAGAGACCTGTTTCTATTTTGAGCTGCATTTAGTCATCCAAAGTTTAGACAAGGAGGTGGAGATGCCACCAGAGATTGGCAACCAAAGTGTGACAAAATTTAACAGTCCAGGAGAAGAGCGGAGTTTTTTATGAAGAGCAAAGATGCCAATTGTATGAGATCAGGCTGCAAGGGAGATATAGAAGGAAGTTGGAAGCATTTGTCTGCTAATGCACTATAAGCCTACTCCCAAACAAGACTAGGAACTGTAGTCCTAATTTTAAATTAGATTTTTGGATCAAATTAATTCCAATAGCCAAAAGGTGGAATAAGTTAAGATCCAGACCTGTTCTTTGCTAAAGAATGTATGTGCTTAAAGTATCTTGTAGATGATCCAAAACAGAACAAAGCCCTAAGCCCCTGAGGGCTTAATACATGTTTCTTGAAAAATAGACACTATGTTACATATTGGTGTATCTCACTAGGTAGTGGGGCTGTTTGGCACCAGTTCTGCCATAATATAAGGGTAGGGAGTGGAATAACTGACTTGGAGCGCTTTTGGTACATTGTCAGGTAGGATATCCTAGATCTAAAGAGTTGGTCTTTGTGTGGTAACTACTCTTTCCCTAAAAGGGCACAATTTCTATAAATAGTATAGTGTGCATGTATAGAACTAATACTTGGATTTCTTTTCAGCTTCTGAATGGTACTTGCAAAGGGGAACGTGTAAACTAAACTCTAGGAAGCTAAAAAAAATCACCATGAAGCTATATGTATTCCTTGTCAACACTGGAACAACCCTTACATTTGACACCGAACTTGCAGTACAGAAGTAAGACATTTTTTTTTCTCCTCTTAAAAAACTATTTATGTGTATGCTTGACAGATTATACTCCTCTTTCTTTTTGAGTAAGCATCTCTGCATCCCTCTCTAGCACTCATGCGTACAAAACTGAGTTTTCTTTGACCAGCAGAATCTATACGTGCTATTTATGTGGCTGTGGGTGTGCCTCTGCTCTATATCGAGAACCTAAGTAGTAAAGTGGCTGTGATTCTTTCTCAGTTCTTTGTTACTGACCATGGCTGCAAGACAATATTATTAGTATGCAGTTTGGTTTCAAAATAAAACTGAAAATCTGCAGGCTTCAGTCCCTACTCATCTTGCAGTAGACTAATATCCATTAAAATGGGCATGGTTGGTGCCTTTTCTGTGTGGGAGAAACCCACATTCTGAGTGGCTGTGCTGTATTTTTATCTTTTTCTATGAGCACTTGCAAGTTATGAGACGCAAAGATGAAGCTCCATATTCTTGAAATCTGTGAACATCTTGTTGTACTGAGAGAGAGATCCTTGCTCATAAGGAGAATTTCACATTCTCTGGTGTCCCACTGAGGAGGCAGTCAGCTTCTGAAGTCACAGTGGAGGCAAGTAAGACCTGTTACAGACACTGGAATGAGTGCTAGCGCTGGGATTGAAGCCAAACTTGGCCTGGAATCTAATGCAAACGTATTTAAGTGTTTGTAGGGTCTGCTGAGCACTGAGGCAGGTGAGATGTCCTTCAGTAAGTGCAAGCACAGCAAAATGCCTAGGGATAAGGCCTCCCAAGTGCTGCATATTATTAAAATGGACAAATGTAACAAATTGGTAACGGAGTGTGCTGCACTGCAGTATCCCACTTCCAAAGCCATTTCTAATGATGGTGTTTCCTGCCTTAGACAAGAAAGGTGCAGGATCCAAGACATCACCAGCACCAGTACAGATGCTAATACTATAACAGTGCCTTATTTGTCAACACTTCAGTTGGAAGTATATCTTTTACCATCACCAGAGAATGTACTTTCCCTGTCATTCAATAAGAAAATCTTCCTGTCCAAGTTCTACAAGTGGTTCATTTGAGACCCACAGGCTGCTTCTACTATCCCAGCTGTTGACTTGTCAGGATTAGTTTTAGTCCAGTCGGCATTCTGGGAGTCACCTGTACATAAGGCCTGGTTTAACGCACAGACCCAGCTCACAGTGCAGCATCTCCTTTAATCTTGGAGTGTTCCCCTCCCTCCCCACCACACTGTGCGCCTCCGTGTTACTGACTGGGGGGGGGGGGGGGGGGCGGCCATTATCCCTGCTACTTGCTCCTGATGGCTGGGAGGCTAAAACCACAGTTTTAAATATGCCATGGTTTTTGCCTCCTGCTGCTTACTTCTGACCAGATGGAGGCAAAAACTGTGGTGTATTTAAAACTGTTTTTTTTGCCTCCCAGCCATTAGAAGCGAGTGGCAACCAGGTTGTGGCACGGTGGGGACTGCAAATTGGACCCATGATTTTAAACCAAGCCTTGCCTATATGTGTAATTCCACCATCCATGGCCCTGTTTGGGGATACAGGTATAAAAACCAGGTATCTATCAGAGAGGAAGATGGCCCCCTTTTCAGTACCTTCTAATCAGGCCACTAATGCCAGTACGTCGGGAGTAGGTTGTGTAAGTGAGACTGATACGGGTACATATGTGTCTGGATCTTACAGACCACTCATCCACAGTGCACACATGTATGCTATTGCTTGCCAGATGTCACCTGCTTTCCAGTTGTTGATTAGGTCAGAGTCCTTCATTGATTCATATACTTACCCTTACGTGATTTCTGGCCCTGACCAAAATGGTTAGTCAGGTAAAATCTGGTCTCATGCGCACCTGCAGAAGAATCGATGCTGACACCTTGCACTAAAGTTTTTGCAGCATGAGTAACAGGTGTTTAACTTGTAACCAAGCAACATCTGTGAGGCCCCAGCCTCAACCTGAGTTCCCTACGCTGTGCTGTGCTGTTGCACTGCCACCTGAGGCAGATGTGGAATGTGGAAGCTGAAGGAGACTGGCAGTAGAGGGAGTCAGTCAGGGGTCTGGGGGCTGAAATACAAATCCTTGTGGGCCACCACTTTGGGAGCCCTACTCTAAGAGGTGATGGCGCCTAAAAAAGAAAAATGGAAACTAGAAGGAAGATGTCATGGTGAGCAATAACATGAAGATGAGGGCGCTAGAGATTTTGATAGGGGAGGAAGCAACTGGAATGGTGCACAAAAATAACTAAAGGCTGCTGTGGCAGGACAACTTGGAGTAGTGCCTGAGTTGGCTTGATGGATCAGAAGGGGAGTATTGGAATTAAATATCAGATTTGTGATATTTGCTAGCATTTACTGCTACAGAACAGACCAGCCAATACTTGTTAAATTAAATTGTCTGCCCAGTTTATGCATGGCACAAAATAGTATGAATACATCTAACAAAATACTAACAAAATATTGAAACAATGGAAGATCCAAATCAGGAGTAAATTAGTTAGTGGCATATTCAAAGAAAGTAATGTAACTTGTATGGTAACTGCCAGAAATGTAGGCTATGATGTAATACAGTGTTCTAGCATTACGATTGGCGAGGCGTATATCTTGTTATAAACCAATACTTTGGTCATATGGTTTGAAATTGATGTCCAGAATACAATGGATCGCGGCATTTACACCTAGCATTTGGATGTTATTCAGAATAACTAAGATATTTTGCTTATGGTTCTTAAATTAGTTGATCTGTTTGAAAGTTTTGAGAAATTCACTTTTCTGAAAGACCATTGCTCTAAAATTCTGTTGCCCCTTTTTTCCTTCTTTTTAGTGTGTCCGACCTTAAACATGCAATCCAAACAAAATATAAGATTGCTATTCAGCACCAGGTACTGGTTGTCAATGGAGGGGAATGTATGGCACCAGACAGAAGAGTCTGTAGTTACAGTGCTGGAACAGTAAGTTCATTTACCCTTAGCCTTGCCTTCAGTTTATTCTGTAAAGATAAGAACTTTTCAGATACTTAATGTTTCTTTCCCCTTTTATGAAGAGACTCATGTACTGTGTTTTCTAGGTTTCTTGCGTTGCTTGACTAATGCCTTTTCATATAGTACTCATGTCTGCAGTTTTCTGTACTCTACTTCGTAAGTTGCATCATTGTTAAATTTTTGGAATAGGTAGGGGCTCTATAACATGTATTTACTCACAGTCTTGTGTTGGGATTTTATATTTTAATACAGGACACAAACCCAATTTTTCTATTCAACAAAGAGATGATCTTATGTGAACGTCCACCTGCTATTCCCAAAACTACGTTTTCAGCAGAGAATGAGATGGAATTAAAGGTTGAAGAATCTCTTATGATGCCTGCAGTTTTTCACACAGTAGCATCACGGACACAGCTTGCTGTGGTAAGTAACGTTTGAACCATTTAAAATTTAGTGGCCTTTTAAACCAAACTTGAACAAAATAACTCCACATACCACTTCCATAAGATCTGTGGTCTATCTAATATAAGTAGTGATTCAAAAAGCTGAAAATACTTTTAATCAACGTTAGTATTTTTCTAGTTTCTTTTCTGTTTTGGGTTGTGTGGAAATGTTTCGTAGCTGTTAGGGTTGGAAGGGACCTCAATAGATCATCGAGTCCAACCCCCTGCCCTGGCCAGGAAAGAGCGCTGGGGTCATATGACCTCAGCCAGGTGTTTGTCCAGTCTCCTCTTAAAGACCCCCGAGGTAGGGGAGAGCACCACCTCCCTTGGAAGCCCATTCCAGATTCTGGTAACCCTTACCGTAAAGAAGTTCTTCTTGATGTCCAACCTAAATCTGCTCTCTCTCAGTTTGTGGCCATTGTTCCTGGCTATTACTAGGGGTGTCCTGGTAAACAGAGCATTTCCTATTTTTTTTCTGCCTGTCCCCCAATGAATTTGTGAGCAGCCACAAGATGCCTTCTCAGCGTTCTTTTCCGGAGGTTGAAGAGATCCAGGTCCCTCAGTCTCTCCTTTTAGACCCTTACCTGCAGGCCCCTAACCTTACAAGTGGCCCTCTGGACCCTCGCAAGGTTATCCACATCCCTCTTGAAGTGCAGTGCCCAGAACTGGACACTACTCCAACTGCGGCCTGACTAATACTGCATAGAGGGGAAGCATCACCTTGCTGAACCTGTTTGTGATGCACCTCTTAATGCATGATAGAGTGTGGTTAGCTTTACTGATTACTTCCTCACATTGATGGCTCATATTCATCTTGGAGTCAATCCCTTTCTGCCGCTGTGCTGCTGAGAAGGTCCTCCCCTAGCCTATAGGTGTGTTGGTGATTCCTTCTCCCTAGATGCATCTCTTTGCACTTGTCTTTGTTGAACTGCATCCTATTCTATTCTGTCCACTTTTCCAACCTGTCCAGGTCTGCTTTGATTCAATCCCTTTCTACTAAAGTGTGTTTACTTTCAAGGAGCTGGTGAGCATCATAGCCCAGCCTCTGGCATGGATCTTTTGAGAACTCCTGGCACTCTGGTGTAGTGCCCAAAGACTGGAAGAAGGCCAATGTGGTGCCTATCTTCAAGAAAGGGAGGAAAGTAGATGCGGCAAACTATAGGCCCATCAGCCTGACTTCTATCCCGGGGAAGATCTTAGAAAAGTTTATTAAAGAGGCCATCCTTAATGGACTGGCCGACACCAGCATCCTGAGGGATAGCCAGGACAGGTTTGTTGCGCGTAGGTCTTGCTTCACCAATCTCATTTCCTTCTACGACCAGGTGACCTATCACCTGGACAAGGGAGAAGAGATTGATGTCGTATATTTTGACTTCAAAAAAGCCTTCGATCTGGTGTCCCATGATCACCTCTTGGCAAAACTGGCCAATTGTGGCCTTGGGTCCACCACGATCCGCTGCCTGGGACATTGGCTCTGGGGTTGGACCCAGAGTGTGGCGGTTGATGGAAGTCAGTCGTCATGGTGCCCTGTGACCAGTGGGGTCCCCCAAGGCTCTGTCCTTGGACCCATATTGTTCAACATTTTCATTAATGATGTGGACGTTGGAGTCAGAAGCAGACTGGCCAAGTTTGCTGATGACACCAAACTTTGGGGCAAAGCATCCACACCAGAAGACAGGAGGGCAATCCAGGCTGACCTGGACAGGCTCAGCAAATGGGCAGACAAGAACCTGATGGTGTTTAACACTGAAAAATGCAAGGTTCTCCACCTTGGGAGGAAAAACCTGCAGCATCCTTATAGGCTTGGCAGTGCTGCACTGGCTAGCAGTACGGAAGAAAGAGACTTGAGGGTCATCATTGATCACAAGATGAACATGAGCCTGCAATGCGATGCTGTGGCTAGTAAAGCGACCAAAACGCTGCTTGCTTGCATACATAGATGCTTCTCAAGCAAATCCCGGGATGTCATTCTCCCCTTGTACTCGGCCTTGGTGAGGCCACAGCTGGAGCACTGCGTACAGTTTTGGGCCCCACAATATAAAAAGGATGTGAAGAAGCTTGAGAGAGTCCAGAGAAGAGCCACACACATGATCAGAGGTCAGAAAAACGGACCTTACAGTGACAAGCTGAGAGCTATGGGACTCTTTAGCCTGGAAAAGTGAAGGCTCAGGGGTGATCTGGTGTCCATCTATAAGTATCAAGGGTGGCCACCAGTATCTGGGGGAACGTTTGTTCACCAGAGCGCCCTAAGGGATGATGAGGTTGAATGGTTATAAACTACTGCAATACCATTTCAGGCTGGACATAAGGGAGAATTTCTTTACTGTCTGAGCCCCCAAGGTCTGAAATAGCCGGCCATCAGAGGTGGTTCAAGCACCTACATTGAACACCTTCAGGAGTAAATTGGATGCTTATCTTGCTGGGATCCTATGACCCCAGCTGACTTCCTGCTCTTCGGGCAGGGGGCTGGACTCGATGATCTTCCGAGGTCCCTTCCAGCACCAATGTCTATGAAATCTGAGACACAAAATTATGGGGTATCTGCGAATTTGGACAGAGTGCTCTCTACACCATCATCCAAGTTGCTAATGAAGACATTGAATAGCACAGATCCAAGGACCAAACCTTGTAGGACCCTACTGCCCACTTACCTCCACGTTGATATAGACCCGTCCACCATCACTCTGAGTGTGAACTTTAAGCCAATTTGCCACCCAACTGACCGTGTAATCATCTGTGTCACAGCAGCTCAGTTTGTTTATGAGAATAGGATGAGATAGATACCTTGTTGAAGGCCTTAAAATCCCAGTAGATGACATCTACCTTGACTCCTGCATCTAAACATTTTGTGACCTGGTCATAAAAAGAAAAAAGGTTAGTCAGGCAGGATCTACCTGCTATGAACCTGTGCTGGTTGCTTTTCAGCATTATTTTTCCTGCTGGGCTCCCACAAATGTGATCCTTGATTAGTTTTTTTCAAAAGTTTTCCCAAGGATACAGGTGAAACTAACTGGCATATAATTACCCAGATCCTCCTTCCTCCCCTTCTTGAAAATAGGGACCACATTGGCCCTTTTCCGTTCTTCTGGGACCTGGCCCAGACTGCTCAGACAGCCAGGCCAGTGGATCTGCTATGATACTGGCTAGTTCCTTCAGCATCCTTTAGTGAAGATCATCCAGGCCTGCTAAACACATTCAGCCCCTCCAAGTGTCCCTTTTACTAGGTCGATGCTGACCCTTGGTGGGCTGGTGTTCCTCCTCCTGTGCCTATCTATAATGCAATTGGGAGATTTGTCTTGATCCGTGTTCAGGAATACAGAGGCAAATAACTCATTGGAGAGTTCAGCCTTGTCTTTCCTATCTGTCACCAATTGCTGTAGACTGCCCTGTAGGAGTCCAGAGTTACCCCATACCTTTTGCTCCCTGTGTACTGGAAGAAAGACTTTTTGTTGTGTTTTAATTTTTGTCACCAGCCTGAGTTCCATTGCTGTTTTGGCCTTCGTAACTGACTCCCTGCCAGCGCGAGCCAAGGTATACTCCGTGGTAGCTACCCCCTGCTTCCACAGCCTGTATACCTCTTTCTTTGCCCCTAGGCTTTCCTTGATTTCCCTGTTCAGCCAACAGGGTTTCTTGGCCCCTTTTCCCCCTTTTATGCACAATGGGATTGTTTCCTGCACCCAAAGGATTGCTCCCTTGGGGAATGACCACCCTTCCTAGACTCCCAGCTCACCAATACTCTTGATCCTCAATGCCTCACTAATTTCCTGAGCATACTGAAGTTAGCTTTTCTGAAGTCTAGCACTTCTACCCTGCTGGTTACTTTTCTCACCCTATGCCAGATAGTGAATTCAGTCAATTGATAGTCACTATCGTCTAGGTTACCTTGTACCTGCAGATCCCCCACCAGGTCATTCCCTGTACCTTGTTGGACTTGCTGCTAGCTATTTCTCCTAGTGGGAAGTTAAGAACCTACGTGAGCAGTTAGATCTGCCTGACTGCTCCTCACAGCAGATGTCAGGGTAGTTTAGGTCACCCATGACAACCGTATCTTGACCGCACGGCCTCTGAGAGCTGCCTTTTGAGAATTCCAGGTCTACCTTATCCTCCTAGTGTGGCAGTCTGTAGTAGACCTCCACTACCAAGTCCCTTACCTTCCTTCCCCCCCTCCCCCCCAACCCCCTTGTATTCTAACCCACAGTACCTCAGTTTGCCCCTTCTCTGATTCCATCTTGATTATAGAAGATGTGTATTGCTCCATAACATAAAAAGCAACACCCCCCCCCCCTTTTTTTCCTGTGTGTTTAGGGCTTCAGTGTCTTCAAAGCATCACAATGTAAATTTGTAATAGAGCTTCCTAGAACACATCCAAATAACAATCTTTTGTATCATGTGCTGTGATATAGTTTCCTATGTTGCATTTGGACCTTGGTTACATTTATTTTACTTTCAAGGTGTTTTTTAGTTTGTCTCAGCTCAAGAGTAGGAAAAGTTAATATTGATTATTTTACAAACATTGTTTGACTAACTAGAAACTGCTTCTTATTTTCTGTTCTTATTTGAATGACTACTTGGGGGTTAATAAAACAATCTCATTACGCAAAAGTTTGTGCATAATTATTCTTTGCTCAGGTATTTGTCATCAAATGCTAGTTTTCTGCTTACATAAGACAACTGTGCTGAGTTCTAGTCTAACCTCTGTTAGACTGAGGTGCATTATTAATCTCTGTGCATTGTTAACCTCAGCAGCATATGGAGAAAATATTAATTGCAGAAAGGCATCTCTACATTCATTACTGGCAGCTGTGGGGAACAGCTTTGGGAATGCAGGTCAAAGCATTCAGCATAGCAACTGATAAGTTCTCATAACAGCAGAGACTAGTGCCCTTACTTATTGATGTGTGAGTTGAAATTATAAATATGCAATTGACTTTATTGATTCTAAGTAAATGTTGAAGTCAGCAGTGTTTGGGAGTAGCTAGTAAAGTCTGCGCAATACGTAAGCAATAATAAACTGTTTATTTCAATGTGTTTTTTTAATAGGCTGTTTTTTCTAGGTGTAAAGGGGTTTCTTTGTTCTGGTGACTCTATCTCTTCTGGTACAATCCAAAAAGATATTTCACACTTTTCATTCAAAGGGTTAACTATCACATAGCTGTATTCACATGTAAACAGCATTGTTGAATGTGCCAAGGTAGGTGCATTCTCTAGCACGTACAGCAGTTTTTCCTGCACTGCTTGTTTTTCATCAATGGAAATACTATTTTGATTTGGTCATATAGCCTGCCACTGAAATGTTTTCAGGGTGGGATACATTTGGATCCAGTAGACCAAGGTTGGGGAACCCCCAGCACATGTGCCAGTGCATGGTGCACACGTTTTGCTGGGCACACATTCCTCAGTGAGGATGGTGGGGGAGCTGAGAGGGGCCCGATCCTTCTTGTACAGCTCAGCCCCCTTCCCTGCCATCCGCCTCAAACTGGTCATGCACCCACTGCTGGCAATGAGCTGGGACAGGGCTCTGCAGACCCCAGTGCAGCTGCTCACAGCCTCCCCGCCACCTACTGTGGGCAGCCAGGACTCTGGTGAGCAGCAGAGGCCTGACTAAACTGGCTATGGCAGGCAGCTGGGAGGCTGCAAGTGGCTGCATCAGGGTCCACGAAGCTCTGGCCTGGCTAGATGCTGGTGGCGGGTGCATGCACGCTTCAGGGCAGACAGTAGGAAGGGGACCAGGGCTGTGGTGCCATAAGGATTGGTCTCCTCATGGTGCCCCTGGCATGCAGTTTTAGGTTACAAGTGTATTTTGCATTCTGCCCAAAAACGTTGCTGGTCTCTGCAGTGGACTAAAATGTTTTGTCCTTCCTTTCACCCCTAAAATACCAGGAGAGAGAGAATTGCTGCTGTCATAGATTCATAGATGTAGGTTTGGAAGGGACCTTATAGACGTTCTAGGCCAATCCCCTGCCCTGGGCAGGAGAGAACTGGGCTCAAATGACCCCCATCTAGTCAAGCCTCCTCTTGAAGACCACCAAGGTAGGAGCAAACACCACTTCCCTTGAAAGTTGGTTCCAGATCCTAGCCGCCCTGAATGTGAAGTAGTGCCTTCTAATATCTAGTCTGAACCTACTCTCTAACAACTTATGGCCATTATTCCTTGTTAGTCTGGGAGGCTCTTGGGGGAACAGGGTCTCTCCCATTCCCCGCTGGTCCCCTCTAGTAAGTTTATAGACAGCCACCAGGTCCCCTCTCAGCCTTCTCTTGTGAAGGCTGAACAGGTCAAGGTCCCGTAGCCTCTCCTTGTAGGGTCTGCCTTGCTGTCCCCGGATAATCCCTCTCAATGCTGTCCACATCCCTCCTGAAGCGCGGCGCCCAGAACTGGATGCAGTACTCCAACTGCGGCCTGACCAGTGTCACATAGAGGGGAAGGATCACCTCCTTGGCCCTGCTTGTGATGCATCTGTGGATGCACGACAAGGTACGGTTAGTCCTACTGACCATGTCTTCGCATTGGTGGCCCATGTTCATCTTGAACTCCAAGATCCCTTTCTGCTACTGGCCTTTCAAGAAGAGAGTTCCCCAGCCTATAGGTATGCTGCTGGTTCTTACTGCCCAAGTGCAGCACCCTGCACTTGTCAGTATTGAATCCCATCCTATTCTCATTTGGCCACCCCTGTGACCTTTCCAGGTCCAGCTGTATCCTGTCCCTCCCTTCTAGCGTGCCCACCTCACCCCAAATCTTGGTGTTGTCCGCAACTTTAAACAGGGTGCTTTTCACCCCCTTGTCCAAGTTGCCAATAAAGAAATTGAACAGTGCAGGCCCAAGGACCGAGCCCTGGGGGACTCCACTGCTCACCTCCCCCCAGGTTGAACATGACCTGTCCACCACCACTCTGTGTGTGTGTGTGGCCCCTCAGCCAATTTGCTATCCATCTGACTGTGTAGGCATCAATGCCACAGTCGCCTAGGTTTTTAATGATAATGGGGTGGGAGACAGTGTCAAAGGCCTTTCTGAAGTCCAGCAAGACTACATCCACCACGACACCTGCGTCCAATGATTTTTGTGACCTGATTGTAGAAGGCAATCAGGTTGGTCTGACAGGACCTGTCTGTAATAAAACCATGCTGGTTGCTCCTGAGCATCATCCCCGCTGCTGGCCCTTCACAGATGTGCTCCTTGATAATCTTCTTAAAGAGCTTCCCTGGAATCGAAGTAAGACTAACGGGCCTATACTTGCCCCGGGTCCTCCCTCTTCCCTTTTTTTGAAGAGGGGAACCACATTGGACCTCTTCCAGTTGTCCAGCTCCTGGCCAGAGCACCACGAGTGCTCGTAAAGCCGTGCCAGGGGCCCCGCGATAACCCCTGCCAATTCCCTCAACACCCTGGGGTGGAGAGCATCTGGACCTGCTGATTTGGACACGTCCAGCCCCTCCAGAAGTTCTCTAACTCGGTCCTCCCTGACCTTAGGCCTGGCGGAGTCTCTCCTTAGTTTGTCCTGAATCTCTGTGGGGGAGTCTCGGTCCCTGCACAAAAAAAATGGAGGCAAAGAAATTGTTAAAAAGGTCTGCTTTTTCCTCTGGTGCAACCACCAGATTGCCTTGCGTATCCTGTAGGGGCCCCGCATTACCCAATGCCTTTTTCATGCTCTCTATGTATTCAAAAAGGACTTTTTGTTGTCCTTGATCCTTGATGCTAGCCCTAGTTCCGTATGTGCCTTAGCTTTCCTAACAGCCCCTCTACAGACCTGAGCGATATAGGTATACTCCTCTTTGGTGATAGCCCATCTCTTCCACTGGGTGTATGCCTCTTTTTTGGCTTTCAGGCTTTCCTGAATGCCTTTGGTGAGCCAGGGGGGCTTTTGAACACTCTTGCCCCCTTTGATTCTCGTTGGGATTGTCACCCCTTGGGCTCTGAGTGTTGTCTCCTTAAGGGACGACCACTCATCTTGGGCGTCCAGTTCCTACTTTCCAGGACCCCAGTGCCTCTCCTACCAATCTCCTCAACTCACTGAAGTTGGCCCTCTTGAAGTCGAGGGCTACTGCCTTGCTGCAGGCCCTTGACACCCTGCACTGGATGTTGAATTCCAGCATGCAATGATCACTGTTGCCCATGTGGTCAAGAACCTTGAGTCCCCCACCAAGTCGTCGCCTGTGGCCAGGACCAGGTCCAGCAGGGCATTTCCCCTGGTGGGACTGTGCACCTCCTGGGTTAAGTGGAGATCCTGTATCTCGGCAAGGAACCTTCATGAGCGCTCCAACCTGGCTGGCTGCTCCTCCCAGCAGATGTCCGTGTAATTTAGATCGCCCGTGACAACTACATCCCTTGCCTTAAGTGCCTCGGCAAGCTGACCTGAGAATTCGCGGGTCTGGTCCAAACTGCCTGATCCAAACTGGAAGTGAAAGTGATATGGGTGTGGGGAAGAGATGTTTCCGTCCTGTTCCCTCCAGGGAAGAAGAATGATTTTGCCACTGGTGCCACAAATGGCATTGACGGCCTCTGTGTGAGACATCTGGCAGATCGGGGAGAGAGCGGAAAGCAGAGTGGCAGATGGCAGGGAGCAGAAAACAAAGTTGCAGATAGAACATGGAGCATAGAGAAAAAAGCCAAAAGCAGATCAGTCAGAGGAAGGAGATAGAAGTGGCATTCAGAAAACACCAGGCTAATTTGTGACACACCTGCCAAAAAGGGTGTGTGTGTGTGTGTGTGTGTGTGTGTGTGTGTGTGTGTGTGTGTGTGTGTCCCTTGATTTTAGGCCATTGTTGGTGAGAAATGCACTCTTTTGGTGGTGCATGAAGCAAGTATATGGGAGTTCAAGCTGTTTGTTGCAGAGCAAAGATAGCATTTTTGCAGCAAGATGTTGGCTCTTCTTGGCCTTCCAGCATCCCAAGGAGACTGTTTTTTACCTCCTGCCCTTCCCTATCTGTCAAGTTAAACTCTACTACCCTAGGGAGATGGATACAGGCTCATAAGTTTTCATGTGCCTGTCTACAAGCAGAATCAAATCCTTGCTACCCAAAAGACAGCAAAAGATTTCTTCCTGTGCTTTATACTGTGGCCAGCTACTTCAGTTAGAAAGGTCCTGGCAGAGGTAAAGGGGAGACGTATCAGTCTCTCCTGAAGTGGAGGGAGCATCAGAATGGGAGGTGCCCGTGTGTTCAGTGTAGTGATTTGTAGTAAAGGATGTGGCTGTGGCAAAAGGGAGTCCTTGCAGCTCCCCTTCTGTGAAATGGAGTCACTGTCAGCCTCCTGCCACCACTGACCTCCTGTAGGTTGATGATACTGGTAAATAGCTATCCCAGCACCCACTGGATAACTAAAGACACTTCCTGTATGGCCTCTCTGCCCTGTAGACTGGCCTACACTTAACTGATTGGGAAACAGAAGACTGCATGGCCAGGGACTCAATCATGTCCTTATGACCATACATGATACTGCGCACCAGCCTGCATAGGAGCCAAACTTGCTTTCTGAAGAAGCAGTGATAGTTACTGATTTTTTGCTTATAGGAGTATGGCACATACTGGAGCTGCTAGTTCTGCTGGATCAGGAGCTGCAGGGCATGAGCGTGGCAGGGATTCATTGCAGCCTGGAAATTGATAAATCTTTAACAAAAATATACTTAAATTTCCAATGCTAAAGTGAATTCTTGAACATAGCAAAAAAATATTTCAAATCTAGTCTAGAGAGATATAGTTAGCTGTGTTAATCTAAAGTCAGAACAGGGTGGCACCTTAGAGACCTAACTGGTTCAAAAAAGTTTCAGCTTTGGTAGGCAATAGCCTATTGTGTCAGATATTTCCTTGGCTTGCTCAGCATATGACAGAGCAGGCTGTTGTCTATGAAAGCTTATGCTTTTCTGAACCAGTTAATCTTGAAGGCCTTCCATAACTTTTGCGAATTAAGCAGCACCCGAACTTATAATGCTTACCTCCTTGTCAAGAGGCTTGGGCAGCAGAGGCAGGGAATGACCAGGAAGGGATGAGCCTCAGCCTGCTTTTAGGGACTTGTCTTCTCACACCCTTTACAGAATCCTTTGGCACTTCAGGATGCTGTCACACCCTGCTTGATCCCTGCTCCAAGGTGCTACCCTACCCTACTTTTGACCAAAATCTAGTATAAAGTCTTTATTTAATTGCGGTCTATATTTTAGAAATTAGACCAACCAGTGATAATATACCTTTTCTTTAGGAAGTAACTGAAGTATAAATGGAAAAGTTGATTGTAATTGGGTCAAATCAAGGCTTTCCACTTGGTGATTTAAATTGCTAATTTAGATTACCTAGATTTAGGCTGCTGTCAACTTGGCTCTGAAAACATTGTGGGGAATGGTTGAAATGTGCCCCTGCTTTATGTTTGATGTGGGAAATAATGAAAATTTATCTTGGCCACGAACCTTTAAGTATACTTTAGGCAAGTCACCTTAATGTGTTTTGTGCATCCATCTGTAAAATATGGGTAATAATTCTGTACTTCAGAGAAGTAGTATAAACTGTTTGCTGTGAAGTGCTCAGATGCAGTGAGGGCCATATAACATGCTTCCATATTTTTGAGGGTAACCAGGCTGTAAGACCCTGATAACTTGTTCCCATTTGATTGGTACTGTGAAAGGGGCTTGATGTAGCCAAAATACTGTAGTAATTGCTAGGGTCTTCACATCCTTGCTTTAAACAGGATGAATCTAGAGCATGGCATTTGAAAAGCAGTGTTAAAGAAGCAGGTTGTGCCTTAAGCTAAATACAGATGTTCAAAAAGACCAAGATGGACTGCTATGGACCTCCACCAGAGTTTCCTCTGGCTTCATCCTGCCCAGGCATAGTTGACCATCTTTAGGGTCCTAGCATGTACGCTTATGTGGAATTGATCCGAGTTGTGTGTAAGCAGCATAGTTAAGATCGGTAGTAAACAGAACACACATTCACCCTTTGGTAGGAGGGGCAAATCTTAGGCTAGGTTACACCATGTTTAAACTAGTCTGTGTATGCTGAACATCTGTTCTGTTACAGGTATAGACCAGTTTCTGATCACTTGCATCAGTAAAAGTGTAATGTCTGTACCTGGCTTTAGTGTCTTATCCCTGTTGCTTGGAAATTCCACTCCCATAAACTGTTCCACTGAGTTCCAACAGAGTTTGTGTTCTTTGAGGGAATCCCATGTACCCCCCACCCCCTGCCCCTGATGAACTTGAGTTGCACAAAGTTGTGGGTGTCATGCTTGAATGTTTGACTCCTTTTAGACAGAGCCTTATTTTCAGTCAAAATCTATTTTCGTTTTTCATGTTTTCCCTTTTATATGAAGAAGATGAGTAATACCAGCCATAGTTGTTCTTCCTGCCCACCATGGCTTTTTGTTTTGGTTTTTTTCCCCCAGACGTACACTAGAACACTCTTGTCCTGCAGTGTTAAACCCAGAGTATACTTGACATCTATTAGGAAAACACATATTTTAGAATACTTCTTCAGGGCTTAACTGTTGGGAAGGATAAGCATCCAAAAGCATCCACTCTTTTTGTTACTGCTATGACGTCTGCTAGTTAGTAGCAGTTGTGATTACCATCTTGTGCCATGTTGATACCTTGCTTTTCGGGTGAAGAAAAAACCGTTGGGTGACATAAATGAAATAATTTCAGATAAGAATATTTTACAAGAGCTCTGGACCAGAATTTAGCAGGCTGGAATTTTGTTTCTAGGTTGACAGTCATCCTGCTGGATATTCTTGGCCGTGTCATTTCGCAACTTTTCTGTGTCTCATCTTCTCCAATTTATAAAAAGGGAATAATAATGATGACCTTATTTATAAAGCAATTTGGTGCTTACTGTTGAAAAGCACTTTGTAAAAGCTAACTCATTGTTTTGTTTTTTTTCTGCCACCCCCTCTTCCTGGTATCCATCTATTTTGTCCAAAATGTCATATCTTTCGGGATCTGTAGGCTTATACTTTGCATAGTTCTTGGAACATATCAAAAATCTGTATCTTCAAAAAATTATGCAGTCTCTTGTGTGATGGTAGTGTTGTGCCCCAGCTCAAGTCTGGGATCGTGCCCGGTATGCAAAGGCCAATAAAGATACCAGGGGTGAAAGTACAAAGAAGGTTTATTGCTAGCAATAAAAGGCGCGAGTGGAATAATTTCACGTAACAAGCACACGAGATCACTATATCTAAGCACCTTTTATTCAGGAGTTTTTGAGCCTTCATAAGCATGCTTGTTTGCTGATTGGTTATAAGTGAGTGACACAAGAAGTTCTTTACTGAGCATGTCTCTATACCTGTGTTTTAGCCATGTATCTCATTTACATACATGTATGTTTCATTAGCATACTTTTTCCCCACCTAGGGGTGTGATTTTTAGTATTTTAATGAGCCCTTTTAACCCAGTTCCCTGTTTTTTCTTTTTGTTTTCAAGCCCCCTTTATCTAAGACTGCCTCCTCCTTATCATTGCAGATGGGCATTCGTCACATAACATTCTCTTCTGCTTCGTCTTCGGGTAGTGCTTTCTAGGTCACTCCTTACATTTCCCCCCTTTGGAGCATTTTTAATTATTATGAGTGCTCCATGCAATTTGGTTTAACACAAATCTAGTATCATCAGCTTTCTTTGTAAAATCATTTGATTTACCTTAGGCCTGAAGATAGATATAAAAACAGGTAAACATTGGATACAGCAACAAACCATAATCCCTATAACACAAAACAAGACAACTATACTAAATAACTGTCTCAACCATCTAAAATTGGGAAGCCGGGAATTTAACCAGGAAAAGTCAAAGCCGGATGATTCTTTTAACGTCTGTGCCAATTGTTGTAAGGCACCAATTTTGTCTTCAATTAGCACAGAATTATCGGTGAGGTTGAAACAACACGTTCCTTTTAAAGTTTCACACCCAAGATTGTGTTGTAATAAGAGATAATCAATAGCGGCTCTATTCTGTAAGACAGCGTCCCTTAATTGTTTTTGTTCAGCATTCAGGGCTGAAAGAGCTCGAGATGTAGCATTTAGTCCTTTTGCTAGAACACAGGCCACTGCATTAAGATTTCTGCTATTACTTACAGCGAGGCCTGGAACCCCCACCATAGATGCAGCTAATGCTACGTATTCAGCCTTAGATAATAGTCCAGGGGAATCATTCTCATTGCAATCAGTAGTGAGAATAGTGTATGCCTGCTTATACCTCCCACCGAGAGGGGGTTTGTTCAGTGTGCATTAGGTCAGATTTCCTTGGAAGGGCTGCAGTTACTCGGGCAATGGTGCATGGTCCTCCAGTAGCGTTTCCTGGGAGGTATGAATATATTATTCTCCCGCAGGCTAGAAACCATCCTCAAGGAAGGATGGTATGTGCGTATGTATAAGATATTTGACTGGTCTCATTACAGAGGACATTTTTACCTTGGTTCAATTTAAGGCAATTACCAGTACAATTAACCATTAGGAAACATTTGGAAGCATTAGCTGTTGCCTGAACCTTTACGGAAAACATGTTTCTGCTTTTATCTTTTACAATAGCCCCCCAATTATATATATTCTGATATGTACTTTCCTTATCTATACCTTTCAGCATAGTATAATTTTGTAAAATTTTCAAAGGGGTTGGTACTGCGATTAAGCATGAGGTAAAAACCAGGTGAGCATTGATCCCTCCCGCTAAGCAGAAGTCCATTCTATTTAAAATTTCCTGGGCCAGATAAATCCAGACATTTTCCTGAGGATCAAATTTTTGTTGTAAAAGGTTTTCCCCTCTTATGAGAAGGAGTGGACAGATCAGGGCGCCCCACAATAAAACCTTGACCAATTTCATGATAAGGCCTGTAAAACTTGATCAAAGATTGACAAATTATTTAAAGTTCCTTTGTTTTGAATAGGAATTTTAAGTCTCTTATTGGCTCCACCTTCCACTGTTCTCTGCCTCCAGTCCCGGAGTCTGCAGGGGTTCCTTCTTGTTCTGGTCCAGCCACCGGCTTTAGGCGACTGGAATGTATCCAAGTCTTGATTCCTTCGAGCTTTGCTGCCGTTGGGGTCGTCAAAAGCACCCTATATGGGCCCTTCCATCTGGCTCGAAGTGGTTCCTCGTTCCAGTCTTTCACAAGGGCGTAACTCCCAGGTAATAGTCGGTTTTCCGGAGCAGGAGACTGATCCTGTGACTGCAGCACGTCCTGTACCTGCTGATGGATGAAAGACAAAACAGAAACCGAGGACCATACATATTCTCTAATCATTCCTTCTCCTAAAACATGTAACTGTTGTTCAGTACCCATCGGCAGACTCAGAGGGTAAGGCTTACCATACATTATCTCAAATGGGCTTAATCCCAATTTAGAATGTGGTGCGACCCTTACTTGCAACAGGGCCAAGGGTAGGGCCTCTGGCCATTTGAGTCGAGCTTCTTGGCAAATCTTTGCAAGGTGTCTTTTTAAGGTCTGATTCATACGTTCCACCTTTCCACTGGACTGGGGTCTCCAAGGGGTGTGTAAATGCCAGCTGATTCCCAGGAACTCAGAAACCTTCTGAGTAATTTGTGCAATGAAATGTGGGCCATTGCCTGACCCTATTCCTTTTGGAAGTCCGAAGCGAGGTATGATTTCTCGTAGGAGCGCCTTGACCACTTCTCGGGCTTGAGCAGTCCGACATGGGAAGCACTCAACCCAATTAGAGAAAGTGTCCACAAAGACAAGGAGATATCTCATCCCTTGTTGCCGGGGCAACTCGGTAAAATCCACCTGCCATTCTTCTCCTGGCCCATTGCCTATTCTCTGATGTCCTGAAGTTTCTTTTTTCCCTCCTTCTGGGTTATTTCTCTGGCAGACCTCACATGTTTCTGATACCTTCTTGGCAGCCTCTTTTAATCCCACTCCAGTTACATAGTGACTGATCCATTTTACCAGGGCCCTGGGCCCGTAGTGGGTGCCGTGATGAGCGCTCTTTACTACCGCATGAACCCAGGCAGCTGCGATGTTAATGCTGCCATCCTTTGCTACTAGCCACCCGTGCTCCCCCTTCTTTGCTTGAAACTCTTTTATTAATTGTTTGTCTCTTTCCCCATACTGTGGTGTCACAGGCTGGTATAGGTCTGGGAGGAGAGGTAACAGATTACTTACTTCGGGCAGCAAGTCTATCTGAGGTCTTTTAGCTGCTCTCTTTGCCATAGCGTCAGCAAATTGATTACCTTTTGTGGAGGGGTCGTTCCCTTTCTGATGTGCCTTACAATGCATTACCGCTACCTCCTTCGATTCCCAGACTGCCTTGAGGAGAGCTTTTATCTGCTTGCTATGCTTAATGCTTGCTCCTTTAGCATCAAGTAGACCCCGCTCTTTCCATAGCGCTCCGTGAGCATGTAAAACAAGGAAAACATATTTAGAATCAGTATAAATATTGACAGTTTTGTTGGCCGCCAATTGCAAAGCCCGAGTCATAGCAATGAGTTCAGCCTTTTGAGCTGAAACAGATGGGTTTAAAGGTCCTGCTTCTATCACATTCTGTGTAGTCATGATAGCGTATCCGGATTTTCGAATTCCATTCTCCATACTCGAGCTGTCATCCGTGTAGAATTCCAGTTCAGCATTGTCAAGGGGTCGGTCTCTCGGGTTTAGTCTTGAGGAGTAAACAGCTTCCAATGTTTGCAGGCAATCATGTACAAGATCTGGTGTGTCAGCCATAGGTGGCAACAGTGTTGCTGGATTTACAGTGCGAGAAATGGCCAATTTTATTTCAGGCTTATCTAGGAGGATGGCCTGAAACCGAGCCATTCATCCCGGGGTTAACTAGTTCCCTCCTTTCTGCTCCAGGACTGTAAGCAACTGCGTGAGGCACATATACAGTCATTTCATGGCCTAGGGTTAACTTTTCAGCTTCTTGTATTAGCAGACAGGTGGCAGCAATGGCCCGGAGACAAGCAGGTCATCCGGATGACACAAGGTCTAATTGCTTAGAAAAATATGCCACTGGTTGTTGTCAGCTACCCAATTTTTGTGTTCGTACCCCAACAGCCACCCCCCTTTGGTCATGCACAAAAAGGGAAAAAGGCTTACTCATGTCCGGTAGTCTTAAGGCGGATGCTTCAGTGAGAGCCTGCTTTAACTGGCAGAATGCTTGCTCACACTCTTCTGTCCATTCGAGCACCTTTTCATCACCTTGTGTAGCTCCATACAGAGGTTTTGCAATAACCCCAAAATTTGGAATCCAAATCCTGCAAAAACCTACTGTACCTAAGAAGCCCCGTAGTTGCTTCTTTGTTTTTGGGGGTGCTAGCCAGCATATAGCTTCTTTTCTTTCAGGCAACAGGGCTCTCTGACCAGGCTGTAGTTCAAATCCCAAATATGTTACCTTCTGGGACATTGGTTGCATCTTACTTCTGGATACTCGGTATCCTTCTTGTCCCAGAAAATTAAGTAGGCAGATTGTTCCTTCGAGGCAACTTGCTTCAGTGGTGGCTGTTAAAAGCAAGTCATCCACATATTGCAGAAGGGCACAGAACAGTGGCAGTTTTAGCCTACGTAAATCCTTGCTTAACACAGTGCCGAATAGGGTTGGGCTGTTTTTAAATCTTTGGGGTAAGACAGTCCAGCAAAACTGAGTCTTAATGCTAGTATCTGGGTCTTCCCATTCAAATGCAAATATTTCCTGAGATTGCCTCTCTACCGGTATACAGAAGAAAGCATCTTTTAAATCAATAACCGTGAACCAGTTATGAGCTGGGTTCAAGGCAGACAGCAGGGTGTATGGGTTGGGGACAACCGGGTGTATACTCACGACCACTTTATTTACAGCTCTCAGGTCTTGAACAAAACGATATTCGTCACTCTTAGGCTTCTTCACGGGCAAGATGGGTGCGTTAAAAGCTGATGTGCATTCACGGAGGAGGCCATACTCCAGGAACCGTTCAACTAACGGCTTCAGTCCTTTCCTGGCTTCCATCCGCATTGGATATTGTTTCACGCATGGAGGCTGGGCCCCTGGCAAAAGTTGAATCTTTACAGGTTCAGCATTTTTAGCCTTCCCGGGTCGGTGACCTGCCCATACTCATGGAACAACAGCATCGAGCAGGGTTTGAGGAATATCCGGTGTACTTTCCTCTCGGAGAAGGCAAGCCTGCAAATGCCACCCCTTTTCAGGAGGCACCGTTAGGAACATTTGCCCATCCTGAAATGACAACGTAGCTTGCAGTTTACAGAGGAGGTCTCTCCCTAAAAGGGGAACGGGGCAGTCTGGCATATACAAGAATTGATGGGTGACTTTGGCCTGCCCAAGATTACAGGTCATTGGCTGTAGGAAGGACCGTGTTACTGCCTTCCCTGTGACCCCTACCACCGGCACAGTCTTTTTACTTAAAGGTTTCAGTTTTTGAGTTAAGACGGAATGGGTAGCACCTGTATCGACGAGAAATTCTACCAATTCATCTCTGTCCCCTAGTTGCATTTTAACCAGAGGCTTGTCAGGGGACACCGGGATCTGGGTTATCTTTCCCTCCCGGGTGTCTGGTCCCCTTCAATCTGAATCCCTTCCAAAAGCAAACAGTCCACTGCTCTCCTCTCTTTTCTTTTCACCTTCACCTACTTTCCAATTGGGGCATTCCTGCTTCCAGGGTCCCTTTTGTTTGCAATAGGCACACTGATCTTTCTCTAATGGACCTCGCCTCTGAGGCTGTCTCCGGGATCCCTCATTTCTGGGTTTTCCCGTGATTGCAGCTGCCACTAGGGCTGCCTGCATTTTCATCTTTCTCTCCTCTTTCTTGTCCTGTTTCTTTTCCTGAACACTTTCTTGGTTAGTAAATACTTGGTAAGCAATGTCTACTAGTTGGGAAATAGGCATACCTGTTGCTCCGTCTGTCTTCTGCAATTTCTTCCTAATGTCCGGTGCACTCTGACCTATGAAGATCATATTTACAATGCGAGCGTTTGATGCATCCTCCGGGTCCTCACGGGTGTATTGTCTGAAAGTAGCGTAGATTCTTTCCAAGAAGGCACTCAGGGTCTCATTCATCTCCTGTCGAACCTCATACACCTTACTGAGATTCTGAGGTTTTTTCACAGCACCTCTCAATCCTCGGAGGATATGTTCTCGATAGGCGCGGATGGAGGTCATATCTTGGTCTGGCTTCCAATCTGGCTCCTGGGTGGGGACATGATTGTCCTTATTTTCTTGCAGGCGCCCTGCGGTAATTTCCTTTCCCACGTACTCACGGGCTTTGTTTACTACCATCCTCCTTTCCTCTGGTGTCAACAGGACATCTAAAAGAGACTGAACATCTGCCCAGGTTGGGTTATGGGTTTTGAAAATCGTTTCAAACAGGTTTCGTACCTTTTCAGGATTCTCTCTCAAGCTGGGGGTATTGTTCCGCCAGTTATACAAATCTGAGGTAGTGAAAGGACCGTGCACAAAGGTTCGACGGTAGGTTGGCTCACCATCAGCTTCGAGGGGCCTGGGTACCACTTGTTCTCTTAGGGAAAATACCCCATTTCCCTTCCCACGGCCAGGATCAGATTCCCTGTGATGTTTTCCCTTAACCCCGGAGTCTGCTCCTAACTGTACTCTCCACCCACCTCCCGGGGTTATATCAGGAGAAGTCGGGGGTTCTGGAGATTGCCAAGCACCTGACGGCCATGGTCGGTGCTGTTCCAGATCCCTGGGTCAGGGAGTGTTTTCAACCTCCGCCTCGGGGGGGGGGGGGGGAGCAGGAAGAGCGGATGCCAACGAGGAATCGGACGAATGAGGAGGAGGAGGAGGGGGAAGAGGAGGAGGATAAGGTAGAGGTGGCAAAGGGAGGGGAGCCTCCGGCTCCGGACATTCCAGGACAGGATTTGCAGTTGGTTGAGCCACTGCCATCTCACAGAACCCAACCCCCTCCCCCAATCCACATTCATCCAAAACCTTTGTATCCCTACAGAGAGACATAAACGCTTGCGCATACATCAATTCCTCCCATTTACCATTCTGCCGGCAGAACAAAATCAATTGTAAGATGGTATTATAAATAACACTTCCCTCCGGAGGCCAATGTTCTTGATCATCTAGCTTATAGCGTGGCCACGCAGTTTCACAGAAGAATTTAGCTTTCTTCTTAGTCATAGGATCCCCACCGAACTCTGCCCAATGTCCCAATACACAAGAGAGGGGGGTACATTTCCTAACCTTACTGTTAATGGTACCCATCTCAGGGCTGCCTTCCCGGTTCTGACCGTCTGACTTACCTCGGATCCAGGGATCTGTTCTTAGTCCTTGTCCTCACAGGGGAAAAATCACTGGTCTTGGACTCGGGCCAGACAGAATACTTACAGAGATAATCCCAGGCAGGCGTACTGACGGTAGGCCTTACGCCCTTTCTACCCTCTCATCCAAGTGCCTGTTACTGGTACTTTCACTCTATGGCGTTGCACCATTAGGCTACTGCCACCTCAGCGATCCAGCTCCCCCTGAAGCAAAAGTCTTACCGGGAAAAGATATCCCGGGGCGCGCCTGACATTTGCTTCGGAGGAGCGGCCGTCTGGTCGTCTGTTAGTCCGGGCAAAGCCTTATCTAAGGCAGTCCCATCTGGGGTGCCAAAAACTGTTGTGCCCCAGCTCAAGTCTGGTATCGTGCCCGGTATGCAAAGGCCAATAAAGATACCAGGGGTGAAAGTACAAAGAAGGCTTATTGCTAGCAATAAAAGGTGCAAGCGGAATAATTTCACCTAACAAGCACACGAGATCACTATATCTAAGCATCTTTTATTCAGGAGTTTTTGAGCCTTCATAAGCATGCTTGTTTGCTGATTGGTTATAAATGAGTGACGCAAGAAGTTCTTTACTGAGTATGTCTCTATACCTGTGTTTTAGCCATGTATCTCATTTACATACATGTATGTTTCATTAGCATACTTTTTCCCCACCTAGGGGTGTGATTTTTTTTTTTTTTAGTATTTTAATGAGCCCTTTTAACCCAGTTCCCTGTTTTTTCTTTTTGTTTTCAAGCCCCCTTTATCTAAGACTGTCTCCTCCTTATCATTGCAGATGGGCATTCGTCACATAACATTCTCTTCTGCTTCGTCTTCGGGTAGTGCTTTCTAGGTCACTCCTTACAGTAGCAAATGAGAAATATACTGAAACCATGGTGACTTTGAATGAGGGTGCAAGTGTTGGATTGTATAAGGGGATTTTGCCATCTTATAATTAACAGAACTGGTTTTCTTAATGTTCTCTTGGAGTTGTATCAGAATGATTCCATCTGTCTTGTACATGAGTCTACAACAAATAGTTGCAGAAGATTCCTGCCAGGTAAGGATTGTGGAATACTTGCACCCATGTTCTACATACGGGTGGTAGTAAGGGTGCTGCCTCAAAGCCTTCGTTTGGTCTTCTGTACTGACTGTGGCTTCTTACAGAGCTCCCATAGACAGACATTGTCTTTGGAGCAAAATCGGGTATATTGAGCTGTCCTAGTACAGCTGATCACTTCACTGGTGTCTCTGCATGTCACTGGGGCTGTTGGAGTGGCAGGCATCTGACTTGTGAGACTTGGGTGACCTGGGTGCTGTACCTTGACTTAGGGTGCTGCAAACAGGGAAACACCACCACAGTGCTGCCAAATGCATTGTGATTAGTATATGTGAAAGAGGGCCAAATCCTGCTCTCTGGATGCACATCAGTGCAGCCGTAATCATTTTTATGGCACTACAAGTTTCAGGCAAATGTAAGTTCTAGCCCCTTGTCATGCTCCAAAAGTTTCCCAAAATGTCACAGCTACAGTAGTCAGCCTGTGATGCCTTAAATGAGAGGAGATCCAGGATCTGTCTCATTTTTTATGCATATTGATTAAAATGCATTAAACAGCACTAGTGATGTTTTCAAATAATAAACACATTGCTTGGGAATAAAACATTTTATTAAATATTTTTCTTGTGCTTGTATTTGGGGGATGCTGTGCTTATAATAATTTGCATAAAATATTTTTCATGAAATGCCAGTTTCATTTCAGCATGGTTTTTTTTATAATTCGTGCCATGTAAATTATCTTCTGCTGTTTCCTGTTTATCATGGACAATGTTATGTGAGGCGTAATTTAATTTATTTGTAGTGATTGCCTGTCACATATCAGTATTACCTGCCAGGATTGGGCTTGATTCTACCAACAAAATAGTATAATGCCTGCCCAAGCACATGCAGCAGAATTTAAAACAAGGTGGAAGAGTAGGATATTATAAGCAATAGTGCATGAGGGAAACACATGCATGTATGTACGGCTAGGGACAGAAGTTGCACACAAACCAGTTTAAGTGATGAGAAACTGGTTTAAACCTTTAACAGAACAGATATTCAGTGCACGTAAACCACTTTCAAAATGATCAAAACTGGTTTAAGATAAACCTGAGTGAATGTAGTATCAGACTCAACTGATTTAGGTCAAACCAGTTTATGGAACTTCTGTCCCAGACCCCTTCCTAGTTTAAGTTAACTCCCAGCATCCAAGCATGCTTTACAGCCTTGGGCTGGGCTGGGCTGCAGGAGCAGGGTTGGCCCCAGCCCTTTCCTCCTTAGCCAGAGCACTATCACTGCTTTGGCTGGCTGAGGAGGGGGTGGGATGAGCAGGTGAGGGGCATAGCCAGATGCTGGCCTCAGTCCTGAGGCAAAGAGTGGGGGAAAGGGGTCCAGCCGGTGTTCTAGGCAGAAGCAGAGGGGAGGCGGGCAGGGGGAAAGATGCCCCTGGAGGGATCCCGGTGCTGCCCCCCTCTGTAACTCAAGAACGGGGAGAACATAGGGCATTTGGAACGGGTGCCGGCCCTGGAGGCACCTGCTGAGCAGCTTCTCCTGCCAGGCCCAGGCCCAGTTTAGGGCAGGTGTCCCTGGGGGAAAGGGGAAGCAGTGGCACCAACCAGGAGACAAGCAGGGATTCCCCTCCCCAACCTCTGCTGCCAGCTCTGCCTGAGTCACTCGCCCACCTCTGGGGAGCTGTGGCTGCTGCTGGAGAAGTTGTCTGTGCTCACCTACAGAGTTGCTGGGTGCTGTAGCTGCCTGATCACAGCCTCCTCTTTCAGATGACCCAGGCTGGACAGCCCAGCATCAGGGCTTAGCGCGGCCATTGGCAGCAACAGTGGTAGGTCCCCCGAGAGGAGCCAGCTGGCTCCCATGGCACATGGGCCAGTCTGCACCTGGCTGTGGCTGCTGCTGCAGGGCTGCCCCAGCCCATCAGCGTGCCTGGGCATGGTGCCTGGAGCAGCCGCATGAGGCCCAGGGGTAGCAGCCAGGGCACTGCAAGCAGGGAATTGGGCAGCAGTTTCCCCTGGCCAAACTGCTGCTCTGTCTTCTGCTCCCTGCCTTATTTGTAGCTGTGCTCCCTTACCTACCTCCCTGGTCTGCAGTTTGCCCCACACAGGCTGCCTGTGGTAGGCATCTCAAATATTTCAAAATCAAAATAATACAGAAAGCAATTTTAAAAAAATAAGTAAAACCAATATATATTTAGGAGGTGTATACTAGTTACCACAACAGCGTTCTGTTGTTTGCATTGGTCACAAATGCATGTAATGTAGTGAGACGTGAGAAACTCAGGGAGTAGTTGTAGGGAATAATGGGAAGTAGTTTAGTCTAAATGCCAATAAAAATAGGTTTTACATGCGCCTTTAATTTAGTAATGTTTAAATACTATTAACTTGGGATAATCCTGTTTTCCTTCATAGATGTCAAAATTTTGAATTCTAAGCTTTGTATCTCAATGATATCTTATGTCAGTTAATTCCCTAATGTATATCTGCTTTGTGTGATAGAAAATGTTTCCTTTTTAACAGTTTTAAATTTTCTGTCTTTGGTTCAGTTAATTTTCCCTTGTTTTTGGTGTGTTTTTTTTTTTTCTATCGTAGGTTGAATAAAAGTTTCCAATCTACTCTCTTTACCATTCATTATTTTGCACAACTTTGTGTTCCTTTTATTTTCTCTAAATGATATATAGTACCAGTCTGTCCCCATAGCCCTGAATGGTTTTTTGTGCATCTTACCTCTGAATCTTTGGTTTCTATCAAATACTTCTTAAGATGAAGTGACCAGAACTGAGTGTGCCCTATTGTGGATAAAGGAATATCAGATGATGGTACCAAATTGACATTCTTCATGTTATTCTTTGTGTGCAAACTTTCTAAACACATTTGAGTACTGCTGTTCATTGAATAAATACTTTTGCTGAGTTTTACAACAACAGTGCTTAAGTTGATTTCCTATTATACAGCTTCTTAAAAACCTAGAGAAGACCATGAGTAGTTGAAATTATTCTGTCTGCATTAGGTTGTGTTTATCATCACTGAATTGCTTTTACAGTTGTTCCTATTCATTTAGTTTTCGACAATATTAAGCTATTTGAGTCAACTGCACAATTAGCTGCTACTTCACTAATCTCCTTTTCCAGATCATTAATAGATGCATTTAAAAAAAAAACAAAAAACTTGGAACAATTCCAGGTTGGTTGAAACAAAGATTATTGTGATACTCCTTGGTTAACCTCTTGTCATACCAAAAATTGACCATTTATTCCTTCTTTGTTAGTCGTGTAGATGGACTCTGAGTCGGGAGAACTTAGTTTTTCCAGACCTTTTTGAAGTATTTTTGTCAGAAGCTATTTAAATGCAATATAGTGTTTGTTGGGTTCCCCTCACCTCTTTTTTTAAATACCCTTCTCTAAATCTAAGTTGCTGCCATGATTTGTCATACGTTTCCATAAGATATTGAACCTAATTGCAGTGGATCCATTGTCAGTTTAGTGGCTTGACTATAATTATTACTTGAACCCAAGTGCAGCATATTTTAAATACAAATTTCCTTTATTTTTCTTGAATTTGAGACTAGTAGTATAATTCTATTGAAACATTCTTATAACTTAGATGTACAAGGATAAAAAAAATCTTAACTGTGATGCTCTGCTTCAGAATTTTTACTCGGTTAGATTCTGTGTAACCTTGTTAAGATGTGGCACTACTTTTTCTGCCTCTTCAGTTTAAAGTCCTTGTATGTTTTATAGCCACTTATGTAATGACTCTGCTCTTTGTCTCTATACTATGTACTTTTTTGCTAACAGAAGCTTTGAGGTTATTTGTGTATAGTTTATTGCTATTTATGTATGTCTGTAGGTTTCATTCTATTCAACTCCCACCTTTAATGGATTTTTTTTCTGTGACCTTAACCTGTCCCAGTAACAATTAAGATGGAACTTCTGCCTAGGTTACAAAGAGTCCTTTTATATTTTTGACATTTGACCAGATAGCTTTGTGTTGCTTGGCATCAAGCAAGAATTCTTTAGCTCCTAATTTAAACAGCATCCCAAATCTTTATTCAATTTGTATATCAGTATTGTGCTTTTCCTTTGGTCAAAATTAAAGTCTGAGATGGACTTGTTCTTCATTGACTCAGTTTACCCTCTCTGGGAATGTCTCTCTATTCTTCTGGAGGCTTCGTTGCACAGGGTGTATACATGTGCTACTTGACCACAAGTGTGCTTTATGCCTATATCCCCCAGGCTGAATCTGGCCTCTGGAACCGTGAGATCCAACCCACAGATTGAGGCTTTGGCTGCAGGTAGTCTAGTCTCCCTGTGCTTCTTTGGGGGCAAGAAGCAGCTGTAGCTGGGTCCTAGCTCTTACCTTTTGTACTCTACCTCTGACTCAGGGTTGGTCATTCTGGCCTGCAGTTGGAAAAGGCTGCCTACCCCTGCTCTATTCAGGGAACTAGGTATTGTTGATGCTGACTATTTTGCTGGTTTTTTTCCTTCAAAGTTTTGACTGAGCTTTAACTCTGGTTGGAAGTTTAAGGTATGTGATTAGTCTTTTTTTAAGTAGGATTTTTAACGGTGTGTTTTGATTTCAAAGGCACAGTTAGTTTCAAAACTAATGAAATCATTTACACCCACTTAGTTTAAACTCTGCTTATTCATTCCATCAGTAACTTCTCACCATTCAGCATGCATTTTTTTTAGCTGCTCCTTGCTTTGACAATTGCAAATGTGTTTGTGGAAACAAGAGTGAAGGTTGGTTTCTAACTTAGTCCTCTCTATTTGAGTTAAGCAAGTATGTCAAAAGCCAAGTTGTTCCATTTTTTTTCCTTTTAAAGAAGGCTAGTGACAAAGATAGAATGCAAGGCATTTCTGAAACGAGAACCGTGAAACACTTCTGATTTCACTCTTGTAATCCCCTCATGGGCACTGGGGATAATGATGTTTAATCTCATTGAAGAACCACCAGAAGGATCATGGAACATTTGGACTTTTTTCTTAGAGGATTTATCTTTTTCTTACGTCAAGTTACTGCTTTTATCAGAAATTAAACCACCCATCAATTCAGGTCAATTTTACCTTATGAGGAAGAGAAATCGTGATTGTTCCATTGTCTACATAACATCTGGATGATTACATTAATAACAGCCCCTTTTTTTGGTTGAGCACTTAAACATTTGTTAATATTAACACAATATTCTGGATCTTGTAAGTCAAGACATCTTCTGCTTTAGACTCTCTCATCCCATTGCCTAGAAGTCATTCCAA
Source organism: Alligator mississippiensis (assembly GCF_030867095.1). Classification (NCBI taxonomy): domain Eukaryota; kingdom Metazoa; phylum Chordata; order Crocodylia; family Alligatoridae; genus Alligator; species Alligator mississippiensis. Next base: position 74,226,247 of record NC_081826.1, read on the forward strand.
CCTGCTCTAAAAAGTATTACAAAGTTAAAGCAGCTTGGTCAGTCACATTTTCAGTACTCCTTTCTGTGGCTGAGTTGTTAGTTGAATAGACAGGTGAGCTGGTAGTCCTCTCTACAAAACTTGTCCAGGTTTCTTCACAAATTACTCAGTACCCTTAAAATGATAGGCCCAACCTATAGTCTCATTTACAGCCAGTAACTAGTTGGGTGGGGCAGGAGGAGGGCAGCTTTTACACACAGTTCAGTCTGAAACTCCTCCTTTATAGAAGGAAAAGTATTATTGTAATGAGTCTGGAGACAAGACAAAGCTTTTAAAAGGCTTGACAGGAAAATAAATTCTTGAATGTTTGGGGTGAGGTTACCCGAGTACCTTTTTTCTTTACACTCATTTCCAGTTGTAATAAACGGCTGGAAGGCTTGTCCTGTCAATACTTAAGTTTTATGTACAACCATCACTTATTGATGGGTTTTATTTTCACACAAGTACTCCATCCTCTAGGGAGTCTCTCATTGCTAGAAGCTAATAAAAAGTAAGGCTGCTGTACAATCATCATTAATTTTGTTAGTGTTTATTTGATTTGTAATTATGAATTTAACAATTATAAATACTCAGCTAAGGTAACGTTTCTTTTCTGAATAGCATTAACAAGATTCATTGTTCTTTATATGATATTTTCCTTGGCTCTACAGACTAGCGGGAAGGACCAAATATTCTGATCACTTCTCAATCAGCTAATGAGTACTCCCAAATCAGTAATATGTTATTGAAATAAATAACTTGACAGTATACAGTAAGAGTCCTGTGTTGTGTAGACAAGACTTTCTGCAGAATAACCCAGATTGGAGAACAGCATAACAAATGTATCTGTAGAACAAAGGAGAAATTGCTTTGTAAATTCAGATTTTCTCTCTCATAGTTAAATTGGCTATTCCTACTAAAGGTTTTATGAAATGGCAGTTGAATCGAGAGAAGTTCTCAACAACGCTAATGGAACTACCAAATGACTTCTATGAATTAGGGAAACTCCTGCATGCAGTCTACCAAAAACATCATTTATGGAAGCGTCTCTCCGACTTGTAGTATCTGGATTTGAAGACCGAGTAGCCACCTTTATCCGTCTCATAGGATGTGTATGACTTCACTTATAAGGACCTAGTTTGGTGGGCTGTTGTTGATTTAGGACCGTTGAAACCTTTGGAGTCCTTTATGCGCAATTTCAGCCACCTGGCAATGGAGGACTTTGATGACTTGTTTCCTTTTACCGCAGGATGGTAGAGGACGGAAAGAACCCTGGATTTCCTGAAAACTTTGGTTCTTTTGAGGTAAGTTTAAAGACCTCCTCAGACAGTGTATAACACTTTTCTTCCCCCCTTCACGTTAAGATGGTTTAGCGAGGGCAAATAGGATACGAGGGCAGCCCTTTGAAAATGGCGGTAAACAATTATTTTTGGCAATATACTTCCATTCTAGATATCAAAGTGCCTTGTTCTGTAATTAGGTATGTTGTCCAGAGCTTGAGGCTTATTAAACTTGTGATGGAAAGTCAATCCAAACTTGCAGTATGATGACAACAAACTTGTTCATTAATTGATTATTTCATTAATGTTAGTTTCTCTGACACAAGATTGTGTTCTGGAAGTTCTTTGAATATTCTGAAGGTTAATTACTCTGATGCAGATGGGAACTTTGGGGCTAGGTTTTTCCATTCTCCTATGCTAAGAAGAACAGATTTATTTTTATAAAGGATTTTTCTTAAACTAGTCCAGAGACAGGGAATTTAAGAAATACAGGTATGAGTTTCACATCCTTAGTAACTCTGCAACATTAAAGTGAATTATGCCAAGTGAAAGTCTATACATCAGGCTTCTTGCTTATACTTCAGTGTTTTAGTGTGGGACAGGGAAGCTGTTTAAATTTTCAAGGTAACTTCTTACCAGCTGCAGCCTTCTTGTACATTCTTGCTTTTTCAGAAAGCAGTGTTTCCATATTAACATTAAAATAGTAGAGGGTGGAAGGGACTTCAAAAAGGGAAGCAAAGGAAACATCCAAAGAATATTAAAGCATTGCCCATTAAAGAAATTACTTTCAGGGTCTGAAGAGAGTAGATGGCTAAAAGAACAAGCCTGCATGATAGGATACTGTATTTACTTGCATACCATACACACCTTCCCCCCTCAAAATTAGCCATCCAAAATTGGACTGCGTATTTTAAGAAGCAGATTTCTGTGTTGGAATGGAGGCATGGCTTTGCTTCAGTGGGTACATGGCCCTGTGCTGCCTTCCCCTCCCTCCCTGGTTGTGTGGAGGAGGGGCTGAATCTGCTGCTTAGGTCAGTCACTCTTTTCTTGCAAACTCCACAGCGTAAGCATCAACTACATTTCAGCCACTGGTGATTTGTCAAAAGCTGCTACCGGTTTGGTAGTGGTTAACAGAGCTAAAGCTTGAGCCTTCAGAGCTTGAAAGGAGAGTGTATGATGCTGAAGAATAGATTGTATCCCTTCTCAATGAAACCTTATTTAGCCATGACTTAGGGGAGTGCAGGGGAATGGGACAAGGTGCATGCCTCATTTGGGAGCACATGGTATGCAAGAAAATAACATTTAGGGAACTAGTTTCTGTGTAATATTAACTTTTTTAAAGGACTCCCTTTATTGAAGATTCTTATGTCTGGAAATTAGCTGGATGGTGTCCCAGGAGAAAACACTAATTCAGCAGTGGCAGAAAAACATGGATGACAAGTCTACTGCCACTAATGTGTAGATGTATAGTCCTTCATAGTGTGTAGCCAAAACTAAGAATTTTTGACCACTTCAAATAAGGAGCGTCCTAAATGAAACTGTGCTAGTCTCTCTCTAGTTTTAGAAACATATTTTTTGGATTGGAGTGAGAGAATTGGGGTGTTGACATCCCCTCCCCCCAGTTATACAGCAATACTTTTCCTTGTCAATGTCTGAAGCAAGGAGTTTATCTGTTTATCTACTTGCGTATATTAAGTGGAGACGGTCCTGGTCAATGTACGTTCCTCTGTCATGGAATAAGCTTCATTTATGCCCTCTTAGCTTGAGGCTGATCAGTTTATATTAAAATGTAATAGGCAAGTGAGACTATCTTACTTGATGTTACCCATAGAATTGATGTCAAATGAAATGTTAAGTTGGAGGAGTCTTCTATTAAGTTTAGTGAGTGCTGGTAGAACTCCAGAGAGCTTTAAACAATGAAAGTAGGGAAAATAGTTTCACAAGGATGGGAGTGTAGGTATGGAAAAATGTTCACTGAACAAGTCATTTTCATGTCAAATTTCTTCTTGCCATCTCTTTAATAGGAATGTTGGAGAAGTCTTAGTGTTATCATTTTTGTTGCAGAGACTGGCATGTATTTTAACTGTTTCGTTTTAGACTGAGGAGCTGGACTGAACATGGAGTGAGTCTTTTAAAGCTGATGGGTGAAGTTAAACCCACATGAACTCTACTTACCCTGTACAGAAGCATTCTTCATTGTATTATCTTGTAGCTATGTTAAAAGGTCTACAGGTCTTTCTGGTGCATAATCTGTAAGTCATAGAGTTCCCAAGCAAGGTGACCTCTACCTTTAGAACTCTATGCTCCTTGGACTCAAAGTATTAAAAAGAAAGCTTTTGAGTTTGGGTCTTTCAGTTGATGATCAGGCCATAGTCTTGGATTTAGACTATCAGCTTTGACCATCTGCAAGAGAACTGTGAATGAAACATCTTAAGCAACAGTAGCCCATGCGTTAGAATATGTTTTCTTTTTCAGTTTTGAGTTCTGCCATAATTCTTCATGTGCTTCTAGAGGTACTTGGAAGAAAGATACCTATCTATCTTACTTGACATTATGAGTCACAGGAAAGGAATATCTGAACCTTACCAACCATTTACCTTACCGGCAGGCCATTTGTATATCAAGCCAATAAATTGCAGAGTGACTAAGTTTAAGTGCAAGAATTTTTTTTTTTTTTTTTTTTTTTTTTTTTTTACAGACAAGTTTTTGGTGATCAGTAATGTGGAATTTTCTGTTCTCTGTCTCTGTACGTGTTTGGAAAACTACCTGGACAGAACCGATCTTTAAGCTAATGAACTAGTTGGTAGCATGGTAAACTCCCTGCTCTTGTTGCTTATTTTTTTCTGCATAATAGATAAAAATCTGGTGTAGCTATTGTGATAGTTGTCTGAACTTTTCATGATCCTATTTTAAAGACCTGAAAAGATGCAAGTGATTCATGTACAAAAATAATTTATCAGATAGTCACTAATATGTAAGCTGACTATTTTCAAAGGGCTATTTAAATGCACCCCTTTCATTCATTAACTGTATGTAAATGGTCTTAGTGAGACTGCCCAGAGAAGAGCTACAAGAATGGTTTGAGGACTAGAAAATCTGCATTATAGTGAAGGTCAAACTCTTTAGTTTATCCAAGACAGTGTTAAGTGGTGACTTTGTTATAACCTCAAAGCCCTGAAATAGGATGAGATGACACAGTATACTGGTTTTTAACCTTGTAGTAAAAAGGCATCCATCCGGTTTTTAGTGTTTGGGAGTTAAAAATGGGCTAGAAATAAGTTGTTTGATGATCAATGAATAATTGATTTTTGGAAGTGATGGAAATTCTACACTTGGAATCTTTAAGTCAAGACTCGGTGTTTTTTATAAGGTTTGCTTTATCTCAGATAGAACTTAATGGTTTGATCGAAGAAAAAATATTGGGTGGGATTCTCCGGTCAAAATAGAGATTTAGACTTGATACATATACATACCAGTTATATCTGACCTGAAAGAGTATGGGTCAAGCTTTGATAGCATGGTCTTCAATTACTTTGGCTGCAAAGAAATCATTACCTGTTATCTAAAGAGGTCTAGGAAGTTGTTTAACAGCAAAAGTACAGCAGAAGTAATGAATTTTTTTTGGCGGGGGCGGCCTCCAGTCTTCTCTGAGAGCCCTTCCTCTGTGGGGTACTGGTGGGTGTCTGTCCTTGAGATGATTTGTACTCTTCTTGCATTAAAGGATTATTCTGCTGGACCAGGGGTATACATTTGTGCACTAGAGTTTTATTATGCTTCTAATCATGTGAAGAAACTTGATTAAGGAAGAAGAATTTTCAGGACCACTTTTTTGATCCCTAAATCTCAGTAATCTGAAGTGGCCTAATATAGGGGTTGGCAATGTTTTCTGGCAGCAGTCTGGAATGACCTAGCTCTGGTTGTAGGTGGGCTGACTCTCCCCAAGACCCATTTGCCAACACCTTTTTCTCCCTGACACGACTTCTCTGGGCTACCCAGCCATGGCACAGACAAAACCCAATGCTGCTGAAGCTCCGCTCTTCAGGTTGCCACCCCATGGCCTAAGGCACAGGGTAGATTTAATTTAAATCAAATTGATTTTACATCACGATTGAAATCACTGGTTAGGAAGCCTTGATTTACTCGTTTTCTATAAAAAGTGTATTCTCGTTGTTTGATATCCTTTATTCATTTAACTTTTTGAAACTGTGCACTTTTAGAGAAAGGAAAGGGCTTAACTGTGTGTACACAAATTTGCAGAGAGACAATAGGGCTGATAGGTGGGTAATCAGGTCTGTTATCTCTCATCTCCATATACTGCTGTTAACAAGGATGTTATCTCTGGACATGACAAACTCTTCCTATGCCTGAAGAAGGGCATTTGTTACCGAAAGCTTGGAAAGAACATTTTTTCCACCTATTTAGTTTGTCCAATAAAAAAACATCATATCTACCCAAAGAACCTTGTCTGCCTGTAATCCCTGGAGACACAAATCCAGTTTGAAAATTGAAACTAAGCATCACAGAGATGCTTAATGGGATTGTCTAGACTGAGCACTGAATCCCATTGGGTAGAGTGGTTTTCTTTAATCTTTGCTAATCTAGAGCAGCCTCTGGGAACCCTATAAATTTGGGCCCCTAGTATAGTCCATGGCCTGTTGTGACGCATTTGTAAAACTTCTAGAAAGGTTCCATGAATATATTGTCTCAAACAGTATAATTAGAAGTTTATAATCCCTATTCCATGATTATATCTTTGAGCTTTAACATATCTTAAATTAAAACTATCTTTTTATATATTTACTTTTTTTAAAAAGCATCTTAACAAAAAATAAAAAAATGATTCAGTCAAGAAAATCTGATTTTAAATAAAAAAAAAAAAAATCATGTACAATGATGTTTTTAATTGAAAGAAATAGTTGATTTTTATTTGCTCTTCTAAGGCATTATGTGACCATCTAAATTCTTTCTTGCTTTTGCTGACTTGGTCACAAGAAAGATGATAGTTTTCTGGTAACAGGTCCTTACCTAGAAACCCAAAAGTATATCCTGTGTGGTGGCCGAAAGGGAGCATAGGGATGTGGCTCCCTAAGTTCTGGAGATCTGATGGGATCCTGGAGCCAAGTGTTGAGCTGCTTATTTTCAGTTTTGATTTTGAATAACTTACTGTGCTTCCTTATTTCTAAAATAGCATGAAGCCACTAGGCCAGTGGGTAATATGTTGCCTCTGAGTACCTATAACATTCCTTGTAGCTACAGGAAGTTAAAGTTAAAACAAAATTGAGGTTGACGGAAAGAACAGAGTATGATGCACTAATTGCATTACCAGCTCGATATGTTTGTGTTTAGGCAAGCAAAACTTGGAATCTAGTGCAGTAGACTATTTAATTACCAAATAGAAAGTAAACTAAAATGCTACTACTTTCCTTGGGAGTGATGAGCACTGTAGGAAGACTTCTGATAGATACTATATAATTTTTTCATTAGGATCACCAAAAGAAAAAGAAAGAAATGAAAAGGAGGAAAGGGAGGGAGGAAACTGCAGGCTTTAGATCATCTGAGCTCTTGGAGAAAGGAAGGGACCTGAAAACTAGCCGGATTCATTTTAGCTATATGTCCTTCTTCCTGGCTCCTAGAACAATACTGGAAGAATAAAGATCTTTTGCCCTTAAGAAAATATGCATCATGTATATTATTTTTTTCCTAGATTCTTCGTGGTCTGCAAAACTGAAGGCAAATCCATATTGATATTAGAAAAAATATGTATAAGGTGTTTATCTTATTCAGAAGCTCAGACTTTTCGTACCTTTTTTTCTCTTTAACAGCCTAACAAGAATGTTTCATTTTAAGAAAATCAAACAAGAATTATGTTTATATTAGTCTTTTTGGTTGAATAGAGTTTTCTCTAATAATCAGATAGTCGGTATTCCTCATCTTTACTATTTTTTTAAGTTTTTCTTACTCTGACTAGTAGTCCGTCTCCAGTAACTGGAGGGTTTTACTCACAGAGGAGACTTTTCTGACTGTGTAAATACCAGATACTTTCACTGAGGATGATCATGCTTCCAGACCAGTGGATAGCTAAGTTGTAGCAGGTCTTTCCCTAATCTGTAGGAAGTGATTTAAAGAAAAGAGGTGACAGGAGAAGAGTATCACCCGCTCATGATCTTTACTTCAAAAAGTAGTGACCCCTTCCTGGATTCTGTATCTTGCTTTTCTCTTGCCAGTCAGCTGGCAGGTTTAGGAACCAGTTAGTTCAGCACCTATAGAAGAATCAAGCTCTTCTGTGCTTAATGATGCCTGTTTTTGTATGTTTTCCTAGGTTTCTCTGACTTGTTCTCAAGTATCAACATAGTTTAATAGGTACAGGAGGAATGTGGGATGGGATGGTTTGGAAGTTTGTATCATTTTTTTTCCATTTACGGAATCTGTTAAGAATCTCTTAGCTTTTGTGCATGGTGTCTAGATGTAAAGCTATTTGAAAAACAAAATGCCAAGATCTAGATGAGGTCAGAACATCTAGAGATTAAGCCCCAATGAATGCAACCTATTTTGATTCATGAGTGCTGGAATAGTCGGTGCAAATCTATCTTCGTAGAAAAAGAGCTAACTAGACCAGCAGCTAGAAGCCTTGAACAAGCTGCAGGTCTGAACTACATGGCTTCGGTTCTACGCAGGCTCAGTGGCTTTGGCATGTCAACAGGGAGGGACTTTGCCTGTGCTGGGGCTTAGGCTTTGTGCCTGTGTTGCTGCCACTTCTCCTAGCCCCCACTTCCTGGCTGTGGCACTGATACAACTTCCAGCCTATGGGGAGCTGCACTAGGGCTGTGCAGCTAAGAAGCTGCATCCTCGCTGTTGTTTGTTCTCCCCATTCCCTCCCACTGCCTTGTAGCTGCCATGTGGCTCTGCAGTAACTAAAAGCTGTGCCTGCTCCACAGCCAGGGAGTGGGGACCTGGGGGAAGGGGCAGCAGTGTGGCACAGCTTCCAGTTGCCTAGCTGTGGCACAGCTCCTTGTTGTCTGGCCCCAGTATGGGCACAGGCAAAGTCTTCCATCTCTGCAGGCTGGATCCATTGGCTCCACTAGCTGGATTTGGCTTTGCTTATCCCTGAACTAGACTGAGGCAAATCTAATATTTTTTATTTCTTAGTACAGAGTTCTGTATTGCTCTGATGACCCTCAGATAGCCAAGGAGAACTGAGCTTGAAAAACTAACCATGTTATCAGCCAGTCTGGTGGGCAATGTCTACCTCTAGTGTTCCAGATACTGATATTCAGGTGAAGGAGCAGCTCTGAAAGCCTGGTTATATTTGTGTCTTTTTTGTTGTTGTTTTGTGTAGGTGATTTTGTTCTTAGATCTCTTTATGCTTGTAAAATTAAGCTTCTTGTATATGGATTCACTCTCTTAATTAAATCTTGTGTCAGTGGTTTTGGGGGTGGTAAAGGAACAGAGTTGGTAAATTATTTTCTTCATATGTGCAGGCTGTAACATGGGCACAGTGGGGCACATTCCCTTACACTTTTTCTTTGGTCCCGTTTTATTCTTTCAAATGTTGATCATAGGAAAAAGTTGCTAAGTGTGACGGTTGGACAGTTTTGTGTAGCTGCAATCTCATCCCAGATTATGGAACTCAGCTCTGAGTTTACTACATACAGATATACATCTATAAGCGGACATTACAATGTTAGATGCTACAGCATTGCTGACTTTTTTTTTTTTTTTAAGTAGCCAGATCTTTTTCTTTGTCTAGAGTCTTATGATGACATTCTCTAGCAAATTCCTGGTTCTTTGTGGAGGAGCACAGCCCTGACTGCCTCACCTCGCCCACTTCTGATATACAATGTTGATAACTGAGCCTGCCCAGGAAGCAGGAAGATCTCCTGCACCACCCCTATTTTTTTCATGAGAGGGGAGAGGAAGGAATTGGGAGTCCAGCAGGAGAATATGTGCTTTCTTCCTTTTCCTCCCCTCTGTTTCTCTTATCTTCTTTGTCTCCGTTGCAGTACTTGATGCACCAGAGAAAATGAAGAAGGGCATCTTACTGCAGCCTGCAACTTTTGTGGGGGAGGGAAGTGCTAGGTATAGGGGAGAGTTGATGGAGGAAGGAGCTTAGCAGATCCTGACTTGCAGGTCAGAAGGCAGGTAGTTGTGGAGAGAAGAGCTGTGTAACGGGGCTGAAGTCCCCATTTTCAGTAAATTTAGAGGGTGGACGGCACTATTTCTTTCTTATTTGTACACAAAGCCTACACAGTGTGTGAAAATCAAAAAACAAACCAAAAGTACCATTTAATATTTTTATTTAAAAAAAAACCCAAAACCCCACATACACAATCCCAGAGCCATTCATGACATGAAGAGGTTAGGGGGAGAGGAATATACATCTGACTCACGGGTTTTGAACCTGTGCGACTGGCAGTACTTTGTCTGGTATAGTGCTGGTTCGTGTTTGATAGACTGTATTGTCTCAGTCTCTTGTGGACTCAGATCCAGTGAACTCTTCAGGTTTTTCAGATGCCTGTTTGGCTAGGTACCTGTAGAAACGTATATCCACCCTGCTGGCTCGGTATATTCATTCTGCTAGTAGTCTGGAAGACAACATTTTGGACAGCTGTTTAGGCCCTGTGGAGTAAACTATTGTCATGCCACAGATTATTTGGGGCATGATTTTGAAATTTACCTGACACTAATAATCTTGAAATCACATATTTGTGGTTTATAAATCAGTCCTAATGCCTTTTAAATAACATAGTTTGCAGTTTATTTCAGAAAGATGAACTACTGGTATTTAGCTCCCATTTCGTTGTTATTCAGGATCAAATTTAGCAGCAAATGTACTCTGTAGCATGCCTATGTGTTTGGCTTTTAAACTTGTTTTCACTATATTTGAATAACTTTTTTTAAAAAAAAGCAATCTTATTCTAGCTTCCACACACACACTACTGTACCAGTAGTCCTGTGATCATAGAGGGTATGCAGCCACCTCTTAGCCAGGTGTGGAACCTAAAATAAGTGTCACTGTTTTCTTTCCTTTCTTTTTCTTAGGTAGAGAGGTTGATATTAAAACCAAACACATAGGCATAATCAGGAGGACACTTCTTAACAGAATACCCTACTTCAAAGGTACGTAAGAATTGGGGCACCTGCTGAATGACTTAGCTTGAGTTCTGTTTAAATTATTGTATGCTCTTGGCTCTCCTTAAATAGGACCTAGAAGTAGGCACTTGTTAGATTCTACACTAGCAATATCTTTTATTTACTAACTTTTAAAACTAATATTTAAATCATTCATATGGGGGAAAATAGCATACGTGTTAAACTCAAAGCAAAACAAAAACTAATTGTAAGAGCCTAATTTCAAAAGGGTGGTGGTGCTTTTTGATTTTTCAGCCTTGGATTCAGCTCCACTGAGCTTGGTGGATTAAAAAAAAATTCTTATTTGTTTATAATAGTTAACTATATGTAAAATTAGATTATAGTTAACACACAATTTTCCACATGCATTTGCACATACCAGGATGGAGAATGTGTTCTTGGACTCCTTTGGGCACTTTGTAAAATAAGTAGCAGTGTATCTGGTTTGTTAATCAGTGTAAAAATGTCAGTTTATTCTGTCTCCTCCCACCTTCACTTCTCCCACAATGTCATTGCGCTGTTGTCCAAGCTGCACAAGTTGGACAGCAGTTAGACCTCACCCTCCCCATTATTCTGTACTAAAGACCTTCTTCATCATTACTGTTCCTCCTTTAGTGTACCTCTTCTGCAAATTCTTTCCTCCAAAGAAGCACATAGTATGGATGTACATGTGTGCATACAAAATGATATGTATACTGCTTTATCTGATCTGGCGTCTTGTAATAGTCTGGTGTATTGAATAATAACTTACCTTGTAGGTTTCTTGTCTTGTGGGTTTTTTTTAGAATAAAGATATGCGGTAGTCTGAATAAGCTGAGTTCCTATTCAGAAGTATGAAGTGTTTTTAAGTACAACTTGAAAGTTTGGGAAAATTTATTTCATTCTATAAATTTACTTTTAACAGGAAATGTATGAGGTTGCCAAGAAGCTTTGCTCCTTTTGTGAAGGTCTTGTCCATGATGAACATCTTCAGCATCAAGGCTGGGCTGCCATAATGGCCAATTTGGAAGATTGCACACATTCTTACCAAAAGCTGCTTTTCAAGTTTGAAAATGTATACTCAAGCTACCTGCAATCTATAGATGATATTAAGCTGAAACTCACACAGTAAGTTTGCCTTTAAGCTCTTTATTATAGTCGTAGTTGCTTATCTTTTACACCTTTTTTACCTCTATTGTTGGTTCTGACCAATCCAATAGACATTCTGATTTCTGTACACTTTCTTTGTTTTGTTGTATTTCATATTATATTCAATGTTTTGTCATAAATGCTGTAGGTTAAATATTCAGGTTTGGGCATGTTTATAGTAATTGAAGATACTGCACAATGTTTTAATGATGTAATTTTAAACATCTCTCAATTGAAATGGGAAGTTTTAGATGAAGAAAATCTATAGAGAAAGGAAAGAGAGTCCAGTGAGTCAAATAAGAAAGAACAAAATGTTTTTTATTAATCATCCTGACATGATTTTATTAAAAATCTAAAGTTGCAAGATTTAATATTAACCAGCAGTACTACATTCATCATTATTATCTTGTCCTTAATTTTATTTCTTATATATCATTTTGCTTTTTTGATGCCAGTGACTTTTCTGCATTTGTTTTTTTTAAAGTTTGGGGACAGCTGTTTCTGTCATGGCCAAGATCCCACTGCTGGAGTGCCTAACCAGACATAGTTACAGAGAGTGTTTAGGAAGATTGGAATCTTCTACTGACCGTGGAGGAGAAGAAAGTGAAGGAACTGAGGATGAAAAGTCTGCAGAACTAGTTCTTTTTTCTGATATTCCTAGAATGAACAGTAAATCAGTGGTAGCCTCATTTTGCAGGTCAGTGGAGCATTCAGCCCTGGACAGCGCAGCTCCTGAAACTATCACGGACAATAAAGAATCCAGTCAAAACACTACTGTTCAGGACAATGAAACTTCAATGGAACTGAAGGAGAATGATCAACCTTCCTTCAATGTCTCTCTGTTAGACTGGATAAATGTTCAGGATAGGCCTAATGATGTGGAATCACTGGTCAGGAAATGTTTTGATTCTATGAGCAGGGTAAGTTCCCACGTGGAAAAATAAACTGTTTATCAAGGTAAGTAAATAGGAAATGTGCTACTCAAATTTTATTTAGCTTGCAGATGCCAGTGTTTTTTAAAGTTAACAGTAATGTGACTTTAACTGCGTAGTTACTTTCAGTTCCAGCAGTTATCTTCATGTGGAACAAAGAAGGAAGAAAAAAAAAATGGAGGCTTGCTAGATAGAAAGAAAAGTGAGCTCACATTGTGAACTCACAGGACATGGGTGGGTGGGTGGGTGTGTGTGTGTGTGTGTGTTTGGAGATGTGTTGCAGCATACTTATTACTGGGCATGGGTGTGTGTATGTATGTTTAACATTTTTTTTTTTTTTAATTTAACATCCAATAGCTAAGGTAAAAAAGTCTGTGTAGCCTTTATGGAAACAAGTGTATCTGACCTCTTGCCTTCTATGAAGGCAGCCAAGGACCCTTAAACCAGTACATTGTACCAAGCCTGTGTTGTAACCGCTAGTTCTTGTACTAGCATTGTCATATACATTTTCCTGGTGTTTTACTCCCCAGATGCATCTGTAGGAAGGGTGGGCAAAATACAGCTTGCAGGCTGGTTCCAGCCTGCAGGCGGGCACCCACTGTTTGATTTATATTTGGCCTGCAGCGCTTCGTGTACGGCTAAGCCTCCACTGCTACTGACCAGGGCAGCCTGTGTTCCTGCCCACCTCAGCATCAGCCAGCGCGCACAGATCCCCAGTGCGGCTGCTCTGTGTGGCTACAGCTGCACCGATACTGTTCAGCTCCCCCCACTTCCAGTGGCGGCTCCTCCTTGTGCCCCTGCTGTGCCATTCCAGCACATAGTAAAGAGAAGCAGCGGCAGTTGTGGGGATGCATGCCAGACGCCCAGCCAGACAGGGAGGAAGCTGCAGCCAGGTGGCTCCTGTCTTGGCACACGGGGCTTGAGCTCCTGGCTGCCTTCCACCAACTCAGCTGCCTGCAAGTGGCTGCTTATCATGCCTGCCAGGTGGAATGTGGGTAGAAGGTGGCTGGGAGCTGGAGCCCCACACAGAGGCAGAAGTGGCTTGGCTGCAGCTTTCCCCCTGCCAGGCTGGGCGCGTGGTGCCTGGCATGTGTCCCCACAGCTTCTGCACTCTACCTGCTGCCCAGAGCGGCACAGCAGGGGCAGGAGGAGGAGTAGTTACTGGTGTATGGAGAGCCAAGCAGCTACAGCTGCACTGGAAGCAGCCCCGCTGGGTCTCTGTGTGCGCTAGCTTAGGCTCAGGTGGGTGGGAGCACAGTTCAGGCTGCCCAGGGTGGAAGCAGGTGGGGCTTGGCCCCATGTGGAACACTGTGGGGGCAGCCAGGCCAAATGGAGGGTGAACTACACCTGCACCATACCACCCCGCTTGAGCGAGCTCTGTTGCACACCTCCTTCCTCCCTCTCCAACACTTGGCTGGCTCCTAGGACGTGGCATGAGGCAGTTTTTCTCTCTTCCTCTTCTTCCCCCAACCCCCCACATACCTTCCTTACCTACCACACACCACCCCACTCGCATGTGTCCCGTCGCACACACACAATATACGGGATTAGGACTATTTTGGGCTGCTATGCAATTGCCTCTATATATACTAATCAAAAAAAAAAAAAAAATCAGGACAAGAATTATTTTTTGAAGCCCAGCTGCTGGGAGGAGGCTGGGGCAAGCCCTGGCCCTGAGCACACAGCAGGCAGTTTGCCCTCACCCCGTGCATAAATTTGGTGGGGGGGGCACATGCCCTGCATGAGTGTCCCAGGAGTATGTCCAGTGGCAGGAGCACCCCACCATGCCTCCTGGATGAGTGACCTGCCCCTGCCTCTGCTCCAGCCCCGCTCCCTCCCTCACGCTCCTTCCCCCCAACCGACTTACCAGCCAGACGCTGCTCTCCAAGTTGCCAGGCTGCATATCAGCAGTCAGGTCGGTATCAGCTAATATGGCTGGTCAATAATTAGCCATCGGTATCAACCAAAAACATCTTTTTATCAGTACACCCCTAGTTTTGAAAAGTGATTTGATTTTTTTTTTTTTAAAGAACTCAGTGCTTTTTTTCCTGTCCAACATTTGCCATATTAATCTTCTAGCTTTTGTTTGGTGATACTTTATTCATATTCCTTCAGTTGCAGATTGAGATGATGGTGCAGCACTTCAGTTTCCATTTAGGAAATAACGTTTTCTTATTGTATACCAGTATTAACAGGGATGTGAATGAAACACCTGAAATAGATTGCCACATAGGCAGTGGGAATTTAAAAATATGCTATTTTAATTAAAAGTATTGATATTCTAAATGATAAGCAAACAAAGGTTTTACTATTATAAGCATTATTAAAAAATAACCTTTGGACTGTGGATCAGCTTCTGTTAACATATGCTCATATATCATTCTGTGAAGTTTTTTTTGTTTGTTCTATTTGTTTTTTTCCCTTCTGATTTAGCCATAAGACTAAAGTTTTTGTTTTTAACTGTTTCATAGTAGATGTTACGATGTCCATGTACAGATATTTAAATGAAGAGAGCACTTTACAAATGTTAGAGGGGCTGAGCAGTGATTTGTGCTCGGGTAGCTTGTACTGCCAACAGCATACACCCAGGGCCCCTATGCATGCATCCCAGCTCTCCTTGCTTCTAGAGCTTGCCCATCCAACTGTGCAGGGCAGCATTGATTGGCTACCCCTGCGGACCCAACCCACCAGCACTCTCAATCTCTTCTCCCTCTTGGCTGTGAGGCTGAGGGGGACCCCGGGCATGTTTCCTTTTGTTAGTTGCAGGCATGTCAATTTCTAGGTTTGGGTTTTCACCCCACAGGTCTTAAACAGAGAATACAGCTGTTTTGGCACCCTGTCTCCCTGTAGGCCTGGAACACATTATGGGATTTGTGAAAAGGGCTGGGCTTCCTGTTTCTGAGGGGGTGGCGGGGGCAGTGGTGTTCTGTGCTCGGCTAGAGCCCTGGAGTTAATCCCAAGTCACAGACAGTTTCCCTGGAACTGTCAGGTAGGGGTCCAGGCAAGAGCAGTGCATGCTGGGATGCTGTAGGATGGTGCTACAACTTCTCGTGGAAGGTTAAGTGTACATACATTTGGTTTCCTGGGAGAAACTCCCCTGGAAGCCACTTCTACTGAGTTGCTGTTGGGTTAATTGTTTTTCCTTGAACTACCATTTTTGGTCTGAGAGAAACTCTGGGAATGTTTTGTACACTTCTGGTTTCTTCCGGTAGAAATGCAATACTCATATGCCAAAGTCTGTTGTTCTCCAACATCAGTGCAGTTGTGCATGGTGAATATTACATGACAGCAGCTAAACTGAGGCTATTCCAGTACAATTGAAATTACTGTACTTTCTGTCATGAAAATAATGTTGCTATTTTTGAAAGCTTTCATTCCATTATATAAGTTTTAGACTAATGCTGGGCATAAACCGAACAAATACCTAATAATAGAATTCAACATAAGACGTCGAGTGGGTAAGGTAACTAGTAGGGTGAAAGTGGTAGACTTTAGGAAAGCTGATTTCAATGAACTCAGGCGATTAGTCAAGGACACACTGCAGAGTAGGAGTTTTGAAGGGATGGGAGCCCAAGAAGGGTGGCTGTGCCTTAAGGAAACAATCCTTCGGGCACAAAGCAAGACGATCCCCGAGCGAGGCAAAAGAGGGAAAGGGGCCAGGAGGCTTCCATGGCTGACCAGAGAAATCCAGGGCAGCCTAAGGGCCAAAAGGGGAGCACATAAAAAGTGGAAACAAGGTGAGATCACTAAAGACGAATATACCTCCTCTGCTCGTGCTTGTAGGGAGGCAGTTAGGCGGGCCTGCATCCTGTTGTCCAATCTACATTGCTCTTCTGATATTGTATTTATCTAGAAATGGCATTTTAACCAACTCAGATGGAATTACCTGACTATTAATTTTTCTCCGCTATTTAGAAATATGACCTGTGCAAATAATACACATTTGCCTTTCTTGCTTTAACCTCTTTGCTCTTGTGGCATTCTTTGTTATCAGAATTCAGCATAAAGCAGCAGTTCAGAAGCTCTGACCCGTGGCTATTGGTGATCCCAGAAGAGCTGCTAGGTCACATCTTTTGTTTTAATTCTCCAAGTTTCTCATCGATTCCTGCTGCTATCAGAGAGAGAGAGAGCTGGGAAAACCCAGATTTGTGTAAAAAAAACAAAAAAACCCAAACAAAACAACAACAAAAAACAGTGGGTAGTGCCTAAAGTAGTTGCTTCTGTTAAATGCTGCTGCTGTTGCTGCCTAACTAAGAGGAAAATGGAAGCACTTTTGAAGATCACTGCCACAATACTGACTACCAGTTGGGTTTGGGGAGGAGGAGCCAAGTGCTCTAAATATGTCCCAAGGTAAAAGGCTGGAAAGGAGTTCCAGGGGTGCATGGGAGATGGAGAACAAATTTGAAGTAGTTTGTGCAGGAAAGAAACGTTGGAAGAAAAGATTCCTTCCGCCCAAAAGGATGAAACATTAATTTGGGGGATATCAAACTGATCCAGCCCCACAGGCCAGGTAAGTGGCTGGGGGCTGGTCCATAAACCAGCTTGGGCCCACGGACCTCTCCTCCCCCTCTCCCTCCCTCTCCTAGAAAACCTGATCTGGCTGCTGCTCCACGTCATCTTGGACCCAAACTGTTTGTGGTGCAGATTTTGGATGGCTGGAATTGGTGCCATATGCTGCACAGTCCAGCCAGAGCAGCCACCACACTCTACACGGTGGTTGCTCTCACCATACTGTGTTACACGTGGTGCCTGACCCTGCAGGTCCTGGACCACACTGCATGCAGTGACTTCTCCAGCCAGTTTGGGACCCTTGTTGGAAACTAGCTGGAGTGGGTTCTGTGTACGGTGCATTTCCCAGAGCAGGTGCTACCCATGGTGCAGTCTTGCTAGGCTGGCCAACACGCACAGCACAGCACAGCTGGCCAACACACAGCACAGCTGTGATTGGCCGAACTGCTCTTTATGGCACCTGTTCCAGCCCCCTGGGATCCATGCTGCATTGGCAGGAGCAGACATTGGATCAGGTATTCTGGGGGAAAAGGAAAAAGGATCTATAGGCAGGATCTAACCTACTGACTGGACCTGTATCACAGGCACATGTCATGTCCTGTTTGGGACAGTTGCAGCCAGGGGGATCACTCAGGGCTGGATGGCAGGGCTTCATGCATTGGATGTGGCCTGCAAAGCCCTGGCATCTAACCTACTGGACTCCCTACGCCTTGGGGAAATATGATAGGGGAGCAGTGGCAGTACCACTGCCCTCCCTTGCTTCTAAATTCCACCCCCACTCCCCTGTGGGGCTGTGACAAGGCCATGCCCTTCTCCTTTCCCCCTCTTTGTCTCCAGTGAGGCCAGACCACACTCCTTTGTCCCCCCCACCCCTCCAATGGATCCAGGGCCAGTCCATGTTCCCCACCTTCCACCCCCACCCTGGGGCTGGGATATACCCCCCTCCTCACTGTTTTGTGGGGCCAGGGTTGGGCTTTGTCATTCTACCCCCTGCCTTCTGTGGGGCTGGGACCAAGCCAGATCCCCTTCTCTACTACTCTGTGGAACCAGGAGCTGGGTCATGGCCCCTCCTCCCCCCCCATCATGGAGCTAGGGCCAGGTCTACACTCCCTCCTACCTCTCCCCACACTGCCATGGAGCCAGGGGCTGGACCATGCCCCTGCTTGGGCCTGGGCCATACCCTCTTCTTTATCCCCATCCCCTTCCATGGCCATGGGGCATGCCCTGTTCTTTCCCCATGTTGGGGTAGGGCCATAACCCCTTCTCCTCAATCCCCAGGCCATACTCCTACTTTGGTGCTGGACCATGCCTCCATCCTTTCTCCCTTGCCCTGGGGCTGGGCAACCCTGCCCCTGGTGCTAGGTCATAACCATCCATCAAGCCAGTGCATGTCCTCCCTCCCTCCCTCCCTCCCTCCCTCCCTCCCTCCCTCCCTCCATGGGGCTGAGCTCTGTCCCTTCTTTTCTCATGGGGCTGAGCCATGTCCCCCTTTACACCACCTTCTCCCCACTCCCCACGTGAGTTTGGGCCACGGCCCCCTCTCCTCCCCCCTCTGGGTCTGGGCCATGCCACCTCCTTGCCCCCTTTTCCTGTGATGCTGGGACCAAGCCATGTTCCCTCCTTTTCCACCCTCCCCTTCCCCTCCCCCTCCCTCCCCCCCCTGCCATGGGGCCAGGGCCACCTAGTCCTTTCTGTGGGGTTCTTCTACCACAGTATCACCTAGTTATATCCTGCTATATCTTTTAAATTAATTCTAAGAATACAATCAAGGGAAAAAACCACCATCCTAAACCTTGGAAATGGAGAAACTAAAATATGTGAAGGCAAAAGCTTTTATAGAGGTTAACTTCTATAGAGGTTTTTTTGGTAATAAGCTAGTTTTATTATATAATTTTTGTAAGTTGTATAAGGGTGTTGCAACCTGTTGCATAATGGGAATTTGTTAAAAGTAAAGTCACTAAATGTATTTGGTTACATGGTTTTTTCCTTCTCTTTTTCTGTAGCTTGATCCAAGGATCATTCAGCCCTTCTTGGCAGAATGTCGACAGACTATTGCCAAACTAGATAATCAGAACATGAAGGCTATTAAAGGCCTGGAGGACAGGCTGTACGCGCTAGACCAGATGATAGCTAGCTGCAGCAGACTGGTAAACGAACAAAAAGAACTTGCTCAGGTAACTGACTTTATATATCCATCTCCCTGAAAACAAAAAGAGGCACAAATCTGTGATAGAATGACTAGCCACATATTTATAATCACATTTTCAATATATTTAATATTGTATTTGAATGAGACAATACCACAATATTGGTATTTTAAGTAGAGGGTATGCTTTTCTTACATTTTATGCTTTTGGTTAAATCTCATATTCTAAAAACATTAACTTATAGGGGGAAATTTCTTCCTATTTCTGCTTGAAAGTTATACGAAATAAGTATAATTTTAGTAACTAAACATTACAAGTGTAAAAATGGTGGTGGTGGGTCATGCTTTTAGTATTCTTCTAGGTATTTTCCTTTTAAAACTTTTAAATTTGTTAGGAATGCTACGGTGATGAATGACAGAATCAGTATCAATGCTACAGTGATGATTGACAAAATCAGTAACTGTTGTACTCAAGTTCATATAGTTAAATACCTTTAAAACTTCCTCTGCAGAAAAAAATGAACGGTACTATATCCTAAATATAAAACTGTGTTTAAATAAATGTTCTGAGAACATTCAAAGTTACAGCTTCGCTTCAGCTGGCAAACTGAATAGTGGTCTAAAAAACCATACATCTGAATTTCTGTCAGAGTTATAATAAACTAGTTAATTCACCACTCCATGGAGAAGGCAAATAATAGTAAATAATTCAGTTGAGCCCAGATATCAAAAATAGATCATTCAAGTTGAAGGGAAAGCCAACTGGCAAAGAATTAGAATAATGGTGAACTATCCCATAGGTTTATTAACCAGTTAACTGTATTTTTTTTTCTTGTTTTTCAAATCTCTTTGGCATTGATGATAAGAATTTTGGAATCCAACAAAACGTAGTACTGCAATAATATTTTTGTCATTGTTAAGTTGATTTTGATTTTTCTGCAGAGAGTGTTTGATACAAACTTGTTCAGCCTTCAAGCCAATGCTGTCCTAGTTCAGTGTATAGTATTTGAAGTTTTAAATGACAATTCCAGAAAATTTAGTTTGTAACCAAAGCAAAAGCCTGAAGTTAAACTCCCTAAACTGAAATTTGAAAGGTGCAATAATGCAGGATAATGGACCCTCTTGACACAAGGTGCCACCTACTTTGCCTTCAGCATAACTTCAAACTAACTACACACATGCAAAGTGTTAAATAGTGTGTGTGTGTGCACGCGCGCATGCATGCGCTTGCATGCGCAGAAGCAGGGAATGGGCAGACCTTTTTGCCCTCACTCAGCTTGACTCGCACAGGTGATATATAAGCAGAGTTTTGTGTTGCCTAATAGAAGCCTGGTCCAACAGAGGTCAATTTAATAAGGTTTTACTGTTATATGTTGTATGCAGGTGTCTCCACTTGTAGCTGGCTTGCTTCAGTTTTTAGCCACCATTAAAAAATGAATGTTAAGTACATAGAGAGGACCGTTAACATATTTGAATTTTTGTAGTATTGCTTGTTTTCTTTCCCTCTGTTGTACAGTTGCCTTAACCTCTTTAAATGAGATTAAAGATTCTAGTGATCATTTTTATGGAAAACACTGCTTTCCTTAACCTGGAGGAATTCAACCCCACACATATTTCAGGAAAGTACCTAAACCACAAGGCTGGAGGCATGAACAGTTCTTGAAATAGAGGCTAGAATCCATATTTTTCCCCATCAAGGGGCTGCCTTCCTCCCTGGGTTCTGAGATCACAGTTCATCCTTCCTTCCTGAGGAATCTTGCATTCTTGGCTGCCCAGTATCTCAGCTCCAACAAGGTAGATGTTGAAGGCCATCCGTAGCCTCTAACTGTATTGACTAGAGAACTCTCTTGACATGGGAAATGTGGGCTTGAATACCCTCAAAATGAGAAGTGATTCAATCCAAGTCTCCCATGTCCTGGGTGAGTGTTCCACTCTCTAGGCTTATGTAATAAGGTAGGTAACATCACCACCACCACTACCACCACATCCTTTAATTCTGACTGTCTTGTTAAAAGAAATAAGTACATTGGCCTCCTGTGCCCAAAGGGTACTTGTGTCCTAGGTAGGGATATTGGGCTACTTATCTCAGGATCATATAGATTCCTGACTTAGGGTTACAGGCAAGTGTCTACTTAGCATTTTGGGCGTTGTGAATGCTATTCCCAGGTGCCATATTAGGTGTCAGAGTATTTAAATGTTCAGCAGTTTTCAATCTTTTTGGACTCAAGGCATTCCTCCATAATTTGCAAACTGAATGGCACTCAATTTCAAAAATTAATTTATATATTACAGTGCTTATCTTTTTCACAAGGGCTAGGCAGTAGGAGTGGGGAATTGTCCAGGCAAGGGCAAGGCTAAGGCTGGCTTATCTGTTTATCTTCTCACATGTCAGCTTTCTCCTCACAACTCCTGGTACCCTTCAAAGGATATGGCAGCATCCCTGGGTACCTTGGCACCCTATTTGAGAATCACTGAACTGAGATTTCAGAGTTCAACTCTGAGCTTAAAAGTTAGATATACTGATATTTGGCATTACCACAGTCAGCTCCTTAAGTGGATCTAAGCTTAGCTCCCTTTGACTTTCAGTAGAGGTTAGGTGGCTTTGGCACATACTTTTAGAAAATTCCACCCTTGTTCTGTTCACTTGGTATTATTTTTCATAGTACCCAGTGACAAGATGGTAAAGACGGCAGAACTGAAGTGTCAGAGTTTTTCATCTTATCTTTTTATTTTTCATGAAGAAATCAGAAAGCACAGTGTTAAATCCAACTGCCAAAAAAAAAAAGAAAGAGAGTAAATGTTCTTTGTGATAGTATATTGAGTTTCCATAGCCCAGGAAAGACTAAAGCCATGCCTAGCCTTAACAAGCCTAATTACCTTTTGAGCTTAAAAACAGAGTTCACCAAGCAAAGCTATCTCCTTGACCAGAGTAGATGGCAAAGATGCAAAGGCTTTTCATGTTGCTGTACAGTCTGTATGAGGGGTTCTTTTCTCCATTTCTGTATGCTGAGCCCTTAACAGGAGCCTGCTTCTCGGGTGAGTCTGATAATTAAATAGGGCTGGCTAGTCCCAGGCCAGAAGCCTTTAAATTGGTAGAACTGTGGCGCACATTTTTAGAATGCTTTCTAAAAATGAAAGGAGAAAATAATAAGCTTTGCATGCCTAGTTGTGGTCAGTAGGTGGCATTACATAGCAAGTGTACTCTTATAGAAACACCAAATGAGTTTTTTTGCAAAGGATCACCTACAATTAATCTGTTCTGCTTTTGCCACTGTTTTATTTATACTGTTTTTATCAGAATGGCAGGTTTTCTTTTACTATTTGATTTTTTTGGGTTTTTTTTTTTTGCAATATGCTTTACTGTCATGTTTGTTCACCTACAGACCCTTTCTTAAATTAATCTCTGCTGTGATAGTCACAAAATCCTGCCTGTTGACCAGGATTAGACATGTAGCAGCCAGTGACTACAACTTTATTGTAAACATCTTGTTTCATTGTTAAATGGAGAAGACTTTTTTTTTCCCACCAGCCTATCACTATTTTTATGACCACACATTATAAGATACTTGAGGCAGGATCTCCTATGCCATTTTGTGACTTGCATAAAACATCCTGAACCTAATTTGCATTAACTCTTTTACTTAATCTTAGTCACATGCGACACCTCTAGTTGCTTTAACAAAGTCAAACACTAAAATCTTGGGGGGGGGGGGACCTCTACTTTAAAATAAGTACCAGTTTTTGTCCTCACTCTTCCCTGTCCCCCAGGCCAGGCCTTGGTTTTTCTGAATACAGGTGGATGGTAGTCACTGAGTGGCTATCCATTTAGTATTTAATTTAGCCTTGCATGTTATGTCCTCTTATCCTCTCCTACCCCCTCACACTTTGCACTCCAGTGAAAAGCACTGTGTGCGGGCCGGGAGCGATCCGGGCCCTTTTTCACGCCGCGCGGGCTGTGGCCAGCAGCCCGGGCACGCTGGGTCGAAGAAAACAGGCGGCACGCTAGAATTAGTCACAGACTCGTAATGGTTGATTCAAGATTGTTTACTTACACCGAAGATGGTCGTGGTGTAGGCTGGACAGTTTCCCAGGCACAGCTTCGCTTAAATCCTCGTTTGAGAACTCAGACAATATTCGGCACTCCCATGGAGTTGTCGAGGCCCCGTGGATCCTTTTGCGCGCAGGGAGAGGGATACGTCGAGGATTGCAAACGGCGACGGGGAGAGGCTAGAGGCTGATCAGACCTTTGTTGCCTGCTTGAAATGCGCTGGGTCTGATAGGCTCCGCAGCACTTGGAGATCTTCACACAGTGTGAAGTCTCCTCCTCCTGGTGTTCATGGAGTCCTCCAACTTGGGCGGAAACCACTCAAACCTTTTATACGGCTAGCAAGCCAATCACTAGCCGCCACGTGTGAATAATTTCATGCAAGCCAATAATGGGGCTTGAATTATAATACAAATGGCGGGAACTCTTTGCAAAATGCATCTCTATGCTGCGAAGAAGAAATGCACACTGCAAAGAAAGCTACAAATTGGCGGGAAAATAATTCAGTGGTGCCAAAGCACACACAAAACAAAAATCACACCCTTGGGTTGTGACACTGAATGCAAAATTTCTACATGGCTGTTCTGTAATTTCATGTCCCCTAAGTATTGGTACTTTAAACAAATTTATCTTTATGTCATCCCACAATAAAAGGTGGATTTATTATTTCCATTTTCCATTTGAGAATGAACCACGGACTGAAACCAAAAAGGGGTCTGGTGTTGTTTAATTTTGTCTGTATAACTTGCAATAACAGAACCTCATTTTTCAGAGTACTTTAGATTTGAATAGCTTTTCATATGTCCTATACATGTCTGAATGTAAAGTTAATGGGAGCTGTGAGTGTACATCATTTCTACAAAACTAATATTACATTGTGGAACTGTAAAATAAGGAACACAAAATGAGTGATTACTGGTGAAAATAAGTGACTTGGCCAATGTGATGTAGACCTCTGTGACAGAAGCAGGGATAAAATCTTAGGGTATCTACACATGTTTTCCCTGGGGTGGGGAGGGGGGTGCTTTAATTAGAGCGGCTCTCAGAGCCTCTAATTATACCACCCACAGTGTCATGGGTATTTAGCGTCCCACACTTCAAAATGGCAGCAGGGACACTTTAACTACAACTCATTCAACAAGCTTTAATTAAAGTGCCCTTGCCGCCGTTTTGAAATGCAGGGATGCTGAATACATGTGATGCGGAGGGTGCTGGAGCATGGTAATTAGCATGCTTCAGCAACTTGATTAATTGAGTCTGCTCCGATGCATGCTAATAGCACGCATTGGAGCAAAGGTCTGTCACGTGTATAGCTGCCCCAAGATTGTAGGTTAGCATTAACTGCCTAAAACATCAGATCATCCTTCTTCCCTTTCCTATAGTACTCTGCCTATTTAATCTCAACTTTTTACCAATTTTGGAACAAATGCGTCCAAAATGAAAGTGTCATATTCTGTACAACTTTGATTCATTCCCTGTGCATAATCTTTTGTGAATGAAAGTGTGTCTCAGTAGAAAATACATATGGTGATGTAATTGAAAATGTATTATAAAATATGACAAGGAGGCTACATGACCTTGTTTAGTCATTGTGCTTTTAATATTATTTCATGTATAACTTTCTAGATGGTTGAAGAAGAAAATTAAAGTCAATTTTCTTATGTAGAGTGGAGTTTTTGGTTGTAGTCGTGTTGGTCTAAGCACATAAGCAGGCAAGCTTCTTTGGGTACATGTGATATCTTTTATTAGACCAACTGAGTAGTTGGGGGGGGGGGGAGTTCTCTCTCAGCTTTTTCTAAGATCTTTTTTTCCCCAACTACTCAGATGGTCTAATAAAAGATATCACATCTACCCCTTATGTAGAGCAACACTGAATAGTGGGTTTTATATGGTTTCACACTTAAATCTGCTAGAAAGAACTTGTCTGGTGATAGTAGTAGGTTCTTAAATGACATAGATAGGTCTGTAGTGGATATATAAGTAGCTGAATTTGCTAGGCAGTCTGTGATAAAACGTTATGCGACACTGTATATGTGTCACTTCTCAAAGTAGAAGTAGCATTAGCTTCATTTGTGGACTAAACTTAGCAGTAGCACTGCACCAATGCAGCTATGTGACTTCTTCCAGTTCTGGAGACAGCACAACACTGTCTATTTTGTGCTGTTATCTTGTACTTTAGTGGCAGGAACATGCAGGAATGCACAACAAAAACCTGACAGATTATTTTACTCTATCCTAATCATATTCTTATAGCGAACGTTCTACATTTTTGTTGGGAAGAAATTGTACATTAAGCACTTATTTGTATAATCATACTTTTCTCATACAGCAAGATAAAGTGGATGCAGTTTGCACTCAGAATTTCTGAAAATATATTTTTTGTCATGATAAGTTAAAAAAAATTATGCCTTGATATGACATGTAAAATACATTCCACAAAAAGTTGAAAAGTACTAACTACTGATCGTTAGTCTTTATAACCAGCTACACGGGAGTGATGAGTTTTACTGGAGATAATTTTTACTGCAGATTAGTTGACAGCATAAAACAGTTTCAGAGGGGATGACTTCTATTCCAGATTCTGATGGGGCTGTGTTCTGGTAGTAATACTATATGTTGCCCTTTTTTCTATGGAATGTTAAATTTTGCCCAGGTAACCCCCTTTTCTCCTCCTCCCCCCCCCCAAAAAAAGGGGGGAGGACACATTAATTAATATAAGCTTACTCTAAAGAATAGCAGTTCTCCATCCCTTAATGGTAATTAATAGGCTTTTAATAAGATGGGAAGTGAAGTGCTTGTGGCGATAGCACTTTTCGGTAATCTTGTTTAATTTACATAAGTTTGTTAAAGCTCTCTTGCATCTTTTCAGATGAAAAAAGTCTAGATAAGTTAGTAAACTGGTGTTGAGGTGGAACAGTAAATGTAGCAGCATTTTGTTTTGTTACACATCTGTTTAATAAGTGGGTTTGTTGTTTTACAGGGATTTTTGGCTAACCAGAAGAGAGCTGAGAACTTAAAAGATCCTTCTGTGCTACCTGACTTATGTTTGAGTCATGCAAATCAGCTGATGATTATGTTAACTAATCACAGGAAACTCTTAGATATTAAGCAAAAATGTACCACTGCCAAACAAGAACTTGCAAATAATCTACAAGTCAGACTGAAGTAAGTGATATTTTAATTGTATTTCACTGGATTTGACTATCTAAAGTACCCTATTAAGAAAGACTTACCTATGTAGTTGAAGGTCTTTACTTGAATATCTATAGACTTTGTTTTACTAGAGGAAAAAACAGAGCTTGAAATAGTATGTCATGGTTTCTTTGCAAGTGAGCCAGATAAATGTTTTAATGCATCTTTGTAAGCTGGCTAAAACATTTTTCTTTGTAGCTTCTGTACTATACAAACTTCAAAAAAAAAAGTTTCAAGGACTCAGCAGTAAATTATCAGTCTCTCCTTCAAACTGAGTGACAATTTTATTTAGGTTTTCTGGTCTCCCTCCTTTCCCCCCTCTGGAGTTCTGCTTTCAAGAAAAAAATCTGATAGTTTGATTAGACAAAAGCAATTTAACTGTTTTAGCAATTTTATTTATACTACGTTATCCAGAGGTGGCTTAAAAATTAAGATGTTCTCTGTGCTAAATGTGATGTGTATATGTTGTGGACTGCCTGGAGCGGACTGGTTGTTAGCAGAATCACTCAAACCATGCTTAATGTAATATATGGTTTGTAGCTGTCCTTCATACTTTAGGTAATTGGTACCATAAATAGTACAGATACTATTTTGGGAAGATATGTCCTGCAGGAGATTTACTTTTAATTATTTCATGGTAGTGCCTAGTGACCAACCAAGAATACCCCCCGCCCCCAGTGTTAGATCCTGTATAACCCTACAGAATAACAGATGGTTTCTGTCTGCAAGAACTTACTAGACAACCTGTATTTGAGGCAGAAGGGGGAGGAATCTAACAAATGATTAGACGGAACAGCATGATGGCACCAGAGTTTGTGTTTGTTCACTTTTTTTCTTCTTTTTTCCTCTTTTTGTAGAACAATTAAAAGAATAGGAAAATATGGGGTGGTAAGAAACAGAGCAGAGGGAAGAGAGGTTTAGGTAGTAGGTATGTTAAGGTGGTAGGTATGGAACAAAGATGAACTTGGATTGATTGATTTTTAATATGTTGCCCTAGCCAAAGAAGGCTCAGGACAGCTTATAGTAATGCCCATAGTAGAAAAACTTGAGGACCAAAGGGAAAGGTTAGAGCCAGGGTTTGCAACCCATGGCACAAGTGCCAGAGCATGGCATGCACAGGCTTTCTGCTTGACACACGTGCCTTGGGGTGGGTGGTGAAGTGGCGAGGGCTGCAGTGTTACAATAAGGATCAGGCCCCTTGCAGCTTCCCGCTGTCTGCCCCTGGCATACCAACATCTTACAAATTGAGGTTGCAGGTGTGTTTTGTCACTGCCCAAAAATGTAGCCGATACCTAGGTTAGAACAAACACCCAATTCAGCGCAGGGCAAAAAGATTTCTAGCTGTAGAGTTTTCTGCATTTCCAGAGGATGGTATGTCTGTTCCTTGTGGCAAGAATCTCCTGGCTGACTTCTCTTGGCAGTCCCCCCTGGCCCCCCAGGTCACTTGCAAGTGGGAAAGGAAGGAAGCATCTGTATTGTGGTGCTCTCAGAGCATGCAGAATTTCCCGTGCATAGTTCTTAAGTGCAGTTTCCAAATTGTTTGTTGTCCTACTTAGAGTGCATTTCATTAATCAGACCTGGAGGGGGACAGAGACATGGCTAATGGTAATTTTTACATCCAAGTGAATGGTATAACTGTGTTGGATGCTTTTGTGGTACTCTTGTGCCAAGCCCAGTAGTTATAACAGTGGGATCCATAAAGAGATGTAGATAGTTGATTTAACTATTATAAAATTTCATCATAACAGTATTTCAATTTCTGTATCTCTGTTAATATTCTGGTAATTTTGCTATAAAGGAACATTTTACTTTGTAGGTGGTGTTGCTTTGTAATGCTTCACGCTGACCAAGATGGGGAGAAACTGCAAGCCTTGCTTCGCCTTGTGACAGAATTACTAGAAAGGGTCAAGGTGGTTGAGGCTCTCAGTACTGTTCCTCAAATGTACTGTCTAGCTGTGGTTGAGGTTGTGAGGAGAAAAATGTTCATAAAACACTACAGGGAGGTAAGCACATTAAATGATTTTGAAACTCCACTTTGTGTCAGCTTCTAAACTGATTAACTGATTATATGTATTTTCCTTATTATAGTGGGCTGGTGCTTTAATAAAAGATGGGAAACATCTGTATGAAGCTGAAAAGGCAAAAAGGGAGTCTTTTGGCAAATTGTTTAGTAAGTGTTTTTCCTCTTCTGTAAATTCAGTTGTAAATACCAGTTGTGTATGTCTGTACTCTTCAAACAATGACAGCTGTATAATTCAGTACTCTTATTAATATAAATTGAATTAGTTACATAAGAAATATCCAGAATGACTTGCATAGATGTGCCATAAATGGTGTTTCTGTGAATAAGATCAAAATGTGTCTACAAATATTGTGTTTAAAGTTTTTTTTGTACAAAATATTTTTGGAAATTCAGATAATTGTTAATGTATTTGTAGGAAAACCAAACAAAAACATATGCCTGAAGCGCAAAAAATGTATATAATGCATTTACCATTTGAAAATTACTTTATGCAAGTTTTAATCTTATTTCAAAGTAACTCTTTTCAAGTTATACTTGAAAAATTTGTGGAGTGCAAGAACTAGTGTAGTGCATTGTCTAGATGAACAAAATTTTTAAAATAATGATTTGTTGAGCATTTGGGTGTAAACACTTGAAATAGAAGAAAGAGAAAAGGAAAACCTGAAACCACTAACATTGCGATTTGGATAATTTTGTGGAGAAAGTTTGTAGTTTATTTTGGCTGCTTGTAGCTGGGTGTGGTGGGGAGAGGAGGAGGAAGCTCCCCTTTAAAATCCACACCCTCCCGTACCAAGCTCAGCACATGCCTGGAAGAGGCAGCACGTTAGTTGTACCTGGCTTCCCCAACATCTGTATTGATTGGGTGCTTTAGTGGGACTTCTTGAAACTTTTTATCTAATTGCTGGCTGAATCAGCTATTACATCAAAGGCTTTACAGCACTTTTAACTGCCTGATCTATACAGATACCGTGGAACTGCTTCTGGTAGAGTGCGAGTTATGTGGGCTTTTTTGTTTTTCCCCATATCTGTTGGCACTCTGTTTTTTACTTTGAATTTTTAAAGTTAGGGCAGAAGAGGAGAGGCAGGGGACACTGGAAAAGAGCTTACTAGTAAAAAGGTTTTGATGGTGGCCAAAAGATGCAGAGGAGAAAAGGTATTTGGTATAAGGGTCATCATGCTGGGGGGAAAAAAGACAGAAGGCTTTAAGTATGGTAAAGGAATTCTGTCTGCTTGGGTTTTTTCTGTTTGAAAGTCTGTAATTGTCATTATTATTACCTTTTTCAGGAATGTAAACATACTGTAGTCTTGCTTCCAAATTTAGTACAGCATTTAGACCAACATAGATCAGTGTATTCCATTTTTGCATTGTTTAAATGTTGTGTACATACCTGCTAAATAACCCAAGTTTTCCTTTGCGCAGGGAAATCTTTTTTAAGGAATCGTTTGTTTAGGGGACTTGATTCCTGGCCTCCATCCTTTTGTGTATGTATTCAGTAACTTCTTTGAATTCACATAAGTGTTGGGTTTTAAGTATGTTTTTGTAAGCGTGGCTTCTGTAAGAAAAATCTATAGTATGACATTTAAATACTAGTTGTAAGCACATGCATTTCTTTTTGCTACAGAACAGATATTCTTTCTTTCTTTGAAAAAAAAAGTTAATCTAAGGATGAAATTAGTAATAAGGATACCTTTACATATATCTGTTGCAATTTGGTTCTGAGGGAGTGATAATTTGATGCTCTCTTAAGCATCTCTGGTTCGAACTTTTTGGGATATTTTGATTAGGTTGCTTATTACTTTGAAGCTATAAGGGTTCATTATAATTATTTAATCTGAACTTCACAACACAGCATAATTATTTGATTCTTAATTACTTACGCATAGGGTGACCATACATCCTGGTTTAGTTGGGACAGTCCCGGATTCCACAAGTCAGTCCCGGCCGGTGGCTCAAAAGTCCCAGGCCGGGTCCACTGGTGTGCCAGGGAGGCAGCAGGGCAGGCACCGCTGCTACTGAGCTGGAGCAGGTGCCACCTCACCCACATGGGGCACTTTGTTGCTCCCACACAGCAGCAGCAGTGCTTGTTTGGCTGGCCACCTGCCTGGTGCAATGTGCTGCTCTGCCTCTCTGCTAGACTCCAGCCTGGGTCTTTTGACCAACCAGCAAGAACCAGCCTACAGAGTCTGGGAGTGTCCAGGCCAAACCAGGACCTATGGTCACCCTACTTACGCAGACCATTAGCTGTAATTTGTTTCTGACCATGGGTATGCTGATAAAGAAACTCCATGTATAAACCTTGAGCAAATTGCATAGTGACAAGTTATGCATAAAAAAGCAGGCTGTGTATTTGAAAGCAGAAAGTGAGCAGGTTGTGCTTTGAAAAGGCAGTTAAAAGTGAGAATTTTGCCCCTTATTTATTCAGAGGCAACTTCTTCCATTGGTGCAGCATGGCTATATTAATTCTTTGGGCCATATTGTATGTTCTCATCCTTCTTATTTTTTGATTTAAGATGCCATAACTTATCAGCATGAGGAAAAAATCACTTATCCATGGTTTCAGCTTGGTTGACTAGTTAGTAATGATGTATCTTTTTTTGTTTTTGCTTATTTAATGCTGTTGATGTGATTCTATGACTCATTTTGTCTTGTTAGATAGATACTTTTTTCATTTCCTCTGCTCTGGCATTTCTAAAAGCATATGTAACCAGAACCTGCTGGACTACCAGTGGGCCACTAAAGGTTGGGGTTGGGGGTGGCCTGCTGCAGAATTTGGGGCCCTTCAAACATGCTGGCTACAGTCATCAGTGGTGAGTTTGGCTTGCCACTGCTGCTCCCAGATCCACTATAGCCAGCAGACCCATGGTAGTTGCTATCATGTCCTGGGCTGGATCCAGGCCATGAAGAGCCCCACAGTCCAATCTAGCCTGTGAGTTGGGTACTCCTGGTATAAATCTTCTGTATAGTTTAATATTTATCCATTTGTTTAGCAGCGCACTAATCTTCAAGTCTCTGCCCCATTTTCCTTCTCTTCCCTAATCTTTTAAATGGTATTTGTATCATTTATGCAGACACACAAGCCTCGCAGATTTGATAGTGAGCTTCCAGATATCTCATTAAATGACTTGCAGTTTCTGCAGTCTTTTTGTCCTTCAGAAGTACAACCATTACTCAGGTAAATGATTAGGTGTTAAGTCCTTGTAGCATGGAAATCACCAAGATCTTTCTGTTACGAATAGGAAAATATCAAACAAGAAAAACTGAAAAAAAAAAATGTAGTTGCATATCTTAAGACTGCAAACACTGTTATCTTTGTGTAATTGAATATATAAGTACCCATGGTGGAATGTGCATATGCTTCATGTATTTGAGCCTGGAGACATTTTGGCCAGTAATGCCCATACAGCATGCATGTGGCCCATAGCCTATACTTTGTATGTAAAGGGGCGAACATACCTAATGCACCATAACAGCTGTCCATTTGAGACAGAACTAAGGGTATGACTAGGCATGGTAATTTCTAGCAGGGTAATTTTCTCAGAAATTTCCATTATTAGAAACCTTTCATGGAGAGGGACCCGTACCAGCTGCTAATATAGAACCATGGGGATGGGAAACTCACGAATAAACCCTTTACAGGGCACCAGTTGGACAGTCTTATTTTAAAGCTTGAATTTTATTGTGCATAAATGTGTGTGTAAGTGTCTGGTTTTAAAAATGTATCTCTTGGTGTGGGAGCTAAGGCACACTGACAATCTAGAGCTCACAAGTTTGAGGCCACAGCAGAAGAACTCATGACACAGCCCAGTCAGATTCCAACAAATCTGCAAGTTCTGCTAAATACCTTGTCATGCGGACACGAAAGAGGATCTCTTAAATAAACCTGCAGTATTCTTCTTACCTGTATCTTTCAAAATAAGAATTCAAAATGCATATTCTGTCAATTTGGGAAAATACATTGGATTATAATAGTCTTTTTTTTTTCTTTTCTTCATGACACAAATCCAGTTCCTACTGAAATTAATGGATCTACTACACATTTATACTAACTTGGAACACAGTTTGCCTTAAATCTCTTTCAGAACTTGTGAAAGGGATTAAAAGCTTGCTTTTTCATAATCTTATAAGATTTGATTGAAATTAAAATGAATTTTGATTGAGAGAAGTATTAGCTCAGTGTACTTGCACCATTATCTCAGCAAATCCTTTGTACTCTTCTTATTTAAGGCTGAAGAATTCAACTCTTATGATTTTGAAAGATAATGGTGCTTGTTGTAAAACTTTGGAACAGATGTTTATGGATGGGTTGATTATATTATCAGTTTTTGGTCTGTTAACTTCTATAGTGTAAAATAAATAACTTTATTTTATAATTCATTTCTCAGCTGTTTTAAAAATTAATCTACTTCAGTTATAATATGAATCGCTTCTTAGAATGATGTTACCAATGGAACCTAGAGTTGCAGTCATGGAAGGATAGGAGGCTGAGAAGTGATCTATAGTGTGCACTGAACCTAATGTGTCTTAAAAACAGAACTTAAGATCTAAATTTATTTTTTAATATTCTAAAGTACTCCAGAGTCACTGAAATAAGAATTACTAATGTAGAGTGTTAGTTACAAAGTTGTTTTCATGTTATAGCAAAACAGGTGAAATTGAGAAAATGACAATACTACTTGTTCAATCAGGATTAGATTTTTCACTGTGTACACTTTCAGTTGAATATTTGATACTGACATATTGAATTTAATTTTAGAACTCATTCTATCTTTGAAGGGTTCCTATACTTTGTGACTTTGAACCTCTTCACCAGCATGTACGTGCGCTACATAACCTGGTGAAAGCAGCCCAGAGTTTGGATGAAATGTCGCAGACCATTACAGATCTACTGAGTGAGCAAAAGGTATTTTTTTTTTGCTTTTCTTTGGCAAGACCTTAAATGAAGGATATGTTTAGGTCATTTTTAATAGGCTGTTGAACAAATAATTGCTTTATCTCCAACATCCAATTATTCATATATTGGTTACACATGTACTCTGCACAGGCCAAAGTAGCTTTAAAAAGAAAATCTGATTATGTAAATGTTGTTGGAATCTAAGTTCCTTAGTGAGATCAAAAATGTAATACTTTAGGGAGAGAAAACAAACTTTAGTACTTCCATAAAGTTAAATTCATGTTTCTGGTTTTTTTGCCAAGTCATCAAACTAGTTATGTGCAAAAGCTAATACTTTGTATTTGTCTTGTTGTTTTTCTATTTAGATCACTTTAATTTTAATTTAATTTGTAGCTAATTAGGGTTTTGTTTTAAAATATTTTTTTTTTCTATGGATGATGACTAATTTATACTACTATCCTTTTGGCCCAAGCAATTAGCCTCTGTTTAGTTTTGTCCTGTCACTTCTGTTAAGGGAATGAACTGATGATATGAGTTGGGTATTTCTTTAATCAATTCCTGTTTATTTACAAAGAATGTATACACAGCCCTGTTTCCTTGAATACAGTAGAAACAGGAGGCACTGTTTGCATATTGGAGTGCTGGACTTGCTATTTTGGAAACTGTATCTGTCCCCTTCAGAGAGATTCTTGCAATTGCTTCTCATGCTGTTTTCCTATGTAGGCAGCATACCAAGCAGGCCTTTAACTTCTGTGGTTGAGCTAATCCCAGAGAACCCCTGCCGACTACCATAGTCCTGCTCAAACTTTGCAATGCAGTCAGTTTTGCTGGACAGCAGCCTTTACATCTCCTCCAGCTGCCTTGTTGTAAGGGCTTAATTGTTAAGTGGTGATCTTGATCAGATACGGAAGGCGAAGCGTTAGTATGCCTGATGACATCACCTATATCTGGGACTGAACTAAGACATGCTTCATGACAAAAAATGACATCTCCCAGCACAGCAGTACCCATTTCTTCAACAAGCATCTAACAAATATCTAACATTTCTAACAAATATCTGCTATCTTGGAATATCTATATAGAAGTCTCCTGAGACTACTGTATCCTACACCCAATTTCATGTCGTTGTGTCAGTAAAGTATAGGATCCTTCCCAAGGTTCATGTAGGTAAGGTCTCATATCTCTCTTTCTCCTAAGATTCTAGAGCTATGTCCATTCTTTTTCCACATATAGTTTGACATTATCTTTTCATTTTATCAGAGGCTGTCTTCAAATATTTTCCTGCTCAAAGGTGCAAATTTTTCAGTTTTGGATTGTCAAATTCCTATTTAGTCCTAATTATCTGGATCATATAATTCTTCAGACACTCCATGTAAGAAGCTTGCATGGTTCAGTAGGTCATACGTGAATATAGAAGGTTGTGTTGGGGGTACATTTGGTCCACTCATTGACTCTGGTTCTATAAACCATCAAAAGGTATAGTATAGACTGGTTCCTAGTTTCATACAAATCCAAAAATAATTAGGAAAGAAATTGAAAACAAGACGTACATCATTGTGCTGGTATTTTGTGGTATGCCTGCATTTTAATAGTTTATTTCTTGATTTATTTGCAACTCATCTAGGAACCCAAATCTTGTAAAGAATTATTTCAGTAGCATGTCCCTGCCTTTTTATACTATAAATTTCAAGCTGTTTTGTAGTTTGTGGTGACAGTATGGTCCTGAGCTGGGGCAGAACTGTGATCTGGGTAGGGATGTAAAGGCAGTGGATCGTGGCTCTGCCCCAGGTCTAGACCCTGCTGTCACCACTGCAAGAACCTAGCTCTGGCCCTGGTGCAGCTGTGCACCCTGCCAGCACTACTGGGGCTGGTTTCCATGGAAACCCTGGCCCCATGCTGTCACGGCCCTGCTGCTGCTGGGGTTTCCATGGAAACTGGCTGCAGCGACATGGGCAGGGGCTGTTGGGACATGGAATCTGGCCTCTGGCTGGACCTGCCATTTTGCTCACCCTGATCTAGTCCAATTCTTCCCCCTCCCTGAGACAGGGTCATCCCTATCGAAACCATCGTACAACCATAATCTAAACTCTACGTAAGATTACACTCCACCCTGACACAACATAGACCTAACACCCTAACCTGCCACAGGTAAAGCAGGGGAACCATGGCAGCTAAGGTCCTGCTTCTATGAAATGTTGTCAATCTACTCAAGAGATTCTGGGTAGTGGGCCACGCCCCTCACTACAGCGGAAGGCAAAAACCCCAACAGTCCATACCAGTCTTACCAAGAGGTAAATTCCTGACTCCAGATGTGGAGATCAGTCTGATCCTTCACAGTCAGGCAAGACCCTCTAGCCACAAACTTTATGGCTTTGCTTCTAGCAGGAGAATTGACATACCACAGTCAAAGTCCCTAGCCTTGGCTGTAATGAACACCCAGTGCCTCTGGGGAGGCTTAAAAACACCCTGACATGTATAGCAGAAAAAAGTGTGGGGGGAGGGAAGGGAGCAAAGCCCAGAAGCATGGGAAATACCCATCATAGAAAATAAGCATAGCTACACCTAGATCAGGGGTTGGCAACCCCTGACACATATGCCAGAGCATGGCCTGTGAAGACACTTTGCTCAGCATGCCCCAGCCAGCCCTGGCTCTGGGCAGGCCCCTCCCGCCAGCCACGGAGCCCAGGATGGTTACAGCAGGCAGTAAGGAGGCTGTAAGACCTTCTGTGAGCAGCCTGGGTTCTGTGGCAGGTGACAAGGGCCTGCTCAGATCCTGAGCTGTTCATAGCAGGCAGCTGTGAGGCTGCATGTGTGCTTCAGGGCAGACAGCAGGGAAGGAGCCAGGGACAGCAGAGCCCCAGCCTCTTTCCCATCATGCACTCTAAAGTAGAAGAATGTGCAGGCTGTCAGTGTTTAGGAAGCAGCTCCTATTTCACCCTCCCCAGAGCTGCTGTCTGCTCCCTTTCCTCATGGGAGCAAATTGACTAGAACACTCACTCGCTGTCCACCCTCCTCTCCATCCCTTCCCCTTTCGGACGGTGGGTGGGGAGGAGAGGAGCAGAGCACTTTGGAAAGCTGGGGAGTGAGACCCTTTGTTGCAGTACCCTGCACTGTGCAGCTGTTATATGTAGTATTTCAGAGATGTTGCTCTTACTTCCAGCAATATTTCTGTATTGCTGGCATTTTTAAGCTGTGTAGGGGTGTGAATATCTGTCCGCTTCAAAGGCATTTACAGCACTACAAATGTAGCTTCTGTCTGTGGCCTAAATATGCTCATTCTCTTCAGCTTAAGAGATTTTTATTATTTCATAGGCCCTCTCAAACAATAGGAATGAATATTAGTTATTATCTTATGAACTTATAATTGATTGTAGTATGCATTCTTTTACTTAATATTGCATCAGTGATTTTTATTTTCTCTCTCTCTCTCTCTCTCTCTCTCTTATTCCGTGACTTTCTTTTTGATAGGGGTTTCTTTCCCTTTCATCCCATGCCAAATGATTTATAAGCTTATTAAAAAAGTTTGCTATACCTTCTCATTCTCAGTAGAAACAAAGAATGACCTGACGGGCATTAGGGTGAGAAGTTTTTAGCGAATCAAGGCAACTCCTAGGAAGCAATTTTTATGATTAAATGGGAGGCTTCAACCTGAATAGATAACTAATAAGCACATCAGTGTGGTATTAAAAGTGGCTGTTATAAGAGACTCGGTCTTTATGAGATTTATACACACACAGCCAGCTCTTCAGTTTTTGAAAGTAGAGTGGTTGTGGCATTTTTTAGTTTTTGTTATAATAGGGGTATTATCTGTTGTCATGGTTAGATTCAAAACTATATTTAACCCCAATCTTTCAAACAATTCTTGTTCTCTTTCAATAAAATCTTAATCAAAATAACATTATTAACATTAATTATGTTACTAACTAAGAAGCGCATGTACTTTTCCTGTTCTCTTATTTTCTCGCTTCCTTCTTACCTGCAGACTGTTCCAATATATCTACATTTTTTACAATCATATCAGAAAAGGGGCCACATCTGTATTTTATGCCTATCAGTGCATACAACTGTTATTGTAATAATCATTCCCCTTCAAATATAGCTGACCTTCAAGTAATTCCTTTATATTTTAACAAGATAGTGTAAAGATTTCTTCATGCTTTAAATTTTGGACTTCTGAAATCCATGTGACCTTTTAAATTTAATCATCTTTGAAATAATTTTAGTATGTTTTATTATGCCTACTGACATCAGAGATACAAGCTTATATTATCAACAAAATGTTTCTGGTTTGGTCACTGATTTAAGTGTCACTGATGTATATTTTTAAAGCATTTGTTGTGAATCCATATGCTGGTCAGTATAGGTGCACTGATAAAGGTTTTCTTGGCTGATACCAAGAACTGATGATTAACCAACCATATCGACTGGTGTTGATCTGATGAATGATATTTAGTAATCATGCAACGCATTTTAAACTACTGACATAAATAAACCTTTTTGGGCGCACTTCACCAGCCTCTTGCATCTTGTGCGTCAGTGTGCCCACACTTAAAAATGGCAGTGGGGGTGCTTGAACTAAAGCTTGTCAAATGAGCTTTAGTTGAAGTACCCCAGCTGCCATTTTTAAGCATGGGGATGCTGATGCATAAGATTTTGCAGTGCTTTAATTAGAGTGGCTATTGGAGCCCCCCTAAGGCATTCCCCTCCTCCCCCCCCCCCCCCCCCCCTCCCCCGGAGCACATGTAAAAGTGCCCAGGGCCCATGCCAGTTGCAGCAGGTGGGACTGGCTTAGTGCCTGCAAATTGCTTTGCAGAGCACTTCAGCCCCTGCTCTTCTGCCTGATGCCCTTAAACCCCAGCCCAAGAGCAGTTGCCTGAGCCTGCCCAGCAGAGCTGAAGGGGAAGATTTGAGCCTTCCTGACTGCCTAGGTCTGGGTGGTCTCTGGGCCAGGCTCCTTGCTCTCCTCGCTGTGCTCATGGCAGGGCCACAGGACCATACCAGACCTGGAGAAACCAGACCATCTCTCTCCCACAGTCAGGCCCCAGGTCCCAGGAGCTGAACTCCAGCTGGGGAAAGGGCTCCTTACCCTCCTGGTGCTGCTGCTGCCAGGGGCAGGGCAAGCCCTGCCATACCCCATGGGGGAGGCTGAATGGACCCAGCCCTGGCCTTGGAAAGGGCAGGAGCCAGCTGAGCTGAAGCCAGCACATTGTGGGGGAGTAGCTGCCACAGCCCCAGCCAGGCTCTGTCCCTGGGGCATGGACCCCTGAGCACTGCAGGCTGTCACTGAGCCGGGTTGGGCAGCTCTACCCCCTTTTCCCCCCTCACCCCCACCCAGAAAAGTCTCCACACTCACCACCTTTTTTCAACACCTGCCCCAGCCTTCAGTCTGTGCCACACCAGCATTTGAGACACTGCACCAGCTGCTCTGCTCCGCTCCAGTCCAGCCTGCTGGTACGGGGACGATGGTGGGGATGGAGAATGGCTTG
Source organism: Alligator mississippiensis (assembly GCF_030867095.1). Classification (NCBI taxonomy): domain Eukaryota; kingdom Metazoa; phylum Chordata; order Crocodylia; family Alligatoridae; genus Alligator; species Alligator mississippiensis. Next base: position 74,265,027 of record NC_081826.1, read on the forward strand.
AGCCCTCCATGCCCCAGGTCACACCAGCTCGTAGAGGGAAACTAGGCATCTGGGGGCTCTGGCCCTGCAGGTGAGAGGGAACCCAGGCATTTGGGACCCTGGCCAGAAGCCATAATCAACAATAAACATTATAGACTATAACGGCCAAAAAAAGCTGATAGCCGATAATTTCATTTCCCTTTTATCAGTGCCAATCAGATATCCAACAGATATATCGACACACCCCTACTTGTCAGTGCATCAGGGAAGTGTATGTAATTTTAAATACAGTTTTTTTTTCAGAAAAATAGCTTGCTCAAAGAAATTGTTTAATACCAAATGAATATGGGGCACTGTTTTTTAGAAAAACAAGCATCTTTTCTTGCAGGTCCTTTTCTTTCTTTTCTTCAGTCTACGATGTACTTAAATCACTTTATTTGGATAAAAAGGCTGTAATGAATAGTAAGGTACCTAGCTCCTTTCATGAGTAAACTGAAATATTTTAAAAGGTGGCTAGTATCATTGTCCCAGTTTTAAAGATGAGAACACTGAGGCACAGAAGGTGGAAAGATTTCCCCAAGGTGACCCAGCAGACCAATGAAAGAGCTTGGAATTAGAACCTTTATAAATCTCAGTCCAGTACACTCCACTAGACTTTAAAGTAAAGTCCCCAGTAAAAACATTGAAAATGCCTTATCAGGACAGGAAAGGACTGTATCCAGGTAGAGGACAGTTGTAGATGTGTCAGAGAAGCATGACATCTTTGACATATTTAATTGTCTGTTACTCTGACACTGGGGATTTTGTGTTTCCTGAAGCTTTGGAAACCTTGCAGTTTTACTGTGGAATTTTAAGATGCCATTTTTAAAGATTCTTATAAATGTGTAGGATGAGGCTTTTATAATTCCAGTGTGTACTTGATAATTAATAGTGCTTTTATAACGTACTATAAAGAATGGCATTGGGAGCACCCCAAAAGTATTCTAACAGTGTGGCAATTATAGTTGATAATATAACTTTTCAAAAGTGAATGGCAGGAAGAAGGGAAGGTGATGGTGAAAGCAATTTTTTAATTGCTCTTCCATGATTTCTCCTTTCCCTCTTCCCCACCCCTCCTGAAAAATATTTCTGGTGACATTTTTTAAGGCCGTAATCTTGTCCCACATATATACAGGCACCCTTACAGCCTATCTGAAACTCCCCAGGTATATTTGTGTTACTTGCACAAAGTTGAAGAGCCAAAATTAAATAGAATTCCCTTGTTTTTATTTTATGGTTTTTTACTCTGCTGTTTTATATTCTGTGCTGAGTTTTGTATTATCAATGTATTATGTTTTGTTTTAATTTTGTTTAAACCTGTAGAATGGATAATCTTATTGTATGCTTTTACCAATAACTATAGATTATGTATTTTATTGTATTTTATATAATTTAATTGTCAATTTCAGCAAAATCTGTAAAGAAGTGGTTGTGGCCGCAGCAGCTGGCTGCTGGTGGTGCTGCTGCTGCTGGCCTAAAGTTACATTGGTAGCATTGGAATGATGTTGTAAGCCCTGATGGTCCAGGACATAGCAGGAGGCAAGGATTTTTGTAATATCTTTTATTGAGCCAACTGCGTGGTTGGGATAGGCGTAGACAAGATTTTAAATGAGGTGCATTCTTCATGCACCTAAAGATGCATTGTAGGTTTTATTTGGTATTTGGAAGTTCTGCTTTTTCTGCATGAACATCCTCCCTCCCTCCCTCCCTCCCTGTCTCTCTGTCTCTCTCTCTCCCTCTCCCTCTCTCTCATATGTTAGGAAATAAAAGGGGTATTCCCTGAGAATTGTTTGAAGTATATGTTAGTAAACTAGTAACATGAAGAGGAACCTCTAGAGTGACAGTAGCAGGGAGACCCCAGATAATACAGTCAAATAGTCAGAAGTGAATGTATTTTGTGTTTAACAGTTTTCAAAGTACAGGAGTCTAGATATCTACCAAACAGAATACTGCTGACCTGGCTCAGTCTCGACCTAGATGCCATCTCTAGGCTTGAAATCCAGACCTTTGTTAGGAGTAAAAGAGAAGCTTGCCAGTTACCATATTTACTGAAATATACAACAAGGTTTCTTCCCCCCCAAACAATATGGGTGGAAGGAATCTCTTGTCTTATACTGGCATACAAGGAAACCTCACTAAATACACTGTCCATCATTAAACTGCTGATAAAAGCAACATGTGTTCAGCAATGGAAGCCACCTGGCAAGTTGATTACTTGCAGCCAGCACCAAGCGTAACTGTAAAACGCAAGGCCGATGTGGAGCAAACATACTGATGGTGACTGTAACCCATCTGAATAAGATACACAGTAATTCCCACTACACTGAGTCCCCCTCAGTGCTGACTTGCTGAGCCACTGCGTCGAAAACATTTAGATTTCTTCACTCCCACAGTTGAGCTACTTCTTTCTTTCCCATTTCCAAAGAGTCCTGTTTTCAACCAGCCTTAAATGTCTGACAAATATCACTGAGGCTCCAAACAGCTTACCTAAAATCCCCCTGTTGCTTTGTCTCTTCTCAGCCTGTTGCGTATGATTAATGTGGCCCTGCCCTCCGTCGCATGGAACTGGGCCAGGTTGCTGTGTTCCTTATCTGCATATAACTTTTGAAAGATCTCAGGACTTGTGACCAAGACCCTGTTCCAGTTATGTGTGCAGGATAATTAGCATGTGGATCCTTTGTGGGGGATATCTGGAGTGTACACATGTACTGAGCAGTTCTGGGCCATGGGCTCACCATGACTTGAAACTTCGTTGTCTTTGCTGGAGCCCTATCCAGTGAACTACATGGTAACTTATGAGCCTTTTATCTTTGGACTAATGCCATGCATAGGGTGTAATATATGCAAGTAGGTGCTTAAAAGCATGTTTTTGGAATATCTGAGCTCAAACCTGTAGCAATTTCAGAAGAGGTAAACTGCATCTATGCTGAGTGAACTAAGCTTGTGGGTACCTGTAATTTCTTTATATACAAGTTACTACAGGCATTTTTATCTAGGTAAGCCTTTTCAAATGCTTCTCACTTCCATGTGCTCAGAGAGATTAGGATCTGACAGTAAAGTAAGGAAGGGCTGCAGTAGAAAGAAGTTGGAGGTACAGAGAGCAAAGGGGCTATCTGAACCCAGACTTATTTTTCTTGCAGTAACAAAGGGAAGGGGAAAAATTCAAGGCAGATTTCCAATAATTACATTCTATACCTGAAAAATTATAACATTTTATAAATTTTCCATATGTAGAATCTAACTATTGCAGGGGGTCATCTTATATTTGAGTAAATACAGTATCACCAATTAGTGTGGATTAGGTTTTATATTGTAGATTCAGGAAACGGCACTGAAACAGCTAAACTAGGTTAAGATCAGTGAAACAAGAATTTAAATATTTAGTTTTCTGTTACAAGGGAGAGCAGAAAGTCCCCTCAGGTACAGCTCTGCTCAGTTTGACTAAGTACAGACAGTGAGAAAGCCCAAGGCTGAATAATTCAATCTTTGCAGGTTAGTCTAAACTGTATAGATTGAACTGATGCTAAGCAAGTGAACAGATATTCACATTTGATTTTGGAAATGCAGCCACATGTCTGCAGTGGCTCAGGCCAGAAGCCAGAGGTGCTAGCATAGGCAGCAGAAGGCTGGGGATAATGGGTCTTAGCCCCTCCCCCCCCCCCCCCCAAAAAAAAAACCCAAACTTTTTGCAGCACCTGGAGATAACAGCACCACAGTGACACCATCCTACAGCGCCTGGCTCCTCTTGGCGTGCCACTGCTCCTCCACCACCATGTACAGCACCAACATGTGCCAGGCCCACAACAGCCCTCCAGGAGGGAGGGGCAGGGGTCAAGTGAGGCCCAACCCCCTCCCCCCAATAATATCTTCCCCCCCACTTGCCCATCCATCCTATGGAGAGGTGGGGGTTTGCAGAGGAAGTGCAAAGCATCCTGGGATGCTGGGGGACTGACTATGAGTTAATTTGAAGGTGGAGGGGATCTGAGACAAAAGTTCAATAAACCAATTTAACCTAAATCAGTTAAATTTGATACTGTATCCATCCAGCTTTATCTTAAACTGCTTTCAGCCATTTTGAAAGCAATTTATATGCACTGAACTTCTGTTGTGTTACAGATTTGAACCGGTTTCTGATCACTTATCCCAGTATATGTATAATTTCTGTCCCTAGCCTTTTTGTTCTAGCCCATAAACACTTGCTGTATCAGGGAGAGTGCCACAGAGCTTGGAAACTTTATCCTGCCACATAATGGAGATTTGTTGAGGTTTAATTCTTGCATTGGAAGGTATTTCCTCTTCACCAGTCTGGTGCAAATGGAGTGCTGATCAAAGATTCTTGAAAGTTGCCTCCTCGTTCCCCAATCTAAATTATTAAGAAAGGAGATATATTTCTATGCAGTTGGAAAAGCAGAGTTTAAATCTACTTTGTACAGTTCTGGTAGGAAGAAAAGCTGGATCATCTGGAGTGATGCATTTCAATCTAGAAACCAAGGGACTTGACCAAATTCTGGAATTCCATAACCAACTTTTAAATTGCCTCTGTTATTTATAGGAAGAGAAGTGCAGCCCAAGTGTGGTAGATGTCAGTTTCAGAAAGATGTACCATGCTTTCCTTGTCATGTCCCCTTCAGTGTTTGTTTGGTTTTCCTCCTCTTTTGTTGGTCTTTTTGGTATCTTTTTGCTTCTATGAAACAGGAGAAATGTAATTATTTACCATTGGTGCCCATATTAAAGAAATGTTTTGCTGCATAAGGAGTTTTTGTTTACATTTTGTGTACAATAAAAAGATATTTTTATTTTAGTGGAAGTACTCAAAGGCCTCTGAGTACTACAATACAAAAGTGTATTATAAGATTGTATTATGTATTATAACAGTTTTTGAAAGAAAGAAAGGGATTGCATAGGTTAAACTGGGGTAAGGGGGTGTTGATTTTGTTTGTTTGTTTTGTTTTTAGCTTTGCTTTTTTCCATCCTACTACTCACATCAGAAAATTATAAATCAGAATTTAGTTGAATATTGTCATTTTTTATTTGGTGACAAGACTTTTAGGGAAAAGAAATTAGGCATCCTCTTGTTAGTTGTTTTTCTGATAGTAACAAAGGTCATTATTGTTCATAGCAAAAATCTGTTCTATTTTCTAGGTATGAGCATTTTTAGACAAAGTTTTGCTTCGGCCTTGTTGCATGAGACAAAATTGTTTCATTCCTTTTAATTAAAATGCATTTAAGTGTTGTGTATAGCATTTCTGTACATACAGATGTTTGATAATGCACACAGATTTGACTAACTAGAGATTTCAGGAAAGGACCTGGAAAATCTGACATTGGTTTGAGGTTTTTTTCCTTATACTTAATCCATTGATTTGTAGATGGTTATTTTTATTTTTTTTAAATAAAAAGCTTTTGGCATTTTTTAACATTCTCAAGCTGCTTTATTCACCAGGATACCACCAAGTCTAAAAAACAAAATACGTTTCTTACACAGTTTGTAAAGCTTTTGTTTACTTTTTATGCTTGCAGGCCTCCAACAGTCAAACATCGCCACAGTCTGCCACCACACCAAGGACGGAAAGTACAACAGGAACTGCAATTGCTACCTCTTCTAGAACACCTCCATCATTCAGTCTTCAGGGTCCTCTGTGTCCTCCTGTGTGTCCCCCTGCTCCATTAGAGGAACTGTCTCCGGATAGTATTGATGCTCATACATTTGATTTTGAAACGATTGGCCATCCAAGCTTAGAACAAGCCCTTAAGCAAGGCTCTTTAGATTTGGATTCACTAGCAGAAAGTCCAGAATCGGATTTTATGTCAGCAGTGAATGAATTTGTAATAGAGGAAAATCCAGTATCCCCTAATATAATAAGTGATCCACAAAGTCCAGAAATGATGGTAGAGTCCCTCTATTCTTCGGTTATTAATGCAATAGACAGCAGACGCATGCAAGACACAAATGTTTGTGCAAAAGGAGGTTTAGTAGAAAACACTTCTCTAAATATTTGTATGGAGAAATGTAGAGTTATTGCCCAGGAATCACAAACAAACTTAAAGAACATAAAAGAAGACCTTTGCCACTTTAGAGTACTTGTACAAAAAGAACAATGTGACTTTTCTAATTCTTTAAAATGTACGTCAGTAGAAATAAGAAATGTTATTGAAAAAGTAAAACTTTCACTTGAGAAAACACTAACTGATAAACATCAAAAAGAATTGCAGTCTCTGAAAAGTGAATATGAAACTAAAATTAATAAACTACTGGAAGATGGTGAGGAAAACAAAAAAAAGATTAAAAAATTAAAAGAAGACTTAGCAGGCCTTGAAGAAGTTCTGCAAAATAAAGATCATGAATTTGCAGTGGTGAAGAATGAAAAAGAATGTGTTGTTCACCTACAAAATGAGAAAGATCAGAAGATGCTTGAATTAGAATGTCAGATGAAGAATCAAAATTATGAACTTAAGGAACTCAGACATTCACGTGAGATTGTACTAGAAGATATGAAAAAACTTCATCTTGAAAATGATGAAAAAATACAAATTTTGAAGACAGAGTTTCAGCGTCTTGAACAAAGTCACCTAAAAGAATTGGAAAACAATTTACAGATCAGGCATACCCAGGAATTTGAAAGGATAGTAGCTGAGCACAAAGATTGCTTAGATGAGTTAAAAAAAGAAAACTTGCACAGACTTGAACAAATGCAGGAATCTCATGCTGCAGTTGTGCAAGAGAAGGAAAAACAGGTAGAAGAGTTAAAACTCAAAGTTTCTGATCTGTCTGATTTGAGGTGCAAATTAGAAGTTGAACTTGCGCTGAAGGAAGCAGAAACAGATGAAATGAAGGTGATGTTAGAAGAAAGCAGAATCCAGCAACAGGAGACCATAAAGTCTCTTATTGATAAAGAAACTGAAAGCTTAAGAAAAGAGATAGATGCATTAAATCTCAAGTTACAAATAAATAATGATGACTATCAAGTGGGCTTAGCAGAGCTGAGAACTTTAATGACAATTGAGAAAGATCATTGTATTTCAGAATTAGTGAACAGGCATGAAGAAGAATCAAATTTGCTTAGAACTGAATTAAGCAAAATAACCTCTTTACATCAGGAAGCTTTTGAAGAAGAAAAAAGACTCAAAGAACAAATAATAGAACTGCAAAGTAAGTTAGAAACTGAAGTGAATGCCCTAGAAAAGGAAAAGGAGAAAAAAATGGTTCTGTGTGAACAACAGGAAAAATATGAGGCTGTTATCCATAAACTTGAGGAAGAGAAACTGCTGTTAATATCTAACCAAGAGGATGATAGAAAATTGCTTATTCAAAAGCTCAGTTGTGAAAAAGAGGATGCAGTGCAAATTGCTCATAAAGAGTTTGAATTGCAGAGGGAAGCTGTTGAAAAAGAGCTTTTGGAAAAAATACAACAACTTGAGATGCAAGTAAATCTGAGGTACTGTAAGAATTAAGTTGCCATATTTTCTTAATGATCAAAAGTAAGATAATTCAAAACTGATTTGCTTTCTTTATGAAAACAGCAATGCATGGCCCATGTCCATATACAGCTTAATAGTGTTTTTTGGTTTGTATAGTTTCAAGTTGATAATAAGACTACTACATAGTAATATTTTTGCATATGTGGACTCCAAATAAATAAAATGTTAAGGTATGTGTAATGTTTGCGCTCCTTCTGAATGCTCTGAAAATAACTTAAAAGAAAGTAGATTTAAAACCAAATGTATACACAACTTAGTTTGTAACTACACTTTGAGAAAAAAGTCGAGCTTCTTTTTATGTACTTTGCATATCATTTGCTTATTAATTCAAGGTCCTTGATATGCGGGATAGATAGTATATTTACTCCACACATGCATCTTTCTTCAAAAAATCAGCCCTTTAACTTTGGGGGTTATGTTTTAAATAAGGAAACTGACTTTCTGCACCACAGTTGAAGCACACAGTGGCTACATAGAGTTATGGCTTTTTGGGGCTCTTTTTCTTTCCCAACTTGAAGAAGGGAGAGAATGCCTGTCAGCTACTTTTAAGCTTTTCATAGTTGCTGCTGAATTTTAGTAGCTTTTAGTGAGAGGGTTAAAACTACCTTTTGCCTGAGCATCATCAGTCAAGATTCAGCCATGTAGTCACAATTCAGCTATGACGCTGGAAAAATCTTCCCAATCCCGCCCCCCATTTTGTGTTGCCATACAAGGTGCATGTCTTATTTGCTGGCCATGAGGTATGCCAGGAAAATAAGGTAGTTACAGCTCAATTGACATTTTAAAAATGAGTCCTTAATAAAATGTTATGTGATAAATGCCTTAGAAAAACATTTGTTTGGGGAACCAGTAACTGAGAGCTGGTAAATCTGCCGATTCGTAATGATTATATGAACCATATCATTGATGCCTTTCAAAGAACATAAGCATGGCAGCCAGAAGTTCATTATGTATACAGAGAAAAGTGGTTAAGCAGTATCTTCTTATATGAACTGCAAACCAAACTTACTTTTATAGTCTGTTATGTCATACTAGAGGAAAACATTTTCCTCTTTATAGGATGCAGTAGAAGATCTCATTTAATTGGACATTGTACAAACTGAGACATTCCCTGCCACTGAGAAATTTTATATCTAGGTATAAGGATATGCCATGTAGACAAATTGAACAGGTTTGGCTTGGGGGTAAACTGACTACGTAAATAACAATGTAATAGTTAAACAAAAAAGCAGCACAGTTCAGTGTGGATGATAAATTTAAATGAGATCTTTCTTTTTAACTTCAGTCACTGTAGCCCTATTCTAAATATCGCTGCTTTTCTAAATATAGAGTTGAGCAGAATTGCATGCACACAATTTACATTTGAGGTGCACAGTTTTTAAAAAAAATCAAATTTAATTTTGAATGATAGTTTTAACCAGAGCACCTTGTTTTTATATTATGGGGCACTATCGTATTTGTGGTAAAATTTCAAACTAAAAAACAGCCAACAAAAGAAAATCCTCTCTAAATGTTAAAAGTATTAAATCAGGTACCATATTTTCCTGTGTGTATATATACAATCTCATGACCAAGCTGGGGAGCTGCGGCCTTGACCATCTCACAGCTGGGGAAATGGCTCTGGGGTCGGACCCAAAGGGTACTAGTTGACGGGAACAAATCAACATGGCTCAAGGTTATCCGTGGAGTTCCCCAGGGCTCAGTGCTCAGGCCAGTACTCTTCAGTATCTTCATAAATGATCTGGATTTGGGCATCAGATGTAGACTGGCAAAGTTCACAGATGACACTGGAAGGCAGTCCCACTGGAGGACAGACTGGGAATACAGGCTGACCTGGACACGTTTACAAAGTGGGCAGACCAAAACCTGATGTCATTCAATGTAGAGAAATGCATGGTACTTCACCTTGGAATCAAAAAACAGCATCATACTTGGGATCGACAGCGCTACACTCGCTAGCACGATGACTGAAAGAGACTTGGGGGTCTTGATTGACCACAAGATGAACATGAGCCACCAATGCGATGCTGTGGTCAGCAGAGCAAACCAAACTCTAGCATGCTTCCACTGATGCATCTCAAGCAAAATCAGGGACATCATCCTCCCACTTCACTTGGCCTTAGTGGGGCCGCAGCTGGAATACTGCATCCAGCTTTGGGCCCCCCCACTTCAGGAGGGATGTGAAAAAGCTCAAGAGAGTCCAGAGGAGAGCCACCCATATGACCAAAGGCCAAGAGAGCAAGCCTTACGAGGAGAGGCTGAGACATGGAATTCTTTAGCCTGGTGAAGAAAAGCCTCAGGGGGGACTTGGTGGAAGCCTATAAGTATATAAGGTAGATGCATCAGGATCTGGAAGAACAGTTGTTTACCAGGGCTCCCAAGGGAAAACTAGGTCTAACGGCCACAAACTTGTTGAAGGCCAATTCAGGCTCAAGATAAGAAAAAACTTCTTTATAGTCTGTGTCCGAGATCTGGAACAGACTCCCCCCAGAGGTGGTACAAGCACCTACTCTGGATTCATTCAAATGGTATTTGGATGTTTATCTTGCTGGGATCATTTTACCCCTGCAGACTTCCTGCCTCTGGCAGGGGGCTGGACTCTGATCTCATGAGGTCTCTTCCAGCCCCTAAAGTCTATGAAATCTGTGAAACCCAGAATATAATACAAACCTTTTTGAAGGGCAGAATGAAATTTAAAAGATCTTTTTTTGCAGTAAACTGAGTAGTAGATTCTAGGGAGCTGAGCTTCTGATTTTTTTTTTTCTTTTTTTCCCTTGTAAATTTGTGGAGATTTTATTTTCATTTTTGTCCAGTAAGTGGAGATCTGTTCTTACCATATTTTTGTATATAATGCATGCTGTAATTTTGAGCAACTTTTTTTTTATTTTTGGAAAAATGTTGCATGAAAGAAAATATGGTATCTCAGTTGAGGAAAATAATGATTGAGAAATCAGAAGGCATCAGAATAACAAAACTTCTTTCAAGGCCACTTAATTATGTCGCAATGAAAAATAAATAGGAATTTACTAACCACTTCATCCTTTTCCTTCTGTATCCATTTACCAAATGTTAGAAGTAAAATGATATTGTGAGGTATAGTTGTGACAAGAAAAACATGAGAACAAGAAGTGGCTTACAGGGTCAGACCAGTGGTCCATCTAGTCCAGTATCCTGTCTCTGATAGTAGTAGAAGTAGATGCTTTAGATTAGATTAACTATATTTTTTGTGATAACACTTTTCCATGTTTAAACTAAATTATTATAAAATGATACTTTGAGTGTGTGCGTGTGAGCGCACATGCACACGCATACCCACACCTAGATATATACTGAACAAACCCAGTCAACATTTGTTCTAGTTACCTTAGTACACGCTCCAACCATGAGTGTGGCTGTTGCAGGTTCTGACTGACTTTATCTTACATAATGGTGTGATATCTATGAAATTAAGAACTTTTGCCTACTTTTTTTCCTAATGGGAGTTGCCAGATGCCCTTTTATTGTTCTACTTTTTTCCTGGGATTAATCCATCCAAGAAAGAAGAGGACATGCGTTTACTTTTTGGAATGTACTTTCTGATTGCAGAAGTTGACTTCTGGTTCTCTGAAAGCCCCAGTTGGGAGTTCAGTCAGAGTTTGAATTTCTGTAATTTCCTGTATTCCCTGTATTGCACTAAGTTTGTTCCTGATGGGGATAAAAAGTGGCTTTTGCATAGCATGTGCCTATCGGCTGGCTAGCTAGCTAAATGTTGTATTCTATATGAATAATAGTGCCTCAGCAGTGTGCAGACATTGGTAAGGACTACTATGCAGTTTGAGCTGAGCTTTTTCACTGGAATTAATCATTCAGTTTCTGTTGTGTATGAAGAATGCAAGTGATCTTTCCCAAATACAATAGTTCTTTTCCTTGAAATAAAAAATATTTTTTCTGAAAACGTGCAGGTAAGGAAGTTGACTACTTAGAAATTAAAATTAATTCATATGGATGTTTCCAAATGTATAATGTTGATGACTCCCTTCAGTGCAGATCGTTGATCATATCTTTAGTTTCTATCCTTTCTTTTGCTAGAAACTCTACTCCTTTGCATTCTTTAAAGAATACAGATCTAACAGAATTTTAAATCTGAAGGAAGGTGGTGAAAGTTTTTTAAATTGTGTATTACAAGTAAACTTTTTTCCTTAAGTTTTTTTTACTTAATTATTCATAGGAAGTAGGATCTAACATAAATAGAAATGTAAGGTCCCTGCCATGTTACATTATATGGCGTGATTGATATGTTAATTGTGCCATAAATGGCTGAACAGGAGGCATGTTGCTAATGTATGGCTCCATAAAATGGCAAACCAGCCACAAAGTTACTCCATATAAAATGGCACTATTTAGGGCCAAGGGGCTCTAAGCTGCTGCCAGAAACCTTGCAACCTTTGCACCCAGCAGGTTAAAACTACCTTTTGCTCTTAAAGTTCCATTTAATATGTCTGATAGTATCTGCTGTAGGCCCCATTCTCAGGTCTGGAACCAGCCCTGTGGCTCTCTAGGGCTAGGGCTGACAGTCAACTTGTTATTGGCCCTGGCCTGGACAGCCCCAGACATAGCCCTGTTGCATGATTGGGATCTAAATTCTATGCCCCATCCTAAACTTTCTGCATCCTTCTGCGTGGTGTGCTTGGGGTAGAGGATAGAACTTCTTAGATCACAATTTACACCATTATTTTACCATCTGTCAGAGGCCTGACTCCAAAGGTGCGCCCCACTTTCTTCCTATATAACTAGTTTCTCTGTTCCTTTTCTAACTGTCCCGTTTGGTTGTCTATGGGTCACATCAACAAAGGAGTTTTTAAAGAAAATAGGAAAATATGTTTGTAAAACCATTATTTGTAGGCCTGTATAGAATGTATGCAATTACACTTAATTTACTTATTTTTCCAATTAGACGTTCACATTTAATAACTAAAGTTCTTCTCTATTGGAATTCTCTTCAAAAGGTCTGTTTCTTAACTATCCAGTGAGCTTTAGAATCGTTTAATTTCCTTCCACAGAAAGTGCAGAAAGCCGTTGGTTCTAGCTTACACTTTTGGCATATTCTCATGGTTTAAATTTCATGAGAACTGGTCTTTATAGGAGATGCATTGACTGTTACTATCAGGTATCCAAACTGCTTTGTCATATGGCTGTCATTTTAACCTTCTAATGTTCCTAAACAGTAGGAAATATTATGGGTCAACCAAGAAGAATTATTTGAAATTGTGTGTGTGTATGTATATATGTGTGTATGTATGTATGTATGTATGTATTGGTCTCAGGCTGAAAAAATCAAGCTTGTATAGGCTATGTAACACAGTCTCTGAACATTTGCAGGTTCTTTATAATTGTAGAACAGTAAAAATATTCAAATATCATGGAGCCAAGGAAAATGAAATAAGCTTCAGTGGGCAATGATGCAGTGGGTCATCAAGAAATTGAAAAAAAAATAGTGATTTGGAACTGAAATCAACCGTGTTTAAGGAAATTAGCAAAACTGCAAAACATGTAGTCTTTGCTGACTTTATAATACAAGTTTTACTGCCATGAAAAGTTTTGTGTATGAATTACATGTTTTATGATTGTGTTGGAATAGGCAAGTTTTGGAGACGTCTAAATGGTTGACATGCTCAGTGATTTAATTGCATTTAATTTTGTAATTGAAATCAGGTAAATTTTGTCAGAATAATCTGTAAATAAGGTACAAAAATGAGTCACTCAGGTTGAATTGCAAAATTCCAACAAGAAAAACTTGAATTAGAACAAAAACATTAGTGTGATAATAGGTAATATCCATCTGTTTGTGTACTGTAAAACATGTCTGCTAATCTTTGACAGAAGAATGTTATAAACAGAGTAGGAATGTGGCTGGTTATTTCTTAATGTGTCTAAACAGAATATTTTGAAAATCCTACTTCTAAACAGAAACTAAAAAAAAGTCTCATCTGCTGACAGCCTACAATAGGCAGAATGTAGAACTCTTCCTGTGTAAAGATAAACTTCACTGGTGTTCTAACTCCTGAGTGTCTCTGCCTTTTTGTGTCAGGTGTGTGTGGATCTGCATTTTGAAATACTTTTGTTCCCAATGTTGGTAGTAGTTAACGTGGAAGATTAAATCAAATCTAAGTAGTGTACATATCCTTGAAACACTTAATCTTTCAAACTGACTTTTGACCAAGTCAGTGAAGAAACTTCCCCCAGGAGTGGCCTCATTTCCATTTCCCTGTCTGCCAGTCAGGTCTCACTTTTTAATTAATTGAAATTTAAGTTGGCAACTAGACACTTTTTCAGTGGCAATTCAGGGATTACTGCAGCCTGTTTAAGTCTATTTTTGATGTCTTGCTGCTTGTTTTGACATCTAATTTTAGTACTTCAAAGTTTTCTTTTGCAACATAGTGGGTGCATCTACACATTCATTAATGCACCTTTGCTACTGTGCATTTAAGTTTAATATTTCTAACATGAGGTACTTGATAAAGGAGCAGTAGCTGCCCCAATACACAGAAGCAAAAGCTAACGATTTTTGTGATGCTTAATGCGCAGTAAACTAATTCTGCTGTGCATTAGCACGTTAACATGGTTTTTGCCATGATGCACTAATGCGCAGTAGAACAGTCCACTGCACATTAAGACGTGTCTCATGTAGACGTGCCCACTGTCAGCTTTTGAGTAGTATATTATTTTAACACTTCTTACTTACAAAGTTTGAAGCTTATTTTTTATGCCTGTCTTTTAGTGCTTAGTATATCACATTTCATGACTTCAAACCATGTCTGTATGATGGAACAATGACAGTAATGGCTAAACATATTCATTGCATTACCTTGTGTGGAGTAAGAACTGAGCAGTGTTTGCCCACAAATCTCGCCCAACACACTGAAGGAAAGAACTTGAAGATATCCTGAGATGCCTCTGAAAGCAAGGCAGTAAGCCCAACCATAGTGTGTGTGTGTTTTTTTTTTTTGTTTTTTTTTTTTTTTGAAGGCTAGACACTTAAAACCAAGCCTGAGGTGGCCAAAAATCAGTAATTCACATTTGAATTTCAGAACCCCAGCTTCCCTGCGTTTATCAGAGAGAATTGCATCACTCAGTTGATTAGCACCCTGGAAAATCAAACTTACCAAATGTTACAGTCCTTGATAAGCTGAAATCCACCTACACCTGAAATTGATGGTAATATGCTTCGCCTCAACTGAGGCAAAGACACTAAGGGTGAAGTTAAAACTGGCTTCAGGAAGGACCAGACTGCCCTCCAGTATAGAAGTTGTATTGGCATTGTAACGAGAGCCAGCGTTTAACATAACTTGCTCTGGTGAGAGGATATAGCAAACAATACGGGACAACTCAACTTGTGCTACATATGCTGGTTCATGTGACTGTACTTGTATGATTATACAGCCAATGAAACCTTGTGGAAATGAGTGTTACTTAATGATAGACAACCTCCATGGCTTTCTAGCTCATGGATGTTTTTTCTGCGATCTTCAGTTAGAAAGAAACTTTTAGGTATGTCCCATCCAAATTGCAGGCGCAAATGCATCCAACTAGGATGTAGAGCTCTGTGTAGTACAACGGTGCCCAAGGACCTTGGGATCTCTAGTTCTTGATTTTTTTTTTTAATTTATTTATTTTTTTTGCTTTAATCTTTCAGGTTTTGTTTCCATATTTTACTAGTTGCTTAGGCCATAGTCCTATAAAACTATCATATCAGTTATTATAGTTCTCATTGAATTATTATTGTTGTGACAGGAAGTCTGTTTTTAAGGTATGCCCATAGCCCTTATGTCCAGAATGCCTTAAAATACCAACCTCTGGTGCATTTAAATTGAACAAGAATACAGAGAAGCCATGTTGTCTTCTCTAAATGTTACTGGTGTGTAGTAGTCTTGGAATATCACTATTCATTGTATATGACCCCCTCAAAAAGAATGCTGATTCAAGGCCTCATAATTGCAAGACAGGAAATAATCTCCATCTAGATTTCTGTTTTATTTTTTGGCTGGGATTTCAAAATGTCAGCAACTCAAAGATTTTTTTTTTTTGTATTTATGTGAGGTTGTGCTGTTAGTGTTTTATATAAATTCTCTGCTGTATGTGTATAAACGTAGGCATGCATTTTAATGTTGCTTATTATTAGGTATTAATTTATCTTCTGCATTGTCATAGTAGTACTTTTTCCACTTTAAGATACTTTATTTCTCAATGTCAAAATCTTGTGCAAATGGTCTTAAGAAGGAATGGTGACTTGTACTAATTTTTCATTTGATTATTTCTCAAAATGTTCACCAATACTCTCAGATTTCAGTTGACGGAACTTTTTTCTTGGGTTTTAATTTTATTATCCCTCAGTATGTGTTTTGGTGGTTAAAAGAAGCTATTTAATTGGCTTCTTTTGGGAATTCTTACTTCCTATGCCATTTCAGAGTTGTGTGGAAGGTACTCATTCAAGCAGTTGACACTTCAGGCGCATGAGTAAGATAAGTCTTAAGCTTGAATGCAAGGGAGTTGTTGGAAACAAGATGTCCATGAATGAGAATGATCAGGTAGTAGAAGAAGTTTAAAAATAGTAGAATTAAATGTATGTAATTCTTTAGTTGAAACAAAGTTTATTAGCTATTTCTAATAGGGGTGCGCAGAAAAAATATGTTCTGCTTTTCTTAGTTTATTTCTATGATGTATTTCTTACAAGTTTCTGTAATGAGTACTTAAATTCTAAATGTTTTCTTTTTAAGTCCTCCTCTTGAATTATCTTCTGAATCAAGCTTAGTTGCTAAACTTCAAGAAGAACTGAAAGAAGAGAAAATGAAATTTTTAGAGCAACTTGAAGAGCAAGAGAAAAGGAAGAACGAAGAAATGCAAAACATTAGAACCTCTTTAACTGCAGAACAGCAGGTAAAGCAGATGTTTTTGATTCTTTTGTGATCAGAATATTTAAGATTCTATGAACTTTTTTTTATTTCTTTATTTTTTTTAAGATTTAAAACTTTTGTCATATAATTTAAATCTCATGTACATAGTCATCTGGACAGTATACTACTATCTTTAGATACTATCTTCAGGATTGGATATGACTTCTGTGACCATTAAACTTTGACTTTGGTGAAAAGCAACTCAGTTTAAAGTTGCGGATGTAGGAATGTGTAGGTTGGCCATATTTCCTTTTCTCTTTCTTATAAGCCTGTTACCATAACACGTCTCAAACCAAGGATGCTTAACTGAGCTCCCACAAGAGCTTGATTACATGAATATACTGGAAAAATGGTCTCTGATTAATCGGATGAAATTCAGCAATGACAGATGTGAAGTCCTGCACTTAAGACACAATACTCAAGCACAAATACAGACTGGAATGACTGGGTAGGCTGCAGTACTGCAGAGAAGGACCCAGGAGTTTATAGTAGATTATAAATTGAATATGAACCAAAAGCATGCTCTTGTTACAAAAAACAAACAAACAATAAAGGCTAGCAGTAGACTGGGTTGTATCAATAGGAGTGCCATTTGCAAACCAAGAGAAATGATTCTTCTGCTCTGTTCAGCGCTAGTGAGGCATCACCTGGAGTTCCATGTCTATTTTTGGGCCCCACAGTTCAAGAAGGATTTGAACATTTTGGAAAAAGTACAGCACTGAGCAGCAAATATGATTAGAGATGAGCAAGATTTTATGAAGGAAGACTGAAAGAACTAGGGTTATTTGTCTGGAGAAGAGAAGACTGAGGGGTGTGAAACAGTCTGCAAGTGCCCAAAAGGTAATTTATAGAAAGGACGGAGATGGGCTATAAGGGACAGGACTAGAAATGAGGCCTCAAGCTGTGGCAGAGGAAATTTAGGTTGGATAATAGGAGGTACTTTCTGACTATGAGGGTGGTCAAGTATTGGAACAGGCTACCTGGAGAAGTTGTGGACTTTCCATTCCTGGACACTTTCAAGAGCAGGGTAGACAGATACTTGGCTGGGATGATTTAGTCAGGGATAATTCTGCCTTGAGGAAGGAGCTGGTTTAGATGTCCTTGTGTGGTCCTTTCCAGTCCTACTTTCCCGTGCTGCTGTTGGTTTTGTTTTTTTTTTCTGATTAACTGTCAGGTACAGTATCTCTGAGCAACATTAAACTGTTTCCAATCCCAGTTGATTCAGATAATCACTTGCCTACTCTTGGCTCAGGCAGAAGCTGACCTTTAGGTTCAGATCAAACGTTCCACTACCTATTTCATTGTAGATTTGTTTTTAAAAATGCCCATACCCTCTAAGCATCCATCCTTTGTTCATAGGTTCAATATACTAAATACATAACAAATCATACTCAGAAGCAGGGGTGGGCAATTATTTTGGGCAGAGGGCCGCTTACTGAGTTTTGGCAAGCTGTTGAGGGCCTCATGGGTAGCCCCACCCCTTGACAGGAGCCCTGCCCTCTGGTCACCTTCTTGTATCCAGAAGTCCCTCCCCCTGACCTTTTGCCACCAGAAGTCCACCCCTTGCCCCCAGAAGTACTTCTTTCAGCAAGGGGTATTGCCATCTTGGAACCAGAAAAATACCAAATTATATTCTAAAAAGCAAACATCTATAGCATTCATTAATTTGATTTCAAAAAATATTTTGTCCTGATTTACATGCGTTTGTGTAATGTGCATAGAGGTGATTGCACAATAGCTTAATGAAGTCTTATTCTTGTATGTTGTGGGGGGGTGGGTATAGATTTGTGGGGGGTTGTATGTGGGAGTGAATATGTGGGCTGTGGGTGGGTATGGGGCTTGTGTATGGCAGTGCAAGGTGGGGTGTGGGTGCACACACACAGACTCTCCCTGAGCATGCATGCACACTTACCAGCGCAATTCCAAGCTCCGTGGTCTGGCAATGTAGCCGGGAGCCACGTGGTGCTGGAGCGGGGCCGGGGAAAGGAAGCAGGGAACTAGTTGGGGGTGCGGTGGGTCTGGGCTGTTCAAGCCTGCTGAGGCTCCCTCTGAAACCTACTGCCCCTGGCTCTTGTCTGCTTTCACATGGAGCCAAGAGGTAATAAGTATTAATTTATTAATTTTTTTAGGGGCCTTGCAGGCTGAATAGAATGGCCTGGCAGGCCAGATTTTGCCCGCCCCTGCTCAGAAGGATAGGCTGTACATATATCCAGCAGTTCTTCCTTTCCCCAAAGGTTCTTGGAAAAGATTCATGAACAGTTGGAAAATTTTCATAAAATGTTTACCCATCTGCAAGAGTGTACATAAGCTGTGAGCAGAGTGGAGAATGTAGATACCTCTCCCTTGTTGTCTCTTTTTTTTCAATTGCATCCTATAGAACACGTGGTAATTAGTGTAAGATTTTTCTCACCTTAATGCGGGGGTGCTCAATCTCTGGCCTGCTGGCTCAATGCAGCCCATGGAGCCATTGTCTGGAAATTTGGCAGTGGGGGAGCAGTGGCTATCAGTCACCCTCCCATGCTGAATTCCCAAACCCCAAGCCCTGTGCATCTAGTTGAGGCCCGGGGGGGGGGGTGTCCCAAGCATCTGGACTGGGGCTGGGCCAGGCCATGCCTCCGACCCATGGGGTTGGTTTGGTGGTAGGCCACACGCCTTCCTCATGGACGCAAACCACACGCCTTTTCCCCAAAAGAAGTGGGCTGTGCCCCCTCCCCCCCCACAAGGCTGGTTTTGGAATGAGCAGTGCCCCCTTACCCCTGCAGGGCCAAGCCAAGACCCTTTTTCTTTGTACAGCTGGGCCACGCCACTGCCCCCTGCAGAGCTGGGTTGAGGTTGGCCATGCTCCCTTTTCCCCCCTTCTCCTCTGTGCAATAATTTTTTATTAACAAAAACACCACCTTCAAAAAAACAAAAACAGTTCTTGCCCAAAAATCTTCATAATCAAACTCAAAGCAAACAGCATTTTATGGAACAAATATACTTCAGGAGGAAAAAGTGCATTTGTATCTATTTCCTTGTCTGTTACTTTAGTTTGGACTGTATTACAGGCTGTTGTTTGTCCTGCATGTTTTGTTTTCATTTACATTGTCCTCCTTGTAAGTTCTGTAATACTAGTTGTCTTTGCAGACTAATTTTAACACAGTTCTGACAAGAGAAAAAATGAAAAAGGAAAACATAATAAATGATCTTAGTGACAAGTTAAAAATGCTAACCCAACAGCAAGAAAGGGATAAAGGTAAGCAAAATACTTTATCAAAATATATTGGATATCTTTTAAAAAAAATTTAATACAGAACTTTTTAAACTTTTATTTTTAATAAGAATTTTCATTTGCTTCTGTAATCTAGATCTGATTGAAACACTTTCCGAAGATCGGGCTCGTTTACTTGAAGAAAAGAAAAAACTTGAAGAAGAAGTTACTAAACTGAGAAGCAGTAACTTCATTCCATCAGCATATCTACCTGCAGGATCAGAAACTTGTGGAGCCTGTGCATCTGATCTTACATCTGAAACGGACAGATTGGCTTCTGAGATTATAGCTGAAGGAAAGATGGATTCCACCATGGAAACTAGTATGATGGCTGTGCAGTAAGTATCTAAGAAGCAATATAGCTGTTCTGTTACAGTCAAATGTTTTAATGTACAAATGAGTGTGTTTAAATTCCATTTTAGTAGTCAAAACTTCTTTCCTTGAGGACCTGCTCATTTATTTTCCCAGATATTGAGGTCAGGCTGACTGGTCTGTAATTTCCTGGATCATCCTCTGCTTTCTTATAAACATGCACTATATTTGCCCTTCTTCAGTCCTAAATGACCTCATTCAACCTCCCTAAGTGCTCAGAGAAGGTAGCCAGGTCCTTCAGTAGTCTACTAAGATGCATCACATTTGGCCATGCTGACTTAAAAAAACTAGATGCTTTCAAGTAATCTTCAACCTGTTGACTGTTTCCTCTACCTTTCCTTTCAACTGCATTTGTCATCTGGTAGCTGCCCCTGTTTACGAAGAGTGAAGTAGAAAAAGCATTAAATACTTCAGTCTTCTCTACATAATGTTCTAGCCTGTTGTTCATAATATTCTTTGCATCTCTTATCCTGCTGTAGGCTGCTGTCTCTGGTTAAAATTTGCCTAGAAAGAGAAAACTCTTTAAGTACAGTTTTTCATGCAACTTTGTTTGGATCAGGCTAGAGCAAGGATTACCTACAGCCTGCAGGCTGAATCTGGTGGCATTTTTGGTGGGGGCCTCCATGCCATGCTGTAGTCAGGTGCCCTGGACTTTGGTGGAGGAGGAGTTCTTTTTGCACCATGCCAGTCAGATACCTGGGCTTCAGCAGAGAGGGAGTATTCTCTGCAGCACACCACATTTGGGTGATGTGAGCAAAGGAAAGCTCTCCAATAGAGCAGGAGGAGGCAGTAGGGATAGAAGCAGTGGAGATGTTTGCGTCCTAGTGCCCACACACGTTAGACCTCATCTGGGTCATTCAGGCTTCCTACCAGAAAATGTTGCCAATCTCTGGGGATCTATAGCATGATTTAAATAGGGATGTTCCTGTCATGAGCAGGGGAGGGGGCTGGATTAGATGACCTCGTGCAGTCCCTTCCAGCCCTACTTTTGTGGTTCCAACTAATTTGCAATTCATTGAAGAAGTGCATTAATCAAATAAAGTTTCAGTATATATTGATTTACATAACTGCTTATTTTTACTTTTAACACTCTGTCTTTGTTTAAATATTGTAGTCTTATCAGTTCTCTGTCAAAGAGTATCTTACCAGTATATTAGAAATTCTGCACTATTGTTGCACAGAATGGATTATGGGGTGTAATTTTAGCCTTGAGTCTGGACTTGTTGGCCTTTTTTTGTAGTCTGTCTCCTGTCAGGCTGACAAACCAGGTTAAAGAAGTTTTTCTCCAATACTTTGTCCTAAACACATTTTCTGTATTATTTACTTTGAATTTAAGTAAGTAGATAATGGATGATCATTATTTTTATATGCAACTCTTGTAAAAACAATTTCAAATGTGTTCTTCAAGTGAAAAAAACATTTTTTTTTAAACTAATAATTCAAAGGAGCTTGTTTTTCCAAGCAGAATTAAATGAATACGTTTCAACACAATTTTTATTCTAAAAACTTGTACTTGTCATATGATTGCCTTTGTAACCTTAAAGTGGTACAGGCTCTTTTTGGATAAATGACTATTACAAATTCGGATTGTAAGAGAGAAATTAAATACTCTATTCCAAAGTTTACCTCAATTTTAATGAAAAATTTACAAATGAGTTGCATTCAGAAGCATTGATCTTATTGTATACAATGTATTTTCTTGTTTTCTTTTTTTTTTCTTAGTGAAAACATCCATATATCTGAAGAAAAACAGAGGATAATGTTGCTAGAAAGAGTAAGTCAATTATCTTTTTATTAAATTTAAAATGTAGTTGTTTCTTTAAAGCTCTCAGTGGTGACAAATGGCAGAACAAGGAGTAGTGGTCTCAAGTTGTGGGAAGGGAAGTTTACGTTAGGAAAAACTTGTTCCAGTGCTTTACTACCCCCCAATGAAAAAGTTACCTAGAGAGGTGGTGGAATCTCCATCCTTGGAGGTTTTTAAGACCCAACTAGACAAAATGCTGCCTGGATGATATAGTTGGGGACGGTCCTACTTTGTACGGGGAGTTGGGATGAGCTCCTGAGATTCCTTCCTATTCTAATTTTCTATGATTTTGTACTTAACTTCACAAATGCAGTATTCATGTTTATGATGCTGATTATTTTGGTGTAGTTCAGTATTTATAAAAGATAAATGTGTTTTTCAGGGAACAGTGGCACAGACTTTCATTGACACAACTCATTTAAGACTGCCCTACCTACTGGTTAAAGAATTTTACCGTGTACATAAAGTTAATGTATTCTCAAGCTAAATATCATTTTAAACTTCACAGTGTGTAAAGTGGCTTTAGAATCATGGAGCTGAAAGAGACCTTGATGGTCTTCTAGTCCAGCCCCCAGTACAAATACACGATACAAAATGTAGAATTAGGCCCAGGATTTCCATTCCAAGTAATGGTAACCTTGGCAGGTTTGCTGATTCCTTGAATATTTCTATATAGAAAAATAATAAATGAACAGCAGATGAAATCTTAATCTCTTTGAGAATAGTGCAGCTTTTACAGAGAGATGCAAGGAAATAATTTGAACAGGTAATCAGATACCAAATAGATACAGTATAACTGACCACATTTCACTTCTCTTTTCTCTCATACTAATCCAAGACCTGTTGTTTTTATTTTTTGTATGTTTTGTCTTCTCAAAGCAAGGACATTTTTTAAAAAGGGTCACAATCTGAGAGTCATTAGAAGCCCTTAAAGTTTGTTATCTGAAACTATATATAAAATATATTGCTTTCTTTTTTAAGTAGTGTAAGAGTGGTGTTGTAACTGTGATGATCCCGAACTTATGCAAGAGGCAAAGGTTTATTTGGGTGTTAACTTTTATTGGACCAACTGTATACTTGGGATAGAGTTAGACAAGCTTTTGATTGCAAGACGTTCTTCAGGTCCAAGTAAAAGCTAGCAAAGCATATTCACAGCAGTTGGTCCAGTAAAGTATATCACCCTAAGAAATTCTTGCCTCTTGCATTGTACTACCGTAGATCCGTTTAATTCTAGTTACTATGTGTTAACCCTTATGTGATAGTGTCTTTCTGATGGTAGAACTATAGATACTTTAATTTATGGTTTACATATGTAATTATTGTTTTATCCTTTGTTCTTTCGTATTTTAAGTGTAGTGTTATAGACTAGAATTTCATTTTGCAAGCCAGGAAACTAGAGATTTTCACACTAAGTGTGTAGACACATGAACATTTAAAACTAGGGGTGAACCGATAAAGATTTTGGGGGCCAATACTGATACCCGATATTTACCAATCTGATTTCTGATACAGATGCCTCTAGCGGGTAAGTTCATGTGGTGGAAGAGGAGAGGGGAGAGAAGGGGCATGGGGGAGAGGGGCAGATGAATGCTCCCTGTGGTGTGAGAGCGGAGGGGGCAGGGGCCAGGCACAGCTCAGCTGGGGTGGGCACAGGATGGAGCCACGGATTGTGCTGGTGGGGGGGTGGCTTCCACCATTGCTTGTGCTCATGGTTCTGCATGGGATGGGCAGATTGCAGCTGCAGGCTGGAGCCAGAGCTACGTGGGGCTTGGAGTGGGTGCCAGCGGCACTGGGAGGGAGCTTCAGCCACCTTAGATTTCACATAGCTCCACTCCCAGTAGTGCCAGCTCCCCGGCACAGCCCCGGCTCTTCCCAGCACATGGGTGGAGGCAAGGCATTGGGCCAGAGAGCTGGCGTCACTGGGAGCGGAGCTGTGCTGAAATTTGGGGTGGATGTAGCCCCCTCCCAGCATCGCTGGCACTCACTCTGAGCCCAGCCCCTGGCAAGAAGATCCCCACACAGCTCTGGCTCCAGCCCACAGCTGCAGTCCACCTGTCCCACCCCGTGCAGATCTGGGGGCACCCCCCCCCCATGCACTCCCAGGATGCAAGCAGTGGTGGGAGCCACCCCCCCATGAGCTGTGGCTCTGTTTCTCCCCCCCTCCCTCCCCCCAGCTGGGTAGTGTCTGCCCCTGTCCCCTCCCTCCCTCATCGCGACGGGCATTGATCTGCCTCCCACCCCTTCCCTACCCCTTCTGCCACACAGACCTACCAGGTGGAGGCAGCTCTCCATGCTGTCGGCTCTGCTTCTCGCTGCCTTAGTGCTGTGCTGTGGCTGAACGCAGCACGGTTATTTATCAGCCATATTATTGGTGCCATCAGGCCATTTTCCAGTACAGCCAATTTTCTTTATATCGCTACTGATCCGATATTAGACTGATGTATCAGTGCACCTCTAGTTAAAACTATTCCCAAATGCTTCTTCTTGGAAACTAGGGGATGAGGGTAAACACCCAGCCCATCGTGTTGTAGTGGGCAAATTGGGTGGAGTCCTTGCACCTGTATTTTGGAGGTTCCAAGGGGTGGGTGACCTGTGGTTAGGGGCATTGTAGCTCTTATGTTTTCCTTTCACTTCCAACAGCCTGCAGTTGACCTGAGTTGGCAGTGTGCTTGCCTGATGTGGGGCACAGCACAGAGTCTGTAAACCCATGATTTTAGGTTTCCTAGGGCTGGGTGGGGCACGATGAGGCAGTGGGGTAGTTGAATAGGGAATGAGGACACAGCTGGTTGTTAAAGACAGCTTTTATTGAACATGCAGTGCAAGTGAGCTCACTGATTTAAAAAAAAAAAAAAAAAAGTGCTGAGAAAAGGAAAAATAGGGGGACAGTCTTGGCTGTGTACCATAAAGACCAGTTGCAATTGAGGGGTGTGATGCCAGGAAGACAAGCAAGGCTTATGTCAAAGAATGCTTAGTGTTCACACATAACAGTGAAATGATTCACAGTGGACCAGATCACAGCAGTACTTGATTTTCCAGGTGTGCTTTTGAACTACTCTAGGCAGTTTTAAACTGGCTCAACAGGCTAGTATGTCTGTCCATGTCAGGTCTGAACCATATTTAAACTGTTCTAAATGCTGTGCGTCATGCTTTGCATAGTTTTGCTTTGTATTTAAGTATGGTTTTAGATAGAGTGTGACTGATTTTTGGTGGTGAAAAAGTGGGGGCGTGATATTTAATTACTTGAAACATCACTAAACACCTAAATGATTAACCAGCTACTTCTCATTTCTTTTTGTCCCCAACTACAACTTTCCCTCCTGAAAATTGGAACTTAGTTTCAGCTTTACTTAGGCATTTGATTTTGGCCTTTCCATTGGTTTATAGGTTAGTATAGTCAGTAAGATCCCTTCTGAATTTCTTGGCTGGGATGCAAGAGGAAGGGAAAAAAATAGTAGTTTCCCAGTAGTTTGGCAGTGAGCTCAGCAGCACATGGGTAGTCAGACTTTTTCAAGTTTCAGTGTTTCTTTTTTTCTTCTGTAAAAAAGGATCTAAAGAAACTATTCTAGAGTTGCAAAATATACAGTATAAAGTATGTTAGGCATGGAAAATTCAGTGCTAGTCAGTTCAAAACTATTTGATCTTTATGCAGTATAATGAACATTACTGGGTAATCATATTTAAATTACTGTCTTTTACAGACATTGCAGCTGAAAGAAGAGGAGAATAAGCGGTTAAATCAAAGATTAGTAAGTATTTGTCTTTAAATTTAAAAGAAGTTAATTAAAGTGAATTGAAGGTTAAAAATTCAAATATTCATACAGATTTGACATTTGTGCATATTAGATGCGCATACGAGGGCAAACAAGATACTAGTTGCATCATGAAATAAATGATTCAACTTTTTTTGGTTAATTTTTAATCATTCAGAAAAGGAAAATAAGACATAAGCAAATAGTTATGAGATTAGTAGGGTTAGTTGCTTGCCACATGTTAAAGTGGAGTAGGTGTGTAAATCAAGCTGCGACCTATGTAATTCATGTGGGAGCATGGAACTTGAAACTAGTGGTCAAACCTCAGCTTAAGAGAACTATAGGAACTGTGATGAAGTTTGGTGAAAAACAAAGTATGGAAAATGAGATAACTGGCAAGGAATGTTAGAGACCAAAAAAAGGTTTTCAAATGTGCCAGATGGAAAGAACAAGGAGTTGTGGGTCCCTCTCCCACTAGTAAGAGTGAGCTAGTAACAGAAAATGCAAAGAAGGCAGGTCTGCTTTGCCTACAAAAAATCACTGCTTTACCTCCAAAAAGAAAAAAAGAATCTGAGAGCTAGTCACTAACATTTAACCTAATTGAAGAAGGTAGAGAGCAAGTAGTTCATAAATGAGGAATATGTCAGTGACATTTTGTTAGTTGTGGAATAAATTAAGTCAACAGGGCATGACAGGGTTCATTCCAGGAAGCTGAAGGAACTTGCTGGACACTGCATTTTAAGTAGAATTTAGAGAAATTGAAAAAGATCCAAAGATGAGCAGTAAGTTGATAAAGTTAAATGATAGTGGTACAAGAAAAGGTTGAAAGAATTATAGATATGTTTAGTCTAAAGAACAGAAAATTTTAAAAGGGTCATAATAGCAGCTTTCAAATACTTGAAAGGCTGCCATAAAGAAGAGAGAGAACAACTGTTTTTCCTTGCCACATGAGGTAGCAGTTTTAAACTACATCAATCTAATGAAGTTAACATTTTAGGAAAAGGTTCTTAATCTGAGAAAAATAGGACAATAGAACAAACTATGTAGGGAATAAGAGGGCCTCCTTCTCTATTCTTTGGAGATTTTCAAGGCATCTATCTAGGATGTTTTAGGAATAAAAGCTTTATTATAAGAATGTTAAGATCTTTAGATGGCATGGTCAAGTTACATATAGGTTGTCTGCATTTGCCCAGGATGAAAAACTTTCAGTAGTATTTGAAATCATTACTAGAAAGAAAAGTCTGACAATCCCTAAGTGTGGCCCTCTGAATAAATACTCTGTATAAAATGTCCCCAAGTGTGTATTTGCACAACAGAATCCAGAGTGGGATTAAGTTCAATGGATGCAGAAAGATCATTTCATTTCCACATTATTCTCTGTATATGAAGACCTGTTACTTAAGTTTGACGGGATTCATCTAACTTTTTTTTAATACAGCCTACTTCCTCTTTTTTGCCTTTCCTTCTTTCCTTTCACTTTCTTCTGTTTAAAGTGTTCTGGCAGAGCTCGTCTCATTTTTTTTTCTCCCCTTCCCCTGCTCTACCCCCTTTCACTTCATCTGCATTAATCCTCATGTACTCCAAGACATTTTTCACTGTTTTTCCTTTGAGTATTATTACACTCCAACAGATGCATGTCCCCTCCCCACCCTCCCTTGATCAATCTCTGGGTTCCGTTTAGTCATTGCAGTTACCCATCTTACACCAAAAATAAGGGAATTGGACATACATTTGGGAAAGGCTGGATGGCACTAGTACATGCAATAGCCAAGAAGCTTTTTGTATTGGCAGGGTTTTTATTGACATAGGAAGATTTTTGTTTTGGCAGGATTTTTATATCTTTGAGTGTTCGGACATGCCTTTCATTCCCTCCTCTGCTCAGAGTAATAGGACCAAAGAAAGCCTTTGAACAGGGCGTCTAACTTCTAAGTGGCGGGGGTGGCACACCCTGCAAGCCAAGTACCACCTGCCCCCCCACTTGCACGCTTCCCTATACTGCACACCCTGGTGTTCCCTCCACCTCACTGATTAAATTGATTCACTGCTGTTATTATTGAATGTAGCTCTGTGGTTATGTTGTGTTCTTCAGCTCTAAAGCAAATACACATTACTCAACCAAAAAACCTTATGGTTCTTAAGTGAACTTTAATTATTAATGATTGGAAAGCTTTGAGGCATGTCCCGATCACTGCAAGTATAATTTTTAAATGAGTCTCCATTTATAAGTACTGGACTGCACATCCCAAGATGCTATGTTTAGATAGGGATTTAGGTAGCCAGTTTCCTCTGAATGTCAAAAGCAGAAGTGTCTAAAACCTTTCAGTGCCTTTTGAAAATTCTAAATTTTATATAGCTGAATTTCATACATCAACAAAGGGGTTAAACATTTATGTATGTTTGAGTACTTAATAAATTTATTATTTTGAGGTTTGATTCCTTACTTTGGGATTTATTCCTTTTGGAAAGAATGCATATGGAACTTTTCTATACTGTCTTGTTTAGAAGTCAGTGTTTTAATGGTTTGAATGCACATGCTGTGAAAAAGTATCCTAAACTGTACCTGGGTGTTTTCAAAATTCAGCAAGAGAGATGTCAACTAGTTGTGCTGTCTCCTTGGAAGAGAAATGAGAGATGTATTTGCAAGGCTGGATAGGAATAAAAAGTAATCTTGCATATCTCCATGATTATGCATGTTGGATCCAGCAACTATTACATGGAACTACATAAATTATAAGAAACTTGGGGAATTCCAAGCAATCCTTTCCAGTTTCAAAGAAGGGAAAAAACAGGGGGAAAATCTCTAGTTACTGAACAATTGGCTGTGCCAATGATGCGAGTATATGAAAGTTAAGATTTTGTGCCTGAAAGCATTGGATCACTTCTTAGTAAGAGGTCTGCAGATACAAGGCAGATTGCAAATCACAGCAGGGAGCTAATCTTAGTTACAAACTAGTTAAAGAAGCTAAGCTAACAGTTCAAAGGAAGTTGTGAGGAACACTGGGGTTGTACATCTCTCATCTGAAACTGTAAATCTGAAACAGAAAAAAATCGAGACAATTTGACAAGCTAGAAATGGATCTTGTTAATGAGTAGGAAGTTGATATATTTAGTATTACTGAAAAGGATTTGAATGCATATAATAAAATCCTGCTTTATAAACTTGTTCAGAAAGGAAGGTGTAAGGGGAAAAAAAAAAAAAGAGGTCTGGGAGGAGGGTTATGTTAATGGACCAATGTCTCAACATTAATGTTAACTCAAAACCAAAAGATCTTGAATGCATAATAAATCAATATGATAACTAAGAAATTAAAAGAGGGGGTGTTTGTTACAAACTACTGAATTAAACCATAAAAATGAGGTTAAATGAATTAGCTGCCTCTAAACATGTAGAAAGAAAAATAGTAGACTTAAAATTAGTTAAAACATTAATGAATAGTATGAATTAAGATCACCTGAATTAAGGCTATTCTAATTTTGAGTCTGTGAGCTCACCCAAGCATTTGATGCAGCTTATTTATAAAACACTTTACAAACTTAATTGGACTGACTTTTCTGAGGCAATGTAGCCAACCCTTTAATCACCAGACTGGAATTGATAACATACCTAGGCACTAGTGATTGAGACCTAATTGCATTCAATATGAGAAAATAATAACAGTCTCAGCCAAGTGTATATAACATGCATGTAAAATATGATATAATTAAATTAAAAAGGCTAATTTTTCAAAACTAAACAAAAATATGAGCAAACTATCAGGATTAAAAACATGAATGGAACCTGAGAACTCTTTAAGGGTTTTTTTGGCCAAAAAGTCAAGATTGGGAAGTCTTGAGGATACCTTTGGCTAAGTGAAGGGAATGTGTGTATATATAGTCAAAAGGTAGAAGAAGTGGGAGTAGAGGCAATCGTTATAAATCAGAAGTAAAAAATAAGGGGGGGGGGGAAATATGGGCCTGTCAAGGCTAAGGAGGAGTATGTGTATGGGGTTTAAGTGTATTGGAGCAAAAGGAGTCCTAGCAATAATACAGACCTGTCACTAGGTGGAGATAGTGAAGCTGTTAATAATGATGCACAGGAGGCAGATGTATTCAATAAATGTTTCTGTTCTCATTTTGGAATGAAGCATGATGATATATCATGTGAGGCTGACAGAATACTTTCCAATCCATTAGTAACTAAAGAGGATATTAGACAACATGTACACGGGCATAAATGTTTTTAAACATCAGCCTAGATGGTTTGCATACAAAAAATATGAAAGTTGGCTGATGAGATCTCTGCCCTGCTGATGTTCTTTTTTTAACAAATTTTGGGGCTTCAGACAAATTCTAAAAATCTAAAGGAATACTACAGAGTAGTCAGAAGTTTCATGCCAGACTCAGCTAAAGAATTAAACAATTCAACAACAGAATTATTGCCAGTTGGCATGGTTTTATGGTCTAGTCTGACCACCACAGGTTTGACTTGTTGCATATTCCTGATGATTCTTTTCAATTATAAGTTTGGTACATAAAGAAAACTACATCAGATGCACTTAATCTTTATAAAACATTTGATTTGTATACTGCACAGCATTTTTTAAAACCAGCACTATGTAGTATCAATTAAATGCTTTAAATGGATTAAGTATTGGCTAACTGACAGATATCAGCTGGTATCTGACGGTGATTCTTCATTGACAAATTGTGAAAGCATTTCTTCTCAGGTTCTGCAGGAGCGGGAAGTAGGCTTCACTTCAAACAGTTGCATTGGAGATCAGAATTAAATATAAAGTCACACTGATAATATTTGAAGATTATATAACATTTGGCAAAATTGTAAATAAATACAGGGAATAGTACAGAGCAGTCTGGATCACTTAAAACAGGTAGTTAAGGAACTGTGCCTGTTCAAACAGTATGTTTTTGATGTAGATGAATCTGAAATTGGCTGTCTAGAAGCAATGAGGTTTTATTCACCAAGGTGCCCCCAGGGGTTACAAGAAATAATGGCCACAAGCTAGCAGAGAGCAGATTTAGACTAGACATTAGGAAGAACTTCTTCGCAGTTAGTGGCCAAGGTCTGGAATGGGCTCCCAAGAGAGGTGGTGCTGTCCCCTACCCTGGGGGTCTTCAAGAGGAGGTTAGATAGGCATCTAGCTGGGGTCATCTAGACCCAGCACTCTTTCCTGCCTATGCAGGGGGTTGGACTCAATGATCTATGAATGGATGCTGGCCAGGCCAGCAAAATTATGTTCTGTACCTTGGAAAGCGAGTTCTCTGAAAAGGGTCTAACATTTCTATTAGCAAGCAGATGAACCTGAGTTCAGTGCCATACTGTAGAAAAAGGGCTACTGTGAGGCTTGAATGTGTAAACAGAAGAGTAGCGAGTAGGAATTAGTGAGATGGTGCACTTGTACATGTAACAGGGTTTTAGTCCCCAAAATTGAAATGGTAGATATTTAATTGTGGTGATTACAATTTGCTGCTTCCTCCACTCCCCTGCCCCCTGGCAGAGCCTGTATGAGCAGCCCCTGAACTGTGGGGATGGGGGATTGGTCCTTCCCTCCATGGTGGCAGCAGCAGCACCCCCAAGGGCCACCCAGGTGCGGTGCTAGCAGGCCAGAGGCTGCCCCAGCTTGGAGGCAGCACCCTGCTGGATTCAGCTCTTCCCTGAGCCTACCCAGGGAGCTGTGCCTGGTGGGCTTCCAGCAGGTGGGCTCAGGGAAGAGTTGGATGTGGCGGGGTGCTGCCTCCAAGTTGGGGCCACACCCAGCCCACTAGCAGCCAGGTACGGCTCCCCCGAGCAGGCCCCAAGGGATGCTGCCACTGCAGAGAGAAGGACTGCCTCCCCCCCCCCCAGCCCCCCCTGCAACTCAGGGGCCCTCAGCCTACTGGCAGCTCACATGGGCAGGCTCTATTGGTGGGGGTGGGAAAGAAAAAAGTAGTGAGGGTCTTCAACCTGCCTCTCCCACAGTGGTGGAAGCAAGCTGTTAAAAGACTGCAATGTTACAAATAGCTACGTTGCAAACTAAACTATATGTGGATGTGATTTAGTTTGCAATGTACCAAACTCCTTTAAATTGGGGGGGAGTGGAGAAACCCATATGTGTACAGTGACATGCAATTAAACCACAAAAATGGGCAGTTTTCATCACTTTTATACAAGCACCTATGATTTTTATCTCTGCAGCATTGGAAGACTGATGCTGGAGTTCTGCATACACCTAGTAAAAATGTTTAAAGAATTGGAGATGGGGATAAGAAATCACAAAGATGATTCAGGGGCTGGAGCAAACACCTTAAAGTGAGAAACTTAAGGAGCCTGACTTGTATAGCTTATCAGAAAATTTGAAAGGAGAATAGACTCTTTGGGAGGAAAAAACGATCATGGACCACAGCAGGGGGGAAGAGCAAGCACTTACCTCCTCACATAGGAGCGGGTGCTGCAGCACACCATTTTGGAATTATTAGTCTAGATATGAGATCCAAAACTGAAAACATTTTAGGGAAAAAAAACCTTAAAATCTAGAGTTTCCAAATACTTTTGGGCTGGATATTTGTGATGTAATGGTATCACATGCAGATTTCCCTGCTTTTCCCCTTTTTCCAGAGAAGTTCAGAATTGTCTGTCAGTATTTGTCACAGATATAGGTTGATTATAAATATAGTTTATGTATATTTCTTCACTGTAGTTGGGTGATGTCCCATACGTGGTCACTCTTTTCTTGCTTTGGATCTCATGGGGTCCTAAACCCACAATCTGAGCAGTGTCCAGAGAGTGTCTTTGAGATCCCTGCTGGATTCTGTATGCTATTTTGTTCACCTTCTCAGAAGTGGGTCTCTACAATGCAGGGTATTTATGCCTTATGCCTCAAAAGCAGTTCAAAACCCAATGCTTCTCCAACTCACCGCCCTCCTTCCCCCTGGACCTTTAGCATATGATTTCCCAGAATTCCACTGTCATTCATGTTTACAGTTTAACCCTTCAAGAGGCATGTAAGAAATGCATGGAGGGACCCAGAAACTTTGTATACTACAGGTTTCCCTCGCTTTTATGCAGGTTCTGTATGTGCGAATTCACTCTTATGTGATGACCCTCTTTATACCAAAAATTCGTTATATGCGAGATAAATTCACTCTTATGCAATCGGTGTGGTGAAAGCCTGCAGTCAGCTGCTTTGTGCAGTGCATTGTGGGAGTCACGCACACCAAAATAGTCTCCTGTGTGGATCTGTGCTCCTCGCTTGTTTGCAACCTGTGTTTCTGTAGTTGCCATCCCCATTATGGTAACGTTCACCACCACCCTGTGCTTTATGTGTACTGTCTGCTGTTGGTGAGTACCAAAGTTGTCTTGTAGAAATGGGTCTGGGAGTCAGTACAGTTGAGGTCTTGGAACATATCCCTATTTGTTGCATTGTAAAGTGGGTTCCCTTTCTGCAAATTTGAGTTGTGCGCCGTTTTCCAGGAATGCGTGAACAGTATAAAACGAGGGAAATCTATACCTTAAATGCACTTACTGAGAAAGGAGACTCTTAAACCTCCGTGCAGGACCCTTCCTGGAAGTGTTTTAAAGACTCAAACTCCACTGAGTTTTTGGTTAGTTGAAGTCCCAGTTCTGTTCTCATTCTGGGGCTTCAGGTTTGCTTTCTCTGTCTCTGCAAGAAACTCAAAATGTATTCATGCCAGCCCTGGGAGCATGGAAGGAGTGGGGTTGAGCCAGCCTGAAAAATGCAGCCCTAGGTCTCCCACTTGCCACATCAGTGCACACTGCTTGAAGTGTGGGAGTGGCCAGCACAGAAGCTGCTTGGGAACTGAGGCGTGGCAAGAGAAGCAGGTGCCCCCACAGGAACAGCTGTGGGGGAGTACCTTCCCCACAGGACTTGCATGGGAGCTAGGCAGGGGAGAAGCAAGCACTTCCTTTCACAAGGGCCGAGTGCCATGGCACCCTGGAATGGATCTCATAACATCCAAAGTGCCATTGTGCCTTGGTTGAGGATCATGATCTATGTTTCATATTTGAGCTTTGTTCAACATAAATTTTTTAACTTTGACCTTCTCTCTTCCTTCTTCCTTTCTCTTCTCTGGATCCTTCATACTCTACTAGTGTTGTTAGTATAAAAGTAGTTGCTCCTTAAACTTCTGCAGGAGTTTTCTTATACCTGATGGGTACTTTGCTCTTTTTGTGTGTGTATCAAATTTTCTTTTCCTATATTTTTAACTTGTGAATGTTTGTGAATATAATTTATGATGCAAAGAATTGCCATTTTGTAGTTTTTCTTGCCTTTTATATTCTAATAACTCCTTATATGATTCCTTCCCTCTCCCAAAAATTTGATATTCTAAACTGACAAAAACAAGGTACTAGAGGAAGGAAATTAGCCTGAATAAGCAAAATAGCCAAAAAGCTAAAAGGAGTGCTACATGTCTGTTACTATTTGTTGTTTTGATTTGATAGATGACCCAACTCAAGTGCAACTTCTTTTGCAATATACATTGTATCATATTTAGTCAATATTTTTAGTAGTTTATTTCATTTTTCCTAGATGTCCCAAAGCATGTCATCTGTTTCTTCAAGACATTCTGAAAAAATAGCTATCAGAGAGTAAGTATATTTATATTCTCAAAATTTCATATACTTAAATAAATCATGTATCTTCAATAATAAGTATACTGGTACAATACCTGGAGATAATCCATAGTCATTCTTTTTCATCATTTTAGCATGTAGTTGGTATCTGACACTGGCATGAATTTCCTCATTGAAAAATCTTTATGGTATTCATAGCGTTTTTTAATATTATCATCAAGTTTTCAGGTTTCATTTATAAAACTAGTTTGGATTCCCTAAGGCTGTAAATATATTTTTAAATTCTCTGTATCAATTCGTCACCCTAATCTGGATTAATTCACTTCCTCATTTTTTTACATAATGATAAATTTAGTTGGGCATATTTCAACATGATTTTATGTCCAAGAAATAATGATGTTCAGGAGAATGGAATAGTATGAAAATTATGAACCTGTGGACTCTGGAGACATGGAATTGGTCCCTCATTCTGCTTGTCCAAAGAGGGCTTCCTATGATGCAGGGCTTCATACAGGAGAGGTTATGCTGGAGAGAGAAGGGTAGGGGGAATTGAATCTTACCTATCCCAGCTCTCTGCAGTCTGGTGCTGCTGCTGTTACAGCAGCATGGACTCAGGCTGTTGCCTCTAGAGGATGCGCTTGTCATGTCTGTCCATTACTTCCCAAAATACAGAACATTTTGTCCTGTTTGTTTTTATCCTAAACAAACCAGATTATTTCCTGTGCTGGTACATTTGATCACAATATTCCTACTGGGAAAATTCCCCTTTATGGTTTTAAATCTAGCTCTTTCCAAACTAACTGATGTTTGCTTTGAGCCTATAGGCCTGGGCACCCTTCCTTTATCTGTCTGTGAAAAGAATTTTCTCTTGGGAATGATTTACAAAAGTTAATTAACTTCATGTTTTGAGTGCAGAATTTATTCAAAAGGATAATGCTCTCATGAAAATGTACCTGAGATTTCTTCTTAAAGGAAAAAAGGAACAGACATTATTCCTCTTACTCTCATTGTAATGTGTGTCTTAATTGTATTATTTTTTACAAAACGAGAAACTTCAGAAAGTTCAAGGTTCTCTATGGTTTTGGTTGAGAGGATCTAAAGTGAATCTTGACTTAGATATCTATTTAGATCAGTCCACCTACTTCACTGTGGTTTGGAAATGGCCACTTGGGAAAATGTTAGCTCATCCAGTAAGAACACACTCCACTTTCCACAGCTTTCTTAAATCTACCAGCTTTAGACATTTGAGTAGTCAATAAGATTTGAGAAAACATTCTTCAAGCAGTATACACTTATACAAGTTGCAAGAGGTGATGCCAAATTTGACAGGTCTCTGCTGAATCACTGTCTTAGATGCTTAGCATCCCCTCCAATTGGAAAAAAGCAACTTGGGAGTTGCTGACAGCAGAAGAGGTATACAATTATCACTTGAAGAAATTTAAAAAGTTACTTATCCATCTGATAACTGATGATCTTCAAGATGTTAGGCTACATATATGTTTCCTGACCTTCCCCCATCTCTGGTACTTCATAATCTATACACCATGGTCTTTGAGGTGGGAAAAGCCAGTAAGTAACGTGGCAATTTTGCCCTTTGGCTGGAAACATGAGGATATGAAGGGAACATACAGTGCCCCTGTAGACCATGCTGACTAAACTAAACAAACCTTTGGTTTGAACATACTGGATGAGCAGCTACCAACAGTGAAATATATGTATAGATTACACCTCTATTTACTGAACGCAGTTTGAGTATTGTCACTTGATGCTGTGAAAGTTATTAAATACAGGATACCCTCGCCATTCATGGGGCATACGTTCAATAGATCCCCGTGAATGGGGAAATCCATGAATACGTTCATGAATATCTGCATTCATGAACGGCATGCGCTGGTGGTGGCGGAAGCCCAGTGGCAGCAGGCACAGAGCTCACGCAGATGCCGCTGCCACTGTAACACTATACACTATGGAGAGAGAGTGGGTTTGAATATTTGCACCGCGAATCCACGAATATCTAGGGTTTCCTGTATGCCAGCACATAAAAAAATCAGAAATGACCTAGATTGTCAAAGCTTGTCTGATGTGTAAGAAGGATTTAGCTGTTAGTGCCACATAAGTACTTTTTCTATGTGGTGGGTAGGATCAGGCATGAAAGATTTCAATGATGTGACTATTGGAATGATTCCAATATACTAGTATTACATTAAAATATGTCCACAAATCTGTGTACACTTGCCGAGAGTGTGGTCTACTACTAGATCCTGTTGTGCGAACAAGGTACAATTTTGTTTCTTAAAAAAATTCATAACAATATATTAGCACTTTTTCTGGATTTAGTTTTGTAGTTTTTTTCTATTCAAAAGATAACCTTTTCAGTAAGATCAGTGCACAGCGTTCCCTTGTTTGACTACTGAAAAAAAACAATACATTTGTAAGACTTAATGACTGTGCCAGTCAAAAACATTTCTGAGGGAATGAAGTGAGGAAACTCTTCTGTGCGATTTGACAGTGGCAGGGGATGAATTTAACTAGTTATTACTAGTTGTGAAAAATGAATAAACCCATCTATGATCACAGGAGAAAGGTGCATTTAATCATTCTTTCTGGTAAGAATTTTTTTGACTGCTTTGTTGGAATGTGATATTTAACATGTTCCTTGTAAATACATAATTATCATCACAGTTCAAAAAAATAAAATGAATATGAGTTAAGCCAAGTCCAAATATTTAGCTTCTGGAGAGAAGAATCTGATTTTCTGAACTGTTGTTTTAAAAATTTTGTATGCCTCTTCTGAAAAGAATATTGTATGCAGAATCCTTCTTGCTTTCATTATGCAGTTTGGTTATGGCAACCCTCTTGATTAATCTTTTGGAGGGAGAGAATATGTTGACAGCGAAATGACTGTTAGCATGTTCTCATGGCATGAGATCTTCACTCACTGGTTAAGACGTTTTAAGATGCATTTGTTGCTTGGGAAAGTGGTTCTGAAAAGAAAAATACCTTCTAAAACTGGGATACTAAAACTTTGCCCGAGAACTGTTTTTTCTTTATTTCTCATGGTGTAACCTGGGGGGGGGGCAGGCAGGAAAAATTTGAAATTAGCAAGCACTTTATTTTATGGACCAATATATGTGTTTTGCTGCTGGTCTTTAGATACGTCAGTTAAATATACATCCACTTTTAGACCCCTTGATCCAGCTAAATGCATACGTGTTCACTTTAAGCACTGTTCAGCTTGAGTGCATATATACATGATGAGGTAGGCACAATGGCTTCTTGCAGACGTGGGAAAAAGTGGCACTTTAAACTCAGTGCACTAATGTGCCAAGCCTAGCACATGCCCAGAAGAGGCAGCACCTTAGTTGCACCTGGCTTTCCCAATGTCTGTAGACATGGGCATTTAGTGGGCCATTTTTGGTGCTTGTATCTAATAGCTAATTGAATCATCTTTAGTTAAAAGTGCCAAAAAGCCCATCTGAAGCACCTTATCTATACAGATACTGCAGAGCTTGGTTAAAGTAACGTGCTGCTGCTTCTGATACAGCATGAATAGGTTTTTTGGAGGGTGGAGGAGGGAGTTCATGTCCGTCGGTGCCCAGTGGGCTCATAAACTTTAAAGGATCTAGTCCGCCTTATACTTTAGCTATTTTTACCATATGTATTTACTGTAGGGAAGTTGTCACAGGAAACAATACCTGTTTTTTTTAATGTAAAGCTAGAATTAAATAGTTTAACATATTATATCAGTATATGCACTGCTTGACAGATTTTAAGAGCTACAAAACCATCTAATTTTTGTTCCAAAGTATCTCAAGCAATTAGAACAATACAAGAAAAAATGTTATTACTTCAGTTTTCTTTGTTTTTTCTACTTTTCACAAATAGACACTCATTTTAAATCAGTAATATTTTTGTTTGTACTTAAAGTAAAAAAACTAATTCAGAGTTTAAGAGTTGGCGTTAGATTTTATTCTGGTATGAATTCCTACCCAGAAGCTATGAAAATATTACCAATAGTGATGTCAAAAGCATTGCTACAATAATGAGAACAGTTTGTTCAAAGAAAACTTTTCTTGTAGTTGGTTTTTATGCTTAGGGCATGTACCTTGTAGAACTTCAAAAGATGAGTATCAGCTTTTGGGTTTGTTTTTTTTCTTTGTATGCGTACCCACAGTTTACACTGTACATACCACCTTTTGCAGAAAAAAGTGCAACTTCTGAGGACTGAAACGAACAAAAAATGCATTTTTTTAAAAGAATAAGTAATGTATAATGCCATAACAAAATATTAAATTTAAATTAACTGGCATTATATAGTGTTGTACAGCACATGCTGCTGTATATCACTGCAACTATCTTAATTTAAACTTGCTGAACAACATTAAATACATTTGTAAACTATGAGGTTGTTTTTGTAATTATTATTTGTATAAAATTTGCAGATAAAGTTATTCTTTTTATCCAGTTTTCAGGTTGGCGATTTGGTTCTCATAATCTTGGATGAACGCCATGACAACTATGTGTTGTTTACTGTTAGTCCAACCTTGTATTTCTTACATTCAGAATCTCTTGCTGCTTTAGATCTCAAACCAGGTGAGTGTGGTAAGTGTCAGACCACAGTGGAGCACAACTTTCTTATATATTTAATTTTCTGCATCCATTTTTCTAACAGGCTGTTTAATAATTATTAAATGGGTGTATATTAACTGAGCACACATTGTCTGCTTACATTAAGTTTGGGTAAGTGCATATTCCAGGTACGTGCATAGTCTTTTTAATTCCCGAATCAATGCAATCAAGAGTAAAGTGTTTTATAAAGTTAATACCTTGGACTAAATGTGGAAAGCTGTGCCATTAAAAATTTTCAGTTAGGTATGAGCCTGTAGTATAAATCTCAACGAAACTTGAAATGTAACTCTGCTGTAGCTAGCATCTACACGAGCAGTTCCCAAACTTTGACTGCTTGTGCACCACCAGTTTAAAACGATATAACCTTTAGTGCCACCAGCAAATTTTTGTCATATAAAGTAATTATAATAATCTTTTAATGTGTACCACTGACAGGTGGTTTGCGTACCACTGGTAGTACATGCACCACAGATTGGGAACCACTGGTCTACATTTTTTATGCTGTAAAATAAATAAATAAATAAATAAAGATTTTGTTCTTTGTATGTATGAAGGATTCTTGCACAAAAATACAGGATAACATTTCTATCTGTCTTAATCAAGCTATTAAACATGGCATTAACTACATATTGTTAATGATTCTTTTAAATGGATGTAGGAATGCCAGGGTGCATATCAGTAAAGGTGGGGTTGTGTTCTTCTATGTGTAATCTCACTGTGGATGTGCATACACTTCAAGTGTTTAACCGCAGACTGTCTTACCGTAGCGGTAGCAGTACCAGTATAGCATGCACTTCCTGCATCTCAGTTTCTCTCAACTGACTTGGCTTGAGATAAGTAACTTTTCCTCTCAACTATCTGTCTTTGCATCCAACCATAGTTTTATTTCATTTCACCTTACATATTCCTCAAGTATATTCTTATTTTTATTCTTTTTCCCTTGTTGGGTTTTCCCTTGCCATTTCAGTGCTACTCTCCCTTCTTATTTTTCCTTTCTTCCTTCTTATTTTTTCTTCTCAAATCTGCACCATATTGGCAAAGCCACCTTTTCTGTGAAAAACATATTTTTCCCCATCTTTGCATGCCATCATAACTTCCCCCAGGCCTCTAGGATTTACTCTATATTCATTTTGCAACAGTGTTTTACCTTGGATGGGCAACTGAATTGTTTTTCGGTGAACTGAATGTTATTGCCTTGGGGAATCTCATTTTGGGAAATGCTCCCTTTGTAACTTGTATGCCTTGTAGGCTAGAAAGAAACATGAGACCATGATCTAGGTTTTCCTCCTGGATCTCTAATCCCAGGATGTAAGACTGCTAGACTCCTTCAATGAGGCCACTCACCTCTTCTGTGCTAAGAGCTTGAAGCACACAGGTCATATAGAGGTTGTATCAAGTGAACTTCCCTTCTTTCTGAAAAAGTTCATGGTTCTACCTGCTCTCTTGGACTGACCACAGACATATGATTTCAAAGATAGTTTTGGACCCAAGTTTTATCTCCAGAAGCTTTGGGTTCCAGTTTGGTGGATCATTCCTGGTGCTCCCTGACTCTCTCCTGCTTACTCACTCTGTGGTTCAGAACATATATGTTGGACAGCTCTCAGTGAGAGTCTCTAGGCAAGAATGGTCTCATCTGCAGTGGAAAAGGTGTACCTAACTTAACAAGACTTTGATCTGATGTTGGGTGATGCTTAATTCCCCTCTATAAGCTTTCATCACAGCTGCATTGGACTACAGCTCAAGTATGGCAACATATCCTTTACCTCACTTCAGGTTCATATGACTCCCTCCCGTAGCGTTATCCCATCTTTCCCACTGGTTGTTTGCTTCCTTCATTTGTCTAGTAGGATATCCTATTCTCTGTACCTTAACCTGCTGCTTATGTCACTGCTGGGGCCACTGTTAAAGCCTAGTGTCGCCTGTTTACTGCTATATATATATATATATATATATATATATATATATCATTGAAGACGGCCTTCTTACTATCACTTAGGCAAGAATGAATGAGATGCAGATGTTGATGACTGATTTCCTTCATATTTAGTCTTCTACCCTAAACAGGTACATCTAAAGATTTGTTTCTGTCTAAGACTTTCACTGGATTGTGTATCAGACAACAGATCCAACCTGCCAGTGTTCTGTCTCTAGTGCCCTACTTCTCTACAGTCAAAATATCATTTTGCACACTTGACATGCAAAAAGTCTTGTTCGGACAAAGTCTTTCAACAGGTCTTCCCAGCTGTTGCCTACTGAGGCAAGAGATCCAAAGGCACAAACACTTCAGCTCAGAGGGTGGATATCAGACTGTGGCAGAATATGTCACTAAAGTGGTCCTGACTTTATAGTATCCTAGTAAATGAAGGCCATTAGGAAGAGCAGCTAAGAAGAAAGAACAAGATTGAGCAAAGCTCAGAAGGAGTTAAAAACAGGAGGGAGAGAGAGAAGGACAATGAGTAGATAGAACAAAAGGAAAGCAGGGTAAGAGTTGTAAATAGAAATATGTTGCAGGACCTTGTACAGTCCTCAGTGCTTCACAAGAAATCTAACAACGTGTAGAACCTCTTGCCTAGAGCATCAGATGGATTTTATCAGTCAATGTAGGGAAAAACAAATGTCGAGGTTTGCATGAGTATCCTTTTACTTTCCTAAATAAACCCATTAATTTTGGAATTTCTTATGGCTTTCAAGTGAGAAATATTTTTAAGGGTATGAAAAGCATACTGTGAAGGACTTTTTTATCTTCAAGCTTTATTAGAAGTGGTTATTTAGGGGAAATTGTTCTGTTCCTGTTTTCTATTGGAGTCTAGGAAATGATTAGAGATAAAACATAGTGTGATTTAAAAGTTGGAAATAAACAAAATAGACCCATTTGGTTGGGGTTTAGTTTTAAACTAGTAATCATTAATTTAAAAACTGCCTGATATGTTTCAGAGCTTGATCATAAGCATAAAAATACACCTCTCTCAAGAAAAATAAATGCCTCATTTTATTTGAGAGTGCTATTAGTTCCAGTGGCTGCATTGCTGAGGATGTATTTGTATGCTTTATAGCAATCTCTTAAAATCATTGCCATGTTTCCTGCAAATATTTTGATACCAAATAAAGAAGGAGGTCAGCTCCTTCTTTATTTTACCTATCTATGCCATTGCCCCCATTTTACCTCCAGAATGATTTAGGTTTCACCCTTTTGAATATATTACCACTTGGCTATCAGATTTTCCTTTGCAGTATGTTTCCAGCACGCTTCTTTGCAATTTTCCTTCGACAGAAAAGCATGTACATTTATTGCTTACGGTAGTGGTAATTCCCCATATAACTAGGTATGATGTTGACTGTTTTATGTTAAATCATGATTTGATCTGCCTTTGCTTGTCTTAAGACCAAGGCCAACTCAGAAATTGGTTGAAGCAGTGATTCTCAACCCAGGGTGCCAGAGGGTTAAGATCTTTTCAGGGGATGCTATGTTAGCACCGGTAGGCGTGTAAATTCACTAGAATAAAACCAGCATTTTTCATGTCTTGAGCCTAAAATGGTTGAGAACCACTGGGTGACAGCTGTTCTATCTTGTGCATTATAAGTGCAAATCTTGTGAGTGTAGTTTTAAGCTAATACTAGGGAAACCTAGAACTTTTGCATTAATTTTGCCTTTAATTGTAACATCAGCCCCCATTTTTCCTCCTGGAAGAAATAAGTTTCTTCATTTTAAATGTTCTTCTGTCCTGTGAACCTGAATTTAAATGAAGTCTTTTATTGCAGTAAACAGGGTGAAATGGATTAATACAAACAGTATAAATGCTGAAAAGCAATTTTTGGTTTTTAACTTCCAGTTGTATTGATTTTGGATGTTAAAAATAAAATACACTATTTATTCAAATTCAAGACAAGGGTTTTTTACCTATTCAGCATGAGGTTGGAGGCCCATCATCTTAGATTCAAGTACAAGGTGGGTCGGGCAGCAGGAGAAGTACAGGCACCAGGTTGGGGGGAAGAGGTACAGGCACCACAGGGGTGGGGAGGCCAGGACTGGTGTGTGCTGGCACCAGGAGAGGTCATAGGCAGGGGTGGGGACAAGTGTATGGAGGGATGGGACTGCAGACCTGGGGTGGGGATCCTGGTTTTCTCTGACTTAAAAAAAAAAATCCCCAATTTTCAGATTTAAAAAACCCCAAATCCACATTTTTCCATAATTAAAATGAAACGCCACTAATATGTAAATATATATATATTAGTGATGTTTCATTTTGATCATGGAAAAATGTGGATTTTGGGTTACTTTTTTATTATGAAAATTGTTTGTTTGTTTGTTTGTTTGTTTGTTTGTTATTAAAGAAAACCAGGATCCCTGCTGATCAGGAGAAGTTAAATTACTTTCCCAAAGCTACTTAAAAAACTTGTTACAGAAAATAGATTAAAACTCAGTGGTTGCTGACTTCTAGCCTTATTCCCCAATTCTTAAATTCACTTTCTTAGACTCCTAGCAGGCATTACAGTCAAGCAGCAATTAACTAGTTAATCGCACCATAAATAGTAACTTTGACACATTTTCAAGGAATTAATCCTCCATAAAAGATATGTAACACTTGTAGCTAGTTTCCATCACAGCTTAAATTGAACATAATGGCAGGGTAACCAGTGCTGGCTGAAGACTGCATTGTGGTCCTGGGACTGGAACAATCAGCTGATTTTTGGTCTTTGCCCCAGGACCACACAGCAGTCTTAAAACAGCTCCAGTGTGGTTCTGGGGCTCAGACTGACAATCAGTGGACTGCCAGTCCCAGGCACAGGCTGCTGGTACCCAGCTTTCAACTTGCTGATGGAGGAGGATCCCAGGTTCCCCTTGTGCTGGTAAGTAGTAATGGCACTCTTAGACTCTGATCCCATTATTGCATTTTCTGCCATGCAATTGTTGGGATTGGGAATCAGATCCCATCTTGTCAGTAAATGAACCTGTGCTAGCTGCCTTAGTAAGCACCAGTTAAAAAAATCACAGGTTTTGCATATATAAATACATATATGTAAATACATAAACGTGTATTATGTGAGGTATAACTGCATCTCTTATATTGAGGCTTTACTTTACTTTAAACTGTCAATAACTTACTATTTTACCTACTCTTAAAACTTTGCACAACTTCTGTAATTGAAAAACAAGATGAGCTTAGTTTCTTGGTTATTGCATATACAGAGGTGTGTTGAAGTATTTCCAAAATCGTATTACTAACTTATCTCTGTAGGTAGTGTTTTACACTTTCTAATTTTTTTCTTTCTACTTTAACCATCTTATCAATTTGTAATTCTAGTTAAAATTACAAGGCTGCTTGCAAACATTAACCCCCCCCCCCCCAAAAAAAAAACCCCAAACAAAAACCCAACAGCACTTTAAACTCCATGTATTCCTGCACTGAGCCCAGCTCATGCCCAGAAGAAGCATTGTGCTTATTGGAACCAGCTCACCCAACATCTGTATAGATCAGGTGCTTTAGTGGGGCTTTAATAGCACTTTTATCTAATAGCTGATTGAATCAGCTTGAAATAAATAAAAGCGCCAAAAAGCCCCACTGAAGCGCCCAATCCATAGAGATGCTGCAGAGCCGGGTCAAAGTAACGCATTACTGCTTCTGGTAAAGTGCAGGGTTTGGGGGTTTTTTTGTTATTTAAACATCTGCAAACAGCCTAAATTAATACTGTTTATGAAACTGAAGTACTGCAACAAAGCAGATCATAGCCAAAATTTGCAAATGTGCATATACTTGGGCCCTGGGAAAATAACTCATTTGAGTTTGGAAGCTATCTGTTTTCACAGCATTTGCATTTAAAAATCGTGTCCC
Organism: Alligator mississippiensis; assembly: GCF_030867095.1. Classification (NCBI taxonomy): domain Eukaryota; kingdom Metazoa; phylum Chordata; order Crocodylia; family Alligatoridae; genus Alligator; species Alligator mississippiensis. Next base: position 74,309,658 of record NC_081826.1, read on the forward strand.
ATCTCTCAGTGCAGGGAGCTGGATAGGAAATGTTTTGTTTTTCCCATTTTGTGAAACATTTAAAGAATTTTCCCAACCCAAATTGGAAGAAAAAACAGCTATTTGGAGGGTCAATAGAAAGAAGGTTGTTTCAACAGTTTTCAAAGCTTATTATTCTGATATGGGTTGTTTTATTTTATTTCTAAGTAATTTCAGATTGTGAAATTGGAAGTTTTTGCTTTGAAAGTTATGTCCTGTTTTGGCGATTTTGATTTCCTCTCCCCCCTCTTTCTGCCCTCTTCCCTCCCCCCGCCGGAAAAACATCAAAAATTTTTAGTTCTCCGTGATGCATTGTTTAATTTCTTTTCTTTTTAGCTTCAGGTGCATCTAGAAGACCTTGGGTGCTAGGAAAGGTAATGGAAAAGGAGTATTGCCAGGCAAAAAAGGTAAGGAGCTATTAAACACATGAACTAATAATTTCAATAGAGAAATAGAGCCAAATTTTGCCCCACATACAGTCATGCACATGTACCTTGTTGAAATAAATACGTATTATATGCAAGTGTGGCAGAAAGTAGCCCATAGCTCTTGTAATTGATTGGAGACTTGGAGATGTCTCCCAGAGCATGCATAAATGTATGAATTAGAAGTTTTATGAATGTGTTTAAAATAGGAATTTAGGGAAGTAGTTAGACTTACATAATTTTGCCAACACAGATAGTACATGTATGAGTTATTTTGAAAATAATGCATGAATGTGTTGGAAACTATTATTCATTTCTAAATAGTTTTGATTTGTGAGCAATTGCTGCTTTACAGAGCCTAAGAGAGCTAATTAATGTAGGAGTAAAGAGCATCCCCTGTTATGTAATGCATACCCTTATTAATTGTGATAAACAAATGGTATCAGTGGACATTTTGAATAATTAGTATTGCCAAATCAGTTTTCAGATACCAGTTGAAAAAAGGTATAAGAGGATGAAAATCTGGTCATGCTCTGAAAAATGTTAGTGAAAACAGAACACAAATTTTAAAATGCGTTTAGATGTAATTTGTATCAATTCTTGCTGGTTCTTTCAGGCACAAAACAGATTTAAAGTTCCTTTGGGTACAAAATTCTACAGAGTGAAAGCAGTGCCATGGAACAAGAAAGTATAACCCAGTGGAAACTCAGTTCTTTGTCTCATTCTTTTCAGACGTGTCCTTCAGTGCTCATTCATCACTACAAATACCATGCCATCTTTTTTATACTGAGGTCATGTGACAATAAACTTCACTGACGTACTACTTTTACTTTTTAACGGGTTACATTTTAGAAACAAGAATTTCATCAAAATACCTGGCCCTAACTGTTCCAATTTTTTCACCCAGATAACTTTAGTACTGTGGACCAAATGAGTTCATTTTCTCAAAGGGCAACCCTGTACATCATGGCTTATTATTAGCCATGTTAATTGCCTGTTAAATATACATTAGCTCGTATTTAGATGTTCAATGTTAGTTACCATTATTACCAGCATATGTCCCTTTGTGAAATCATTATCAAAGTACTTGCACTCTTTAACAGATTCTTTATAATATGTATAAATTCAACTATTTAAGAAGAGTGTTCATTGCATGCCGATAATCATATAATTTTTCTTCAACATGAGTTTGCCTCTGTAGATGCATAAAGATAACTACTGCAAGTTGTTTCATTACCTTAAAATGCTCTTTAATGTTAAAAAGAAGAAGAAGAAGAAGAAAACTTTGTAATTTGATGGGCTGATACAGAAATCAGTCAAGGTAAATCTGCAATCTTCAAAAGCACTTTCGATGGATTGATCACACAGATTCTGACGGGAAGAACCCTTGTGCTGTTGGATTTGAATTGAAGCACTTGAAACTTCCCAACAAAACAGAAGTCTTGTATTAATCTATTTAGAAAAATCATATTGATGAAATTGTATTTCATGGTTGAGTTTCAGGAAAAAACTCCATTGTACATTAACCATACAAGAGTCATTTAAGTAACAAATTATTGTAATTGTAAAAGACATGTAGAATTTTAAAACAATAAAGATTTGAACCTGTATATGTTTGAATAGTTTTGTGCACCTTCTAAATGTCAGTTTTGTGCAAGTTAAAAAAGTGGTGATCTGTCATTTCTTAGTCTGCCATAGATTATTACTCTTATACATTTACATTGGTTAGAAATTACATTGTTTTCCCCAAACATTGTGTATTTTTCAGTATATAGACAGGTTCCTCCTGTAACAAGAAGTAAAACTGAAATAAGTGTCAATTCATATCATGTCAGCAAACAAGCCAAACAGGCAGATTTATTCTTATGAACTCCTATGGTGAAGCAATACTATTGTTACACAATTCTAAGAAAAATGTGCCAAGTGTGGCATTCTCATTGTTCCCCTCAACCAGGTATATACCAAGATAATCAAAGGTAATATTTCATTCCCATTGATCTACATTATTATATAAAAGCTCCTGGATATGTTTTCTACCTAAAATGTTGTGACATCAAGTACCAATTATGGATTAAATGTCATTATTTTTATCACAAAGTTGAAGATTTTAGAAGACCTTCACAGAAATATGAATTGCTTTTCATATTTTATGTGGCAAATTGCAAACCATACATGGGAAAAGAATACTCTAAAATTGTGACAGTTTCTCCCTGAAAATCAAATTGGTAGCAGTTGTTAAATAAAAGCCCATTGAACGATTACAATGACCTCTAAGCAGAAACATGGGTTCTTCAGCAGAAATATTTCAGTAGGTTTATTGTGGTAAAAATAAGTAAATCCCAGTATAAAAGTGTAGTGTTCAAGTCTGAATTCATAATATGATTTTAATTTTCTTTTCCTAGCCTACTTTTTGTCTTCAGTTAAGTTCAAAGTTCACCAGGCTTGACCATGTTGCTATTCCCACAAGTTTAATTCCTTGGAGAAAAATCCTCAACCAGCAGCAGTTACATAGCTTCTCTACAGCCACCAAGCACTGATCCATGGTAGAATATGAGGTTCTACAGCCCAGTAGAAATACAGATGAGTAGAAAACTTTCCAGTGTCTCCTTTGAAAATGAAGCACCCATTTGACTGCAGGACACTCATTTAGGTCCAAGAGACAACAGTGTGTTCCTGCCATACAAGTGCATGAGTCTTTTCAAGCTATGTCAAAATTAGAAATTTTGAGGGGTTCTCAGTCTGTCAATTACCAGTCCCCTGTATCTCTTGTCACTCCACACACATTCTTCATGAGGGTAATTACTGGGTTCCTCAGCATAGGAGGACACTTAGCTACATAAAATTAAACAGACACGGCAAACTTTGGTATTTCTGCACTAACCTGAATAAACCCACTTAGGAAGAAGAGGTTTGCATTAATTCTTTGTTCTGGTCTTAGCCAGGTAGCTGATTTTTTTTCACTTGACCATGCCCTTAATTCACTGACAAGATAGCTTGGCAAAGTTTATTAATAATCAAACGTACAGACAGGAAAAAAATAATGACGTTGTGAAAGTTGGCTTTTGATTTCTTTGATGCATCTTATATTTTAAGATTTGTAGGTAATTGGTTTTCTACTGTGAGACTAGCTGATAAGTGATAGTCAATCTGTAATAATTGTTCAAAGCTCGGGGTCAGGAGGACATTTTGAATATAAGGAATAAACCTGCTAAATATTTAAAGAAATAAAAAGTACTGTAATTAATAATCAGAAATGCAGACTGTAACGGGGAAAAAACCTTCATTGATATCAGCCTAGTATTAAAAAACAGCTACTATTATTGCTATATGCAGTCATACTTCTAAAATATAAACAATCGGCAGTAGCTTTCATTTTTTAGGAATATGTCATGTGCTTCATTTTATAATCTTTATGTATATTTAAAATGGAAATTCTGTCAAACATATTCAGTAATGATTCTGAACAGCCATTGAAAAAAATGTAGTTTACATACTTGTTAGATGGCGCAGCCTTACTAACTCCTGCAAGTATGTTTGTTATGCACCACCTTTGTGTTTAATCTTGCCCCACAAAAATGAAGCCTTGTATATACTGTTACAATCTGGGTAATCAGTATATGCACAGGGAGGTAGATAAACTAATTGTATAATTAGTCCATTTCTATTTTTGCTTGTGATTCTGTTTATACTTGCATCACTTCGAGCCACAGCTTTGGAGCAGGGTGTGAGGGGAGTTGATAAAATATTCTAGAGCATGTACGTTCTTTGAATTATCCAGTCTTGCCTTTGAATCATGGTGATTCAGTTGTACCAGCAAGAAAATTAAGAAAGGTTTGAACCCAAAGAGTGTGCAAAAGGGCTTTTCATTGTTTTTGAAGAGGATACATATATTGGACTACTAAAACTAGTAAATGAGAGCTGTTAGGCTAACACCAATCCAGTACACATTTCAAAACTGATAAAGAATTTAACAGAATGGAATTTAAGATCAGTAGTAGAAGAGGCAGCATCTTTTTTGGCAAATTTAATTGATGTAAAATGCGATTTGGGATCAGCTAAAACTTTTGGGGTCAGCCAATTCAGATCAAATTCAGCATATATTTTTGAACCTATAAGTGGGGGAAAAACAGAAACATTTAAAACTATTTATGTTGGCATTTCTTAATGAGTTGTTCAGGTGTCTTACCAACTGGAGGTGGAGGAGATAATGGTTTTGATAACGGTGTCTGCCTACTATTTTGTAGTGTAGCACTCATTTTGAGTAAGATAATAGTGCTCCAGGCTGTGCCTGAGGATTATTTAATTACTATTGCATAGAAGATCTTCAGTAGAAGAGACTCACTTAAGAATGCCCTCTAGTCTAGTGGTTAGGAGTGTCTGCCAGCTGAAGAGAGATTTAAACTTGAAATCACTACTCTGAATCAGACCTTTTCAGGTTGACTTTTTTTTTTAAGCTTTTCAGAGTGGCTGCTCAACTAATCAATTAGTTATTTTCACAGCTCAATAGAACTTTTTGTTTTAAGCTGTCTTTATGCTTTCCCAGACCAAGGAAGTGGTAGGTACTGTTTTAGGCAGGCCTTAAGTTTTGGACCAGTATTGTCCAGGGGCATTATTAGCAAAGCTTAATGTGTTCTAGTTAAATTCTTGTTCTAGGTAGCCAGATATATGATCATAGAGCCAACTCCCTATTCTAGCCAAGGATTTCTCTGTGATCAAGTAATGCTTAAATGCCCATTTAAGAGAGACCTATGCTTTCTGCACCGATGTGGTTAATTTGGGCTTAAAGCATAAAGCAGGATCTTGCTGTGTACAGGAATTGACCACGCAGCAGTCTGGATGCACCAGGAAAGCCTAATTCTTGAAGCCTTAGGCAGAATATAGAAAACCACATTGATGCAACAAGTGCAGCTAGCTTTCCCTCAAACATAGCCATTTCTTGTGGGTGTAAAGGTGGGCATCAAGACCTGCCTTCTTGTCATCCAGGGAAGCTTTTGGCAGTGGGAGCCACCTTCTGATATCCACCACTCCAGAGTTTGGAAAGTCCCTCTGTATGTCCCACTCTCCTGTGTGGGGAAGGGGAGGCATCGTTTACCTGGAAAAGTGAATGTCTAAGTAGTGCCGTATTAGCAACAAAGTTGAGCCACCAAGTACTTCATAGTGTTCTTTCAACCTTGTGGGGGTTTTATTTAATAAGGACTAATAAGGGCTTTTTAGCAATTCACAGTTCTTGGCACCAATGTGTTAACATGAACTAATGTCTCCTGTTCAGACCATGTTTGGATATTAAGCTTTTGTGATACTTCCCATGCCATATTTCACTTTCATTGATGTTTTTATATCCTCTTACAAGCCAGTCTGTAGTACCAGAACAATGATGATAAATTACAGTAAGTGGCAAATGATTACTTCCTTTACTATCCATTGTAATTAAATTACTCACAATGTGCATTAACAGCATCCATGTATAATCCTTTAGGAATTCTATTGTCATTTCCATATTGCGATTATTAGTTGGTTAATAACTGTTTCCTTTTATTTCAACACGTAAGCAGTGCTATATTTAGGTACTTTAAAATTATTTCTCTTGCAAACTTGCAACAATTCTATTTAGGAGTATTTACTAATTCCCCTGAAAAATAAGTTTCAAGTAGCATACTCTTTTTCTCAACAAAAACTGCTTCTGTGAGGAAGTTTTCAAATTTTGTATTTTCTAAAATCCATTTCATTATCATGGCTTAATGTTAGCGTTTAACACATTTCCATTATGAAATGACTTTTGAACTTCAAATAAGATGAATCATTGTGACTAGCTGCCGGAAGAGGTGTCATTACTATGTCTATTCCTAGCATACACATTGAGTTTATTTTCATTATTTAGATGTTCTGACAAGTTCCATTTCATAGTAATAACAAAACCCTCCAGGCATTGCATTTATGGAAAATTATTGCACTGCTCTGTAGTTGGTTAATACCTTTTGTCTTGTGCCTTATGACACTAACCAAGGCAGCCATGCTATAATTCTCCAGCAACTGCTTGTCTTGTCTTATTATTTAATTTGCCTTTCATCTATCTATCTCAAAAGACTTCTCTCAGATGTAGTTCAGTGTGATCCAGTTTTCATTTGGTTTTGTCTCAATTTTTGAGTAAGAAAGCGAATAGATTTTTTCCATCCTGCATGAGACCATGTAGAGGGACTATACATATATATGTCCTTATATACATGCATTTTAGAGCATTCTTGGACTACCTAATGGGCCCACCTGTACTCAAATACACTACAATTGAGTTTTGTTCTTCAGCTTTGTGAGGAACCAGGGTAGAGCAAAATTAGAAAGAGTAAAATAGATCATTTTGTCATCACTTCAGGTAGAAAACAACTTCAGAATTACAATAAATGTGCTCCTGTAACCAAAGGATTTCTGTCAGAAAATGACGTCATTGAGCTTTCCAGTGTAATAGCCCCTGCATCAGACTAGTAAGATGATAGGAAAACATCTTCTAAACAGTTCTTTTTTCCTGAAGCTGTGTAATATTTACAGATCTCATAAAACATGAAAGATTATAGGTTCCTAGATGAAGTTGAATTAATATCCATTACAAGCTTTTCTTTTGTATCGGAGTTAACAAAAATAGTTTCTGATGATGTAGGAAGTTGTTGATTTCTTCCAGATATTTTTCAGGTAGTCAGGAGTCTTGTCTTGTGTATACTGTCTTTATATTTTACTCTAAATTTGAAAGACAAAGTATTAGTGTAAATCAAAGCTAATCCCTTTTAAATTGACTATGAAGAATGACACCTAATAAAATTCCAGGTTGAAAGTATATTCCTCTGAGAGCATCTTATTGGTAGGATTTTGGATATTGTTTTGCTAATTAAAAGTATTTTTCTTAATATCTTTGACAAATCAGAGTGCATGGTAGAAATGGAACAGTATGCAGTTGTAAAGACATTCAATCTGTGTAATGATTAAGCAGTAAAATGCTTTTGGTTTGTCCATTTGAATTTTCACTGCATTACTAATTCTTAAGTTTAATGTTCTTACCTCTGAATAACTTCTTCCAATCAGATTGAATATTTATAAGAAATATGATGCATGCATTAAATATGTTTCTGCTGACCTTTTGATAAATAATATGCCAGCAAGCTTCTTTAGTTTTCCAAAGTAAGTATAAGTATATATTGGACATTTTAAATAAAGAACTTAATCCAGAGCTACCTAACCTTGTTTAAACTAAATATGAAGCAGGATCATAATCAACCTTTAAGGCTAGTCCACATCATGTTAACCATCACAATACCTAAAATATAAGCAACAATGGATTTATGGTTGTGAATTTAGTAGGTACAAAGGCAAGGTGGGCTACACTCAAAGAAATTGCTGAGCCTATTCCATACTTCGATTGCTTCTGAGTAGAGGTGCCACTGATCCATCAGTCTGATATCAGATCAGCACTGATATAAAGAAAATTTTCTGTATCAAAAATTGGCCCTATGCAGCCAATAATTTGTCTGATAAATACCTGTGCATGTGCGCAGCCGCAGCACAGCACATAGACAGTGAGAAGCAGAGCCAGCAGCGTGAGGTGCTGTGTGCAGCTGGTAAATCTGGTGTGGGGGAAAGGGAAGGGGATGTGGGAGGGGCAAGGGGCATGGGGGGGCAGATCAAGGCTCCTGTGATGAGGGAGGGTGTGGGGTTGGGGTTGTGGCTCGGGCAGGGGTTGCCCAGCTGGGGTGGGCGTGGGACGGAGGCGAAGCTTGTTGGGGTGGGCATGGGAAGGGAGAGGGGTGGCCTCCGCGGTTGCACATGGCTCATCTGTTGCTCGTTTGGCAGCTCTCACTGCTGCTCCCACTGCTCGTCATCGGGGGGGGGGTGCCCCCGGGTCTGTGTGGGCCAGGCTGTGCGGGGCTCTTCCCAGCTGGGCAGATCTGGGGGCACTTGCCCCTCCATGCTCTCCCAGATGAATGGCGAGTTTCCAGACCATAACCGGATGTGCTGCATGTACATGCCGCCTCTGCCCTCCTTGACAAGCCATGCCTCTGGCCCACCCCAGCCTACAGCTGCAACTTGCCCCATGCTGTGCAGATCTGGGGGGCACACGCTCCACCTTCCCCCTAGATGAGCTGCTTGTGGCTCTGTCTTGTGCTCCTCAGCTGGTCAGCGCCTGCCCCGTTCCCTCACTTACCACAGGGGCCTTGATCTGCTGTCCCACACCCCTCCCCTCCCCTTCCACCATACCAGACTTACCAGCTGTATGCAACTCTCGAAGCTGAAGAGCTGCATATCGGAAATCAGATCAGTATTGGCTGATATGCCTCCTTAAAAATCGGCTATCGGTATCAGCCCCAAAAATTAGAGGCATGAGAAGCTTCAGTCACCAATTTGATTCGAAGAATATTTGGCCTGATTCAGAGGTCAAACTGCCAAATCCGAATCAAATTGGTAGTCAAAAAGAAACCTCCGAATCTATTTGGAGCCTCCGAATTGATTCAGAAAAAGATAGATTCGGAGATTCAGAAAGCATTCTTTTGGGAGAACAGAAACTGAGAAGAGGGAGGGGGAGCAACGGGGGAAAGACTGACATCTGCAGTTGGCCAGTGACTGTGATCTTTCCCTGAGTCCCCCTTCCAATCACAGTGCTCTGAGGGAGGGATGTAGAAATAAGCATATAAGCCTCTGTCTGCAGCCTTTCTGTCCCTTTTGTGAGCTGTTTCTGTCTGAGGAAAAGAGTCAGGTGGCTGGCTCAGAAACAGGTGGGCGGGCAAAGATCTAACTGGCACTAGGAAGGCCCCCTGTTGCATGCTACGATCCCTGCTGTTTTCATCCAAACTTGCCTTAACATACAAATAACAGGAGTTTGCTTTCAGGGCTTTGAGGTACAGTTTTCCAGAAACACCTGCACCTATCTTCTTGAAACTTGGTGGGCTTCATACCCTCAGAAGGCACTAGTATTCCTGCTGTTTTTATCCAAGTCTGCCAAAAAATGAAAAAGTTATAGGTATTTCAGTGATTTCCCTATTACACTCTTTGCCCGAATCACCAAATCTCTCTGAATCGGAGCCAAATCTTCCAAAGCCGATTCAGCCAACACAATTCAGGACAGTGATCCCAAACTCCAAATTGAATCACTGTCCTCTGAATAGGCCAAATCCAAATCGGAATCAAATACTTCCCTATTCACACAGGCCTACCAAAACTCTTATCAGTGCACCCCTACTTCTGAGAGGTAGTTGCTAGCTTAGTTTGGAGTTAGGTAAAAGACAAGTCAAGGTGGCACCTTAGAGAGAAATTTGTTCAGAGATGCCTATCTGAAGAAGTTAGTTTCTAAGGTGCCACCCTGCCCCACCTGTTGTCTCCTTTCCAATTTGGTAACAGATGTAAGTTTCATAGTTGCTAGGATCCGAAGGGACCTAAGCAGATCATCAAGTCCAACCCCCTACCATGGGCAGGAGAGGATGCTGGGGTTGAATGACCCCAGCTAGGTGGCTGTCTAGCCTCCTTTTGAAGACCCCCAGGTTAGGGGCAAGCATGACTTCCCTTGGAAGTTGGTTCCAGCTCCTAGCCACCCTGACAGTGAAGTGTAGTGCCTCCTGATATCTAGCCTGAAATGCAGGCTAGTTCACTGAGACAGCAATGAAGTCTTATTTCACAGTATGTAAAGACAAAAGACTGAAATCTCCTGCTATTTAGATTAAACCTTGTGTTTAAAGTGAGAGATCAGTAAATGTTAAATTTGTGCAAACTGAATTTGTACAGTTTTCTTTCTTTTTTGCTTAGGGTTGCAGTCTGTGTCCCTTGGATGTAAAACTGACCATTGTAGTGTTAGTAACTTGAACTGCAAGAAGCCACAGGACTAAATGGTTTCATGCCTATTAGTATCTATTTCATACCTAAGCAGTGCTGCAGTTTTCTAAGGGTCTGTATTAGGACTAAAGGTTTTAAATAACCAACCACTATGAATTTCAACTAATTTGATTTCAGTTGACTGTTGTTTTTAATCATGTTGGTTATAGTAGGGCCTAGTAAACAATAAAAAATGGAATCCCTTTGTGCTAGGCCCTGTACAGGAATACAGTAGCACACAGTCCTGCTGCAACAAATTTACAGTGTAAATAAACTAAGGTGGAGGGTGGGGAGGGGAAGAGCTATAGAAGCAAATAATGTTATGGAAGAATATGTCAAGGTAGTGCTAGGATTATGGAGAAGGTATCATTTAGGAAAAGATAAGCTAAAGAAAGGCACTAAAGAGAAAGCCATGGAGGTAAGCTTTAGAGTATAAGTTTGAACTAAAATGAGAAGGGGGAGCGGGAGAGGATTTGCAGCAGTCTCAATAGTGGAGAAGAATGTTTACTGTAAAAACCGTAGAAGGTGCCCTGGTGCTGTCACCTGTTTTTGACTGAGCTGCTTTCTCCAGCAGTTCTGCCAGCTTCAATTTCTCCTGCTGGCTCCCCCTTCACTGTAGTTCTACAAGGTCTGGAGGTGGGGCTGGCAGGGAGCAGTAAATATGCCCTAGTGCCACCTGATGGCAACTAATTAGGAAAAATGTTTCTGTTTGGAAAAGGTGTCAAAACTGAACAGAAACTGCACCCCTTTCATCAGAAAGGTGAAGTTAAACAATAAAATAGCCAATACCATGCTCAGTAGTGTGCTTTCTGAGATGTGGGAGAGCCATATTCAAGGCTCTGCTCTACCACTTTACCAGGGGGTTTTACCATGGCCTTACCATGTCCGTGGTGAGTGTCTTATGCCAACCTGTTGGGAGGCTTTCCCCTTTGTGCCTTTGTGTAAAGATCTCACGTTCACATCAGAACTAAAACCACTGTCAAAACTTTTTTTTTTTTTTTTGCAAATTGGAATTTTTTTTTCCAGCCAGCCCTCTCTAGTACCTTGTCATTTATCACCCCAGCTGTAATGCTGATGGGACAACTAAGTTTTGTTTTGCTTTTAAAGTAAATGGATCAGGCAGAGGAAAGTGCATTAAAATAGTTTTAATTCTCAATCCATTAAACAGTATGTTCCATAACTTGAAACTTTTTTTCCCCACCTGCTCCTTTGGTAATTTTGTATTTCTCTCTGGAATGGAAATTCACGTGGCTGGTTTTGGTAAATAGCAAGTTACGTAACTTGTGGAAACATCTGAGAGCTGCGTTGCTTAATATCAGCATAGCTCGGGAAGACACGGTCTGTCACTTCACTGGGGATTCACGGCCCACTAGCAGAAGGAAAGCAGTGTTCTAATAGTGGATACATCACTAGAGTTTTTCCCTGCCAAAACATATTTTGGAGTCCGTTCCAACAAACTTTAATGTCCTTTAGCAAGACAGGTTGAACATCAGTTCTAAACTGGTCAAGTTAAAAATTACCATTTTCACTTTCTTACAATCTTGAATTTTCAGTTAAACAGCATCAGAATGAATACTAGAACATCCAAAGTTGCATTGAACTGTACTACTTAAAAAGTTTATAGTAGATGTTGTAACCTGTTATGCTTCAGGGCATAACTCAATAGGTTAGAAAAAGACTCTCCTTACAATCAGGCTATTCCACAACTTTGTTCTTGCTTCTACCATGCATTACTGCCCCCTACCTGGTCTGTTAGCCAGTGGGGGCTGTTGAGCTTTGGTGTGTCTGCATGTCAAACATTGACCAGGAAAAGAGATATAAAATCCTTTACAAATTGTAGAGTTGTTTTTTTTTAAGATGACTGCCATGTTGGTTGGCTCCAGGAGCTGAACTGACCACCTTCATTGCTAAAAATGTGAGTCTTCCCATCTTGAGATGAAAAGTAACTTTTTCTCTAATGGAGAACGAATAGACTTCCATCTACTTTGCTCAGACACAAAGGAAGATGTTACTCACAATTACCAGTGAACTTTGAACATATTTTTATTTGGTATGCTACTGCCTTATGATCTTCTAGGTTTTTCAAATCAGTTAACCCCCTAATACACAGGCAGGCAAAGTCCAGCCCATAGGCTGACCTGGCTGGCAGAAGACTCCATTTCCCAGCAACCCCTGCTCACGTGGCTGGAGCCAGTCTCCATGGAAACCCTGGCAGCAGCCATGCTGTAATAATGCAAGGCCAGGGTTTCCATGGAGACCAGCCCCAGCAACGCTAGCAGGGTGGGGAGCTGCTCCAGAGCCAGTCTGGGGTCTTGCAGTGGTGACAGCATGGCCTGCAGCTGGGGCAGAGCCACAATCTGCAGCCTGTGTGCTCTGGGCAGGGGCATGCAGGCAGCTTATCGTGGCTCTTCCCTGGCTCCTTACAGTGGTGAGAGCATGGTCTGAAGCATGCAGGCCACAGATTATGGCTCTTCCCCGGCTCTGGACCATGCTGTCACTGCTGCAAGATCCCAGTCTGGTCCTGGAGCAGGTCCCCACCCTGCTGCATGCCCTGCTACTGCTGCTGGGGCCAGTCTCCATGGAAACCCTGCCCCTGTACTATCGCAGTGAGGCTGCTGCTGGGGGTCTCCAGCCATGCAGGTTTGGGCTGCTGGGAAACGGAGTCTAGCTTTTGGCTGGATCCACCATTTTGCACACCTCTGCCCTAGTAGATGCTGTAGATGTTTAGCTTTTCTGCTGTTGCTGCCTCAACTGCTCTTAACTATGTCAAAATAAGAGAAGAGTTGTTTATGTTTAGCTTCAATTATTTGCAAATCAGGCTAGTTCATATTTTGGATTTGATCTGTTTCTGTATGCATCAATGGTAACGTTCCCCTCGACTCTTTTCAATGCTGCTCATTTAGTAAGACCTTGTGTATAGCAGACATCCACCAAAATAATTATCTGCCCTCTTTGATTAGCACTAAAAATAGATTAGTTACTAACAAAATAGTGTTCCTCATATACTGTTTTACACTTTGAACTGTAAAATTTCACCCCAACAATAGCTCCTCCCTCATGGTCCATGGAATTCAAGTGGTACCCCTGTATTTTGAACATTACTGGATGGTAACATATATATGCTAGAGTACAGAAATACCTCTTCCATACTAGATTTCTGGCCTGTGGTTAAGCAGCACCAGTGACTATAGTTAAGCTAGTACCGGTGGTGCAGAGTCACCAATAGCCATGTTCTCCATGGAGTTTTACTTCACGTCCAAGTTTGCAATGACCCACTTAGTTATCTTAGAAGTTCATGGGAAGTCTTATAGGAAGCTTTCCCCTAATTCTCTGAAATATGAAACCCCAAGAAGCTGTACCATTTCCAAATAATCTCTCCACACAGAGATCAGGATGTATGCTTACTTGTTCAGTAAAAATGTTTCTACTGAAGGTCTTGAAAAATAGTTCTGAAACAAGATATTGAAAGAGTTCACAGTGCCAGTGCCGCACAGAGTTGTTAGTACAAGAGTTGAATTCCTGTTCCTGGAAATTCTGAGCTCTGCAATACTTGAAGATATCTTCTCCAAGATGGTGTGAACTTCCTTTTACTGAAGACAGATTAATGCATTTAATCATGCACATGCACACACACCCGTGCATATGAACATGCCATCAGCCACTACTTCATACAATACTTGGTTGCTGATTTGAAAATATTTTTTTAAGTGAACAAAATCAGCTGTTTGGCATATGGAAAATGAGCTGCTTGGGGTTTTTGCAGATCCTTGTATGTGGTATTTTACAGAGAAGCCAGTCACATTTTAATTTTCTTAATGTATTTGATTGAAAGACCACATTTTCAAATCACCAGCAAATCCTGCAATGTCGTTCTCCCCTTGTACTCTGCCTTGGTGAGGCCACAGCTGGAGTACTGCATCCAGTTTTGGGCTCTGCAATTCAAAAAAGGATGTGGAGAAGCTTGAGAGAGTCCAGAGAAGAGCCACACACACGATCAGAGATCAGGAAAACAGACCTTACGATGACAGGCTGAGCGCCATGGGGCTCTTTAGCCTGGAAAAGTGCAGGCTCAGGGGTGATTTGATGGCCACCTATAAGTTTATCAGGGGTGACCACCAGTATCTGGGGGAATGTTTGTTCGCCAGAGCGCCCCAAGGGATGACGAGGCCGAACAGTTATAAACTACTGCAATACTGTTTCAGGCTGAACATAAGGAAGAATTTCTTTACTGTCCGAGCCCCCAAGGTCTGGAATAGCCTGCCAACAGAGGTGGTTCAAGTGCCTACATTGAACACCTTCAAGAGAAAATTGGATGCTTATCTTGCTGGGATCCTATGACCCCAGCTGACTTCCTGCCCTTCGGGTGAGGGGCTGGACCCGATGATCTTCCTATTTCCCTTCCAGCCCTAATGTCTATGAAATCTATGAAATTTCAATCTATTTTCATACGGGAAGCATTCAACAAAACTCAGTTACATATGCATAAAAAAAAAAGTTCTGAAATTTCAGATAGGAGGGATTATTATACAGTATGTAAATTGATATAAATCACATGGCTGTTGATAAGCTGGTACTTGAATAGCAAAATAAAAAAAATAAATTGTAAAATCTGGAAGAAATCATTTTATAACATAAAATAAGCAAAGAGTCTGTGAAGATGAACAATACAATGTCATTCTCATAGTTGTGTGTAATATTTTATTTTGCAGAAGATTCCTTTAAAGATAAAAAATGAGTAATTATAAAGCTATGCATTTCCAAAACTAAGTAATTATGTATTAAGACCCATTAAACCAGTTATAATACTTGAAGTGTTTGTTCATTTACAGCTGAGAATTCTTAAGTAAAATTATTAGTCTACAGTTGAACTAGTAAAATAAATATTGACATGAATTTTAGAGAAATGTCCAATAAAATTCAAGGAGCAAAAACTTATTTCATATTTTCCTTGTTAGCAATTGCATCTAAATGATCAAAAGCAAAATATGATAAATCTGCCTTTGTGTTAAAAATATATATTAGTTCAAGCCACAGTAGAGGCATATATGCTATAGGCATGGAAGGGAGTGATTTCACAATTCAGCTTATGTAAGTAACTTTAACATGTAAAGAACTATACTGCTGAATATATGATTGAGCATTTCAAATGTAAGGTAGATTGAGTAGATTTGGCTTTTTCCTTAGCCAAACTGCCTCCTGGCTTGGTTTGAAATATTACAAGTGAAATATAGTATGGTCTGAGAAATGACATGAAATAAAAGTAGTGTAATTACTTCCTAGCTAGGCTGACAGTTTAGGTAACAGTTTGTCACTTCCTCTTCCCACGAACATGAGTGGACTCAAATCTTAGTAGCTTCCCTGGAGTAGAATTAATGTCAAGATTTTTAGCAAGTTAGCTGAGCCATTTTGAAGCCCCTGATCCTACAAATGAATCAGCAGTTTGAAGTCTTGTCAATATGAAATCCCCTTGAACGCAGCATAACATTGGGCTTGGGTCTTGGCAGCGTGGGTACAATCACAGAATTGAAGCTTCTTTTTCTTTTCATTGCTGTTTTGTTTCAGAACTGAGTATTTGTGAGGGATTTTAAGGAGGAAGAAAGGTCATCAGGTTGTCCTAGAGCCGTGGGGTCCCCCCCACAATTTCCTATTTTTCTGAACTATTTCTTCCATCAGAATAGCATATGAAATTTCATCAGTACTAAAAATACAGTTTTGGTTCATTCATACATTGAAATTAGAGAAGTAAAAGTAACAAGAGAAGTAGCAGGAAGATCAAGTATTTTTAAATGCCTGTTTGGGATCAAAAGCCAAATGATGGAGCTCTCAGAAACCTAGATATGAAAGGAAAAGTTGGAAACGTTGATGACTCTAGGGAAGGTGCAAAACCAGTGGGTAGAAGCTGTCCTCACTGGATGATAGGAGGAATAATTGTGTGCATTTTGTGCCGGATTATGATTATTCACAATTTAACCTATTCTGTCTGTATGCATGGCTTTAACAAAGATTGATGGTCAGCTCAGTGCTTCAAATGGCCTTACGCACCGATGAGCTCACGTAACAGACTTGAAGCCCATGTGTTACGTTCTTCCTAACATCCAATTTCCCTCCCTCTATGTCTGAGTTCCCTAAGTCATGTTCTCTTCTTTGTACCCTGTATCCTGTATCTAAAAATGCATTTTTAAAGTGTAGTGTGTAATTTGCTTTCCAGAGGTATTGGACTGAAAGAACAGAAATAATAGCATAATGACTGACAGGTACAGATACAGCTCATAGAGAGGAGTTATGTCAATGATCTATTTTTGAGCTGAAGACTTCACATGTTGAGTTGTCTTTTTAATTAAAAGTTTAAGAGGGGGAATGACTGGATGCACTTCAGAAGGATATTAAAACCATAGCTGACTTTCTGGGTGGCAGTAGAGATTGGATATTTGTGATGTTAGCTGCTTGGAAAAGGTTAAGCACTTGAAGGAAATGTAAGAGTGAAAATGATGAAATTCAGTATTGTGGAGCAGAGTTAGCAAGGTGATACAGATGCTAGAATATTCCCCTCTGCTTCAGTTATTGTAAGAATTTTTTATCTTAGTACTAACTTTCAGGTTTTTTTAGGACAAGAAGTTAATTTTTCACCCCAAAGCATTGGTCTACATCCCCCAAAATATTTAGACAGTTAGGCCTAGAGTCTCCAAGTGTTTGGGCCCTGGATCCCCTGGGTTTCAATGAGCATTAATTTTAGTGAGTAAAAACTTTTTAGGATCTTGATCCTGTTAATTGCAATGGGAAGGATAGAGGGAGGTACATAAATATCAAGATCTCTTATGCATTAAAAATAGCTTCAGAAATGGCAGCTGCTACCTGTAGCTCTGAATCTCATGGCCAAGTCTTGTAGGCCAAAAAACTTGTCATTAGCAAAACCATTACACTTGGCCACACTCTCTGATTTTACCAGCCACAATTCAGCAAAAGCTGAGCTTATCAACAAGTTGTACTAGCCCACTGAGGCCAAGTTGAAATGTTGTGATGATTAAAGCTAGCCTCTGTTGTCAGACAGAAAGCAAGTTACAACCTCTCTTATGCATTTAGGTTATGTAAGTACAAATAAAAAGACAAGGGTATAAGTAGCATATTCAGGCACGTTGGAGGCTGCTGAGGTGAATAAAGGAAAAATATATCTGATTCCTATTTCTGTTGTATTTTTCTAGCAGAAACAACCCATCAAGGCCTTCATAATGATATAAAAAAAAAGCTGTGTCCCAGGATGCCTCATTTCTTAAGCAGGATTCAGAGTGTGCTGGTTTTATACAATGCCAAAACACAGGAAATGAAAAAAAACAGACTAGAGGTATGCTAATTTTTTTTTATTTATTTTTTTTTTAAAGAAAAACCCAGCACTGGCTGTGGTAATGGAAATTGTACCTTTTAAGTGGTTTAAATCCCTAGGGAAAATTCGAAGACGGGCACTGTAGAAGTATATGCTTTGTTAAGTAGAAGCAGTTGGAACTGCTTGGCTGAATAAAGAAAACTTCTTTCAAGACCTTGGTCTCAGCGAAATGCCTTTCTGCCAATACATGGTATCTGGAATATATAGAAATTAATACAAATAATATGAGTGAAAAAATTAAGCAGAGACAATTGGCACCAGATTGGATAATTTTCTGAAAATAGGAAAGGTAAGTAGGTGAGATGTAGATGGTCCTTCACTCTTTTATGCACCCAATGGTAGCCAGGGAAGGGAACACGACCAGCAGATGGCTTTGCACGAGAATGCTGATGTGCTTTCAGATCTTCAATGTATTTAACATTTTTGGATAAGCATACTAACTATGGCCTTGTGCAGACGTTCAGGTTTTTTTTTTCCTGGGAGAGTAGAAACAGTCACTTCAGGAAAAAAAATAACCTGGGAACCACCAGGCTTAAATCACTCCCAGGAGAGTTTAACCTGGATGACTTACTGTATATACATGCTTTATGAAACTACATATACAATCTTAATAGGATATATGTATATAACAATACATCATAGCTTGAGGCTGACCTAAGGCTGTAGAGCAAATTTTGCAACTTGGGGACCTAAGGTGGCCTACAGAGCCTTTGATAAGGGACTGTGCGGTGATTCTAGAAAAAAAAGACTTCAGAGGCTATGGGGAGACCCATTGATAAGCTGGGGAAAGTGGGTTAAGGGAGTCAACTGTTAAATAACACTCTAGAAAAGATAAAATTTACAATAGTGCCTTGGAAAAGAAACATCCATTGCTAGGTGAAAAATCTATTGAGTCCTTCATCTCACCAAGAGATATAAAGGTATTCATTGGAGGGTCAAGGAAGCAAATCAACTAAGGAGACAAATCTAGTGGGCTGTTATATAAAAACAAGGTGCTGCCCTTTCCCCTTTTTCACATTAAGTAGTCACTTTATTATCATTTTGTGATGAAGTTTGGTAGAGTCAAACTGATCCTTATTTACCATGGTTAAATGACAGGATAGGACTGTTAAATCATGGTTTGCCACTTGCGGACATTTTGTGTAACAGAGAACTAGAATGCTTATAATGTTAGAAGCTCCAGTGAGGGGACCTGGGAGCTTCTATAGAGAGAGATAAAGCTAAACAAATTAGGTTTTGGGGTCCTAAAGCTGCCATCACTTCATGACCATGACAACGCATATCTGTGATAATATTGATTGCAACCATTGGCCGCATCCACGCGAGTTTGGATGCTTGGTTCCACAGGACAGCTAGCAGTGGCACATCTTGGGCTGCTGCTGGTTGTCCTTGGGGAAATGCCTGTGCCATGTGCCCTCTGGTGCTTGGCAGGTTACCCTGAGTTGAGTTGGGGGTGGGGCTGAGGCCAGCACTGGGTTGACTGCAGCAGCCTTACCTGGGGTCCTTGGGCCCTCCTGGGCCTGCAGCAGTGATGATCCTGCTGCTTGGAGCCAGGCCAGCAGCCTGAGTGTGGCTCTGGCTGGCCAGGTTCTGGCTTTGAGCAGTGCACACTGCCCCTCCATGTGCCACTCCACTTTTTTTTTTGCCCAGGTTTTTTTAACCCCTGGATATCCAGGGTTGAAAAACCCCAAAAAACAAACACATGCCACTCCCTTGCAGCTTGGAGAACAGCTGAATGTGTGTGGTATGTGGCACCACAGACATGTCTGCAGCACTGCATACTACACGGCTGTGCTTGTCTGGGCACAGCCATTGATTTTTGAATGTTTCACAAGATAGCCATATTGGTCTTATGGGGTTCTCATCTGAACTGGATGCATACAGTGAATAAATAAGTGACTCATTCTCCAGCTTCTAGAAAGGAGGTAAAAAAAGGGACAGTCTGCCTTTTTGCCTGAGAAGGTCTCAGACAGTAACTACAGAAGGCTAAGCAAACTGAGCCTTAGGAATTGAACCTGTCTTAACAAATGAATTGTAGTGCCTTCTGACAGCAGTAAGCATTGATATTTCAAGGGACACCACATGTTCACGGCACCTCAGAGACTAACCTCTAGTAAGCTTAGTCAGTAAATTAGTTGCAAGTGTTTGGATTGATAGGCTATACAAATGCTGAGTGGTGGTGGTGTTCAGGGGAGAGGTGCATCTTGGGGGAGGGAGGAGGGATGGAGAGTCCAGAGTATGCACCTTCCCTCCCACCTTGAGATGACAAGCAGCGAGCCCATGGCAACCCTTCCATTCCTCTCTGAAAGGCACGATTGTCTGAGTAGGTTACCACCCCCTGATGGCATCTTGGCAGCAGTACCATTGATAGTACCATTCTTAATTGTATAGCCTTAAGACTATATTCTTTTATCTGAACTAGAACAGAGTTGATCTATAAAAGGATACAAATCAAAAGAGTTGATAAAATTGCCTCTGGCTTCTCTTATTCTTAAAGCTTCTCATGTTCAGTAGGAATGGTTTCTACAGAAGTCTTGCTAAAGTAAATCCTTGCTCCCTTGACATCTTCATTGCTGTGATCAAGGCCATCAGTTTGCTCTTGCAGAGCATGTTGTCAACATTCAACCAGAGTCAAAGTATTGGATACATATGGGGGCAGTTGTAAGATCTTGCAGTGGCTAACTTGACTGTAAAAATATATGGATGGCCTTTGAACGTTTTCCTTAAAAATAGCAATGCGTAGCATAGCTTAATGTATAGAAATAGACTTGACTTAAACACAGTGCACATGGAGAGCAGGCCTAGTTTTACTTCAGGTATTTTATTTTAGTCGATAATCTAATCTAAAATAATATTTTATTTTAATGATGGACGTGTGTTCATTTTATGGAATGCAAATATAAACTGTGAATTCCAATGAATGCAATGAAAATAAATTGAAGGATTAATTTTCTATCTTTTTTTAGATACAAAAAACTCTCCATAGCTAATCCATCTAAAAGCATTTCTTGCTTTCTAAAAGGTAACAATGTAATTTAACTTAGAGTGATTTTCAAAAACTACATTCAAGCCAAGTATTTCGTAAAAAAAATCAGCTCAGGTGTGGGAAGTCTGCAGACAGCTGCAATTGTGCTACTAAAAAAAAGGTTAAACTAACAGAAATCTAAAAATTAGAAACAAGTTGCCAATTGGCTTGTCACCATGAAATAATTCATTATTTACATGCTGATAGTGTATTCAGAAGCCAAGTTAAAATATATTTTATCTTATTATACAGGAGCTAAATCCAGGTTAAAAACAAAGTTAATTGAACAGTAGGGGTTTCGTCTTCAGGTAAGTATTCTAGGAGTTACCTTTTATCAGGATCCTCCACTACAGATCAGCTCATCTAGGTGACTTGAAGCTACAACTGTAAATGATACCATTATCTTGTATACTCAAAACTAAAAAGGAAGAGGGTAATACAGTAATTATATGGTGATACAAAAAAACCCCACATTATTCTCAACCAAAGACTGTTTTTACTTAAATCAGTGGAGATCCTGTATTAACATATAATCATAGTTTCATAGTAGCTGGGGTCAGGAGGGACCTGAACAGATCATCTAGCCTGACCCCCTGCCACAGGCAGGAATGAATGCCGGGTTCACAAGACCCCAGACAGATGATTGTCCAACCTCCTCTTGAATTTGCCCAAGGTAGGGGCGAGGACTACTTCCCTGGGAAGTTGGCTCCAGATTTTGGCCACTCTAACTGTAAAATATTGCCTTCTGATCTCTAACCTAAACCTATTCTCCTAAACCTAATCATTTAGTCTCTGCTTAATCTTTGTCTGATCTTTCATTTAAGATGGAGAGTAGTAACAGTTCTACAATAATTGGATAAATAGCTACTCTAAACTGTGCTTTAATCTGCATGCAAAGTGGACATTAAAATGGTTCTCCATACTGTTTTCATGTGTGTTTTATTCTTAAATATTTTTTAATTCATAGAGCTTAAGGCAAGGAAGGGACATTAAACCGTCTAGTTTGACCACTTTGATATTATAAGCCATTAAATTTTACCTTGTTAGGCTTGTCCAATAACTTGCTTGACTAAAACTTATCTTCTAGAAAGACATCTAGTCTTGATCTGTAGACATCAGAGAAGAAGAATCTACCACTTCCCTGACTAGTTTGTTCCAGTCATTAAACACGCTCACTGCTTATAAAGAGGTACTCTTTCATGTGAATTTGTCTGGTGTGGCTTTAGTTCTTGTTACAGCTTTTTCTTTTAAATTAAAGAGCCTTTTATTAGGCAGTAAGTTCTGCCTGCAAAAGTTGTACACTGTAATCAAGTTAATCTGCATCTTCATTTTCTGTTTGATAAACCAAATTGTACTCTTAAAGTCTCTTACTAGGAGTCACTTTCTTAATCCCCTGAAGAAATATTTAAGTTTTCAAAGTTCTTTGAAAATGAATGCACACCTTCATATCTGTCTATTACTGGCTCTGGCCCATGGACATCAGCAAAAAAACCAGGTGTCAAGTAGACTATGTATGTGCGTTTGTTCTGAGCCTGAGGCCCATGGTTGTTGTTTTGGTCCCCCTGCTCCCCACTTCCCCGTAAAAGTGATATACCTGTTGTGATATTGCTGGCAAAAGTCTGGTGCAGGTGCTTTTAATTTACCCCGTCCTGAGCATAAATCCCAGGGTTTGGGTATCAGCAGAGGTACCCTTCTTGTTATCACGGAGCACAATGTGTTGTCATGGAGCACAATCTTTCTGTAGGCTCCCATTCTTCATGTGAGGAAAGGACTGAATAGGGGATTGTAGTCTTGGGTCGAGTTTCAAAGCTTTCATTTGAGTGGTGATGCCATCTGATAATCTCACAGAACTGTACTCTACAACATCTGAGCCCCTATTAATCTGGAGTAAACTAATTTACTCTGCAGCAGCGCATATGTAGACACTGGAGGGGCTGGCTGGGGCACTTCAGTGCAGGGACTGTCTGCCAGCTAGCCCCACACTGAAGCTCCCTCGTGTCCCAGCCAACCCCTCCACAGCATGTTGAGCCAGGAGAAGCAGCCCCAGGCTGGCAGACTGACCCCTGGGACTTCCTGCCATCCAGAGCTGTTCCAACTCAGCCCCGCATGCTGTGTGAATAAACTCTGGAGCTTATTGCTCATGAGTTAATTGCTCTTAGGCACATGTTCCAATGGCACACCGAGGAGCAATTAACTCCAGACCAATAAGCTTCAGAGTTTATTCATGCACAGTAATAGTACCTGTAGCTGCACTGACTGAGATTTCACCTAGTGCTAACTTCTACCCTCATGAGACAAGGTGTCAGCAGTTGCAGGCCTGTCTACAGTGCCTGCAACAGTGCCTGTTGAGGCCGCTGCACATATGCCTATGTTTCTTCATGCTCCCAGATGAAAGCATAAGGTATTCCTGATCAGTTCTCTCTCTTCCTCCAAGCTGTCAGAGATATGAAATACACAAGATTATGGCTACAGGTCTTAACCTGAATAGTAGCTGACCTGCCGGAATTTAATGAAGGCTGACTTCTGCAGAGAAAACCTCTTAAAATCTTCTTAGAATCCTCAGAACCTCTGCTCATGTACATTTACCATCTGGAATTAAACAAATGCCTATTAGAGCAATCCAATGCACCTTCACCTTGTACATGGACATTTGTACAAGAGTTTCCAGGTGGCAGTTTCAAAGGTCTACAAGGTTTTAACACTTGTCCTTTGTGCAATGGGCTGATCTTCCTGTAAGCAGGACTAAGTTTGCCCAATTGTAATTAAATGTCAGGACCACTGCTAAATAGGATGTGTATCTGTGATTACCACGGAGAGAGAGAGAGACACTTAGACACATGGTTTTCACACTTCTCCAAAGGCCCCTGCTAACTGCTTTAATAGCTTACACCTAGACCCTTTCAAATACTACTTAGCACTAACCCGTTTCACCCTGGCCTGCTTAAAATTTGAGAGTCTATTTCAGATGTCTTCCTGTTTAACTTGGGGGCCTGGGGGCAGGGTTTAAATTATGGGGCAACTTGCGGGGGGGGGGGGGGGGCTGAGCCCCGCCCATAAGAGACGAGAGCCCCCAGTAAGATATGTAAATCATAACCTGGGTCGTCTCCATTTTTATTAGGGCATCATGATGGGCAGCCCCAGGTTTTTTTGCAAACCCTCCCCAAGAATCAAAGTATAATTCGAACCCTGGCTGGGGGGCAGAGGGGGCAAAGCATTCCTTTCCACCTTTTTATCAGTGTCTGACCTACCTTAATAACACAGTGACCCCAAAGGTTTAATGGGAATTCAGTAAAGAAACATAAGGATTATTTCAAGTTCAAGTGGCATACCCTGATGATGGAGGTTGAAATCTTGGTCCTATTGAAGTTAATCCCAAAGCTTTAATTTCAGGAATTTAATTTCAGTGGGATGAAAGAGCAATAGTATAGTTGATGCAATTGAGTAGATTCCACTGCCCTCTTTTTTTCACCATTTAAACTACTGCATGTCAGATATGGTAAGACTTGTATGCAGTTTAGGTTATATCCCCTTTGGAACCTGGTACTGTGGTAGACATTTAGCTTTCAGCACAGCTCATATTTGTGTGTTAATCCCAATGTGTTCCCCAGGGTGCATAAAAGCTAATTGAAGTGTGTGTTAAAAAAAGAACAGAGACATTAATCTAGCTGCAAAACACTACATCCAGGTGGAAGCTGGCCTATTTAGCAAGTATAAACTTCCTTTTTTTTCCTAAACATCCCAGACATTACGGAATTTGCATCTTGGACGGATGAGAGTGCAACAGAGAACTCAAACTATTTGAGGAGCTGTTACAGACACATAGGGTAATAACTAAAAAATGGTTTGAAAAATACATTCCATCCAGTGTGACAGAGAGAGAACTGAACAACTAAAAATCCTTCCCACTTAGCAATTCAATGGATAGTAATCAGTGAAATCTATCACTGAAAACACATCATAGGAATTGTTGGACCCATCTTCATCAAACTTTCATCACTAGATTATGTATAAAATGTATACAATTGCTATAAAAGTGGAGAAGATTTTGCAACTTAGATAAGCATTCCTTCCCTCCCACAGTGAACTACAATTCTAGCCAGGGACACGTCACATAAGTTCATAGATTCCTAGAGTCAGAAGGGACCTGGTAGATCATCGGGTCTGACCCCCTGCTCCAGGCAGGAAAGAGTGCTGGGGTTAGGTACCCCAGCCAGATGCCTGTCTAATCTCCACTTGAACACCTCCAGGGTAGGGGTTTCCAAGCATTACCTCCTTTGGAAGTCCATTCCAAATTTTGGCAACCCTTACTATAACAAATTTCTTCCTTATGTCCAATCTAAATCTGTTCTCCTTCAGTTTGTGGCCATTATTTCTGGTAACCCTGACAGGCACCCTGGTAAACAGTGTGTCCCCTATTCCCTGCTGGCCCCCCCGATGAGTCTGTAGGCAGCCACAAGACTGCTTCTCAACCTTCTTTTGTGGAGGCTGAAGAGATTCAGGTCCCTCAGTTTGTCTTCATACGGTCTTACCTGCAGGCCCTCAACTATACAAGTAGCCCTCCTCTGAACCCTCTCAAGGTTATCCACATCTCTCTTGAAGTACGGCACCCAAAACTGGACACAGTACTCCATCTGCGGCCTCACCAATGCTGCATAGAGGGGAATTGTCACTTCCCTAGACCTGCTCGTTAATAAATAAAACACTATTTTTTCTGGAATTCTCCAATGTGAAAAATACAGGCATGGAAAATTAATTCAAGTACCATCAGCAGTGACTGAAAACCTATTGAGGAGTCATAGTGAAATGATGCAGTACTACTAATGATACATTCAAGTTTCATTGTATTGACTCTATCTTCTTCATTAAAGGAGAGGGCAAGTCAGGTAGAGAAGGGCAAAACAAATCTGGAAAATACTTTTTAGAAGTGCTTCAATGATTTTAAAAAAGCAAATCATCTCAGAAAACTACGTGTCACAATTCTTGTTGACCAATAGACATACTGCTCTGAAATAAGAAGATAACTACTGTAATATGTTGTAGAAGGTGCACAAATGTTAAACACTCAGGAGCATTTTGATATGATTCACATGGTTTTATATCATGCAAAGGTAACCTGAATGCTTTTAAGAATGAAGCCATAACCACTGTAGAACAACAATGACCTATTAGCTTACAGAAAAAAACCACGCACACTGGAAAATTCAGTGTTTATATAAATCTCACATCCTGTAATAATTCTCTAAACCATATTTGTACTCTAGCATACAGTGTTAATTTTTGGGGGGAAGGGGACTAGAAATCCTGTAATATCTGTTCAAAAGCAATACAAATTTTAGTGAAGCTACTTAAAATGGAAAGTCTAGTGTTCATACATCTGTTCCTTAATAGGATATCTTTACTGTTTAGTTGTTATGCTCAAATCATTGTTAAGGTGAATACATGTTCTTTTCATTTAATGAACTAGAGTGCTAATTAAAATCAAATTGTACATATTGTATTAAGCATGAAAAAAATTGACTCAAACATTAAAATCTACATAAACCCCACGATTGATTAAAAGAATAGGATATGATAAAGGCGCAGTTACCTATTTACAGAAAATAGAATTACATATTCATGTGCCACTAGCTCTGTGAAAAGCATCAGGGAAAATGTGACTAATACACAAGAGCAAAGATTATTTTACTTGTCAGTTCATGATCAAGATATAGATGGAATTTCCTTCCATAAAAACAGCATGACAAAGAGTTCATGAATATTTTTGCTAGTAGCTAATGTTTCCATTCACAGAGGAGAGCTCTAAACCCACAAATGAAAAGAGCTGTTATGTTTAAGATTTAGGAAAATGTCAATGTGTGTATGTCACAAGATATAAACGTTGTCTACAAGAAACTTTCACCTTTGGTAGTTTTGTCACATTCAAGACTAAGTGCATCACTACTGTATATTCATACCTGTCTTAAAATGTCCTGAAAAGTTTTTGAACACTATGTGCTATCCTGGAAGCCATATATTGCATTGAATCAAGTACATAACTTCCAGTGATGCCAATGGGACATAACTGTAGACTGAGGGTAATCAATCTTTTGTATTAGGTATATACCCAGGATAAGAAGTCCAGCACTCTTCCCCAGCCCCCCTCCTCTCTCTCGTGTTCTCAACACTTTAAGGTACTGCAGAGGAAATAGATATGCATTTACTATTATCCATTTGGATGGGTATTCTGGGGTCCATGGTCTTCTCGACCTACTGCTCACAAACAGGAACAGGAATTGGTGGGGAGCATAGAAGTGGATGGCAACTTGTGCAACAGTGACCATGTTGATTGAGTTCAGGATCCTAAAGAAAGGAAGGAAAGAGAGCAGCAGGGTAAGAACCCTGGACTTCAGAAAAGCAGACTTTGATTTATTCAGGGAACCGATAGGAAGGATCCCCTGGAAGGCCAGTTTGAGGGGAAAAAGGAATCCAGGAGAGCTGGTTATATTTTAAAGAAACATTACTGAAGGCTCAGGAATGAACCATCCCAATGTGCAGGAAGACTAACACCAATGACAGAAGATCAGCTTGGCTTAGCGGGAAACTTCTCAGTAAGATAAAACTCAAAAAAGAAGCTTACAAGTGGAAACTTGGAGAGACAAATAGGGAGGAATATAAGAGTATTTTGGGGCGTGCAGGGATGAAATCAGAAAGGCCAAAGCACAATTGGAGTTGCAGATAGCAGGGGATGTTAAGGGTAATGAGGGGTTTCTACAAGTAAGTATGTCAGCAACAAAAGGAAGATCAGGGAAAGTGTGGGCTCCTTACTGAGGTGGGGAAGCAACCTAGTGACAGATGATGTAGAAAAGGCTGAAATACTCGATGCTTCTTTTACCTCAGTCTTCATAGCAAGATAATCTCCCAGACGACCCCTGGCAGCACAGTTTGGGGAGGAGATGTTGCAGTCAACAGTGGCAGAAGAATGGTTAAGCTCTATTTAGAAAAGCTGGATGTGTACAAGTCCATAGAGCCAGGTGCAATGCACCCAAGGGTGCTGAGGGAATTTACCAATGTGATTTGTTTCTCCTCTCATCATTGTACTCTACAATGGTTTAAGAGAGATTCCTGCAGAATTTAACACTAGTAACATTGTACAGCAATTGCTTTAAAAACAAACAAACAAAAAACCTATTAAATCATGATCCATATCTCTTTTATATAGACTTCTTCAGGTTTCTGACAAATGCAAGAAAAATAGATTAATTCTCAGTTGAAATCTACGAGCCTTCAACTGTAGGAAAAATTTAGAATTTCGAGATGAACTTTTCTATTACACTTCTTAAATAAGCATAGGTAAAACAGACTTTAAAACACTGAGTATACTTTAGTTCTAGTAATACAAATTTGAGGTTATTAAAAAAGAAGTTACCAAAGACTGCTGTTAGTTTTTCAGTAAGTTATGTCTGTGCTGCTTTCTGAGGCCCCACCCTCCAACACTGGTTTGGCACATGCAAAGTGTAGTAGCAGGTAGGAAGGACAGACTTGAGAGTGGGATGTCTTTGCGACTGCTTCAGAAGTCATGAAGACTGCCTTAGAGAGCTCTTTATTAAAATGCTCCATTTCTATTGTCCCAGACTATTAGCTCAAGAAACGGACCTGGCTATTGGTTGCACATAATGTAATAAAGGCTTCGGCTTACCATGTAGATATGGTGTATTTAATAAAAGAACTCCTCTCTACCCCTGCCCCACCCCACCCCACCCCACCCCAAAAACATGGAACAAGAATAGGATGGCCGTAACAGGACAGTTTGATCCTTAAAGTGGGGCAGGCAGACTTGGAGTAAGAGCCCAGATCAGGGTGATTGGATGGCAGTTAAAAACCAAAAGGGAGAGAGAGCAAGCAACTCTAGCTGAGGAAGGAGCAGTTAGCAGCCAGGAGAGACTGAAACTGAGGAGCTGATTTCTAGGATGGGCCAGAGCTAAAATGCCCTCACTGCTGCCTGCAGAAAGGGAAAAGATTTTGCTTTGTTCATTTGATTGTGTCAAGAGTATCATGGAGTACCCTCCAGGGGTTGCTTGTTCAGGATCACTGCAGTCTTGTCTGGTCTGAGAGTTCCTCCTTGAAGCCAGCCTATGTTGACTCTTAGAGCAAGGGGGGAACATGAGCTCCATCCCACTCTGAGACCCCCACCTTTTGGTCCCTCATCCTTTCTGGGTCTCCATGGTTCTGACTCAAGGAGTTAGCATCCAGTTCTGCTCCTGAGAAAGGAACTTCATCTCCTCTTGGGGTAACCCAGTGCACTCCACAGATCTAAGTAGCACAGCAAACCGCCTCTTCAGTAAAAGCTTTACTGGGGCAAAGGCTAGCCTTCCAGAGGTTCTCTGTCCCTCCATCCCCAGTCCAGTCTACATAGCTCTGAGCACCCCCAATGACACTCAGCTGTTCTCTTTCCAATCCCTTCAGTTCCCCACAGCTTCTCTACTTCTGTCTCCCAGACTTTTCTCATCAGGAAGTGACAGGGGTGGGAGGGCTGGTTGGGTAACTTCAAGCCTTCCACCTGCGTCCCCAAACCCCCAGCCTGCCTGCCTGCCCAGCTGCTGCCTAGACAGGGGCAAGGGGAGCATAAGCAGAAACTAGGCACCAATTGGGGTTTGGTGGTGTCTGGCCACCTCCTCACCACAGTACTATGTCCCCTGTGCCCTGTGGCAGAGGCAGCCAGTGGGGCTCACCACCCCACAGCTCCCTGCAATGCTGGCCTTGTCAAGGTCAGCCTGATCTAAAATTGACAAGACGCTCTGAGTCTCTCTACCTCCTCCCTGTGGCAGACTCGAGGAACAACCGCTAAACCTCCTACAGAGGCATACAGAAATTCTCTGAGTTGCTCTTATAGAGAGTGACTTAGTCTGATACCTGATTAGACAAGGCTTAGTTTTTTTGCCTGATTGGCCATTTTTGAAGCAGTCTACAGCTGTTCATTTGTGTTTGGTCACAGCTTTAGATCTTTTTCTGTGGCCAGATCAGGGGAAAATTGTCACTTCTGTCTGCACCCCGCTGTTTGGTCTCCTTCTGCAGGTAACTGTTCCTGGCTTAGCTTCGTCCTCCGTGTACTGATTTGTGAGGTAAACAGAATCAGGCCATGCTATAACACCTTGAACACAGTTAACACCAAAACAGCACAATAAAACACATAGGGTGCTTGTACCCCATGTGACAGGGGTTTAGAACCCTGAATTGAAACGGTGTGGGTTTAATTGTGACAATTAGGAACCCACTATTTCAATTTAGGGGCTTCCATCATTGTTACAGCCAGGGGCCTGATCTCTCTTTGTCTGTCTCTTTCTGTCCCTTTCTTTCTGGGTCTTCCTGCATCTCCTGTGACCCCAGGGACAAGCTGCTGATAGGCCAAGCAGCCCTTGAGCTGGAGGAGGAGGTGGGGTCCTGGTCCTTCCCTCTACAGTGGTGGCACTCCCTGGGGCTGCCTGGGCAGGCTGCTAGCGGGTGGGTGCTGCCCCAGCGCGGGCTCAGGGACCAGTTGGATTGAGATAGGTGCTGCCTCTGAGCTGGGGCAGCACCCAGACAGCCCTAGGGGCCACTGCTGCTGTGGAGGAAAGGACAAGGGTCCCCTGCAGTTCAGGGCCTCCTGGCAGCTCGCCCCCCAGCTGTGAGAGAGGTGGGCAGGCTCCATGGGGGGGGAAAAAAAAAGGATCAGGGCCCTCACCACTTTTATTTTTTCCAGCGGGGCCTGTGAATGGTTAAGCCAGTTACTAGCTTCAAAGAACAAGATGAAAAATATCAGCCTATCATAGATTCTTAGTCATTTGTCTGAAGCAGCTGGTGCTGGCCTCTCCCAGGGGGAAATGTTGGACTAAATCAGAGGTCAGCCAGCCTATGGCTTGTGGCTGGATCTGGTCTACCAAGTGGTTTTATTTGGCTTGCCAAGCTGGGATGTCAGTGGCAATTTGGCAGTGATGACATTTAGCAGCAAGGGAAGATGTATAACCCCGCCATATCTAGTACTTTTGGTAGCAGTCAGTTAGTTAATCTCCTATCTCTCTCTTAATCTTAAAATACATTGTCACTCAATTATCAAATATATTTCATAAGAAGCAAGGAGTAAATTAAAACCAGGAGAAAAATATACAAGTATATTTTTATAGTATGCATCAATATAACTTCATTTATTCAAACAGAGTTTTATAACATAGATGTCCCTAGCTAAATCAAAAGAGGAACCTATATTCTAAATTAATTACCAAAGATAAATGAGCACTAGAAATCCTAGATCACAGCTTCATTGCATGCACAATCCAAAGCTATCCCCCATTTTTCACTTGACCTTTAGTTATAATGCAAATCCACATCAAGCAGGCTTCTTCGTAAGCAAAAAGTACCTAAATTGCAAGCACATTTTGTTTAGGGAAATGTACGTTATTAAAACATCTGCAGAAAAGAAATAAAACAATATTTAAGAATGTTTTCCTTTTTTGCACTTTTTTTCTTAAATGAACACATTTTAGTTTGGACCATCATCTGGGTTAAATGACAACATCTGTGCCTTGTTGTGCCTCTGGAAAGGCAGAGGAGTGAGGCCCACTAGCAATCTAAAAACAGCAAAGTCTAATAAGCTAGTTTCAGTGGATCTAAAAGCAGTAAAGACACTGGTAAGAGAGCAGTAAAACAGGCTGTCCTTTGGTCTTTTCAGAATGGCCTTAGCGTGACTGTCTCTAGTCTCATTTACAATAAGCGCTATTGTCTCATTGGCTTATATCTTTGTGTAGGGAAGATTTTGGAAGAATCTGAGAGTAGAGAGTAAACTAACATTGATAGGTTTACCACAAACTAAGCATAGAAAGCTAATTTCTTGGGACATGTGTCCTCAGGAACTTTTTTGTTTTCTTTTTAATTGGTGTACTTAATGTAATCACTAGGAGGAAGATGTGGGATACTACTGGCAGTGTTGCTTATAATGGTAGGAGGTGTTTTTTAGTATCTAAACCAAGTGAACCAAACAGACATAGATGAGAAAAAATTCAGTACAGTTAGAACATACAAAAGAAGGGATCATTCCTTAAAAGGTGGGGTGGGGGGGGGAATAAAAAAACAAACTTCTGGTCATCTTATTTGCAGACCACGAGGTAGATGCCAGAAATTGGCCGCAAGTGGAAACGGGAGGAAAAAAGAGAGAGAAGACAGATTATGAGACTGAATGGATTTTTTTTTTACAAGTAAGGAGGCAGCTACATCACAGCATGATCCAAGACTTACTGATGTCAATGTTCACAAAATGGCTTAATACTGATTTGGGTGCTTAGCTGTGGACATGAAGTCCTGCACCTAATTCTTCATGTTGAGCAGAAGTATTTCCTTTCCTAACCTCAAAACAATGGGGTAAAAAAGCTGGTAATGCTGGTAGACTAGTTGACATGCTTGATGGATGATGGAGCTTACATCTGATCCTCAGTAAGCATGTATAGAGGTGTCAATTGATATAATTTCTACTAAGTTCTATCTAGGCTCCAAGGGATTTCAAAATGGGGAAACAGTATTTTGTGTTTATAAATGGCTATGTAATGTGCAGTGTTAGATGACTACAAAACTGCTACAGTAACATCAGTTGTGGGAAAAATATTTGAAAAGTACTGCATGAGCTTCACAAGCATTAGAACATTAGCGAAGCTTAATTTGATTAGAAACAGTTGGCATGGTGAAAAGAGCGTCTGATCACAGTTAATTAACTTGAAGACATCCAGTTAGTGAAACAGTAAACAGGGGGAAGCACAAAATTAACAGAGGTCATTTTAGACTGTGTGTTGAGTTTTAGGAAGCATTGTATGTTCTAGGTCAAAGATTATCAATGTTGATTACCTAATGGAATGATGTATATAAGAGCTTATTGGTTGGAAAGACTGCCTCAAGGCATAACCCATATTAAACAGCAGCGTCAAGAGATCATGAGTGTTTGGAAAATCATGTGGAGTAGTCTTAAGATTGCTTGGGGTCGTCATATTAACACATATCTTAGATTAATATCCTAGTCATTGTAGAAACCTGAATTCTTGACAAGAGGTACAAGACTCCCAAGCATGAGAAAAATATTTACTGAGTCTAGGTATTATAGTGTGTTTGCACTTCAGGCTTACATCTCATGTACTTACTCGCATTTTAGCCCAACTTCCATAACACTAACATACAGAGCCCTAATCTGTATACTTGAGTGTTCCTTGAACCCATACCTGCTTGTATGTCTGAGAACATGAGTTAAAGCTCATGTTTCTTATTAAGGTGGGACTGAATCTGTCCACTTTGTAGTGAGGTGATAACTGAAACACACAATCTGCATAGCAGTGTCTCTGCTATCTCACAATTCCCGTGGTCCCTGGCCCGTCTATCACCTCGCTTGTTTTTTGCTTCCATTGCATTAGAAACAACCTACTTGCTTTAATATACACCTAGTCAGCACTTAACCCTCTCTGGGGCATCATTACCATGAAGAGCATAATTTTGAGAAGCATCCACAATCTGTACTTGTAATAGCTTCTCGAAGAAACTGACAGAGGAGAGGACCGAGCAAATGGCTGCCTACTGTAGGGGAGCATATTAAGTACCTCAAGATCACTATTTCAAGTCATCAGAAAGTGACATGTAGTCTGGTAATTCCTCATGTAACTTCTGTACCCACAAGGAAGTTTCATAGATTTCACAGACATTGGGGCTGCAAGGGACCTCGGAAGATCATCAAGTCCAGCCCCCTGCCCCAGGGGCAGGAAGTCAGCTGGGGTCATAGGATCCCAGCAAGACAAGCATCCAATTTTCTCTTGAAGGCATTCAGAGTAGGTGCTTGAACCACTTCCGATGGTTGGCTATTTCAGACCTTGGGGGCTTGGACAGTAAAGAAATTCTTCCTTATGTCCAGCCTGAATCGGTCTTGCTAGAATTTATAACCTTTAGACCTTGTTGTTCCTTGTGGGGCTCTGGTGAACAAACATTCCCCCAGGTCATGATGGACACCCCTTATAAACTTACAGGTGGCCATCAGATCGCCCCGAGCCTGCACTTTTCCTAGCTGAAGAGTCCCATAGCTCTCAGCTTGTTGTCATAAGGTCTATTTTCCTGACCTCTGATCATGTGCGTGGCTCTTCTCTGGACTCTCTCAAGCTTCTCCACATCCTTTTTGAATTGTGGAGCCCAAAATTGGATGCAGTACTCCAGCTGCGGCCTCACCAAGGCCGAGTACAATGTTCCTTACCACCGGAATACAAAGCCCACAAGTCTGCATGGCATGCTTCTGAACAGGGATGGTCTTATTTTTAGATTGGATTCAGATGGAATATGAAGCATAATTGACCAGAGAGGCAACCCCCCCCCGGCACGTGCACCCCCCCCCCCCCCAGCCTGAATCAAATCATGTGGTTAGATCAGCTATGAAGAATTGTGGGTACATTTTTGGAGGGACTCTTTGAGGCAGGTTCCAGGGGGGCAGTTGAAAGGAAACCCTTAAAGGGAGCTGGAGCCCCAGCTGGGTAAGTGGTATTTGACAGTTTGTTGTTGCTGTTTTCAAGGAGATTCAAGACCAAGTGGGAGGAGAGTCAAGCTTATGATCAAATTATTGCCAGGGGGCATAATGTGAGCAATGACATTGCTTCTGCTCTCAGGCAGAGGCTGAAGTGATGTCATTTCCACTGACTGTTGGGCTCCAAAATTCAAAAAGGATGTGGAGAAGCTTGAAAGAGTCCAGAGAAGAGCCACGCGCATGATCAGAGGTCAGGGAAGCAGACCCTACGATGACAGGCTGATAGCCCTGGGGCTCTTTAGCCTGGAAAAGCGCAGGCTCAGGGGTGATCTGATGGCCACCTATAAGTTTATCAGGGGTGACCACCAGTATCTGGGGGAACGTTTGTTCACCAGAGCGCCACAAGGGATGACGACCAGGTCGAACAGTCATAAACTACTACAAGGACCGTTTCAGGCTGGACATAAGGAAGAATTTCTTTACTGTCTGAGCCCCCAAGGTCTGGAACAGCCTGCCACCGGAGGTGGTTCAAGTGCCTACATTGAACACCTTCAAGAGAAACTGGATGTTTATCTTGCTGGGATCCTATGACCCCAGCTGACTTCCTGCCCTCTGGGCAGGGGGCTGGACTCGATGATCTTCTGAGGTCCCTTCCAGCCCTAATGTCTATGAAATCTATGAAATACAAGGGAAAAGAGACCTGGAAAATGGAGACTAAGGAGGACAAAACAGAAAGAGCTAAGAATGGCTGGGAATGAGGGAGCAGGACTAAGCACAGCAGGAAGAGCTCTTTGAATGTCTGCTCCCCTGGATAGTCACCATGCTGCAGCTTTCAAACCCTACACCATCACCCAGGCTTATGAATGCTCCTCCTTGCAGCAATTGCATTTCAGAGGTTGGGTGGCCTGTGAACCACTTCATTAGCTGGAAAGCACAGGTGTTCCCTCTTCACTCCTACCATTTAATCTCAAGCAAAACATCCATCCAGAGGAAAAGAGAGCAAGTACACATCTGCATCTGATATCTAGTTCTACTATTGGTGAAAACAGATAGCTTTAGTAGAAAGGCCAAGCTACAGATTGGCACACATTTGCACTTGGAGGGGTTTTTTTGTCTGTCTGTTTTGCGGGGGTTGTTTGTTTTTACCCTTCTTGCATTGTCATTTTTATGTAACTAGCTGAGATACCTGCAAAGGCTTTTCAGCATGTTTTGATTGCTTTAACATTGCCTTTATTCTTCTTTTGTAGTTTAGGAAGATTGTTCCCTGGAAACAAGCTACTACTTCAGGCACACCACTGAGAGTTTAAAAAAAAAAAAAATCTCAATATGCATGTCCTTATGAATCTCTATTATCATAGTATGGGCAGTTGACTTACCTACACCCAGTTGATTAGTTAGTGCCCTGAAGCAGTCTGATGATAGAACCCTGTTTCTGGACTTGGATTGTCTCCTTCCTTTGCATGGTCTGGTGATGGCAGGATTCTTACACAGCTCTAAAAATGTTTTTCTCATGCAATAATTTAGGAGCCATGGCTGGTTGTCCCAGAGCTGTAGGATAATGTTCTGCTGTGTATTAGTAGTTCTACTCTATGAAGTCAGAATTTTCTGCCAAAATGACCTTTACTGTTTGGCATACCTTCTTTTTTGCTGCAATAACAGAAAAGCAGAAGAAGCTACTTCAACAATACCACATCCTTGGTTTGGTACTGACTAGAACGGTTTGGCCCTACCTAGACAAAAGTATAAGTGTATGGAGTATAAAGTGCAAGATGTGCTTTGGCGAAATATTTTGTTAGGCGAACTGCCCTTCTGCCCAAGGCCTGAGAAGAACAGAAGAGTCCTTCCATAAAGTTCCATGAAGTGATAAAGGAGTTTAAGTTAGTGAAGCACAACAAACCCCTATTATATCCCTGCCCCCAGAAAAAAAAACCACCAGACCCCACTAACTGCATGTAGGTATGCAGAAAGAGGTTGTGTGACCTTAATTGACCTTCATAGGAAGCACTGGAAAGCACAGATCTGCATACACAGTGGCTAGGATGCTGGGCTAGGCAGTCTGCAGTCTAGATAGGCTGCTAGCCAGTTTTTTCACAAGTACAAAGGATATGTGCAAAAATGTGATAATGAAACATGAAAGTATGATGATCTGTGCACTTTTGTAACATTTAAGCTACACAAAATCAATCAGTTGCTGCTGCTGCTTCTGTTGCTGCAACAGGACAACTAACTTTTGAAACTGTTTACCTAGGGCTATAGATTCAACATCATTTGTAATCTAAGAAAATACTGCAGATCTTTCTATATTGCAGCACAAACAGATGTTCTGGGCTTGATGAACATGAGTGGGCCTCAGTGAAGTTCTTTAGCCTACATCTTGTAGGAGGTCCCACTAGGATGATCAAAATTTGTTCCTTCTGGATTTACCATTGTGTAATCTAATCTTTCTATTTGAATAATGGAAATACTGCTAGCATTGTGTTTGTGTGACAGAAACCCCTTTAAAGGATGAGCTGTTGGAGATAGTTGAGGCATCAATTAGTTACATAAAAGAAATTGTAACAATAATTTATTTCTCAAACACCCAATCAGGTGCCAGTCTTTTCTCAGGAACAAGTTTAGCACCAAATGTATCAAAATGAAAGGATTTTTCCTTGGTGTCTTTTTAAAAATAAAACTAAATGGTTTTAAACAACGTTTTAAAAGCTTCGCCTGTTCTGGTTGCTGTGTTTCTCATGCTTTCAAATGCTGTTGGGGAGAAACTTTGCAACCACAAGATAGTCAAATACACTGCTGTCTTATAGGTCGTTCATCAGTAGTCTAAATAGCACTGTAACAAGCAGCACAGTGTTGAATATTTTTCTTGAGAAGGACTGAAGGGTTTGATCCTACAAGGTTCTGGGCCATTCTGTGAAGGGCTGAGTTCCCTGCCCTTTTACTTGGAGATGGTGAATGTGGAGGGCACTCAGAACCTTGACTGATGGAGCCCTAAGCTCCTGTTGCACATGATCATTTCCCCAGGATCTTCAAAGAGAGATGTTAGTTCTTGACTTCCTGTAGTTGAAAGAGAAATTGCCCCAGAGGATTTGTTGCACCAGCAAAAATAATGATATATTAAAAGAACTCACATATATCAGGCCAAGAACTTTACTGAGGTAGGCCTTTGAGTTATTTGAAAAGCCTTTGAAATCTCCTTCATTTATCCAAACCATAACTGAGTCATAGATACAGACACCTTTTAATTATCTTATATCTTTACAGTATGACTTCACTGACTAGAAGCATTTATATTATTTTTTTTAAATGTGGTCCTTCTTCCCTCTTCCTTTCTAATTTGAAAATATTATCCTGATTTTCTGTGAGCATAGCTATGATTCACAAGTATGCCCTGAAAATGAGGTTATAGGAACAGATTTTAGCCTTTATAGCATTTGAAATCTGCTTTTTTCACAATTTATATTTGCCGTGCATTATTCACCTGTAGCAGGCTGCACGCCTTGGGAGCTATATAGCAGTCTGCACCAGCACAGCCACAGGCAGCAAAGGTGATTGCAGGTCTGCTTAGAAAGGCTATGCCAGCTGATCAGGATAAAGAGCTGGCACAAAGGAAGTTGAAGTTAAAAAGCTTCCACAGAAGAGAGCTGGGGGAGATGGAGGGAAAACTGTGAGAGAGGGAGAGGACTAGCAGTTGCCACACTGAGCCAAGGACTTTCCCAGGGGCTGAGAAAAGATCCAGGGTCTGCAAGTCTAGAAGTGGCAGCACCAAGACAGGAGACTCATTCCAGAAGGGAAGAAGGAAGATGGCAGGGCTAAGGAAGCAGCATGGAGCCAAAGTCACCATCTTTGCATCTTGGAAAAGACCCTAGAGCAAGAGTAGGCAATTACTTCTGTTGGTGGGCGACTTAATGAGTTTTACTGAGCTGATGAGAGCTGCACACATGCAATCTTTCAGAAGATATCATTTTAACAAAGAATAGATTAAAAAAAAAAAGTCGTATACTAAAAATCAAGCACATCCTATAACATATTTTTAATTTATGTCAAAACATAATTTTTGTCCTAATTTATAGGGGTTTTTGAGTAGTGCGTATAGAGGTGGTTGTGTAATAGCTCAAAATAAAGTCTTACTCCTGTATATTGTGTGTATGAAGAGGAATGGGAGGGGGTATGTTTGTGTGTGGGAGGGGTTGCCCATGTGTTAGGTCCTGGGAGCCAGCTGCGGGTGGAGGGAGGAAAGGAGGGAAAGGGGGGCAGAGGGGACACATGCCTCAGATCTCACCTGGGCAGTGCAGGTGCGGGTACAGGTGTAGTCCGACCCACCCAGCCCCATCTAGTCCGCAGTTGTCCCTGTGGCACTCGGCATGGGGCCAAGCCCCACCCTGTGCAGCCCATGTCATGCTCCCATCCACACCCAGCCCATGCCTGGCTGTACCACCTAGTCCTGGCCAGCATAAACAGCTTCCTAGAGGGGCTGCTACTGCAGCCACCCAGGTACTGCTTGGTCCCGCCACTTCCAGCAGCTTTTCCTCATCCTGCCTCTGCTGTGTCATTCCAGGCAGCAGGTAGCATAGGGAAGCAGTGGCACCGTGTGCCCAGCCAGGCAGGGAGGAAGCTGCAGCCAGTGACTCCTGCCTGAGCATGTGGGGCTCCAGCTCCAGACTGCTTTCTACCCATTCAGCCACCCACAGGTGGCTGCTTATCGTACCAGCAATCTGTTTGCACTGGCCACTCAAGGCAGTTCTGTCGGTGGGTGCAAGCGGGAGCATGTCATGGGTTGCCGCAGGAGGGAGCAGGCAGAGCTCAACCCCATGCAAAGCACCATGGGGGCAGCTGTGGGCCAAATGCAATCAATTGGTGGTCTGGATTCAGCCTGCGGGCTATTTTTTACCCACCCCTGGCCTAGAGCATGAGCTAACCCCTTATGGACTATATTTATGTTTGTGTACTGACTTTAGTGACTTGTTTATGGTGTTTCCTATGAGGCAAGAGTGCCCAGGAAAATGAACTGTGCTGAGCTAACCCCTAACCCACTACATCACCATTCAGTTTGGTGGTCTTGTTTTTTTTGGATGGTTTATAGTAGTGGTAGCTGACCTTTATGCAGGTGTGCAGCAAGTTAAGCCACCCCTCTCCTGAGTGCTGCTCTGATCCCTGGCACCAGAGGCTGACCTAGTAGAATTCTCTGGTCTGGTCATGAGTACTATCCTTCACTCCAGTTGGTCATTATTAGCGTTGCCCGTTATGATGCAGATGTTCTGAGTTGCAAACTTTGTTACTTGATTTAGACTGAAGATGGTGGGATCCCAATCAATGAAGTTTTCCAGTCAGGTGAAATGGACCAGACTGTTAAGAGCACCTTTTTCTAGCCCCTTCCCCATATCGCTGAGCAGACTGGACCCTAAATAGGCCTGCTCATCCATGATAACAACTGCCAAATTTTTACATCTGTCTCAATTCCAAGTATGAAACACCCACCATAAATCATTGCCTTCATGTAGGTGTGTAACTAGGGGCTTCTGGTAATCACTAGCACTTGCCTACAACTTTACTCACCCATTGTCCAACTTGCTATTGAAGGAAGACACCTGTGCATACATTCCTGCATGCAGTTATAAATGATCTCAACCATGATGATACTTAATTGGAAGGAAACCTTAATCTGATGATGAGGAAAGCCTTGATGACAGGAGGTTTCTATTCCACTGAAGCCTTAATCCACCTTTGCATCCCTTGTGAAGTATTCTTCTTTCATCCACCTGCTTTATGGTTGAGTACTTTAATTTTTGGATTGTTATTAGTTCTGAAACCTCATTCTCAGCCTTGCTGCCAAGGGTGACCCTACCAGGAGTACAAAACTCTAAATGGCAATCAATGCTCCAGGACGTCAATGGCAGCACACAAGCCCTTCCACTACATGCAGTTCATGTGGGACATAAACAACTGATGTGATTTTAAAATGCCTTTTCATGTTTAGCTCAGTATTAAGTAAGTTTTGTGAAATTCAGTAGGAAATGCATCTGGAGTGCAGGGGTATAAATTGAGATGTGTTACAGGATATTCAGCTACCCTAACATTGTCAGAAAATTGATTGCTGATTGGGAATTATTAATGTTTAGGGCTACATAGTTATAAGAATATGAAAACCTATGTTCTGTGGTCCACATTGTGCTTTCTCAGAAAAAATGTCTAATTATTGACATCTGCTATATTATTATGTAATAAGGTGTCTAATTTCAATTTGACTTTTATTGTTTGTCCGTGGTTTGGAAATTCTACTGATGCCTAAATCATTTAAGCTATTTTGGTTATTTAGTAAATACTGGATTCCTGGCTCTGATGTCTTTATGAGCACATTGGGGAATTGACCATTAGATAGCCTAATGCAATCCCAAGTGATATCATTCACCTTTTATATTGAAAGTGATTTTAGAAACAGGCATATATCATGTAGGCAAGCTAGAATAACACCTTTATGTACTAATTTCAACTGATATACTTTTGTAGGGATAATTAAAATTCATATCTATTTCTTTTGCTGTGGCCAACAAAATAGTGAAAATCAAGAAAAAATGTTGCTAATTTAAATTTTGTGAAGGAGTGAAATTTTTCACAGACAAATTTAGAAAGTAGCTAGGCATATCTATGGGCATTTTTATATGTGCTGTCAATGCCAGCACTGAGAAAATGGCAGTGGTGTGCTTTGAACTAAAGCACATTGAATCTGTTTTAGTTAAAAGTGCACCACTGCCATTTTCTGAGAGCTGATGCGCACTGCACCGCTGATATACCTGTACCTGATGCAGCACGGAGCACGTCAATACATGTGCTCCTCCAGCCTGCTCCAATGTGCTCGATTTCCAACACATTGGAGCAATCTTGCTGCATGTGTGTAAGTGCCCTATGACGTCAGCTATTCTGTTAATCTTGACACTTAATTAGCTTAATTAGAATGACTTGATTATTTTTGTTACATTAATTGTAAAGATGCAAGTCATTTGTTACTTGATTTATTTTTTATTGTCTTAAAATTGTTTCTCCTTCTACCACATTTACCTGAATCCAAGATTACTTCAAATTCAAGATGAACCCTTCCAGTAATTACATTCTATACATGTAAAATTATTAATTTATTATAATTTTCCATGTATAGAATCTATTTATTGGAGGGTCATCTTGAATTTGCCACCCTTACAGCTGTGTTAGGGAAAGCCAGTGGCAGGGGTTGAGGAGCCATATCCCTGACTTCCCCTCTTGTTGCCTGTCCCCGCCTCCCCCTGCTACCTGCCACATCGTCCCCTAGCACTTACCTTTGGGGCATCTCTAGTTCTGGTTTCAGGGGAGATGGAAGTAATGGCCCCAGCCCAGCCTGGCTAAGCAAAAAACAATGGCAGCAGCTCTGGCCTAGCTAAGTCTGAAGTCTGATAAGCTTGATAGGGTGAGGCTGTGGGTATCTCTCCCATGTGTCCCCTACCCCCTGGGATTTCCCCAACTGCATGAGCGATCCCAACCCAGGCTGGGGCAGAAAATGGTTCAGCTTTGACTTCAGCCTAGAGCCTGGGGCCAAAGCTGGAACTGAGCAGCTGCCTGACCCCAGGCCAGTACTCCAATCCAAGATGAGGCTAGCCCTGCCCCATGTTGTTTGGGGAAAGAAACCTTATCTTGGATTCAGTATGTTGTTGTAAATATGGTATGTTGTTACATATTTAATATTCAAAACAATTTTGAATTAGGATGGCATTAGGACTATGTAACTGTTTTTGTGGAATTGATTCTCTTAATCTGACCACTGCTTCAAAGCCCCTGTCTTTGGCTTTGTTAACACTGCTTGGTTACATCTGATTCTTGTAGGACTTAAGTACCTGCTTTATTTTTATTTAGAAACATCCAGCAAAAAGGGTTTATAAATAGCAAATCATGACATATGTTTCTGCCAAAGGGGGAATTATCCTCCAGCCTGTTCTTTGAATAAAAAAGAAAAAGAAAAAAAAATGAGTGGATTTTTAATTGTAAGGCTCTCCCTTTAATGCAATTCTGCTTGAAAACTCTGGAAGTCTGTTTCTATAGAAAGCTGACTCTTTTCTTCAATCTACCCTGGTCATTTACACGTTTGTTTTGAAAAAAAACCCTTTATTTATTTATTTATTTATTTTAGTGGAAATTCTTTATTTACCTCTGCATTGAGGAATTTTACCTATTTATCCAAATATTTTGTCCTCGCAAACTTTTATAAGGTAAAAGTACCTGACCTTAAAGATATCATGGTTCTAGGCACAAATTGGACTGGCAAACTAGCTTTCTAATTCTTTTCTTTTCTCTTCTTTTCCTTTTCCTCTTCTTTTTGCAATTTTGAGATGTTTGGGTGTTTTCTTCATTCTTTGTCCCCAGTAAGATACTTGGTAGCAGATCTGGATGAGATCTGGATCTTTTAAGCTGCATCTCTTGTACCCTGGTGCATACTTGCCCCTGACAGGCAGATCTGATTAACTTGTCTCAGTTCTCTTGACTTCTGTGGATTTACTTTCTAAATGAATCTGCTTGGTAAGCAATGTACCGATGGACAGGGGAGCTGGACATCAAATCACACTTTCAATATTTACTGCTAAAGCAACACAGAGAAAATGCGCAAGCTGTATTCCTTTTTTTCCAGCATACACCAGTGATACCTAAATACATGAATGTTAAATGGTGAAGTTAATGGGAAATAAGAAAATAAACCATTTGTTGCTATGAGTGAAGAACTGATAACCTGCTCTTCATTTTTAAAGCCTTTGTCTTTTTATATAATCATATTAAATAATATGTAATAATAGCTTGTCAATATTTTGATGTTTAAATGATTTTTAGTTGTGATAGAAGATAGGCTAGAGCCTTCTATTGATCTACAGAATACACACAACATGAACAAATTCCTGCAAACTTTCTTCATGTTGCCTCAAAACTACCTATGTGCCAAAGAGATTATTTAAACATACACCATTCACAAATGATACAAGAATATTCCACCCTTCATAAGAATACTGGTTTCACTCATCCAACAAACCAAAATGGCTCAAGTGTCTCCAGGTGGAGATAATGTCCTAGCCTAAAAATGCAGAAGCTGTTGGAGCAGAAAGGAGTTTGAATAGATAGTCGTCTCCTTCCCTTCTTCCTAAAGATCTCTGTGAAAGGAATACTGGCCTGAGGATGAGAAAAATTGGCCGATGGAAGAGCTGTGAAGAAACTCAAGTTTACTCTTTAGCCACTCTGAGAGGAGGAGTCTCTGCTTGAAAACACCCTTCAACTGTTGCAATCCATGTGGTATGCCTGCATGATCCAGTAGCAGTACAAGTGAACTAAATCACCCAAACGGGATTACAGTTGGAGCAGTTTTGCTACATTTGTATTTCTACGGAATCATGCAGACATTATAATTGCATTATACACCTTATATTGGTATCTTTTGATATTGACATAATTGTTATGCCAGTTTATACTCATTGTGTGTGTTCATTTCCCTTGGTATCTCTTCAAACAGAACTGAGTCTGTATTTAGTCTCCTTTGAACATTATGTGTAAAGTGACCATATGTCCTAGTTTAGCTGGGACAGTCCTGGATTTCAGAGGCTGGTCCTGGCAGGTTGGTGAAAATTAAAATTAACTTCCTGGAAATGCAGAGGTGCAGGATGCAGTCCGGTGGGGAGATGGAGCAGTTCAGAGCAGCACAGCATGCCAGGCATGGGGTTGAGCACGATGCCACTCTGCCCCACCCCCACCTCTACATGCAGCAGCGCTGCTGATTTGGGGGGGGGGGGAAGTGCCCTAGATTTCCCATTCTCCCATGTGGTCACCTTAATTATATGCATTTGGTCATCTGCTTTCTATCCCTGCATAGGCAACCATGGTAGCCTTCCTTGACAGAATGGGATTTCTAATCCAAACAAGTAGCACTCAGAATTTTCAGTAGACATTAAATCATGTCTGGCAAATGGAACCTAGTGGTGATGTGGTTGAAGATCAGTCAAAAACGTGTTTTATGGTGATTCACTTGCTTCCTGGATGGCTTTGATTCATCTGAAAAGTATGTAATCACATTTCCAGTCAATTTGTGACTGACTACATGCTGTGAAAAAAGGAAGAAGCTAATCTGCATGGATACTGCTCCTAATGTACTCTCAGTAGTAAACTAATCCTCATGTGATGATTGCAAGTCCTTTTTATCTCAGTCCACGATTATTGAATTAAACAAAACAATTGTTATTGCAATACATTCAAAAAGCCTTTAACCTATATGTTTCTCATTCAAATGCTGTCCAGATAAATAGAACAAAACTACTTCAAATGAAGATTTTGAGCTACTCTATCCCTCAAAGGTTCTATCCCTCAGAGGTAGTTCCTTCACTTGTGGGATGGTGGAGGATGATCTATGGTGCTGCTGCTCAATCTGTATTTATTCATTGGT
Source organism: Alligator mississippiensis (assembly GCF_030867095.1). NCBI lineage: Eukaryota > Metazoa > Chordata > Crocodylia > Alligatoridae > Alligator > Alligator mississippiensis. Next base: position 74,354,271 of record NC_081826.1, read on the forward strand.
TTAAAAGAAGCACTTTTGCTTTTAGTGTCATCAGCATTTGATTCTTCACAAGCCCTAAAAATTTACACTTGGTTGGAAATGTGCCAGTCTCTGGTTCAATAGCCACAGAGATTCTAAACAGTGATGTCTGCATTACACAAGCCCATGGCTCTCTCAGTTAATAGTAAATCTCTCAAACAAGTATACTGATGGACGTCCTGTCCCCCCCTCACTAGTGCAGCACAAGTAGGAATGCTTGCTAATTAGGTTCTGGTACCCATTTTCTTCCAATTTGTTAAGAAGTGTCCAGCTCAGTCTGGCACCTGTGAAGCAGGCTGTAGGGTAAAATACATTAGTCCGCTATATTTGCAGACCCATGTTTTCAAATTTGAATGACTTAAAGTTAGGAAATTGTTTTAGGCATCTCAATGAAGACAGGTCCTAAAGTTCTTATCTGGGTCAGCCCCCTTTGGTTTAGTGCAATACAGATCTACCACACTTGGTGATTTCTAGAAAACTTTTGGTTTGTCTGTCCACTTTGGTTTGACCTAGGAAGCTTGAAAGGAAATCAAAGGAGAAATTCTTCAGACACATATTCACTATGTGGTGTCACTAAACCTGTTCAGCATAAAGAAACCTGCACTGAAGCAAAAGTTAAGGTATGAGCGATCCATTATTTAACCAGGAAATGTTTGGATATCAAATTATAATAATGAGAATAAAATATAAAGATGAAGATATGTTTTTGATGACCAAATTAAAATATTATATTGGGTTGTATGCTCTGTGCTGCCAAAGTTTGACTGGGAAGGAAGGGAAAGGGAGAGAAGTCTTACCTGCCAGGGTCCTCCTCGTGGGCTTAGGCTGCTAACATTGAAGGACAAACAGCAGCATGAGCTTCCCCAGGGGGCTATTCCTTGTGCCCTGTTTGCACCCCCAGGAGGGAAACTGCTTCCTGTGACAAAGTCTCTGGGGGAAGAGATGCATTATGCCACCTTCCTCCCACTCGAATACATTGTTGGGCATGGGGCTGCACCTACCTGGCTCCTATGACCAGGCTGCACCTGCCATGGCAAAACCCCCTGTTTGCAGGAGGTTTTACCAGTGCCTCCTTCAAATTCAGGACTTGGCCTAGTGCTCTGCTTGCCTTCTCCTTGTTACGCTATTGAACCAAGATAGGACTGAAATGTTCTACCCAGCAGCAAAAAGTAGTTGACACATGCCATAGAAAATTATAGTATTGCACTTGAGTTTTGGGGTTCTTTTGTCCTCAAGAAGGCTGGATGCTGTAGCTCTGTAGAGTTCTGGAAGACTAAATATAATACCCGCATCTTGAAGAGAGAGCTATGAGCTGGAAATAGGATGGCACCCCACCCAGTGAAGATTCAAATGATAAGGAAGAAGACATACAGAGAGAAGTCGTTTTCTGAGATCTTCTCTACTGTTTGAACTAGGGGGATGTTGGCTGGAATGTCTCAGATGATCACAGCTGCTACATAACTGCATGTAGGAGAAGAGATGGAGTAGTTAAGATGCTGGGGCTGTAGAGAGCTTATAAATCAAACCAGCACATTTAACTGCAACTGCCGATCAACAAGCTGCCAGCAAAGCAAAGGTGTGAAGCATGAACCAAAACCACAAAAAGCCAGTCTGTACTAAGAGTAACATGAAAAGGATGAGCATCATAATTTAGACTGCACTGTTACATAATTGACACACATTGTTAATACTTCCAAAAATGTTTAAATGATTTTTATGTTGTTTGATTTACTTTATTTGATTCTATCTATAACTCTGACACGCTGTCCGTATGTTGCTGACAGAACAAACTGAGTTTATCCTTGATGCAATCATTAAAATGAGTCACCAGCAATCAAATCCTATCTCTAGACAATACAATTGAATTTTCAATAACTGGGTTAAACCTTCTGACTGTCATATTTAAGTGTTTCATTACAACTCCAGGTGTAATCTGAGTTATTTCAAGAGCTGCTGAGTCTCTAATTAAATTAAGTCATTAGACAGAATGCAGAATCTCAAGCAATAAAATGGAGCATTACATCTTGAAAAGGAGCGCAGGTTTATGTATGTAATGACAAAAAGGTCATGTGATAAATCTCTGGGCAAAAATGTAGAAAATATTGTATTTGTTCAGAAAACCAGTAAATATGCTGGGGAATTCAATCTGGATTCTAACTATTTCTAGACATTCCTTGTATGTACTGATAAATACAAATAAAATATTTCATTCACATCAAAATAACCATTTATTTTTTAGTGATTTATTATTAGTAATTTATCAGTACTTTCTATAACAGTAGCACCTAGAAGCATCAACATAGAGAGAGTTCCTATTTCACTAGGCACTGTGCAGATACCCAGTGAAACTCTCTCCCAACCCTGAAGGTTAGGGACAGACATTACACACAAACCAGTTTAAGTGATCAGAAACTGGTTTAAACCTGTAATAGAACAGATGTTCAGTGCACATAAACCAGTTTGAGAAAAACCTGGTTGAATGTAGTATCAGACCTAACTGATTTGGGTCAAACCGGTTTATGCAATGCCAATCCCAGACCACTTGTTGGTTTAAGATGAATCAGAGTCCCCCAGCATCCCAGCATGCTCTCTGGTCTGGGCAGTGCTCTCTCCTCCATAGCAGGGCTGGCTCCTCCCCTCTGCTCCCTAGTTGCAGCTCTGGCAGGGACTGCAGGCTGCTCACCCACCTCCCCCTCACCACTCCCTACTAAGCAGGCATCCCCACTCCCCTCTGCTTTGTGGAACTGTCTGTGTATTAAGTAGCTTACCACATGATGGTTACGGTCCATGCTGAATCAACAGGCAGAATCAACAGGTAGCTGGTAATATCCCCCTCTCGTTTTCTTAATGGGGTGATAAACACTATTATTAATTCCCTGCTGGGCTAATCAGAGCATCCTGCTGGAGCCTGACCATGCCCTCCCTCAGCTCAGTACTGTACAAGGGAAGGGAGGACTGCTCTAGCACCCCCCAGCTTCTAGCCTGAGCCACAGTAGGCACGTGCCTGCATTTCTGGGATGTCTGTCTGGTTACAAAACTGATTTAGCCTAGCTAGGTTAGATTAACCTGCAAAGATTGAATCAATTCAGGCTCAGGCTTTTTGAATGTCTGTCCCTAGCTGAAAAGGCTTGCAATTTAAATAGCCAAGGAAGACAAAGAGTAGGATTGTTGTTTAATTTTCATGGGATTTTCTGTGTGAAAATGTTTCAAAACATTCAAAACCTAAGTAAATTAGGTTACCTCACTTAGTTGGCGGAAAATGCTGTTTCTACTGCCAGCTGAAGTGATATCTCAAATTAGATTGAAATTTGGAGTTTGGGGACCTAAATAATGGCCTGAGTATTTTTTTTGTTTGTTGTTTGGGTTTTTTTTGAAGGGAGGGGGGTTGGGGGAGGGTAGGTTGATTTTGTTGTTTTTTTTAAGGTATAATTTTTTGACCATCATTGACCTAATTTCAGATGCCCAAAGATTCAATTCAACTTTGAAAACTTTAGTTTTAATGTGTCAGTTTGAACTACAAAGTTTTATGACCCATGAGTTTTTTACATCTAGCTTGCAAAAAGTTATGTATATGAGATTACCCACATGCTTAAAGTTCGACCATATTTAAGTTCTACCAGAATGGAGCTAGGCTGATTTAGAGAGAAAAGGAAGTTTCATATGATTTGGTCATCTTTGGTTTATCTATTAATTGAATGCTGCTGATTTCAAGGCTCCTTAAAGCCAGCTGAGTTTTGTTGTACTATTTCTGAAGAATGAGTCAGATACTTCTGAATTATTTTTGAGAAATAATCAAGCTTTCTGAGAATTAATTTTCACTTTCTAATTAACTAATAAGAAATCCTGTTGCTCATGCTGTACAAATACTTTGTTAAAAGGGTTAATCAAGCTGACATATACAGAAAAGTATTTTGATATTTAGAAATTATTTTGTATGTTCTAAGGGGCTGTAGAACAAGAACTTCTAGTGCTCTAGGCCTATGCCCATTTTGCCTCCACCTTGGAGAACTATACACATTTAATTTGAATTTCATAAATTCACAGAAAAGTAGAACTGGAAGGGGCATCAGGAGGGCATCTAGATCTACACCCCTGCACAGAACAGGATAATCCCAGATTAAACCATCCTAGACAAGGGCTTGTTTAATTTGCTTTTAAAAAAATCCCAGGGATGGACATTCTACAACCACTCTGGGTAGCCGTTCCAATGCTTAACCATTCTAGTGAGGAAATTCTTTCTTATATCCAACCTACATTTTCAAAGCTACAGTTTGAGACCACTACTCCTTGTCTTGTCCTCTTGCAAGGAAGTAAATTGGATTGATTAGCAATATAATATCACTTGTGTATTTGTCAATATTATGCTTTTGTCATGTGTTTATTTAAGTGAAAGTTTTTATTGTTATTAAGAGGATGTCTCATTCTTCAGTTGGAGACAAATCAATTCACCATGACAAATATACTGGATGACAGTGCATAAATTTATTCCAATCCACACAGCTAGTAAATGAATACTTTTCAAAAGGATAAATGCATATTTTTACTGCAGCAAACTGAAATCCTTTTTGCAAGGGTGGAACTGAATAATAGAACTACCACTTCAGTTTTCTATGAATTAATAAAACAAGCATTTGCTACATTTTTTTACACTGACACACAGGTGGTCTCCTTTTTCACAAATTCCACTCTTGTTACTTGCTGGTTCTATATATGTGACTGTCATTTCTAGTTGCAAGAAGCTTTAGCTTTGGATTTGAAAAACTAAAATTGATTGCTCAAGGTTTTGATAAAATCAGATCCTCTCCATGTAACAATTTATTTATAAACCTCAGTTTTTACCTTCACTGTGGTGTCAGAATATCTTCCTGCTGATATGTATGTAGACTTTGTTTAATATTGCTACCTGGGTGACTCATTTCAAGATGGTGAGGAAGGTGGGAAAGCACTTTCTAGGGTATCAAAACAAGTACTGAGCATAGTTCAAACGAAGAAATTGGAGGCACACTGCAGGGTGGATAAATAGCATGAAGAAGCTTGCAACCCTCCCCAGAGAGTCTTAGTATTAAATAATCATGCTAATTAGTCTCAGAAGAAAGAGACAACTAAGGCGCTTAGGGGATCAATATGCTGTTGTTAAACCTTAAAGGGTTTGAGTTAATTCACACAAACTTTATGAGGATGAAGGAGAAAAGTTCCCCCCAGTGTTTTTTTTTTCCCCCTGAATAGGCTTAAGTAGTTCACTGAAGCACAAAGGGTTTTTCAGACTTGATCCAGCTCAAATTCGTACCATGCATCAAAATACCATTTCTACAGAGATTACATGAGTTCAGTCTGTGAGTCAGCTTCGTTATCTGTCAATTCACAGAAAGCTTATCAATGGGAAAGCTGGCTTTTTGAATGTTTAACTTGATATTTAAAAAATAATTTGCCAGTCCCAGATATAAAATTGGAGCCAAACAGCCCTAATATTTACTATTATAATAATGCATTTTTTACCATTCAGTGAAGGAAAAGAGAAAATCCATCTACTGTGAAAAAACACATAATCTGTTTGGTGTTGACAATATATTTTTGAACATGTCATTTTGGCCTGTGTGGATTTGATGTTACTATTTCCATAGAAAATCAAGGATCAATTTCTCTCTTGTATTGGAGATAATATATTTACTCACATGCCATGTACTCCTTTCTCCAAAAATCAGCCCTCCAGTATTGGGATGTGTGTCTTAAGCGGGGAAGCTGATTTTTGCACTGGAGTAGAAGTACCCAGCTGCACCATGCACCAGCAGTGACATTACTATTTCAGCAACTGAGGGAGTCACCTGACTTTATGGCTTGCTGTTCTCCACTCCATAAGTGTTAGCAATCATGTCTCATTTTTAAGGGTCTTGGTGTTCTACAAACCAATCAAACCTTTATTAGAGCAATTTTGCTGCCTGCTTCTGGTTTCCTCCTATTTCACATCCTGGAAATTTCACTCTTTGGTTCATTTCAAAATCATAGATCCACCCATGCAGACCAGTCTTCAGCAGCAGCTAGGGCTTCAGCTTTCAGTAAAAAGGAAGGGTGAGTCAGTTGAAGATTAGACACTGTCCCTGCTCTATGCAGCCATAACCCTGGAAAAATCTTTTTTTCCCCCTTCATTCTGACTTCCCAAGAACAAGGTGTGCATCTTATTTGGGAGGTCTATGGTAGCTATGGAAGAAACTGTAAAATAATGTAAGCTCCTTGTTCAAGAAACGTCTTTAACAACAGGTGGCAGATGGCATTTCCCCTCCATCCTCTTAAAGTTTTTGTGAATTAACTTGTATCCTTTAAGGTTAGCATTGACAGATTATCTCAGAGGCACAATGGGCCAGGACTGCATCGGGGGCACTCCTCCCTCTCCCTTCTTCCTTTACCTTCTGGCTCCATAGGCTCCAACAACAGTGGGAGTTGCAGGAGCAGCAGCTGAAGTTCACTGCTGCTGAGGGGAGATATCACTACCTTCTTTTTTACTGCAGATACCCATGGTGAGTGGGTAAAACTCCTCTTGATTTTGGCAGTCAAGAAGTTGGGTGACATCATCTGCCAGCAGCTGTGGACTCCATTGCTGCTCTACAGAACTACATTTCCCAGAATGCCCTTCACTCACTGACACTGCCCTTGCACCACCATTTGCTGTCAGGGCTGGAGCCAAAAAGTACAGGAAGAGGCAGAGTAGATTATTTCCTTTTTCACCAGTGGGTTGGCTGGTATAGCTTCTGGGGCAAACTTCATGTCACTTCACTGAGAAAGTGGGAATTTTACCTTTGGGATATTAGTAGGTGAGATTTTACATACACTACTTCCAGCTTCCACTGATCTAAATTCTCCAATGATTATTTATATCTCAGTTACCTTTCTAAATGTTTGTATACCCATCCAAATTTGACTGTGATTGAATTGACATAAAGGAAGCCATCTGTGCTCATTGATGAGTTCTTTTCAGTTTGTCGTTTTCTCTCTGACCAAGGGTCCCAGGACAGAACAGCAACTAGTGGGTGCCTCTATGCTGCACGGCTAACCTGGGTGAATGAGATCCTCATTGCCTACCCTGGGTGTTTGCGCCTCCACAACAAAGCCCTACCCATGTTATTGTGTCCCCGTTGTTTCTGAGTTTATCCATTGCATGTCTCTCAAGTTTTTGAGGTATTTTAGGATTCTTTCCAAGCCAACCATATTAATTTTGAAAGAATTTATCTTGACTTGTATGGAGCACATTGGAAGACTACCAGCACATTAGTGATTTTGTGATGGGGTGGAGCTTAAAGCGAAAACCCAGGCAACAGCCTAAATGAATTCTGTAACATAGACATACCCTGTATGCTTAGTAAATGAAGCAAGCCTACAAAGCACCTGGAAGTGTGCTGAGGATCATCATTTAAGAGCCTTTGATCTAAACTAAAAGGCAAAAAGCTCCCTGCCAGACTGCTTACCAAAATATTAATTTTTATGAGCTGCAACTGTACACACTAGCTTTAAAAAAAATTGTCAGTACAGCAGCTGGCGACATGACAGAGTCGAAGATCTGTAGTGCTTAGATTTTTTTCTCTGAGGCTAACACGTAGGTAGTCTAGATAATGTTCTTATTTATGCCTAGCTACATGGCAATCTGATTTAAGCTCTTTTTTTTCTTTTTTTAGGAAAATAATTATTTTAGAAACCTGCATATTTAAGAAAAATGTTGGTGGAGACCTTCTATTTGTCCAAAAACGAATTCCCAATTAAGGATCTGGACTTAGCTTTTGCCTCCCTGGAAAAAGCACTTATTTCTGTTGTTTGTGGCCTCTAAAAACCACAATTGGGAACCTCACGCAAAGATTAGATCATTCTGGTCATACATTTTTTTCTTAAATAAAATGTTTGCCTTTAAAAATATATAATAATGACATTTTCTTGGAGTTGACTGGTATTTTGCCAGCCATTATCAGACCTAAACTAGGAGCAACAACTGTAATGAGTCTGCTGTAAGAAAACAAAGGCAGATGACATTGGGGAAGCGGGAGCTTTCAGGACAGCACACAAAAGGAGCAACCTCTCTAACTTTTAAAAAGCTGTAGTATACTCTCCCCATAGTGCCAACTGTGGACCATTATCTAGAATGAAAGGCAAGTTACTTAGTAGAATGTCCTTGTTAACCTCACATAAAGATATTGATCTGTTTAAGAACTGTTGCCTTTTCTGAGCCCTCTCCTCTGTTCTGCTCCACTAGCAAGTAGTAGAGTTGATTTAATAGATTTCTAGGGTTGGAAGGGACCTTGTAGATCATCGAGTCCAACCCCTTGCTCTAGGCAGGAAAGAGTGCTGGGGTTAAACAACCCCAGCTAGGTGTTTATCTAATCTCTTCTTGAACACCTCCAAGGTAGGGGAGAGCACCACCTCCCTTGGAAGTCCATTTCATATTTTGGCAACCCTCACCATAAAGAATTTCTTCCTAATGTCCAGTCTAAATCTACTCTCCTTTAGTTTGTGGCCATTATTTCTAGTAACCCCAAGGGGTGCTTTGGTAAACAGAGTATCCCCTATTCCCTGCTGACCCCGATGAATTTGTAGATGGCCACAAGATCACCTCTCAGGCTTCTCTTGCAGAGGCTGAAGAGATGCAGGTTCCTCAGTCTGTCTTCATAGGATCTTACCTGCAGGCCCTCAACCACACGAGTAGCCCTTCTCTGAACCCTCTCAAGGTTATCCACATCCCTCTTGAAGTGCAGCACCCAAAACTGTATGCAGTACTCCAGCTGTGGCCTGACTAATGCTTCATAGAGGGGAAGTATCACCTCCCCAGACCTGCTCGCAATGCACCTACTAATGCAAGAATGTGGTTAGCCTTACTTATTACCTCATCACATTGGTGACTCATGTTCATTTTTGCGTTGACTGTGACTCCAAGATCCCTGTCCACTGCCATGGTATTCAGAGTGGTACTTCCCAGTCTATAGGTGTATTGTATTTCTCCACAGGTGCAGCACAATTTGTCTGGCCTTTGGGGAAAGAGGCAGTATTTAGTTGCTCCAGAGCCCCTCTAGAGTAGATCTTGAGATGTCTCCTCTCGCTTAGGCCAGGGGTCCTGCCAGGTTGTAGAAGCTGTTATGTGCAAGGATTAGTATTTGGAGTAATAATCTGCACTTATTTCATCTGAGGATCTCAAAGTGCTTTCCAAGATAAATACTGTTAGCCACATTTTACAAATGGGCAAAATAGGATATAGACTGGTTAAGGCACAGTTCAAAGTTCATAGATGTTAGGGTCGGAAGGGACCTCAATAGATCATCGAGTCCAAACCCCTGCATAGGCAGGAAAGAGTGCTGGGTTTAGATGACCCCAGCTAGATACTTATCTAACCTCCTCTTGAAGACCCCCAGGGTAGGGGAGAGCACCACCTCCCTTGGGAGCCCGTTCCAGACCTTGGCCACTCGAACTGTGAAGAAGTTCTTCCTAATGTCCAGTCTAAGTCTGCTCTCTGCTAGCTTGCAGCCATTATTTCTTGTAACCCCTGGGGGCGCCTTGGTGAATAAAGCCTCACCAAGTTGCACAGTGGCACACAGAAACTCAGTCTCTGCCAACCACTAGGCTACACGCAGCTACAAATACAAATTTCCCCTTTTGTTTTCAACTAGAAAAAAATTGTACTGGCTAAAACACACTACTTTGTCCATCTGCAGAGTGGATGAAACCATTCTATTGACTTGGACATCCTCCAAAAACAATGTAGAGAATTTCCAGTCTATTAACTATCCATTAGCTGTGGGCCCGGGGATCAACTTGGAGCATCCAAAATTGCAATTTAGCATTAATATGCCTCATGACTGACATATTCTTGTTTTCCTGAAGCTCATAAACTTGCCTTCAGAACAGCTCCAGTCACTTCTATATTCTCTTCCCAGGGCAACCTATATCAGATTTAGTTCCTCCCCCTCTTCTCCACTATATCAGATCTTGTCATGTCTCCCCCTCCCCCCCCATATCTGTTTCTTACAGTTGGTACCTTACCAATGAAGACCACCAGTATTACAATGATCCTGTTAGCTGTGGAATATTTGAGGAACACCATTTCCACTGTTACCTAGAGATGGTACTTCAAGTAACAATAAATCCTTCCCAAGTACACATACTCCAAGACAAAATTATTAAAGTAAGCCATTGAACCAGAAGCTGTCATTGCACTTAATATGAGTAGAGACTACCTGATGCTTAGTACAAGTAAGCTGGTGGTAAATGAAGCACCTTGATTAAGAGTCTCATTAAAAAAGCAAAACAAAATAATTCTAACTCCTCGCTTACTACGATTACAAATCAGTAAATAATCAGAAAATAGAAGAGTATAATTCTGCTCACAGGAAGAACATAATTATAACTTCACAGTAAATTTCAGTAGAATTGAAATAGTCCTGTTGATCTGATGATCCAGGCAATATGTGGGAATTACTATGAAAGTAGTTTCATTTAACTAATAGGCATAAGCAAAAGGGATTGTTCTTTCTGGTATTTTGGTTAGGCAGCAATTGCTTCTTTCCCAGAGTTGAGGAACAGCACTCTGTGCCAGAAAACTTGTCAAATACCTATGTAGTTGGCCCAATAAAATATATTACGCAAACCACCTTGTTTATTGAATAGCATAAATTTGTGTGGTATAGTTTCTTCAAATCAAACCCATGCCTTTAATATGACCTTTATTGGTCCTAAGAGAAAATTAAGTACATAAGGAACACTAAATTTGAAAGCATAGCATTGAGTTGGTAGCCCCAGCAGTATTCTATTAGCAGCAATGCAAAATATTTTTTTTTGTATAGGAAACATCTGTCACACTCAAATGTAGTTGATACACTTTGACAACATCTGTTACTTATTTACAAAATCATAGACATGGGAACTTTCTTGATTCAGTCTTTAAACAATAATAATAATGTGCTGGTTTGTTATCCCAAGTTAGCACTAAATCAGTGATTTTGAAAGTACAGTCAATCATGGAAGTGAATAATGTCAAATCGGTTTCAGGACTAAATTTGCTTGTCTTTCCTACTATTTATCTTTCTGTAGCTTTTGCTATTTTATTTTTTTTTTCTGATTATTGAATATCTTTTTTCTGTTTTCTATTTTTCATTCCAATTCATTTTACTTCTCTCTGTTGACTTTGTTCATGTCACTCCAAATCTCTTACATGCACCAGTCTGAATCCTCAGTTATGGTCAAATTGGAGTACAGAAGGATTAGGACAGGTAAATGTGCCTTGTGCACCATCTTTTTACCCAGCTAGTTCTGGGAAAATCTACAAGTTGTTTTGACAGCTAGTGCAATGGACTTCTTCAAATTATTCTCCAAGGCAATATCTCTCATTGTATTGTGCCAGCTGGGATGTTGACAATGGCATAACTCGAGGGGGCGGTGGTGATGGGGGCAATCTGTACTATGTACTGGAATCGTCTGACCCATTCCAGCTTAGGGATTCACCTATTCTAGGGTTTATGTCCAGGTTTTACACTGATAGGATATCAGTGATTTCCTTCTGTGCGCAATATTTCAGTGCTTTGGATTTGGAAAACAGATGCTCACCTCTGAGACGGGGTCAGACCATGTGTAAAGTTTTCAGGTATTTAATATGCTCTAGTCCAGAGATTAGCAATGTCTTTGAGTAAAGTGCAGATGGAGGGGGAGCTGCAAGGGACATGATCCTTGTTGTGGCAATGCAGAGCCAGCCCCTTTCCTGCCGTATGCCCTGAGGCATGCGTGCCAAGAAAAATGCTTTCACGTGCCATGCTTTGGCATGCATGCTGGGGTTTGCCTGCCCTTGTTTTAATCTGTGGTAAGAAAGTTACTTTATTATGTAAATTTGAAATAAATATTTTGGAATAAAATTATAGTTTCCAATTGTTTGCTTGCTGCCTGAGGGATAGGGAAAGGAACTGGGCTTGAGACCTTATGACCTACATCATATGTTTTCATGTCAACTGTGATTTAGGGTTGTTGGCATCTCCTGAATTAGGCAGGGTTTGAGCATGACTACTTGAGAAGCACCTTGATGCATTTATAGTGCAGATGAACCTTCAACCCTTTTAAGCAAACTCCAGCTTCACTTTTTAGGCTGCACACAACATCACAGGCACACAAGGAACTTGAATGAGACTTAACACATTGCACTGAAATGCATCCACCCACTCATACTTTTAGCAGTTCAAATCAAGGACGCATAATAAGGGCTCATAGACATTTGAGAAAGTTGGCCTGCATCTTTTAATACTTTAAGATAATGCAAGATGGATCTTTGATAAATTGAAGTGAGAAGTGAGACTGCAAAGCCAGATGGGGATAAATGTGTCCTTATTATAAAGCAATTGAAACCAACATGGTTGCACAGGCTTAACAAAATAGAATGTAATGTTGATATCAGGTTCATATGATTCTCCTTGTTTGATATCAGGTTCATATTGTTCTCTTCATTTCTCCTGTCATAATGAAAATGATAAATCAGCATTTTCCTGAAAGAACTAGATATCCTATTCTGTTTTTATTTTCAAAACACATGCACATGCCCTTTACAAGTGAAATATAAGTTTTGGCCTAGGAGATACAGAATTAGAAATCATTTGAAGATTCCTTAGCTGCTTCCAGGTTTGTCCACCGCATCATATTTCTCTCTGTCTCTCTCTGTTGCTGTCATATTATGAGCCTGATATACATAAGTCTGTTTTAAGATTCCATGAAAATATGCTCACCTGTCATGTCACATTAAGGATAATGTTTTTGATTGAAAGGGTACCACAATAAAATTAGGAAGAGAATCTGTCCAAATATAATCATGTTACTAAATAAAATGCCAGTGTATATTAGGGTTCTTTCTGGCCATCTTGAAACTAGGAAAGGAAATTGGATTATATACCCTGCATGCTGAAAAATGTGTCCATATATCATAAAAGTAAAGGTAGTTCTGTTCAGAAGATTTTCATATGTAAACATTTAAAAAATCAGGTTAAAGGCATGTTGCATACACTTCACTGCAATTACCTGCTCGTTCAGTATCCAGTTCAGCATCAATAGCAGTCTTCTTGTTAACTTCACTGTGCATTTAAGTATGACCACAGCCAATGAAAGCATGTAAACTAGGATTAATATAATATTTAAACTGTGATTTCATTAAACATTTGTGGTGAAATTCAAGTTTCCAGATTCACTGAAAATTTCACCATCTGCAAATCCAGTCTAATTTTAAAGTTTCATTTGGCCTGAATCCTACTTTCCTCATGGATAGTATCCTCCTTGGGTCTTTTTTCAGTAACAAGGATTGCCCTTCTGTTTCTCTAGCTACCAGTTGCATTAAGAATATCTCAACCCGGGTCAATGTAACAGTTAGGCAATTGGGTATGAATCTTTGTTTGCTACCAAATTTTGAGTCTATATAGGTCATGCTAGTGAGCTCCCTAAAGATTGCATCTGGGAAGATTAACTGTAGCGTCCTTCTAGAGGATTCATGGAAAAGGGAAATAAGCCAGGAGTTGGAGAATCCTATATTCTGACTAGAAACAAAAATCAGGTGCTTTGACAGTCTTTAATACAAAAAGAGGAGGGGATTAAATAGCATAGCATTTGTTTAGCTTGCAAGAGGTAGAGGGATCAGTCTCCAGTAATTATTCTTGGGTCAAATCTTAGAAAATACTTCTAAACTGTCAGAACATTAGGACCAGGATGAATATGGGATTTATGGCAACCTTCACTGGAACTTTTCAAGAGGAGGCTGGCTAGGCATTTATCTGGGATGGTTCAGGAATAGCAAATCCTACTTTGTGTAGGCTGATCCTTGAGGTCATTTCCAATTCAAAGATTCTGTGAAAAGACATGACTTTACAATTACACGTCAGATTGCCCTACCACTTGCACTAGTAGTGCTCAGTGGGCTGAGGGTGGGTTTTGGTGCTCACCTCCCCCCAAGGATATCCCAGACAGGCCTGCCATGAGCCATTGACCATTTGTTTTGAACTGCTCATGTGCCAGAAAAGTTTAGAGGAAAGTCAGGAAGCTCCTCTGACTGTTGTCAGGGGTTATGATCCTATCCAAGGATACCATGCTGCATGGCCATCTGAGCAGCAAGCAAAGGATGCCAACAATATGCTTTGACCAGTTTGTGTCCTGTTTCAAAAATGCATTGTGGAAAACTGGGAACTTTCTGATGTGTAAGCATATGTTTTCCAGTGGAGGAATGCCTGAGACTGGGTATGAATGAACTGCAATTATACTTTAGAAAAATGGAGGAAGGAGAGAGAGAGAGAGAAGTATAGAAAGAATGGAAGAGGAAAAGATGGCACGTGGTGCTTTGTCAGACAAGCATGAGAGATGCTAGCTGATGCTGTGAATGAGAACTGGAAAGGGAAATGGGAGGCTTAAGTTTGGGTTTGAGGCTGGGTTGGGTTTTTGGGTGTGGGTTTTGGATGTGGTTGGGGAAGGGGGTGTAAGCATGGGAATGTAAATGAAAATGTTGATGAAATGTTTTGTCATGATGTTGAGCTATATAACCAAATAACTATATATATAGATATGACGATTTTTTTTATTTAAAAAAAAAGGGGGATGTGCAGGCAAAAGATGTCCCATTATGCTGTACTAACCTTCAGCTGTTTTTTTTTTTTCAATCCCTTAGAGTAAATAGTAACTAGTATAAGTAACTATCTACTCTAAAGCAGGCTTAGGGGGTTTGCTCAGTACTCAGAGGCCTCAACATCAAGGAAATGCCTTGGTAGCCTATTACAACACTTCTGTACTCACTCTCTTTGACTCGCTGTTTTTGTATGTTTCTAAATCATTGCTGATGATTTACCATATTTACTCAATTCTAAGATTATTTCAGATTTAAGATGACCCCCCAGTAATTAGATTCTAGACACAGAAAACTATAAATGTTATAATTTTCCATGTCTAGAATCTATTTATTGGGGGGGTCATCTTAAATTTGTCCACCCACTGCTACAGCAGGATAACAGAAGCAAGGATGGCAGGTAATGGAAAAAGCAGAAGTGAGAGGGTAGATGGAGGGGTGGGGGGAGGGGAAGCAGAGGTGGGGGAAAACAAGGGTGAGGAGCAGAACATAGGGAAAGCAGGGGCAGGTGGGAAGAAAGCCAAGGCAAGGAGAAAGCAGGGGTTGGGGAGCAGGCATCCTGCTCTCATGCCTCTCCCTCCTAGTGACTACAACCTCCCTATTTATCTCTTCTTTCTGTTGCTTTTCCTGCACAGGTGAAGCCCCAGGGTGCTTCTACTCCACACTTGAAATAGCTGTCCTGTGAGCCCAGCTCTGCACTGCACAACTTTTCCTTTCTCTGCCCTGTTCCCTTTCTCCCCCCAACCCTCGACCCCCGTACATGGAGAGACAGGGAAAGGGGGAGTGGGGAAGGGACAAGGGCAGGGAAGGGTAAATTTGCATAGTGTAGAGCTGGGCTCCCAGCACAGGTGCTTCCTGTAGCATGGGGTAAATTGGAGACCAAAGCTGCAGCAGTGTGTGGACTCCTGATTCCCTGCCAGCAAGTGGATGGCAACTTGGGCAGCAGTGACCACGAGATGACTGAGTTCAGGATCCTAAGGAAAAGAAGGATGGAGAGCAGCAGAGTAAGGCCCCTGGACTTCAGAAAAGCAGACTTTGACTCACTCAGGGAACTCATGGGCAGGATCCTCTGGGAAGCCAGACTGAACGAGAGAGGAGTCCAAGAGAGCTGACTGTACTTTAAGGAAGCCTTACTGAGAGTGCGGCAACAAACCATCCGGATGCAAAGGAAAACTAGCAAGTATAGCAAAAAAACAGATTGGTTTAGCAGGGAACTCTTTAGTAAACTAAAACATAAAAAGGCAGCTTATAGGAAGTAGAAACTAGAAGAAATAACTAGGGAAGAATTTAAGAGGTGCAGGGGTGAAGTCAGGGAGGCCAAAGCACAACTGGGGTCGGAGCTAGCAAGGTATGTGAAGGGTAACAAGAAAGGTTTATGCATGTTGGTAGCAAGAAGAGGATCAGGGGAAGTGTGGGTCCCTTGCTGAATTGGGGAGGAAACCGTGTGACAGAGGATGCAGAAAAGAATAAAGTGCTCAATGCCATTTTTTCTTCAGTCTTCATAGGCAATGGCAGCTCCCAGACTACTGCACTGTTTGGAGAGGAGATGAACAGCCCTCAGTGGTGAAAGAACAGGTTAGGGACTAGTCGGAAAAGCTGAATGGATTAGATGACTTCCTGAGGTCCCTTCCAACCCTAACTTTCTATGATTCTGGGCAGGGACCAGAGCTGCTGCAAGCCGCTAATGTTGCCCCTGGCCCAGCTGGACTCCCTGCACAGCCATTTCTCACCGCCCCCAGTTGTGATACGTGATTCAAAGACAAGGCTTTATTTTTCCTGTGAGGAATTGGGGGTGGGGGGGGGGGGAATAAAACTCCTCTTAGAGTCAAGTAAATATGGTAATTCACTACATCTAGCTATGTAATTGTTTTTAAATGCATTCAGGAGCATTAGTACATTGACCAAAGAGATGTATAGGTAAGATCTTGAACAAGGTAGCTCTGAACAATAGATTAAAAGATAGCAGATTGATTTATCTTTATAAATAGCCAATAGAAGAAGAATCCACTTTCACTGTCGTAGAGCTGGAGTGTAGAACAATACAGGATAGAAGATATGCAGAGAAAAAGTGAAGGAAGGATAACTAATTTGTAATGTACATCTTAATGCACAGTAACATGTGGAAGGCAGACTCAGAAACAGTTTGGACATTCATAGAACGGTTCTAAGGCTATAATAATATAAGGCAATATTAGGAAAGAGAAAAGAATGTCTTGTGATGCATGGAAATTGCTTGGTTAACCACAAAAAAAAGAAAAAGAAAAACGTAATTAAATTGGTAAGGTCCTCAAAGCACAAATTATTTCCATTTTATAGCTGCATATATTGAGTTGACATTGTAATGTCCATTTTGTTAATTAGCCTGAGTTTGGTTAGACTGTTTAGGATTATGTTCTGAACAATAATAATAGGATAAATTCTGCAGTCCTTAGTTGAAACTCCCATTAAAATCCATTAAGTGTTAATGAAAGATGATAGGATTTGGTAGTGCCTGAAAGGTGTATTTTATATCTTTGCAGCATCATTCCAGTGATTAACTAAGGATATCACTAATTCTGTTACCTCTGATTTATAGAAAGGCAAAGCAATGTACAGAGAAATTGTGATTTATTATAGTAGAAGAAATGGTGAAATTTGCTGTCTGCTTCTTTGATCATTCTGCCCTTCCAAAGGAAGGTACCACATTCTGTAATGTTCATCAGGTCACAAGCTTTCTGACTTGATTGCATCTTGTACAAGGTTTTAGATTATATCCATGTTCCTGATTCTTTCTCTTGATGTTGGTAACTGAACTTAAGAATGGTATTATCAGGCAAAAAAGACAGCTTTTAAATCCTTTTAAAATAAGTTGTGTTTGACTTTATGTGAGAGGATTTATAAAATACATCCTATCACTTGTCTCTGGGCACAGGTAAATATCTAATGCATTGTTTTTCCAACAAATCAAAAGGACTCTCAGCTCCCTTTTTTTCTTCCTCCTTATCTACTCATCCTCTCTAGCAAATGTTTGAGGAAACAGATGAACCTAGAATTTTTTCCTAAAAG
Source organism: Alligator mississippiensis (assembly GCF_030867095.1). Taxonomy (NCBI): domain Eukaryota; kingdom Metazoa; phylum Chordata; order Crocodylia; family Alligatoridae; genus Alligator; species Alligator mississippiensis. The sequence continues at coordinate 74,371,936 of NC_081826.1, forward strand.
TGAACAGATCCAGAAACAGATTCCAGTGTGGAAGTCCATTTTAATCAATTAACACACCATAAGTGTTAAGTACTACTTACGCTACTGCAAAAGGGAAAATGGGTGGTTTCTCAAGTAGCAAAATACAAACCACCCAGAGATTTAAAGTCCTGTCAGACATTCTCAAAAGCCAGTCAGTCAGTTTCTTAGCAAACCCAGCTACCTGGTGGGTTAATGGGCTTCCTTTCTGTATCAACTGCAGATTCATGAAAAGTTTAGTTCAGAAACAGCTCTTCATCTATCCTACTGAAAAGGTCAAAAAGGTCAGATCCTTTATGTAACTGGTAACCCTAACCCTGTTACGGGGGAAAAAAAGGGTCAGGGTGGAAAACTCAGTAAAACCCCTTTTGTAGCCCAAGGTGGAGGGCAGGATCACCTGCAGCTGGAAAAGCCCTACTGGAGCAGCCAGAGGGATAAAGGTCCTGATTGCCAGGAAAGACACCCAGCTGAGCAAGAGGGGGAAAGCTGCTTTTGTACATGATAGGGGAGACCTCCTAAGATGACATGACTGACACTGGGCTAGGGACTTGCCTCTGCAGAGCTTAGCTTGCAAACAGCTGGCTGGAAAACAGGTGTAAGAGGGAAGGGGAGACTAGCTATACTTGACTAGCCAGGTGACCAGGAAGCCCAGCCAGCAGACCAAGGAGGTGGGGCTAACTGGGATATAAACTCTGGCCGGAGGAAAGGGAGGGAGAGGACTGGTCCCTTGGGCTGAGAAGGATGGAGCCCTGTAGAACAGTGGTTCTCAAATTTTTTTTTCGTGGACCACTTGAAAATTGCTGAGGGTCTTGGTGGACCACTTAATAACTTTTTTTTTTTGTTTTAAGAATCAAACCTCACAACTCATATTTTAATATCAGTAGGCTTACCTTTCTAATGCAATAGATGTGCCTGTTTTTTTAAGCAAAGTTCTGGGAAGTTGGGCGTAATGTTCGTCAGCTTTAGCCTTGGGTCACCTTTCTGTGGACCACCTGAATGGAGCTCACAGACCAGTGGTGGTCGTGGACCAGTTTGAGAACCTCTGGTCTAGAGGGATGGGCACAGATGTAAGTCTGGCAAGAGGAGCTGCTGCCTGGGAGGAGTTGCCCTTGTCAGGGAAGAAAGAATGAGTGTGTGCATAGGAAGTGCTGGAGGACTCTTGGTGCTAACTCAAGAAGGATCCTGGAGAAGTGGGCACCCAGAGGACTGAAAACTGTTTGTGTCTACCCAGAAGGGTCTGAGGACCATTTACATTGGCCCAGGAGGGACCCAGGGGAGTGGATGCACCCTGAAAGATGATTTGTTAACTAAATTGAGGTGTACTTTTCTTTTTCTTATTTCTGCTTATGTTAGTACCACCTGGTACACTGAAATGGCTCTGACGGGAGGTATGGAGGCCTCCAGGTAGAGTGCCCAGCACCCTGCAAATTTCCCCCCACTTTTCTTCTTTCCTTTGTTTACTCTCTCCTATTTTATTCATTGGTTTCAGGAGAGGAAGTAGACAGCAGCCTTCACTGGACCAGATGGGCTGAATACCCTAACTAAAGTCAGGCAAACTGGAGTCCAGCAGGGCTGAGGCCCCAGCCAAGGGAGCAAGGGAGAGAAAGGCTGTACTGCTCAGTCAGACTAGTAGTCAGGGCAGAAGGAGAGGGAAGCAAGGCAACTATGGCTAGACTTTGGTCTAAAGGCAGCTTCCTAAACAACATATTAATTTAAAATCAAGGTATGGCTTGGAGAGAGAGAGCTAAATAAAGGAGCCAGGGTAGGCAGATAGGTACAATACAGTTACCAGAGGGCACCACAACCACCCTTGGGGGTGCACTCTGTAACAAACAGGTCAACACCTGACAGGAATAGCTGTAAACAGCTATCCAATACAGACATAAAAAAAGGCATTCTGGCCACCAATGCTATGTTGGGGAAAACAACCTGCCTTCCCATTCCAGTCTTGTGAAGTTGTGTATAATAAAATACATACTGCGAATATCATCCTCTGAGACAGACAGCAAAGCATGAGCCAAGACAAAACTGAGGAAGTCTCTGGAGTAAAATTTTGTGATAAGTATGACAGAAAAGAATGATCTATTCTCTTCAAATCTAGGCCAGTTCCTTAGAAAACTATTCCAAAGCAAGACTAAACAGAGGAATGCGTGCAGGAAAAACAAACAATCCAAGCGTAGTCATTGGTAAAGGCTTTCTTGTAGATTGCTTGTTGTGTAAGACAGGGTAGGAAAGCAGAGAAAAATCAGGTTTTTTTTTCTCCCCCTCTCCTGTTTCTCATTCAATATTTTCCTTGTCAGTTTTTTTTTCTCTTCTGGTAAAATTAAAATGAAAAAAAAATGTCAGGAAAGGCTTTCATCTGTTCAGGCTTCTAATATGTGCAGTTGAGAAGAGGTTTATAGAACGGACAACTCCAGAATAGATGGTTGTGGATTCATCTTTTGGAATTTAATGATTGGTTGACCAGCTGTGGCCACAGGGACCCACTTCATTGCTTAGATGGCCTGAGTTCAAACCGCAAACCCACAAACAACTGTTATTAATTAATGTTATTAATAACATGATGTTATTGCGCACACACCTAACTTTAATGCCCCTTTCATTTTACAGACGGATGCATCAGGACAGGCTCTGGGAGCAGTACTACTCCAAAAATATGGGCAAGAAGAGCACCCAATTGCGTTTGCCAGCAGAAAACTCAGCCATGCGGAAACCAGGTATGCCACCATCAGGAGGGAGTGTCTGGCAATACGCTGGGCAATAGAATACTTTAAGTACTACCTAGTGGGGAGGGAATTTGTGGTAGTGACAGATCATGCCCCACTACAGTGGTTGACACAGAAACAGAGCATGAACTCCAGGATCACCCGCTGGGCTTTGGCCTTGCAGCCATTCAAGTTCACAGTAGTACACCGTCCGGGCAAAGATAACTTTGTGGCTGAATTTTTGTCCAGATGGGGAGGCGTGGACAACCTAGAAGAAGGTTCGGGTCACATCCATGGGGGGGAGGAGCAGCAGGTGGTACATGCCGTCATACGAGAGAACCTGATGTCACGAGGTAACTTAAGGGGGGAGATCTGTGGTGGTGAGGTGCCCCCCACAGGCTCTTGAGGGAGAGGGAAGAAAGCCTACGGACCCCAGACCCCGAGAGCAAGCCCCCAGAGGGCGTACATACCTCCCGGAGAACAGCGGGAGCAGGAGCCACGTGAACCGGCATTACGACGGCTGTGGCATCAGCTGTTCCCGGTGAGGGGAACAGCTGAGCCAATCCCAGCAGCCGTATCGGCCGCTGCGGGAAGATTCAAAAACGCCGGCGGAGCAGGGAGCGAGAGAGAGCGAGCATGGGCTGGCAGCTCATGAGGTGAGCTCCAGCACGGGAAGGAGATGACCGAGCCTGTGAGGCTCCAGCAGGCATCCCAGGGAAGGACTTTAAGCCTTCTGTGGGAGGCAGAACAGGAGGGCAAGCAGAGGCACTCTTGCAGCCACCTGGAGGGGCTTACACTCAGGAGGCAAGGGAGCTTCCTGCTTGTGGTAGGGGAGAGGAAACAACTGAGAATCTGAGAGGGAGCTGGAGTAAGGGGGATAACCCTGCAGCTCCTCCTGACTCGGAGGAATATTTTCTATAAAAAAAAAAATCTTCCCCAAGGAGGGAGGGAGAGTGACCAGAACCCCGGGAACCAGTCTGAGGCCGTCATACGAGGCCGGGAAACATCTATAATGCATTACCTAGCAGCTGGCATGTGGATGGGGTGTAGGGGAGGCAGAGCCCCGTGGAACAGTGTGTCAGATGACTGTGAGTACCGCCGTCTATCAGGAAACCCATTCAAGCTAAGATCTCCACTCGACCCTTCTTAAAGTGCGTTTAACATCCAAGTCGTGGCAGGCGAGTTGAGGGGAGGGGCAAACCCTGATAGACTGGGCGGCGAGAGGGCTGCAAGCTCCACACCAGCGCTACTGCACAGTAGCACCGGTGCACGCCTTTTTAGTGGTGCTAGTGCACAGTAGACTGGTTCTGTGCATTAGCATGGCTTTTGCTGTGATGTGCTAATTCATAGTAGAATTAGTCTACTGAGCATTTAGCATCTTGTGTAGATGCACCCAGTCAGGAGTAGATTTCTGGACTTCTCCTACAGGAACATTTATTTTATAGCTGTGTGTGCATGTAGTTACTTCAATAGAAAGTTAGCTTTTCAGGTCACATAAATGAATAGCAATGCTAGTATGGCTATATTGAGTAGCAGGACATAAACCAAGTTGTCAGCCACCAGGATTGCACAGTGTACTTAAAGTACTGCTGAGTTACATGAACTATATTAGAGGTTGCCAGGAGAATAATAGAAGAAACGTGTATACCCAGCATGACAACTTATTAAAACCACTGTGCAAGTAAAACACAGCAAACTAGCTTCCCTGTAGCCAAACCACATGTGTAAGAGATTGTTGCAAACTAATTTCAACACAATCCAGATGCAGGAGGGGAGGGGGAACATGGGAGTTTCAGAGTCTGTTTGTTTGTCTTGCCACACAAAGCATATATAAAAGTAAATTTTAACAGATTCATACATATTTGCAGGTTCAGGGGCCAAGATAGATGCTTGTACCTATGTAGAGCTTCACCGATATTAGCAAAGGCAGAAGGCTATCTGGACAACATACTTTGCAGTACTGAATCCTAATTTTAAAGGAGTCAGTGGTTTATTTTATTATATGAAGCTTATTGCAGTGTCTCTGCACAAGAAAGATTAATTAAGCTTTTGTTTAAGAATTTCTATTTTGGCAATTCCATATTCAAGCTAAGTTTTCTATTAACAGATATTTGTCTGTTACGTATTTATTAATTATACCAAAATATTCTCTTACATATGATTTTTATATATATATAAAAATCTCATCATTATATAAAATCTCATCAGTAGAACCTAGTTGTCCTTACTGCGCTTTCCTATATTTCTTGTTTAAGTCTGTGGAGTTAGAAGCAAATGGTTATTAACTTTGTCATTCCAAAATCTTGCTGATGTGCTGATCCCTACTTCTAAAATTAATTTTCTTTCTCAAATAATTTATCCATTTTTATATATAGTTGTTAAAAATAAAAACTTTACTCAGCAAATGTTCTTCTTTCTTTAGATTTTATCAATTTATCCCAGATATATATGCATCTTCTTTTCTTCTATGTCAGTATAAAATTCATATAAAATACCTATAACATTAACTGTTGCTTTTGTTTGAACCTAATAGTTATCAGGGTAATGGCTCAGGAAGCAGTGTTCTGAGAATACCGTGGGAAGTGCCAAACTATTTTGCAGAAGATCTGGAGAGCAGTGTTTAAAATGTTGTTGCAAATAAATGTCAAGCCATTAAATATAATCCATTGTTCCATTAACATATTTCAAACCACATTTAGGTTAAAATGAATTTCAAAAGCAAAATGGGACCTCAAGGAGTCAAGGGTTGCTCTATAAACTGAGTCTGTTTATACGTACTGCCTGTGTCGGCACAAGCGCAGACGTTTGTTTTCCCAGGGACAAGAAGCAGTGGCACACCTTGTGCCATACACCCCATGGCACGTGGCAGGTTACCCCAGGTGGGGTAGGGGAGGCTGGGATCAGTGCTAGGCTGGCCTCAGCAGCCTTACTTGCGGTCCTGGGGGGCCTCCTGCACTGCAGCAGTGGCAATCCTGCTGCTTGGAGCCTGGCTGGCAGCTGGAATTGTGGCTCTGGCTGGCCAGGCTCCAGTTTTGGGCAGCACATGTATGCGCTAGTGTGCTTTTTTTACATGTTTTTTTTTAACTCCAGAATCTCCCCAGGTCAACCCCTGACCCCCTCCCCACTACTCCCTTGCAGAGCAGAGAACAGCTGAATGTGTAGTATGTGGCACTGCAAATGTACCTGCAGTGCCACATACCACACGGCCGCGCTCGTCTGGATGCAGCCACCAGCTGCTATTTTCATCCTTCCGTTTCTCCCACCTTCAAAAATAAGTGGCCCTCTTTAAATTTTGGAGGCAGATGGATCATTCAAGGGGTCAACAGTTCAAAATACATTAGGATTATGAGCAGAGCTGAAATAATGGTGTTCTTATTTTACCTGTAAATATTGATGACTGACATCAATAAGTTCTTTGATCTATATAGATGATTACAAACCTGGGTACAGTGAGTGGGCATGCTAACTGTATGGCTGTGGTCCTGTACGACCTCATTTACCACTTGTGGTTTCCAGTTTTAGCAAAATCAGTATTAGTGTTTATGCTGAGAATATTTCCTGAAATGTTGTAACAATCAGATGCAGCATCCCGAATCTGGGAAACGCTCACATAGGTCGCATAATCTGGTGTATTTCTTATTCTTCCTATCTGCAGGGCCTGTAAGAAAAATTTGGGGTCCTGGTACATCCTGGTAGGGAGATCTACTACCCATTTTGGAAATGGGAGGTAGAGAGGAATTGTATTTGAATTCTAGTAAAATTATAAGTTTTGCAATACATTTCTAGAGATCATGCTTCTACTTTATTTCTATCATTGGCAGTCCCTCAATACAAGGAGGACAGTCTTTCAGTAAATAAGGAAGTCATGTCTGAGGAAGCCAATCTAAGATCTGCATGTTCAAACTATTGCACACATGGCAAATAGTTTTGAGAAGTAGTAGTAGTTCCTGGTAATAGCTGATCGTAGTTTGTCTCTCTTGTCTATCAGCCTTCATAGTGAAGTGAGTTTGCCCAAAATGTTTGATGCCTAGTTGTACATCATGGCCCCAGCAGGGATAATTCAGTGCTTGAATCTCTCAGCTATTGATGTCTATATCACATTTCTTCATGATGGCCTTCAAGGTGTCCTTGGTTCTTTCCATTTGCCCACCTCTAGAGTGGTGACCTTTGGAGAGCTGGGAATATAGGACCTGTTTTGGGAGCCAGTTATCAGGCATCCTCATGACATGTCTTGAATATAGCTGATGCCATAGCAACATGGCTTTAATGCTGATCATGTTTGCTTGAGCCAGAATGCTGGGGTTTGTTCTTCTTATGTCCTTCCAGTTGATAAGGAGAATTTTCTAACAACATTGCTGATGGCAATGTTCTAAAGCTTTCAAGCTGTTTCCGATTTGTCATCCAAGTTTCACACTAATACCACATGGTAGGAATGACAATAGCCTGGTAAATAAGAAGTTTGTGTCCTGATGTCATGCTCATTGAAGACACATTCTCTGTCTCTTTGTTTCTCTCCGCCCCTCTGTCTCTCTCTTGCACACACACTTTGATTTATTTACATACAGGTTACAATTTTGATTTTACTCATTATATTTTAATGTCTCTTAAGAAAAAAATCCTATAATCTTGAGGGCCTCCCTGAGCTTGGGGGCTCAATATAACTGTACTCTTATTCCCCTCCTCTCATAGGCCTGGCATATCTACATGACTATTCACCATTACTCACTCTCCCATTTTATATGAAAATTTATTGGTCATCTCTTTGATAGCACAGGTGCTACATCCTCTTGGTTGTTGGTTGTCTCCCAACTTTACACTGGTGCCCTGTTCTATGAAATCTTTTTCCTCCACTTTTTTTTTTCTGGTGGAATAAAATGCATTCCCGTCTACTTCTTTAGTCAGGGGTGTTTCAGGCCTCATCAGCATATTACATAACATAAGTATCATATTTGCTGCTTCGATAACGTTTTTCCTTTCAGGATATTTCCCTGGTTTCAAAATGCAGCATTCTACTCCTCACCACTTTATGGCATTTTTGGCTGTCTTCAAACTCCGGTGTCAGCTTACTGTGCCAGATGTTGTAGTGGGGCACGAGGAATGCCCCAGAGCAGGGTCAGGGGTGCAGAGAGCACCAAGGAATGAAAGGGGTTGAAACAGTCGTCCCCAGGACAGTTTTTGTTGTAACAGTCCTATACTAAGCACCGGTCTTGGGCATCTTACTGAAAAGAGGATAAAAGCATCCATTTGACAAAACTGATGAGATGCCTGGGAGAGGTATTCAAGATGGGACTGTCTAAGCTAAAACAATATCTATAGTCACATTATGCCTTAGGCACATATAGCAATTTGGTTCAGACACTTCAGGCCATATGCATCAGGGCTATCTCACTGGTACAAGCTCTGGATGTCTGAATGATTTGATGGTGAATAAAATACATAACTCCCTGAAGGTTGGGTAGCCTATATGAAATGTTCTGGGAGCTCTAGTTCTCAGTGTACAAAGAACTGAAAACACCCAAAACCTACTGTCACTACCAGTGTTGCCACAAATTGTAACCTTGTGAGGACTCTCAGGTCTTGCTTCTACTACCTTCATGCTAAATTCAAGAACCATGCCCTGCCCACTTGCTCCTGCTCAACACACACCAAAGCTTGAAAATGAGGCAGTATAACTAGCTTAAAACATTCCTGAATCCTCTGTAGTTCCACACTTCGTGTCAGGCATGCTTCTTGGAATGAAGATACTCTAAGCCAGTGATATTGTCTAATTTCTGAGCTGTGATGTGTGCCTAGGAGGTGAGAGTTGGTAGGTCATAATTCTTGGTGATGGTCTATGGTTTGGTACAGGTGATATAGCTACAACCTAAATAAAGAAGTAAAGTATCTATTCAGAAAGCAATCTTAAAACAGAATAATATGCCAATACTAATAATATAGGATAAACAATTAACTTTGAAAAACTATCTGAATTAGTTTACCTGTTTGCATGGTTTCCAGATATAATTGTTTTGCCAAAGTCTCCCAGATCTGCTTTTGTATTTTGATTTCACATCTGGTGCCCTCTTTGTCTGACAGCCCCACTGGATATCTCATTACTGACCTAAACTTAATGCACTCCAAAATGTGTCTATCCCTCTTTTACTTTTGTCAACAGACTAAAGCTCTTTTCTTGCCCTTCACCTACACGTTGAATCCATATCTCATTGTTTTCCTCCTTGCAGTGCTTTTTTTTTGTCTTGACACAGTCACAAATCTCATCCCAGCACTTTTTGCCCACACTGGGATCATCTACATGAGACGCCACATCACTGTAGCAACAAGCTGCGGTGATGTAGCTCATTGCTATGGCAACGTAGCATCTGAGGGCACTAACCATGATTCCACCACTACTGCACAGTAGCAATGTTCTATATTGCTCATTGCAACGGCACAGTAGGGTCAAAAATGAGCCATGCCCCACAGGGACTGTGCAGTAGGGCTGTGCAAAATTTCAGCAGTCGTTTCATTTCAGAGGTGTTTCGGGTCCAAAACACCTCCGACACATTTAGGAGCCTGAAACAGCGAATCTGGATTGAAACAGAAGGCTCAGAAACATCTCCAAAATGAAACAAGGCATCCAAAAGGTTTCAGAAAATAGTGGAGTTTCAGAGCCAGGCTTGTGGGGAAACACCTGTATGCTGCTGCCCTGCCGTGCGACTTGGCTCTGCAGGGAGTAGAGATCCATGTTGGGGGTCTCCTTGCTGCTACTACCTGCCCCACACTGCCCCGGCAATGCGAAGCACAGGGCAGGCAGTGGCAGCGAGGAGACCCCAGCATGGATCTCTGCTCCCTGCAGAGCTAGGTCGTGCAGCAGGGCAGTGCTTGTCCCTACCACGTGACTTGGCTCTGCAGGCAGCAGAGATTGGGGACTGCACAGGGCAGGCAGCAGTGGTGAGGAGACCCAGGCATGGATCTCTGCTCTCTGTGGAGCCAGATCACGCAGCAGGGCAGTGCTGGTCCCTGCTGCATGACCTGGCTCTGCAGGGAGCAGGTATCTGCTGGGGCAGTGTGAGGCAGGCAGCGGTGGTGAGGAGGCCCCCAGTGTGGATCTCTGATCCCTGCAGAGCCGAGTCACGTGGCAGGGACCAGCAGGCTGCTCTGTGCAGTTTCTCTGTCCCACGACCTGGCATGACAAGGATCAGAGATCCACTCAGGGGTCTCCTCACCTGCTGGGAGGCAGTGGCCCTCCCCTTCCCCCGGACGAGCCACTCATGGCCCTGTCCTGCTCCCCGCTGGAGCCCTGCAGCCCCTGGCCCCAAGCTCTGCCCAGCTGGGTAGGGCTGTACGAAGCTTGCAGTCCATTCAAAACAGATTTGGAGGAGATTCAGCAGAAACAAAATGGGACAGTGATCTGAAACACCAAATCAAGCCACTGTCCTCTGAAACAGCCAAATTTGAAACTAAATCGAGAAACAGTTGTTTCGCACAGCCCTAGTGCAGCAGTACTGAAGTCGTTTCATAGATTTCATAGACATTAGGGCTGAAAAGGACCTTGGAAGATCATCGAGTCCAGCCCCCTGCCCAAAGGGCAGAAAGTCAGCTGGGGTCATAGGATCCCAAAACTATATGATGTACAGGAGGTAGGTTTTGAATCTGTGCCTCTGGAATTGTCTTACACAGTGCTTTAGCCACTAGGCCATGAGTTGAATGCTAGGTTTAGAACTTGCCTAAAGCAAATACCAAATGACTATGCAGTACCAACTGAGCAGTCAGGGGCATGTGTAAACATTCCCACTGAGTACAAAATCCTTTTCTTATGGTCTCCCTGATAGCCACGTTGCACACTCCAATCTTCATCTACTGGTGTTATCTTCTTTGCCCATCATTGCAGCTCTCCCCACCCACTCTGAGTCCCTCCTTTGCTTTTCTTTGTTGCACTGATTTCAAGTCTCTGACCCTCACCTTCAAGTCCTTCTATTGCTTTGTCTTCTCCTCTTGCCTCTTATTGTCAGACACCACCAACCTTCGTTTCTTGAGTCATGCCACTCAGTTTGTCAGTAATCTTCCCTTAAATGTCTGAGTCTTCTGCCCTCTCCTCCTGCACATTCTGTCTCAAGACCCACCTCTCTTGAGGCAACTAAAAGGGCAGATGAAGATGGATGAAACTTTATATGAAATTAAATGAAAAGTAGCTAGATAATTATGTATGAACATGGAATAAATGTGATTCTGTATCCCTTCCTTTTTACCAGCCTATATTTGTAATTGTTTGTCTTAAATTGTTCAAGATGGACAGGTATGTGCTGCACATATGTTTATACAGCAGTGAGCACGAGGCCTCAAAACTAAACCAGGGCTTCTGGCAATCACTGCCTTATAAGTGTTACATAACAAGAACTGCCAACAGGTTTCACATATTTCAGATTGCTTCATGTTGTAATGCAAAAGCATTGAAAAGATGCCAGTTTTCCTTGGACTAGAACCTAGGATTTAGGTGCAAAACTCTGAGAGCTGAAAATGGAGACAACCACTTTTAAACAAAATTTACTACCGGACGCATTTCATGTGCCTACATATAATCATAAACTTTTTATGGAGGAATAATAGGCTTTGCTTTAAAAGTAGTAAAGGGAACAAAATGTCATTGAGTGCATACCATGTGGAACGACGTGCCTTAAATCCTGAAAGTTTCCCTAAATCCTTTTACAGGTAAAACTGAGGAAATTTAGCGGATATTAACAAAAACTCGCTCACTATGAGGGTGGTTAGTCATTGGGATGGGCTACCTGGAGAGGTTGTGCAATCTCCATCCTTAGAAGTTTTTAATAGCAGGCTAGACTGACCTGACAGGAATGGTTGAGTTAGGAATGATGCTTCCTTGAGCGTGGGGCTGGGAGGGCATGGGGGTCGACTAGATGACCAAGATCTCCTGACTCATGCTGAATGAATGTGCTGCTGTATAATTGAACTACAGTGGGCTGTTGCTGCTGCCACCACCACGTTGCTGCCTCCTTTCAGCTGTGTTTTATGTTGGGGTAGGCATGGTCTAACATGCCTACAGGGTTAATTCCCACAGGGGAATACCTTGTACATGAACTATAGTGTGGCTAAGGCATGAGCTAGTTTCTTAGCTGCTTGGCAATGTAAGAAAGTACTTCTGGGCACTGCACAAGCAGGAAAACACTGGCTCTAGAGTTAGGTTAGGGAAAACAGCTGATGGGAACTTAGGCACATGGGTTCTTTGGGGGTCACCAGCTGCTTGGTGGGGTATGAAGATCTAAATTTTTAACTTTGGTGCTTAAAGTGGCCACTTAGATGTTGGAATCATTGCCAAGCACCTCCTCAATTTTATTCATAGCAGAAATGCGATGCAAGAGAACTCCTGGGCTTTCTGTTCTGGTCTGGGGTGTGCTTGTATACCTGCTTCATGTATTTTGTGCACTCTTGACACTGATACCAGGTCTAATGAACCCCCAGTACTGCCAGTATTGATAAACTTTTTTTTTCTGGTGCTGTAATGAGTCCAGACCCAGCTGGGGCTGGCCCAGCTCCAGGGCCCAGCAGCAGGTAATTAGGGCACAGGCTGAGTCATCCCCTGAGCCATCAGAAAGAAGACCCTGGCACACAGGCTTTTATAAGCTCAGATCAGACAGCAGAGAACTATCTGAGCAACAGACTGTCTCACTGTGTCTCCTGACACGCCTGGAGCCCTGCTACCCTGCTTACTCATTTGCTCCGGCCTAGATCCTACTTAAACCTTATGTAGCCTAATCCTTTGCTTTTCTCCATGCCAAAATTAATGGTTGTACCTTTGCCTAGGTAAACCTGTGCCTTGTCCTTGCCTAGTTCCTGCCTGCACCTTGCCTAGCCTGGCCTTGTACTTCACTTGTCCCTGGATCCTTTCCTAGTACATGCCTGTCTGCTACATTAGGGGAGTACATCAAGGGCTTGGTGAACAACTATTTACCAGAGCACCCTTGGGGAAAATCAGGATTAATGGCCACAAATCCTGAAAAACTATTTCAGACTCAACATTAGGAAAAGCTTCTTCACAGTCAGGGTGTCCAGACTGTGGAATAAGCTCCCTCCAGACGTGGTGCAATCACCTACCATGGAAATCTTCAAGAGGAGACTGGATGGACTTCCTGATTCTTCCTGCCTTCTGAATCAAGTCCAATTCCATCTGTAACAGGAGGCACCGAATCAATCTGGAATTTTTTTTTCTTCTCCCAATTCAATTTGGATTCAGTGATTCGGCTTCTGAATTGGGCCAAATTTTCTCTGAATCAAATTGCGAACCAAAGCTTCGCACACCTCTAGTAAAGAGCATGATTACTGGGTGGCTGAGGCAGATTAGCACCTTGATCAGAGTAATCTTAGTATCACAGGATGGATGACTACTCATCCAGGGAGAAAACAGGGAGAAAACATCCTGTTACAGATGCAATTCGACTTGCTCAATGACCAATGTCTCAATACCCTTTCTCAAAACCCACTGTACAGAATAGATAAAAGTCCTTCAAGATATAAAGAGGATTTCAAACACAAGCTATACATTTAAACAGAGGCTAAGTCAATTTTTTCTGGGATTTGAGTGCCTATATTAAGCATTTGCTTAATTCATTTATACTTACATGTTCTTAGCCACCTAAGAAAAAAGATACAGGTCTACACCATGGGAGATGTGCCTGAGTCCACTAACAACCCTTTGGATCACCGAGATGGAGACTTCCTGGAAGCCGAGATAGACTATTGTCTGCTGCCTTGTGTACAGCATAGCAGGGACTAACCAGTTTCAGTTCTCCTTGATTATTTTGCCAAAGAATGAAGGAGAAAATAAAACCTACACACAGCAAGGAAATGCTTTCACGGATTACAGGCAAGAAAGGTTTACCAACTGACCAGTGACACGGAATAGTTCTATCAGATGATTCCTCATTCTTGTTCCCCACATTCTGGTTGTCCACTTACTCAGTTCTTAAGTAAGTTTCTACATTTCACTGGCCTTCAGATGAGTCACTGTCCAGCAGTTCAGTATTTCTTGCAACTTTTTCATCTGAAATTATGTGGATCAGCTAACTTACTGAAGAACGAAAAGTCCAAGCCATCAATGACCAATCTGGAGATGACAGTGTTCTAGGGTGCAGAATCAAAGTAGACTTTCCCTGTCTGAAAGCCTAGATGATCTAATAGATGTACCCATGAAATACCTGCACCCATGGAAACATTCTATAAAAATACAAATGGAAAATCTTCAGGTAGAGAAGTAATGGTCCATCTGAACACACCTGACTTTTGTTCAGTGCAGCATTTTTGTGTTTTCAGGAAACTGAGTGATTACTGCCATCTATTGGTAGAAGAAATAACATAACCTTCCCACCAAGACAATTCCCTAGAAGCTAATGTTTACCTGAGAATGGGCATGTTTTGCTTTTAAAATAAGGACGACTATATTTATTCCCATCCCACTCAGTAATCCCAATGAATTAAAAAAAAATAAAATTGTGGCATACAATTTGCATTTTTCTGCAAAAAAACAGCTTTTATTTATATTATCTGCACACATTCTGTTGAAAAATTTAATCTTTCATGGGGTGTATTGTATTATGATCCCATACTTTTTCAAATGTATAATGCTTTGCTTAAGCAAGTTACAATGAATTAACAAGTTGTGCTGCTTAAGAATGTGAATGCTGCTCACTAAAAATGTGGGTGAACTTGAGCTGAATTTTCCACTTTTCTCCTGGCATTTATCTTTGGAGAAGGAATGGAAGCACAAGCAAATGTTCATTATTTGAGTATTAAACTTGCTTAACTCATGAAAAAAATAGTTGTGCATTATAAATCTGTACAATTAATCAAAGCAAAGGCAAATGGCATGCTCAACTAGTACAGTCCCATTTAACATGTAAAACACTTACCTCAGTTCTACATGTCCTTTAGTAAAGCACTTCCTTAATGAAAGAGGAATGAAGCAAAATTTTGAAGAACATTCATAGTTCACATAAATTAGTGCCTATCTTTTATTTAAGAGGACAAAATATTCACTTAGGTCAGAATAAAATTCTAGGTCCACAGGTAGGATTTCTCCAAGACTGTACAAAAATAGACTGAGTAATAAGAGAGGTGGCAACTGGTATTTACCTTGGGGTCTTTCATCCTCATTAATATGGAGCCAAGTTATCTCCTTCCCCAAAGCAGTTTTATAAAAAATGAATTTCAAACCAAACTTTAATAATTATATGTCAGTGCTTTCAATAGAAGCTATAGCTGTGTACACTAGAGAAATCAGATAATAACAGTTACATAGTTAAAACTGTGGTATGCTTTCTCAAAAATTGGCATAAATATGCTTGTAAAGAGAAATGACTTTTCTATGTATTTTATTGCAGTTAAAAGCTATGTTAAATTTTTAGTCTTTTAAAACAAAATTTTAAAGAAATTTGGGGCACTCTACTAAATACGTTTTACACAAGCTATGAAATTCAACTACAGTATCTTAGATATAGACTGCAGACTTGAAATAATAGTTACCATATTTACTCAAATCTAGAATGAGGTTCGCCCCTACGTAACATGGGGGCAGGCCCTCAACTTAGAATTACATATGAGGGCAGTAAGGGGATAGGCAGCTGCTGTGGCACGGGCTCCAGCCCTCCCTACCCAGGATTCAGTCTGTAGCTGCAACTACTGCCTGCCCCACCATATTCCCTCTTCAGCCTCTGCTCCCAGTCTACCCACCCATACAGCCTCTTCTCCCCTGCCTGCCCCTTTCTCTCCCCCTCTTACCTTTGCCCCATGCCAGCAGTCTCCACGCATGCTGCAGCCCAGGGCACTGAGAACAGTCACAGCCTTGCCCCATAGCAGCAGTGCCCAACCTGCACTACTCCTACAGGGCTGGGCTGGAGCTGTGCTCAGTATCCAAGCTAGAATGGGGATGAGTCTGCTAGTGTGAAGCAGAGGCGGGGTGTGGGGACAGGAGGCTGGGAGCAGAGGCTGGGGGTAGGGAGGGTATGTAGATAGTAGAGATGACACGGAGGTAGGCACAAATAGGGGGCAAGCTGGCTGACCACCCCATACCGCCTGTCTCCCCACTGCCTGCTCCCAACAGCAGTGGGAAGGATAAATTAAAGGCAACCCCCCAACATTTAGATTCTATACATGGAAAATTATAGTAAATGTATAGTTTTTCCCTGTATAGAATCTAATCATAGGGGGGGTTGTCTTATACTCAGGGCCATCTTTAACTACCATATTTATTCAAATCTTTCATAAAATTCATCACAATTTAATGTAGATTCCCCACCAGAAGGTAATATATTAAGAAATTAGATAAAAAGAGTCAAATATTGTGTCAAATATTTTAGAATTCCAATTTGTATTTAAAAAAAATAAAAAATGTTTCCCTGGTTCTCATAGTTGTAAGGGAAATTTGAAAACTTGAGCCAAAAGCAACGATCAAACTTAAGAGGTAAAAACATATATATAGAAACCAGGAAAAAGTATGAGAACAATAGGGGTGCATGAAGGCCGTCTTTCACATTGCACTTCAAATGTTGATTGGTGTTTGTGCTGGCTCAGATTTGGAACGGTCACACCTTTGTTGACTGTCCCCTATTTGCACAACTGTGACTTGCTACTAAAGGGCTGATGAGCAGGGGCCTAACTAGGAGCTACATCTGTGAGTTGCCACTACAAGGATGGTGAGTCTGGACAGGCTTTTATCCCTGCTTTCTGTGGGGGAGTGTGAGAAATGGGCTGGAGGGGCAGGGCAGGAACATGAAGCTGGGAGGTGGAGATCAAATCGGATGGGGCAGGTAATGAAATGGGACATGGAAAGGAAATGTTGGGGGGGTAGAGGAAGGGTGGTGAAATGAAGGAAGTCAACCACTAAAAGATAAAAAGAAGAAAAAAAAAACGAAAAAAGAAAGGAAGAAAAAGTAAGTAAATTAAAGAAGGTCTCATATTTTAATAAATTGGGATTGCAGTCTGGGGGATACTGGTCATGCTTCCCAGGGTGGCTGGGAGGTGGGAGTGGTGAGGGAAGGAACTTTTTAGGGAGCTACCGCCCTGGCTGGGGAAGGAAGCCCTAGGCCATGGAGATCTAACCTGGTCCCCTACCTTGTTCCCCAACCCTCCCCTGGACCTATACTACTGGACCCTATGATTTGGCTAGCTGGTAAGTGCTCTGCAGGCTGTTTGTATGGGGTTGGGGGGAGTTGGCTTTGTGTCAGCACCACCCCCTGGACAGTAGAGTTCAGAGGGTAGAAAGTTCGTTCACACAGAACAGGATGGTGGGGGAGAGGACAATGCATCCTGGGATGCTGGAGGACTGCAATTTGGGCAGCTTACCTGTGGGCAGTGGCCACACATTAATGGAACATGAACTAGGTAACACAGATCAGAGATGAACCTGCCCTGGAGTGGTGTAACTTTAAGTTTCGTAAAGTGTGCTTAAAACTAATTTTGTGTGTTAGTGTGTAGACAATTCAGGGGTTAAGAGTTCCCTACGCCACCTAAATTTAATAGGCCTAGAGACCATACAAGTACTATAGCATATGTAGACATATGGAAAATTATTAAATGTCATTTAATTTCATTTTTACATATAAGTAGATCTTAAAACTTCAAAGCTAACCTAATATTTCCCTAAAGTTTGCCACTTCTAATACTTTGCTTTTGTGCCTAGTTTTTGTAAATTCAATGTAACTAATATATCCTGGTTTTGGAAAGAAAAGCAGCATGGGGCTAGATACCTTTGGCCTGGTTATGTAGAAAAAAATCACATGAGATGAAATTCTGGAGTGTTGTTTATTGCCTTCAGTGGCACACCACTGTGTGCTTGAAGAGGGTTTACAGGCTAGAATCCAGTGTGTGTCTGTTAAGAGGCTTTGATGGCACCCTTGGCAAAGTGGGTTAATCATACTTGTTTCTGTTCAAATAGGATGCAGGAGCTGGTACTTCACTATCTGAGCATAATGTAATGAGCTGGTATTGACATTGTCTGATTTTATATGGCAGGTGGATTTGGAGCTCTCTCATATTGGGGCAGACTGTAACTCCCTCACAGTGGTGAGTGATACTTGTTGGAGTGGGCTGTTCTGTAGTTAAAATAAAAGTTAACAACCTGGCCCTATTGTAATCACATATAAAGCTATTTGTCTGAATTATTGTAAAATTATTTAAAAGTATTTTGAGTTCTTTTAATAAAGTTGCAATGCTTTTATCCTAAAGCTCAGTTTTATTGTTTCTTTATGGTCAGAAAAGCCAAGAATGGAAGACAACAGGATCCTCCTGATTCTAAGTAGATATCAAAGCATTTGGCCATCAATTACTATATTTATGCTAGGTCTATACTAAAGTATTTCTGTTGTTTAAATAGTAGATTTCATGGTATTAAAATAAATAAAAGAAATGTCATTAGCAAGATTTTTAGCAGCCAATGCTGCTGGCTTTAGTTTAATTTAATTCTTTTTTTTTCCCAAAAGAATGTTCCGATGGCACTCTAAAAACCGCTATATAAAGAAAACCCACAGATCACCATACCTATGTGCACAAGACCAGCAACCATCCCAAACACAATACAAAAAGTTATAATCTGCAGTCAGGCCCTCAGATACCACCATATCTACTCTGAGGAGAACACATGTAATACCCACCTGATCAGCCTAAAATCTGCCTTTACACAATTTACTCCAGTAGAGAAATAGACTATACATTTGAAAAAGCTACCCAGATACTCCACAGTAACCTGCTACAATACAAAAAGAAAACTCCATGTGACTGCACATGCTTGGTAGTCACCTACAACCTCACAATAAAACCAATCAGAAGAATCATCAAACAACTACTGTCTATACTCAACAAAAATCAGACCTTGAGAGAAATATTCTTGGTCTCTCCACTCCTGGATTTCAATCAACCCCCTAATCTTGTCAAAAACACATCATCAAAAGCAAACTTTCCACTGCTCAACAGACATCGAGTGGGATACAGTCTTTCCTTGGAAAGAAATGCTTAACCTGCTAGCACACCTCTATTGCTACTAGGTTTCCCTTGCCAACCATGGTTGGCAAGACAAAAGTCTTATGGGAAAAATGGCAGGTGGTGGGCTGATGTGCGGCCACGGAAAACCGTGGTTACTCAAAGCTGTATACTGTGGTAGCCAAAATGATATATAGAATAATAAGCATGGATAATCAAAACCGTGGTTGGTGAGGGGAACTTGTACTACTAGCATCCTCCAAAACAAACCCATCAGTAGTCATGGTTCCTACACGTGCCTTTTCCAAAATGTGGTATATCTGATCTAGTGCACCAAGTGCTCTCATGGCAACTACATGGGTGAAACTAAAAAGCAAGTATGGACCAGAATGAATTTCTACAGAAAAAATATAAAGGACAAAGTTGCATGCATCCCATTAGGAGCACATTTCTTACAGAACAACCAATCCCTCTCTGACTTCACTAACTTCATGCTCAAAGGAAATCTACCTAACACCATTAAAAGGTGAATTTGAGAACAAAAAATCATAAGCTGGCTGGACACTAAGAACCAAGGACTAAACGATGATATAGGTTTTGTGGCATGTTATTTTTTTACCTGGTTCCTGAATTCTTTCCACACCTGAAAGGGGAGAATGACCCTCCTCCCTTTTGATAGGCCTTCATTTCCCAGTAATCAGCTTCTTTTCTTCTGCTAACTGTGTGTCACCCCAAGGAGTTTCTCTCACCCCTGCTCTTTCCTATGCTGTGCCCAACTCTTTCTGATCAGATGTAATGAAGAATGTCTTGCATTCAAAAACTTGTCTAGGTCTATCCCAGCTACACGGTTGGTCCAATAAAAGATATCACCCTAAGAAATCATTCCCTCTTGGATAATTTCTGTATGATCACAGCTATGACATCACTTCTTTAATCTTGTGAGACATAAAAAATATACTATAAATGATTTAAAAATCAATAACCTGTCATACTTCTGCATTCATTCTGTACCTGTTAGAGACAACTGGCATTTATGCCAGAAGTGCACTGTGTGGTGGCTCTCTTTAACTTTGGAGTTTGCCTCTGAACTGCTGATTGGCAGAAAGGCCCTATCAGCTTTGCTGTGTGCTCCTGATGGATGGAAAGTGAAAACTGTGGTTTTAAATATGCTGTAGTTTTTGCCTCCCATCTGGTCAACAGCAAGTGGTGGGGTCCCCAGGGTCACTCCACCAATCATCTGGGGGAGGTAAAAACCATGGCATATTTAAAACCATGGTTTTCATCCCCCTGCCAATCAGAGCCAAGCAATGGAGTCAATGGGGGCAGGGGAGAACGCGGAGGAAACTCCAAGATTAAAGGAGCCACTGTACAGCACACTTCCAGTATGATTTTCAATGATCCCTATCTATCTGCTTACAAGACATACTTCTGACCTTAATATATAAAACACATCAGAACTCTAAAAGAATCAGTTTTCTGAGGAAAGTATTTTCTCTTGAAAGTCATAGTTCAGTAATACACTTAAGCATGTATTATCCCTAAGCATTCCAGGGAACTTTATTTAAATGAGATTGGAAAATAGCCTAGGAGAGAACCACAGGCAAGAGAGAAGACTGAATCTCTGAAGCAATGATAAACTTACAGTAAGAAAGTAACTATGATAACCAGGGAGAGTAATACGTTTCGGAGAATAATCCAAACACATGCACACTAAGGAAAAAACAAATGAAAATGGATAAAGAAGTGAGACTGGGGGAGAGCGTGAGTTTTTTTTTAAGGTGTATCTAAGCTAATTGTGACTGAAACCTGGTGCCCATATCAGGGGGCCCACACCCTCCAGGAAAAGCTGGGGAATTGAACCATGGGCTGGGAAATAAAGCCAGGAAGCTGGTGGAATGTTCAGGTCCCTAGACTTTCTCCCAGTTCCTGGTTCAATTACACAGTTCCTCGATCTTTTCCCCCAGCTCTCTGATTGCCTCCCCCAGCTCTTCTTAGGAGGCACAGGCCCCCAGATGATGCAGGATGACAGCAGGCTGCCACTGCCAGCTGGGGATGGTGGTGGCTCTGGGCTATTTCCCCAGTTGGCAACAGTAGCCTGCTGAAACCCCAAGCACAGATCCAGGCACCGTGCCCCTCAGAAAGAGCTGAGGGAAGCGATCAGAGAGCTGGGGAATCAAACCAGGAGCTCTAGCTGACTTGTGGAGCTGCCCCAGCTCCAGGACAGCATGCAGCACCCTGCTGAACTGCACTGCTCCCATGCCATGGGGCACCTGCCACATGGGTGCCAGGCAGGGGGGTTGATTCCCGCTGCCCTCCACTGCCCCATGCTACATGGGCAGGGCTCTGTCATGAGCCCTCAGAGGCCCCAAATATGACTGCCAGACCTGGTGAGTGTGGGGATTTTTTTTTTTAAAGCTCCGCACTCACTGGCTACAGAGCATGCAGATGATAGCATGCTGCTGCTGCTGGCTGGGGCCAATGCCAGCACCTGTGTCTGCCTGGCACAGCCTGCACCGAGCACCAAGAACCCAGCGCTGGTGCTGGCCCCAGCAGCAGCAGCAGCCTGCTGTCATCCCATATGCAGATCCGGGGACCCGCGTCCCATCCTGGGAGGGCTGCTTGGCTGTGCCAGACTCCTTCTGGGGGTATGGTCCCCGGATCTACATGCAGGATGACAGCAGGCTGCTGGCAAGCTATATTAGTTTTACTTTGAATAGTTTGAGGTATAGTTTCACAAAATTCCCTACACCTATCTCTTTTAAACTTGGCAGGCTTCGTGCCCTAAGAAGGGGCTACTAACCCTGCAATTTTCATCTGAATCAGGCCAGAAATTACAAAGGTATAGGCATTTTTATGATTCTCCATTATAGCCTATGGGCAAAGCATCAAAACGTGTTGAAAAAGTGAAACAGTTCTGATGAAACAAAACGGACCAGTACTTTGAAACAGCAAAACAAAACACTGCCCTTTGAAATGGCAAAATAGAAGTAAAAAAGAAACAGTACTGTTTCACACGGCCCTATGGGCACCGTGAAAGGCTGCTGGTTGTTGCCTACAAAAACTCATAGGTTGCCTAAGTAGGTTGTTGCTTCATGTATCTCTAAACCAGTTGATCTCAGAGGATGCCTATATATGTACAGAGAGGCTGCTCTGATGGGCTGTAAGTACAGCGTTTCAAAACAGACACAATTAATCTAGTCTGCTGGAACATGGTAATTACCATGCTTCAGTACACTCCAGCATCATGTATATCAACATCCCCATGAATGGTGGTGGGGCCACTTTAACTAAAGCTCATTTGACTAATTTTAATTAAAGTGCCCCCGCCACCATTTTTCAGCATGGGGATGGTGGTACACCTGATTCTCCAGGCTCTTGGAGAGTCTCCATACCCACCACCCCAGGCACATCTGTAAATGCTCTAAGGTCCTCTGCATCCTACCTTCTGCTTGTTTTGTATAAGGGAAGAGATGTGGTCCAATTGATAGGGAGTGAGAAGACCTGGCTTTGTGCAATACTGGGCAAAATCTCTCTATTTCTCTGTGTCCTCTATATGCACAGAAGCCTATACTCTGAGTTGTCCAAGATAACAAAATTCAAGTCAGCCTATTGCATTTACATACTGGTACTTATAAATGTAAGCAGAAGTTAGAGAGAAATACAGGATTAATACAAGCAAAAGTTTTTTCTGCTATCATCCAGAGATTATATTGAGACCATAGTTGGTAACCAAGAGATATGTGGGATTGGAAATCAAAACTGGTTTGCTGGAACATAAACCTAATTGATAATTGTTGAACAAAAAATAAGATGATACACTATTGCAGTCTTTTGGGTGTCCTTACCTTGGAAGCAAGTCAGGAGGAATCTTAAATTGGTACTCAGCATAGGCAAAGGAAAGAGGGACATGCAGAATGAAAGAGAGCTTTACCTTCATGACTGTCACATCCACAATCTCCTAGTACTATGAGATCCATGAAGACACCACTATCCCCCATTGCCCTGATCCTGAGATCAGATCAAACCAGGAAGAAGAAATGATATTGTCACCTCCACCTGTTTTCACAAAGTCCTAAAGAACTCCTGGAATGTGAAATAAGCTCTCATTCCCTCTCTCATCTCCTTTTCCTTCTCTACCATATTTGTATTCTGGCTTTCCTTTCTGTTTGCTTTCTATGACTAGGAAGACAACTAAAAGTAGGGTGACCATACATCTTGAATTGGCTGGGACAGTCCTGGATTTCAGAAGTTGGTCCTGGTCAGCTGGTGAAAATTAAAACGAGGGTCTGGGACATGAGCTGTGTAATAGGAAGCTCAAGTGGATAGAAAAATTATCTTAATAGGTTAGTTTGTTTAGTGGAACGGCCATTAAAAAGGGGATCGTTAACACCCATGAAGTAAAGAACAATGGGTCATTAATGAGCCATTGACTCCTTAGCTTCCTGAATAGTATTTCTAGTGGTATATCCAGCATGTCCTAGATTTCATATTGTCCCATATGATCACCCTAGCTAAAAGCAATGTCTTAAACAGCAAAACAGCACTCACAGTTTGCAGTAGAAAATTGAGATGGCAGATGCTAGGCCATTCTTTCTCCAGCTGTGAATCTTCCAAGATTTGACACCAGAAATGGAAGCTGCATTTTAGCATCTTTATGTTCTTTCTCTCTCCTTTCTGGTTGACTTTTCTGTTTTGCTTTGTTGTTTTTTATAACAATAGTTCCAGTCCCATTCAGACCTGGCATGGCTTCATTGTAGGCAGGTCTTGCCTTACCAACCTTCTATGACCAAGTAACTTGCCACCTGGACACAAGAGAGCAGGTTAACATTATATACCTAGACTTCCAAAAGGCCTTTGATCTAGTATCCCACAATGTCTCCGCAAGAAGATTGGAGGATTGTGGGCTTAACTCCGAGAGAGTCAGGTGAGTGAGAAACTGGCTGCAGGATAGGACCTAGAGAGTCGTAGTGAATGGATCTGTCATCCTGGCGAGAAGTGGGCAGTAGTGTCCTGCAGGGGTCAGTGCTTGGTCCAGTACTTTTCAGCATCTTTATTAATGATTTGCATGTGGGGGTGATGAGCTCCCTGGCCAAGTTCACGGGTGACACCAAGTTATGGGGAAGCGTGGTCACGCTTGAAGATAGGTTACAGTTACAGGTGGACCTAGACAGGCTAGCAAGTTGGGCAGATTAAAATCCGATGAAGTTCTACATTGAGAAATGTAAAGTGCTCCACCTTGGGACAAGCAACTCCCAACACACCTAAGGCTTGGTGGCACCAAACTGACTAGCACCACAAGTGAAAGGGACCTGGGGGTAATAATAGACCACAGTATGAATATGAACCAAGAGTGCAATGCTGTAGGCCAGGGGTGTCCAACTTTTTTGAATGTGGGGCCAGATCATGAACTTTTTATCAACCAGTGGGCCGGCAGGAGCAAGCATTCACGCCGCCTGTCCAGTCTGGTCGCGGCCTGGGGGGCAGGGTTCAAGGGGTGCCACCTGACCCTGCCATGTCCTTCCTGTCACCTGGGTGGCCTCAAGGATGCTCCCAGAGCTGCATGCCTGGGCTCAGAAGCCAGGGGGACATGCGGGGACTCTACAGGGGGGTGCAGGACATGCAGGGACACCCCCTGTTCCCTCTCCCCTGGGACAGCCTGAGCCTGAGCCCGAGCCTCCCTGGGGCCCACGACTCACTGCCCTCAGTGTGATGTCTGCGGGTGTGGAGGGATGAGAGGAGGTGGGAGTGGTGCCAGCTTCCCACCATGACAGCCACAGCAGTAGCGGCAGCAGCATCTCCCATGGGCCCAGACGCAGCATCCCTTCAAGTTGGCATCCGCTCCCCCTTGACCCACCCGCCCGCTGCACCGCGACCTGCTTCAGCCCACGTGGCCAGCAGGGACTGGCACAGGGTTGGGCCAGCATTGCAAATGATGAAGGGAGGGGCAGAGCTAGGAAGGGACACCGTGAAATGAGGGGGGAGGGGACGAGCTGCACCACGTCAGCAACGTCAAGCTGACGCGGTGCGTGTGGGAACCTTGTCCCTTCCCCAGCCCTTCAGCAGCCATTAGGAAGCTGCTGAGGGGCTGGGGGAGGGACAAGGGGTCGGAACGAAAGTAAACAGTGTTTATTTTTGTTTCTCATTGCAACACCTCAGGCCTCAGAAAACGGCTTGGCAGGCCGCATGGCAGCCCGTAGGCCGTATGTTGGACAAGTCTGCTGTAGACAGTAGGGCAAATACTCTGGCATGCATCAATCAATGCATCTCCGGCAAAACCAAGGAGATGATTCTTACACTCCACTTAGCACTTACAGTCCAGATAAGAGCCACCTGTATGATCAGAGTCTTAAAAGGCGAGCCATACAAGGAAAGGTTGAGGGATCTAGGACTTGGTTGTGGGGGTCTACTACAGGCCTCCTCATCAGGATCAAGAGCTAGATGATGTATTCTCTGGGCAGCTAGTAGACACCACGCAGGCGAGGGAGGCAGTGGTCATGGGAGATCTTAACTACCCAGATATCTGCTGGGAGGAGCAGACAGCCAAAACAAGCTGCTTATGGAGGTTCTTATACTGTGTGCAGGACCTCCACCTAACCCAGGTGGTGTCTAGTCCCACCAGGGGTAGTGCCTTGCTTGACCTGGTCTTAGCAACAGGGGATGAACTTGTGGGGAACATGCGAGTTCATGGTAGCCTGGGAGATAGTGACCATCACTTGGTCGAGTTCACTCTCCAGAGAAGGGTGGGTAAAGTAACTAGTGGGGCTAAGGTATTGGACTTCAGAAGGGCCAACTTTAGCAAGCTTAGAAGGCTAGTTAGTGAGGGGATGAAACTCAAGAACATAGAGCATATGGGGATCCAGGAGGGTTGGAGGTATCTCAAGGGAGTGATCCTTGCAGCTCAAAAGGAGTCTATCCCATTATGTAGGAAGGGAGGTAAGGGGGCAAAAAAAAACCCTTGGCTGAACAGGGAACTCCAGGAGAGTTTGGGGGCAAAGAAAGAGATGTATAGACAATGGAAGCAGGGAGCAGTCACCAAGGAGGAATATATCTCCCTGGCCACGTTATTGCAGGAAATCAGTTAGACAGGCCAAGGCAGGGCTTGAGCTCAGGTTGGCTTCAACAGTCAAGGACAATAAAAGTCCTTCTTCAGGTATATAGCGCAAAAGGAAAGCTCAGAGCAACATAGGGACCCTGCAGGACAAATCAGGACAGTTGGTGGTTGACGTGGGGAAAAAAGCAGAGCTCTTCAATGAGTTCTTCGCTTCAGTATTTCTATGTACCGACCAAGCCAATTCCCCCACGTCGATCATTGATGGATGTCCACATGGCACCAGTCCACCTATGGTTAGTTCTGAAATAGTTAAGGAGCTCTTGGAGGAGCTGGATGGGTACAAGCCCGGATGACCTCTATCCACGGCTGCTGAAAGAATTGGCCAGTGTCATAGCTGAGCCACTGGCACAGCTGTTCAAGCACTTGTGGTGCTCCGGTCAGGTCCCTGAGGACTGGAGAAGGGCTAATGTGTTGCCCATATTCAAGAAAGGGAGAAGGGATGAGCTGGATAACTTTAGACCAGTCAGTCTTACCTCTATTCCTGGGAAAATGCTAGAGAAAATAATCAAAGAACACATTTGTGCAGGCCCAGCAGGGGAAATGATGCTGAGGGGAAACCAGCACAGGTTTGTCACAGGTAGATCCTGCCTGACAAACCTTGAGGCCTTCTATGACCAAGTCACACACTGCCTGGATGTGGGAGCCGAGGCTGATGTCATCTTCCTGGACTTTAGGAAGGCCTTTGACACAGTTTCGCACCCTATCCTCATTGGGAAGCTAGCAGACTGTGGAGTTGATGCCTACATGGTCAGGTGGGTGGCCAACTGGCTAAGGGACCGCACCAAGAGAGTGATGGTGGATGGTTCCTTCTTGGCCTGGAGGGAGGTGGGCAGTGGGGTCCCACAGGGTTCGGTCCTTGGACTGATATTGTTCAATATCTTCATTAGCAATTTGGATGAGGGCGTGGAGAGCACCCTCTCCAAGTTCGCTGATGATACCAAGTTATGGGGCAAAGTTAGTACACTGGAGGGCAGGGAGCAGGTTCAGGCTGACCTGAACAGGTTGGATCAATGGGCAGAGAGAAATAGGATGCAATTTAATAAAGGTAAATGTAAGGTACTCCACCTGGGAAGGAGGAACCCTCAGCACACCTATAGGTTGGGGAATGTCCTTCTCAGCAGCTTGGAGGCAGAGAGGGATCTTGGAGTCATAATTGACTCCAAGATGAACATGAGCCGGCAGCGTAATGAGGCAATCAATAAGGCCAATCGCACCTTGTCGTGCATTAGCAGGTGCATGACTAATGGATCAAAGGAGGTGATGCTCCCCCTCTATGTGGCACTGGTCAGGCCGCAGTTGGAGTACTGTGTCCAGTTTTGGGTACCGCACTTCAAGAGGGACGTGGGGAATCTCGAGAAGGTCCAGAGGAGGGCCACTCGCATGATTAGTGGCCTTCGTGATACACCCTACAGGGGGAGGTTGAGACAGCTGAATCTCTTCAGCCTTCACAAGAGATGGCTGAGGGGAAATCTTGTGGCCTCCTATAAATTTATTAGGGGAGGTCAATGGGGAATAGGGGAAGCGCTGTTTACTAAGGCGCCCCAGGGAGTGACTAGGAATAATGGGTGTAAACTAGTTGAGAGTGGATTTAGGTTAGATATAAAGAAGAAATTTTTCACAGTAAGGGTGGCCAGGATCTGGAATGGGCTTCCAGGAAAGGTGGTGCTATCACCTAGCTTGGAGGTCTTCAAGAGGAGGCTAGATAGTCACCTGGCTGGGGTCATCTGACCTCGGTCCTCTTTCCTGCCAGGGGCAGGGGTTCAGTCACGATGATCCATTGTGGTCTCTTCCGACTACCATCTATGAATCTATGACTCTTCAGCCTGAATAAAACAAGGCTGAGAGGGGACCTAGTAGCAGCATTATGGGAGTACATCAAGGGCACGGTTCACCAGGGCACCCAAGGGGAAAAACTAGGAGTAATGGCCACAAACTCCTGGAAGACCAATTCAGGCTCAACATTGGGGAAAAAACTTCTTCACAGTCAGTATGTCCAGACTGTGGAATAAGCTCCCTCCAGAGGTGGTGCAATCACCTACCCTGGAAATCTTCAAGAGGAGACTAGACCGTCACCATGCTGAAGTCACCTGACCCCCAGTTATCTTTCCTGCTTGGTCCAGGGGGCTGGACCCAATGATCTTACAAGGTCCCTTCCGGCCTTACAATGTATGCATCTATGAATAACTTTATCTTTGTCTCAGTTTTACTAACATCTGAAAAGATTGTCAAACTAGAGGCATTTTTCCCTTTAAAAATGTGGATGGTGAGAGAGGAAATGAGATGTATATTAAAAAAGAAGTCCTACTCAACACTTCACATTTCAAATACTTAACTATTTTTTATCTCTTTTTCTGAATCTTCAGTAAAAGGTTAAATTTTTTGAGGTGATTGTTTTCCATTGAACTAATCAGGCAGAGGTCTTTGTGCTTATAACCTTGAACTTTAACTGTTTTATATTGTACAGTCCTAGGGCTTATATTACTAACTTTGACTCCCTCTTCTTATTCCATTGAAATTAATGAAACTCTCTCCCACATTCAGTCTATAATTCTTATTTAAACTGTGATCTCTTCAGTTCAGGAAGACACTTTTAATATGTTAAGGCTAACTAGAAATTGGATTTCCTTTCTGTAAAATATTTTAGAGTTTAAAAATAATCTTTCATCACAAACTGGGATGAAAAATCGAAAGCCTGACATTCTGCCAAAATGAGAAGCTTTTTTCAGAATAGTTAGTGTCCTTGTTGGAAGGAAATTTATCTGGTTTCTGTTGCAATTTTTGATAAAACCAACATTTTCCTCAGAATTCACATCTTCCATTGAAATATTTTTTTTTTCTTCCTTGTGGAAAGCTGTTCAAAGAAAAAAGTTTAACAAGCTCTAGTGTTTATATTGTACTTGGGAGAATGAGATCCTGATCTCATTTGAGTCCTTTACACACTACCATGATATAATGAAAAATAACAAGGATGTGCTCATGATGCACCCAGGAAGCTCATGATGAGCTCATGAAGCATCCAGGATCCCCCAAGCGCCACCTCACCAGATGCAGCAAGCAGTGGCAAGGCATGGTAAGTGAGAGCGAGGGAGAGGGAAGGGGCAAGGAGCTGAGCCAGCTGTAGGAGATTGGGAAGGGGGGGTTTTCCCCTTCCATCCCCGTATAGTCACGCTGGGCAGGAGCTGTGCTCCCGAGCTGGGCAAACAGGCGTGTTCTTCAGAGGCGTGCTGGAGTTCATGCAGATGGGAGGGCAGGAGGGGCCTGAACTCTATGCATTGTAGACTTCAAACAGAGTCTTCAGAGTCTTTAGGTGAGTGCAAGTGAAGGAGTCTTTAATGGTGGTGGTGACTTGGAGCGCAGCCAGGGACCCTGCCCCAATGCTGTCTCCCACCTGGGGCTCTTCCGAGGCCTCCACCCAGACAGTCTTTGGGTGTGTCAGCAGCACCCGGGCCCCCTGCCTCGAGGGCCCGGGGGTAGAAGGAGGACTGGGAGTCCCCTCGCCTGTCCTACGTGTGCCCTGATTGAGGTCCTGGAGCGGCAGGTGAGGAAACTCCAGGCAGCGGTGAGCAGGCTGCGAGGGATCAGGGCCACAAAGGATGTAATTGGTGGTTACTTTCATTGTCTGCAGGACAAGACACCTGATGGAGAAGCAGAGAAGGAATGCCCTGAAGCAGATGTAGGTGAATGGAGGGTGGTCACCTCCAGGGCCAGATCTCTAGCTGTAGAGACAGCCCCTCCCATTGCAGTTGGAGAACAAATATGAGGCCCTAGCTGCACTGGAGGAGTGTGCAGTGGAGGAAAGTGCACTAGAGGATCCCACAACCATCACTGAGCGAGTTGAGGGCTAGCCAGGAAACCAAAAGAAGAGATGCCACATCATCATGTTGGGAGACTCCCTGCTGAGAGGAATGGAGGGAACCATCTGTCACTCGGATCCCATGGCACATGAGGTTTTCTGCCTGCCTGGAGCCCGGATTAGGGATGTGACGGTGAGGATTCCTGACCTCATCCAATCACTATCCCATGGTCCTTATCCATGCGGGCACAAATGATGCACCAGGAGTAGTTCAGACCAGATCATGGGTCACTACAGGGCTTTGGGGACCAGGGGCACAGGTGGTCTTCTCGTTGATCCTCCTAGTCAGTGGTCACAGCAGACTTCACATTACCTGTGTCGGAGTGGTCAACCCATGGCTCTGGAGCTGGTGCCATCATGCGGGTTTTGACTTCCTGGACCATGATCCGCATTTCCACACAAGGGACTTCCTGGGACGTGATGGTCTCCATCTCTCTGCAGAAGGTAGGAGTCTTTTCTCTTACAGGTTGGCTGATCTCCTACATTGGGCTTTAAACTAGGTTTGATGGGGGATGGGGATGCAGAAGATTGAGAAAATCTAAGACCTACAATCTATGAGAAATGCAACAGCACATCCCAGGTAAGTACTTAGGGGTCTATTGGGCATCAGAATGGGGGGACACCAAAGGCACCATTTGGAGGGCTCAACTGCCTCTATACAAATGCTAGGAGCATGGGGAACAAGCAGGAAGAACTTGCACTCCTGCTTGCAAGCAAAAAATTTGATTTAGTGGGGCTAACGGAAACCGGGGACCCTACCCATGACTGGGCAGTATGCATGGAGGGCTACAGGTTATACAGAAGGGACAGAGTAGAGAAGAAGGGGGTGGGGGTTGCTCTTTATGTTAAGGAGCATTATACATCTACCCTTATCAAAATGAGATCAGAGGAGGAGAAAGTTAATGTTTTGTGGGTTAGGATACATGAAGGTTGGGAGAAAGGGACTTGGTGGTGGGGGTCTGCTACAGACCACCACATCAAGAGGTGGAGCTAGACCTGGAATTCTTGACGTAACTCTCAGAGGCTGTATGGTCTAGGGATGTGGCTGTCATGGGGGACCTAAACTACCCTGACATCTGTTGGGAGGAGCAATCAGCCAAATCCAAACATTCACATTGTTTCTTAATCTGCATACAGGAACTTCACCTAATGCAGGAGGTGTATGGTTCCACAAGGGGGAATGCCTTACTCTTCCTTTTATCCAGCACATTATATCTCTTCCTTTCCCCCCTGCCTATTATTTATCCTCCTCCTTATTTTCCCTTTACTTTTTTCCTTGGCTTCTTTATCCACACTTAATTATTTCTTTTTTGATTTCTTTTCTTTACCTTTTCTCCCTCATTAGTATTTCCTTCCTCCTTGTTTCTTCTGGTTTTTCTCTCCTATCTTGGATTTTTTCCCTAGCTTTCTTTCTTTCCTTCCTTCACAATAGCTCCTTTTCATTCTTTCCTTCCACATTTCATTGACTGAGTCCGCTCTCCATTAAGTTCTCTTTCCCTCTGAATGCCTTTCTCTTCTTCCTGTCTCTTTCTCCCTAAATCAGTTACTTTATGATTTCTGCATTTTTTCCTACCTTCCACCCTCATTGCCTTCCTACTCAAATCATTCTCCCCTGATTCTTCTTGTTTCATTGTTAGTAGTATAGTGCTCAGTGTACTAAGAACCATTCAAACATGCCAAAAACAAGGCCTCTGCCACAAAAAAATTCCATATTAAAGGAAAACAGATGAACTAAGGGAAAGCAAAAAGGAGTGAAAAAAGAAGCGCTACTAAAATGATCCATGGTTTTTGTTTTTGAAGGGTTTTTTAGTAGTACTCCACTGTGGCTAGTGTGAACTTAGGTTTTAAAGCTTCTCTGAAGTGTGGTTTTAAGGAGGCAATAGAAGAATTAGATGTCCTTGCCTCAAAGATTTCTGTATTCTTCTTTGCTGAAATATAGATAAATAAAAGCTCTAGCACTCATTTAGAAATCAACATTGTTCTTTAAAATAAAACATGTATGAAAGTTCTGATGGAACCCGTGAGGTGGGCCACCTGATACAACCTGTGTGATGAGGTGTTTGCTTTGCAGACTGACAGCTTACACTAGCTGTAATCCTATCTGTCAGCTACATTTTTCTTGGCCAAATTACCTGCCAAATTACTGCTGCTATCTAGAACGGTTTATGACAAAATTAGTTAACCCTGAGCTAGTGAGATTGAGTCCATATGGTACATGCAATTTGAAGCTCTTAAATGTTCTCCACTTGACCCTGCCAAAGGCTAAATCTAATTTTATTCTTGTTCTTGAAAGAGACAAAATCTTTGCTTGGGATGAAAGCGCATCTGCTTATCTCAAACAAGTGAGATTTGGTAACCAATTTGTTTAGAGGATTTTATTTATAGATCATCTAAATCTTCTCCACTAGCAAATGAAATCTACATGATGTGAGCAGGTGTGTAAGGTACAGTCTCCATTTTGTCTCCTTTCTATTTGCTCTCTGATTGAAACTTGCTATTTAATGTCTGATTGAAACTTTTGGTCTGTACAGTAATGTCATTATTTTCAAAGAATACATTTTGATCAAAACAAGGGGGTACAGCCATAAAGTCATAACATGCTGCTACTAGCAAATTGTCCATCAAGAATGACAAATGAATTTCAAATAACAAAAACAAACAGATAGATTTTATTTTTTATATTTATTAAATAAATTCAATATTTATAAAACTTAAATAAAATAGGCAGAACACTTGAAGATACTAATCTCTTCCTGAACTTGCTCTTGTGCAGTGGGTGGGAGGTAGACCCACCCATGCTGCTGCCCGGCCACTGCCTGTGCACCTCTTTGCTGGGCAAGGGCAGGAGAGCTCTGTGCTTTGCAATAGTCAACCATGCCCTGGGGCTTCCCCTGGGCACCTCCTTCCCTGGTCAGGACTTGGGACGGGGCCACTGCTGCTCACCCACTGCCTCATGCCTCTGCCTGACTCCTGCTTTTCCTCAGCTGGCCCCTCCCTCTGCCCTCCCAGGAGGAGCTCAGTAGAAACAGCCCTGGATCCTGACTTTTTTTCTCCAGTTCTGGAAGTTGTGATCATCCTGACATGGCCACTGAACAAATGCTAAGGTTTAGCAAATAAATGTCTCTGAAGACACAAATGTTCTCTCTCTCACAATTTTCAAGCTATTCGCATTTAAAGAGAGTTACGGACAGACAGACAAAGCCCTTTATTGAGAGAGAGAGAGAGAGAGAGATCTGTATATAGAATTTATGAACAACCATTTTATCTCTTGGAGATCCTCTGGATAAGAAGAGCATTCATATTTCATAAATTCATAAATCATTCAGGGCCAGTGGTGCAATGGATAATGCATCTGACTATGAATCAGAAGATTATAAGTTTGACTCCTGCCTGGCTTGGGTGCATCTCTTTCCTGCCCCAGTGCAGGGGGGCTGGACCCGATGATCAGTAAGGTTCCTTCCAGCCCCTAACATCTATTAAACTATGAAATTCAATGGTTATGTGAAGAAAAATCATTACTATATTCTTGTATTATATTATATTCTTTTTGAGTGTCGAATAACATTTCCTCAAAGGTGGGAAACATGAGGACATTTACTCTGCACAGAAATTGAAAATCCTTTCTGAATGGGATTAAAGCTATAGTAACCAGACTCTTTTTGGGTGGAAACTTTTTTATGTTTAGAAATTCCTCATTAGGGGACTCTGTCGGCTGCTGAAACTGGCACCATGGTGCTACACTGTCTAGGAATGAGAGTCCTCAAAGTCAGCACAGGCCTCCCCCAAAGAGATCCTTATGAGCCATAGGGATTAGAACTCTTTTTCTAACAGTTAGCCTACCCACAGATTGTTTCCCAGTGTTATTTCCACTGGAGAAAGCATTCTAGGCTGAGCTCTGTATTTTGACCCTGTAAAGTGCGTATGGAGTTTACAGTGCACAGCATGGTGATTTGCTTCGAACTAGTGTGAAGTAGGCTGTAAAGAGAGCAACCCTTCTAAGAATGATGTGACAAATATATATCATAAAGTTCATGACAAATGCCTATGAGAATGTTTCATGGGAGTGCATTTCCTAAATATACTTGATCAAGCCTGGTTAGAAGCAAGTCGAACTGAAAACCTTAAACATATGACTGCTATTCAAATCGGGCTTCATCCTTCTCTCTTTCAAGTCAATGGCAAAACTTGTGTAGACCTACAGAAATAAGTCTTGAGACAATTATTGCATCTGCAGCCTGCATTTAAAGCAACAGTGGCCTGGGTATTCCTACCCTACATTTGATCAGTTTCCCTCAGCAATGTTTGTTTCATGGTGGTATAAACATTTGCTCACATTCCTAGTATAATACACAGTTTGGGAGTCTGGCAAGTTTGGTCTGATACCAAGAACATGACAATGTCACCCTGAATTTAAAACCAGATAGGAGCCATAACATTCAAGGTCCTCCAAGAACTAGAAGCGTGGACATACATAAAAGTGTAATGTCTATTAAGTATCGTAACTCTATGGCTCCAGCTCCCCTACTTGGATCAAAATGTATTCCTCAAAAATAATGGTCTTTCTTAAAATCTTATCAAAATCTTAAAAATTAATTCTGTTCTATTCCAGCCATCTAGAGTGTATTTTATTGATCAGACACTTTACCCTTCCTCAAGCAGACCCCCTGTACTCAACCTGGCAGACTTGAACAGCAGGTTACAAACTTTGTCTATGTTGCAATGACCTAATATCCAAGAAGAATGGGCACAGTAAGTATCTCTCTTGTCTAAGGGAATCATGCATTCCAAACACCAACTCAATAGGCTTGTATTTTTCCACTAGAACTTGCAGGATACAATGTATGAAATCGAAGTGCCACCTTCTATAATAGTTTGGGAAGATCCCATCAGACCCTGAGAAAATAAGCTCCAATCTTTACTGTTGGACAAAGCCTAAGATCACCTAAGATATACAAAGCCTAAGATCACTGGTACCATGAGTCAGTGCCATCATTGCGGTCAACACCATTACGTTCTGATACACTCACATGGTAAGATTGCATTTGTTTTTCTCAGTTGCATCACAGAAGTGATTCATAGTCAGTCTGATTGATTTATTACCCCAAGGATTATCTTCTCTGGCACAAAGGTAAGATGGCACAATATTTTTGTCCAAGGGTAGATCCGTGGGGGTGAAGGGGTGCCCTGGTACACTTTGTACTCCCCTCAACCTCCGCTTTGATTTCTGGTCCACCCAAAGTTTAAAATCAATTACCTGGCAGCATTTCTAGTCAGGCAGGGCTAAGGGAGTAACTTGACTTCATGGCTCATTATAATCTATCAGATACCTTCTAAAGTTTTCATTCCACAGGTGTCTAAGACCCTCTCTTCTTTTTAATGATCTCAGTATTTCACCAATCAAGCTATCCTTTGTTCTGCAGTTAGCTGCTCCTCGTAATGAAGATGATTGTAGATTGTTTTTAACTCATTCTAATGCAGTTATCTTAGTTTTTACTACCATCTTAAATTACATAATAGAGCCCTGGGCCTTTAGCATATTAGTAAACCTTCTAGTTTACTTTTAACTGGAGAAAACGATGTGTTGTTTTATATGAGATGATGCACCTTACCATCTGTACCACCCTTTTCAAAATTCTAGATCTGCCCATGCTTGCCTCATGTTGCTCTTTATCAGTTTCCCATTTCCTTCATGTATTTCTGCTCTTGTATGGGATGCCAGATCCAGATAGCTTTGTCACCTTTTACTCTGGAGAAATTCTAAGCTTTCTGCACATACAAGTCCTTGCATCAATGCCGCATGCCCCTGCAGGCTGCGAGGGGGGGGGGGGGGGGGCACGACGACTGCCCACAGGGAGCGTGGTGGTGGTGGGGGGGGAGCTCCTGCAGGCAGCCACAGTGGTGTCGGCAGGCTGAGTGGGGAGCTTTTGTAGGCAGCCACAGCAGTGTTGGTGGTGGGGGGAGGATTGGCAAGCACCAAGCAGTGCTCAACGACCACCCACAGATGTTGTCAGCAGCATCGGCGTTGGCCAGCAGCAATCAGGGACTGCCCGCAGATGCCACTGGCAGTGCCAGAGGTTGGGGGGGTAGGGGGGTGGTGAGTGGAGACCACCCGCAGGCACCATCGGCAGAGTCGGTAGTGCTTTTCGCAGGGGTGCACTGCCAATCTCAGGGGGTGCATGTGCACTCACTACACGTTACCAATGAGTCCTTGAGCTCATTTGACTTGTATCTAGTTCCCCTACTTTTCTCTCTTTTCTTTTGAAAATGTAATGCATTACCTTAAGCCAATGGTATCAAGCCTGTAGTTTGATGGTGTCCTCACCAAGAGTTGACAATAAGTCTCCTGCTTATACAAGCAAGAAGGCATTCATTGTCCCTTCCTGGTAAGGAAGCAATCAAACTATGGGCTTGATGCCATCAGCGTAGGGTGACTCTCCAGAGTCTTCATTTTCCATGATTAGCAATGGCAGTGCAACATACAATCATAGGGAAGGATGGAAGAAACCCCAAGGATCCTCATCACTTGACCTGTTACTAAATATTAATCACCAATTACAAGTGGTCTCAGTAGAAATATATCCTACATATATTCCAATGCGGGTGGTGGGATGTAGAAAGCAGTGCATGGAGCTTATAGCAGATTTGTTTGCCACATAGGACAACATCCAGGGATGCAATGAGTCAGGCTCCCAGCTAAGTACCATTTTTTTTTTAAATTATTTCAGGAACTCCTATATGTTTTACCACAGATTCCCTGATCTCTGGGATAATATACCAGATCAGATTTAACTAAGGCTCAGTCACTTGTACTGGCCAAGATAATTCTGGCTGCTGTACGTGTATGGTTATCCAGAGGGAATCTCTTTCACATTCCAGCTTGCCTAGATATACCCTAGAACCAAAGTCAGATCCTGCATCCAAATCTGTCATCTTTGCATCTCACAGCTTAGATACTGGCTTTGACAAAGGCTGTTCCCTACAGGATAAGACGTTTCTCTAGAAAAGCAGGAAACCTTCCATCAGGAGGCATATTTTCTCTATGAGCAACTCGGAATGAGAGGGAATGAATAGAAGTGCCAATACTGAAGACCATAGGTGATGCATGGGGGGCAGGGGCATGTCCCCCCCCCCCCCCCCAAAAAAAAAAAATTGGTCTTCACTGGCCAGGGAGTGGGGAGCACTGGCTGGTGCTCCCCCTTGAAAGTGGTAGCAGGTGGCAATCAGCCACTGGGGGACCCCTGCCCCCCGGTCAGCAATTGGCTGCAAGCACGGGGGGGGCACTTCCGGTTTGCTGCGCCGGCACTTCCACTGTTGGCACTGATTGGCCACTGGGGGATCCCACCCCCATTGGTGATCAGCAGCTGGTGCCCCCCAAAGCCAGGAGGCACCAGTCGTCCATGCTGAACACCTGGGACTATATGTTGTTCCTGATACAAGCAGGATTATCATTTAAGTTTCTGAAAGTTCACTTTGCAGCAAAATTGGCATTTCTTGTTCCACTAGTCATTGTGAATGGGTTATGGATCCTAACTCCGTCTCCCTCTGAACTTGCCTGCCATGACTTAGATGCGAAAGATAATAAGAGGGATTCAGTGATGTTTCCCCGTGCAGTTAGTAACATCACCCAGGTGTTAATTTCTTACAACAAAGCTTTATTATCCCCGCAGGTCTCTGGAGAACTACCAGAACTTCACTAATTACTCCATTAGCGAGGGAAGTCCGGGTTGCCGATAAGGTATCTTGGCTCTGGGTACATCATAGATGCATTGTATTCTCTACCTTCCTTGCCGCTAATTGCCTCATTAAAGCGGTGCATTCCCCGCATCTTCTACTTATGCCATATGCCGGGACTGACGCTTGCTGCCCCCTTGCTGTCCACACCACCATGCTCGGTGTCATTGCTTATCCCATTAGGTTGGGGCTAAGCCTAGCTCTCCTTGCCCACCTCGCCCCAGGGACCTTCTCTTTCTCTCCCGGCTTTCCACCGAACCACTTCATGGAGCCCCGACTCTTTGCCGGACTCACCAGAGCAGCTGCAGTTCCCTGGTAAGCACTTAGCTCTGTAGCCAACTCACCACGGTCCCAAATCCCGGCGTCCTACAGAGTCACAAGCCCGGCTCCCAGTACTTCTCTCTTCTGGGGTCCAGAGAAAAGCCATTTACTTTGCATATCTCTAGAGGAGTGGTTTTGAACCTTTTTCATTCAACATACCCCTTGGTCTCAGATTGAGACTTCACATAGCCACTTTCAATGGGGAATTCATTTTTTAGGCCCTTTAACCTGTGTTAGACAATGTATGAAATATATCTCAAGTACCCCCTGATGAGGCTTCGTGTATCCCCGGTTAAGAACCGCCGCTCTAGAGCTTTGCATATCTCTAGATATTTGCTCTGTTACCTCAGGAGGACCAAACCTTTCAGGTTGTCTAGTCTTCTCTCAGTTGCTATATTTAATGCATCATAAGGTCAACCTGAGCCACCATAAAGAACATTCAAGTAGACACATGTTGTATTTCAGTCTGACCAAGTTAGCCATTTTAGTTTGCAGTCAGGCAGAAGGCAGATAGATATG
The DNA here is from genome assembly GCF_030867095.1 of Alligator mississippiensis. Lineage (NCBI taxonomy): Eukaryota > Metazoa > Chordata > Crocodylia > Alligatoridae > Alligator > Alligator mississippiensis. The sequence continues at coordinate 74,410,157 of NC_081826.1, forward strand.
CACCTCAGAAACTAAGTAGGTTATATAAATAACATAAGCTATTGTGAACTCGAGTTCAGTTATTCACCCTGACCTCTGCCTCAGCATCTGATAAAGTGAGCTCAAGTTTATGAAAGCTTACTCTCTCTATATATCATTTATTATTTCATTCTGCCAACTGGCAGGATTTCCAAATGTCACAGTTCAAATCTCTGCTCTTTCTGATTTAGGTTGAAAAAATTTTGCTCTTCATCTGGCAGTGTAATATCTTGAACCTGACATACCAGCATGGCAGTACCCTAACTCCCAGGCTATAGATGTGCAAATATACACAAGAGCACTGGATGACTTCTGAGTCCTTCAGCAAGTGCAAAACTATTGGTTCTTTTGCTGAATCCATGGTCACCTGCAGGATCATCTTGGACCACGTGAGCGGGTGTACCCTTCCACCCTGCTGCCATGTTGGAATTTCATTGACCTCTGCCTCGTCCTCCCTCTTTCTCACCATGCCTTGATGGTAAAATGATGTTCAGGAGGATGGATGTTTCTCAGCATGCAAGTCAGTTGAGCAGGGTCACTAGCCTTCTTTGGGGCTCCACCTCCCTTACACTCTGCCCCTTTCCTTAGGCTTATGGTAGCTACTCCCCAACGATTGACAGTGGGGAATGCCCATGATAGTTGCTTCTTGGGCTCTGCCAAGTTCTTTAACCTGCAGCTTCTAGGTTTCTTCTTCTGCTGGTCTAATCTTTCTGTGGTTCTGATTGCCAGGCTACCACTGGATCAACTTAATTAACTCATTCACATCTCTTCCCGGTCTTGCCCCAGGATTTATTGACTTAATCTCTTTTAATATCCCCCAGGTGCAGGATGTAGAGCCCTGCTTAACTGTAAATCAAACCCTTGGAGAATTCTTCTCCCCTGGTATCTTTTGCTTGTACAGGGAAAATAAATCAAAAGAAGAGTTTCTTATCCCTCATCTCCAATTCTTTCATTTCTTTCACAAAAAAACAAAAAGAAAAAAAAGGGATCATTCTTGTTTCTTCACAGTTCTAATGGACCTGTAGGCTGTTGCCCTCCAACTTCTACCTGGCTTTTCTTCTCCCCAATGTGCCCTGTACAGTTCTGGCTACCTCAGCTTCCCTCCAGACACCACTCCTCCAGGTAGACCTGCACTCTTTCTTCTCAGCTGGTTTCTGCCAGCCCTTCCCATGGGTATATTTCCTGCTGGATCCCAGCTTTGGGATGTGCTGAGATGACCTATACTACCCCTCCATCTGCTTTTACTTGTCTTTTGGAGAGAGTGTGGGTGGTCCTTACTTGTGGCTCATACAAGTCCCAATGACTCATGAGGGTTCAGAGTGCAGGGACTTCTTCCTCTTGGGTCCTCTTAGGTCCTGTTCCTAGTCTCTTTGGGTTGTTCCAGTTCTGGGGGATGCCAAATACCAAGCTTCTCTTTGGCGTCCTCCTTTAAACTGCCCTGTTCTCTTCCAGCGCATATCAGGGACGGCTTCCTGGGCCACATTTTCTCATGCCCCTGAGGCCTCCCTGTTTCCCCACTTTTCCCCAGACCTTCTTCCTCCATGTATTTAGGGACATGTCACTTAGCCTGGACCCATCCAGGTACGTTTCCAGCCCTGTTTTGCCAGCCCCATGAGAGCATAGCAGCAGTTTGGACCCAGTCCCTGCTACAGATCAAAATAGGTCCCTGTCATTTTTGTGGTATTGCCCTCCCTCCCCTCATGAAATTGTCTTGTATGCTCCATATAGCTATGGAGTTAAGGTTGAGATGAATGTAGATATATTCTCATCTTGAAAAGTTAGCTGGCACTTTCTCAGTTTGTTTTGCTCTTGGTGTTGTATAAGCTGCTGTCTGCCATAGAGTATAAGTCAGATCTAGTAATCCATGCATGAATGAAAAAGGCAGTCCTAGTTAGAACGTAAGATGATAGGATGTCAAAGAACTCCTGGGGCTTATATGAAATAACCCAAAGTAATTATCTCCAGTTATGGATATCAAAATAAGTTGCTTCACTTCATTTATTGGTTGACAAACTAGGCAATGGTGCTTTGCTCAGCCTTTGGACCCCAATCTTTTGGGTATTCCATTATTAGTGGTCTGGCCAGGAATGCTATCTTGAAAACTTTTCAAAGCATTAAGTACAATCTCCTTTGCTTAACTGAAAACAAATTACTGAGCAAATTGCCCAGAGACAGTTACCAAAGCACATGATGTTCATCTCTTGCTCTAAAACTCCATTCCCAAATGATCTGAGGATACTATCGTGGGATTTGGGGTTAGATGTCCATAAAATAAGTACTAGTCTCCTGTATTTCATCTAGTCAAATTGTAATTTTGGAGGACTTGGTCTCTCTCATATGTCTGCAACTGCACAATCCCTGTGATAGTTAAATGTTGGTTTGGCAGTTTCAGGGACAAAACCTCCAATATTGAAAATAGTGAAACCATTTCAAAAGGAATCTGGGGGAAACTGTGCTCTTATTTCAAGTCCGTGCCACAATCTCAGCCACCTCCCTTTTCTTTCCTCCCAGTTTCCTCCTGTTCAGAATTAGGAAAATTAGTTTTCATTTGAAAATCACAATCAAAACCTGTTTATTGTTTCTACTTGAGCTTTTCAATAAAGAGTTAAAAACTAGCCAGAGACTGACATTGAGCTTGGAAGTGTGACCTATATCTCAACAGGAAATAACAAACAGGAGATTAAATCCTGTTTACCCTAGAAATTAATTGGTTTTAAAGCCAGTAAAAGACTATTATGATTTGTCTAGTCTAATATGTTTTAAATAACTTTATAATGATAACACCCATATGCCATACACAAAGACTACTTTTACTGAAAAACATTAATATGTGTAATTTCATGTGTGAATAAACTTACATTTTCCTTGTACCATGGCTGAAATAATAACCAATACTTAGTTAAACATATACTAGAGTTGTCTGCTTGCTTTTTAAATTAAAATAAGTAAGACACTGTTTACTTGAAGTACAATTATTTTATAATATATTATAAATGTGACAAGTTACTTTTAACATGTTGTACTGTCAACAAAACACTTTTATTTGTGTTGCATTCCATTGCCACACAGCCTGTTTGCCATGTCCTATTGTTTAAATTTCACACCTAGAAATGTTTTAACTGGTTATAAAGTCAAAGAAATGAGGGCACAAGGGACCTTAGGAGCTCAGTTTATTCCAAACCCATTCACTTAGGAAGAGTCAACTACACATAGACAATCCCTGGCAGTTTGTCTGACTTGTTCTCAGAAACAACTTAATGAAAGAGTCTGTATGGTTTTAAAAAAAGATAGGAACTCTTCTATTATTTATGCCCAACAGGGAATATGTTGAGCAACTATAAATACTTGTCTTGTTTACTTTGAAGTAATACTCTCTCTTTCAGTTCCAGATCTCCTGAGTGAATTCTGGCCTATTAAAATCAATGGAAAAAATCTTTTTCTTTTTTCCAGGAAGACAGTATTTCACCTTCATTTTTTTTTCTTGGGGTTACTGGGTTGACATGGAAGCCAAATGTGGACAGATTTATTTAGTCTCAGTGGGACACCTATCCTTTGAACCTTTACTTTCATTTTCTTTTTTTAATATAAATACTTTGGGGAGGGGGGGATAAATCTGATTAAATTAGGTTCTTTAGGTATATCTAGAACCCGAAATAGAATCCATTATGAAAGAAACCAATTGAAAGCAGTTAAATTCAAAAAGTGCATTTCTCTAGGCACACCTAAATGTTCATTAATGTGCAGTGGTTACTGCACATTTAATTTAGTACTTGTATAATCAATTACTAAATAAATTCGCAGTAACTGGAGTTACTGTGCAGTAGTGCGGGCAAACACCTTTTAAGTGATGCTACTGTGTAGTAGTCTAATAAAACGATATACTAATGTATAAGCACTATTTGTGCTGGGACATGCTAATTGTGCAGTATTGTTAGGCTGCTGTGCTGTTAGTGTTTTGTGTAGACATGCCCCAGAGTATAAATGTACTTGCAAATAAAACTAATTTCAGACCAGTGAAACACTGACTTGTGAACGAGGGAGCTCAAGAACAAAAAGAACTACCACAGAGGTTATTAATGCATTAACTAAGTCAGTTTATAGTGTGGATAGCAAGTAAAGCTGGAACATTTTATGGGGCACTATACTTATGGTCTTAACATAATTCCCTAAATAAGGGTCTATGTGAAATGGTGGGATTAAGGGCTGCTTTCTTTTCTGTCTTCCAAGCATTTTCTGGTAAAATGCTGGGGTTCCTTCTGAGAATAATGATGTGGGAGTCTCTTTAAGGCCAATGAAAGATGGGTCAAATGCAGTTCTGGCTTGAGAAGATGTTTTCAACCTGCCAAAATTGCCTAGGATTAGTAAGCAGGCTTCTTTCCCCAGTTGCTGTTTGGTTGTCATTTTTTTGAAATACTCTCTGAAGAATGCGTATATCTAAATCATAGTAGCAGAAAAAGGCTTTGCACAATAACAGAAAATAAATCTTTAAAAAATCAAACTCTGAGGCTCTGAGTAACTTTGATCAGAATAAGTTAGATAAGAATAAGCTACTTATAAGAATAAACTTATAATAAGTTAGATGAGACTAAGTTAATTGAAAGTTGTGATTTAGGATTCATGTCATTCTAATTGTTTTTTTCTTATCACTTTAGGGATTGATCAAGATAATAGGAATTATTTCACTGTAAGATAAATCATTCCTTCATATTGCTGTCCTGGGAGAGCCATCCTCTTTCCCCCTTGTTTTCTTGAGCGTTCTCCCTCTGTTTTCAGGAGAATAAAGTAAAAACCTAGAATCTAGTGCATTAAAGACAGTACATCAGGTTTTCACCTCTGGCAGCTTGACTTCTCTCTCCTTCCCTTTCTTCCCCTCTTTTAATAACAGTCTATATTGTCTTTTTCTGTAGATATAGCATTCCAATCCAAGAAGAATATGGTGTACCTCCAAAGGGAAAACACCCCTCAATAGGAATAAAAGATAAAGGAAGACGTTGAGGGATCTGGAAATTGGAAAGGGTTCTACAAATGCTGAAATGCATAACTTTGGATCATAGATCATACAAGTTAAGAAATAGGTTACATCCAAATTGTTTAGTAGTTTTCTAATTGCTTGTCCCAGTCTCAGAGCTACCATAAAGCATGGATGTTGTGATGGGACCCTTTGAATAAAAAGTACCAAAGGAGTCTAGATCAGGCTCCCCAGTATGTTGCAAATCAGTATTATATATGCAATGTATTTGCAGGGTTAGTTAAGCAAGCTAGAAAAACTCACAGCTTTTTCTTCAGTGCTTATAAGGGCTAATTCAACATCACCTATTGAAGTCAATGGAAGTCAATGGAACTCTTCCCTCCGGCTTGAGAAGGTGTTGGATAGTGCCCATGGTCTGTAAGAACGGTGCCATAAGCACAAAACTCCTATGTTTTATTTTGTAAAAACAAAAGAAAACAGGATAGCAATGCTATTTTATGGTTATTTAAAAAAAAAAAAAACAGCAGTGTTGTGAATACTCTGGAAACATCATTCCTAACTGAGAGAGAGGATGATAATGGTGTTGGTTTTTAGAGACCAACTCAATCCTAGTAATGGTAGGAATATCTGTTCTTGCAGAGAGAATGAATTAGAAATGGAACTTCAGGATTTGGAATATTTCAAGTTTTAGGATTCAGAGTATACAGGTTATCTACTACTTTCATTTTCCTAATGCAGGTGCCACCGTCCCCCCAATTTATCTCAAACTTCCCAATAAACAAACATTTAAGAAATATAGTCTGTCCAAAACCATGATGTCCTGCCTAGATTTTGAAGGTTACTTTAGGAATACTGGCAATTCCTAGGCCAAATTAGACTTCCTACTTTAATAGATTGTCTCTGAAAGTCCCCCTTATCAAACACTTCTAAAGATGGTATCAGAAATTTTCAGTAGACAGTCATAGGATATTCTGTCCAAGGGAAAGTTTCTTTATTCCCTGGTGATTGAAATCTGTGTTATGTCTTAGAGCATGATCGTTCACAGCTGCTCCAAAACTCATGACTTAAAAATGTCCACTTTGATAACTTTGGATCTTGTATATACATGTCAAATTCCATTTTTTGTTTAAATCCTACTAAGCATTGGCTTAAAAAATGCCTGGTAGTAGAGTTCCATGAGCCTACTTTATACAAGGGAAAAATATTTCTTGGTATGCCTTTTTAATTTGTTGCCTTTCAACTGTTTTGACTACTTTTTGTACTATGACTTTCAGTTCAGAGGTGCATTTTTGCAACCATTTTGAAGATGGAGTTCATTCTACGACAACAGAGGGCACATTTTTATAACTTCCGGAATTCATGATTTTGCCTGGGTGAGTAATGATTTTGCTACTTTTCTTTTTTAAGTCTTATGTTCTGAAATTAAGATTTTTTTTTTAATAGAAAAGTAGAAACTTGTAATGTGATGGATCAGTTCCAGGGATCAAAGCCCACTTACCCATCCTTATATCCTCAAAACATAACCATTTTCAACAGTGATAAACCTGGATTTCTGCAGCAAACTCTTCTTTTTCTGATGGCTCCTGAGAAAAATCAGTTGTTGTACTGTATTTCCTCCTCCAAAGAATTAATATATGTGCAGTGGAATTCCACCAAGTTCAAAAATACTCTCATCTCTTGAGCTTGTGGTTGTATTAGCAAGCATCTCCTAATCTGCAGGGAAACCTAATTTCACAAATAGATCTGAGCCACCTCAATTGATGGCTTTCAATTGTCATCCGCTGGGGGACACGTTGTGAGAAGGAAGATTGTCACAAAGAACTTAGCGGAGCTGAAGAGAGATTACCCAGGATGTCTTCATTGACTGCCACCCACCTGAAGTCGATAGCACTCAAATGAATAGCCCGTCTGAACTATATAAGACAGGTGTATGGTTGTTCAACGTGGGACTCGTTTTGCACTCACTCTCCTAAGACAGAAGTCTTTAGTGGGAGGAGACAGGCTGTCTTGCCCGAAGAAAGAAAATCTCGTAGACCAGGACTGAAACAGATCTTGCTCTCTTTCAAGGTAAGCTCCCCCTCCTCTGTTTAGGGGCTGTGTAGAGGTTTAGGCTGCTGCAGCTCTCTCTGAAAGCAAGACCTTAAATGTAGCAGCTGAGAAGGGGTGGGGGTTGGATGTCTTCATTCATTCATTTAATTTTGCTGGGCTTTACTACCACTCGATTTGCACTGGACAGCATTGAATGAGAAGCTAAATCCGTTCCTAATGCACTCCCAGAGCTGGTCAGCTGCAACAAGCGGTGGGGAAGGACTGGGAGTCTTGAAACACTGCGGGGGGAGGGAAGGGATAGCCTGATGGCTCTACTAACACAAAGGAGTTGCAACAGATGCAAACAGAAATCTGGCTGACAAGTGACATCCCCCTCCCCCCCCCCCCGACCTAATTGCTGGCTCTGCTTAGAATAGCTTGAACCAGGGGGTGTTCAGGGTCGGGCCCAGCCCAGCACCACGGCGGGACGTTAAACTGTCCTTGTCAAAAAGCCCACCCCAAAGACTCCTGAGAATGAAATCCCTCTCAGCTCCACGAAGGTGTTAGCCAGGGATAATGTGCTGGGGGGGGGGACCTTTATCTTTACCACGACTTGATAAAGCAAGTTAAAAAGACCGCGCCTACCACCATCTTCTTCAAACAGGGCAAGTGTGTGTGTATGTGTGTGTAGAGACAGGTTTGCCCTGTTTGAGGAAGACTGTGGTAGGACGATAGATAGATAGATAGATAGATAGATAGATAGATAGATAGATAGATAGATAGATAGATAGATAGATACCCGTTAGCTTTATCCTTTAGCTGGGGGAACTTCCCAGAGGTTTTAGGGGACATACATATGTCCTAACACCTGTGGGAAGTTGCCCCAGCTGAGGGCTCGGGGCAGGGGGAGGCTGAAGCGCGCGCTGCCCGGGGGCTCTGCCCGGCGCCGCCCGCCGGCCCCTCCCGCGAGGCAGCCCCGACTCGGGGAAAGCCCGCTCCTGAGAAGATGCCGCCCCGGCGCCTGGCGCCCAGCTCCGAGGGGAAACTTGGGCTGACTGGCCCGAGTGAATCAAAGCCCCGAGGAGCGCTGACATGGGGGTGGGGGGAGGCAGGCAATCCCCAACAAAGCCTCGGCTTGTCATGTGCGCCGCTTGGCTCGTCTCGTCCCCTCCCCTGCCCTGCCCTGCCCTGCCCTCCCCCCGCCCCGTGCAGCAGGCGCCCCGGAGGAGACGGGCGCGGAGCGGGCCGGACAGGGACTCCGCGGCCAGCAGCGCGCATCGGCGGCGAGGAGCGAGGCCAGCCCCGGGGCAGGCAGCAGCGCGCAGCCCCCCTGGCCCAACATGAGCCGCGGGCCGGGGGCGGGGGAGGGCCCGGGCCGGAGCTAAGCGCCCCGCGCTCTCTCTCTGTCCCCCCCCCAGAGCCGGAGCGATGCCAGGGGCCAAGCGGTGCCACGCGCTGCCCGTCATCGTCTTCCTGCTGCTCGCCGGGGCCGCGCCGCCGCCGGGGGCCGGGGGCAGCGCGGAGCTGCAGGCGGCGGGCGCGGAGCGCGGGCCTCTCCCGCCCCTCCTTGTGCAGGCGATGGGCGACGGCGGCAGCAGCCCGCAGCCGCCCCGGCCCCGGCCGCGGCCCCGGGACAGGGTGATCGCGCGGCGCTACAGCGGCAGCGCCCTGCTCGCCTCCGCCTCCCTGGAGCTGCAGCCCCGCGCCGCGGCCACCGCCGCCGCCGCCGCCGCCTCCTCGCGGGAGCGGGCGGCAGGGCAGGTGCCCCGGCTCTTCACCACCGCCAGGCACGCAGGTAAGACCCCGGGGCTCGGCTCCTCCCTTCCCGGAGCCCGGGCAGGGCAGGGCAGAGAGCTCCGCTCGTCGTGAGGGCTGGGATCCCTCCAGACGCAGGAGCAGAGCGCGCGGGTATCCTGCCCGGCCCGCGCCCCAGAGCCGCCTGTAATGTCTCATGTCGGCAGATGAAAGTGGGAGAGGACTCCTGGAGTCCCACCAGCCTCGCCGCCCTCCTTATTTGGAAGGGGCGACTTTGCTGCTGATTCCCGGGCTTCTCCTCCGAGACTTGGCTTGGCGGATTTGCATTTGCAAAATAAGATCAAATAAGACAGGCTGATCCACCCACCCCTTTCACCCTCCGCTTTCAAACCTCTCCTGACTTGTCCAGGACAAAAACCACTTCTGAAACCCAGGCGCTCCCCGGTTCCCTGACCCAGAGCTGCCAGGTCTCTTCCTCCCAGAGGAGAAAAAAAAAAACCCGCCTGTTTCATTCCTGGCTGGAGTCGTTCATTTTTAGATTTGCCTTCCCTCTGATTGGAACTGTCATCCTCAATATGTTAATGAAATATTATCTACCTTTAAAGGGTTGCAGGGCAGGGGAAGCTATTTGTTTCCCCCCTTTGAAGAAACTTAGGCAATGTCAAGCATGGTGAGAAAGGAATTGTGGGTTTTGCTCCTAAGCAAGTGGGATGTGGCTGGCACTGCTGTGGGTAGTGCATTAACTTAGGTGGTAATGTCTTGTTGTGGTGAAAATACCATTTTATTCAGTTCATAAAGTCAGTGTAGTAGACCAGGAATAATGGAGGTTAGCGGAGATACAGAAATCTTTGTTAGGCAAGCAGACCACAGGAATTGTTTCTCCCATGTACAGTAAAACTACACTCTTTCTAACAGAGTATTTTTTCTTGGAAATAACATAAGATTTAAGAAACAAGTGATTAAAGAGTGTCTGTGTCCTTACTGTAGCCCCCCAGCATTTGCCTCAGGCTTAACATTAGTTTCATTTTGATGCTGAGCAATGGGAAAAAGTAAGGGGGTGGATTTAAAATTAAGTCCTTCAGTATTGTATGGATCTCTTCCCTCCATCTCTGCATTGTAAAGGGCAGTGAAGTTACAACAAGTGGATGCAGGAAGGATATTGGGAAAAGTAAGCATGCTGCTGTGTCCATCTGTGTTTAGGGGACAAGTCTGTGCCAAAGGAAGGTGTCTATGATGACGAGTGATTACAAATATGTGAGTGAGGTAACTGCAAATATGTCTGCTTGGTTAGTGGTGTCTTTTTCCAGACAGCATGCTAGAAGTCTGACTAGGTTACACAAAAATGTTAATTTTTTAAATAGCTGGTAAATGTACAGAAAAATCTCACTCCCCTCCTGTCTCTTAGTGACAGAAATCATCTGGCTGGGAAATGCCCTGGTTTTTTGAGAGCATGAAGGAAGAAAAAGGAGCAACTAGACTAGACATGGTAGCTCTGCAAAAACTTATTACATAGAAAACATGTCTCTACCTGATCAATGCAGATTAAAAGGTTGACAAAGGTGATTGCCAGTTATTGTCTTAGTCTACCCAAACACAGTAAGGGACCTCCTGTAGCCTATCATTTACAGTTCCTAGCAAAAGATCCTTTAAAGAAAGGAACAGGAAACCCAAAAATCTACTATGGAAGTATTTTTCTAATCCCTAGGTAGTTGTCTTATGTACTGAACTATATCAGTTAAAAGCTTGTATCAGATGTAACAGAAATATGTTTTCATTACCTGTATCAATCTTTTTTGAATCTTTCTTTTTGGATAGACAGAGAAGTATTTTTGAACGCACTTTAAAAATATGATTTATCTTTAAACATTTATTTTTCATAAATATAATGCTGGCATAAAGGTGTAGGATTGCTAGATAACCTTGAAGACTAAGACCTCTAGTTATCCACAGCATAGGAACAGCACAACATTGGCAACCACGCAATATATGTCTTCTCCAACCTGCAGAAACCACCTATAACGTTCAGAAAGCAGTTTAGTTTCTATTCGTATTCAGTTCTTGGGATCACTGTTACAACAGAGAGCAAGAAAACATTAAGCACCAAGTATGATGATAGCTTTTTTTAAGGGGGACACCTGTCTGCTTGAATCTGTACTGAAACCATCAGTTCTTTTCATGCATGTCATTGGCATGCTAACAACTTTTTCCAGATGGTAACACTTCAGTCTCTATTGAACTGGATTAATAAGGAGATCTGAGTCAGAAAGCTGGTTCACTTTACTGAGTATTCAAACAGGAGATTGGGTTTAGAGCCAGAGCTATTTATTTGGATTTATTTTCCTCTTATTTTGGAAACAAATATAGAACTTGGTGTGGAAAAGCACTTATTTTCTGTATCCCTTTCCCCTCTTTTCATGGAAGCCATTCAGTAAATTTGGAGAAAAGATGTGGGATGGCATTAATTATCTCATATTGTACGTGAATATATTTCCTTCCAGATCTAGTAAAGATGTCAGCTTAAAAATCACTTTTCCTTCCTGTTCTCTGCCACCTAACAAGAATTTTACAGCAGAAGAACTAGTATTTAGCAACTAAACATAAGACTATCTTTTGCTTGGATTTTTGCTAGATGTGTTGCTAGAAACCAGTCACTCCTTTGAATATTTATTTTGTAGTAAGGCTAAATCTCGTACCACAGCATTCCTATTTTTGCACTATAAGCTATTCACAGTTGATTAGATGTGAGTGGGTACCTGCTTATTTGGGCTGAGAAGTCAAAGGTGCCCTGGCAGAGATGCTAGCCACATCATTCCCTTTTGAGTCCCTGAAAGGCCACTGGGTTACTAGAATCATTTTGATCCTGCTATCATTTTTGACATACTGTCTTATCCCAAAAGCTCCTCATATTGGGAAATAGATAGCGGTTTAATTCTTGCTTTGACAAGTCCCTGTGGGCCTTACTTGTAATATATTCCATAAGCGTCTCTCTATTCTGTGTGTATGACAGTGGCTTTCTTAATCACTATCCCTCCGAGGGCATGAATATCTAATTGTGCTTCGTCATAAGATCAACCCTGTATTTTTTACAAAGATGAAGTTGGTGTTGTGCGTTGGATTTGATGGTAGCATAACACTGAATATTTCTTGGTTCTGAATTTAAATAATTCCCAAATAACACTCGGGTGGGTATTTCCTTCTCCTGATATACAGTGCAAATGGTAAAGCCTGGAACTGTCACTGCACCCACTTCTGACTATGGATCCTATAGTGACCTACAATGCTGCGAGTGTCACTTGTTGCTGGCTACTGCTTTGCTTTTAAGGCTGTTGACTGCTGTGGCACACAAATATTTGAAAGCACTGCTCATTCCCTGATTAGGCATGGTATGACATTGTAAAGGGATAGAGGCACAGCTGTAGGCAGATAATAGTTGATAACTCAGCAACCGTCTTCAGATTCATGCTGGCCCATGGACTGTTCGCCCTCCATCAGTACGGTATGATCTGACTACTGGGAGAACAAATACAAAAAGAAATGGCCATGTGTATTGTGTTTAGAAATGGGATGACATCTATCAAAAACTGTTCAACTAAAATGAGTATACATAGGGAGCTAAATAAGTGAAGGGGTGTTCCAAATTCCTGAACAATACGATAGGATCTGCTCATTGTTTGGTACTGTTGAAAATTAGAAGACGCCCGAGCCGGCTAGGTGAAGACTTAGAAACTTCTACTAGTTAGACTGATATTTTTCAAAGCCTCATCTGGAGTACTCTGTCAAGTTTTGGGCCCCACGCTTCAAAAAAAGATGTGGAGAGCTTGGAAAAAGTCAAGTGGAGAGTGACAGAAATGATTAGTGGTCTGGGAAACATAACTTTATGATGAAAAGCTCAAAGAACTAGGTTTATTTAGTCTGGAGAAGAGAAGACTGAAGAGGGATTTGAGAAAAATCTTCAAGGCGCTGAAGGGAGATTCTAAAGAGTATCTGTGGCTATAGGGAACAGGACTAGGAACAATGGCCTCAAGCTGTAGCAGAGGAAGTTCAGATTGGAGATTAGGAAGAGTTTTCTGGCTAAGCATTGGCTACCTAGAGAATTTGTGAAATCTCCACCCCTGGAAAATTTCAAGAGCAGGTTAGACACTTGACTGGGATGGTTTAGTTAGGGATGATCATGCCGTGAGTAGGGGGTGGACTAGATGACCTCATGAAGTTCCTTCCAACCCTATTTTCCTATGATCCTAAGGATAAAGGGCTGAAATGAATATGAAATGGGTGTTCATACCCCTTTAGATGACTTTCTTTTCTATAAACTTGATGGCTGTTCACATGTTTTTCATGAGCCAATGTTTTTTTTGGATAAGTGCCCCTTTTGCTTGTAGTACTGGATGTATACCACTTTATTAACCCTTTAACTACTACTGAGAGATATTGGACTTACGCTTTCTAATGGGTATAAGGGCTTAACTGGATATCAGCTGTATATAATGTGTGTCAAAGATTCCTTTCTAAGGAGAGGTAGTTAACTGTGTTAGTCCATAGTCAGGCAGAAAATAGGATGGGGTGGCATTTTAACACTAACTCATTCAGAAAGACAGGCTTTCATATGCTGCTATAGCCTACTTGTCAGATTCTATGAATGGAGTTGGAGAGGGCAGCAGTACTAAGTGGAAAGGAGTAAAGTAATTTAAGTGCAAAGGATGAGGAAAGGAGGAGGAAGGATAGGGAGAGCAGGCATTTCTGAGGTGAACGTGTTGAAGATTTAACAAACAGTTAACCCTTTGAGGGGCATAAGGGTGATAAAAGCTAGTCCAGGTAGTAGAATAAGAATCCAGAATCCCTTCTAAATAATGGTCTTATGTCTTCAGTGATCTTGTGGATCACTGTGCGCTGGGATTTCCTGAGATTTGGTTCATTGGTGATATTTGCCAATGTGGGCTTCTCTCTCTGATTTTTCTCATGATTTTCCTATTATTTCCTTGGATTCTAGTTGCACCCAGTAGTCCCAGTCTAGATCAAGGACCTGTACTAAGTGTAGTATAACCATATAATAAAACACTTTGCTGGATTTTCTGTTTTAAGTCCAAAGGAAATGGAAAAGGGCCAGTAGAGCATAAACTCTCTACTGGTGGATATACCTTACAGAGATAAGGTACATTTGCAATTAAATCAGATATGCATAAAACTTCCTAAGCTATAGCTAATTGATACTTGTCACTATCTTACAGAGGCCAGATCCTCTATGAGCTGTCCTTTGTAGTCCCAGAATAAGGGATCACAAGAGGGATGGAGAAGAAGTGTGGCAGCTATTCATGATGCTCCATTAGCATAAGGACCCTCAGCAAAGCAAATCACAACTATTCCCTTGCAGCTGTAACTTGAGCTAGGCCAACCTAGTTGCAAATAGCTCTCTTGCAGACTTTCTCTCTTGACATCAAGCTTCGCTTCACTGATTAGAGCTTTGATGCAGTTGAGCATTTTTTTTTCCACTTTTCATGCTCTGAATCTGTGATTTAAATTAACATGAGTCGTAAGTAAAGAAGATTGAATATGGTGGGAAGATGGAGATGATAGTGACTAGAAGGTGTGATTATGCAAGCAAGCTATTCTCACAGCTTGATGTGCTTTTAAGGATTCTTACATTTAGGATGTGTAGTGCAATTTAATTAATGTATTTTACAAAATCATTGCTTGCTACAGCAACACGTGTTAGCTGTGGTCAGTCTTCTGGATACACTGAGCATCATGTGGCAGGGAATTAGATTAGCGGTCCCCAACTTTTTGGCACCCCTCCATAACTTTTTTGTGACTAGAATGGTACCCAGTTAAAAAAATAAATCTATATATGATAGCATCTGCTTCCTTGTAGAGGGGCTGGCAGTGAGGGGTGGAGGATGGGGCAGGCAGCCTGAGCTTGAGTTTACCTGTTTATCTCCTCACACCTCGCGAATCTCCTCATACCTTGCAACACCCGTCAAAGGATCTGGGGATATTCTGGTTGAGAATCAACAATTAGATGCTAGTCAATCAGCAATGGTCAAGCAACAGATGATCCTGTCCAGCAAGATCTTATTTTACTGTAAATGTAGGAAACCAAGATGTAGGACCAGGTCTTCTAGGTATTTCCTTAGTTATGCCAACTCTGTATTTATATACTTTAACACTGTTTTACATTTGTGTGTTCTCCAACTAATGTGATAACATGATATAACAATCAGATAATATGGTATATACATTGGTGATCATGAAAGATTTTCTTAAGCATCTCTAATAAAACTGGTTGCTCTGTTATTTATAATGTATAAAACAATAGAATATACATGATACTTTACAGACAGCTAAACACTTTGAGATTGTATGATCTTACATGGTGATAACTAGGAGTAGATAACACAAAATTAACTGTGGTAGGATGTCATACAGAGAAACAAAGGTTAGAATAGATTAAGACCCTAAGACTATTTTTAGTATTATATAGTGTGGACCTAAAATTATATCTCTTTGGAGTTAGCTTTAAATTCATTTTTATGTATTTGGTACACTGTCTGGAATGAAAGTCAGAGTGGAGGGTGGTGATACAGATTTTTCTGAAAGTGATGAATGAGGGTGTGTGATCTGATATGGATTTTAAATACTAGACAGGACATGTCTCATAAATACTGGGTGGGATTTTCTAAGATGTCTAAGTCTGCACAAGTCCCAAGGAAAGATAATGGGGCCTAAAATGATGCAGGTACTTTGAACATCCCACCTATCATAGATGGATCATGTGATACATGGAGGATTTTAGGAACAGGGGACAGCACAGAGTACAGAAAAAGCACAGGGCTAAATTCAGTCCTGGCATAAACTAATGCAGTTCCCTTGGATTACAGTGGAAGTCTCTTATTCATTAGCTCTCAAACTATTTTGTCTAATGGGACCATCCAGTAAATGGAAGTGGTAGAACATGGAATAGAGTAGAACAGAAATGAGATGCAGGCACGGTCTTAAACAGGAAGAGTTAGAAACTGCATATCTATGAAGCAACGGAATAAAGGTAAGTGGAGCTTGGGTTCTTTTTTCTTCTAACTGATGGAAGAATAAACATTTTAAGAGAGATTTCACAGTTTAAGGAACAGGAGTAAACAGTATGGAAGAGATGAGGAATTCAAATCTGGGAATCATTTACTTGAAGATTTGTTAACTGACTCATTGGAGAAATCACTGCACTGTTATAATACTGCAAAAAGAAGAAAAAGAACCAGTGATGGAGCCCTCCGAGACCCTAACAAATCAAAGTCAGGAAGGCAAGATTCTCCAAATACAGTCAAAGAATGACTGGAAAGGTTGGAGTGAAACTGTGCAAGTTTTTCACTCATATTTTCAATAGTAAAGTGTCCATATCACAGCTGCCAGTTTTTGGAAGCCTGTTGGCAGTTTCAGCAGGGGTAGGGATTGAATATATGTGCTGACTGATCATTAGAGATGTTCTCTCTAAGTGGGAATTGGGGCAACTTTTAGGGGAAAGGCATTCTTAAAATATCTGTGCTGCATCTGGACTATAGAGGATGTCATATGTCAGTGTTGACTAAGTAGCTCCTTAGCATAAATAAATCTAGTAAAATGATAACTGGAGAAAGTATAATGTGTTTTCTAGGTAATACTATTCCAATATTCTAAATTACTTTTCTCAATCTACCATTTGCCAAAGAATGTATATCTGGATAAACACAGCACAAATGTTTTCTTCTGTAGCCGGGGTCTTTTATTGATCATATACTGATAGCTATAACCTCTCGGATAATATTGTTTTTTGTGTGTTCAGTAGGTTTGCCTGTGGATATGAGGTAGATTTTCAACTGCAACTTCTTAGAAAAGGGATTCGCGTGTGTGTGCGCACTCACATGCTATATGCACGTACCCTTGCATTGAGTGGAATAGACATTTTTTAAACAGAAAAATATTGTTTGAAATGCTTCCAAGTGTCTTTTTATAAAAACATGTGTACTTAAGCAAAAGTATAAATTCCATGTGTGTTTAGCGAGCTAATTACTAAGGAGTGTGGAGGGGAAATGACTAAATGTAATTTATCAAATTATTGAAAATGATTAACTGCAGATTATGCCAGTCCACTCCCTTTGACCTGAATGGGCTTTGTATCAGGCCGATTACTGATATTTCTTCAGTACTTTAAACAGAGCTGCTTGGAAAATTGTTTTTACTTAAATAGCTAGTAAGTTGGCAGTCTGATTTGATTCAGAATATGTACTCTCATTAGTCATAATCAGGTTAGAAAGTGTTCCTTTAATGATGGATTTAGAGGTTAATGAAGGCTATTCATTCATAGTTAGGACATTTTCAAAGTCAGGTGACTGGAACACAATAGTTTAGTGAGATTTTTGTTAGGTGTATGTGGTTTGGTTGGATGGTTTGTTTGTATAGGTGGTGTAAGGTTTGTATACAAGACATCTGTATGAAAGATGCGTAATCCAGCCATTCAATTTGCTGGTGATATTTTAAAATTATTTTATTCTTAGTATATTTTACTATGCCTACCCGGGAAAAAGTTCAGTGCTATGCAAATGAACTTGATCCTACTCATTGTGCTAAAACTGAGTTCACTCATCCTTAAGAAGAAAGGTGTATTTAATGCAGTGGCGGCACGTAGGGGGGCGCATGGGGGTGCACATGCATCCCCTGAGAGCCAGTACACCCCCTGACAAGCTGTGCTCGCCACTTAAGCAATGGGCAGGGGGGCAGGCGGGAGCACTGGTGGCCCCCCCCCCCCGTGAGTGCCAGCTGGGGATTAGGAGCGCTGTGGCCATTTTGTGATGGGCTGTGGGGGGACCCCCCCATCAGTGAGATTTGGCTATGGGGGGACCCCCCCGGTCACTGACTGGTCACTGGGGGGGGGCATGGGCCCCCTCTGATTGAGATGGCACTAATTGCCCATGATTTAATGCAAACACTAAAGCTGATGGAAAAATACTTCCTTCTTTTGCAGAAAAAAGTGTTTTTGTTCTGATGTGGTAGAACTAGATGCATTAATTTTTTTAAAAGTGAGATGCTTTAAATTTGAAATACTTATGAAAAATGGTAATTTCAAAGTTTTTTCCCAACAATTCAAGAATATCAGAAAAAAATGCACAAGTTTCATGAAAATTAAACATCTGACCAATTCCCCCTCCCCCCACAATAAAACATTTTGGAAAATGGTTACTTTTATAACGAAAAAAACCATTCAAAGTCTCTCCACCAGTTGCAACCAAAATTACTTTTTCCTTTGGTTTTGCATGTGTAGGTTTCAAATAAAGCAGTTACTTTTCATTTTAACAAATATTCTTTTATTACCTAGTTTGGAACCCATGTGTGTGGGGTGTATATTGTAATAAAATTAACTGCAGTTACTTTCACCTTAAAGGTTTACTACATGATGATGGTTATTATGATGTACACACAGTCATAGAATTTGCCTTCTTAACTATAGTATTCCTGGTATAAGTACCCCTTCAAAATAAAGAAAGCACTGAAAAAAAATCACTGAAAGCTGTTCACAACTCTCAAAACTATTGCTCACTTTCCTTTAAGTTTTTTTTTTTCATCACTTTATTCTTTATGATAAAAAGTTATGTATTTCAACAGAAATAAAGTACTAGTGTAAAAAATATATAGTGATATGTAGGTAGGGTTGCCAACCCTCCCGGATCGGCCAGGAGTCTACCAGAATCGATGTTGATCCCCCAGTGACTATTGAAAGCAATCTGGGAGATTCAGGAGATTTAAATAGTGATGAAGTGAAAAAGAAAGGGTATTTTTTGCTGTTTGAACAGTGAATGGTGCAAAGAAAATGCATTAAAAAATTAGCTTTGCAAAATTGACACGGTTACAGCGGAATGCATTGTCGTCAAGGGTTTTTGGTGAAAAAACAAAAATCTCCTGGAAAAGCTTCAGTCAGAGTTGGCATCCCTATATGTATGGCAGCACTGAATAAAGACAGTGGTTTAACAAACACTTTAATAGGATTAGTGTAGCTGAAAAGATAGGGGTGTTAGATCAGCTGTGATATAGCATTAACTCTGTCTTTGCTTGTGAATGCGTAATGTAAACAGGCTTCTAGTTTTGTTTTTTTATCAATAGTTTTCATAATTTCATAGTTGTTTATTACTGTTGTACATAAAATGGCTCATGTCAGAATTATTTAATACAGCTACAAGAACATCATCAGAGTCTGCTAAGCATGCAACCGCAGAATGTTCTTTTTTGTGTGTTGTACCAAGGAAAGTTTTCAGAAAAATGTCCTGTAATTCTTTCCTTCTCCACACACATCTATAACAAATAAAACTTGCGATTCTTTCCTGACTTGACAAGAGGGCAATATGCCATTTTTCAAATAAATCAACAGCACTATACCTTTTTAGTAGAGTTGACAACAGACTGCCCTAGAGCTATTCATCCCTGAACTTTTTACAACTAGAAGATTGTTTTGGGCATCAGTGTTTGCTCATCTCCAGCTGAAGCTTACTGCCCTTTATGATGATAGTGTAAGTCCCACACAGCCTACTTGATAGACCTGAAAAAAAAAGAGCTTTACTGGAGCAGGAAGTGTATCAGTTTGACCTGGCTCCCCAGCATCTGTATAGATCAGGCGCTTCAGTGGGGCCTTTTGGCACTTTTATCTAATAGTTGATTGAATCAACTTGAAATAAAAATGCCAAAAAGCCCCACTGAAGTGTGTGATCTATACAGACATTGTGCAAGGCTGGTCAAACTAATGTTATGTCTCTTCCGGCCATGTGCTTTGCACAGTGTGGGGATGTGCCAAGCTGAAAGTAAAAACACTGTTGGTTTGTTATTGTTGTTTTTTTTTGAGGGGGGGGGTAGGGGTGTCACATCTGTAAGCAGCCACAGAAGCAGATCAAGGGAGAGTGGGACATGGTGCTGTTGGACTTTCCACCCCTCACTTCTCCCCCTGTGATGCCTGGTCCACCCCACATTTAAGACCAGCTGCTTGTCATTGACCATCTGTTAGCTGCTCCTGGTAATGTAGCTCCTACTTTATATCCCTGCAGACTGTTTTTAACTCTAGCTAATGCCCCCCCCCCCCCGATTAACTCAGGCATGGAAAAGTAAGCTCAGGATGTACTCTCAGGATGCTCCACGCTAGATTTTTTTATTTTATGAACCTTCAAGAGTTGTACATTTAATTCTACTTACAACAGGACAAATAAAACAACATCTTTTGATTTTGATGTTTGCCTTGTGTGTTGTGGGATTTTTTATATATAATATGATATAGCAAATTGATGCACGTCCCAATGAAATTATATTTGTTTTTGCTGATCTTAAACTGAATAATATACCCTTAGACCCCTAGCATTTTAGTTTCTTTTTATCTGGATAAAAATGTATGTTGTGTTTGATGGTGCACCATACCTTCTGTACTCCCCTCCCCCTTTTCAAAATCCTAAATCTCATGGCCTCACACATGGATAACATGGTGTCTTACAACTGCAGTTATCTATTTGAGCTTCCACATGCTTGTCCCACAATCAGTAAATGAAATCATTACAAATCCACTCTGTCTTACTTTAGTGATCTTGCTCTGTTGCAACCAGAATTAGGCATTGTGCAATCCTCTTGCAATTAATTCTCTTCTCCCCTTTTTAGTGCTCCCATAGCATTCCTTGGACACACTATAGTAGATTTCATTATACAAGAAATCTATGTACTGACTTTGATGCCCTTATGTTTGTGGTGTCAAGTGTTTATTTGTTAGGTTTGTTTTTCTGCACCCTATAATACCATTCAAAAGACCAGAGTTAGTCACAGTTCAGTCTTTAGTGGGGAAAATTTCTTTGAACTTGCTTCCTTCATTTTGGAATAAAATGTGCATACTGTATTTGATAGTGTTATAGAGTACTTCTGATTGCAATGGCAATCAGTCTTTTGTCCCCATGGGCCAGCTGAGTGGAGTGGGGCCAATCCATGAGCTGAATTGGACTCCATGCTGCCCCCACACTCTGGAATCAGGCTCCAGGGCCTTGTGCTGACTCTGCCTATCAGGATTGGGTGTCCCACTGCATCTGCCCAGCCCTGTATGCCAGGACTGGGCTCCTGATTTAGTGCTCTGGACTGTGGGGAGCCCTGTGACCTGAATTACACAGCACTAGGGGCCAGATGTGGCCTTCAGGCTGATGGTTGAGCACCTCCCTTACTGAGTATCATTTCCAGATGCTTACCATGGCTAGCATGACCAGATTCTGTTCTACCTAAATAGACTTTGGTGCTGAAGTACAGTTCTTTTATCTCATCTTGTTTGGGTTCTGAAAGTCCATTATGCACTTGCTTTGGTAACACACTGTCATTTTATCCTTAAGAATCACAGAAAGCAGCATGGAGGGGGACCCAGTATGGTGGGATAGAATTCCACTCTAGTCATGTAATTCCCTTACATGTCTAACAGGTGGAATAGAATCTGGTTCTTAGTGTGCTATCCAGAGTCAAAAGAGAAAATTGCACTTCAGCCCAAGTATGTAGGATCATGCAATGGAAGTTTACCTCCTGTGTTGCATCCTGATTCTTCTCTGCCTCCATAAAAGCAAAGCTCAACGAGAAGCTAATGTGTAACTTGTTCCTACATTCCCAAAGCTTTCTGGAGAAGGCTAATGCTGGTAAGAATATCATACACCCCCACAAAGATTTGTCTGGGATTTCAGTCTTTTATTTATTATGTTTAGAAAACAACATCTCGGAGCACAGTATCAGAACAGCTGCTGCTGAGGTTCAGTCTTTTCTCCAGTGTGGCACTCATCACATTAAAACGTTTGTTTCTAAACTTGGAGAGCTTGAGCAGGAGAACAAATTACAGAACACTGAAGAAGCAGAGTGCCTTCTCTTTTTTTACATTTATATCTCATTAAAACATGAAAATAATGCTACTATTTGGTTAATTAGGTTGTTTCTTCAGAGCATCTAATGATGGAAGTTACAGTATATGCTTAAAGTCTAGTTCTATGAGTTGAGGAGTTACCTGAGTCCTTAGCTATAGTTGGTGTCTGTCCTGTGCAACTCAAGAAGGACGGTTCTAGATTAGCAGCATGCTTCAATGGTTTCTTGCAGGTGTTAGTTCATACCAGCTGCCAAAAACTTTAAAGGGCCAGTTCAGCAATTGAAACCAACAAAGTGAAAAGAATCCTTGGCTTTTATACCTTTCCTCAGCCATGTTCCTACTGCAGTCTCCCTGACATACCTTAAAGTTGGCATATGATCTGCCCTGCTGGCCACATTCTGTATCCAACTCTGCCTCTCTGAGGATCGTCACCTTGTCATTATAGAGAGGCTTGCACGCTCCAATGACTCTGAGAGCGATGCTATCTGGAGCTTACGCTTCTGATAGGGCCACCCAGAGCGGCAAGGTCAAGGGGGAGGTTCCATAGAAAGAATGATCCGAGCAGTCCTTAGTGGCAGAGCAGGTGGAGGAAGGCTGCGGCCCCAACGGTTGCGAAGGCAAAAGAAGGCTGCAATGGAGAAGTGGCCCCAGTCGTCATGGTTCACCATGCCACTGAACCCGGCCACCAACTGCCAAGACCATGTGGGCCCGACTGCATACTGGAGTCCCTGTGCTAAACATGCCACGTGCAGGCTTCCGGCCGATCCAAAAGCCGTGTGGCGATGGAGGATTGGCAACAGGGGCAGGGCTGTGATACCTGGAGACCCCCAGCCAAGAATCTGCATACAGGTGGCGGATGCACGATGGTCGTCAGGCACCTGTGCCGGGATAGGGCTGTCCTTCAGCAGCTGCATCCATGATTGAGCAGTCCTTTTTAGGATACTCTTTGCTTACCCCAATGGGGAGGGGGCTATAAAAGGTGCTCCAAACTTAGGTTGTCCCCTCTCTCTTGGCTGGGAAACCACACCTAGCAGGATCACCATTCCTGAGGTTGAAATAAGAAAAAGCTAAACTTCAGAACCTGGAATGTGAGAGCGCTCATCTACAACCCAAAGAGTGATCGCCCAGAAAGACAAACTGCCAAAGTGGCTCAGGACCTAGCGAGGCACAACATGGATATTGCTGCTCTCCGTGAAACCCGGCTCACTGGGGAGGGACAGCTGAAGAAGGTCAGTGGAGGGTACACCTTCTTCTGGAATGGGAAACCAGACTATGACCCCTGTATCCACGGAGTTGGTTTTGCTATCAGGAATAAAATTGTTGACATGTTCCCCGAACTCCCTTCAGGTGTCAATGAAAGGCTGATGACCCTTCCCCTGCACCTCAGCCAAAACCAACGTGCAACTGAAGTCTGCTGTCCAAGATGCCTGTGCCCAGACTATTGGGTTTGCATCATGATGGAACCAGGACTGGTTTAGGTTAGAAATCAGAAGGCAATATTTTACAGTTAGGGTGGCCAAAATCTGGAACTGACTTCTCAGGGAGGTGGTCCTTGCCCCTACCTTGGGTATACTCAAGAGGAGGTTGGACGATCACCTGTCTGGGGTCTTGTGAGCCCAGCATTCATTCCTACCTGTGGCAGGGGGTCAGGCTAGATGATCTGTTCCGGTCCCTCCTGACCCTAGCTACTATGATACTATGATAATGAGCCAGATTTAGGGGGTGCAGGCTTTTTTCCTTCAAAATACCATTTTTGTAGATCTTTTCATAGGGGTGAGGGAGGCTCCCAAAATGATGCATGAGGAACAGTCATTAAACACAAGTCCTACCCTGGTGAGCAATCAGTAATTAAAAATTTGATCTGTTTGAGATGTGATTTTTGTAGATATGTGTATCTTGCTCAAAAGTTTTAGAACAGGGGTTTTCAACCTTTTTTGATCATTGTACCCCCAGGTGGCTGGATGCAGAGCAGTGTACCCCCAGTTGCCAAGTGGGGGGGGGGGGGCAGGTGGGAATGACATGTGGCTGGATGCGGAGTGGGGTGGGTGGGGATGGTGCACAGCTGGACACGGAGCAGGCGGCACCTGCACGACAGTGCATGCTGGTGCTCTATCCCCACCCACCTGCACTTACCCCCTAGGGCCTTCCGAAGTACCTCCAGGGTACGTGTACCCCCAGTTGACAATCCCGGGTTTCGAATGTTGATTACAAGTTTGAAATTTAATCTATCTGCCTGTTCTTTCTTGATGTATGTGAGTGGTGTTGGGGATGGCGGGGAGGAGGGGCGGTGATTTTGTATAAGGTCTAAAGCTCAGCTGCTGCTTTGGGTGCTAAAATGCTATATGCACAAATTCCACTGCACACTCCTGGGATATCTGACTTTTAGGGTGTAGGGCACACAATTGCTAGATTATCAGATGTACCTCTAATCTGTTGGGTACTGCAGAGGGGTGGCTCCAAAGGAACCATCTGAACATACTGTGGCTTAAGTTTACTAAAAGAGCCTCTCAGCTATGTTTAAAGTTTGAGATCGCTTTAGTCTCAAGAGACCAGTATTCAACCTACTAAAGCTGACACATGGTACAGCTCCAGTGACTGCAGAGGCTAGACAGTAGGGGAAATAACACAGGGGTTGCCTACATCAGACGTGTGGACATTTGCTTATGCTGGTGGGATATTTAAGTAGGAAAATCCACTGGTATTAGGCCTTCCATACCAGTACTGGTTTTTAGAGTTATATTTATCTAGATTTTCACTCTCTAATGAAAAATTATAAGACAAGGTTTTATTTTTGCAGTTAAAAATAATTTTCCATTATATGGCTAAGAGCCTACATACAGAATAACGGTCTCAGAGTAAAATTTCATAGATTTCATAGACACTAGGACTGGAAGGGACCTCAGAAGATCATTGAGTCCAGCCCCCTGCCCCAGGGGCAGGAAGTCAGCAAGGGTCATAGGATCCCAGCAAAATAAACATCCAAATTTCTCTTGAAGGTGTTCAAAGTACGTGCTTGAACTACCTCCGGTGGCAGTTTATTCCAGACCTCGGGGGCTCAGACTGTAGAGAAGTTCTTCCTTATGTCCAGCCCCCAGATCCTGGTGAGCATCCCTGATAAACTTATAGGCAACCACCAGATCACCCCTGAGCCTGCGCTTTTCCAGGCTGAAAAGTCCCATGGCTCTCAGCATCTCTTCATAAGGTCTGCTTTCCTGACCTCTGATCATGCGTGTGGCTCTTCTCTGGACTCTCTCACATTCTTTTTGAATTGTGGAGCCCAAAACGGGATGCAGTACTTCAGCTGTGGCCTTACCAAGGCCGAGTACAACGGGAGAATGACATCCTGGGATTTGCTTGAGAAGCATCTATGGATGCAAGCAGTGTTTTGGTCGCTTTACTAGCCACAGCATCACATTGAAGGCTCATGTTCATCTTGTGGACAACTGTCATCTTGTGTTCCTTTCGTCCATAGTGCTAGCCAACATAGCACTGCCAAGCCTATAAGCACGCTGCGGGTTTTTCTTCCCAAGGTGGAGAACCTTGCATTTTTTGGTGTTAGACACCATCAGGTTCTTGTCCGCCCACTTCCTAAGCCTGTCAAAGTCAGCCTGGATCACCCTCCTATCCTCAGGTGTGGATGCTTTACCCCAAATTTTGGTGTTGTCAGTGAACTTGGCCAGTCTGCTTCTGATAATGAAGTCCACATCATTAATGAAGATGTTGAATAGTGTTGGCTCAAGGACAGAGCCTTGAGGGACCCCACTGGTCACAGGGCACCATGACGATTGACTTCTGTCAACCACCACCCTCTGGGTCCAACCACAGAGTCAATTCCTCAGCCAGTGGATCGTGGTGAAGCCTGAGCCACAGTTGGCCAGTTTTGCTAAGAGGTGATCATGGGATATCAGATGGAAGGCTTTTTTAAAGTCAAGATATATGACATCAATCTCTTCTCCCTTGTCCAGGTGATAGATCACCTGGTCGTAAAAGGAAATAAGATTGGTCAAGCAAGACCTACCCACAACAAGCCCGTGCTGGCTATCCCTCAGGATGCTGCCATCGGCCAGTCTGTTAAGAATGGCTTCTTTGCTAATCTTTTCTAAGACCTTCCCCAGGATATAGGTCAGGCTGATGGGCCTGTAGTTTGCCGGATCCACTTTCCTCCCTTTCTTGAAGATAGGCACCACATTGGCCTTCTTCCAGTCTTCGGGCACTTCACCAGAGCACCAGGAGCTCTCAAAGAACTGTGCCAGGGGCTGAGCTATGATGCTTGCCAGCTCCTTGAGTACCCTGGGGTGTAAACTGTCAGGGCTGGCTGACTTGAAGGTGTCCAGCCTCTCAAGGTGTTCCTTCACAAGGTCAGCATAGACGGAGGGCAAGGAATCACCCTCACCCAGGTGTTCCTGTCCTGTAATGGGCAGGGGCACCACTTGAGACTGGTGAAAAACTGATGCAAAGTACCCATTTAGCAAGTTGTTTTTTTCCTGGGCATCAGTTGTCAGTTGTCCCATCTTGTTTAGCAGGGGTCCTTGCTTTTCCTCTGGCTCCCTACATATCTAAAAAAGGACTTTTTATTGTCCTTGATACTTGTAGCTAGTTGGAGTTCAGTTGCAGCCTTGGCTTTTCTGGCTTGCTCCCTGCAGGTCCAAACGAGTGCAGAATATTCCGCCTTGGAGCTGGATCCAGTCCTCCATCCTTTGTAGGTCTTTCTTTTTAGATGCAGGAGGTCCGCTAGTTCCCTACAGAGCCAATAGGGCTGCTGTGCCCTTTTGCTGTCTTTCCTCGGAGACAGGATAGACTTAGCTTGTGCATCCAGGATTGCTCCCTTGAGGAGCAATGACTCTTCCTGAACTCCCCTCCCCTTTGGGTCGTGGTCTCTTAGGGCCTCACTGACAAACCACCTGAGCTTGTCAAAGTCAGCTCTCCTGAAGTTGAGGACTTCTGTATTGCTGACTGACTTGCCAGCTTTACGGCGGATGGTGAAGATGATCAGCTCGTGGCCACTGTCACCCAGCTTCCCTTTGATCATTAGGTCACTGATTAGGTCGTCCCCTGTAGCCTGTACCAGGTCAAGCAGCGCTTTATCTCTTGTCAGCCCGTCAACTTCTTGCGCCAGGTAGAGCTCATCCACGCATGAGAGAAAGCTTTGCGACCGCTCGGATTTGGCCAAGCGCTCTTCCCACAAGAAGAACAGTAATAGAAAAGAATGTATTTAGGAATATCTACAGTCAGTTTACAGAATGACGTGTTGATATACATCCTGTGCTTTTTAAAAAAAACAGAAATGACTATAACTGCTCACATAGTAAGTGATGTAAAGATACAAAAATGATTTAATACAATAGCAAATTTCTACAGACTTTTGGGGAAATTGTACAGGGGGAAATATCCTAATAAGTTAGGAAAATCCTTGGGTGCTATTTTAAGGCAGCTTTTACCCCTTTTTGTGTTGGTAGAGAGGGTGTATGTTTTGACTCATTGTATCAGTTGTTTAGAAAATATCTTTTATCTGTATCACATTCTCAAATATGTTACATAGTCTGAATTAAGTGAATCTTATTTCAGCGGAATACATTATGCTTCGACGTGTTGCATTGCATATAAGCTAATACAGTGAAATGTGATGCATAAGAAATTAGAAAACATATCTCCTACTTCTAAATTTTCATCCATAAATATCCCTGAAGAATGTCCTTATCTTAGTGGGGATTGTTGGTTGATATTTATCGTATTTAAATGCAGGTAGTTGAGTAATTGTTGCCAATCAAAATTCTAGTTCACTACAACTTAAGTGTTTTGTATAGAGTCCTCCTATAAATAATACTTTAACTTGAATTTAATGAATCCAGACATAGAATATAAGAGGCAAGGATGTCTTATAGTGATATCATTTTATTGGACAAACAGTTGAAATCCTTGCCTCTTGCATAATTTTGGACCATCATAGCTATAACATGACTCTTACACTACTGTAGAAAAGAGTGACAACAGATGGACATGGGACTGGATTTAAGCATCACACAGAAACTTTATCAACTTAATGGGGAAGGTTTATATCTGGAAACCTTATCTCTCATACTGGTGTTTAAGAGGTTCCAGAACCAGATTACAAGGTCCAAATCAGTTAACTAATGTCTCAGGGTAGACTTTCAGTCTACCCCTAAAACTAAGTTTCTCTTTCCCCTCATCTGCACACCCTGGGAGATGTAGAGGGTATGAAGTCATCTGTAAAGACTTCAGGCATCATCATCTTTTCCTTTTCATGGGCTCCTTGACTTCAGGAAGATTGCCTTTTTAGCTTTTATCCATCCTGGACACTAGCAGCATAAAACAGAATAAAACATTCCTTCATGACCTCCCTACATTAACATAACTATTCTTTTTCCTTTTTAAAACTAGACTAGGCCTTCACAATGCTATGAGGAAGTTGACCCCCACCTCCCTGATCCCTGACAATTTGGGTCAAAAGGTAAAAATTCCCTCCTAGTCCCCCAAAACAAGCCATTGATCAGACTTGCAGAATGTTAGAGACACAACTCAGTATGGTGCAGGAAATGTAGTTGAGATACCAATAGACTGCTTTAAATTGAGGTGGTGGCCAAGCATCTCCTATACCCCTGGTTGGCCAATGGACAATAGAAAAGCCTATTTTCATGTATGCCTGCAAGGAAGGGGGTTCCACCCCCCCGCCCAATCCCAATTTCTGAGAAATGCTGCATCTAAAGAGATGACTAAAGACTCTTAGTTTGATTCTTGCTTGCTTTGAATCTTATGTAGTTCTTTATCCCGGTGCAAAGAGAATGTGACTCAATCTTTCAATTTCGAAGAAGTAATTAAGAAATACTTAAATGGAATTGAAATGCCATATGACATATCCAGAAGCTATTTGTACAGTGTGCTGAAACTGGAGGAATACTTTGGCATAAGCCTTGATATTACATTCATTAATTTAGCTTTAGTGTTGTTTTTAAAATGACATGTCACTGCTGCTAATGACCAATGGTCTTCACATTAAAAGTTCATCCCACAAATATGATAATTTGTTTTTCTTAGTTGATTCTAGCAATAAATATTATATGCAGAAAGGGAGATAACTTGTGGTTATAATAGTCATATACAGGATGGTAACTTTCCTGAGAGGAACAGTAAAATCAGAAAGTTAGGGTGCTAAAGGAGGATATAATAGTTCAAATAGCTTTCTACATAGCAATGCTAGAAAACTATAGTGTAGTTAAGGGTGAGTGATAGGGGAACAGCTCTGGGTGCTCATAGCAAGGGAGTGCAAGAATTGACATTAACACTGCTGCTGACGCTACTGCTGCTCTCCTGGACTTTGCTGTCACCCAGAGCACAGAAACTGCTTGTTATTCCTCTGCTAGAAAACAGAAAAGAGAAAGTCAGGCAAAGTCAGTGTGCATTTTCCTTGCCTGTTCTCTTTTTTTTCTAGTTTACCCAAGTGTGAAAGCCTCTGTTGAAGGACAAACTTCTCTGCAAGTCACAAGAAGTAGAAATTAAGGTTAGTGACAGTGGACTTGGTGGGGAAATCATTGGAGGATAGTAGCACAAACTCCAGGGGACTTCTCATAAAAACTCCTTGCAATCAGTAGTCCTTAAAAGCCTTCACAACTTTACAGTTCTGAAGTACCAGCTTCTTTGACAAGGGGGCCAAACTCACTCTCCTTCACCCTCTCCCACAGACAAATGAAGAGGAAATCCCAGCAGTAAACATTTCTGGCTTTACAGGATATGAAGGAATGACTAACAACATGGAGTACAGAGCACGGTGATAAGTGCAGTTTCTTACTCAAATGAACACACACAAATTCTGTAAAAGCATCACTAACGTGGTCCTCTCCTCTTCTTGAGGAACAGCCTCAAGAAACTTCTGATCAAGTAATCTTTTCTATCCTGTGCATCTTGTTATGAAAGTATGGCTTGTTATAAAAGTGTCTCTGTCATCTAGAGTTGTGAAACAGAACCACAAGGACCTGAATAATGGATGTCTTTTTTCCCCAGTAAAAATAGATGATTTACTAGCATACTACTTATGAAATATAAATAGACTAAGAAATTGGCATGACATTTGGGGCATTTCATGTTTAATATTATGTACTCTAATCATGCATTTCTAATATACTATTTTTATCTCATCCTGGTATAGCATAGTAACAAATAAAACCAATTCATTCAGAAACAGAACCTATTTAACTGGAAAAAGCAAGGCAGAGAGAGAAAGCAATAACACAGAGTAGGTCATTTGCCAGAAGTTGTGTGGATTTCTCAGATGATGCAGCTATGTCTCATCCAGCCTATCCTCTCCTTTTCTTCATCTCCAGAATCTCTGTATTACCAAATGGGCTCTGCAAAGAGTTTCAGGGGAAAAGGGATACTGTTCTACATAATCCTTTCACTGTTTGGGGGAGTTTTGCAGTGATACTCCCCCGTTATCAAACCACTCTATGCCATGTATCACAGGCATTAAGGAGTAAATTATATATTTGTTTGTTGAATTTAAACTTTTATATTCAGCTCATTAGAATTCAGGACTGGAAGGATCCTTCTGGGTCATTAGTTCAGTCTCCTGTTATCTTGGGCAACCAGATCATATAAGGTGCCTGTACATGAGCACAGAGGCTGTAATTACAGCGTGGCTGAGCAGACTCAATTAATCCAATCTGTTGGAGTGTGGTAATTACTGTGCTCCAGCAGCCTCCCACATCTAGTGTATCAGTGTCCCCATGCTTCTAAGTGGCAGTAGGGGCGCTTGAACTAAAACTTATTGAATGAGCTTTAATTCAAGTGCCCTTGCTGCCATTTTGAAGCATGGGGATACTGATGCATGAGATGCTGTGGTGCTTTAATTACAGTGGCTCTTGGAGCCACTCTAATTAAAGCACTGCTCCTCCTCCCTCTCAGAGCAGGTGTGAAAGTGCCCACAATGCTGTTCATGAACTCTATAGCAGATGTGTGCTGCTATGAGCTGGCACTTTCCTAACTAAAGCAGACCTCTTGTCTGTTTGTCATGTAGCAGAAGTGAATAAATATCCCTGTTGCTTAAAGGAACTCAGAGCCACTTTAATCTTGCTTTCCTGTGTGTGATGTTATTGTTAGGCTTGGCAGAATTCCATTTTTAATAATTTTCATGGCTAAAATCAGTGTTTATTTTTAAGCATTTCTCTCTTTTTTTTTTTTTTTATTGACTTCCATGTTCAGGATTGCATGGAATTAGGGGCATGGGGGGCAGACAATTCAGTAATGACAGTATACAGTTAAAAGCTTTATAAAATCACATGTTAAAATATAAAAAGTAAATATCCATAAAACATACCTGATCAAGCAGAGGCCAGGCTAGACTCGCTGGGAGTTTGGCACCCAATTCCCAGCTGAGACTTGGGCAGAGTGAGTGGCCAGAGGCACTGGGCTCCCAGCATAGCCCTATCAGCATGGCCCCCTCTCCTGCAGCAGCTGCCCAAGCTGTGTGGATGGCACAGCTGGGGCTCCCCCAACGTTGCCTGCAGCAGTCTCTCTATGTGTATGCATGCACACACATGCATGGCACCCTCTACCCTGGATTTCCTTATCTCTGTCCTCAATTTTTTTTTATATCCCCTTTCTATAAATTTACATGATTACTGACATAAATATTTTTTCCATTGATCTGTGAGTGTCAGGAGAAATCGATGTTTATTGATTAAAAATCGAATCCTGCCAAGCCTAGTTATTGTATGCATTCTGGTGCATATAGTATCTCCTATATATGTTCTAATGTAATATCACTGAAATGTGCTGGCCACAACCAGCACATTATTATGATCATTAGTATCATAATAGCTAGGGTCGGAAGGGACCTAAACAGATCATCAAGCCCAACCCCCTGCCTTGGGCAGGAACGGATGCTGGGGTCATATGACCCCAGTTGGGTGTCTATCCAGCCTCATCTTAAAGACCCCCAAGGTAGGAGCGAGCACCACTTCCCTTGGAAGTTGATTCCAGCTCCTAGCTGCCCTAGCCGTAAAGTAATGCCTCCTGATGTTTAGCCTGAACCTGCTCTCTATCAGCTTGTGACTGTTATTCCTAGTTACCCCATGTGGTGCTCAGGAGAAGAGGGCATTTCCTATTCCCCGCTGATCCTTCCTGGTGAATTTGTAAATGGCCACCAGATCCCCACTCAGTCTTTTCTTGTGGAGGCTGAATAGGTTTAGGCCCTATAGTCTCTCCTCTTATGGCCTGCCCTGCTGCCCCTGACCATACGAGTGGCCATCCTCTGGACCCTCTCAATGCTAGAGACATCTCTCTTGAAGTGCGGTGCCCAAAACTGGACGCAGTACTCTAACTGTGGTCTGACCAATGCTGCATAGAGGGGGAGGATCATCTCTCTGGACCTGCTTGTGATGCAACTCACCCTCAGAATAGCCAGTTCAAACCCAGACATAGTAGGGCTTGCAGAAACGTGGTGGGATTCATCCCACAACTGGGCAGTTATCATTAGGGGCTATAGGCTCTACAGGCGGGATAGAGAAGGAAGGAAGGGAGCGGGTGTGGCATTCTTGTCAAAGAGCAATACACATCCTCTGCCAGCAAAATGGGGTCAGAGGAGGGGCAAGCTGAAGTGCTCTGGGTCAAGATACAAGGGGGTCGTGGGGAGAGGGATTTAACGGAGGGGCTCTACTACAGACCTCCCAACCAAGGGGAGGAGCTGGACCGGGCATTTTCGGGCCAGCTTGCAGAGACACTTAAGGTAAGGGATGTAGTTGTCATGGGTGATCTAAATTACCCAGACATCTGCTGGGAGGAGCAGTCAGCCAGGTTGGACCGTTCCAGGAGGTTCTTGGCCGAGATACAGGACCTCCACTTAACCCAGGAGGTGCACGGTCCCACCAGAGGAAATGCCCTGTTGAACCTGGTCCTGGCCACAGGCAATGATCTGGTAAGGGGGTTCCAGGTCCTTGACCACCTGGGTGATAGCAATCATCATTTGCTGGAATTCATCATCCAGCGCAGGGTGACAAGGGCCTGCAGCAAGGCAGTGGCCCTAGACTTCAAGAGGGCCAACTTCAATGAGTTGAGGAGATTGGTGGGAGAGGCACTGGGGTTCTCAAGGGCAGGGGAACTCAGTGCCAAAGATGAGTGGTCATTCCTTAAGGAGACGATACTCAGGGCCCAAGGGGTGACGATCCTAACAAGAAGCAAGGGGGGCAAGAGTGCCCAAAAGCCTCCGTGGCTCACCAAGGACATCCAGGAATGCCTGGTTGCCAAAAAGGCGGCGTACACCTGGTGGAAGGGGTGGGGGGGGCGATCTCCAAAGAAGAGTATATCTCCACTGCTTGGGCCTGTAGGGGAGCTGTTAGGAAAGCTAAGGCGGATATAGAGCTAGGACTAGCACCCAAGATCAAAGATAATAAAAAGTCCTTTTTCAAATATATAGGGAGGATGAAGAAGGCGCCAGGAAATGTGGGGTCCCTGCAAGATATGCTGGGCAATCTGGTGGTTGCACCAGAGGAGAAGGCAGATCTCTGTAACAAATTCTTCATTTCCGTTTTCTTGTGCAGGGACCAGGACTCCCCCGCCGTGATTCAAGACGGACTTGAGGAGAACGTCTCCAGACCTAAGGTTGAGGAGGACTGGGTTAGAGTGCTTCTGGAGGGGCTGGATGTGTTCAAATCAGCAGGTCCAGATGCTCTCCACCCCAGGGTGTTGAGGGAGCTAGCAGGGGTTATTGCAGGACCCTTGGCACAGCTTTACGAGCGCTCGTGGTGCTCGGGCCAGGTGCCAGATGATTGGAGGATAGCCAATGTGGTCCCCATCTTTAAGGAAAGGAGGGAGGACCCGGGCAACTATAGGCCCATCAGTCTTACGTGAATCCTGGGGAAACTCTTTGAGAAGATCATCAAGGAGCACATCTGTGATGGGCTGGCATCGGCGATGATGCTCAAGGGCAACCAGCATGGTTTCATTATGGGCAGGTCATGTCAGACCAAACTGATTGCCTCTTATGATCAGATCACAAAAGCATTGGATGCAGGTGTCGCCATGGATGTAGTCTTTTTGGACTTCAGCAAGGCCTTTGATACTGTCGACCACCCCATCCTCATTAAAAAACTAGGTGACTGTGGCATTGATGCCTACACAGTCAGGTGGATTGCAAATTGGCTGAAGGGTCGTACTCAGAGGGTGGTGGTGGATGGGTGATATTTGACCTGGGGAGAAGTGGGCAGCAGAGTCCCCCAGGGCTCGGTCCCTGGGCCCGCACTGTTCATCTTCTTTATCAGCAATTTGGACGACGGGGTGAAAAGCAATCTGTTCAAATTTGCTGATGATACCAAAATTGGGGGTGAGGTGGGCACGTTAGCAGGGAGGGAAAGACTGCAGAAAGACCTGGATAGGTTGCAGGGGTGGGCTAACAAAAACAAGATGTGTTTTAATACTGACAAGTGCAGGGTGCTGCACTTGGGCAGTAGTAACTGGCAGGACACTTACAAGATGGGAAACTCCCTTCTTGATAGCACGGAGGCAGAAAGGGATTTTGGAGTCATCATTGACAAGGAATAATGACCACAAGTTGTTGGAGTGTAGGTTTAGATTAGACCTCTGTAAGAATTTCTTCACAGCTAGGGCGGCTAGGATCTGGAACTAACTTCCAGGGGAAGTGGTGCTGGCTCCTACCCTGGGGGTCTTTAAGAAGCGGCTTGATGCCTACCTGGCTGGGGTCATTTGAGCCCAGTTTTCTTCCTGCCTAGGCAGGGGGTTGGACTTGAAGATCTACAAGATCCCTTGCGACCCTATTTCTATGATTCTATGATCTGTTGATGCACGACAAGGTGCAATTAGCCTTACTGACAGCTTCCTCGCATTGGCGGCTCGTGTTCAACATGGAGTCAACAATGACTCCAAGATCCATTTCTGCCTATGTGCTGACGAGAAGGGTGTTTCCCAGCCTATAGGTATGTTGTTGGTTCCTTCTCCCTGGATGCAGCACCTTGCACTTGTTCACATTGAATTCCATCCTATTCTCATCTGCCCATCTCTGTAACCTGTCCAGATCTAGCTGGATTCTGTCCCTCCCTTCTGGTGTGCCCACCTCACCCCACATCTTGGTGTCATCAGCAAACTTGGACAATGTGCTTTCCACCCCCTCGTCCAAGTCGTTGATAAAGATGTTGAACAGTACAGCCCTGAGGACCGAGCCCTGGAGAACCCCACTGCCCACATCCCTCCAGGCTGAAAACAGCCCATCTACCACCACACTCTGTGTGCGGCTGTCCAGCCAATTAGCCACCCATCTGACTGTGTAGGCATCAATGTCGCAGTCACAATGTCGCAGTTTTTTTATTAGAATGGGGTGAGAGACAGTGTCAAAAGCCTTCTTAAAGTCTAGGAAGACAACATCCACCCCCACGCCTTCATCCAAGGACTTTGTGACCTGATCATAAAAGGAAATACGATTAGTCTGACAGGATCTTCCCTCAGTGAGCCCATGTTGGTTCCCCTTGAGCATGATCTCCCCTGCTGGTCCCTCGCAGATGTATTTCTTGCTAATTTTCTCAAAGACCTGGGTCCTTCTTTTTCCCTTTCTTGTAAATGGGGACAACATTGCCCTATTTCCAGTCATCTGGCACCTGACCAGAGCTCCATGAGCACTCGTATAGCTGTGTCAGGGGCCCTGCAATGACCCCCACCAATTCCCTCAGCACCCTTGGATGGAGAGCATCCGGGCCTGCTGATTTGAACACATCCAGCCCCTTCAGAAGTTTCCTAACTTGGGCCTCATCCCTAACCTTGGGCCTGGCGGTGCCTCTCCTGAGTCCTTCCATATTTCCGGTGGGGGAGATGTCCCGGTCCATGTTCAGAAAAATGAAGGCAAAGAATTTGTTAAAGACGTCTGATTTTTTCATTTGCAGCAATCACCAGATTGCCAAGCCCGTCCTGCAGGGGCCCTACACCTTTTTGCTCTCTATGTCTTTGAAAAAGGACTTTTTGTTATCCTTAATCCTGGTCGCCAGCCCCAGTTCCACCTCAGCCTTGGCCTTCCTGACAGCCACCCTATAGCCTTGGGCAATGGAGGTGTGATTCTCTTTGGTAATAGCCCCTTGCTTCCATTGGATGTATGCCTCCTTTTTAGCCCTCAGGCATTCCTGAATGCCCTTGCTGAGCCATGGGGGCTTTTTAGCACTCTTGGTATGCATTGAGACTGACTCCCTTTGGGCTTGGAAGATTGTCTCCTATCATGTTGTGATGATTGTAACCTGTATTCAGATGTCTCCCACATGCAGATTCTTATACGAGTGGATAGGGATCTACCTAAATTGTACCAGAGTTTTGCTGTACAGTGGCTCCTTTAATTTTGCTCTTTTCACCATACATTCCTCCACTGCTGATTGGCTGAGGGACCCCAGCAACCTAGTTGCTTGCTCGTGATTGGCCGGGAAGCAAAAAGCACGACATATGTAAAACCATGGCTTTTGCCTCCTGGCCAATCAGGACTA
The DNA here is from genome assembly GCF_030867095.1 of Alligator mississippiensis. Lineage (NCBI taxonomy): Eukaryota > Metazoa > Chordata > Crocodylia > Alligatoridae > Alligator > Alligator mississippiensis. The sequence continues at coordinate 74,446,278 of NC_081826.1, forward strand.
AGTGGCATGGCCACCAGGGTCTCAGTCAATTAGCAGTGGGGGGGCATGTGGTGAAAAGAGCAAGATGAAGGAGCCACTGTGCGGTGTGGTTTCAGCACGATTTAGGTAGGTCCCTGCTGATGGATACTATAGAGATACTCAGGTGTGGACTGGGGTCAAAATCAGTTCTATTACATTCTTGGAACTCTGTTGAGAAAGTTAATGAGTTTGGGCAGGCATAAATCAGAGAAGGATATGTCTCTGAGTCACTTTAAAGATTTTTTTTTTTTATCATTCTTTCTTCCTGTATTAAAAAAAAAAAAAGTATTTTTTTTCATCCCGAGTTTGAAAGGAAGAAATATAAAATGCCTAGTTTAAATCTGTGTCAAATCTTAAAGCACAAATCATCAATCCCATGAATCAAGTGTTTTCCAGAAATGCAGGCATATACTTTTAAATACATGGCATGATATTAAAAAAGGATGTGGGCTGAATTGGGAGACGGCAGGCCTTTGGGATGTTTTGTTATATTCCTTTTGTTAGTCTGGTAGAACTCAGGTAGGCCTGACAGACTGCCACATGATTTCTGATCTTACTGCTTACATTGATGTTACACTTTTAAAATCCTATTTAAAAAAAACAACAACCCAACTATAATACTTTTAATGATTTGACATTGATGCAGGGTCAGACTTTACCCTTACATTAGTGAGTAGTTACTTTAACAGGGAATTCATATGAGCAGTGGCATACCTAGGTCAGGGTGACTGGGGAACTGCCCCAGAAATTGATGTTACTGGCAGTTGCGTCATTGCATCAGCCAAATGATGGCAATGGGAAGTCACTGTCGTCCCTCTGCTCTGGAAGCTTGGCCGTGTTGTTATGCTGGTGCATATGAGAGTTAATCCCACTGATTTCAGGGGAAAAACCTGGGTGAAATGGCTGCAAAAAGCCCCAAGATAGAGAGCCTGGAATGTGTACAAATGGCTACAATCTGTGATGCAGGGTAGAGATGGGTGTTCTGGCAGCAGAAATGCAACATAGGATTGCAATAACTTGTGCTCCCCTCTGTACTCTCCAGATGATTCTTATAATTGTGCGGGCCGGGAGCGATCCGGGGCCCTTTTTTCGCACCGCGGGCTGTGGCCAGCAGCCCGGACACGCTGGGTCGGAGAAAGCAGGCGACACGCTAGAGCACAGATGCGTAATGGTTGATTCAAGATTGTTTACTTACACCATAGATGGTCGCGGTGTAGGCTGGACAGTTTCCCAGGTAAAGCTCCGCTTAAATCCCCGTTTGAGGACTCGGACAAAACTCTCACTCTCACGGAGTTGTCGAGGCTCCGTGGATCCTTGTTTGCGCGCAGGGAAGAGGGATACGTCGAGGATTGTGCTCGGCGACGGGGAGAAGAATTGATAGGTGATCAGTCTATCGATCAGCAGCCGCAGGTCAAATCTCCATAGAGGCACTCTGCAGCGTGCTCAAAGTTCTCCGACTTGGACGGAAACCACCCAAGCCTGTTATACGGCTAGCAAGCCAATCGCTAGCCGCCACGTGGGAATATTTTAACACTAGCCAATAACGGGGCTCGAATTTTAATACAAATGGCGGGAACTCTTTACACCGTGCATTTCTGTGCTGCAAAGAAGAAATGCACCCTGCAAAGAAAGCTTCAAACGGCGGGAAAATAATTCAGTGGTGCCAAAGCGCACACAAAAACAAAAATCACACCTTTGGGTTGTGACAATAATAATTCTGAAATGATGTAACAGAGGCCTGTATTTTTTTAATTTTGTCAGTAAATGACAAATATTGCCAGATTGAACTGGCCATAGTGAAGATTCATAGATTCATAGATTCATAGATGTTAGGGTCGGAAGGGACCTCAGTAGATCATCGAGTCTGACCCCCTGCATAAGCAGGAAAGAGTGCTGGGTCTAGATGACCCCAGCTAGATACTCATCTAACCTCCTCTTGAAGACCCCCAGGGTAGGGGAGAGCACCACCTCCCTTGGGAGCCCGTTCCAGACCTTGGCCACTCGAACTGTGAAGAAGTTCTTCCTAATGTCCAATCTAAATCTGCTCTCTGCTAGCTTGTGGCCATTATTTCTTGTAACCCCCGGGGGTGCCTTGGTGAATAAATACTCACCAATTCCCTTCTGTGCCCCCGCGATGAACTTATAGGCAGCCACAAGGTCGCCTCTCAACCTTCTCTTGCAGAGGCTGAAAAGGTCTAGTTTCTCCAGTCTCTCCTCGTAGGGCTTGGTCTGTAGGCCCTTAACCATACGAGTGGCCCTTCTCTGGACCCTCTCCAGGTTATCCGCATCCTTCTTGAAGTGTGGCGCCCAGAATTGCACGCAGTACTCCAACTGCAGTCTGACCAGCGCCCGATAGAGGGGAAGTATCACCTCCTTGGACCTATTCGTCATGCATCTGCTGATGCACGATAAAGTGCCATTGGCTTTTTTGATGGCTTTGTCACACTGCCGACTCATGTTCATCTTGGAGTCCATTAGGACTCCAAGATCCCTTTCCACTTCTGTGCCACCCAGCAGGTCATTTCCTAGGCTGTAGGTGTGCTGGACATTTTTCCTCCCTAGGTGCAGCACTTTGCATTTCTCCTTGTTGAACTGCATTCTGTTGTTTTCTGCCCACTTGTCTAACCTGTCCAGGTCTGCTTGCAGCTGTTCCCTGCCCTCCAGTGTGTCCACTTCTCCCCATAGCTTTGTGTCATCTGCAAACTTGGACAGAGTACATTTCACTCCCTCGTCCAAGTCGCTGATGAAGACATTAAAGAGTATTGGTCCAAGGACCGAGCCCTGCGGGACCCCACTGCCCACACCCTTCCAGGTTGAAACCGACCCATCTACCACGACTCTCTGGGTGCGACCCTCCAGCCAATTCACCACCCACCGGACTGTGTAGTCATCCAAGTCACAGCCTCTTAACTTGTTTATCAGTATGGTGTGGGATACTGTATTGAAGTCCTTCCTGAAGTCTAAGTATACGACATCCACTCCTCCTCCTGTGTCCAGGCGTTTCGTAACCTGGTCATAAAAAGAGACTAGATTGGTCAGGCACAATCTGCCTGCCACGAACCCGTGCTGATTTCCCCTCAGCATAATTTGTCCTGCCGGGCTCTCACAAATGTGAGCCTTGATAATTTTTTCAAAGACTTTGCCAAGGATGGAGGTGAGACTGACTGGCCTATAGTTGCCCGGGTCCTCCTTTCTCCCCTTTTTGAAAACGGGGACCACGTTGGCCCTTTTCCAGTCCTCTGGGACTTGGCCCGTGCGCCACAAGCGTTCGAATATTCCCGCCAGTGGCTCTGCAATGATGTCGGCCAGTGCCTTCAGCACCCTCGGATGGAGCTCATCCGGGCCTGCCGACTTAAAGGCATCCAGTTCTTCCAAGTGACTCTGCACCATCTCAGGGTCTACGCATGGAAGTCTGGCGCCTTGCTGCTGCCTCTCTACAACCCCAGTGAGAGACTTGTCATGTCCCTCGCTTAGGAACACTGAGGCAAAGAACTCGTTGAGGAGTTCAGCCTTGTCCCCCCTGTCCGTCACCAATTGTTTCTGCCCATTTAGCAGGGGTCCTATTCCTCCCTGGGTCTTCCTTTTATTCCCGATATATCTAAAAAACAATTTCTTGTTGTCCTTTACTTGGGTTGCCATCCTCAGCTCCATGGTAGCTTTGGCCTGTCTAACTGCCTCCCTACAAGCATGAGCAGAGGAGGTATATTAGTCTTTGGTGATCTCTCCCTGTTTCCACTTTTTATGTGCTCCTCTTTTGGCCTGGATTTCTGTGGTCAGCCATGGAAGCCTCCTGGCCCCTTTCCCTCTTTTGCCTCGCTCGGGGATCGTCTTGCGTTGTGCCCAAAGGATCGTTTCCTTAAGGCACAGCCATCCTTCTTGGGCTCCCATCCCTTCAAAACTCCTACTCTGCAGTGCGTCCTTGACTAATCGCCTGAGTTCATTGAGATCAGCTTTCCTAAAGTCTAGCACTTTCACCCTACTAGTTACCTTACCCACTTGACGTCTTATGGTGAATTCTATTATTAGGTGATCACTGTCCCCCAGATGGCTACCGATCTGGAGGTCCCCTACCATGTCATCCCCCGTTGCCAATACCAGATCGAGTATGGCATTCCCCCTAGTGGGACCGTGTACCTCCTGTGTCAGGTGGAGGTCCTGTACACAGGTTAGAAACCTTCGTCAGCGGTGGGACTTTGCTGTCTGTGACTCCCAGGAGATGTCTGGGTAGTTTAGGTCCCCCATGTCTACCGCCTCTTTAGCTTTTATGGTCTCCGAGAGTTGCCTCAGGAGCCCCGAATCTCTTTCTTTCCCTTGATGTGGGGGTCTGTAGCAGACCCCTACCACCAAATCCCTTTCTCCTTGCCCCCCATGTAGCCTAACCCACAATCCTTCTACTTCCTCATCCTTGGATTCTGTCTTGATGAGGGTTGATGTATTGCTCACTGACATAGAGCGCAACCCCTCCCCCTTTCTTCCTCACCCTGTCCTTTCTGCACAATCTATCGCCTCAATATGTACTGCCCAGTCGTGGGATGAATCCCACCAGGTTTCTGTTAGCCCCACTAAGTCATAGGTGTTTAGTGCATGCAGAAGCGCTAGTTCATCCTGCTTGTTTCCCATGCTCCTAGCATTAGTATATAGGCACTTGAGCCCTGCGACTGGTGCCTTTGCTGCCCCCCTGCTCCGAGTCCCAAGGGGCCCATTGTTTCTTACCTTCTCGTTTCTTACCTGTGCCGTAGTGCTGGCTTCCCCATGGCTTTCAGGTTCCCAATGCTCTCTTTCTTCAGGCTGGGCTGTCCTTGTGGGTGCCACATGGTTTGGTGGTCCACAGCTTCCCCCGCCCTCATATTCCCCTCCCCCCGACGAGCCTAGTTTAAAGCCCGCCGGAGGAGATCCGCCAACCTAGAAGAAAACACACGCTTACCTTTGGGGGACAGGTGAAGCCCATCGCAGCTGAGCATGTCCCTCATCGTAATGAAGGCAGTCATTGTTCAGTTTCCCTCGCAGGTATGTCATTACATTCCAGTTGTGACTCATATCCCTTCTTTACTAATCCAAGGCTTCTAATGATCTGTTTCTGAATAAAGGCTTTATGGCAACATCCAGGTGAGCACAGACATTTGTTTCCCTCGGGACAAGTAGCAGTGGCACAAGTTGTACCGCTGCTACTTGTCCCTTGGGAATGCCTGTGCCACATGTGCTCTGGAGTGCAGCAGGTTACCCCAGGTGGGGTAGGGGAGGCTGAAGCCAGCAACTATACTGACCTTAGCAACCTTATGTGGGGCCCTTGGGGAGCTGCAGCCGCAGTGCTCTTACAGCTGGGAACCTGGACAGCAACTGCAGTGTGGCTACAGCTGGCCAGATTCCAGTTTGGAGTGGCGTGCACTGCTGCCATGTGCGCCACTCCACCTTTTTTTGTGTGGGTTTTTTTGACCCTAGGATCTCCCAGGGTCAAAACCCCCACACTGTGCTGCAAGGTAGCAGCACGCGGAACACCTGTATGCACTGTGTGTGGCACCCCAGACAGGTCTACAGTGCCGCATACCACACATTTGTGCTTGTCAGGATGCAGCCTATGATATTATATCTGTTACACCAGAGATAGAGTTCATAACTTCTATGTGACTAGTGCAAAAAATATCTTTTATTGAACATTTTAAACCAGATTTTCATGTCTGTATTGTATTTTGATGCTCACCTTTTAATGAATATCAGGAAAAAAAATGGCAAAAAAAATTCAGAGAATGAATTTCAAATTAACTAGTTAGAGTATCGACAGAAGCAAAATGTAATGTGGATGAGCAAAAAGGCATTCCAGAAATTCACGTTCCCAGTGGGAGATCAGAAAAAAATATGCAACTTCTCTGACAAAATGTAGTCAAGAATCACCATTCATATTTCAAATATCATCTACAGATAGAATAAAAATAATGACTGTTAAACAGCAAATATCCCCAAGAGGCTGGAACACTGTTCATAAATGCTCAAGTAGAAACAAAATCTGAACTGGGCTAATTGTTCATTTTGAATTATTAGCTGCACTGTACTCATAACTTTCATTCTCTAGCACAAACTTTTTCTTAAAGAACTACAGGAATGGCCTTTACTTGATGAACAATATTAATGCTAAATTAGTTCATCTGGCAGAGAAGGAAAACGTGTCTCTGTAATTTTCCATTCAGTAGATGGCAGTGGTATGCAGTCATATTTGAGTTCAGGGCATTTTCTTGAGCAGGCAATGTCATCTGTGTTAAATTGAGTAGTGTGTTGTTTTGTTGTTTGAGCCATGTACAAAGACAAATTAGATTATTTTTTTCACTTGTGAGCTAAAATCAATACTGTTAGAAAATCATGATACATGTGTTAATGTCTGTAAATCTTTATTTTAACCCCTTTGTAGTGCTGGGTATGTTTTGAATTTCAGATGGATTTTTACTTGCACCATGGTGAAGACTGCATTTTTGTGTGCAACTCTTTATCCTGGTGAAGCACTAAATCATTTCCCATATTGAGGACTGGGGCTAATCCTGCATGGAAAGCATAGTCTGGGCCCAAGGCAGTAACATAGGGTCATGCAGTATTTAATAATGACCTTTTTATTACAACTCTAATGCTATATGTATCAGACAAGAGGGTGTTCATGCAGGGAGTGCAGGCCTAGATAGGCATCTCTTTGCAAATTAAACTGCAGGACTATTATGAGTGTAAGAAAATCCAGACTGCGGCAGCTACCAATGTGAAAGGTAAAACATGACCCAAAGCCTTGGAAATCCTCAGTTTTGCAGAAAAGAGCTTTGTCTGAGTATAGACCCAGTGGTAATAACTGTATGATCAATACAGTCAAAGCCAATGCAGGATGATGAAAGCAGGGAATTAAGATTTATCTCATCAGGGGACAGGATAGAGGTATATGTGCCATTCATTAACTCAACACTGTTCAATATCAACAGCTGTTCTGGGATCTCTTGGGACTGTTTTCCAAAGTATAATGAAACTTTAGCATAGTGTAAGTTCTTTGCTGGGGATGGGATAGGCTCCTATGTTTTAGCAACATTGATGAATATCATTTTAGAAATCAAGAAGGTTCTCTGGTGCAGGGAGACAGTAATCTATGTGTACGGTTAGTCCAGGAATAGATTTTCAGCAGCTATAGCAGGAATTTGTCTACCTGATTCGTTGGAGTAAACTAGTAGGGCTGCGCGAGTTGGCAGCGATCTGATCCGGCCGCTTTGGATGACTGTGATCTGATCTGGAGCTCCGGACCGATCCAGCCGAAGCGGCTCCAAAGCTTTGGAGCTGCCTCGGAGATCCGGCCATAGGGTATAATGGGGAATCAATTAAATATCTATAACTTTGTTGTTTTTTGTACTATTTGGATGAAACATGCAGGGATGGTAGCCTCTGCTAAGAGCATGAAGCCTGCCAAGTTTCAAGAAGATGGGGGCAGGGGGTTGGGGGGAACTGTACCCCAAATGCTTGAAAGGCAAACTCATGTCATGGCTGTGTGTTACACCACAGGGGGCTGAAAACTTCAGGGGTGGTAGCTCTTACTGAGGCCACAAAGCCTGCCAAGTTTCAAGAAGATTGGGCCTGGGGTTGGGGGGGAACTGCAACCCAAATGCTTGAAAGCAAAGCTCTTGTTGCATCTATGTGTTACACCACAGGGGGCTGAAAACTGCAGGGCTGGTGGCTCTTCTGAGGCCACAGCGCTTGCCAAGTTTCAAGAAGATTGGCTGAGGGGTTGTGGGGGGAATTGCACCCCAAGCTGCTGACAGGAAAAACTCGTGACACAAATGACTCTGTGTGTGTTAAGGCACAGCAGGCTGAAAACTGCTGGGGTGGTGGCTCTTATCGAGTCCACAATGCCTGCCAGCTGTGTGTGTCCTAGAGCAGGCCTGAGTGAGTGCTGGGCCCTGCCAGGCCACGAAGCCTGCCAACTGTGTGTGTGTCTTGCTGGGGGAGTCTGTCGTTTGGGGCCCTGCACCCCAAGCTGCTGACAGGCAAAACTCGTGATGTGGGTGGGTGACACTGTGTGTGTGTTAAGGTGCACCCTTCCTGGCGCTGGGGCCTCTGCACAACACAGCAGTGTGCCCCCACTGAGGTTTCCTCCTCCCACCCTACAGCCTCACGCCAAGTCCTCCACTTTACATGACAACAGGTACAATAACTTAGCTGGCTGAACACCAGTAGCATCAGCAGCAGCATCAAAGGTACCCAAACAGAACTGTCACAGAGCCTGTCGTTTTATAAAGGAATTGACAGCAAGAAGTAAAGATGTTGTGCTGTGTTGGACATATGACATTAGTTATGGTGTGTAATGGCTTATCTTGTGTTTTTATGTCTATGTGTGTATTATGAAAAAAAGGAGTACTTAAAAAAATGTATCTTTGGAAGCTTTAGGGCTGAAAACCCCTTTGTCAGGCTGAGGAAGTACCTGCAGTTGGTCCTGGATGGAAGGAATAGTAAAGAAGCCAGGGGCTGGCCTTGCATGCAATGCAGGCAAGAAAGCCAGTCAGTGGAAATGGAAATGGAGGCATCAGGGGGTAAGGGACAGGTTGGGGTGGGGGGTAGGGGGGAAAGGGGGATGTAGCAGCGTAGGTAGAAGTGCAGAGATGCCTGGGGTGTCAGATGTCCGGCAGGTTGCAGTGTGCCAGAACTCCACTGTGTATATTGAGTCCATGAGGTACTGTACCTACTACCTAGGAGGCTGATGAAGTGCAGCTCTGAAAATCGGTTTGTACATTCAAACAAGCACCTAATCTCATCACCAGAACTGAAGCCAACTTCCTACAGCTCAAAACACAAAACCTGCCAACTATCTCCTGGATCCCAACAAACTGCACACCAGAATCTATCAAAGACAACAAAACCCAACTACCTGTGGGGGCACATTCCTCACCAAAAAAACACTCTGCCTCCAGTCTCTCAGGCCTGATCCTGAGAGGGAACAAATTTCAATGCAAACCACTTTTCAGAGCTGGGCCTATGAACTTCACTTCATCAGCCTCCTATGTAGTAGGTACAGAAACTCATGGACTCAATATACACAGTGGAGTTCTGGCACACTGTGACCTGCCGGACATCTGACACCCCAGGCATGTCTGCACTTTCACCTGCACTGCTACATCCCCCCCACCCCTCACTCCAGCTTGTCCCTCCCCCCCGACGCCTCCATTTCCATTTTCACTGACCGGCTTTCTTGCCTGCGTTGCATGCCAGGCCAGCCTCTGGTGTCTTTACTATTCCTTCCATCCAGGAGCAACTGCAGGTACTTCCTCAGCCTGACAAACGGGTTCTCAACCCTAAAGCTGGCATCCCGGGCAGCTAAGCTGAGCTCACCGGGAGCCTCACAACTGCACTACAACCAGCAACCGTCAGGCCTGTCAAAGATGTGACAGGTCTCGGAGATCCCCAGCCAGGACTTTGCGCATGCATGAGTTAGCTGGAGGTTATGGCACCTCCTCCCTGCCTTTCACTAGGGGATCATTGGTCCTGGGTCTGCTGTGCCTCCAGCAGTCCCACCAGGCCTCCCTACCCTGGCAGGATGCAGTTTTAGTGGTCATGCCCAGGACCTGGGCCCTCCTCCTTCCCCATAGCCCCAATCCCATACCTCCAAGTTCGTCCTGGCAGGGGAATGAACTCAGCAGGGACATGTTCTTCCCCTGCTGGCTGGTGATGCAGTTAGTGCCCCTTCCAGCTGAGAGTGGGACATTACTTGGCTTTTCAAATATTCAAAAAAGAAAATTGGTGCAGACGGAGTGAGGAGGGTGGCACTCAGTCCATCTGCAGGTGGAGCTTGGGGAACCCCAGCAGCAGGAGGTTCACCTTTAGGAACACCAGCTGCTCCACCACCGTAGGATCCAAGCAGGTGCGGTGGGGTGTGACAACATCCCCAGCAATGCTGAACACCCTTTCGCTTGGAACACTAGTCGGTGGACGGGACAGGTGTTGCCAGGCAACTGCAGCCAAATCCTGCCACATCTGACTGTGGCTTTCCCAGTAGGCCAAGGGGTCACATTCCAGTGGCTCCACATCCTCAGTGAGATAGGTAGCCACCGAAGCCTCAGAGCTACCTGCCTGAAGCTGGGGTCTGGTGCGCTTGGACCCCAGCATTGAAGCCATGCCCATGGCCCACATTGGCAGTGACTGGCGTGGAGGAGACTCGCTGGTGCTGGTGCCACTGCTGGCACTGGGAGTGTTGGCACGGCAAAGTGGATTCCCCTCTTCCACATCCCCCACACCTCTGCACTTCAGCCTCCCTGACTTTGTTCACCAGCACCCGCGTCCAGTGGTCAAGGGTTTTGGGGCTGCCAGTGCACATGCTCCCCTTCACCCTTGGGTCGTACATGCCTGCCATCATGTTGACCGTACTGGACCGCAAAGGATCCAGCCATCTCCTGATGCCCTCCTTCAGTCGCCTCACCAGTGCCTGCACATCTGGTGACAGTGGCTTGCCCCAGCCAGGAACATTGATCCCTTGGAACTTCTCCATTTGGTTCTCCAGTTCCCTCACTAGCGGGTCACCTGGCTGAGGAGGGCATCACCAGCGCTAAGGGTCTTGGTGGCACTGAGGACCAGCAAGATCTGGGAGATGGTACCCCACTCATCTCTGTTCAGAGGGGCGCTGATCCCTATCTCCCCAAGCAAGACCATCTCATGGAAGGCCTTCTGTTGCTCCACTAACCTTTTGAGCATCGGGTATGTGGAGTTCTTCCGAGTCTCCACATCCTGCATGATTTTGTGCTGCGGGATACTCAGCTCTGCCTGTTTCTCCCACAGCACTTTGCCCCCCCGATGCTGTGGTGGAAGTAGCCCACCACCCTCCTGCATTTCAAAATCAACTGGCTTTTAGCAGTAGCGGTGGCGGTGCCATCACCGGCAGCCCTGTCCCCCTCCAAGGCATTCCTATTAGGTGCAGCTCGTGTGCCACACAGCGGATGCCAACAAAGTTGGCGTCATGGACAGCCTTCACCATATTGGCCCCATTGTCAGTGACCATGAACCCGCGGGTGAGCTCGGCCTGCCCAAGGAGCCACACCTGCACCATGCGGTTCATAGCCCCCATGATCTCCCTTGCCGTGTGGTACTCATCCAGCACCTCGGCTTGCAGTAGAGCCCACCGATGGCCTGACTGATTGCACCAGTGCCCCGTGAGGGAGAGGTAGGTGTGATCACCACCCCGGCTGCTCCAGATGTCGGAGGTGAAGTGCAAGGCTACCTGTGGCCCTGTCTTGTGCAGCTCCTCCTTCAAGTACTCCCTGCATGCCTCATGCAGGGAGGGCCACCACCGCTCTGCTAACGGTGGTCCATGCAGGCACTTTGTAAAATGGGGCCAGAAGTACTACAAACCACCTGAACCCTGGTCATTCAACTAGGGAGAAGGACTGGCTATCCAGAGCAAGCATCTCCCCACTGCTCTGGGTGATCTCACGTGCCTTGGGAACATGCCCCGCTTTCTGTCCACCTTTCCCTCGCTGGTCCAGGGTGGCCTGCATCTGCTTTGGGGGAAGGGGGCTTTGAAGTGAGCAGGGGACTTCCCTTTCAGCACACTCGCACTGGTGCCAGGCTTAGCAGCAGGAAGAAGGGCAAGGGGGTGCTGCCTTCTCAGATGCATCAGCATTGCCGTGGTGGAGAAGAGTCTCAAAGTCCTTGCCACGGCTCATGTGCCTTCGGCAGTGCTGGCAGATGGCAAACCTGGGATCATCTGCCACCTCAAAATGCTCCCACACTACACTACTCCCCCACTTCTGGGTTGAGGGTGAGGGTCCTGCCTTTTCCTCCTCAGCAGGCTGAGGCTGAACAGCAGGAGGAGCTGCCTCAGCTGAGCCACTTGCCTCCACAACCTCAGCCTCCTCCAAGGTGTTGCTTTCTGGAGGAGACCTGGGTCTAGGGGAAATGTGAGGGGTGTGGAGCACTAACTCTGGTTCCCCCTCAGTCCCCAGAACTGCCTGAGCCAGCGTGCTCAGCATCCCTGGTTCCAGCTTCAGCTCCTCCTCTGGCAGTGGCAGGCTCACGCTGAGAGCTGAAATTGGGGTGGAGGAGGCAGTGATTCCACTGCTGTGCCTACTTCTGGACTGAGCGGAGGTGGTGCAGGGACATTAGGTGCAGACACTGCTCCCACCGCCTTGCTTCCACTGGCAGCACTGATGTCATGGCTGCTTGGGAATAGAGTGCGTCTGTGTTTGGGACAGGGTGGGGGGGCTCTAGCTCTCTCCTTTCCCCCTTTCGCTTCCCTACGAGAAGACCTGGCACCTGCCTTTCCAGCATGCTTCGTATTGATCTTTCCTGTGCTATCTGGTGTTGTGCTGTGAATGAAATTATTTGAGCGTGTTCCTGTGTCTCAATATATTATCTGTGTCTTGCTCTTCTGTAAATATCTGTCTGTCTTCTTCCGCTGTGACTTTTTTTTCCATATGCTGGGTCTCTGTGTACGTACGTGTGTGCGTGCGTGCATGTGTACGTGCATGCAAGCAATCTGTGCCTCCCTGTGCAGTGATAGATAACACTGGCTGAGAAAACACAACTGTCTTTTTGCAAAGTTTCCAAAACAAGTTCCCCAAAAAATAATTCAAAGAAATAAATTGAATTGTAATACTACTAATAAGTGAATTGAATAGCTAAGCTAAACTAAGCTAAGTTAAACTAAATCCTAACCACTCCTTTCTAACACAAAAAAGCAGTAGGCAGGTCTCAGTCACAGCGTTCCTCTCACACAGCTGCTGACAGGGAATGAGCTGCAAAAGGCACAGAAAGGGCTGGAAACAGGGGCTTTTATACTTTTTTAAGTGCCACCCCACAGATGCTGCCACTGGAAAGGTAGCCAGGGAGAAATCCTTCTCAATGGCTACCTACAGACATCAGTCTTCCCTCCTCTGTCCCCCGCTCTTACTCTCTGTCCCTCCACCCGCTCCCCCTCCCTCTTCTACTTCCCTCAAAATGGCCGAAGCAGCTCCGGAGCATCCAAAGTGGGTCCGAAGTGCTTCAGATGTCCCCGACCCGCTCCAGACACCATTGCTTGTATCCTGCTTCGACCCGTAAGTGCCACTTCGGACAGCGTAGTATACTATAGTAGTATAGTAGTATATAGTAGTATATAACTATAATAAAATAAATAATAAATAATAATAATGAAATAAATTCATCCGAAGCGGGTCCGGATCTGAAATAGGATCCGAAGCCTCGCACAGCTCTATAAACTAGCCTCAGAAACTCCTACTAGTGAATACTGTGGTAAGGCACAAGGTGAACACAATGAACTTGTATGTCAACATTTTTAGTAACAAAGTCCTCCAAAATTAAACAATCCCCCCCCCCCCCCCCCCCCCCGCAAATGTTAACGGGTGCACAAGGGAGATCTACCTTAGAATTGCAAGGTTACCATTATAATCCAAATGACTTTTGTAAGCAAACGTAAAGAAGCTGTTAAGTAAAGTAAGGCACTGAATAGACCCACAAAGATGATGCTTCCCACAGTGGATGATATTAATTCTGCCAAAAGTCTCCAGGCCAGAATTTTATGGTTTCATATGCTAGATTGTGCACATCCCTTTAGTCACTATATATGACAGTGTTACTGTTGGTGGGTGACTGGGCTTGAGCCCCAGGCATTGCTTAAGTTGGGGCGTGAGAAGGGAGGGGGCACTGGGATGGAGGTATGGCTGGCTTCTCACCCTCTTTTCCCCTGTCCTTCTACCCCTTACCTGCAGGATTTCTGGAGTCAGGTTCAGCAGGAGAGAAGGGAGGGTAGAGCAGCACCAGTGATGCACAGGGTAGGAACAGTGGCTAGAAGTGTGCTGCTGAGGCAAGCACGAAAATGTCACTCCTTTTTTTCTTCTCTTTTTTTTCCTGACAAAAGCTGGTGTTTATATGGCTGCTCAGCATGTGTTAATGGCAAAAAGAGGAGATGGCATTGCCTCTCCCCCATCTTCCACTTTGCACAGAAAATTTCTGGCTGCTGTTCCTGCCCAGGGTGCAGTTCTGGCCAGTTATATTACCAGAGGGTAAGGCCAGGACCAGAGACTCACCAAAGGACTAAGTGACCTGCCTGGCTTGCGAGTAACTACAACTGATATCTTTATTATAAATGTGTTAGACATTGTTGAAAAGTAACGTGTCCCAGGTTTCAGTTTTGCCACCCACTGAAAGGGCAGAATTGGTGCCTTAATTCTCTACTAAGATATGAGACTGGGAGAATAGTCAAACAAACACCACAGGGTCCCCCAGCACTATACTGTCTTGCAATACGTGCTTTTACCCAAATAAATTTTATTGCTATTATACAACAACGGTGAATTATATTCACTTCCTATATTCATCTTGCTTGTTAATTTTTTTTTAAGCAAAACACATTTTTTTAGGTAATACATACAGTTGCCACATTTATGGCAAGCATTGGATTTTCATAGGGTGCACATGGCAAATTGAATTTGGAAGCTGTGTTAGGGTGCATTAAATTTTTTTGTTTTTATGCTTTATTTGTTTTCTAAAAATCAAGTTTTTTGTCAGACTAGTTGTAATCAAGCTGATGGCTGTTTATAACCTGATCCTAATGTCATCCTACTGACCTGTCTTGGGCCTGCTTTATTCTGTTATATTGTTGCTTTATTCTGTTATATTGTTCTCCTGACTTCTTTTGCATCATTTAATTTCTTCCTGACACTGTATTAGCTTTTTTTATTAATTTGTATCAGCAATATTTTACTATTTTTTTTAGCATAACATTTTCTGTTTACATAAACTGGGTTCATCCTGGCATAACCTCATGTACAAAATCTTACTATAACAGTTTCTTTTTTTAATGTTGTCTGAATAGATTATATCTGGCATCTTTAGACATTATGGAATAATTAATGCGAAGAAAAGCTCTATTCAAATATTGTAACAAAGAATGTTACTGAATTTAACTATTCACCTTGTTCCAGTATTTATAAAATCAGAATTTATCTTGGCCATTCAGAATTGTATTCCTAAACCACAAACAAACCTTGTCTTCAGTGAAGATAACTGCTTTGATATGCTTTGTTCTTTAAAAAAACAACCACTTTTCAAATCTTAGTGATATATGCAATGTAATAAATAGCTCTATTAAATGACATTTTTTGAGCAAAAGTAATGCATAGGCTATGTGCCCTTTCCATGCCAAAACTTGATAGGATATGGCTGCTCATCCAGGTTTACAACTGAAAAGCCAGCTGTGTCTCAGTTGTAACAATATTGATGCCATTTAATTACAGAAGAAAATACACAAAAATAGCATACATAGAACTAAAAATGCCTTTGTAACAGAATTTTAAATCCAGATGTGAGGAAATAAGTCCAGAAGTGACTTGTAAACTTTGATTCCTTTATGGGCAGATATATTTTGAATGGTATTCTTAAAAATATATAAATTAGAGAAGAGACAAAGTAGAGACAAAGCTAAGTGTTGCAACAGAGTTTCAGAGAGAGGAGTGATGATCATTTATGGTGACTTGGAATTTTTATGATTCACAAAATGTATATTCTTCTGTGTGCTAGCCAGTGGCCCCTGACACATTGTCATTAAAGCCCTCTGATGTACAATCTCTGGGTAACTTACAATTAAGTTAATGGAAAACTACTAAAAGACTAGTGCACTATTTATTGAAATGCATTTCCTTGTAATGGAACTCATTTAGCTTCAATAGGGCCACAAAATAAGAAACAGAAGAAGAGAATGTTAATAATAATAATAATAACCCTATCCAAAAAAGTATAAGCATGGTAAGCAATGTGAAGTGATACTTGATTAATTTATAGAGGAGCATTTGTATTATTTGCAAAAGCATGTGATGTAAAATTATGACTACTAGTATTAATTGGCTTGCACAATGTACTATTAACTTGCATAGATTTGGGAATGATGAAAATACCAACAGTAACATCCCATGTGATTCCCATATTGTAAAATAGCTGTAGAGGGGATGCAGAGGACTATAGGCTAGTGAGTCTAACTTCTGTTCCTGGAAATATGGTAGAGCTAATAATAATAAAAAAATAATTATTTTATGGATGAGCATGACTTGCTGGGGAGGAATCACCATGTCTTTGTCAAAGGGAAATTATGCCTCTTCTACCAACTAGAATTCTTTGAGGGTGCCAGTAAGCTTGTGGATCAGGGCAATCCAGTTGACATAGCATATCTAGACTGCCAAAAAAAAGCCTTTGACAAGGTTCCTCATTATGGGTTTGCTTGGAAGCTCCACTTGTAGATTAGAAATTGGTTTAAAGATAGAAAATGAAGAGTGAATATAAATGGTCACTTTTCGGGATGGAAAGAAGCAAGCAGCAGGGTCCCCCAGGGATCTGAGTTGGGACCAGCGCTATTTAACTTATTCATAAATGATCTGGGAAAAGGGGTGAACAGTGAAGTGGTCAAATTTGCAGATGACACAAAGTTTTTCAAAGTGGTAAAGACAAAGGTGAACTGTGAAGAACTACAGAAAGATCTGGCACTATTGAGTGAATTGGCAACTAAATGACACATGAAATTCCATGTATATAAATGTAAAGTGATGCATGTGAGCAAAAATAAACCAACTGATAACTACACTAATATGAGCTCTACATTGGCTGTTACCTCACAGGAAAGATCTGGGAGTCATTGTGGACAGTTTGCTAAAAATATTAGCTCAGTGATCAGCAGCCATCAAAAAATGCAAACAAAATATTAAGGATTTTTAAGGGAATTGTAAACAAAATGGAAAGTATCATGGTACCCCTCTATAAATCAATGGTGTAGCTGCACCTTGAATACTGTGTCCAGTTCTAGTTCCTTTGCCCTCCCCCCCCCCCCCATCTTAAAAAGGCTATAGAAGGACTAGAGAAGGTCCCAAGAAGAGCAGCAAGGAAGATTAGTGGCATGGAGGGGCTTCTACGTGCAGAGACCCTAAAGAGTCTAGGCCTATTTAGTTTAGAAAAGAGATGCTTGAGGGGGTACATAATAAGGGTTTACAAAATACTAAATGGTAAAGAGAAAGTAAATAGGGATCTATTGTTTACTCTCTCTCTCAGTACTAGAACTAGGAGTCATAAATGAAACTAGGAGATTGTAAGTTTTAAACTAACCAAAGGAAGTTCTTTTTCACACAGTGTGCAAGTAAAGTATGGAACTCATTGCCACTGGATTTTGTAAAAGCTGGCAGTTTAGCCAGGTTGAAAAAGGGATTAGACATATTCTTGGGCTAGGTACAGACGTTTAAAAAACCCAAGGCAGATTAAAACTAAATTGCATGTGTTTCTCTAAGCGGACTATGTTAGTTTGGGAGCAAACAGAACACAAGTTTGCCCTTTCAAAGCCGACCTGCACTGGCTGAAGCCAGCAGTCTGAGGGCACTCCTACATGCCTCCCAGCATGTCAAAGGCTGCTAAGGGCAGCTGAATACAGTTGAGTGATGGGCCACCCCTGATTAGATGCCCCGTGCGCTAGGATGACCTGCTCTAGAGCCCTAGAGCCCCCTTGGAAGGGGGTTGTAGGTGTGTGCCCAGCTGCTCCACAGAAGGAAGGATCAGGCCCCTTAGAGCTCCAGTCAGCAGCAGGCATTCAGCAGCCCCATGCCATGCAAGGGGGAAAGGAGTGCTCCACAGGTGGAAGGACTGGGCCCCTCAGAGCTCTGGTGAAGTGCAGGCAGTGGCAGCAGGTGCCCAGTGCAATTCCTGCAATCACACCAGGCACCTGCTGCTGGGTGCCTGCTGCTCATCAGAGCTCCAAGGGGCCAATCCTTCCTTCTGCTGAGCATCCCTTTTTACTTTGTTTGGTGAGGGGCTACTGGATAGATACCTGCTGCTCTCTGGATCTCTGAGGGGCCTAATCCTTCCTTCTGTAGAGCGCCCCTCCCCCCCAAAGCAACAGAGTAATTAATATTGGATGCATGTCAGTGTTGGTTTTCATGACAGTTGTCATTTATATGCTTCATTGTTTCAAACTAGAGGTGAAAACTGAGACATTCTATTGGAGAGAAGAATAAAATCCTTAAATAAAGACTTATGGTTATTAATAGCCATTATACAAACAATGGGTATCTTGTTTCAGTAATGCAATTCTATTTCATTTTAATTCATGTGCAACATTGTGACTATAAGGAAGCAATGTAGGTCTGTGCACAGGGAATGCTATGTGCTGTTTTTCTGTATGAGAATAGAAATGGCTTATTGTCCTACCACTGTGTGTTTGTGGTGTTTAAGCAGTGCTTAACCCTATTTGGCTTCTGTGGCCTTTCCTTTTTTCTTGTGAAAAGAATATAATATCTAAACTCTTCTGTATAATCTCATCCATTTAAATTTTAATAGGCATGTTTCTCTCATGCTGGTGTATTTATACTCAGTGGCACTCCATATTATTATAGTTTATGTAAAATTTCAAATTCATCTTACCTTTATTTCACATTATTGATGTTCATCTTTTGAAATTCAGCTAGGGAATTTATCTTGCCATGTGAGCATGAAATCATCCTTTAAAAGTGACTGATATCAGGTGAAATGTAACTAAAACTACTAAAAAGAGATGGTTACAAGCTGGGCTAACATAGCATAGAGCTTCTTTCTTGATGATTTCACACTGATTTTTTTTTTTTTAATTTCCTGTAGGACTTCATAATTCGTTCTTGACTTCCATTCCATGATATAAAATCTATTTAACACCAAACGCTGTTATTAGTTACATTTAATGTAATGTTCTTTGGCAATGAGGCCTTTTCTTTTTATAGATCTTAGTTAAGTACTTGTGGACGCTGTTGCTTTGCAGTCCTAGGAATTTCAGAACCCTATCTATCTTTAAAATGAAGGCAACTTGATTAAAACATAGGAAGTAACTACATTACCGATAGTAAGAACTCCCATTGTTAACACCACAGTGTGACCAGGCTTCCTTAAGAGTGACAGAATAAAGTAATTATTTCTTCTTTAATGCCACCAGTAAATTCAACTAGATTTGTTCCTCATGTTAACAAGTGCAGCTGAACAAAAGGTGCCAAAAATTATCTGTGACTTTTCATAAAAAATAATTTAAACTCTGTGCATGTGTGTGTTTGTGTGTGTGTCTACTTTATTTGATTCTTTTAGCGAACAAAAATGTGGCATTATAAGACAACAAAAATGAAAACCTCAAGGTAGCAAGTTGAAATGGACACTGTTAAAATGATGATTAATCCCAAAAAGCTCATTCCATCATTCAGTCATTTCATACCTCGTGACTGACCCAGTTCTTCATACCTAGGGTGACCACATGGGAGAATGGGAAATCCAGGACACCTCCACCCCCCCCACCCACCCCCATCCCCACCCCCAGATCAGCTGTGCTGCTGCAGGCAAAGGCAAAGGTGGGGCAGCTTGGTGATAAAACTTCAAAGAAAAAGTTGAATGGTTGCTCACTGGTGAATGGATGCTGGAGCATCTGGTTCTCATGAGTAACAAACACTGGATCATTCTGAGTTTGCACAGACCTACTGGTATAAGTATTCTGGTATGAATAGGGTGACCTTAGGTCCTGGTTTTGCTAAGACAGTCCTGAATTTTGAAGGCTGGTCCCAGCTGGCTGGTGAGAAATAAAATGAGCATCCTAGAAATGCAGGGATGCAGAATACATGTTTTAGCTCAGAAGTGGCTTCACTTTTTTATATGATTGCCTCTGAGTAATTTTAAATAAATCCCCTGAAATATTATATAAAAAAATCTTGGTGGCAAGAGGAAAATATGAGACTTCACCTTAAATAAATTAACAAATAAATTCAGCTGGGTTTTTGGTTGTTGCCGCAGCAAGGTTCTTTGAGCAGATGTAATTTTATCAGACCAACTGAGTAGTTCTCTTATTTCCTGGAGTCTCAGAACAGCAGAGACTCCCTATGGCTGAAGAACGGTGATTGTGCTCGAAAGCTTGCTAAGAACTTTTTTTTCCAACTATTCAGTTGGCCTAATAAAAGATATCACATCTTCTCAAAGAACCTTGCCAAACAAATTAAGGAAATCCTTCTCTGAACCAGCCTGTGGCTCATGTACAAATCTCTTCTCTGTTTGATTCTATTGGCTAGTTTGAGGCATACGCTTTCTCTAGTTCTTTGTGAAAATCTTGAAATGAAATGGTCTCAGTTTGTAATGGAAAACATTTTTTAAATCTCTGAAATTTACACAAGATGGGAGGAAGGTCAAGCTTAATGGGAATTAATGTTGTCCTAGATGCAGTATAGAGCATCTCCCAGTTCATTTGAAGCATGAAAAGGTGAGATATTTTACTTGATGTGTATCTACCTATATTCTTATATTACTTTAGAAGCCGAACATTTATGGTCTAATGTAACATGTCTTATACTTACATTGTTTAAGAGTGTTTCTAAAGATATGATTAGCTCAACCACAGTCTACGGTCAGGAATTCATGGTTGAAATGTATAGCTTGGATTTGCAGGAAATTGGACAAGATTATAATGGCTGTTTCTGGCACTGATCTTTCTCTGAATTATTTGAATTATTGTGAAATTAATTGAAATAGACAATTGAGTGTCTGTGTACCTAGATTAATTGGCAAGTGATTATAAATATGGTAGCTTATTGTGCTTATGTACAGTACATTTTTGTAATAAATTAACCTTTTTTCTTCTTCTTTCTCCTCAGAAATATTTCCAAGAGATTCCAATTTAAAAGACAAATTCATAAAACACTTCACAGGTAAGCAAAATGGTTGCTTTAAATTCATGTACATCTAGATATACTCTGTGTATCCAAGTAGCCAGGAGAAACTAATTGCATTGCTAATATCATTCATAATGAAGTTACATCCATTTCACTTAAGGCTGATATTTCTAAAGAAGCCTAAGGCTAATAAGTGCCTTAGTTGTATTGAAGCTTGGGCATCCTAACCTCCTTTGATTATCCCTGAACAAAAATCCTTTTTGTTTTTAGTTATAGGCACATTAACATCATGTGTTTTATGATTGTAAATATTGCTGACTTTTCACCACCATATAATTGCTTCCGTGTTTACAGTAGTAGTGTTCTTGAATAGTACAAGGCACAGGAAAGTTGAGGTCTGGAGTAACAGGAGTCTTGGGCAGAGGTAAAAGGGAAGATATGAGGGAAAACTAGTGACATGATATAGGAGGGGAAGGAGAAAGGGAAGAGGAATCTGGAAAAGGGACATTAAGAAGAGAAATTTCTTTGGGGGCAACAAGTAGTAGGAGATGCCTCAGTAGTTGAGATGCAACTTCAGACAATGAGTGTGGCTAGAATAGGACCCCAAACCAGGTGGTACAGAGGATTCTTTGGAGAGTTGGGAAGAGTTACAGAAGGAGCCAAGAATACAGAACAATAGCTATGGAAAGAGCAGGACAGAGAAGCCGAGAAAAATACCTGAGAGTCTATATTGGACCTAATGTAATATTGGACCTATATAATAGAGAAGTCTGAAGGAACATTTATATAATAGGTCCAATTCTTAACTGTTCCTTCAGACTTCTTGTTGCTGTGTAGAGATTGTCTTTTATTAACACTTTTTTCTCTTTTTAATGCTAAAAATACTCAGCTATGTCAAAGATCAGATATGGCCTTCAGCCCCAAACCCCTCTCTGCCAACACTGCTTGACCACTGAGAGCAGTCTGAGCTGCTCATATGGCACTTCAGCTTTACCTGTCTCACCTGGTTCTTGCCAGCTCTTAGCAAAGTGATTTTTACCAGCTAAAAGTTATCACACACTTGTCTAAACACATTCCTGTCAGGGCTTCCTGCAACTTCTCCTGTCAGAGAAGCTTTCCCCCTGCTGTGAGAAATGTCATTTCCTGAATAGCCTAAATAGCCAGGAGACATTCTCGCCAGAGGCCTCTCCTTTTAAATTGTAAATTTGTCATTCTGGAAAGACCTGGCTCAAGTGCCTAAAGCTAATCTGCAAGGGCCTTTTTGACTGGCCATTTTACTCACCTTGGATGCTAATTCTCAGCCATTTAGGCTTCTGTCCTTTCTTAGATGCTAAACTCATTGTTTAAGGCATAACATCTAAAAATCAGGCTCATGTTATGCAATCCTGCCCCTACTTTAATGTATAAGAAATACATTTATATCAAATACCATAATGCATATAAACTTAAGGACTGTAAAGCTAAATATAGCTTCACACTACCTATGCACAGAGACTATACATGCCATATCAGTAAAACAAGTTCAGGAAAACATGCATGACATGCCACAAGCTCATCAAAATATTGTGGGCTCATGACAGTCCTTGCTGAAAAAATTGTGGAGTTAAATTAGAAGTTTTCCCCTTCTTACCAGTCCTTATAAGGGCTGCTAGAACATCCTTAATTTCAGATGCCTTTTAGGTTATTTGGGCCTCCTAGGGCTCCTATACATGTGCAGGGAGGCTGCTCCAGTATGCTGTAATTACAGTGCATCAGAGCAGACTTGAGTCTGCTGAAGCATGGTAATTACTGTGCTCCGGAAGACTCCAGTGTCACGTGTATCAGTGTCCCCACACTGAAAAATGGTGGTGTGGTCTTTTAAACTAAAGCTTGTTTGATGAGCTTTAGTTCAAAGTGCCCCGCCACTATTTTTTTAGCATAGAGACGCTGATACACATGACACTCCAGGTGATTTTAATTAGCATGGTTCTTGGAGATGTGCTAATTAAAGCACACCCCCCCCTCACTATACCTCCCAGAGCACGTGTATAAACATCCCTAGAGTCTAGTTAAGTTGACAAGGAAGTTCTCTTGATGAAACATAGGGTGTCTTTTGTCCAGAAAAGAGCATCCTGAATGAATTCAGTACATACATTCAAAACTCAGTTAAATAACAATCAAGTTCACTTTATTTATACATTAAGCAAATAACTCTGAAAAGTAGAAAGCTCCTTTGAAGACACTCACATGCACACTGTTTCTTCCACTCTAACTGTCTAGGCTTTCAGGCATTTCAACCCCTTTTGATTCCCATTCCAAACTTCAAATTACCTCCACAGGTTTAGAAGAAAGGATTTGTCTTACCTTATTCCGTTTCTTTAACCAAAGTTCCCATTCTTCCCTTATAAATCCATTCCCCACGCTGTCGAACTTCTTCCGTAATGAATTGTGCAACTGCTGCTTTGAAAAGAGCCAAAATCAATCAGGAGACATTATTTTGTTACTTGGTCTGCTGTTGTAGAATTCAGTCTTGTAGTAACTAGAACAGCCACAATTTCATCACTTTTCAGTCTAAATTAAAAAAAAAAATCTTCAACTTGGCTTTCTCACATAGCATGTCCAATGTATTTATAGTGGAATAACAATTGGAGAAAAAAAAAAACTTCACTTGACTATATGATGGTATTTTTTGTTTGTTTCTACATGTGGAAACTGCTTGGATAAAGCCATGGATACAGTATAAGAACCTATAATATGGAGTAAATAAATAGCAGTAACGAAGAGCAGTTATGAATACTATCAAGCATAAATCTAGAGTACTGAATCACAGAAGTCAGAGATTAAAAGGATACTGTATGGGGCCTGACTCTGGAGCCATGAATCATGTGAATATCTATTTTTGTGTGAGTTGTCCCAAGGAAAATAGCAAGACTATTTGCCTAAGTAATGCATGACTAAATCAGGTAGGATCATTCTGGAAGTCAGGAATCTCATTCTCTTGTCAGCACAGGATTATTTCCTATGTAGTATTTAATAATTTTCTCCAATTGAGTTTTAAGGTCTCGGGTGGTGTTCCTGTTTCTTTGATAACCTGTTCAGCAACTTTAGTAGGTCTTACCATGAGTATATTTTCCTTTAAAATTTAGCCTACATTTTCAGTTCCTTAATTTTATCTCATTAACATGAGATGAAATGGCACTGGCACTGTATCCAGATGAGCTAACACAGCTTGGAACTGTGACATGCATCAGAACAGCAGAGAAACAAAACACTGTCATTTTTTTATGGGGCTAATTGAGCAAGAACAAAGATATATCAAATCCTTAAATAAAACAAAATCGCCTTGGAAGCCAAGTCCTACATTAAAATCCATGAAGCATTTAGATGAAAATAGAAGCCACAATCTAATTTCTTTAGTGTTGTTGGGCTTAGAAACTTCTATTTGTTTAAAATCTATTTAAA
The DNA here is from genome assembly GCF_030867095.1 of Alligator mississippiensis. Lineage (NCBI taxonomy): Eukaryota > Metazoa > Chordata > Crocodylia > Alligatoridae > Alligator > Alligator mississippiensis. Next base: position 74,470,376 of record NC_081826.1, read on the forward strand.
ATACCGCATCTGCTTAGCAATTAATTTAGGACATCCAGGCAATGAACTATATCACTTTTATTGCTTCTACCTTTGATTAACTGAATACTGTGGTAGCTATGCAATTTTATTTTTTACCTTATTGGAAATATTACTGTTAACTTTGTACTTCTTTCTGGAACTTCATGACCAAAACAGTTGGTGTTGTAGCAGAAAGCCCCTTTTCCTCTTGCCTGCAGTTGCTCTCCCCTCCTTGGATATGTTTTTCCTCTTCTACCTTTTCTTCCTTCCTCTTTCTTTCACTTTAAGATAAGGAATTGTGTTTTGAAATTTGTGTGTGTGCATTTTGTATCTCCCCTTGTATTTTGGTATTTTTATCTATTTGTGTGCCATGGCATTACTTTTGTAGCTTATATTTTATACTCCTCACCTTTCAACTTTCAACTAAATGTGTTTAGTTTCATAAGTAAGTTATACATTGTAACAATGTTAACAAGGGCAGGAATCAAACTGCCCTTCCCTGTATCAGGCTGGCCCCTGAAAGAGCAAGTGAATCAGTGATTGAATGCGTAACACAGTAGTAGGCAGCAATGAACACCTAAGAAAACTGCAGATCAACCAAGGGAAGAACTCAATAGAAGACAATGTAACAACCGGGAAATCTCTAAACCTCACTGATCAAGGGCTACAAGCCCTGGCCTGAGTTAATCAATGCCGGGGACCAACTTTTGGGCTGAATATCTCCAAATCGACCGCTCCCAGAGCCCTATTCAAAATTCATCAACAGACTCCCAAACCTGTACATACATGCAGACGACCCCTGGGGCTGACAGATGCCATCCAGTAGCCACCGAGGGGGGGAAGTCCCATGAGGGTCAACGACCCCTGGATTGAGCAAACCTGAAAATTGGGGAGTCACCAAAGTCTGCCAAGGACAGATAAAAAGCAGTGAAAAGTGACCCTCAGTGGTGCCCTCTTGATCTCCAACTTGACCAGCACCCGACCTGTCCAGCCAGAAGGACCAGCCGGCAACCCCCTTCTGGAAGATGATACAACGCTGAAAGAAGCCTCAACGACAGACTCCAGCGCCTGTAGGATAGATATACCTGACTCTTGTAGTTTGTTACTGTGTGTGTGCATGTGTGTGTGTGGAAGGACCAGCCCCAAGGTTTATGATTTAACTCATTACAGTGTTTCAATCCGCCTAATAAACCATAATTTTAAGGATCCCGAGTTGGACATTTGTAGCCAACAGTGTATCATTTTCAAAAGCCTTTATTTCTGATCGTGATCATTCTCATAGTGTGAGAAGGCATTGCAGCAGTATTTTACTATAATAAAGATATAATGTATCAAATATTAAAAAGCACAAATAAGGATGTCATGCCAGGTTGTGGGCAGCCAAGTCTGAGAGTCACTCAGGGTCTAGAAGAGCAACTTGGATCAAGAGGAACACACAGAATCTGAGTACTGGGGAGCCAGGAGGTCAGTTGGAAGAGCTGAGCCAGGGATTTGGATGGTTGGGCAGAGTGTAGAGTGATAAAGCAAGCCAGGTCAGGTATCCAGGAAATCAAGCCAGGACTAAGAAGCCAAAGTGTCAGGTATAAGATGGAGTCTGAGGGCGAGCCAGGTCAGGTAGCCAAGGGATCAGTCAGAGAGCTGGTTGAGGCACAAGCCAAGGGCAAAGGAGACTGGTACAGGTTAAGCCCTGTTGCCCAGACACTTTTCTTTTGAGTCAGAGGTTTCTATAGGAAGAGGTGAAGGGCCAGCTAACCCTGATTGGCCAATCTGGTGGCAGGGAGTGTGTAGGTGGCTAGGCCCAGATGGAAGGTTTTGGTCACCAGCATCCAGCCTGTGTGTTCAGCCAGGGAAGTGGCAGACTAGGATGAGTGAGCAGACTGAGACCTCCTTTTCCCCTCCCCTCCCCAGGATCCAGGAGATGGCCTGACAAAGTGAAACCTTAGTGATAAGGTTTAGACATGAAAATCAGCAATCCTTCCCCAACAACTGTCATGTGTGCATGTATACTTCCTGTTTTTGCAAGAATTCATGTAATCATAACCAGGTTACATTATAATTTTAAGAGTCACATTAATGGTATTTTTAAGTATGTTAATTAGGGCTGTGGAAAATTTCGGCAGCTGTTTAATTTTGGAGGTGTTTCGGGTTGTTTCGGTGCCTGAAACACTGAATACAAATCAAAACAGAAGGCTCTGAAACATTTTGGAAATGTTTTGGAGAATTTCAGTTTCAGAGCCGGGCTTCCAGGGAGACAAAAACTAAGAAGAGGGAAGGAAGGACTGCTCTGATATTGACATCTAGCTCCTGGTTAGATTCCCCAGCTCTCTGATCATTCCCCCAGCTCTTCCCTGGGGGGCACAGGCCCCCGATCTGCACACAGGGTATCAGCAGGCTGCTGCTACAGGCTGGGGCTATCGGCAGCCGCTTGGCTCAGCCTGCACTGAGTGCCAGGAGGACTGTGGTGCTGCTGCTGGCTCCAGTGCACCTAGTGTGCAGATCTGGGGGCCTGACCCCCCTGGGAAGAGCTGGGGGAATGATCAGGGGCTGGGAAATCAAACCGGGGGCTGGTGAATCCCTGCCATGCTACCTGGCTTCTCAAGGAGTAGAGATCTGTGCCAGGGTCTCCTCCCTGCTGCCCACCCTGTGCAACCCCAGATCCCTGCTCCCTGTCGAGCCAGGTCACGTGGCAGGGACCAGGACTGCTCTGCCACATGACCTGGCTCCTCAGGGAGCAGTGATCCATGCTGGGATCTCCTCACCTCCGCTGCCTGCCCCGTGCAGCCCCATGTTGCTGGGACAGAGCGGGGCAGGCAGTGGTGGTGAGGAAACTCTGGTCCGGATCTCTGCTCCCTGTGGAGCCAAATTGTGCAGCAGGGACCAGCAGGCTTCCTCACTGCTCTGCGCTGCTTCCCTGCCCCGTGACCTGGTGTGACAGGGATCAGAGATCTGTGCGGGGGTCTTCTCACCTGCACGGAGGGCAGCAGCCCTCTCCCTTTCCCGGATGAGGCACCCATGGCCTCATCCTGCTCTGCGCTGGGACCCTGCTGTCCCCAACCCCAAGCCTTGCTCAACTGGGTAGGTAGGGCTGTGTGAAGCTTCCCTTGAAGCCCATGCAAAACAGATTAAGAGGAGATTCAGCCAAAACAAAAAGGGACAATGATCTGAAACACCAAAAAGAATCACTGTCCTCTGAAAGGGCTGAATCCAAAACTGAATCGAAACACAGCCGTTTCGCTCAGCCCTAATGTTAATGTTGTAAAATGTCACCAGTTGTGGGGGTCCAACATATTATTTCAGTTCTTGGCCTTTTTAATGTTTTTGTTTCTGAAGATTTTGTTTAATCATGAAGAATATTGAAGCACATTTGGACTTACGCTCTTATATACACATGCATTTGAATTTATCAAATCATCTTGGTAATGTTCATTTTGTAATTAACTCCTGTTTACTTTACTATCTAATAGGGCCAGTCACATTCTCAGCTGAGTGTAGCAAGCATTTCCATCGACTCTATCACAACACAAGGGACTGTTCAACACCAGCCTGTAAGTAAAAGCTGAAATTATATTTAGCTGTAAGAGTAGCGACTTGTCCACTAAAAAACATGCTTGGTTTTCTTCCTGAGTGTGTACCATATTAAACATGGATGTGATATTTTGCTCATACATATATTTCTTATACTATTGGTATACCATAACACATGCAGAGTTTAATCCTTCACTAATTTTACACTAGAAATGAAGTTAGCTGTGTTAGTCTGATGTCTAAGGCAGAAGAAAAGGCAAGGTAAACACTTATTCAGGCTCTCATAGGTAAGAGCCTATTTTGTCAAGTGCTATGAAACTAAATTTTACGCTAGCGTAATTCTGTTAATTCTAATGGAGTTTCTCCCAGTAATAAGACTAGTATCCATGAGAGAAAAACCAGGACTTTGGGGAACAGATAAGTTATAGTATATTCAATTTCTGATAATTATTTTTCTGAAATTTACAGCTGTACCTTAAAGAATTAAATTCAGTACACTCCCAACTTGCGTTAGGTTTTTCTTTTGCAAACAAAAAAAATGCTGGAAACAATATAGTCGTTGCCTACATTATTGACAGACGCCCTTTCCCTTACCCAGGCAAAATTCCAGAGAACTTGTTGCAGTGGTAACTTGCAAAAAGGGAGAAAAATGAATATGTCATTTGATTACAAAATTAAATTGTATTAATCAAGCGAGACCACACACTGTAGGACAGTGCTTTCTAACAAAACTTTACCATCCACATTTTTTTTAAAAATGGTCACTTGAGGTCATAAGGCATCATTCTGCAAAGTGGTGACCATTTCTTATGAGCTTCTGAGGGTCTTTAATTGTGTGCCATGTTGTAGCAGGTGTGCCCCCTTGAAGCAGCCATGACACCCCCCGGTGGCTACATGGCTCCTGCCCCACTCAGGCCCCCTGGGTTACTCTCTCTCTTCACCTTATCTCACCTGCCACACCTTGATATACTTAATTGACTTGTAAAAGGGAGGCTTCCCTGGGGTCCCAGAGAGAGCCCTCATCTGTCGTCCAGCCAGCAGGTCCTTTCTGCACCCTGCTGAATTCAGTCCTGTCCCTCAAGCACTAAGTGGGCCCTTCTGGCCTTTCTGTGCCCCAGGGCACCTGTTGTCTTCTTGGCCTCTTTCTGCCTCTACAGATAGGCCCATGCTTCATGGATGTGATCAGTAAATCACTCTTAAATCAGGCCACTGTAAACCTCTTTTCCCTTGTCTGGGCCTTGTTCCTCCTGGCCTCTTCCCCTTTCCTCTGGCTGGCCCCTTTAACGTAGGCCTAGGGTGCTACATCTTGTTCCTTCTTGAGCTGTGGTCCTGGTTGTCTCTCTCTAGGGCTGTGGGCCCCTAGCCCTAGTTGCACCTCTCTCAGTTTTCTGCTTCCCTGTAACTAAAATGCCTCCATGCTGGGTTCTACTTCCTGCAAGCCTCTTACTTGCAGTCCCCAGGGCAGCTCAAGTGCCAGACTATCCCTCTCCTGTAGCCATCCTGCTCATGAGCTTCTCTACTTGCCACCTGCAGGGCTAGACTGCATGTTGTGGCTCAGGCCCTGGGTTTATATTTCTCCCAAACCCTGCCCCTTCTGGTCAGGTGACTTCCTAGCCACCTGCAAGGGTTTCCATTTAGATCCTGATGGCTACAGTATTGCCAACCCCAGTGTATCAAGAATCAAGAGACAAACTCTTAAAAATCAACAGATTTCGTATGTAAATCAAGAGATGCTATTTTTGAAGTACAAACCAATATGAATATATTGACCGTTGGTTTATAAACCCCACTAGTCACTTATTTAACTTCTAAGAGGTCAGAGATTTATACAAAAACTATATTATTACAACTGATAATGCTTTAGAAAAAAAAATAAAAATTTGTACCTATTGTTACGATTGGGATGACATCTGCTGGACTGTTGTGCAGCACTTTCCAGACAGACATGGACAGCGCCCAGCAGGTAAATGTGTGGGAAGACAGGGGCAGGGGGGAAGGGAGTGGAAGGGGTAGGGAGGCAGACTGGAGCCCCCATGCTAAGGGAGGGTATGGGGTTAGAAGCAGGGGCTGGGATGAATGGGGCCCGCAGGTGCCTTGTCCAGAGGCACAGGGGAGTGGGGTGCAGCTCCCAGCCTCTGCGCATCCCCCTAGGGGAGGCATGGGGGCATGTGCCTCCCAGATTTGTGCACAAGGCAGAGGCAAGCTGCCCTCTGCGGGCTGGGGCTCTGTGCCCTGTTGCATTTGCCTCAGTAGCTGCACACTGGCTGTGCTGCACATTCCTTGCCCATCTGGTGGCAGGAGATGCAACATAGCATCCTGCTGCTCTCACAGCCCCAGCCCATGATGGGCAGCCCACCTCTGCCCCACACAAATGCAGGAGGGCACATGCCCCCCATTTATTCCCCTGTGGGGGCATGCAGTGTAGAGGGGAGCCGCGCCTACCCTCCCCCTTCCCACCCCCACCTCTGGATGAACCACCTACAGCTCTGTTGCACAACCTGCCCTGGCTTTGGGGCCCTATTCACCTGTGCACCTGCTTCCACTCCACTGCCTCGATGTCTTCCCCAGCACTGCCCCTTCCCTCTCCCCCTGCCCCTTCTCCTCCACAGACTTACCTGCTCCTTGCTGCTCTACACACACCAGAAGAAGAAAAGAAATCCTGAGATTTGAGAGTTCTGTTGTGAGAGCAGATGATACCTGATGATACCAAGTTATGGGGCAAAGTTAGTACACTAGAGGGCAGGGAGCAGATTCAGGCTGACTTGGACAGGTTGGATCAACGGGCAGAGAGAAATAGGATGTAATTTAATAAAGATAAATGTAAGGTACTCCACCTGGGAAGGAGGAACCCTCAGCACACCTATAGTTTGGGGAGTGTCCTTCTCAGCAGCTCGGAGCCAGAGAGGGATCTTGGAGTCATAATTGACTCCAAGATGAATGTGAGCTGGCAGTGTAATGAGTCCATCAACAAGGTCAATCACACCTTGTCGTGCATTAGCAGGTGCATTACTAATAGAACAAAGGAGGTGATGCTCCCCCTTTATGCGGCACTGGTCAGGCCGCAGTTGGAGTACTGTGTCCAGTTTTGGGCGCTGCACTTCAAGAGGGATGCGGGGAATCTCAAAAAGGTCCAGAGGAGGGCTGCTCGCATGATTAGTGGCCTTCGTGATAGACCCTACAGGGGGGAGGTTGAGAGAGCCGAATCTCTTCAGCCTTCACAAGAGATGGCTGAGGGGAGATCTTGTGGCCGCCTATAAATTTATTAGGGGAGGGCAACAGGGAATAGGGGAAGCGCTGTTTACTAAGGCGCCCCAGGGAGTGACTAGGAATAATGGGTGTAAACTAGTTGAGAGTGGATTTAGGTTAGATATTAGGAAGAAATTTTTCACAGTAAGGGTGGCCAGGATCTGGAATGGGCTTCCAGGAGAGGTGGTGCTACCATCTAGCTTGGAGGTCTTCAAGAGGAGGCTAGATAGTCACCTGGCTGGGGTCATCTGACCTCGGTCCTCTTTTCTGCCAGGGGCAGGGGGTCGGACAAGATGATCCACTGTGGTCCCTTCCGACTCTACACTCTATGAATCATGAGTCAGACTTAATTTTACTTAGAAATCGCAACTTGCAATAATGTCGTGAGAGTTGGCATCACTGTGGCTAGCTTCCAGGGAAGTTTACAACTGCTACTCTTACTGTCTTAGCAGGGATCTGCCCTACTGTCCTATTGCTGGGCTGCTAGCCTTGCAATACGCACTCTTAGTCTATGAGTCCCCAGCCGCCTACTCCTCTGCAGCCAGCTCAAATTGGCAGTGATTCCCCCTACCTGGGGATCTCCCTGCCAGTGTTTCTTTCTTAAAGTAATGGGAGCCTCTGGCATCCTGTTACAGATGCTAAGTCTCAGTGGGAATCTAGTTTTTACATAGAGCACAGTCCAAATACTCAAATCCTGATTGGCTTAGTAATAGTGGCCCTAAGTCAGCCCTTAGAAATAGAGAAACTGATTCTGTAGAGACTAAATGTATTCACTTCCTCTTTGCAATACATTTTTTTCCTTTTTCCTATGGTGTTTAGATATGTGGGAGTAAATACTTTGATGCTTAATAATCTTCTAAGTTTCAGAAATTACTAGACTCTCACTAGGGAAGTAGTGTGTATATGTAGCTAGGCCTTTCACGTTAGATACATTTAGTAAATATGATTTTTTGAATTCTGCTGCATTGTGTGATTCCTTCATATTATATACCCTGAGGAAAGAACAAGAGTCACAATTCTTCCCTCATACAGTTGTGTAAAGTGGGTATCTGCATGGCAGAGAGTTAGACTGTAATTATAGCTTATGTACATAACTTATTGTTCAGTTCAACCATTGAACCAAAACTCAGTTTGATTTGAAACAAAGAAATATTTTATATTTATATTTTTGCAAAACAATAAGGAAAAAAACCTTTATTTTGTTCAACTTGAAATGTTCTGTTTCATTGAAAATGAAGGGCGAGATTTTTAGCAGGGCTGAAGAAGGAAAAGGAAACGTCATTTCCTCCCTTTAGCCCATATTCAGTGGTTAGAGCACTTGCAAAGGTTAAAAGAGACTTCTGCCCAAAGAGGGATTAGAATCCACTTCACAGGTGTGCACCCAAGCCTGTAGACTGTGGGGTGTTTTTGGATAAAGAGTTTTCAGTTTCTCCTGTCCTACATCCTGAAAGAGAAGACTATTGTAGAATTTTCCCAGACTGGAATAACTTAAGCAGGACAATGTGGAGAAGCCACCACTAAGAGCACCCCACTGCCTGGAAGTTAGGGTACTCTCCAGGAAGGCAGGAGAGCCAAGTTCATATTTATTCACTTCAGATACCAGAAAGGGATTTACATCAAGGTAAGTAGCTAAATAGCCACAGGGATAAGAGGGCAACAAAGAGAATGTCCTAATCACCTGGCGAGAGTCATCACCACCTGGGTTCCAGTCCCTGCTTCAGCAAATCTTTATTCTCAGAGTATGGAACAACTCCAGCAGGAGCTATTGAAGAATCTCATCTTAGAATCTCTATAGCAGGGGCAGGCAATTATTTTGGGGAGAGGGCCGCTTACTGAATTTCAGCAAGCCATTGAAGGCCACTTGACAGGCAGCTCAGGGCAGATTCATATTAATTTTCTAAATTTTTTAGGAGCCCCACGGGCTGGATAGAATGGCTTGGTGGGCCACATCTGGCCCCTGGGCTGCATGTTGCCCACCCCTGCTCTATAGTCAGGTGATTAGGAGGTTCTCCTTTAGAGCGAAGAGCTGAATCCAGGTCATGCACCTCTGAGGTGAGTGATCTTGTCCCTGGTAAAAATGTGTTAAAAAAAGAAAAGACGTTATTTAAAAAAATCCATTCTAGCTGTAATAATTTATGCTAACATTTTTCAACTATTTCAGATAAATTCATAACTCAAATTATTATAGTAAAAATAGGTTAACTATTGTTGTGGATGATTTTATTTTTAGATTACAAAAGATGTGCAAGACTGCTAACAAGGTTAGCAATGAGTCCTTTGTGTACACAGTCCTAGAAAGTTTGCTGTGTAAGTAATACTTCTTTCTCCATTTGATTCTTTTTTTGTCGTATAGGCTAATCCTTTTCTTAAGATGTTTAACACACTAATATGATGGCTAATAATGTATTTAAACCCACAGCTTTGGCACTCCTGTGCTCTTTTGCTGTGCCAACATTTAAGTATTGATAGAGCATGTAGGAACCACATTAGCATATGTATTAATCAATCCATCATTCATTAGCTACTGGGTGCCCAGACTGTTCCTATAACAACTGTGTGTGTGCGTGTGTGTGTGTGCATGTGTGTGTAAATATACACATAGTTTATAGTTTGAGATAGTAGATAAATATACTATATTTATCTAATAGTTTGATGAAAGTGGTGATTTGGGGAAGTATATATATTATTTCCTCAAATCACCACTTTCATCAAACTATTAGAGAGCAAGCTTCTGAGAGAAGGGAGAAGAAAAATCAATAAGATTCAGATTATGAACATTTTGTTACTGTGTTCGTTTCCATTTTTTCGCATGAAGAAGCAGGGAATCCTCTCAAATTCTAGTATCTCAGGTGGTACTGAAGTCTGTTAAAAGCATGGCTTAATAGGCATCTACTTCTCCATTTTAACTCCTCTGCTCCCTGCAGCTTCATAGACTGTACCAAGGAACCTGTATGTAGCAGAGACCCACTTATTGAAGGTGGGAGTAGAGAGGGCACAGCAGATATGGTCAGACCAAGACTTTAACTCTCAGGAAGGAGTCTTATTAGGTACCAGTCCCATGCTGTTTGTATTTGCTGTTTAAAATATTTGAAACTATTCATTAATTGTGTACTAAGAAGAAAACAAAACACATCTTTGAAGGAGCCCCTTTATAAAATAGCTTGATTTTTGGGAGAATATTTTGATTGCTCACCCCTTTCTTCCTGACTTTAAAAAAGATGAAATAGTCACTGCTCCCAAAGGGAAAGAAATATGTTCATTTTATTGTCTATCTCCACTGTTTCCTTGTTATACATTCAAAGAAGGCTTACAAAGAAATTCCTAGAGCATTCATTTCAGTTCAGGCAGTTTGGCCTGTCTAATAAGGTTCATACAGAAAGTTCTGTGGTCCCATTCTTGTTTTGGCCTGTTCTTCCCACCTGGAAGTGGGGAAGACTTGTTTCTATACACTCAGAAAATTCCACCCATGGATGCTGGCAGCTTTGTAGTTTAAAAGGATTAAAAGTTGCTTCTGGTTTATGGATCCAAGTGTTCTAATTTACCCGCCAAAGGGATGGAAAATAAATTCAGTGACCTGATTTGGGGGTTGAAAGTGTAAACAGCATTTGGAGCTCACTAATTACCATTTAAAAGGTAGCTGAGCAAACCTTCTTTGACCTTCATTTTCCTGAAAAGTTGAAGCATTCTAGGGACTAAATAGAAACATAGTCTGCATCATCTTCCCTGTCTTCCTTTCCTGTCCAGTACTTTATCTTGCTCCATGAGTGACCGCACCTAGTGACTGGTTCCCAGCAGAATTGAATCAGTCACAGCCCTCCATGATGCCCATTAACTAACCTCTCCTATTTAGCGGTACTGACATTTTTCTTGCCTCCCAGTGGATTGGCTGTCCTAGCTTTTCAGATCCTATCAGCTCCATTCCCTTCTATTTTGGCAGTGGTGGGCAGAATTAGTGCTTGATCTCCTGGCACTGATCCAGCATTTAGTAAATAGCTTTGATTTTATAGTTCCCTGCTCTTTCTTATGATTCGACAAAGTCCGTAAGTACTGTTTCCTTCCTTCATCTCCTCAGCATTTAAGCAGGGCCAAAAGTTAACATTCCCATTTCCCATTTGTGCCATCTGATAGCACCTTTGGGGTTCTATCAAGATACCAAGAGCAGAGCGGAAGAGTTCTATGATAAAGTGTGTTCGGTTTTTTAAAGTAAGTTTTTCCCCAGGTATAAAAAGGTTCATTTTAGGGATGTGACCTTGACACTTTTTTTACATCAGCTACTGTGTCATAGGGAGCACTGACTTAGCTTTCCTCCCTTCCTTTCCTTAAGATACCCATGGAGAAAAGGATGGAGAATGGTCTAAAAATCATCACTCATGTGAAAGGTGTTTTATAGCAAGTTTCACTGTGCCTCCATTTCAGGACCATGGAGAAGTCTACTGAAGTTATACAGTGTGTGCAGGCTAGTTGGGTGAGCTGCTAGGTTGATTACAAAATAAGTGCTGTGAGGATTTTGGGATACCCTTTGTATGAAAGCTTCTAGAGCTGTTGCTGTTAATCGTTATTTTTTTTTCAAATTAAAATTACTATGGCTTATTCCATCATAGGGAACAGGGTGCAGTAGTGGTAAAGACTTGCACACGGTGACAAATGGTCAAATGGTAGCTTATCCAGAATTATATTTGCACTGTATGCAGGAAATATTTCTTGTAACCTGTACAGCACGGATCACTAGTATTCTCCTGCTTGCCACTGGCGAGACCCTGTTTAATCATGGAATTCATGTAAAGGTTTCTTTAATTTCACTAGAATTGTGACTTTGAAACAGATTTCAATTAAGCCAAACTGAATAGTTGCGGAAACTAGATGCTTAATGGCATGTTTATTCCTCTTGCAGAGGTTTCTACAAGTGAGAGATATCTGATTTGCCGAGAAAGTGCCTTGAAATCTTCCAAGACAGAGAAGACATCTTGTATCTTTCTGGTTCACATTATTGTTTTGTTACTAGATGCATTTTATTTTCATATCTGTTGGACATTCCATATTTGTGAGACTGAAACTTTATTTTAATTTGTAAATTTGTTGCCTATAGTTCAAACAAGCCAGTTATTTAAATACATGTATATAAGGAGTACTAATAATATACTAATTAAATGTTATAATCATATGCAGGGAATGGGTTAGATTTTGCTGTTTATCTTGTTCCATTGTATTTACACCATTTTGCTCAGGCTCTTACTTTCATTATTTGCACTAACTTGAAATGCATAAGTCTATGTGACTGAAATCTGAATAAGCTGTAAATGGGATGTTTCACTTTCCATGGAAGATATTTTATATTATGAAGCTTTGTTAATATATACATATATATTATTGCGCATCTGAAATGCTCAGAAATGCACCTTGCTTTCAGGAACATTGTATAGCTATTCTGGATTATCATCAGTTACATTTGTACTGGCACTTATGGAAAGAGCTGCAAATAATGTAAATATAAAAGACTGGAAGACTGCAAAGCAGTTTTGGCAAAATAAAGAATATACAAAAAAACCAGGTGTTTAAGTGTTTTTAATTGAGACCTTGGATGGAGATTGAGCTACCAATTACCTTTTACATTTCCTGTAGTAATATAATAGCATATTACAAAAGATCTTGAAATAACCTCCTTATTAAAGGATCAAACACTTGAGTTTGTATAGCCTAGGGTTTTCACAAAGTTTGTTTTGAAGAACTAAGCTTTATCCATAAATTCATTCTTTAGTTGATTTGATAGGAATGCAAGCTGTATCTATTATAAACAATAAAAACCACTCAATAGGGAATAATGACAATTTTTTCATAAACCATGGGGGGGGGGGGATGTAAATAAATGTCATGTCAGAGGGCATGAAGAGCGTGCCAGAAATGTGCCTCCAAAGGAGAAAAATGGATCTGATCCCTTACAAACCCATCTACCAAGGATATACCATGTACACTGCCAGAGGAAGAAAGGACATTGCAGCATGCCAGCTTATCTTGGAAAAGTACGATTTGTATTGTACAGAATGGGGTAGTGGCAGAATGCTGTAGGCATCCTGACACCTTCAAGGACATGAATTTGAGCCTTATTTTGATTTGTACAAAAGGTTGTTCCCAGTCCATCCAACTGTTAAATGGGTACCATGTCATTCAGGCTGGAGAATGAAAGGAAACTGGATATGCTGCTAACCATATCACTCTCTTGCATGCCATTAGCTATAGAAACTTTCATGTTTTACTAGGCAAGCTGATGCCAAGGTGGACCTTTGCCCTGGGCCACACAAAACATTTTCATACAAATTACTGCTGCAAAGTCAGCTGAATTCTTACCTAGTGTGAAAGGCAAGAATTTTTGGGGTGATATTTTTCATCGGGCCAGCAGCATAGTTGGGATAGTTAGACAAGCTTTGAATGCAAGGCATTCTTCTTCAGGTCTGAGGAGAAAAGCAGGCACAGCAACAATTGAAAAAAACCCCAACAACAACAACAACCAAAACCATACAGTTAGTGGAGCTTTGACATGTGAGGAGGGGAAAGAAATTCCCAGGGTAGAAGACAAACAATAAAATAATATGAAAATAAACTGATTACTAAGAGATCAAGGCTGATCAAAAGGGAGGAGAATCATTATCGCGTTCTGTGTATGGAAAGAATTCAGGAATCTGGTAGGTCATAATGTGCCACAAAATCAATAGCAGTGTTAAGTGCTTGGTTTTTAATTTCCAAACAGCTTTGTACCCAATGGCATATCAAGCTCAAGTATTTTTTTTTTTTATCCTAAAAACCACTTTATCCGAAGTTCGATTGGCTTCAGTGACTGAAGTAACATTTGCTATTCCAGCATGATCTTCTCTGACAAAGGGTGCAGGCAGAAGTGCAGCTCTCTGCTGTAACTGAGAATACTTTGTAGGAAGCCTTCTGAGTTACAAGGATCCCCAAGACCAAAGAGGAGTTCACTGTTGGTTCCAGGGAGGAGGGGAATCTAGCTGCTGGCTTCCAGCCTGCAGCAGATTTGCCTTAGCAATGGCCTCTTCTCTCTTCCAGCCTGTCCCTGTTTCAGAATGAGAGAGAGAGCAGAGGGAGCTCATTTTAGGGGTTTCCCAGCCACCTCTGGAGTGAGGGAGAAGGGGTCTACAATACATCTGTCTCACCCTCCAGCATGAGCTGAAAACCCCCCAGGACCAAACTCCCTCCATTCCCTTTCCCTGCTCCCATTCTGAAGACAGCTCTAGGCTGGGAGGCAGCACAGACAGAAGTTACTCTGTTTTAAAGTGTCTTCATCTATGAGGGGTCAGATTTTCACTGGATCAGCCATTTTTTAAGCTGTCTGCAGCTGTGGACACATGTTTGGTCACAGCTATAAACTGCTTGCTGTGGCTAGATCAGGTAAAAATGGTCACTTCTGTCTGTGCTCAAAGTGTTCAAATGGACTCAGAGGCCATCCTTGCATCCAGGCCTAATGTAAAAGTCCCTTTGTCACCACTGTCTTTTTCTTCACGCCATTTAGTTTTCAGCTTTCTTAGTTCCATTAGTTCAAACTAAAACCTTTAAAGTGTAATGGTTTCATACAACCAAATCTGAGTCTTTTCTAATCAGGGAATCAGAATTCTTGACCCCTGATTTTCCAAACCAGCATTTTACCTCCTGCAAGGTTGGAAGGTAGAAACCATTTTGTTTTCTTGGTACTACCCCCCCCCCGCCCCGAGGCCTTCCTAAGGTTTTTTCCTGATTATCCCTCACCATTTTCCTGGGCTGTCTCCTATCATCTCTGCCTGTTAGAGTAATAGATCTGTTCCTATGACTCTTCTTTAAATCAACCTCTATCTTCTTCACACATCATCTCACTGTGTCTGGGTGGCAGCCTTTAATAACAAGTGCTCCTGAATAACTGCTTAGTCTCCACTGAGGAGGTAATTAACCCATTCATTAAACCTTGTTAAGCCTGTCAGGGTTGATATACCCTAATGCATCATTGTTTCTCATTGCCTCCTTTGTTTCTCAGGCTTTTTATCATCGTGTCCCACTTTTATCAAACCAAAAGACCAGTTGTATCCCACCTTTGTACCAATGCTCATGTTAATGAAATGCTGGAGTACATAAAATTACAGCAAGTTATCCTGGGACATTTCAGTAAGATTGATGAGCATGTGCCTGTGGATAATCATAATGGTCAACTGAATGGTCAACATAATGGTCATAACTGCTTAACTGAAATTGGAGAATAACCTACCAGTTCTTCAAGGAGCACTGAGGCAGAAGAAGAAACTGAAGCAGATCAGTACTATTGGATATCAAATAGAGAGAGATCAGTCAATTAAAGTCCTTATTCATGCTCCAGACTACTATCCTATGTAGGTCTGTCCTTTCCTTCTGCTCTGTTTATTTATCTCACAGCCAAGTCCTTGGGATGACTCCTCCTATTCCATCATTCTATAATGACTGAAAAAAAAAAAAATGTAAGTATGGGAGAAAAAAAAAAAGCCCCCTCTAACATGAATCCTTACATCATAGCAATGGCTAGGAAGCATTGCTTCAGAAAAGCAGTATATGAGATTCCAGGCTATTTAAGAAATGAATAAGAAAAAAGTCTACCAGACAGTCCAGACAGTTCTGTTCAGTAATTTGTATTTTCTTATCTTCTCTTGAAGGAGATCTGATATAAACCAGTGAATACCATGTTTTGGCTGAATTCAGTAAGTTGAAGGTCTTCAACTAAATCAGCATATTACTTCTCTGGGAAAGAATGTAAAATCTTCAGTTCCTGACTAGCAAAAAAGAGTTAACTCATTTTCTCTAGGAAAGTCCACAGCTGGTTTTTTTCACTGCAGGATACTCAGGAGAGAGTAGTGACATCTGTGAAGGAGGGAAGTCTATCTAGTCTATTCTCTAGATCAGCTCTCTACTTGTCAGGACAACTGTAGAAATGAGCCTTGATTTGGGTGGTAAGAATAAAACGTAGAGATGGAGAGAGTAACTTTCATGAAAAAGTTGTAGAGGAAGATGAAAGCAGTTATGAAAAATGCTGATGCCCTCCAAGGGAAAAGGTAATTCTACAGCTTTCAAGCAAATTCAGGGCACCAACAAGCCAAAATACTGGAAAATTTCAGACATGTTCTAGAGGCTTCATGAATTAGGCAATGGTATTGTATTAATGAATAGATACGAACTACAAATGGGATATATGGAGATCACATGGCAGAGTTAGTCCCAAAATAGATTTATGAGAAGTTCTGCCTTATCTAATATTGGTCAGGAATGTTTGGAGGGCAGCATCTGCATGCTGCAGGCAATGGTATAATGTGTATCACTGGACCTGGTGAATGCCCTTTCCCATCACACTTTCCTTTACAGCTCAAAATTTTGTAACAACTATGGGAGGCCTGGAAGAACTACAGAACAAAGTCTGAGGATGTTGCTGTATGTGTTTTATGGGGGGGCCAGAAAAAAAGTTGTCTAGACTCAAAGCATGCTTAACAAAAAGGAAATGAGCAATCAGTTTGTGGCTTAGATCTGGATATAATATTAACTCACGTCACAATAATTTAAACAAAACATAATATTTTGGCAAATAAATTTTTGTCCATTGTAAGATTACTTATTTTGCATTTCACTTGTTAGTAAGTAAGGTGTTGCAACTGTTTTACTTTGGAGTCATCTTGGCCTTAATGAAAGTCAATAGCATGTGAATTACCTGGGTTTAAAACGGTATGCTAAATAAGGGCAAGGCTGAAATAGTCATCAGAAGAACAGGAATACTAAAAGAAATGCTGCCACTACATACTAATGACACCCCCTTGTGTCTGTTCATTGTATCACATGCTGGAAAGCCAACAACTAATACAGTCAATGTTTGTGCATCTTGAGAGCAAATAGCTCCTGTAATCTTGTACCTGTTTTGACTTATTAGCTTCTTAAAAATCAAACTCTTTTTTATGTGTTTAGTCCCGTTCCATTTCAAACTATGTGCATGAGTAAGGGTTTGGAGAGTTTTTCCCATTCTTAAACAAATATGAAGTTTACAAGAACAACCCAATAAAACACACTGTAAATTTAAGACTGCAAAGTATTTCTTCTGTTCAGCTACACTTCAGCAAGAATTCCTTTGAGTGATACAAAGAAAGCAACTCTGGCAGATTCATCATATCTGACTGTGGTACCCTCAGTGAAGAGCTATCAAGTTTAATAGAAACCATCCTGAAATAACTTGTCACTCAAAGAGCTATTTTTCTACAAGACACAACAAACTCTCAATGAGGTCCAAGACATTAACCAGTTTCCTGAGAAACCTGTACTTGCATCCATGGCTGTCACCAGCCTATACAGTAATATCTCGCACAATGAAGGCACAGCTGTCTACCTTAAATGCCTACAGGAAAATGAAATGCACTTATCTTTGTAACCACAACATGTTGCACAAATTATCCATTTCATCCTCACCTACAACTTCATTTTCAACAGCCAACATTTGTTCCAAGCCATGAGCACAAGGATGGCTCCCCAATATACCATTCTCTTCATAAGCCATCCAGAAGAGAAGTTTTTAGAAAGTTGCACTACCAAACCTGCATTATACCTATGTTACATAGATAACATTATCATCATCTGCACTGAATACCCGGACTCATTTATCAACTTTTCCCATAGATTTAACAGCTACATCTTTCAATCAAATTCTCTTTGGAATAAACCTACCCTAACATGAACTTTCCAGACACTATGATCTACATCTATAAACCAATACATACAGAATACCTATGAGCCACCACACTTACCTCCAAAAAAACCCAGCAATCACCCCAAACAAACAACAAAGAGGTGATCTACAGTCAGGCCCTTGGATACAACTGCATTTGCTCTGAGGAGAACACTCATGTTCGCCTATCTTGCCAAAGTGACAACTGCCATTGCCTAACAAGGGCACTCCAACAGAGAAATAGTCTTTATCTTTGAAAGAGCCACCTAGAGACCATGCAGCAACCTACTACAATCCAAGAAAAGAAAACCCCACTGACTGCAGAGCTCAGGTGTTACCTACCATCCCACACTTGAACCTCTAAGAAAGGTCATCAAGTAGCTACAGCCTATACTCGAGAAGGACCAGACTTTGAGAAAAATATTCCCAGCACCCACTAACCTTGCCTGACTTGTCCTCTGAAGTAAACTCCCTGCTGATCAACTGGTACCTAATGGGACCCTAGGTCAAACTATGGGGTGGGGGGTCATGGCAAGAGAGATCTAACTGTAGGTGTTTATTACAAACCACCAAACCAGGGGGAGGAGTACAATCTGGAGTTCTCTCGAGAACTGGCAGAGGCCATGCATGCATGGGACATGGTTGTCATGTGCGACTTCAACTACCTAGACATGCCTTGGGAGGCACACTCAGCTAAGTCAGATTGGTCATGTTGCTTCCTGACCTGCATTGAGGAGTTCTACCTGATTCAGGAAGTGCATGGGCCTCCCAAAGGTAATGCTCTCCTACACTTGGTCTTGGCCAAAGGAGATGATCTGGTGAGCGACTTGAATATAGAGAGTAGCCTGGGTGACAGTGACCATGAAACCATCATGTTCACTGTTTGTTTGCAAGGCAGGCAAATCAGCTAGCAGGGTTGAAGGTTTGGACTTCAAAAAAGTGAATTTCAACATGTTCAGGGCACTAGTAGGGAAAGTGCTGCAGGACCAGGGACTGAAGTTGAAAACAGTGCATGAAGAGTGGTCATTCCTCAAGGACATGATCCTAGAAGCCCAAAAGAAGCCCATTCCCATGCAGAGCAAAGGCAGCAGAAGGGCTGGTAAGTTCTCTTGGCTTAATAGGGATATCATGGTTCTTTTGAAAAAGAAGAAAGAGGCATACAAACAATGGAAGCTTGGGACAGTCCCCAAGGAGGACTATACAACAACAGCCTGCACTTGTAGGGAGCAGATTAGAAAGGCTAAGGCAAAGACTGAATTTAAACTAGCAACGGAAATCAAGGACAATAAGAAGTCCGTCTTTAGATACATAGGGAACAGGAGGAAAACAAGTGGAAGCATGGGGCCATTGCTTAACAACTCAGGACAGCTGGTTACTGACATGCAGGAGAAAACTGAACTCCTGAATGACTACTTTGCTTTGGCATTTCATCAGACTAAGGGGAAAATCATATTAGATAAGGTTCAGAGTGGGCATGGTGGGAATGACCACCTTCCTACTGGTGACATTGAGCTAGTGCATGATCAGTTAGGAAAGTTAGACATTTATAAATCAGCAGGACTAGATGAACTTCATCCAAGAGTGTTGAAGGAGCTAGCCAAAGTCATCGCAGGACCTCTGGTGAAACTCTTCCAAAATTCGTGGTGCTTGGGATAGCACTTAAGACTGGAAGAGGGCCAATGTTATGCCCATCTTCAAGAGGAGGAGGAGAGAGGAACCAGGCAGCTATGGACCAATTACCCTAACTTCTAGCCCAGGGAAAACCTTGGAAAAAATTCATCAAGTAGTCCATGTGCAATATGCTTGCAAAAGGTAGAATTCTGAATGACAACCAGCATGGTTTCATCGTGAGCAGGTCTTGCCTTACCAATCTCATCTCCTTATATGACCAGGTAACTTGCCACCTGGATAAGAGAGAGATCGACATGGTATACCTAGACTTCCAAAAGGCCTTTAGATCTGGTATCCCATGATGTTCTCACAGGAAAATTGGACGATTATAGGCTTAACTGCTTGACAGTCAGGTGGGTAGGAAGTTGGCTGTGGGGTAGGACCTAGAGAGTTCTAATAAATGGATCTGTAGTTGGGCTGTAGCTTTATAGTTGGTAGGGTTGGAAGGGACCTGAGCAGATCATCAAGTCTGACCTCCTGCCATGGGCAGGAAAGAATGCTGGGGTCAAATGACCCCAGCTTGGTGGCTGTCTAGCCTCCTTTTGAAGACCCCCAGGGTAGTAGTGAGCACCACTTCCCTTGGAAGTTGGTTCCAGCTCCTAGCCACCCTGACTGTATGTCACGGCAGGGGATCCTGGAGGATGGCCGTGATCTCCCCAAGGCCCCCTTACTGTGCCAAGTTGGCCCAATGGGCACCCTCAATCCTTGCCCACCACATCTTTGATGACAAAATATATAATTGGGAGGCTGCCTTTCATGCCCTCTTGGTCATGGTTAGCTGTACACTCTGACCCTGTGCATTCCTGGACCCCTGGTAGGTCCTGCTTCAAGATAGATGGTACAACGGGTGTTTCGGGGCACCCTAGCCTTATGGGCTATGCGTGGCTCCAACCACCCCTTTACCATGCCCCAAGCCTCGCTGATGGAATTGATCTTGTTTGGTTAGGGCCTTGTTATAATTTGGCCCCCTTGTCTTCTCTGGGCCCTGTGCAGCCCTGTCTTGCTCTGCACCCTGTCTGGCACTCGGGCTTTCTGCGGCCCCGGTCTCACTCTGCACCCTCCCTGGTGCTCGTCAATGCTGCCCCCTTCTCTAGGGCTTCTCCAAGGCTGCCCCCTTCTCTAGGGCTCACCACAACCACACTGGGGCTTCTCAACTGCCCCCTTTCTGAGGCTGGGGTCAGTGCACCCCAAATGCTGTGCCCTCACTGGCGCTGGGGTCCCCACACTGCTGTGAGTCCCCTATGAGGCCTCCTCCATCCCCTAACAGCCTCATCCAAACCATTGGTTTTAAACAGTAAGCAAAACACAAGCCCCTTGGCTACAACATAAACTGAAGCTGCCCGGCTATAACAACGTTACTCAAACCACCCCAGAGATGCTCTATCCTTTACCAGGCTCGGGGCTGTACCTGCGGTCAGGCCTCTCCTCTCAGCTTGCTCAGGGAGAGCTCCTTCCCCCCTGGCCACTGGCAGGGGACTGCTCCCCTGGCCTCAGCCCCTAGAGTTTATGAGGGAGCTAGGCCCTGCCCCTTTCAGTCAGCTGACTGCTGGCAGGTGTGGGTCGCTCGCTAACTCCATTTTTGCCCTAGTGACCAACAGCTGGGCTTCTTCCTCACTGCTAGGGCTCTTTCCCTAGCAGTTTCCCCTC
Organism: Alligator mississippiensis; assembly: GCF_030867095.1. Classification (NCBI taxonomy): domain Eukaryota; kingdom Metazoa; phylum Chordata; order Crocodylia; family Alligatoridae; genus Alligator; species Alligator mississippiensis. Next base: position 74,491,170 of record NC_081826.1, read on the forward strand.
TTTAGGAGCAGGGCACATTAGTGCTCTGCGACACTTTGAAGTAGTGCCTTCTGATGTCTAGCCTGAATCTACTGTCAGTCAACTTATGGCCATTATTCTTTGTTACTTCCAGTAGTGCTCAGGGGAACAGGGACTCTCCCATTGCCTCATGGTCCCCCTTGGCAAGTTTATAGATGGCCACCAGATCCCCTCTCCACCTTATCTTGTGACGATTGAACAGGTTCAGGTCACGTAGCCTCTCCTATTAGGGCCTACCCTGCTGCCCCCTGATCATGTGAGTGGCCCTCCTCTGGACCCTCTCAATGCTGTCCACATCCCTCCTGAAGTGTGGCACCCAGAACTGGATGCATCACTCCAGCTGCGGCCTGACCAATGTCGCATAGAGAGGGAGGATCACCTCCTTGGACCTGTTTGTGATGCATCTGTGGATGCATGACAAGGTGAGGTTAGCCTTATGGACTGCGTCCTCATATTGGTGGCCCATGTTCATCTTGCAATTGATAATGACTCCAAGATCCTGTTCTGCCTCTGTGCTAACAAGAAGGGAGTTCCCCAGCCTGTAAGTATGCTGCTAGTTCTTCCTCCCCAGGTGCAGTACCTTGCACTTGTCAGTATTGAAACCCATCCTATTCTCATCCATTCACCACTGTAACCTGTCCAGATCTAGTTGTAGCCTGTCCCTCTCTTCTATCATGCCCACTTCTCCCCACATCTTAGTGTCATCCTGGTGAGAAGTGGCCAGTGGTGTCCCTCAGGGGTCCGTGCTTGCTTGAGTACTTTTCAACATCTTTATCGATGATTTGGATATGGGGTTGAAGAGCTCACTGACCAGGTTTGCAGACAACATCAAGTTTTGGGGAACATGGTCACACTTGAAGATAGGCTGCAGATACAGGCAGACCTAGACCAGCTAGCAAGTTGGTCAGATTGGAACCAGATGAAGTTCAACATTGAGAAGTGTAAGGTGCTCCATCTAGGGATGAACAACCTCCAACATACTTACAGGCTCAGTGGCACCAAACTGACTAGCACCATGACTGAAAGGGACCTAGGGGTAATGATAGACCCATAGTATGAACATGACCCATCAGTGTGATGCTGTAGCCAGCAGGACAAACAATACTCTGGCATTCATCAACTGATGCATCTCAAACAAAACTAAGAAAGTGATTCTTCCATTTTCCTTATCTTTGGTGAGACTGCAGCTGGAGTACTGCATCCAGTTCTGGGCACCACACTTCAACAAGGATATGGAAAAGCTTGAGAGAGTCCAGAGAAGAGCCACCTGTATGATCAGCAGGGATCCGGGTTTTCTGTTTCCCATGGAAAAATAGAGAAAACCACAGATTTCCCTGGTTTATTGGAGAAAAAATAGATTTTCCCTTTCAGCAGAGAAACCTGCATATTCCCCTTTTGTAAAGAGCTCTGCAGGCTGGCAGAGTTCCAGCCTGCAAGAGCTGTTTGCAAAAGGGGTGGGAAACCCCCAGCCCTGCCCAGAGGGGGGAAGGCAGAGCCTGCAGCTCTCAGTCAGCCAAGGCTGGGCGTGGTTTAAGCTGACTCTTCGCTCCTGGAGCCTGTGCAGTAAATGGGGCTTGCAGGGGCTGGGGGGGGGGGGGGCGTGGGGCTCTGGCAGGGCTGGGGGATTACAGGTCATGGCTGGGGGGCACCAGCAGGGTTGGAGTGGTGCTGAGAACCAGCCCCTCCTGAGCCCACAGTAGGGAGTACCAGTGGGGGAGCCAGCTCATGCTCCTTCTGCTGCAGCAGCCACTGCCTTCTGTTGGGGGTAGAGAGCTGCAGACCTGGGGCCCTGGCCCCATTGGACTGGCAATTGGGGGCCCCCTCTGGCAGGGATGAGTGGCAGGGGCTGTGGGTGGGGGGCACAAGCAGAGCTGTGGGGCTGTGGGTGGGGAGCAAGAGGCACCAGAAGCATGGGGGGGGGGGGCTGTGGGGGGAAAAGAAGGGCACCAACAGGGAGCGGAGGGGCTGTGGGGGGCCTTTAATTTTGTGGTTTTTATCAGAGAATTTGTGATTTTTTTTTACCAGGATAGACCAGGATCCCTGATGATCACAGACTTGCAAGGCAAGCCATATGAGGAAAGGTTGAGGGTCTTGGGCTGCTTTAGCCTAAAAAAGAGAAGGCTGAGAGGGGACTTGGTAGCAGCTTACCGCTACATCAGGGGAATACGTCAAGGGGTAATACATCAATGGATCAGAGAACAACTGTTTGCCAGGGCATCCTTGGGGAAAACCAGGAGTAATAGCCACAAAGTCCTGGAACCGTTTCAGGCTTAGCACTAGGAAAAACTTCTTCACAGTTAGGGTGTCTAGACTGTGGAATAAACTCCCTCTAGAGGTGGTGCAATCACCTAGCCTGGAAATCTTCAAGAGGAGACTGGACGATCACCTCACTGGGGTCACCAGACCCCAGTTGTCTTTCCTGCCTAGTGCAGGGTGGGCTGGACCCAATGATCTTGCAAGGACCCTTCCAGCCCCTTACAATCTATGAATCTGTGAATCTATGACCCAGCCCTTCTTCAGTGATACATGCAGGACCTGTCAGCACATCTTTACTGCCACAACAATCAATACTCCCCACAACAAAACCATCAGAATCCATGGATCATAGATAGGTCCATTCCAAAACGTGGTATGCCTCATTCAGTGCACCAAAGAGCATCATAGCAACTACCTGGGTGGAACCAAACAAAAACTACACAAAAGAATGAATAACCACCAAAAAAGATAAAGGACAGAGAGACACAGGTAGGAGAATATTTTTCACAGAAGAATCACTCCCTCTCTGAACTTACAGTTTTTGTGCTCAAAGGAAATTTACCCAAAAACTTTACAAGATGAGCTTGGGAATGGAAATTCATCAGCCTATTAGACAGTAAGTACCAATGACTTGATATAGGCAGTGACTTAATGCATGTGCAGCTGGTGCCTCCTGAGTCTGAGGGGGCACCTGCAGACACTGCTCGCGGTGGCAGGGGCGGAGATGGTGAGCACCTGCAGACACCATTGGTGTTGGCAGGCACAGCCCTGTCAGGGGGGCACATTGAGCACCCGCAGACACTGTTGGCAGCGTTGACGGCAGGGACAGCCCTGTCGGGGGGGGGGGGGGTACGTGCCCCCCAATGCCACCCCTTCCAGTTGCCTATGACTTAATGTTTCATTATAATCTACCTGATACTTGTTAACCCCTGCACTTCACAGATAACTAACAAGCTTTTGTTCCACCTGCTATTTAGCTCTACTGTATGTTTCTCACCCAGAGGCCTGTAGAAGGGTACTATGATACCCAAAAGCTTGCCTATATCTATAGCAACCATATAGTTGGTCCAGTAAAAGATATCATCCACAATAATTCTTGCTTTTCACATATCTCCTGGACCATCAAGACAAGAACATCACCTCAACACTACTAAATGAAATTAAATCTTTCTTATACTAGAAACACATGGACTTTTTTTTTCATCTTTGTCTTTTCTCATCCCAAGGGTTTAATGAAGTTGAAAGAATTTGGCATGTTCAGTTTGTAGAAAAAGCAATTAAGAGGGGTCATGATAGATTTTTTTTTCATTCTTAGGATCATTGGGTGTCAGCTGCAGCCAAAGCTGGGGATTTTGTCTGGGGCGGCATGCCAGTGTTCCTGCTAGACCTAAGACCCAGAAGTTTCCAGTTAGAGGCTGTTGTCTCTCCCATCAGGATTGGACTAGTCACCACATTTGGGATCAGGTCAGAGCTGTGTGAATTGTTTGGGTTTTGGTTTGGGTTTGGTTTAGCAAGATTAGGCTGTACTTGTTTAGTTGTTTTAGTTGTGAACTGAGAAGTTGTTTTAAAATCTTGGGATTCAAATAAAACCAAAGATGTAAATCAGAAGAAACAACCACCAGAGGAAGACTATGAAACATAAAGGAAATGTAAAATTAGAATGCAATAATGTTTATTGAATGTGGCAATAAATCTGACAGGCCAACATTTTTTTTCCCCTACAGAGATCCCATTTTATATGTGTTTTATGCGTTACAATAAGTTTGTTTTTACAGCAATGTAAAACACTTCCCCATTGTGAAATGGAATACTTAACTTCTACTTAACATTTTGTGACATACCAAAAAAATTGGTATAATTTTTTAGGAGGTTTTGCCTTTAAAAAATTGCAATTCCCTCTCACTGTATAAATGATATTATTTTCTAGCTTCAGTCATCTCCACTTTTCAAAAATCACTGTGTTTTTGTCCAGTTGAGTCTCTTCGAAACATTGGAATGAAATACCTATGTTTCAGCACTGTACAGAAGAGTTTGTCACACAGATATAGTTCCTGTGCACAAAAGTGAACAATTGCAACATTCCTGCAAAGCAAAAGAAATTGTACATTGTCTTGTAAGCACCATATTCTTAAAAAGGGTTCGTTCATACTTGCCATGCACTTAAATCTTTACTAACATGGTAACACAAACAAAATTTTCTAGTTCATCAATGCACCATCTTATATTTATTTTTGCTTGAATTTTTTTTTTAGTCTCTTGATTTTTATAGAACCTGCTCCAGGAAAAGGAGATAGAAAGCTACAGAGTGCAGAGGCAGACAGGATAGGGAGCAGAAAACAGAGCAGTGGATTGGGCAGGAAGAAGAAAGCAGAGTAGCCAACGTTAAGGGAAGGGAATCAGAGGAGCACTAGGGGAGGGTGTGGGCTAATTTGTGGTACACCTGCCAAAAAGGTTGTCCACCCACTGATAGAGATGATAAATCTTTTTATTTAGCTGTACTATCCAATATGTATTCAACTGATACTCACCTCTTATTGTTAATTAGTTCTTTTTAAGACCCTGACATATTCTTCCCTTTCAGGGGACTGTCTGCCATTACTTTAACACTGTTCTCATATTATCATATGATAGATCACATGCAAGCTATGGCACTACTAGCAAAATACCTGAAATGGATTTTTTGCCAGTTGACAACATAAACTAACCTTTATACAAACATGTCTTAAACTTAATATGGCCACCAGTTAGATACATTATCACTTGCATACTAGGTGCTCACAATTCTTAACTTCCAATGGGTGTGGGGTGGATTTGATATCTAATGTGCGCAAGGAGTTTAATGCAAATATACACATGGAATTAAGTGAACACCGATGCTGGTTTGCATCTGCATATGCTTAACTTCAAAAATCAGGCCAATAACATTTGAAGTCCAATTACACAGATGTGTAACATGAACTCCTTTGAAAATACGTGGTTAAATGTTTTGCATTGTTTTTAAGTGTGCAAAATTTAGTTTATGTCAGTACAATATGTGGAAGATATGGGACCCATATAAAGGACTCAAACACTTCTGAGAAGTGCATTGCTTTTTTCCAATGACAGTTGGCTTTTATATTTTTATCCAAGTTGCTGAAACACACCAGTGCTTCAACTGAACTAGTCTTTGTATAAGGAAGCCTGAATTCCGCAGCTACATGGTCTGGCTGCAGGAAGCTCAATTTCAGGTTCAGCACACAGCCCTGGAGAAGTAGCCTCCCCTGGGCTTTGTGCTCACAGCTGATGGGGACTGAGATTGGCTTAGGGAAACCATGCTTTTCCCAGACACGGGCTCTCACCTCCCCCTCCAGCCAGCATGACCCGTGTTGCTACTAACCCAATTCCTCCCTCCCACCTAATCCCAATTAACGAAGATGCATGTAATATTTTAGTCCTTTAGGATATGTTTACACATGCATACATTGCAGTGTCAGGAGCTTTGAAAAGGGCCCGGCACTGTGATGTATGCAGTTGTATAAGTGGCGAAATGTGCATCAGCACTGAAAAAATGGTGGTGGTGCACTGTTTACCTAAAAACCTTGGAGATGCTTTAGTTAAAAAATGCACTGCCACCATTTTCTGTGTGCTGACGCACATTTCGCCGTTGCAACTGTTTGCCTCAGCTCGCGTGCAGAGCAGACTTGATTAATTGAGTCTGCTCTGAAGCAACGGATCTCCGGTGCATCACTTGAAAAAAAGTGCATATATAAATGCCCATAGGTTTTCGTTAATCATTTTGTTAATCTTTCTTTCCCTTTCCCTTATTTCTCTTTATTCCCTCTCCCCCACCCTCCACACCTTGTCCCCACCTCACTTCAAACAGGTTTTCAAGATTTCTCCCCTCCTACTCTCCACTCTGGCTGGGCTGCTGTTGGATGTAGAGGGAGGAAAGACTTCATGCTGGTTTCTCTGCCTCCCGGTTACATGCAAAACTCCCATCTCCTTTCCCACCAAGGGGAGGAGTAGAGTCAAGTGTTACATCCATTCCCATTGCTTTAGGGAATCAGATGAAAGTTTCAGTCTACACTAGGACTTCTATAACAGCATTTCTCAACCCCCAAAAGTGGGTTGCAAGAATATATGAAAGGGTTGTGAACAAGCTTTAAAGGAGAAAAATGTGGGAAACTGTGGCTTTTCCCTTGCAAGCTGGCAGAGTTCCAGCCTGTGAGGGGCTGCTTGGGGGTCCCCATGCTCCACACAACAAACCCCTGCCCCCAAACTGGGGGGCTGGGGCCTGGGTTTGGGAGGCAGTGGGTCAGATGTGAAGGGCAGTGAGTCAGGATGGCCATTGATGTTTACAAATGTGTCCTGGTACAAAAAAAAAGGTTGAAAATCACTGTTCTGTAGGATCCCCATTGGTAATGCCTGTACTGGGGATTCACTGAGCCAGCCCATGCCTTAGTCACCATAGCGACCCCAATTTTATCCACCCCTGATCCCCTGTGCAGCTGCTTTCTGCCTTGATCCAGTAAGATTTAACATGGCAGCTTGGGTGATCTTGATTAGCCGTGTTTTGAGAAAGGCAGTGTACATTTACCCTCTTAATGCAGACTTGTTTTAATAGACGCCAGAAAAACACGTTATTATCCCACTAATTTTGTATTTGATAGAATTCATCACAGATAAGATGAAAAGATTTCATTTGCTTATATACTGATGCTAAGAGTCTGGATAATGAATAGTACCAATATTATGTGATTCAATAGGACTGATTTCCAAAACTGAACAAAATTATGAGCAAAGTTGATTTGGAAAGAATACTTTGGGCAGAACATGTGTGAATGAAAATGGGAAGTTCTTCAAGAAGGGTCAGAAGTCAAAAAGAGCAATTGCAAATTAGCAATATGCAACAAAAGGAAAAGAGGAAAATATTAAGCAATATAAGTTAGAAGTTATGAATCCAAGAAATAAAGAAGCTGAAAACATTGGGTGAAAAACTGATGGTTGACAGAACTAAGGGTAATTAGGGGGTCTTTAAATTACAAGGCCTAGGAATTTCTATCAAACAGTCATAATTTGTTCTAAATGATTACAAATGATGTTGTTAAGAATAGGAAAGTTAAATCACTTATGTAAGAGGTCAGCAGGCTGCATGGGATTAGAGCTATTGAGGATGAGATTGATGGGTACTTCCACTCTTTGCAGGATCGCTCAAATGGTGGGATGACAACACAAGAGGGACCCAACATGGACAGAAGACAGTCACCTCTAGTTCTAGATGACACAGAATTAGACCCCACACTGCTGGAACAACTCCAGTACAGCTGGGCAACTGATTTGGGGCCCTGGCATCACTGGGAAAGAGTACAGCAATGGAGAATGCAGCAATGGAGGCCACACCCACTGCTACCACCAGGCAGGCTGTGAGGCAACAGAGCAACTGGAGGAGAAGATGTCAGGTAATCATAGTGGGTGACTCCCTGCTCAGAGGAACGAAGGGATATATCTGCCGCATGGGAGGTCTGCTGTCTCCCTGGGGCATGGGTCCGTGATGTCACAGAGAGGATCCCCAGGCTTGTCCAGCCCACAGATTACTACCCCATGATCCTTATCCACATGGGAACAAATGACACAGCCAGGAGCAATCCAGACCGTGTCATGAGTCACTGCAAGGCTTTGGGAGCTGGGCTTAAAGGATAAGGGGCTCAGGTAGTTTTTTCCTCTGTGCTTTCTGTTGCAGGCCACAGTCCAAGGAGGCAAGAATGCATCGATGAGGTAAACCGGCATCTTCGACAGTGGTGCCACCAAGAAGGCTTCAGCTTCTATGACCATAGTGCCTACTTCAAGGACAGAGGGCTCCTGGGGAGAGAGAGCATCCACTTCACGCAGAAATATAAGTCCTTTTTCTCAGCCAGGATGGCTGATCTCTTGGGGCTGAAAGCTAAGATCGCAGGGGGATGGGGAAATGCTAACTGGAGCCTACCCAGGGACCAATATACAGGAAAGCACCATTGATAATGAAACCAAGCAAGCCACTCTAATGAAAGCTGAGAAAGTGGCTCCCCTTCAACACAACAGGTGGCCAGTGACCTCAGTAGAAGGACTTATGTACCTGTACACCAGTGCCAGAAGCATGGGGAACAAGGAGGAGGAACTAGTCCTCCTGCTTTCTACTGGGCACTATGATCTAGTAGGGATCACAGAGACCTGATAGGACTCCTCTCACAACTGGAGTGTAGCCATAAAGGGCTGCATTCTTTACAGAAGGGATCAGGTAGGGAAGAGATGTGGGGATGTTGCCCTCTACGTGAAGGAATAGTACACCTCCCTACAGGCTGATGTTGGCCCCAAAGAAGAACAGTTTGAAAGCCTCTGGGTCAAGCTTTGGGGGAGTTGTAGTGAGAGAGGCCTGACTGTAGGTGTATACTACAGGCTGGCCATCTAACCAAGGTGAGGAACTTATTCTAGTGTTTGCCCATGAACTAACAGAGGCCGTGCATGCACAGGACATGGTTGTCATGAGTGACTTCAACTACACAGACATTTCCTGGGAGGAATGCTCAGCCATCTCAGATTGATCACAATCTTTTCTGATCAGCACCCAAGAGGTTTTTTTGACTCAGGAGGTGCACAGACCAACTAGAGGCAATGCACATCTTGACCTGGTCCTGGCCAAAGGGGATGATCTAGCGACCAACTTAAACATAGAGGATAGCCTAGGCAATAGTGACCATGAAATCATTACATTTATGATCCATCACAAGGTTGATAAAATAGATACCAAACTCAAAGTCTTAGACTTTAAAAATGCAAATTTTAATAAGCTCAGGTCACTAGTAGAGAAGGCACTGAGAGACCAAGGACCATAGGTAAAGGGAGCATGAGAAGAATGGTCATTCCTTAAGGACACAATCCTTAAGGCTGAGAGAAAATCCATTCCCTTACGGAGAAAAAGTAGCAGAAGGGTCAAAAAACCCTCTTGGCTAAACAGGGAAGTTGCAGCCCTCCTACAGAAAAAGAAAGAGGCATACAAACAATGGAAGCTTGGGACAGCCTCTAAGGAAGACTACTTCACAATGGCCTGCACTTGTAGAAACAAGATTAGGCAAGCTAAGGCAGAAACCAAACTAAAACTAGCAACAAGAATCAAGGACAACAAGATGTCCATCTTTAGCTACATAGGGAGTAAAAGGACAAGTAATGGGAGTGTGGGGCCACTGCTGAGTGCCTCAGGATACCTGGTCACTACCACTCAGGAAAAAATGGAACTCCTAAATGACTATTTTGCCTTGGTGTTTCACAAGACCAAGGGGAACAACACACCAGGTAGGGCACAGAATGAGCAGGGCAGGATTGACACCCTTTCCCACCATTGCCATAGAACTGGTGTACGATCAATTAAAGAAATTAGACATACAGTAAAAGTTCCATTAACCGGCACCTTACAAGCCAGCATGCTCTATTAAGCAGCATGCCGGCTTGTAAGGTAAAGTGAAACCAGAAGTGCCCACCATGGCACTTCTGGTTTCTCCTAGCGCCCACAGCCCAGGGCAAAGCAGCCTGTGCTGCTGAGCCCCCACAGCCCAGGGGCAGAACAGGCTGTGTATAGCCTGCCTCCCTGTCCCACGGGGCCCACAGGGCCCAGAGAGAATCGGCGATGTCACAGGAGGGGCAGCGATGCTGCAGGAGGGGTGGCGATGCCCCGGACACAGCGGGAGAAGTGGTGGCTCAAACAGACAAGGACGCCTGTTCAAGCTGCTCAATTAACAGGCATATTTTGTTATCTGGCATCCCCCATTCCCTGGGGATGCCAGGTAATAGAGCTTTTACTGTATACAAATCAGCAGGACCAGATGAACTCCACCCGGGAGTGCTGCAAGAGTTGGCTGAAGTAATCGCACAGCCCCTGGCAAAGGTCTTTCAAAAATCATGGGCCTCTGGAGAAATCCCAGAGGGCTGGAAGAGGGCCAATGTTGTGCCCATCTTCAAGAAGGGGAAGTGTGAGGACCCGGGAAACTACAGGTTAATTAGCTTAACTTGTATTCCAGGGAAAATCCTAGAAACTTTCATCAAAGAGTCTATATGTGACAAACTTGCAGAAAGCACGATACTGAATGACAGCCAGCATGGCTTTGTTGCAGGCAGTTCTTGTCTTACCAACCTCATTTCTTTCTATGATCAGGTGACTTGTCACCTGGATGAGGGAAACGTGGTTGACATCAGATACTTTGACTTCCAGAAAGCCTTTAACCTGGTATCCCATGAGGTACTGATCAGAAAACTGGAAGATATCGGCCTCAACTTTGGAACCGTCAAGTGGGTGTGAAACTGGTTGTGGGGTAGGATGCAGAGAGTCAAAATTAATGGATCAGTGTCGTCCTGGCAAGATATGGGCAGCGGCATACCCCAGGGGACGATACTTGGCTCAGTGCTGCTCAACATCTTCATCAACAACCTGGATGATGGGGGTGTAAAGGAGCGAGAGAGAGTAAACAAAAGCCCCAAGGTGCCTTATATGCTGAGCAGGGGAGGTCAGGAGAAGAAAAGCAGTTGTCAGGAATAGACAGGGAAAGTGAAAGCAAGCAACACTTACAGCATGGAGGGCTTGCAGGGCTGCAGCTGGAGACTGGAAGGGAAGAGAAGCAATCACCACACTTCTGGAGCTGCATCTCACTCCAGATTGGAGGAGGGAGGCTGCTCAGAAGTATTTCTGGCCCTGGAGAGGGGCAGAGGGGGGTCGATGCCCTGAGAGCTGCAGAGAGAGATGAGCAGCTGAGTGTCCCGGCAGGCAAGTGTTGCAAAACCTGCCCAAGAAATGCTGTGGGTGTGACCCTGAGAAGGATGCAGGTGGAGGCCTGCACACACAAGGCTTCTGATAATCCCTGGAGTAGAGTGATAGCTGAGGATCTGGGGGAGAGGCCAGAAGAATTGCTGTTTTCAGGTTAGAGCTTTGCTGCACGTGGGAGAGATCCCATTGGGACTGTGAATGCTCATGAGTAAGCTAGGACAGGCCTGTGCAGAGCAGTAACTGATTTTTTTGTTGTGATTTGGACATGACAGCCTGACCCCAGGTGAAGGGGACATGGACTGAGGCTGACAAAGAGACTGGCAGCAGTTGGGTTTTGCTTTCTTTTCTTTGGATATTTGAGTGCAGGTCAAGGCCAGCCCTGGAAGAGTGTGCACCTAACTAAATCTGACGGTCACCCTGGTGAATGAGGGCAGAACAATAGACCAACAGGCAGCTTTAAGATCTGGTTGCAGAGAACTATGAGTGCCATCTGGAAAGGCTAGGGTGGGGTAAAGGGGAAGTTTGGAGTCCCACAGAAGAAAGCAGGGATTCAGACCAGGTAGAAGCACCTTGGGCATTGCCTCCTAGCAATATAATATCATCAAAGTTGTGGCAGGCGAGAAACCTAAGACCAACTTCCTGGCAGACCAGGTGATCCGAAGCCAAGGTCCACCCTGTCACCTCCTGTAGGAAAATGAGTTTAGGGCAGTGGCAGCAAGTCCTACAACACCTACAGTTATCACAGGGTGGAAAGCCAATTAGCCAAGTTTGTGGACAACACTAAGTTATGGGGTTACATAGATGCACCTGCAGATAGGCTGCAGATACAAGCAGACCTAGGCAGTCTGGCATGTTGGGCAGAACAGAACCAGATGAGGCTTAACGTAGAGAAATGCAAAGTGCTGCATCTGGGAAGGAAGAACTCCCAGCACACCTACAGGCTGGGCATCACTAACCTGACCAGCACTACAAATGAAAAGGATCTGGGGTAACAATAGACCCCAGCATGAATATGAGCCAGCAATGTGACACAGTAGCTGCTAGGGCCAATAAAACTCTGGTATGCATCATCAACACATCTCCAGTAAAACCAAAGAAGTGATTTTCCCGCTTTACTCAACATTGGTGCAGCCACAGCTGGAGTATTGTTCCCAGTTCTGGGTGCCGCACTTCAACAAGGACATGCTAAAGCTCAAGAGGGTCCAGAGAAGGGCCACCCTTATGATCAGGAACTTGCATGGCAAGCAATATGAGGAGAGGCTGAGGGATCTTGGACTCTTCAGCCTAAAGAAAAGAAGGCTGAGAGGGGACCTGATTGCAGCTTACTGCTATATCAGAGGCATACACCAGGGGCTCGGTGAACAACTGTTCACCAGGGCGCCCTGGGGAAAAACTAGAAACACTGGACACAAACTCCTGGAAGATAGTTTCAGGCTGAACATTAGGAAAAACTTTTTCACAACTAGGGTGTCCAGACTATGGAACAAGTTTCCCCCAGAGGTGGTGTAATCACTTACCCTAAAGGTCTTCAAGAGAAGACTGGACAGTCACCTTGCTGGGGTCACCTGACCCCAGATGTCTTTCCTGCTCATGTAGGGAGCTGGACCCGATGATCCTTTCATGTCCCTTCCAGCCCTATGATTCTATGAAGACAGCTCTCAAAATAGCATGTCTGAAAAGACATTGTTAGGCCTAGGTCAAAACTGTCTTCACAGAGTTTTCTTGACAGCACTAGCATATTTCAAGGAAAGAGGTAGCAGTATATGTAGTGTATATGTATGCATAGGGTGACCATAGGTCTCTGGAAAACTGGGACAGTCCTGGCTTCCATAGTCTGGTCCTGGCCAGTTGGTCAAAAGTTCTCTGGCGGGGAAGTGGAGAGACATAGTGCTCCAGGCAGGTAGGCATCTCTGCTGTTCTGAGGGAGCAAGATAGGCAGACTGGAGCAGGTGCTACCCCTCCCATCTGTATGGTACACCATGCCACTCCATGTCTCCACTGAACTCCACTCTGGGACTTTTAACCAACTGATCGGGAATGGGCTACAGAAGCTGGGACTGTCCTGGTTTGCCCAGGATGTATGGCCACCAGGGCTAGGGACAGAGGTTACACATAAACTGGTATAAGTGATTGGAAACCCGCTCAAATCTGTAACACAACAGAAGTTGAACAAACATAAATTATTTACAAAATGGCCCAAACTGGTTTAAAATAAACCTGGACAGATACAGTATCAGACTCAACTGATTTAGTTTAAATCAGTTTATTTAAATTCTGTCCCAGATCTCCTCCACATTCAAGTTAACTTACAGTCTCCCAGCATCCCAAGATGCTTTTCACCTCTCCACAAATCTCCACTCACAGAGTGGGCAGTCTAGCTTTGACCCATTCTGTATGCTGTATCCAAGCAGCCCCCCTAGCACCTCCTGGCTTCTGGTCTGAGCCACTTCAGGCATGTGGCTGCATTTCTGGAATCAAAAGAAAATGCCTGTTCACTTGCTTATTGATTCAGTCTACACCATTTAGACTAACCTGCAACAGTTGAATCAATTCAGCCTCAGGATTTTTGACTGTCTGTACTTAGTCCCTATGTATGAACCATTAGCACATAAGCCAAAGATTCTGACATCCAGTAGTCTAATGGTACGTTTTACTTACAGCAGCTTTTGTTGTCACAGACTTAGCTATATATGTTCTTCCATGCTAAAACATAAAAGTGCTGTTAATATCTAGATCAGTTCAAATAATCTTGGCTTATGATGAAAGTACCACCTTTTTTGTGTCTGATCCAGATGATCTGATATCCTTTCCTTTGTGTCCTGCCTAGCTGCCTTCCCATTTGGCCAGGCATGAGTTTCTGGGTGCCAGAGATATGCTCCATATATCCTTAGACTATCTGAATCATGCCAGAGATCCTTTGGTATAACATATCATTGATGACATGAATGAAAGCCAAGTTCATGAGAGACCTGTGACTGCAGGGGGGCAGATTTGCACTAATTCACTTCAATAATGTGTGTCTACCAACTAAGCAAAAACAGTTACCTACAGCCTACAGATTGCAAAAGAAAAACAATATAACATTAATTCACCACATATGACTAAATGCCAGATGACACATCTGTCCACCATGCACATTGTGAAACGTGTGCTTCAGAAACAACAAACATAACTATTCCTCTTTACCCTTGATCTCGAAGAGGTTCTTATGGGTCACTACTTACAAAAATGTACTATGTTTTATTACAGATGTGGTCCCAAATACATTACAGCAGTATCTCCAATAATCTGGACCATTACAGTGGACTCCTATATTTTATGATGGATATAGTTTCAGCCTACAAAATAATGGGAACAATGTTTTTGTATTAACATATGGTGTGCACTGGTAATTGCTTGCATTCACACCATTTCATACACTAATGTTTGGTTAGCAATCTGACGTACCTCCTGTGGTAAACCTCCTGGGGTCAGTGTTTTTTGTCTAGAGCCCCCCCTGCATTTGCTACTTTGGTCAAGATGGGCCGTGCTCACCTTGAGTACATGTTCTTAGCACATCACATTTTCATAGAAGGGTAAAAGAAAATGTGGGGCCATAACCTTAGCAAGAACTCTTCAGTATATGACATTAGACTAGTGAACATTTGCAAGCTGCAGCTCACATAGTGTAAGTTCAGTGCTTGCTCAGGACAAGGTGAACAAAAGATGTACTCAAACTGGCAACGTGCTGCTAGGAAGTATGTACACCATATAAAATTGCTGTCACCCTGTGTCTGATTATCTGCTAGATATTGTGTCAATAATTCTAACAGAGTACTGAAAAGAGAAGGGTAGGATGTACAGTGGTGATTTCAGATTGAAAGCAAGTATGGGTACATGTAGCAAAACTTCACTTTAGATTTCAGGTGTGTGAAGAGGCTGCCTGCACCTCTTCAAAGAAAAAGGAGGAACCCAGGGAAAACTTACCAGACCAACTAGAAGTTATGTTGTCATGGGAGATGCTGCAGCCACCGGAACATCACTTTTCCAGTTGCTGGATCATCTGGCATCCTGCGAAACCCAGGCTCTATTTCTGATCAAGAACCTGTCCAGGAAAGAAGGGGAGATGGCCTGGGTTCTTACAACCCAGCTAGAAAGCCCCAGGAATGGGGAGAAGACTGGATTTCGGTCTTGGAGTTCAGAGGAACTCAAATGCATCCTGCAGCCATGGAGACTGGAGGATGGATAAAAAATAAGCACAGCTGCAAGCCTTGGAGCTTAAAGGGAAGTTCTTTTTCTTGTTTCTTTTGTAGTTAAGCTATGATTTTGTAATAAGGCAGGAGTTGTCAACCAGGGGTATGCGTAATCCTGGGGATACTTGGGACAGCCCCAAGGGGTATGTGAGGCAATGAGGGGAAGTGGTACATGGCAGTGGCCACCATGTGCGAGCTTCCCAACCCCCCCCACCACCACCCACCACTTGTGCTGCTGCTGCATGCTGCTTCCCCGCTGCCACCATTCACCACTCCTTGGCATTTAACTCGGATTCAGACTCAAACTCAGCTTGTCCACCACTCACTTTGACTTTGGCTCCATGGTCCCAGCTCTGAAGCTGTAGTCTTCTAACCTGGTAACTCTAATCCCTGATTGGCTCCCAAGCCTGCCTGCCTGTGTACTCAAACTAAATATACACCTTAGTTTGTGTATTGGATGATATTCTTCTGTTAGCACGGAGCTAAATTTAAATCAAAACAATGTTTGCAAAAGAGCAAGCAGGAAATGAAACAATGGCTAGAGATATTTCTAGGAAAAATACCAAGAAAACAATGGGTGGGCAAGGGATTATTTATGAGGTTGCGGTTTACAGTCCAGATACAAAGGTTAACAATGTTTTTTGCTCTGTTTGGGCATACTCTAAAAATGCTGGGAACAACATAAACCTTTCTGTATGGCTGCCTTTGACCTCACAAAAGCCTTTGACTCTTACAACTAAGAAGCAAGGTGGAGGATCCTTTTGAAGTGTAGACAAGCACCAAAATTCATCACCATTCTTTGCCTGTTCCAAAATGATATGCAAGCAATGATTCTCAATAACAGATCTATCAGAGATTCCTGTGAGGTTAAGACAGGGGTTAAGCAAGGCTGCATCACTGCTCCAACGTTCTTCTCAATATTCCTTACTAAAACACTACATCTGACCACCAACAAGTTTCCAGTCAGAGTGGAGCTAAACTACCAAATGGATGTTAATCTGTTTAATCTCAGCCACTCTGAGCCAAAACCAAGACCACTTTGACTTGAATCATTAAGTTCCAATATGGTGATGATGCTGTAGTGCAGGGGCGGGCAAATTTTTTTGGTGGAGAGCCGCTTACTGAGTTTTGGCAAGCCATCAAGGGCCACTTGATGGGCAGCCAGGGGCAGAAAAATGTTAATTTTTAAAAATGTTTAGGGGCTCTGTGGGCTGGATAGAATGGCTTGGTGGGCCACATCCAGTCTGTGGGCCACGTTTTGCCCACCCCTGCTGTAGTGCATGCTCCCTCGGGAGCAGAACTTCAGGCAATCATCAACATCTTTACTGAGGCATACAAGGAAATGGGACTGATGCTTAACATTCAGAAGACTAAGGTCCACTGTCAACAAGCTCTTAATGAGCAGTCCCCAGGTCCAGTAATTCAGATTCATAGTGAGACTCTGTAGAACACTATTTCCCATACCTTAGAAGTAATCTCTGTCAGAAGGGTGACATTGATGAAGAAATCCAACATCACCTCAAATATGCAAGCGCAGCCTTTGGATGCCTGAGGAAATAGGAGCCATTCACCTCACAAGGAAACGTGCCCAAGCTGCAACAGAGTCTGTCAACCCTTAGGAAGCCTCATCAGCCATCTTCAGAACTACAGATAAGACAATCACATAAGACAGTCATCCTCAACTGTGAGGGATTGCAGATGACAATGATACAAAAAGTTCATCACTGACACTGAGAGAGAGATTCATAAAATAACATCTAGCTGTAGTGTAGCAGTCAGTAAATAGTATCAATATGTAGTAGGTCAATTGGTTAAGTAAAAGTCACAATTTGGGTTTTGCTTGGAGTAAAGGGTTACTGTAGAATCAAGCTAAAAATCTTCTATAAGATGATATCTGGTATGTAGATAATGGGAAGTAAAAGGACTTAGAGAATTACAACAAACTCCCTTTTAGCAACACAGAACTGTTTACTATTGAGACCTGAAGTCATTTTGATTTGAAGACTCCAGTATGTCTGTTTCAGATGAGTCTGATGAAGTTCAAACCATCAAACTAATACCATTTTAGATAATTGGTTAAGCATTCAACTCTGCACACCATCTGGAGGTTACGGCTAGGATGCAGAATGACCTGGTTAGACTGGATAAATAGTCCATCAATCAGATGAAATTCAACAAGAACAAGTATAAAGTCTTGCACTTGGGACTGAATAATTGAATGTACAAACACTGACTAAGGAATGACTGGCTAGGCTGTGGAACTGCAGAGAAGGACCTGGGAGTTACAGTGAGCTGAATATGAGCCAATAGCATGGTGGGTTGCAATAACGGTAGTATTTCTTGCAAATCAAACAAAGGGATTCTTTCATTCTGTTCAGCCCTGGGGAGGCCAACTGTGTCCAGTTTTGGGCCCCACACTTCAAGAAGGAAGTGGATAGATTGGAAAGAGTCCTGCAGAGAGTGACAAAAAAAAGATTAGAGGCCTGAGAAGCATGACCTATGAAGAAAGGCTGAAAGAAATAGGTTTATTTAGTCTGGAAAAGAGAAGACTGAGTAGGAATTTGATGACAGTCTTCCAATACCTGAAGGGTGATTGCAGAAAGGATGGAGATGGGCTTTTCTCTGTGGCCACAGGAAACGGGACTTGGAGCAATAGCTTTGAGCTACAGTAGAGGAAATGTTTAGTTGGAGATTTGGAAGACCTTCCTGATTGTGAGGGTGCTTAAACATTGGAACAGGCTACCTAGCAAAGTTTTGGGTGTGTTGGATACCTTTAAGAGTGTTTTGTAGAAGTTATTACATTGACCCAGGGGTTGCAGGAGAGAACAGCAGCACAGTAGGCAAGGCTCTGTGAATAAACCAGCTTTATCACTCTATAGCTTAACTCCTTGGTCTTTTGAAGAACAACACAGTTCACATTTTCAAGACCAAGTTAGACCGGCACTTGGCTGAGATGGTTTAGTCAGGAGTTTTTTAGGATCTCTAAATTATGTTTGTTTCTGCACATTTAATAAAATTACACATCAAAGATGGCTTTTCTCAACTAAAATATGTACTTCATTAGTGCCTACAATATAAATAAACCAATCACAATTGGAGAATCTGAGTGAACTGAAAACATGGCAAGAATCTATTGTCTTTGGTCTTCATGATGAAATTACGACTATGTGCTATAGGGAGTTATACAACTGGTTAGTTTCTCCTGATGTCATAGATTCATAGATGCTAGGGTTGGAAGGGACCTCATCAGATCATCGAGTCCGACCCCCTGCCTGGGCAGGAAGAGTGCTGGGGTTAGATGACCGCAGCCAGCTGCCTATCCAGCCTTCTCTTGAAGAGCTCCAAGGTAGGAGACAGCACCACCTCCCTTGGAAGCCCATTCCAGATTCTGGTCACCCTTACCGTGAAGAAGTTTTTCCTGATGTCCAGCCTAAATCTGCTCTCTGTCAGTTTGTGACCTTTAGGTTGTTTTCAAGTTGGAAGACTATAATCAGTAATTTCCTCCACATGGCACCGCCACTGACAGCAGAATAAAATATCAAAACTGAAATCTAGAGCAAAAACTTAGGTTCTGGCTTTGGTTTTGTGCACATTACTGTCAGTCTGGAATTACTCTGCTGAAGCCAGTGAAGTTCAATTGGTTTCATATGTCTGGTATCAGATGCAGGCCCAAGCTACTTAGACTATATACACGTGAAAATTGAAAGCATGGCTCTCTGCGAGTCAGGACACATAATCACAGTCCTCTGCTCAGTGGCCTTGGGCAAGCCAGTTCTCTTGATCTTTGTCTCCATTTCCCCTTCCACCTTTTGTGGGACATTCTCTCAGCATATACTTATACTGCAATACCCAATACAGTCTTGTCAAGTTGCCAAAATAACATTGTGTGCCCCATGGGCTAAATTACTCTGCTGTGAAGTACAAATGCATGCATATACCAACACTACACTATCTAGTGCAGAAGCACAGTATAAATTAACTCTCAGAGTTTTCTGCTCCTGAAGCCAGACTTCTTCTGATACTTGATATTGTGAAAAAGGCTATAAACAATCTGTGCAGGACCAGGTTACCTATCTGGAGAACAAGGACAAGGAACAAAATTAAGACTTGACCTGCAAGTTCACAGCCAGAAACTATAGGCAAACACTTTGGTCTAGGGTGAATGGGAGGCTAAAACCTGAAATGGAGACAAGGCTGCAGGAAACTGAGTCCAAGGCTAGGTCAGGAATGAACCTGAGAGCCAGAACACAAAAAAGGAGGATACAGTTAGAAGACAAAGCTACAGGCTTGTAAAGCATTGAGCAGCCAACATTTTTCTGGAAAGACTGGGTTTATATCTTGAGGCTTGACTGTACTTGCAGCTAATAGGGCAGTCAGGAACAGAAGAACCAAATCAGGTGGCTCCAGGCAAGCCTTAAGCTTAATGTCAGCCTTATCTCTAATATATGAGCTAGCTGTGGTTTCTCTACATTGCCCTACAGTATACCCCTTGGTTTGGGGTAATCACAATGACACTCGTTTCAGTAAAAGCTTTGCAGTGCTATTGTATTATAGATTATGATTGCAGTATCTTAGAAAGATACTTCACTGGAAACCAGCCCTGTGGTCTAGTGACATAACCATGCTCCAGTTCTGAATCCTTGTAGAATAGCTAAGGAAGAGACAGCATGTATACCTGAGAATGTTTCATATTGCTATACAAAGATCTTGTAGAAGAATGAAGTTGTGATTTTACTGGATTCCTTTTGGAACTTCTCACTAGAAGAAAGGCCATTGAAGATACAGGAATAACAATGGTAAATACATTACACATGTTATTTTTTTTCAGTCATCTTTACTGGGAAAACCATTAGCTTGTTTTTACTTATTGTTTGTTGGAATTTTTGGTTTAATGTTATAAAAGGAAATCATTCCAGACATTTCTCATGAAAATAAAGGCAGTTGGAGGGGGAAGCACTGAGTAACACCATCCACTTCAGCTAGTTATAAATAATACTATTCATGTAACTGCATAACACAGTCGCTAAAACTGCCTAAAGTCTTGTGTATTCATTGACAATTCTGTAGTAGAGGGGAGAGGACATGAACACCTGAAGTTCCTAAAGTGGGCAAATATCCTTAATTACCAAGAAATAGACTAGCTCTTTTTGTCACAAAATCAGTAGGAGCTGTCATGTGTTTTCAGAGAATCTTATCGTTTGTTACATTTCTTAATTCTTTTTCATTTTTATTTAGGAGCAAACATCACCCCTTAGCAAAAATATAATTTATGCATATTTGAACATGCAGATTAGCCTAAACATGTATTTAGTAGCTGTTTGTGGAAAATAACTGCTCTCTGTGTGTTCCTTTTGAACTCTGCAAAATACAGCAAGTTGAAAAAACGTAAGAAACATGTTTTGCGTTAGGTTTGGGTAAAAGCAGCTGGTTATTTGGCAAATATTTAACATGTTTTCATCACAGCTCAACATTTGCTTTTAGATTTAAAAATAATATTCTTAATGTGGGGAAGTTGCCTTCCTCTAGCATCTTCTTAGATATCAATGTAAGGTGCATGAGAATCACAATGTATGAAGCAGTGGGTGATGGGTAATGTACAGAGCTGAGGGATAACTTTGTAGTCTTCACCTGCTAGCTTATGGCTTTATTGTGTCAGGATTCTGCTACCTGATGGTTTTCTTGCATTCAGAGTCTCTTCAGGTATGGAACATAAGAGTTAACTGAAAGAAGAGAAGCGAGTTATCTTTGGAGCATAGAATAATGTAATAGTGATGAAACTTTTTGGCAGGAGTGCTACAAGTTACCCTGTGCCCTTCCTGAGGGTCACTTTGTTCCCCTTCCCCTGCCCAATCTTCTGTTTTGCTTTCTCATTCCAGCCCTGTGCTTCCTACATGATCAATGGTACTTTGTATAGTGTCTAGTGGAAGTCAATCCAAACACATACACCATGTACAAATTCATGCTCTTCATGTTAACAGTCTGGTCTGCCATATATTGTTAAACAGGCCAAGTTCTAGCATCAGAGGACACTGAAGTTTACAACAAAGCAAACAGCCTTAGAGTTATCATGGGTGCATCCAATTTTTGGACTATGTAAACAGTTTTTGCAATTTTTACATTTATCCTCACATCCCCCCTGACAGGTGAGAAAGTATTTTGCAAATAGGGACAGGAAAAGCCAGATTTATAAAAAGAACCTAAGTACCTAACTACCAGTTTAGACTCTGAAGGTCAAGATTTAGAACCTCAAAATCTCTACTCAGCTGTCACCAAAGCTTGGAGGTACCTTAACCCTTGCAGATAGGTATGCACCCAGCCATGCAAGACTTAATAGTGAGTTCCTTGGCACTCAAAGGCAATGATCAAGGATTGTGGGATATTTTTCTGGCAGCAGCTGTTTCTCCTTGGAAGTTCAAACAAATCTGATTTTGCTCTCAGCCTGTGTTATTGATGTATAACTCCTTAACACACATGCAAACCTGTCTCACTGCAAAACACACTACTGTTACAAAAAAAGGGATTTTTTGAGCAAGTACAAACTCAGTTTTAACTTTTGCCATGTCTTACCATAGGAACCACTACTTTTATATATTAATATAGGTGAAACCACAGATTTTTAAAATTCTAAAATGCAGTTCTTCTGTAAACTCAGTTACATAGAATTGCTTAAATCAGCAGTTCGCGGCCTTTTTTGTACCAGGACCCATTTATAAACATTGATGACCAGTCCTGCCCCAGTGCCCCTCTCTCCTGACCCATTTTCCCCCACCCCCAGGCCCCAGCCCCACAGTATGTGGGGCAGGGTGTGGATGTATGGGTGGGGGGAGCATGTGGGAGGTATAGGGAGCCCCATGCAGCCTCTTACAAGCGGGAACTCTACCCATTTCCCACATTTTTTTTCTTTAAAGGAGAATCCATTTTTAAAGTTTGTTGATGCATTTTTAAAGTTTGTTCATACAACCCTTTAATATTTTCTTGCAACCCACATTTGGGTCACAACCCATGGGTTGAGGAATGCTGACTTAAACCATGACAATGGATAGCCTAAGACTCCAGCCTACAACCAGCTTAGGCACCTAACCCCAGGAAAGTATTCATAGCCATGAATCCCAGTGGGAGGGATGTATACCCCACTTCACTCCAGGATTAGGCCTTTAAGTCCCTTTGAGAAGTAGGGCCCATGCTATCCCTCTCTTCTTTTTCTCTGTTTTCTATTGTTTGCTTTAGGCAGATCCCTTTTAGGTTGTTGGATTTTTATGAACACTGTTCTTGGATGCATCTCTCTCTCTTTGTATGGTGTAGTAATTCTCAGCCAGAGTTCTGCAGCACCCTGGGATGCTTTGAGATCATTTTAAGTGTGCGGCAGGGTGAAAAATTATGATCCATTAGGTTCTGAATTCTTTGAAAGAGAAGAATTGTTCTGCACTCAAAAAACAATAAAGACTAAGAGCAGGGACTTTCCAAGAAGTGCCTCGGTTTAATGAGAACTACTGATGTAGAGAATTGAATTTTCTAATTCCAAGTTATGAATTCTGTTAGGCATAAGGGTTCTTTAAGAGTAGGCACTGCAGTGCAACCCTGAGTGTGTGTGGCCTTGTCCAAGATGTATCAAGGAATCTGTGGCAGTGTGGGGAACCACTAATGGCTTTGGGATTTTGAAAAGGAGGATGTGGTCAGAATTGGGGCCTTGGCCTCTGGGGCTGGCAGGATGAGGCAAGCACTGCTGGATGCCTGCCTGTCTCAGGAGAAAGGGACCAGGCAGCTTCATCCTAGCAGCACTGAACCCTCAGATGACTTGTCAGGTGCCACTGACTGCCCTGTCTGGGAGGAGGGGCTGGGCAGATTGTTTCCAGCATTACTGGGCTTTCAGCTCCCATAGATGACAGGACTAGAGGAGGAATGGAAAGGGGTGTGACTGTGTCCCCCTGAATTCCCATCTGCATGATCTGGATTCTAAGTCATTGATTATTGCTTTAATCATGGTGTATACCTCTTATCTCTCACATGGAGATCAACAACATCACTCTTGCAATGGTCTCCTCCCAGGAGTAATAAAAATAAGTATCTACTTCTCTTTTCCTCCTTTTCTAATCCTCAACATATTTATCATATATAAGAGAAAAAGGAGGATGAGAAAACTAGAGGGCTATGCAAAATTTAGGCATAACTATACATAATAAAGACATGGAAGATGAAACTTATAATATTATACAAGCACTGCTGTAAAGATTTTGTTCCTGGCTGCATTTATAATATAGTTATTGAGGTCTGGACTTTACATTTTTCTAGTAAATCAAGCTCATCAGCATCATTTTACTATTAGTTTCTACCATCTCTTTGAGAAAACAAAATCTTGTACAAACTGACAAAGAGCTTTCTTGTTTGGTTTTGGCTGTCTCTGAATGAGCTAAAACAGATGGCAGGATTACATATATTTTCTATGAAACTCAATTATTAAATTGCTGAAAATTTCTATATGGTTTAGATCATGTTGCAAAGGAAAGTATGTCTCACAATCCCAGATTGTCAGATGAGATAGCTAAACCAAGGTGATTTGACCAAGATCTGACAGAATTATCCTAGGATAGAATCCAAATATCCATCATTTCTGCCAGGTCATTGTCATAGGGAAGAGCAAGAAGGGGGCACAACAAACCAAGGAAATGAAATAAAGAAAAAACATTTACTCGCAGCGGGAGCGGCAACGAAGCGGGAGCGAGAAGGGGAACCCGCGTGGCTTGTCAGCCACGTCTTTATTCAATTGAAACTGGCCAGTGACGTCATCAATAAATGCTGGCCGGCAAAGATAAAGATGGTGATGGGCAGCAAGGAGGAGAGGGGAGAGAGCTGGAGAAGCATGCGGACGGCAAACGCACGCATGGAGAGACCTAGGAGGCACAA
The DNA here is from genome assembly GCF_030867095.1 of Alligator mississippiensis. Taxonomy (NCBI): domain Eukaryota; kingdom Metazoa; phylum Chordata; order Crocodylia; family Alligatoridae; genus Alligator; species Alligator mississippiensis. The sequence continues at coordinate 74,515,344 of NC_081826.1, forward strand.
AGCCTCAGATAAGGAGCCAGAGGAGGCTCCTGAGGAGGAGTGTGCTGGCGATGGTGAGGAATATGCTGGCAGCTGCATAAACAAATTAAAAACAGTCTCTGCGGGCTGTGGAGACAGCCCATATGAAGAAAGGAGGAACGAGCCCACGGCGATCTACAAGATATCAGGTGGGAGCCAGGGGGAATGACAGGGAGGAGGAAGAGACAACCCCATGGGGAGGGCTTTAAAAGGAGCAATGGGGAGAACATTGGAAGAACAGGGCAGTTGCCCTGAATTCAGAAGAGGAATAGAGGCATGTGGGGAAGCCCCGAGACACCCGGCTTAAGCCGGTTCAGGGAGAGGAGACGACAGGAGACGACTCAGGGATCGTACCTAGGGTGGACACCAAGGGAGTGAGGACCCCAGAGCCATAGATAGGGGACTACTGGGAGCCCTGGCTTGATGCCAAGCAAGGCACTTTAGAATTTCATTACAGGTTTAATTTTGTTTCCCCGCGTGAAGGGATTGAGAGTGGGAGCGGACGGGATTAGCAAAAGGGAAAGAGCTTGGGGTCCCAGGATTTAGCAGTGTGATTGTGGTGTTTCTTTTATTTTTTCCCAAGTGAAAGGGTTGAGAAGGAAAGGAAAAAGGGCCCAGATGCCTGAATGCTTTGCGGGCAGGAGCCTTAGAGATCCCATTGTGATATAGGCCATGAGGCCAGAATAGGCACTGACCACATGAAGGTTCTTCGGTCAGGTATAGAAGAAAAGAACCCATGACCAGGGATTAGCCTGGTATCCTTGACCTCACCATAGAGGAGTGACTTGGCCCATCCAACCAGCAAGGTGGAGTAAGGATGGGGTGTAGGGGTGGCAGAGCCCCGTAAGTGACTGTCGGGCAGACTACACCCAACCGAGTGATCCTGAGGAGGCAGCCCCCACTGGGAACACTCAAAGTCATGGCAGGCGAGATATGGGCAAACCACCTCAGAAGGGAACAACTACTTGGGCAGCAACTACAGTGTGCGAGGCGAACATCACCCACCATATGATGTAAAGCCGCTCGTGACTGGGTGTTCAAAGCCCAACGGCCAGTCATATGTAATCAAACATGTTCAGAGGCCACATTATTTCTCCCATAGAACCTATCTTGCACCTTCTATTATCTTATGTATATTACAGTCCTTGGCTACTGTAGCATCAGAGTGTCTCAGAACCTTTTAGAGTATTTAGCTTTGCAAACCCACTGAGATTTTTATCTATCTATGGTACAGAAAGACTAATGAACTTTGGACTGGAATATGACTTGGAATTTTTTCTGTAAGTATTCTGAAATTCTTAATGATTGAGACAGCCTGATAACTTTATAGCATTATGAATCATTAACAAGCACTTTGTGTATTGTTTGTAAAGTTCCAGCACTATAATTCTGTTTCTATATACTTATTTAATACAATCTTAAAAAAAAAAGATCAACATTGGGACCCTATTGTGCTACATGTGGTCAAACTATATAACATCCAGACTCCTGCTCCTGGCTTCCTGCAAAACAGAAACAAAACAAAACACCTTTAGACCTGAAGTGTTAAGCATTCAAAAGATAGGACATGCAAAAATTAAGGATGCCTATGTTTTTAAAGACTTTGTCATCATGTATAAAAGAATATGATACCATCCTGTTTCTTGGATGGACTCCTATCTCATTCAGTAGATAGGATAAATATTTTGCCATAAATGATTTGGAGTTATTTAGTAAGAGCATGTGAAATGGGCTGTATTTGATTCAGATTTGGCATGAATCGGGGTACAGTGATGCGATTCATTGATTGAGATCACTATCCCAATTCAATTCAGCCAGATCCGAATCTTCGATGCCAAGGATTTGATGCTGATTTGGAGAATCAGTGATTCGGCCATAGACACAGCTTTAAATGTTTATTCTACATACCTCAAGGTACCATGTGTGACTCATGAATGCTGCGATGGTGGGGCAGATGGAGCATCCCACAGGAGCATGGGGGGATCCCCCATGTGCTCAGCGGCAGACCTGGAGGTCTTCTGGGTCCACTGCCAAGCATGTGGGGGGACCCCCCATGCCCCCCCAGCTCAGTGATCAGCCACGGGGGGACCCAGGAGGCACCAGCCACTGAGCCAAAAGGCAGGGGGGGGGCTTCTGGTCCACTTTGGGGTCTGCTGCCGAACGCATTGGGGACCCCTCCATTGCAGTCCCATGGGACTCTCCATCCAGCCCACCATCTTAATGTTCACGAGCCACCTGGTATGACACCTGGTATTTCTACTTGAGGTATGTAGAAAAAATATTTAAAGCTGTGTCTATGGCTGAATCATCAAATCTCTCCAAATTGATTCAGAGGATTCTGATTTGATTTGGAGAGATTAAAGGGTCTTCTGATTCGATTTGGATTCAGAGATTCAGCCACCGGATTGGGCCGAATTTCCACCAAATCAAATCAGTGACCGAAGCTTCACACAGCCCTATTTTTTAGTAAATGAGGCTGAATACGGTTGATATTGGTATCTCAGGCCAGTTTGGCAGTATTCTGTGCTTGCTTCGGTTGGTATAATGAAAAATGAGAATTGGAATTTTTGCCTCCTTCCCCCTATAGATAAGACTCCTCACCTCCCCTCAGCACCCTAGTCTTGTCTCTGAACCTGTGCATGTGATGTGGTCATAGGCTTTCCATGGTACATTGCAATAAGGAAATGAAAGGAAACGAGGTTCTATCATAGTAGACTTGTGTGTATGCTATAGCCAGGTATTTTGAGGGAAGTTTCTCTTTAAGAGCTGTGGCTGAGATCATCTAATTTGTGGAGGCAGGAAACCACTCAGGGAATGCCATTGGCAGCATGCTTTCTCCCTGAAGAGACCATATGGCACCTCAGCATGTCACACATCCAAAGAAAAGGATAAGGTCATGCTTTTTATGCTTTTGGATACAAACACTAGCACAGTTATGTTATTAATCAGCATGTGGATAATGAAGGGCAAAAACTATCTTTTTAGTTTAAAAGACTTACTTAACTTTTAATATTAAATTTACATGATGGGAAACATAATGGAATTTCTTAATGTAGCAAAAGATAATTTTGGCATGAACTGCCTCACAATGTCAATAGCAAGCAATTAAAATTGGGGTTAGATGGTCTTTAATTTATTTTCACAGTTTCCAGGATGAAATAGAAAAAGTATAAAGAAACAGCATATGAAGCAACGGTTACTAAAATTTGAGAATATGCATGGAAGAAAACAATATTCACTTTGATACATGATATAGTTTGCATATAAAATACAACAGCAGGAGTTAAACCACCAATTATACTGTTGTCTGTTTTCCCTTCCATTTTCTTTTCAGACATTTGAAAAACACATTTGAATTAATATTGTCACAGTTATTTTGGCAAGGATCAAAGATATGAGTCTATATCTATACTGTAGGTTTTGCTAATTTTAATGGCTTAATTAACTTAAGCATTTCCGTCTAGAATAAATTAACAACTTGGAAAATAAGGAAAACTAAAAGCAAAATGTTTTTGGCTTTGAATTATTATATTTTCTTGGAGACAAAAATGCACTCCTTAAGTTTAAAATCACAAATTACTTTTTAATTTAAAACTTTAATTAAGGGCTTCATGCCTCAAGTTTATAATCTATCAGAGTAAGGACCTCTCTGTGGATGCCTAGTTTTTGATAAAACCTGGGTTGGGACAGATGAATCAGTTACACTGCTCTAATACAAAGGACTTGCTGCTGGTCAACTAAATCTGGTATAACTGTTGTATGTTTGGTCCTATTCTGTAATAACAAATTAAATCAGGACAGTTAAACTAGATTTCTGAATGAAACAGGTTTTATCTTTATTTACTGAAGGGTAGGAGCTGATGTTTACTTCTGACTGGTAAGTTTCTATCCTGATTTTAAAATGTTGTAGTAGTATGTTCATCTATTCTCTCATGGTGGATGGAGGCCCTGTATTGAAGGGAGATCTCTAGCAGTATCTGTAGATGAGCATAGATAAAATAGATAGGCCTCATTTGGAGGTCTCTAATAGTTTGGGGGTCTATTATTGAATGGCTATTAAGAGACTTTGGGCCTACACATGCATTAAGGTGCATAAGGCTATGCAGGAGTGACTGGTGCCTCCTGAGTCGGGGGGGGGGAGGAGCACAATTTGTGGGCAGGCCTGGGGGCGGGCCAAAGCCCCATATCCACTCCTATACTTCTGTGCTTCAGTTTAGTGCTCCCCGCCCCCCCCAGATGCCGCTGGCCTGCGCAGCAAAAAAACTGTTCTGTCCTGAGCGGTGCTGAGTCAGGGGCCAATCTCAGAGGGGGCATGTGCCCCCTCATACTTCCCCTACCAGTTACCTGTGAGGCTATGCTAATGTGCAGTAGTGCATTTGCATGCTTTTTTAGTGATGCTTAATGCGCTTTAAACTACTTTACCGCATGTTAGAGTAATGTCACTTTTTTTTATGTGGAGCTTTAATGAACAGTAAAATAGTCTATTGTACATTGAAGTGCACGTGTAGATGCACCCACCATGAGATAATGTTGCTAAATACTACTAAGATTTAGAATTTGGAGTGGATAAAATGCTATTGTTCATGTTAGTAAATGGATGGATAAATGAACTTGATGTGCCAGGTCAGGGGCCACCATAACCATGGGCAGATCTAGGATTTTTAAAATGGGGGTGCAGATGGTGAGGTGCATCATCCCATATAACACAACACATGTTTTTCTCCAATTAAAAATAAATGAGAGGATTTACTAATAGATTTACTAATATGCTACAGGCCTAGGGCCTTTATTGATCCAATCTTAAACCGAACAAATCACGTATGTCTTTATTGGAATGTGCATTATTTTGCTATATCATATATCACATATAAAAACACAATAAACTAGGCAAAAATAATTAAAAGATGTTGTCCTCATTAGTCCTGTAGTCATTACAATTAAATGTGTATCTCTTTTTCAGATTCATGAAATAAAATTTAGCCTTCTTTAGCATCTTGACAGTGTATCTAATACTTCACTGAACATTATTTCAACATCTGAGTTAATGTTCACCTACATTAATGTTTCTACACCTAAGTTAATGTTTTTAGTTAGAGTTAAAAACAGTCTTCAGGGCTGTGAAATAGGAACTATATTACCAGGATCAGCAAAATTGCAGAAAAAAAGATTAGCTTGATTAATAGAACATCTGTGCCATTAAAAGGGAGAGAGTGGAGTTGTTAACATATGTGGAATAAAGATTTTAGAGGAAATTGAATAGATTATAATGGCAAATTCAGCCTTCACAAGAGAAGGCTGAGGGGGGACCTTGTGACTGTCTATAAACTCACTAGGGGGGACCAGAAGGGTTTGGGGGAGACCTTGTTTCCCCTAGCGCCCTCCGGGATAACAAGGAATAACGGCCACAAGTTGTTGGAGAGTAGGTTCAGATTAGACATCCATAGGAACTACTTCACAGTTAGGGTGGCTAGGATCTGGAACCAACTTCCAAGGGAAGTGGTGCTGGCTCCTACCCTGGGGGTCTTTAAGAAGCGGCTCGATGCCTACCTGGCTGGGGTCACTTGAGCCCAGTTTCTCTCCTGCCCGGGCAGGGGGTCGGACTTGAAGATCTACAAGATCCCTTCAGACCCTACTTCTATGATTCTATGATATGATTCTATGAAGTGACTCCCGCAGCACTGCCTGAATAGTAATGCTGCTGCCACTGCCAGGCAGTTGATTTTAAACTTTGGGTGGACCAGAAATCAAAAGGGGTGCAGCTGCACCACTGCACCCCCCTGGATCTGCCTCAGTCAGAACCTTTATTGCAGTTTCCAGCAGTCGAGTGAAGAATCCTGGGATGTGGGGGAAGTAGGGGAAGGGGAGGAGAAAGAGAGAGCGAGATCCATGTAGAAGTGTTTTCCTATGGTGGTTTCAGGAGTCAGGGCAGAAGATAAATTGTATCCTGCCCTCTGTGTTGATGGAAAACAATGTTTCGTCACCTTTTTAATGGTAGCTTTCCATATATATGCTGGCTGCTAGTGATAATATCCTCATCTTCCAGCTATTTACAATTTGTCTGTTCTCATAATTTGCTCTAAAAAGGTAGATATCTATGTGCTACAAAAGTAGATGGATTAATGGATTTTTAGAACTTGAATAGAGTAGAATAGAATCACTGCAAGCACCTGGATCAACTCAGATGCTTCATAGTGGAACAGAGTCTGGCAACATTTTTTGGCAAAGTGCCAAAAACACCCATAACCTCAATTTGTAAGATTCTGGTATGCTAGGAGTGTGGGGGGTGGAGAAGGGAGCACAAGGAGCCTAATCCTTGTTGTAGCAGTGCAGCCCTGGCCCCTTCCGCACCATCAAGCCCAAGGCGTGCATGCCAAGCAAAATGCCTTTGTGTCACCCTCTGGCACCATCCCTGGTCTGGGTCATAGTTATATTCTGCTAGAGTCAGGTTTGGTCCAATAATTCTATGGCTTTTTTTAGCTTTCCTGTCTCCATTGCATCCTCTCTCTAACCTATCTTCAAATCTTCATTTTCCACTACCTTGTAGTACATATGGAACTTGGCCATGTAGACCTGTATGAAGTGGGCATCAAATGCTACCAAATCAGGGTAGAATTTACTCCTTCAAGGAGTCAGTGACCTGATCCAGATATACAGACACATGCAGTTTGTGGCACTGCAAACCTCTTTGCAGAGCTACAAACTGAACTTCTGACATGTTAAAACGTGCCCTGCACTTCAAGTTTGCAGCAGGAGGGTAGTGGGGGGGGGTGGGGTGTAAAATTTGCTACTGGGAAATCCTGGTAGAAAAATTAAAAAGTTGCAAAAAAAAAGCATGGTGCATACCACAGGAGCATGCATTGGCAGACACAGAAGCTCAGTCCTCCTAGGAAAAGTTTTGGCGCTGGCCAGAGCATCTCCCCTCTTCTAGTTCTGCACCAGCTCCTCCAGCACAGCAGGTGCTGGGACATGGGTGACTGGTGCCTCTTGAGTCAGGGGGGGCACATGCCTCCCCTGACATCAGTCAGCGACCGGGGGGGCGGGGGGTCCCTGGTGGCCGATCCCACTGACCGGGGGGGAGGGGTCCCTTGCAGCCAATCTCACTCACCAAAAAACAGCTGCTTTTGCTGGTGGCCCTGCTCCCCAGTCAGTGCTTGCAGGTGTGGCACTGGTGCTCTCACCTGTCCCCCTGCCCGCTGGCTAAACAGGGAGCGCGGCCTGACATGGGGTGCACTGGCACTCTCAGGGGGTGCATGTGCAACCCCATGCAACTCCTATGCATCGCCTCTGGGCTGGGAGGAGTGGGGAAGTAGCAGTTTCTCTAAAGCACAGAATTTTGTCCTGCACCAAAGCACAGGTGCAGGGGCATATGCAGTGGCAAAAAGTAGTTTTCTTTGTCACTGCAAAATCATGCTCCTACATGGGTGGACACACCCAGTCTGACCATAGAAGCACTGAGAATGACAGAGGCATGAAATCCATTAAGAGAGCTTGCTTTTTTTTTCTAATTGCATTTATTGTTTAGAAGCTGATTCTGGGCTGTGGTGAAAGGGGATTTTAAAAGAAATTCAAACAATGTAATGTGAAAAGAACATATATGTCCAGCTTCCTGAGAAGCAGGTTATATTTTGAAATGGAAACTCCTGGTACAAATTCAGGGGCTGAAAATAGGCATGAAACTTAAACAGAAAAAAATGTAACTTGAATTTATGACAATGGGATCTTAATGAAATAATCTCCCAAAGAATGTGGGAAAAGTGACATTATTTACATGTTGACTGCATAAAGCACTAGAAAGAGCTATTGCAGAAAACAGTGGAAGAAAAAGCACTCACACTTAACATATCTTTTAGGTTTCTAAGATCGATTTGCCATATTCCTTTCTGTTACTCTCATGGGTGTTCAGCTTCGCAGAACTTGATTCTGGCTCCTGTCAGCACTGTATGTTCACATCACTGGGCAAGGGTTTTTTCCTTTAGGGAGGATATGTAAGACTTGACAAACTGCCAACCAAAATTGCTCATAGATTCTTTTAAATGCATATCCAATGTCAAGCTCCTGTGATGTGTGTGTCACACTCTCAAATTTTCTATAGCAGCTGATGAGTGGGTGATATACACAGCATCAGGAAAAATAATCAAAAATAGCACTGGGAGCAGTGAGCCTATGAGATTAGGCCTTGAAAGAATAAATGTTATGATTAGTGTAGTTATGATTTGCAGACAGATGGTGCAGGGTTGAGCTGAGAGAGATTGGAAAAACATACTTGGCAAGCTAGGTGTCTCTTTATTTTTGTTTTAATAAACTGTCCAAGACTGTACAAGGCATTGCAGAGCTTAATTTGATCAAACAAGAAATCAACAAAATTGACAAAGTTAATCTCTCAGATGCTCAGCTGTCCTCAGCTGTCGTCATACAGACAGCTCTACCTTCATCTTGGAGCATCTCTGGTCTGGTCTTTTCAGCCCAAGTTAGAGCAAGTTAAATGCTCCCAAAAGATCAGCACAAGTTAGACCATTTGCCAAGGTCTTTAACAGGTCGCAGGGCAGCTAGGGATCACTAGATGCAGGGATTTGCTGATCATCTAGCTGCATCCATAGACGCATATGTGTGGGGGGAAAAAGCCTTAAGAAGTACAATGGAAACTGCAATACCACTCCAAAACTCTCCTACTCTTGGGATATCTTCTTGGAGTTGAAATTTTGGTTTATCAATTTATTTGAGGCAATAGATGAGTGTCCACAATTACATTCATAGCTGGTTTTTTTTCAGGACTTGTAAAATCTTCCTTTCCCTTTCTTTGAGCTCATTCTCCAAGAAACCAACTGAATCACCAGGTAGAAGTGTATAAAGATTGGCTGACTTTATGCTTCTTTGTAATCTATTGACTACATTAATCTTTGGCAAAGCCGTTCTGAACCATGAAGACATATGACAGGCTTTCTTTTTGTTTTTGCCCTAGACAAAGACAGGATTTGGTGACTCTTTCCAGAAGAAATCATCCATTGTTCTCTTTTTCCAAGTTAGTTTGCCACTGATATTTTCCCCTCTCACATTTACTCATATTTGTCTAAAGCAATCAAGAACCCTTTGCACTTGTTACAGGCAGTCTTTGAAGGAGGTGTTGCATGAAGTGAGGCAAAAGAGTCTGAAGCCTGCTGGAGCCCCCTAAGGAGTTTAATGCAGAACATTTAACAAAGCAAATACAACTCTTTTCATTTTTGGTAAGGAAGTGTGCAAACTGTTTCCTGATTTTTCAGAGAAATATTGAATCTAGATGGGCAGGGATGTGTGTCCCCCCACCTCCTCCCATACTCCCCCAAAACAATGTGGCATCAAGCTTACATTATTACCATTCTCTCAGGGTTTTATTTTAAAACTCTTATATTAGTTCAGTTTCACAGTATTGTTACATTTAGGCTGATGGGAATGTTCCAAAATGATTCAGTATCACAAAGCAAGCTTGTTGCCAATCAGTAGCTTCATTAATTATTTTTGTATTTTTAAGATACTTAGGTTTTAATTATTTTTGCCTCACGTAGGACTATAAATCCCAGCCACTCTCTAAGATCTATTATGGTGTTGTTATCGTTTATTCAAAAATAAGATGTCAAAAATTCACTCAGTCTTCAAACAGCAGCACACATTTTTATAGGACTAAGTTATAGTAATAGTGGAAAGATCTTTTTAGCTGCATTACAGCTGCAAAAGCATAGCTGGCTGAACAACTTAGTCTGCATAAGCCAGACATAAACAGCAATCACAGCAAGAAGTTCTCATCATATTTGATAGAAAGGATCAAACATGCAGAGGACCTGATCTGAGTAAATTTTAAAATATGATCAGATACCTTAGCCAATTCATTGCCTATGATTGTTCAGACCAGTTGTTTATAAGAAGAGCTTGAGCTGGCCCATTCTTGCCATCAAAAACCAGTAAAAAATAACCACTAATATTCTATATCCCCGACTTCACATTCAGAGAAGTGAATAGCAAAACTTCACATTCAGAGAACTCTCAAAACTTCTCTGAAAAATGAAGTACTCTATTCATTCCATTAAAAAGCCAATAATTCATGCAGAAAACCTTTCAGGTCGTAAACCTGTCTTCAAATTCCATTCCCATAGAAACCATTTAGTAAAGTACTGACAACCTAAATCCAATGCACTGTATTAGAAAAACATACAGAATGCCTCAAAATATGTTTTCAGACCACAACATCATAGACATAAGTATGGTGGCACTAAGACTTTAAATATTCAATTATATTTTCCATTTTGGTGGAGGCTTTTCCCTCCTTTAAGGGCCAAGGATTTCTCTTAGATATGCCATTGTAAATGCTCATTCATATGGGTGCAATCTAAATACATGAAAGTATTAACTAAAAATGAAGGTCATATGGTCAGATTCATCCTCACTGACATCTCTCTAGTTTTTGGCACAAGTTATTACAATGTTGGCACATGACATAGCTGGAATAGACTATATGGGACTAGAGTGGAAGTGTTCCTGATTGCATGGGACTAAGGGCAATTGCTTTTTTCCCCATTGCATAGTCCCCTGGAGGTTATTTATTCTGTACCACTTCTTCAATATCTTCATGAGACTACTTGGAGACAGTGAGCATATGGATAGCATCAGTGATTATGTAGTCTAAAGCTCTTCCATCTTAATAAGAGGTTTTCTTATTATGAAAAGTTTTGACTCCAATGAAATTGTGCACTCAGTATTCCAAACTGATTCCTGTATTTCATTGTATCTGGAGCTTAACATGATAGCAATGCTGAGATGTATAGAAACAGCCATTAACAGGGCAGGTATCTATGCTCATATCTTCTCTGGTGCTGTTTCCAGTATTGATGGTCCTGACAGAATAATTAGTCAGAACTCAGATACTGTACAGGATTGGCAACATACACTAGGCCAAAATTTCTCTGGTGAAATGTATCTTGCAACGCCTAGAATAAAATCTAAACCAGAAAAATGATTGTTTCAGAGGAATTTGCACTGAAATGCAGTATATTTCAAAATATGCTACAAAGTCCCATTTTGTGACAGCGATATTCCACAACTGTATACCAAGACAAGGTCCCAGTGGTAAAATGCTATTAAAACTTCTAAAAAAAAAAGTAGAGTTTGTAGAAATGTAGAGTTTCTAAAAGAAATTCTAACATAAGAAGTATTTTACCCTATGCAAGGTATCTCTTTATTGGACAGATATGGCAGATTAAGATGAATTAGATACTGGATGGGAAATTGAAGGTTGCTTAGGAGCCGGAGATCATTCACTCATTCAATACTCCCAACCCCTGCGGTGAATATATTTGGTACTTCAAAAGAGACTAATTTTCCCAAATTAGCTAAACATTTAGACAATTGTAAATTAAAATCGGTAGCTCCTTACAAAAAAAATTTGAGATGGCCAAAAAACTATGGTTCCAGAATCAAGGAAAGGAAAACTTTGACTAAGTGAAAATCATTTTTATAGAAAACAGGTTTTGTTAAACAAACCTGATTTCACTGTTTGAGGTGATTAGAGGTTTGTTTTCATGAAGGATGCTGCTCTGCCTGATTCACTATAGCCTGACATAAAAACTTGTACTTGGAATCAGGCAGAGTTGATACTTTAACAAGGTTTCCCTCTTCCCTGACCAGTAATCTAACTTCTTACCAGGCTAAAGAGCATGAGACTCCCTCTCTCTTACATACAAGTATGTGTTGAGAAATTCCTGGTATCTACAATGAAAATCTCATTTAACTGAAAATGTTCTGATCTGTTTATTGATGGGATAGAAAACCCTAGCATATATAGAATTAAATGTACAATCTCTAACTTGTTATTACATCTAAAAATATAAATCCTTACTTAAAAAAAAAGTAGTGGATACAGTATTAAAGCTGATAAAATAGGAAAAAACAGAATAATAAGATAATAATTCCTGAAGCATGTGAAGTGGAACAGGAATCGACTCTTTATGGTACAGTACTTATCTTTATTACCTGATTCAATGTCCCTTAAGACCTGAGAGAGGTAGTTAGCCATGTTAGGTTGAAGGTAGAGCAGTGTGGCAGAGCACCTTTGGGGGTGCTCGCCACTTGAGGGTTCTCACAGACTCTGAGGGAAGCCTGATTTGGAGGAGCAACAGGAGAAACCTCCCCCAGGTACCATTTTAAGGGGGGAGGTGTGTGGCAGGGCACTGTGGGTGCCTGCCACTTTAAGATCTGAGCCAAGCAGCCATCAGGTGCTTGATTGTGGCAGCCATTTTAGATCCCTGGCTGCCTATATAAGTAGAGCATTTTGCTGCTGGTAGGTCAGGCAGCAACATTGCCTGATTGTGAGGCTTCATGAGGCTTCCTAGAGGTAAGGGAGGAGCTACAGGGGATGGATTGGAGGCTCCTGGTCCTGGGCATGACCTAAAAGAGCACCCTGCCAGGTGTGGGTGGCTTGATGGGGCTCTCAGTGGTGTGGGAGCCCCCAGGAAATGCTGAGCCAGTTACCACCCTGGTGAAAGGTGGGTAGGGGCACCTTAACCCTAGCCCTCACCTTGGGTGGGTTTGTGTAAAACTGGAGGCAGTTGGGGCCAGGCATGGCTGCAGCCACCTGAGCCTTGTGGGGTGCAAGACCCTATGGAAAAGTAGTTGGGGCCAGGTACGGCTATGGCCACCTGAGCCCACCAGGGAGGGAAGCCCCATGGCCCCAAGTGAGGAGGTCAGAGATGAGGAGCCCCAAGTGAGTGGGGCAGAATATAGAGAGCACAATGACATGCTGCTCTGGGGGGGGGGGGGGGGTGAGAGGGCCCGTGAGACCCTGGAACACCAGTCATGGTATGAGGTACCCCAGCTCCCACAGTTGGGTGGGTTAACTGCTACTAGGGTCCAGAAGGCAGACCTCATAGAGAGAGGGGCTAGAGGCTCAGAGGCCTGAGGTTGAATACCTTTGACTGGTCAATACTGGGGCCAGGACCAGAACAGTCAAAAGGGCCAGGGGCCCACTGCAAGGGATGCCCAGAGCTGAGGGCCTGGGTTTCCAACTGGCCTTGGAGGTGAGGCCAAGACCTGTGTGGCCAAAGGTCCCAGGGGACCACGCCCAAGAGGGGAAATGATTTCAGGGAGCTAGACAGCCCGAATGAAAGCGGGGTAGGCTGCCTGAATGGAGGGATCTAAGAGGGGCCTTATTGGAGGATTCTGGGGCCCAGTGTGGCGCTGGTGAGATTAACATCTGGATGTCATCTGTGATACATGGGCTGCAGTGTAGGGGAGGTACGGAGCTGCAGATAGTGCCCCCTGACATGGGGGCAAGAATAGGCAGCCTCCTGCCTTAATTAACATCCTAATTAATTAAGAACAAGGCATGGCAGATGAGTCAGGTGGGAGGTGTGCCCAAAGGCAAGTGGGGAACCTAGCACTGCGGCTAGGCGGGGAGCCCCACTTTGCCACACTAGAGCATCACTCATAAAAGGGGAACTGGCTCCCAGCGAAAGTAACAGAGAAGTTGTGGTGGGCGAGAGGGAAATCCCAGAACACCTGAGTGACACTCTTCTTGGTTTCCGCCCTGTCTTCACCTGGTAAGAAGACATCAGGCCATAAGGGACCTAGACCTTATAACACCTATCAGCGACATGGTTCAATCTATGCAGCTTAGACTAACCTACAAAGATTGAATCAATTCAGCCTCAGCCTTTTTGATTGTCTATACTTAGCCCAAGAGACTGACAGACATTGTGGATTCATAGCAGATAAAGTAGGCTGTCACTTATGAAAACTCATGCCTCACTGAACCAGTTAGTCTCTAAGATGCCACACTGCCCTGCCTTCTGTCTTTAAGACGCAGCATTTTTATATTTATCTCTACATAATTATGTACCTGAAGCCAGTAGTGTAGTTAAGGGGGTGGTGACCAGGGCAGCCCCCTTGTCCACCACCTTTGTAGGAGGGTCCCCAAGCAGCCATTGCAACAGTAGCAGCTGAACACATAGCCACAATGGACATCGCAGGAGCTAGTGTGGCTCTGAGCACCACACACCTGCTTCAGGCACAGAGCTGTGTTGCTACACCTCTATCTGAAAGTTTTTCATTGTAGTTTACCATTCATGCTGCCCTGTAAAATGTCCATCAGATTAAATACATAAACTGCTGATGACGCAGGACATTTTAATGCAGAACTAATGCATCTAATCCCACTATTGAAACCGTTAAAATAGCTTTAGCTGTTTGCCAACATAATAAAAGTTTTCCACAAAGAGACCACCTGGGTTTTTCACTACATTGACTTGCCTACTGAGAAAAACCAATATTCGAGATCTTAAGTGGTTAATATGGGAAAAAATAGAATAGAATAGAAATGAGATAGTAAGATCAGGAATATTGTTGTGTGGGTGGACACTAACTGGCCAGAAGGTTGGTAATAATTGAACTCACTAAGCATAAGGTGTCCAGATTCCTCACAGTGTATCTATAATTCAAGGTTATTAAAAGTGACAGGATTAATACCTAAATTAAGATAGAAACAAAAGCACAAACAGCACCACTAAAGATGTTGAAGTTAAATAAATTACAACCTGCTGTGTAGCCACCTGATTAAAATGTAGGTCCATGCATGTTATGAGAAAGAACAAAATATTCATTTCAGGAAGGAAAGAGTAATTCAGTGACTGTTTAACATTCATTGTAAAAACATGAAATCCTGAACCCATTGCAATCAATTAAAAATTCCCATTGCATTCAAAGGATCCTGTATTTCACCCAAGTTTTTAATTTTTTTTCTGAGAATTTATTACTTTTTGGATTTAAAATATCTTTTTGGAGCAGCTTTCCTGCTGATCAGATAATTTTATTCACATTAGAATATATTTTCAACTCTGAATTCTGTTCAACCTCACATTCATTGTATCAAAACCATACTTGAGAATATTTTCCAATGGGTATTAAGAATTGAGGCTAGAACATGTTTTCATGTATGCAGGTTTGATTTTAGTGAAGTAACCTGGATTTAGATTTATGTAACTGAAATCAGCATCGAGTCATGATGCATAAGGGAATTTAAGTTTTTTAACTTAAATATTGTATATGGTAATATTTATATTGTCCACCCTTCAGTAACAATACACAATTATTTCCTTTAAAAGCACAAATCACTTTCCAAATTCATTCTGTTTGCAAGCAGCGGTTTTGGTTATGTGTGTGTGTGTGTGTGTGTTGGGGGGGGGGGGGGGGATTCAGAGGGAGGGCTTTTTTGTTTTTTGGGGTTTTTTTGCTAAATGCATAAAATGTCTAAGTACTAAGATATACCGTGTTTCTTTTAGGGTCAAATTCCTCCCACTCAGTATTATAACATCAGTAAAGAATAGATGGCACTCACTTTTATTACAAACCGGTACTGTAGCTTAAAGAAAACTCTTTTGGATTAAAAGATTCATATCCCCTCTTCTCCCTTCATTTTGGCAAAATTATCTTTGATCAAGTTTGTTATCAATTCAGGAAACAATTATCATTATCATCACTACTAAGTTTTCTTCCCCTTCCCTGCCCCATATAATTTAAAAGGTGGCTTAAATAATAACCTTGTTAAGTAAATATCATTAAAAAACATAAACATTTGAAAATAAGTGATTTTTTTTTCTGTTTAACTTTTAAAATGGCATACACAAATACAGTGCTCCTGAGTATCCATCATAGAATGAAACAGTGCATGGCAGAAGTCAACCAGCTCAGTCAGGTAATCTCGAGCTGCTCCAGGCAAGTCGTTTCAGGGCTTCACAGGCCTGATCCGACATGCCCTGGGAATTCCCATTCCCAGGATACATGGGATCAGGCCCAGGATTCCCCAGTAGTGACTGCTTGGGTTCCCCTGTTTGTAGAGGTGCACCCCAGGAATGCCTCAGCAGGAGATCCCCATCACAAAATGTGCTGCTGAGCCCCAACTCAGGTTGCATCTTGGCAAATGGGGAAATCCTAGGTTTCCCTGACTGTGTAGCTGCACCTAGTGTTCCTCCTTTTGCAGAGGCATGCCCCTCCGAATGTCCCTTAAAAATCAGACTCAAGCCACTCTTGGGAGTGGCAAAGGCCTGACCCTGTGGCCAACACATGACATTTGTTTCACCCAATGAAGTAGATCAGCAGTGACAGGATGCGTCACATCTTGATGCAGCTGATCCACTTCATTTGGTGACATCAATTTATATTCAAAATCACTAGAATTTCTGTGTACTCTCACCATCCCTGTCAAAAATACCATCTTTATGTGCATGTTCACTAATTAGATTGCGCATTCAATTATAATTTCCCTGGTGCCATATTTTTGTACCTTTTAGCACATGAAAAATAAGGAACTGGCATTTTGAAGTGGTTAGATTGCTTGTAATGACATTCTCAGATATCACTAAAGAGAGAACAATCTAAATAATAGCTACTAGAACAATAGAGAGAGGTAGTTAACCATGTCTCAATTTAGGCAAAATGCAAGGCACTGTGGCTGCTTATAAAACAACTCATTTAAAGATGCATGAGCTTGTTTAGACTACAGTGTACTTCATCAGATGCTATGATTTATAATTGTTATAACAATGAGAGTATGGTTCGTTCGATGAGCTTTAGTTCAAACTAAAGCTGCTACTTTTAAGTGTGGGGACGCTGATATATGAGACCCAGATGGCTACTGGAGCACAGCAAATGCCACACTTCAGCAGACTCAGTTAATCAAATCTGCTCCAATGTGCTGGAATTTCAGTCTTAGCACTTGCGTATAGGTGCCCTAACACGGAGCTTCCCAATCACTTTCCATTTCGTTCCATTTTGTGATTCTAGACTTGAAGGACTAAAACTCACAAAATTCCTAGAACAGGGTTTTTTTAACCTTTTTTGGTCATTGTACCCTCAGCGGCCAGTTGAGAAGGCAGGAGTCCCCTGGTGGCCAGACAAGTAAGGGGGTGGTCCCCCAAAACCCAATCAGTGACCGGGGGGAGGGTCCCCCACAGCCAATCAGTGAGTGTGCTGGTGGCACAGTGGCAGCAGAAATGCCGGCGGTGCAGCAGCAGCAGAAGTACCAGTGGCATTGTGGCAGCAGAAGTGCCGACAGCAGCAGCACCCACTACCAAGTACCCCCTGAGGCCATCAGAAGTACCCCTGGATGAAAACCCCTGTCCTAGAAGGTCAACATAGCAGTAAGCACATGTATTGCCATTGGTGAAATAGAGACACAGGGTATGTCTACATGTACATTAAGGCACTTTTCCTAATGCACATTCAATTTAGTACCTCCAGTATGAGGTACTAAACAAATGCGCATTAGGTTTCCTTAATACACAGTATGCACGGTTGAATAAATGAATATTCATATGAATTGATGCATCAGAACAAGAGAAGGATTACTGTTCTGATGCATCAATTCATACCCATAATAAATATGCACGGTTTTTAAGTGATGCTTAATGGTCAAGAGCCTATTTTACTGTGCATTAGCATCATCACACAGTTTTTTATGTGATGCTTTATTGCATAGTAAAATAGCCTACTACACATTAAAGTACACGTGTAGACATGCCCACATAGAAGTTAAAGGCTCAGTCTGAAGGAGAGGAATGAGTCGTTCTCAGAGCTTTGATTAAATACAGCTTCCCTTAAACTAAAGCAATGTTCTAAGAAGTGGACTATATTGCCTCTCTAAGAATGATTGCTTTTCTAAGAGCTAAGCTATAGCTGAAGCCTGCCAGGAGTAGATGAGAGGATGAATGAGGACTCGGTTGCACTTTGAGCCTTGGCTCCCCACTTGTTCTATGAAGAAAGTAAAGCATGCCATCTTTTATAAGGAAAAAAAGTCAAATTTCTGGGGTTTTTTTCCACAAACCTGACTGCTACAGACATGTAGACTGTGCTCTTCTGTTCATAGTGCGCTACCTTGCCTGTTGCTATATGGTAATAAATGAATGGCTTATCATTCCGGTTTTTGCAAGGGTATATTGGGAAAATGAGAAGTGTGCCCAAGGTGTGAAAGGATCAAAGTAAAAATGAAATAAAGCAACTTGATGATTTTGGATTGTTTCCATTAAGCTGTGTTTGAAATAGAGGGGACTTGGAAAGCCAGTAGTAGTGGCTACTGCAGTGTCTCATATAATTCCCTCCTTTCATTCTCTCTGTCAGTGCTTCTCAATGTCTTTGGACTCAAGGTCCTCCTTACTGGACTCAAGGAAACCCTCCATAACTTTTGAGAATTGAGGGGCACCCAGTTTCAAAAACATTCATATATTACAGTGTTTACCCCCTTGCATATGGGCTAGGAAATGGCGATGGGGGATCAGTTAGGCAGGGATAAGCCTAAACCTGCACTTAATCTGCTTATCACCACACACCTCATGGCATCCTTTAAAGGCTCTGGCATCCTAAGGTGCTATTGTACCCTGGTTGAGAATCACTTCTTTACTTCATATGTATCTGTAACGTCAAGAGAAAAAATAATGGTACAATTACTCAGAAGCCGAAATCACAGCATTTACTGGTCTGTTACTTAAGAACAGAAGAGCAAACTCCACATGACAGTGGACAGTCAGGGGTGGGGGGGGGAAACAGAATTTGGACTTTATTCTTTATAAAATGACAGCATGCCCAGCCAGTTGGAGTGCTGTTTATGGCTATACTTTTGCAAATGCAAGTAACATACATTAAAAAAAAGCCAAAAACAAGAAAAAGAACCCCCCAAAATAAAAACAACAGAACAGAAGAACTCCCCCCCCACCAAACCCTCACAGCTTTTTCCCAAGGATCCAAACATTTTTTTTTTTTATATAGTTATCTCCAAACAGACGACATAAAAAGTGATTTGAAACAACAGAGATTGGAATATTTACTCATAAATTATCTTTCCTCATGGAACAATAGTCTCAAGCTGCAGCAAGGGAAATTTAGGTTAGATATTAAGAAACTTTCTCACTAGGAGGGTAGTAAAACCCTGGAACAGGTTATCAAAGAGGTTGTGGAATCTCCATGCTTGGAGGTTTTTAAAACCTGGGTAGACACAGCCTTAGTTGTAATGATTTAGTTGGGGATGGTCCTGCTTTGAGCAGGGGGTTGGACTAGATGACCTCCTGAGGTCCCTTCCAACCCCATTTTCTATGATTTTATGATTCTATGTACTAAATACCAGTGATCATGTAATGAAAGGCTAAAAAATAACCCATTATATTAGGCAGAGAGGAGATGTATAAGGGGGGAAAAGCCCAATCATGTACCTTGTAGAGATCCTTTATTGGAGTTGTTATATCTGCAAGTTTATTATGGTTTTTATTAAATGATTTAGCAGCAAGTATGTACAAAAATTTCTAACGATTTAAATAAAGAAGCCTCTAGCAGCCAACATGTATGGTCCAATTTTGAAATGGACTTCTTTAATTTTGACTTAAATATTTAACATTATCTTTATTCCTGACCAATATAATTTTCCATGGAAGGGGACTGATTAATTAGTTTAATTTCTTCAGATGACATAATGTTTTTGTTTCAAGAGGCAGGAGTAATGATCTGTTTTCTGTTCCACTATGCATGGAGAGCTAAGCAAAGGCTTCCCCAATTCCATTACTTTCCTGAAGATGGGGACTGACTATGCTAAGACCTCAGATGAAGGATCTGATCTGAGATATGCCTGAGATGGAGATAAAAGTAATGGACAAAATAGTCATACAGATTTAAAAGAAGGAATAGGAGAATTGCCATGCTTTGGCTGATCTACCTGGTTCATCTGTCCATGCCAGCATGTCACCAGTGGAAGCCAGACTGAGGAATCTTATCCCTATGTGAAAAACTGCTAAATGACTACTGTTTAGCCTCTGTTTACCTGGGGTTTGACTAGGCAGTTGAAAAAGTTCAGGGCCTCAACTTGATATGCAATGGGTGCATCTATACATGCAATTAATTTGAAGCAATAAATTCCAGAGCAGTTTAAACTGGAAAAAATTAACCCCCAGGTGCGGAGTCTAAATGCGTGCCCAGGACAGCAGCAATTTGAGCAGGGGCACAGCAGTTTACATCAGGGCCACTACTGCCCTGCTCTGCTCTGCTGAGGACTATGGATGGCAGGATCAGGCAGTGGAGAGGCTGGCTGAGGCATGAGGGTGCTAAAAGTGTGGAGCAGTGTGGCTAGGTGGCAGGCAGGAGTCTGGCCCTCTGCTGGCTCAGCTAACTAGGCACAATTTACACCCACAGTCAGCATCTACACATGCATTTAATCGCAGTGAATTACTCTGCCATAAAATGGTACTGTCCCTGACAGTACAATATTACAGTGGTGTAATTAGTTTACTGCAGCCTAATACCATCACATGTGTAAACAGTGATGTTTTACTCCACAGCTAATTAGCCTACTTCGCAGTGAAATGAACAAATGAACGTGTAGATGTGGCCCATAATTCTATCCCCATTTAAATCTACGTGACTGTTTAGTCTGTCTATACCCACATCTCATTTTTTATTTCTGTCAAAGGAGCTGGAACCATACATACTTCTTTCCATTTATCCTTCCCTTGTTCTGATGTATCAATACATAGATATCATGTTCTCTGGTGTCATTTACTCAAAAACATACATACATAGTAATGTAAAATATTTTAGACAAACAAATGTATTTGCTGCTTCAAGACACAATGATATACCCGAATAATGGAGAAGCTGTATTGAAACAAAATACTGATTTGATGCACATGATTAATCACATTATACAGCTATGTGCTCAGTAAAGTTCCTTTCTTTCAATGGCATGCATTCATAAGTTCTTTTTTCCTCCTAACATATGTCTATAGTCTGCTTTAGTTAGAGGAGAGAAAGTTTCTAATTTATTCCAGATGGATATAATGCCACTGACAGAAGCTAACTTCAGCTCTATTACTACTGTGACTTTCCTATTATCTTCCATAAAGTATCTATTAAAGTAGGAAACATATAGGAAGGACTTGGAGTGCCAGGTTTGGAGAAGCAAGACATTTGCTTTTCTTTCTCAGTCAAGAGTTGTGTTGGACTGTCAGTGCTGCAATAGCAAGTAGGTTAGCATTTTGTTTTGTCAAAAAAATTCCATTAAGAAATGCTTATTCATTTAGCCCAGAATGCCTTTTTAACAGCCTCTCAAGTTCAATAAACTGTTGTTAAATTCAAGGCAAGATTCTTTTGATGTCTAGATTCTGGAAAGGACTTCCTTTGAATCAAGGCTGCTAAAATCTTCTGGATTCCTTGGCCCTGGGGGAAGGACTCTGGAAACTATCAATCTATTGCTATTGTAGACCTTTTCTGATAGTTTGATATCCCTTCAAAGTACTCATAAATGAGAATCACTGTGATTAAGTGTGTTGGGATACCATGAAGTGCCAAGAGATCCTACATCTTTCAAATAGGTTGTGACCAAAACCAAAGGAAGCATGTGTGTGTCCATGTGCTTAGAAAGAAATAAGAACAGCAACTCATTCACGTGAGTGAGGGCTGTCCCAGTATGCACAGAATTCATCCAGATAGTGAAATATGTAGAGTTAAGCTTACCTGGATATATTTATATTTGAAAAATTTGAATATGCTGCTAATTGGGAGAAATATTGGAGAGTCAATTGTGGCCTGCTTGCAAGCCTTATATATAGAGAAATATGTAGTTACACCACTCAAAGAGCAGAGCAGCAAGCAGGTTATGACTAAATCATAATTTAATTCCCTTTTCATCTCTGTTGTGGGCAAGAGGTGCATTTTCTCCAGGGTTGCAGGTACATTGGGAGGCTGATATGATAGAAGGAAAAACAAAGCATTATGTATGGAGTCCAGCAATTGCTCTGAATCAATGTGCTTGACAGGTCTGTTTCATTCAATGTCCTAATGTCAACTGCTTTTTAAAGATATAATTCTCTTGATTTTTCCCTTTTGCAGGCAAAACTACATATAATAATGAGTAATCAATATTTACATGGCACAGGCTACCTATGACTATTTGAACAAGGAAGTTTAATTTGTGGATTAATTTCTTGGGTGCATGCACTGTGTTTAGACCTGAGATACCTAGTAACAGTAGTATTGCTAAGAAGCAAATCTAATTGTTCTGATAATCTATTTTAACATGATGTGATTGATGTCTATCTGAAACCTTCTCAGGCAAAATGGCTGTCTCAGTGCCCGCTAAGTCCCTCCTTTTTGGAAGTTGAAGGTGCTTGCTATTACAGAGGCCCTCTATCTTAAGTAGCCAAAGGTAACAGGAGTCCAGCTTGGCCTATTACATAACTTTGTTTATCAAGGTCACAAAAAGTTAATGAGAGCAGTGAATTAATCCAAACAGAAAAGGTTGGCTGATACCAGCCAAGGACTATATTGAAATTATGCCTAGTAAGGAGGAAGAGTAGTAGAATATGAACTCGGTAAACTAAAATTGCTGTGCCAGAATAGACTTTATTAAAGAAAAATGAGAGAAAATCTATACTTCCCATCACCACTGCGATACTTATCTCAGTCTGCTTTCCTTTATGCCTCTGGGGCATCTCCTCCAAAGGATGAGTACCAAGCCCACCTGAGCCATTAACATGGCTATTCAGTTCATTTATTGCTGGAACTCCATCTTGTCTCTTTCCACAGGTAGGATGCTCTGAGCCCTAGCAGAGACTCTTAAACCTTCTTTCTCCATGAGAACAGTAGTCGGGGAAACAGAGGCATGCAACACTTTTAAATAAACTGTTAAAATAGAGATACTAAATAAAACCTGTTGTCCATCACAAGACGTGTGTATGCATATAGTTTTGGAAAATACAAGATGAGGAATGTAGATAAAAAATACTAACTGTCTTTCTACAGGGATTAGAATATGTTGCTAGGTGTCCAAAAGGAGTAAGGTTTTATTGTACCAATGTGCAGATTACCTCTTGGTTTTAAATATCATTTATTAACTGATCTCCACTATAAAATTTACAAAAATGGATATATTAGTCCCACACAAAATGGAGTTTCTTTACTGGCTAACTCTGTGTGTGGTGTATCCAAAGGGTATGATTTCTATCAGATGAGAAGAATGGGTCACAGTAAGTTCTGTTGAGAGGGGAGAATACTTAATGCAGCAGGGAAAATGAAACTGTTTTGGACAGTCAGCTGCAGGAGGAGTTCTGTCTCTGTACTGTATTCTAGGAATAAACATGTATTCTGTTATTACAGAGTGATAGGGTTGCAGTGGTGGTCTAGGTAAATGCAAGAGTCAAAGATTTTGTTAGTGATATCTTTTATTGGACAAACTATATAGTTGGGATGGATACAAACATGTTTTTGCATACCAAGTACCCTTCCTTAGATTTCAGGTTATTACAGAGCTCATTTGTGTGACCCTTTTAAAGAGAACGATGTTATAATCTATCAAGAAGACCACAGGATCACCCAGCATATATTCCAAAATGATGTTAAAGGATGTGATACACTTTCTGGGGGCCAGGTTTCTGCACATACCCCTTACTACTGCTTCCTGAGTGACTGGACTATTGAGTGAACTTCCTTTGTACTCCCTACCATTGTCTTGGTCCTCTTCCCAACCCTAACAGCCTGCCATACCCTATCTAGAACATGATGAGAACAGCTGCCCCATGGCTCATATAAATGCCAGGAGTTACAATGCTGCTAACCAGCATAGTTTTGGAGTCTGTTCTCGGCTGGAGAAAAACATGGCCTAGATCCATCCCCAGTAGAGTGTTAACTGTTCCTCTTTTATTTCTACGCATCCAGTATTTACTACAGCTGAGAAGTTAGCCTACACAATGGGTAAAACCATGACTCTACTGGGCATGCTAAATAGCGTTTAGTTGCCATTAATAACGTTAAAATAGTAAATATTACATAACATCCTCTCAACAGCAATAGATTGAAAAATGTCCACACTCCAAATATGTGTGGATTTAATGAACTACCCCTTTAGTTCTAGTTCACAATGAACATCTTTATAAGTGTTCAGTTCTAAAGATGTAATGGTAATACTGTGCAAATGTATTGGTCTTTTTGCCAGCACCAGTAGGAAATAGTTGTTCTAAATGTTTACTTGTATTTTTAACAGTCTAATTTTAACTTTCATGTCAATTATAGCATAAAACGCTTTTATTAGGGAAGAGGCCTTCTTGAGTGAGATACTAGGACTTGAAAGTGATAAAGAACTGAAGTGAGATTTCTGTTTAGCTAATTAAATGCTTCTAGGATTTAAGTGAAAAAAACATATTGGTTTCTCATGGCCGCAGTTCAGCAAACTAGTAATGTTCAAGCATCTGAGCAGTCCCACTGATTTACAAACATATGTTTTGCTGTATTTTCTCTGTTTAGAACAGAGGTTAGGTCAGGTTTCCCTGATAAGCTTGGTTTCCCACTATTCCTTAATCACTAAACTCTTGGGCTGGGGATAGCCATTACACATACACTGGTTGATCAGAAATTGGATTAAACCTGTAACAGAACAAAAGTTCAGTGCGTATAAACCAGTTTCAAAATGGCTGAAACTGGTTTAAAATAAACCTGGTTGAATGTAGTATTGGGCTTAATTATTTTGGATTAAACTGGTTTATGTAATGTCTGTCCCAGACCCCTTCTTGGTTTAAGTTAACCCAAAGTCCCCTAGCATCCCAGATGCTTTGCAGTGCTGGGCTGGGCTGGGCTCTGCTCTCTGCTCCAGAGGACAGGGCTGGCCCTGTCCCTTTGCTCCCTACCCAGAGCTCTGGCAGGGACTTCAGGCACAGCAGCATCTTCCTGGCTTCCTCCTGCCCCCACACCCTTTGCTGCTCACTGCTCAAGCAGCCCCCCCCCCCCCTTCCCTCCCTCACCTTTCACACAGCATGGACTCTAGCCAGCATGTGGTATGCTAGCTAATGCTAAGAGGTGTGTGTGTGTGTGTGTCCAATTCCACTGGGACAGACAGACAGATAGAACAGTGTCGACTTAAAAAGCTGTTTAAGAAGTGCTTGAACTAATGAGAGAGGTTTTTGTTTTGTTTATGGGCTGATAAATGCTGTGTTATTAGCTCCCTGCTGGCTTCCTTACTTGTCAGGTTTGCAGACAGTATGAAGAAGGGAGAGGGAGATTGAAAAGCTCAGTATCATCAACAGATGCATGTACTGCACACCCCCAATTTGCCATGGGGAAAAGCCTGGGATTGTGCAGGTAGTGTGGGGGTTTACACCCTTCCCTAATCAAAGGTTCTGCCAGGCCCTGCCTTCAGCTTATAACTGTAGACGGGAAGGGAGGGCTGCTGAGTCCAGCCCAGCCCAGCCCTGGGCTTCTAGCCTGAGCCACTGCAGGCATCTGCCTGCATTTCCTCAGTCCAGATGGGAATGTCTGTGCAGTTGCAAACTGATGCAATCTAGGCAGGTTAGACTAACCCTCAAAGATTGAGTCAATTCAGGCTCAGGCTTTCTGAATGCCTGTCTCTAGCCCTAAAAGACTGGATGCCCCTCACCACCATGTTATTTATAGCAAGTATGTAGCCAAGGAAATGTTGTTTTGTTATAATCAATCTCAGACTATGCTTAAGTGCCAAAAATGTCTGTGATGTGGCTATGTATGGGCCACTTAGGTGCCTGAAGGGTAAATAGGATTTCACCTTTATCTGCTAGATGCTGATGCTGGAAGAACTAGACTGACAAAATTGCAGATGTAAACTCATTGTTTTTTGACAGGTCCTCTTATATCCAGCCAGCTAAATTCTGTTTCCATAGAAATGATATCTGAAAGTCAAGCAATGGTCAGAAGAGGGAAGGCTTAGCTGCAGAGGGAAGCAGCTGGCTGTCAGCTGAGCTCTATTAGAGGTTATTTGCAATTCTACAACTTGCATTGGAAGAAAATTTAGTTATAAAAATAAAATATTCTCTCCTCTTGATGGGTATGGTGATTGGGTTTTTTGGGGTTTTTTTTTTTTGTTTTTGTTTTTAGAAATGCCATATGGTTATGGCAGATACTGTAAGAGTCTTAACCTGCCATTCAAATATCTCTTTTTAAAAAGTAGGATAATTTCCTTATTGGCATAGTCAGACTGAAGAAGGGGCAAGTCATGCAATTTACAATTTCCCCTTCCTAATTATGTAATACTTGGAATTCACTATCCTCTCCTGTCCCACTCCTTCATTGGTCCAAAACAGACCACATACGTTGGCCTTCTTGGAACACTACAAAGCCCATCTGTTTTGACAAGGGTGAATGAGATGCGGGGGAGGAAGGAGAAGCATGTAGTTGAATTGCTGCTGTTTTGGTTTTGTAGTGACTTCTATATTGTTGTGTTATCAATAAATAGAGACAGAGATGGTTGTCCTTTTTTATCGCTTAAATGCATATATTTGGGCAGTTTCTTTGAGGGTCTCTGATGGACTGCTCTGCCTTTTCATAAAAAAACTGCTGCATTTGTTAATACTCATTTAGTCAGTGTACTTGGCCTCAAAGCTGCAAAACTCAGCAGCTACTGGAAAACTTGGTATTTAGTCATGAGAAAGTATCACATGTGGATTTTATTGCCTGATGAAAAGAGAATCCATGCATGTCACTAGGAAAAATATGATGGCTAATTGGTATGCCTGCTTTCAGAACATTCCTTTCATATCTTAATTAAAATCTAACCATGTTCTGATTCTTTTTTTCATTTCAAAAGACAAATGGTTAGGCTAAAAGAATGCACAGCAGCAAAGAATCCTCAATTGGCTTGGAGATCATCTTAAAGACATTTACTTACATTTAGATTCCATGGGCCCAGTGTGACTCGACTGGGAAACTTAAAGCACGAGAGAGAGGATGTTAACATTTCTAGTCGTGTTACGATTTCCAAATAAATCCCTAAATGACTCTGGGTCTGATAAAAAAGAACCATAGATAAGCAGCCCTGGATGTTCCTGAAAATAGTTAATCGAGGAAAAAATCAACTGCAATCCCTCAAGAATGAAATGCTGGGTAACTGACATAGAGGTCTATAAAGGGTAAAATCATAAAGGTTCCTATGGAAGTTGGTCAAAGGAATTATTTAGAAAGGAAGGTGGAGTTCTAGTGTAATTTTTTAAGTCATATACCTGAATCTCAGCTGCTGAATATCATTTCTACTGTAAAATAGATTTGATTCTCTGTTCTGAGTTTAATTATTTGCAAATCTGAAAATATACTACTTATCATAGAATCATAGAAGTAGGGTCAGAAGGGACCTTGTAGATCTTCAAGTCTGACCCCCTGCCTGGGCAGGAGGGAAACTGGGCTCAAGTGACCCCAGCCAGGTAGGCATCGAGCCACTTCTTAAAGACCCCCAGGGTAGGAGCCAGCACCACTTCCCTTGGAAGGTGGTTCCAGATCCTAGCCGCCCTAACTGTGAAGTAGTTCTTACAGATGTCTAATCTAAACCTACTCTCCAACAACTTGTGGCCGTTATTCCTTGTTATCCTGGGGGGCGCTAGGGGAAACAAGGTCTCCCCCAAACCCTTCTGGTCCCCCCACCTAGTGAGTTTATAGACTGTCACAAGGTCCCCCCTCAGCCTTCTCTTGTGAAGGCTCTTGTGAAGGTTCAGGTCCCGTAGCCTCTCATTGTAGGGTCTGCCCTGCTGTCTCCGGATCATGTGGGTGGCCCTCCTCTGGACCCTCTCAATGTTGTCCACATCCCTCTTGAAGTGGGGCACCCAGAACTGGACACAGTACTCCAACTGTGGCCTGACCAGTGTCGCATAGAGGGGGAGGATCACCTCCTTGGCCCTACTTGAGATGCACCTGTGGATACACGATAGGGTCCGGTTAGCCCTGCCGACCATGACCTCGCATTGTCAGCCCATGTTCATCTTGGAGTCAGTGATGACTCCAAGATCCCTTTCTGCCTCCGTGCTCTCAAGAAGGGAGTTTCCCATCTTATAAGTGTGCTACTGGTTACTACTGCCCAAGTGCAGCACCTTGCACTTGTCAGTATTGTAACGCATCCTGTTTTTGTTAGCCCACCCTTGCAAACTATCCAGGTCTTTCTGCAGTCTTTCCCTCCCTACTAGCATGTCCACCTCACCCCAAATTTTGGTATCATCAGCAAATTTGAACAGGTTGCTTTTCACCCCGTTATCCAAATCTCTGATGAAATTGAACAGTGCGGGCCCAAGGACTGAGCACTGGGGGACTCCGCTGCCCACTTCCCCCCAGGTCGAATATGGTCTAATAAAACGTATCACCTCTACCTATACTTAAACATATACTTCATTGATTCAGATTACTTTGGGACATTTTCTCTACTGAGATGCACCTTAATATAGAAATATTTTATATTAGGGGAATAAAGGGAACTTACAATCATAGAATATTGTCAAATATTGTAGGGACACAGATGATCCAATATTATAGGCAGGGTAAATAATTTGTTAAATTAAAATATGGAAGCATATGATAAGGAACCTTTAGTACATAGCATTTATAAATATCATTGGTGAGCAATGAATCTCTTGAACGGGGTTCATTTCTGTGGTACATCACTCTTTGGAGGATTCCACTTATATTACTTTGTCCAGACATGGCTGCTTTTTTGTACAGTTCCCACTAGCAGGATTAGATGGGAAACAAAACTGCTGTGGGAAGCAATTCATGCTTCCCATGAACTAAACTTCACAGTCCTTCCTGGCATTCCAGCCATCTGGTCTTAAACATCCAGTCTTGACGAAACAAAGTCACTATCATTATCTTTTATTGGACCAGCTGCATAGCTGGGATAAAGTCAGACAAGCTTTCAAATGCAAAACAGGCTTCTATAGGTCAGCATCATTCTAACACAGCATCATGATCATGATCATCATCCATCCTCCTCCTTTCTCCTGAATTGTGATTGCACAGCATATTCAATGCAATATTTATGCCCCTGGATGGAAGATCTGTTTCCTGCTTCATTTAAAGGACATAGTAGAGAGCCCAGGTCTTGTCTCTCTCATAGGTATTACAAGTCTATTATTTTATTTTTATAAGTACATGATATTACAGAAAAGTTACAGGGCTAGATGATATCTTAAGATTTGTGTCACCTGAAGTTGAAACAGTTACAAATACCTATCATCAAGCTTCAGGGTTTATTAACTGATCAAAATGTGAATTCTTTCAATCAATGCACAAGATTAGCTCTTGCTGTTTATTTTTCCATCAGTTCATCTTTAAAAGACAACATTTTATAACAGAAACCACATGGTTACAAGTTCCTTCCAACTATAAATTAGCCAAGAAACTGTGTAATTTCATATATTCACAGTACTTGTCAAATTCTGACATTAATAGCAATGAAATATTGATAATTTTCCATCCTTTTAGCTGGGCCTGGGTGATAGGTGCAGAGTGGAGGCAAACTTTGATCATACCTCACAGGAGCAAGCAGCTCCTATGCAGTCCAAAGTGTAGGGATTGCTATTGAGGGTGAAATTTGTGCAGCCACAGAAGCAGTATTGGACCATACTTTCTTCTTTCCATCTCAACTGCTTCTGCACTGGGGCCGCACAGGAGCAAAATACACAGACACACAGCTGTATAATCTGTTGTAATCTATATAAATTTTTAAAGTTGCATGGTTCAAAATAATATATTATTAATACTCTAACCGCATAAGTGATGCACATGTGAACTTGCAGACGATTCAGATCTACATAACGCAATAAAAATATCTGCAGGTATACAAAGATAAGGAAGAGAAAACAGTAAAATAGAGAATGGAAGAACAATTGGAAAGGAAGAAAATGCTTTTTTTCCTCAAGAAATCCAGATCAAATGTATTTATTTGTTTCAAAAGCAATCATAGATCATGGTAGAGGTGATATGTTTTATTAGACCAACAATATTTTTGCAAAAAAAAAATATATATATATTCTTTACTTGCAAGCTTTTGGGCACAAACGCCTTTCATCAGGCATTGGAGACAAGATTGTAAAAGTTCTCCTGGGTAGAAATGAAAGTTCGTATTTCATAGGATTTCACAGAGGAGGCAATAGATTGAAAACCGCAAGGCAGGCAGTTCTTAGCTGGTAGGAATCTTTCAGCATTCTTGTGAGGCTCTGTTTTGAGGCAAATTACCTTGTTTTCAATCTATTGCCGCCTCTGTGAAATCCTATGAAATACGAACTTTCATTTCTACCCAGGAGAACTTTTACAATCTTGTCTCCAATGCCCGATGAAGGGTGTTTGTGTTTGAAAGCTTGCAATTAAATTTCTTTTCACAAAAATCTTATTGGTCTAATAAAAGAAATCACCTTTACCATGAGCCCTGATTGCGTTTTCCTCTAGATCAATATGGCTACAACCTGGATACTTTTCATTTTATATATGGCTTCTTTGTTGTTGTTGTTTATTTTTAATGAAAAGAAACACATTGTCAGGTGTTGGTAAGAGGGAAGTGAAATTATTTGCTGGTGCATTAATCAAAGAGGGCAGCTGATGATGAGGGCAAACCCCCATCTCACGGGAGAGGGATGACAAAAGGGTCATTAGAATGACGAGAATGTGGGGTAAGAGCTTGTGGGACAAGCGGAGAGTAGAGGAGCAACCATAGTTGCATCTGAAACTTGGCCCATTTTTCCCATTATCTTGGTATGTTTTACTTCCTTTTTTATTCAGGCAGGATGTATAGCATGGGTGAAAAGGGCGAATAATGCAGTGGCTTCTGAGAATGTGGCCAATACTAAAATATAACCTACTGTGCTTTTAAAGTTTAAAGTTTTATTTGGTTGTACAGTATGCTCAATAGCACCATAAAAGGCAGAATTCTACCCATTCTGTTTCTCAGCAGGAGAAAAAGCGTGTGTGTAGATTAACAGGGAAAAATATCATTTAGTCATGCCAGACTGCAGTCCAGCCTTAAATTTCTTTTGGTCTTTACAAAATCACATTGTTCTGAGTTACCCATTGTTCCTTGTGTCGTGTAAACTGATATATTAAGCTACCATCAGAAGAAACATATCAAAATGCACTGCTGGAATTTTAGAGGGGTCAGTGAAGAAACTAAAAGGCTTAAGTTTGGAAAGTTGAAGTCTTGGGAACAACTAGGCTCACAGATGTTATTGGGATGAGGGCTATATAAATACTTAGATGACACAAAATATGACTCAAATCTATTTGGTCTGTGGTCAGTGAGGCACTTGCCTGAGTGAATAAATAGTTTGTCTCATTGTAGTCTGAAACCCATTGAATGTATATAAGATATGCTTCAGATAACTTCCTGGCTCTCTACAAGCTTCCTCCAGAGGGCCACCAGTTCTTCTAGAGGCAACGCTGGATATCCTGAAGTGATAACAATAGCAGTAGAATGACTTCCAGTGAGCTGAAAGAGAAGAGCATACCTTTAAGCCTCTTGAAACCCAGCAGCTGGTGACATCCTCAGAACCTTGCTATTAAAGAATATAATTTGTTCTTTCTGTGTTTCATCCTTCGTGTCCTGATTTCCAGTCTCAGACACCCTAACCCACCACGTACCCCACCTTGTTCACTTCTACCTCCATCCTGTCACCTCCTTCAAACTCATTAAAAAAGTCCCAGGAATTTCTTCCACCCTCGAGTTGGAGGGGAAACTTGAGGGGTGTATGCACATATTCCTTCTAATAATGGTCAGAGGGAAATTTACTGGCAACTTTGTTAGCTTCTAAAGCCAAATATATATATAAGTAGTTCCAGTGGCAGATGTGAAACGTTGATCAAGATGTGTATTTTGTTGTTACTCTCAAATAAGTTTCACAGTGTGAGTTCATAACAGATATGAGGCCTTCACTAATTTAGTCATAGAGAGCCTGCATATTTCCTCTGTCTGCAATGCTTTATAAACCAATACGTCATGGCAAGATTTCCTTATGTATATAGATAAGACAAGATTTTCCATGCAATTTACATTTCATTGTACATGTATATAATTCCAGACATAGGGAAAAGCTTTCTTGAACAGAGGTTTGTTGTGGGGGGGGTTTTGGCAGGGAGGTGGGAGTGGTGGTTAGAGATGAACCTTTCTTAATAGGAATGCTTTGAAGCTAAGCATTTATGCTTAGTTAGATTTACAAATGTCTAATGCAAATCCATTAATCTCCTAGCCATATGTTACACTTCTCCAGCAAAATGGATGGTTTATGAAACTGTGCATAAATAAAAACAGTAGGTCTTCCTAGTAACTTTACTCCTTTTGCCTTGCTCTGTTTACAGTAATATTAACTAGCACTCTGAAGAATTAGTCAATGGTTATAACTATACTACATGTAGAGTAAGTGAATGTATTTTACGATTAAAAAGAAAAGACATATGAGGCAGAGTTTTTATTCATATCCAGATTTCCTAAGAATTACCAGCTGTGGAGAGGGAGCCAAGGAATAAGCAGTTACAATATATAGGGCAGTCTAAGACTTTAATTATGCAAAAGCAAACATAAATAGTGAGATTGCTCAATGTATTTAAGTGAAACGCTTCCCAGAATAAAGCCCTACTTGAAGTCATTTATGAAGCACAGGGGATAGATCATGTAGTCCATGTACTGATAATTATCTAATGAGAATCAGGTTGTGGTGTGAAATTTGTTAGATTAGCAGAATTTGACTATTTATCGAACACATCTAGAAATTCCAGACATGTTTCATTAGAAAAAAAGAGTAAAAAATAAATGGAGGATGGAAAATTTGAAATGTGCATCCTTTATTCTATGCTAAGATTTAAGTTCATAAAGAAATACTATAAAAAAGGCATGGATATGAGAGTGACTTAAAGACTGTTCTGTCCCAAATAGAATGACATGAAGAACATTGCTATTCATTTTGATCCAAATTATTTTACCCTTAAATTCAGAGTCTTGTGAACTGTTCCAGTTAGAAGGAGAAATTGATGACTAAGTCAGGTGTGCCTTTGAAGTGCTGTGTATGTACAAGGAGGGCAGTGGGGGGCTCTGTCCCAACCACTGGATGAATCAGCTAGCAAAACCATCTGGCCTCAAAGCTCCAAGTCCCTTTTGGGCCTCTTTCATTCTGAAAAGCTCCCTTCTGGGTTTTTCTCAGGATCATTCCCAGTGTTGGCTGAAACATGTCTCTCTCATCTCCAGATGAGACTAGGAAGTACTTCAGTGAAGCACAGTGAGATTGTTCTCTGTGCACTAAACCCTGAAATGTACATAATGTAGCTGTTTTAGGACAAGACTGGGTGTGACTTGATCATGCTCAAACTGGAGATTACGGCAGATGCCTAGCACTGCTATGAGGCTGGCTGTCACTGCAGTTTTCCATAATGTAATACACAGAGAGTGAGCATGTACAGATGTTCAGTTTCTACTGGGAGTATTGCTGTTCTCCCAGTAGAAAACAAAAGAGTGTAGATGTTCAAGCTTTTTCTCCGAGAGTAAAAATAGCTACTCCAGGAGAAAAATAATCTGGGGACAACCAGGGTGTTATCACTCCCAGGACAGTTTCTTTCAGGAGACTGAATGTCTGCACACTTTCCTCAGCTTTTCCAGGTAACGACTAAAGTTGGGGAGGAGTCTAACCAGGGGAAAGGTTACTGTGCCTTCCTGAGACAGGGTCCCCCTGCTCTGGAGAAGGTGGCGAGGCATCTGCTCTCCTCCTGCCACGGCCACTGTCTGCCTGCTTCTCACACCAGAGTTCCTGAAGGCAGGAAGGAGAAGCAGGCTGGAGTTTTGCCATGCTACTTCCTCTACCTTGGACATTTTGAAGCTGGGTTTTAAAAACTTTGGATGTTTTTAAGACCTGGCTAGACAAAGCCTTGACTGGGATGATGTGTAGTTGGGGATGGTTCTGCTTTAAGCAGGGGGTTGGACTAGATGACCTCCTGAGGTCCCTTTTTAACCCTAATTTTCTATGATTCTATTAATTGGGTCTTCATCCATTTGGTTTTGGGTCTGCACTGCATCTTCCCCACCCCCAGCTCAGCTGAGCAGTGGGGGCAGTGACTTGGGTTTATAGGCCAGGCTCTCACCCACTCCAGTTTCCTGTTGCAGCCCCCCACCATCAACTGAACAGCAGAGGTGCTGATTTAAAGGGTGAAGAGGCTGTAAGCCTGTGAGTGGAGAGCAGGAGTGGAAGCTTTCCCTAAGCATACCTTCTAGCCCTGCTGACTCTTCTTGCTGCTTAGCTGACCCCAAGCAGAGTGGAGCAAGGAAGGATGCTGAGCTGCAGCAGCAAGGCTCAGGGTCCTTGCTGCAATGGCAAAATGCCCACACCTCACCCTGCACTGCTCTGTGTCAGCCTGGAGCAGCATGGAGTGAGACAGGCTGCCATGACTGGCTGGATGGGGGTTAGGGCTGCCAACTCTCTTTGGCATTCTGGAAACCTCCTAGAATAAATTCAATGTGTCTGTGACACACAACACCAACATGCACACATGTTTGCATATATCAGTCATGGATTATGGTGCCTAGACTTTGTCAGAAAGGCAAATGCATGTAACTATTACATTTTAAAAACCTACTGGTCTACTGTTTAATTCGGATTCAACATCTACTATTTATTTTAATGAATGCCCTGTCATTTAATCTCCCAGGCATGTCTCAACAGTCTTGTGGAGATTTACCTAATTCCTGGAGACCTCTGGGCAATCCTGGAGTGTTGGCAACCCTAATGGGGGTACGTTCTCCTGGAGCTGAAAGCCTCCCAGAGCTATCTGTAGCAGCTGCTGCTTGTCAGCAGCTGCCAACTACCACTTGACAGCCTGACTCCCTCCCAGGGGAAAGGATAGGTTGTTAATTAAGGGGATCCTCTAAGGGCAGGGGTGCCCTAGGGAGGAGCCCCGTAGTGCCGTCTTATGTGAGAGTCCAGCTCCTGGGCTCCTTTTTTTTTTTTTTCCTGGAAGAAATTGTTTTCTGCTAAACATTGGCTGTGTCCAAACATTCATGTCAACATGACTGCTGAGTCTGGTGCTCCTTTTATTTTCCTGTCTCAGCTTCTGAGATATTTTGCCTATTTCATGGACCTTCACAAAATAATAGTCAGTGGAAACTACTTGATCAGCATGTGCGTTTTCATAGATTCACAGATGTTAGGGTCAGAAGGGACCTCAATAGATCATCGAGTCCGACCCCCTGCATAGGCAGGAAAGAGTGCTGGGTCTAGATGACCCCAGCTAGATGCCTATCTAACCTCCTCTTGAAGACCCCCAGGGTAGGGGAGAGCACCACCTCCCTTGGGAGCCCGTTCCAGAGTTTTATATGGTGACACATGTCTGTGCTGGGAATGGAGCCCATGAGTGTGCCATAAAGCAGTGTTTCTCAACCTTTTAAGTAGGAAGTACCCCCTAACTTCTGAAAATTTCAATAAGTACCTCAACACTAAATTTTCCAGGGGATTTTGTATCTACAGACTGATGTGTGCCATATGTTGTAAGAAGGGCTGTGTATATAAGGTCATGATCTGACAGATGTCTGATCTGGTGTGGGTAGGGTTGCTACCTTTTATACCAGGGGTGCACAACTCGCGTATGTACCTGGGCTAGAGGTGATGTTGGCCAAAACTAGGAGGGCTGAATCAAATTATTACAGGGAAATTTAATTTTTTAAATTGCACCAAATTTTTTGCCATAGTTTTGAGAGGGAAAAGAGGGCGAGAGAGAGTGTTGGGGTACCCACATACCCCCTACCTGTGCCTCGTGTACCCCCAGGGATATGTGTACCACAAGTTGAGAAACTATGCCATAAAGGAATGTAACTGTTTCTTAAAGTTATCCTAACTATAAAGCAGTGATTTCAGTCCAGTTTCGCTGAGGTTTAGACTAGCCCCAGATACCTCACCTTAACTGACTTTCACCCCTTGTACCTGTGGTACCTTATACAACCCCTCATAGACAGAAAGAAAATAAATATTTAACAAATACAAAAAAACAGCAAATTACAAATGTTTACATAGTGCCATTCTTTCAGGGAGGGATCCAACCTATCACAACATACTTTAACTGTAGGGATCTCAAAGGGACACCCTTCGTTTCTAAGGGCCAGACAGCCTGGACTGTCCTAGTCAATTAGTCCTACCTCCTGCACCTGTGAGATTTGAACTTGTAAGACAAGGAGTAAGGTGGCTTTGGATGAGGGTAGATGGGTTGTTCATATAGGAAGATAAAATGTTGCTAGATTAGCTGTTGGTTTAAGGCTATACCCTGCTAAATGAACTGGGTTGCAGTGTTGCCTAGAGCCCAGGACTTGATTCTTAAGCAACATGAGAAAACATTGCTCCTGGGATTGATCTGTAGTGCAAGGTGAATGGAAGGGTGGGCTTAAAGAGACTTCTAAGACTTTGAAAAGGTTTTTCTGTGGTGGCATGTCTTGCGAAGGTAGATAAGGAGCTCAGGAGACAGAGGCACTTTCAACAGGCACCTTAAAAAAGCAGTGAAATAGGAAATAGTCTGGGGAAGCTTTGTGGTACTAGTGAAAATTCAGCTTTAGCTGCTCTTTCACGGGTTTTCTGAGCTAGAAACCAGAGTGAGTAGGTCTGGGTTCCTCTACTGACCCACAAGGGAGGAGGTTATTTAAGATGGGCTAGGCCTGAGATGTGAGAGTGTTTTCAGCAACATAGATGCAGAATAGGTGCCAGGGTTGAACACTGGAACTAAATGAAACTTCTTCTGGTACCTAAGCCTGACTCGTAGATCCAGCACAAGCATCTTTCCATGGCACTGCATTGTACTGCATATAGACACCCCCAGGGGACATGTTGTGATCAAACCACTGGGAGGGGAATGGCAATTGGTTGTGCACAAGTGCAAGCTGAGATTTTCTCCCTGGAGCGTCTCCAATAAAAAAGGAGTGGGGGACTGTTGTCACATGTAAAGTTGAAGGTGCCTAACATTTTTCTACTATTTCCTGCTTTGAATTGCTTATAAATTGAGCAAACATTAAGTGTCAGGCTGAAATATTTAATAGAATCATCATAGAAGTAGGGTCAGAAGGGACCTTGTAGATCTCCAAGTCCGACCCCCTGCCTGGGCAGGAGAGAAACTGGGCTCAAGTGACCCCAGCCAGGTAGGCATCGAGCCGCTTCTTAAAGACCCCCAGAGTAGGAGCCAGCACCACTTCCCTTGGAACTTGGTTCCAGATCCTAGCCGCCCTAACTGTGAATTAGTTCCTATGGATGTCTAATCTGAACCTACTCTCCAACAACTTGTGCCCATTATTTCTTGTTATCCCGGGGGGCGCTAGGGGAAACAAGGTCTCCCCCAAACCCTTCTGGTCCCCCCAAGTGAGTTTATAGACTGTCACAAGGCCCCCCCTCAGCCTTCTCTTGTGAAGGCTGAACAGGTTCAGGTCCCGTAGCCTCTCATTGTAGGGTCTGCCCTGCTGTCCCCGGATCATGCGGGTGGCCCTCCTCTGGACCCTCTCAATGTTGTCCACATCCCTCTTGAAGTGGAGCATCCAGAACTGGACACAGTATTCCAGCTGTGGCCTGACCAGTGTCGCGTAGAGGGGGAGGATCACCTCCTTGGCCCTACTTGAGATGCACCTGTGGATGCACAATAGGGTCCGGTTAGCCCTGCCGACCGTGACCTCGCATTGTCGGCCCATGTTCATCTTGGAGTCAATGATGACTCCAAGATCCCTTTCTGCCTCCGTGCTCTCAAGAAGGGAGTTTCCCACCTTATAAGTCTGCTGCCAGTTACTACTGCCCAAGTGCAGCACTCTGCACTTGTGTGTATTGAAACGCATCCTGTTTTTGTCAGCCCACCCTTGCAACCTATCCAGGCCTTTCTGCAGTCTTTCCCTCCCTGCTAGTGTACCCACCTCATCCCAGATTTTGGTATCATCAGCAAATTTGAACAGGTTGCTTTTCACCCTGTCGTCCAAATCGCTGATAAAGAAATCGAACAGCGCGGGCCCAAGGACTGAGCCCTGGGGAACTCCGCTGCCCACTTCCCCCCAGGTCGAATATGACCCTTCCACCACCACCCTCTAAGTATGACCCTTCAGCCAATTAGCAATCCATCTGACCGTGTAGGCATTGATGACACAGTCACCTAGTTTTTTAATGAGGATGGGGTGAGAGGCAGTGTCAAAGGCCTTGCTGAAGTCCAGAAAGACTACATCCATGACAACACCTACATCCAATGCTTTTGTGACCTGATTGTAAAAGGCAATCAAGTTGGTCTGACATGACCTGCCCCTAATGAAACCGTGCTGGTTGCCCCTCAGTATCACCCCTGATGCCGGCCCATCACAGATGTGCTCCTTGATGATCTTCTCAAAGAGTTTCCCCAGGATTGAGGTAAGACTGACAGGCCTATAGTTGTCCGGGTCCTCCCTCCTCCCTTTCTTAAAGATGGGGACCACATTGGCTATCTTCCAATCATCTGGCACCTGGCCCGAGCACCACGAGCGCTTGTAAAGCCGTGCCAAGGGCCCTGCAATAACCCCTGCTAGCTCCCTCCACACCCTGGGGTAGAGACCATCTGGACCTGCTGACTTGAACACGTCTAGCCCCTCCAGAAGCACTCTAACCCGGTCCTCCTTAACCTTAGGTCTTGGGGCGTTCCCCTTGAGTCCGTCTTGAATCGCAGTGGGGAAGTCCCGGTCCCTGCACAAGAAAACGGAGGTGAAGAATTTGTTAAAAATCTCTGCCTTCTCTTCTGGTGCGACCACCAGATTGCCCAGCGCATCTTGCAGGGGCCCCACATTTCCCTGCACCTTCTTCATCCTGCCTATATATTTGAAAAAGGACTTTTTATTAACCTTGATCTTGGACACTAGTCCTAGCTCTATGTCCGCCTTAGCTTTCCTAACAACCCCCCTACAGGCCCCGGCAGCGGAGGTATACTCTTCTTTGGAGATAGTCCCCCACTTCCACCGGATGTACGCCGCCTTTTTGGCAACCAGGCATTCCCAGACGTCCTCGGTGAGCCAGGGAGGCTTTTGGGCATCTTGCCCCCCTTGCTTCTTGTTGGGATTGTCACCTCTTGGGCCCTGAGTATCGTCTCCTTAAGGAATGACCTCTCATCTTGGGCACTGAGTTCCCCTGCCCTTGAGAGCCCCAGCACCTCTCCCAACAATCTCCTCAGCTCGTTGAAGTTGGCCCTCTTGAAGTCTAGGGCTACTGCCTTGCTGTAGGCCCTTGACACCCTGCGCTGGATGATGAATTCCAGCAAGCGATGATCGCTATCACCCAGGTGGTCCAGGACCTGGATCCCCCTTACCAGATCATTGCCTGTGGCCAGGACCAGGTCCAACAGGGCATTTTCTCTGGTGGGACTGTGCACCTCCTAGGTTAAGTGGAGGTCCTGTATCTCAGCCAGGAACATCTTGAAATGGTCCAACCTGGCTGACTGCTCCTCCCAGCAGATGTCCGGGTAATTTAGATTGCCCATGACAACTACATCCCTTGCCTTAAGTGCCTCTGCAAGCTGGCCCGAAAAATTCCCAGTCCAGCTCCTCCCCTTGGTTGGGGGGTCTGTAGTTGACCTCCACTGTTAAATCCCTCTCTCCATGACCCCCTTGTATCTTGACCCAGAGCACTTCAGCTTGCCCCTCCTCTGACCCCATTTTGCTGGCAGAAGATGTGTATTGCTCTTTGACATAAAGCGCCGCACCCCCTCCCTTCCTTCCTTCTCTATCCCGCCTGTAGAGCCTATAGCCCCTAATACTAACTGCCCAGTCATGAGATGAATCCCACCATGTTTCTGTAAGCCCCACTATGTCTGGGTTTGAACTGGCTATTCTGAGGGTGAGTTCCTCCTGTTTGTTCCCCATACTCCGAGCATTGGTATACAGGCATTTAAGGCCTTGCATAGCTGTGCTTACCCCCCCCCCCCAAATTAGGAAGACTATCCGGATCCCTGTTTCTTACCTGGGCACTCCTTGCATGTGTCACCTGCCTTGCTCAGGTGGCGTCTCCTCGTCTTCCTGCAGCCCCCTCCCCCGGTGAGGCTAGTTTAAAGCTCGCCGTACGAGATCAGCCAACCTGAAAGAGAAGACACGCTTGCCTTTAGGAGACAGGTGAAGCCCATCCTGCCCCAGCAAGTCCCCTGCCCAAAAGCATGGGTCGTTATCTAGGAACCCAAGGCCCGCCTGGTGGCACCAACTCCATAAGCGCCGGTTGACCTTGCTAATGCAAGGAGACGTGTCGCCGTCCCTGCCTACTCACTGGAAAGAGAGAGGAGAATACCACCTGCGCCCCCGTCTCCTTAAGCTTGGCCCCCAGAGCTTCGAAGTCCTTCATAATGCGGTTAGGGTTTCCCCTGGCTGGGTCATTCGTTCCCACGTGGATGACCACCATGGGGTACTGGTCTGCAGGTTGGATGTAGTCCAGGATCCTCTCCGTGATGTCCCGAACCTGAGCCCCAGGGGGTCGGCAGACCTCCCGTGTCATGGGGTCAGGCCAGCAGATGGGACCTTCCAGCCCATGAAGGATGGAGTCTCCGATGACGAGGACCTGGCGTTTCTTCCTGCTGGTGTTTGATCTCCGCCCATTCCTTGTTGTGTGGGGAGTGGCATCGTCCCCGCTGGAGGCCTTTGCATTGTCTTCCTCTGTCACAGCTGCCAGGGCCTCAAACCTGTTCCCCAGGTGTACCTAGGGAGCTTTCACCACTCTAGGTCAAGCAGCTCTGGATCTGGACACCTTCTGCCACTCCTGCATTGGACAGGTCTCCTGTGGGGGCTGTACAGTGGGCAACCAGGCCTGCAGAGAACAAAAATAGGCATCAATTTCCTCCTCTGCATCCCGGATCCCCCTCAACCTACTCACCTCCACCTGGAGCCCCCTCACCTGCTCCTCCAGGAACCTAAGCCAGGCACAGGAGGGACAGGCAGGGGGACCACCAGCCCCCCCCCCGGGACCCCACTAAGCACCCCCCCCTGCAGACAGGGGGGCAAGGGGCCACTGACCCCGTCAAGAGCTCCATCTGGGTGGATGCCTCAGAAAAGCCCATGGCAGGCGGCAGCGCAAGGGCGAGGCCCCTGGCAGCAGCGCTCCACGTCTGCACCATGTCTGCTGCGCCGCATCTAGTGCTCTCACTTGCTTGAGGCGCACTTCTGGGCTGCTACCTCACGCCCGCCTTAAGCGAACGCCGGCGCAAATGCCGGCACAACCTTAACAGAGCACGCCTGTTTGCACACACTGTTTGCGCGCAATACAAGCGCGCGGCTCGGGAGCGCGGTTCCCTGTTGGGCGAGCTAAGAGGGCTCTGAAGGGCTTCCCCTTTGGATCCGCCTCAGCTGCACTCTACCCCCTGCCCCACTTACCTTAGAGGGAATCAGCTGTTGCTGCCCCCTCTGCCGTCTCCTCAGCTACTGCCGCCGCTGTTTGCTGCTTACTGCTGCTGCCTCTGCCACCGAGGTAAGGGGGCACACGTGCGTGTGTGGCACACATGCACCCTGCTCCCTCAGCTCCTGATCCCCAACTGCCAGAGGTTTTTTCCAACCGTGGGTTTTAAAGCCCATGTGCACCCCCTGTGTGTGGTGGTGCACCCCCTATGAAAACCCTGGTGGCATCTTCAAGTAATCTGTAATCCCTGCTGGCTGCCACTGCCACTGCTGGCAGTGGCTGTGGGTGGTTGCTGAACCTTGGTTGGCACTCGCCACACCCCTCCACCCTTGCTACTGCCGACAGCACCAGCAGTGGCTGCAGGAGCTCCCCCACTTACTCCCCCACTTACTCTGCCATGCTACCACACTCCTGCCATCACCTCCATGCTCCGTGCCAGTGGCTAGGATGCTGTGCAGCAACTGCCACTGCAGGTTGCCAGTCTTCTTGGTGGTTGGGAGCTTATACAATGTGTGCCAAGCCAGGTGGGCCTGTGGGGAAT
Source organism: Alligator mississippiensis (assembly GCF_030867095.1). Taxonomy (NCBI): domain Eukaryota; kingdom Metazoa; phylum Chordata; order Crocodylia; family Alligatoridae; genus Alligator; species Alligator mississippiensis. The sequence continues at coordinate 74,557,047 of NC_081826.1, forward strand.
CTGGTGGCCGCAGGTGCCATCACCATAGTGCATCGGGGTGGTCCACCAGCACTTGGGCATGGTGGATGTGAATGACCCAGGCATAAAAGCTTCTAAGTGACAAAGAGCAAAGGGGCAACCTATGTCACTAATGGGAGGCATGGGGAGCATCAGCAAGGTGCCAGGCCTACCAGCCAGCTCATTGTCCATGGCTGGGGTGACTGGGACCACAGGAAAAGCCTTGCTCAGGGCATCTGCGGTGTGGGGCACCTGGTGTGCCTGAAGATGGTCATCCAGGGTGGCTGCTGCCTCTGGTGGGAGGGGAGCCTGGATGTCATACAGGAGATGGCCCACACTGCAGATTGAGTGCATGCCTAGCTGGTTGGTCAGAGCCTCAGGCGAGAGGCAGGCCAACCAAGTGGGGTCAAGGAGATGGCTCAGGCAGAGGACACGCACCTAGATAAGGGCAGCCGTGAGGCTGGTGGAGGCCAGGCTTGGTATGGGGTGCCTCGGGGCTGGGTTGTGCACCAGGGGCTCCCTCAGCAGCTGTGGGAAATGCAGGTGCTAGGCCTGGGGCTGGAGGCAGAAGGTGGCCTGCCAGGCTCATACCATGCTGCAGTAGAAAGCTGGAAGCACCACCCAGTTCAGGAGCATGAGGTCCAGCAGGAAGAGCTCCTGGTTGAAGCTGAGGGCCCCCACCCTCTGCAGGAACTGGCACACCAGTTGTTGCCAGGGTAGGCACTTCTTGCTGTAGAGGAGTCACTGAAGGGCTTGCAGGCGGAAGGTGGCCACCTTGCTCATGAGGTCAACCAGGCTCTGGCCCCCCTCAGTGACAGGTAGGTAAAGGATAGCTCATGGGAGCCAGTGGTGCCCATCCCAGAAAAAATCTACCAGGAGGTGCTGGAGGCTCTCAAATAGATCCTGTGGTGGGTTGAGTACAGTGCATTGGTGCCACAGGGTCACCGCCACCAGGTTGTTTGCGATGAGGACATGTCCATGGTAGGAGAGGCTGGGTAGGCGCCAGTGCCACCGGGGTGTGTTATGCTGAACCCTGCTGCTTGATGCATGGAATCACTCTTGGCCCAGTTGATATGGGCTGAGGAGAATTGTTCATAGGTTTGCTGGCAATCTGTCAGGACCCACACGTCTTCTTGGGCATTAAGGAAGATGGTCATGTCATCTGGATATGCTGACAGCCAGAGCAGAGGGCCTGTGGACAGGCCTGTGGCTGATGACAAGGCCACACCACTTAGCAGCACAGCATGTGCAGCAGCAGCTCGATGGCCAGGGCATAAAGTATGCCCGACAAGGGGCAGCCCTGACAGATGCCCCTATGTGCGGGGCACAGGGTGCAGAGCATGCTGCTCACCTTGAGCAGACTGGAGGTGTCTTGGTACAAGATCCAGAGGGCCACAGTGAAGAGGGACCCAAAGCCAAAGGCTTCCAGGGTCTGGAAGAGGTAAGCATGGCCCACCCGGTTGAAGGCCTTTTCCTGATCCAGAGAGATGAGGCCAATATCTAGGAGTTCACTGGCTGTGAGTAGGTCGTGCAGCAGGAACAGGTTCTCTTGGATGGTCCTGCTCAGCACGCAGTAGGTCTCCTGAGGCCCAGTGACGGAGGCCATGAAAATGGATAGGTCTGCTCAGGCCCAGTGATGGATGCCAGTGCTTTGGCTAGAATCTTGTAGTCCATGCACAGCAGAGAGACCGGCTACCAATTCTTAATGCAGCCAAGGTCTCCCTTCTTGGGCAGCAGCGTGAGTACCACTCAGCAGCAGCTGATCAGCAGAACCTTGTCGGCAAGACTCTCCTCAAAAACACACAGGAGGCAGGGGCCAAGGAGAAGCCAGAAAGTCTTGTACAACTTGGCAAGTAACCCATCAAGGCCTGGGGCTTCGCCAGAAGTGAGGCCAGCCGTGGTGGCTGCCAGCTTCTCCAGAGACAATTCCTGCTCAAGCTCACTGGCCTCCAGGGCACAGAGATGTGGCAGGCCCTTGTGGAGTTCCCGCTTGGCCTCGGGGCAGGATGACTTGGCTGCAAGCAGGTCAGGATAGAAGGTGACGGTGTCCTCACTTACTTCACCTGGGTCTGTGATTACCTGCCCCTCGGGGGTCTTGAGGTGATCTAAGACTTTGCTTGCTGCTGCTCCAGGTTGAAGAAGAAGTGGATTGGGGTGTCAGTTTCTGCCAGCTCTTGGCAGTGGGCGTGGATCCTCGCTCCATGGGCCATGGTCTCCACCAAGTCATGCAGGCATTTCCTGCAGAACTGGAGGCTCTCACACAGCACTGCATCACTGCCAGCAGCCAGCAAGGTAGCCTCGAGTTTTGCCGCATCTTCTTCCAGCTGTCAGATATGGCTTTGCAGTTCATTTGTAGCCAGCCAGGTGTACTGCTGACAAAAAGCCTGAACCTGTATCTTGCCCACATACCACCATAGCTTCCAGGAGGAGTAGCTTAGTCTTGCAGCCTCCTGGCCCTAACAAAAGTAGGTGAAGCAGTCCTGGAAGTAGGAGTCTTGAAGCAGGCTGCTGTTGAAGCACCAATAGGGTGCCCATGCACAGCATCTCCCTGGCAGGCTCAGTTCACATCAGGCCAGACCATGATCTGACAGGCCTGAGGGAATGATACAGCCACTGCACAGGAGTGGCAGATGGTGCCTGGTGACATAAAAGAGGTCAAGGCGGGCCATGGTGAGACCACCGGCACTCATCCTGGCCCAGGTGTACAGGTGTGCATCAGGATGCAGGGCTCACCAGACATCATTGAGGCCTGCAGTCTCTAGGGCAGACTGCAGCTTGCAGGATGAGGGCAGGTGAGGTTCAGGCCTCGTGCAGTTGAGCGAGGCATTAGTGGTGCAGTTAAAGTCCCTGCCTATGAGGAGAAGGTCATCATCCTCACTAGTGTCATGCAGGATGGCAGCCAAGGTCTCAAAGAAAGTGACCCTCTCCTGGCCATCACTGAGTGTGTAGATGTTGATGAGTAGCAGATGGTGTTGTGCTAGGATGATGCAGTCAGCAGGCAGCTGGGGTGACCTCCTGCATCACCGCCATATCATGCTGTAGTTGTTGTGATAGGAGGGTCATGACCCCCATACTAAGATTGGCACCATGGCTTAGGAACAAGTGGTCTTGCCAGTTGGTGTGCCAAGCAACCTGGTCGAGCCCATCAGAATACGTCTCCTGGAGGAAGGTGATGGCCAGCTGCTTCTGGCACAGAAGCTCCAGGATGGCCTCCCATTTCAGCAGATCTCAACAGCTATTAATGTTAAAAGTGCCAATGGTTGTGGCTGCCGTGGGTGTGGGTATGGGAGAGAGAGAGCGAGGCAAGGTGTAGGTGGAAGAGCAAGCACCCAAGAGCAAAAAAACAGAGACAGGTCGGGGAAGGTCTGTCATGCCCTACCCTACTCCAGGGACACCCCCAGGCCCCACTCATCTCTCACCTGCTGTGCGAGCTCCTCCAGATGGTAATCCATCTGCTGAGTGCCTAGATCCTGTTGCATGTGTTTGGCCACAGCTCTGGGAGCCTTGACAGAGGTTAGGATCTGTGCACCACTGGGTGATGAGCCTCGCTACATTCTTCTGTCCTTTTGGTTTGTTTCAAAAAGGCTAGGAGACCCCCATAGTCAGGCCCAACCCAACGGGGGTGTCTGCCAACATGGGCTGGACATTTCCAACAGAAGCATGGCAAGGCTACACCCCAGGTGGGAGCTCACCCACAAACAGTGTCTACACCCTCAATGTCTAGACACATCAGCCTCCTCTCATGGTCCAGGTCAAGGACTAGCTCTGGGAGAGCAATTGCCATCTTCTTGGGTTGAGAGAAGCCATCCTGCTCTTGAGGTCACTTGCAACAGTCAGAAAGCTGCATCTCCATATCACTAGCTTCCTCATCCAATTTGGTAGGCTGGGACATGACCAAAAGGTCAGCAGACTTCTCTGCTGCCCCCTGGGTTGGGCCTCCAGAAGAGAGGCATTCTGAATTCCGTTTACTGCCACCCAAAAGTGGAAGCTGGGAGATAGGCAAGGGGTTGGTGACACCCGCCTTCATCTCCCCCACCTCCAAGCCATCCCCACCCGTTGTCAATAAGGTCACCGGCATGACTGCCGGAGCAGGGTCAGGCTTTCCAGCAGGGCCTCCCCCCAGTGCCAGCCGAAGAGGGTCCCAGTGGGGATGGGATGTCCTGAGAGTCCCCCTTCACCTTTCTCTCTTTGTTCTTCTTCTTCCTAGTGGCAGGTGGCCCACCCTTCATAGGGGATGGGCTGGACTACTAGCCCACCTCCCCAGGGCCGGCCACCTCAGACAAGGCCACGGTGGAGAGTGGCCAGGAGGAAATCTGAGCCCCATTGTCTGACAGGGCCCTGGTGCCACAGTCACCGGCCACCCCAGCTGCTTCAGCCAGGGTGGTCAGGGCAGGCAGAAGGAAAGTGATGGCATCAGCCCCTCCACCTGCTGGGGCCTCTGCACTGGGAGGTTGGGCACTGTAGGTGGAATATGGGGGACAGGGCTGGGGAGTAGTCCCAGCCCCTCTGCTGGATGGTGCTCTCATGCCAGAGACCCCATCCCCCTCGGATGGAACAGGAGTGAAAGGAGGTTGGGAAGAGCTCCCAGCCTCACTGGGCAGGGCCTGTGTCCCAGAAGTAGATGTGCCACCCATTGGTGCCACTGCAGTCGCTGATGTTCCAGCCACTTTTTCCCCTGTGGACACTGGGCTGCTAGGTGGGAAGAGCTACCACACTAGAAACACGTAGTCTCCCCCAAGGATAAATAAATCAAAAACCTCCACCCATTGAACATGAGGTTCAAGGAGTGAAGCAGAGCCCATGGGCCATCCCAGAGGAGCATGAAAACTTTCCTTCGAAAAGACAGGACATGCTTTAGCTTTGGGTTCTTGCTTCCGATCGTCAGTCAGTGAAAGGGTCTCATAGGAACCACATAGGACTCGAGTTCCTTGGCCAGCTCCCAAGGACATGTTGGAAATTGCCACCCTCACTGCCTGGGTGTCTAGGGGTGTGACCAGGTAATGTACGCCTGCAATGTCCAGGCCCTCTGCACACACTGTGTTGACCAAGGTGGAAGTGCTTAGGTAAATCACCGTGTTAACACAACCTGCGTAACATATGTTACGCTATCCCAGGAGACCAGCTAGGGCACCTATGTAGACCTCAACCCTGACATAGAGAGAGGTGTGAACCCTTAAGCCATGGGTAAGGGGGAGGTCTTAAGTGTCATTCCCATGCCATCTTCTGGGTGTAGGAGCAGCCATTTCTGCTAGGACAGGGTTAATTTCAAAAGCCAAGCTAAGAGAAAGAAAAAAAAAAGTTGCGTATATTAACTATAAAGATAAGTGTCTTGGAATGTGGCCAAAAAAGATGAAAATAAAAAGTTAAGTGTCGGGAGGGGAGGGGAGGGGAAGAGGGAAAAGTGGAGAAATTAAAGAGTCAGGGAAGGGCTTATGGTGGTTAGGAATAAAGCAGAAACAGAAAAAAAGAAAAGCAGTGGGGGATTGAGAGCACCCCTCAAAAGGTAAGATAAAGATAACAACACCCCGCAATGAACAAGCAGAAGAGAAAGAAAGAAATAGAAACAGTAGGAAAAAAGCTGTGAAGTATCAACTTGCAGACTAAGAAACTGGAAGTAAAGGGGGAGGGAACAGAAAGCAGGGAAAAAGAAGAAAAAACACTGCAAAAATGGAAGAGAAGAATCAGAAAGGGAGATAACAGAAGCAAGAGACCTTTAGACAGGTGGGAATCAAAAAAGAAAAGAGATAGGAAGCTGGAGAGTCTTACGCTTAGGATCACCCCATGCAGCTTCAAGCGAGCCTGGTCCGAAGTGTCCAGAGTGAAAGGAAGGAAGGAAATTTTACAGGCAAATAAGTGAAGGTGGTAATTTCAGACAAGTTAACTAGCAGATTTTGTATCCTCCTGTGATTGGAAGTATGCCAAATGCTTTAGTAGATTAATTTTTAGAACTGAAACTCTGGGCTGTGGAGTAGAATAAGTATGGTTCATTGCTAAATAACAGAAAATGCAGCTAGTATTTAGCCTAAGCTTTTCCATATAATGTGTGTTTTCCCTTTTCTTTCACAGCAGATACATTTTCCTAACCTTAATTCTACTGTACATGAGGCTATATAAATAATACAAAGGCAGGAACAGCTTTTCAGTTGTATTTTGTTGCTTTTCCTTTCTAAGATAAAATACCCAAGAAACACAGACATTTAAAATGCTGTGATTTATATATAATTGGAATTTTAAAATAATGTTGAAAAACAATACACAAAAATAAATTAAATAATTATTATAAACTGATGCAAAGCATTTACTCTAAAGAATAAGGAGGGGGAGGGAGACCCTTTTAAGGAAACATGCTTGCATATGTCGTGATATGATACAATTTTATCAGTTTCTGTCATGCCCCCACCTATGAAACCTCCTGGGTGAGGCCCTTTCTCCAACTTTCCTGCCAAGCCTTGATATTAGATTAAAGGAGGGGCTCAGTTAGATCTTGATAAGGTTCCCATCTGAGTTTACTTACGGTACTGCTGAGGCTGACATGGGGCTCTGCCTCCCCTACACCCCAGCCACTTGCCAACTGTTGCAGATGATGACCTACAATACTTGACCGCTACCACGAACTTCAGGCTTTTATCCAGGCCCACTTGTTACTCTCACAATGTTTCTTCATCTCCCAGATTATCTGTCTCCCCTGGAACAGAACTAAAAAGCTCCCTCAGCCCTTTTCTTCCACTATGTCTTCTCCCCTTCTCTTTCTTTCCTACTTTTCTTTTTTAAATGGAATACAATAATAAAACAAGAAACCCCTTCTTTCTACAATTACTCCCTCTTTCTTTCTTACCTGCATCAGACATTTCTTCGCTCCAACTCCAAAGAGTAGAGCCATAGAGCACACCCTGCTTTACTCTAGTTTGACTCCAGCTGAGGTCCTCTCTCCTCAGGCAGTTCCCTTACTGGTACCCTGTCCCTGCAGCCAGGCTCTAGCCACTTGGAGTAGGCTTTCCTTGCTGCCTCTTCTCTGGCACCCTTGGTGCCTTTTAAATTTCCTGTGGTGGCATGCTGGGCTTGTGTCATCAGCCACGTGTCACCTACACGGACAGAAAGGGAGCTTAAAAAGTGGTGTGGTTGCACCGCACACTGCTCCAGCACAGGCTCCCTCCTTGGTAAATTTTGGGTTATCTCTCATGACCCTGGTCCCTTCTGGACTGGGTCAGAACAAGGACTACAGGAGTTGGGTTTGCGTGGGCCACCTGCGCCACCACAGTTTCTGATAGCATTTGCTATTAATCATTCCTAGGACTGCTATTGAAAAGATGTTTGAGTTTGATTCTGAATAAGACTGAGTAATATATTTGTTGGGAAGTTAATGACTAATGCCCTTTCCATCTTCAATTGTTAACTATGTTTAATTTTCTCTTTACCTCTTATTCCTCATGTTACCAGGAAATAATCCTGTCAGTTTCTGTGTGTTAATTTTAATGAATACATCTTTTCAACTTCTTAGCAAAATCCAATATATTTTGTAGAATTTTTAAATGGAATTGTATCCCAAAACCTAGTATCATGTAATTGTTAATGCTCTCTTGATATTTCCAAAACATGAAAATGATTGTTTTCAAGCAATCCTTCCAATTTGGCTCAGGGCTATTACTATTAATCATTTTGGTCCATACAAATACAGTTCTTAAAAAAAAAATTTTTTTTTTAAATCTTTTCAAGTATAAGTGTGTAAGTATAACATGGTCTAATATACCTGTCTAGATATCTACAATCTGTAGTAGCTTAAGCAGTAAAGACCATGATTTATTTTGACTGGGTGAGGCAGAAAAAAAAATGTTTCCATTGTTACTTTTTACTTTTCTGTTAGTTTGAGTTATTTTAGAGATTGATGGGTAACATGCCAGCCATGGGGAAAAAAGTGAAAAGCATCCCTTAAATGGAAACATTAAGATTATAAATTGTTTTTCTTTAGAAAGTTGACTTCTATTTCTGTCTCTAATCATGCAATATCTAAGTAAAACTTTTTATGTATGATTCTATAAGACAGGAGACCCTCTTTTAAAGTGTCAGGGTAATTTTACACATATATTTATCTTGAGAAGGTGTGGGGGGCAGACCTGGTTTTGGCATGTGCATGATAATTTGGATTTTGAATACCAAACAATTTTTTTTTTTACTTACTTATTTTTGAGCTCCAAGTATACAGTACCTTTTAGTGTTTTGGGAAAGTTGGGTAGATAAGTAGTTTTGTTTAATAACACATTGGGGAAGAAAATGTGGGCACCAAGGAACTAGTGTAGACTTCTTAATGGACTACAAGGCCACATCCACATGAGCATGGACATTTGGTTCCCTAGGGACAAGAAGCAGCGGCACACTTTGTGCCACTGCTACTTGTCCCTGGGGAACACCTGTGCCACTTGCCCTCTGGCATGTGGCAGGTTCATAGATTCATAGATGTTAGGATCGGAAGGGACCTCAATAGATCATCGAGTCCGACCCCCTGCATAGGCAAGAAAGAATGCTGGGTCTAGATGACCCCAGCTAGATGCTTATCTAACCTCCTCTTGAAGACCCCCAGGGTAGGGGAGAGCACCACCTCCCTTGGGAGCCCGTTCCAGACCCTGGCCACTCGAACTGTGAAGAAGTTCTTCCTAATGTCCAATCTAAATCTGCTCTCTGCTAGCTTGTGGCCATTATTTCTTGTAACCCCCGGGGGCGCCTTGGTGAATAAATACTCACCAATTCCCTTCTGTGCCCCTGTGATGAACTTATAGGCGGCCACAAGGTCGCCTCTCAACCTTCTCTTGCGGAGGCTGAAAAGGTCCAGTTTCTCCAGTCTCTCCTTGTAGGGCTTGGACTGCAGGCCCTTAACCATACGAGTGGCCCTTCTCTGGACCCTCTCCAGGTTATCCGCATCCCTCTTGAATTGCGGCGCCCAGAATTGCACGCAGTACTCCAACTGCAGTCTGACCAGCGCCCGATAGAGGGGAAGTATCACCTCCTTGGACCTATTTGTCATGCATCTGCTGATGCACGATAAAGTGCCGTTGGCTTTTTTGATGGCTTCGTCACACTGCTGACTCATGTTCATCTTGGAGTCCACTAGGACTCCAAGATCCCTTTCCACTTCCGTGCCACCCAGCAGGTCATTCCCTAGGCTGTAGGTGTGCTGGACATTTTTCCTCCCTAGGTGCAGCACTTTGCATTTCTCCTTGTTGAACTGCATTCTGTTGTTTTCTGCCCACTTGTCCAACCTGTCCAGATCTGCTTGCAGCTGTTCCCTGCCCACCGGCGTGTCTACATCTCCCCATAGCTTTGTGTCATCTGCAAACTTGGACAGAGTACATTTCACTCCCTCGTCCAAGTCACTGATGAAGACATTAAAGAGTATCGGTCCAAGGACCGAGCCCTGCGGGACCCCACTGCCCACACCCTTCCAGTTCGAATCCGGCCCATCCACCACGACTCTCTGTGTGCGACCCTCCAGCCAATTCGCCACCCACCAGACTGTGTAGTCATCCAAGTCACAGCCTCTTAACTTGTTCACCAGTATGGGGTGGGATACCGTATCGAAGGCCTTCCTGAAGTCTAAGTATATGACATCCACCCCTCCTCCTATGTCCAGGCGTTTCGTAACCTGGTCATAAAAAGAAACTAGATTGGTCAGGCACGATCTGCCTGCCACGAACCCGTGCTGATTTCCCCTCAGCATAATTTGTCCTGCCGGGCTCTCACAAATGTGAGCCTTGATAATTTTTTCAAAGACTTTGCCAAGGATGGAGGTGAGACTGACTGGCCTATAGTTGCCTGGGTCCTCCTTCCTCCCCTTTTTGAAAATGGGGACCACGTTGGCCCTTTTCCAGTCCTCCGGGACTTGGCCCGTGCGCCACGAGTGTTCAAATATTCCCGCCAGTGGCTCTGCAATGATGTCGGCCAGTGCCTTCAGCACCCTCAGATGGAGCTCATCCAGGCCTGCCGACTTAAAGGCATCCAGTTCTTCCAAATGACTCTGCACCGTCTCAGGGTCTACGCATGGAAGTCTGGCACCTTGCTGCTGCCTTTCTACAACCCCAGTGAGAGACCTGTCGTGCCCCTCACTTAGGAACACTGAGGCAAAGAACTCGTTGAGGAGTTCAGCCTTGTCCCCCCTGTCTGTCACCAATTGTTACCCCGGGTGGGTTAGGGAAGGCTGGGGCTAGCAACTGTGCCAGCCCCAGCAGTCTTACTTGTGGTCCTGGGGGTCTTGGGGAGCTGCAGCCATGGCAATCCTGCTACTTGGAGCCTGGTCAGCACACTCTGGCTGGCCAGGTTCTGGTTTTGGGTGGCATGTACTGTCCCCATGTACACTGCCCCACTTTTCTTTTGCATGGGTTTTTTTGACCCCTAGATCTCCCAGGATCCAGCCGCCTTCCCTTCCCCCCCTCCTCGCTACCTTACAGCATGGAAAACACCTTTATGTGTGGTATATGGTGCTGCAGGTATGTCTGCAACACCACATACTGCATGGTTGAGCTCATCTAGGGGTGTGCTATGGTCAGGCACAGATAAGATGTGCCATCCTTTTTTATGGCACATCTTCCCACAATTCACCTTCCTTCCTAACCATGCCCCCTACATTGAAAGGGGTAGTGGACAGGTATGCACATCCAGCTGCTGTGTAGGTATATAACTTGGGAGTTTTCTTTGAATGTGGGAGTTCTTTGCTTGGTATTTTGGGACTAGATTGTGGTCCCTTTGAACCATATGTAAAGTGAAAGCTCCATAGCCCAATTTGAGTATCTGCCAAAGTGTAGTCAAGCTTATATGACTTTGGAGCTTGTAAGAGTCTACAAATTATATTGGCTAAAAATAAAGAAGTGTCTCTTGCAGGTTGCTGGATATATGAACAAAGGTTTCTCCAGTTACTATGGTTGCCAGAGTTCTTATAGGTACTCTGTAATTGCCACATGAACTTTTTCAAATATACTACATTATCTGTGAAATAATAATTACATTCTCTGTCTCCAAAAATACACATAGACATGTAAGAATTCTGTTGTTTTAAGTTTTAAAATGGAAAAATACCCGACACAAACTTTTAAAAATCATAATATAAAGGGGAAAAGTTTAAGATAATTTCCAGGGTGGATGCAGGAACCCAGAGTATGCTTGCAGTCACAAAATAACTATGACCCTTTTTAGTTATGTTTTGACACTGTAATGAAGCTTTTAGTTGAGAGTTTAATTTTAGTAATTCTATCTTGCAAAAAATAGACTTTGTGGATATAATCTGTCCAATTGTTAATTTAATATAGGTTTTTCCCTATGGTCCAGAAATATTAACGTTAGAGGTAACGAAGTTGGTCCAAATATAACCTCCCCCCTCTCCCTCCCCAACAACACACACACACACATACAGTAGCTCTAAAAATTTTCACAAATTGAAAGTTTTGGGGGGTGGGGAATTGGTCTTGTCAGGCAAAATATCTTTTACTTTCAAGCTTTTATATTTTAATTTAAATTAAATTTCAGACTGAGAAGTCATTCTGACCAAAACAAATGGAATTTACTTATTCAGAAAATAGGTTACTTTGGTAAGTTTGAAACTTTTAAATATTTTTCCCAAGCAGGAGATTTTTAACGCAGATCCTTTTCCATGAATTATTTTAGGTTTGAGAAATCAGTATTTTGAGGGAAAAATGGTTTCGTGAAAAATTCCCAACCAACCGTATCTAGCATTAACTCCTGTTGGGTGTTTTGATAATTGCACTTGTATAGCTCTGTGGCTGATACAGTGAAGACTCTGAAGACATATGAACAAGGAAGAGTCTACCCACACATTTGGGAAATATTATACAAAGAGACTTTCAAAGGGGTCTTGGGCTGATGGGTGTGCACATCCTGCTGAAAGGAGATCTACCTGTGCACCTATCTAAGGGGATTTGAAAAGTTGGAGCCAAGTTTTCATGGGTGTTAAGTGTTGTTCTGCTGCCACCTTGTGGTGAGGGACATAAGAAGCAATTAGGTAAAGACAGTGATTTAAAGAAGGGCCTAGTTACACGTTATGCTTAATACATGATAACTGCAAGTTTCAAATGCAAAGTGCCGTTGTAGCTTATTGAACTTAGGCTTTTTCCAGTGAGGAGTATCTCCAGATCATATTACCTAATATGGGTTGTCAGATGGCTCAATGGAAGAAATGCAATCAAGGAACTCCCATGCAGTGGGTGGGTTGGGAGTCCAACAAAACTTTGTCAGGCTTCCTGCCTCCTTACCACACTGGACCTTGAAAAAGCAAGGCTTCTGTGTGTAGCACACCCAAAATGTACAAGTCATTCTGTGCTATAAAGTGTGTTTCATGTTGTTGTGTACCTTGTTTGGCTATAAATCATGATCGTGTTTTTTGTATAACATAATTGTTGTATATTGTGCCTCCTCTAGGACTGGGGAGGACCACTTTCCATCTGTCCTCATTGTGTCCAGACTATTGCCTTAACATTCCTCAACAGAACCTATAAAACCAGTTTAGTGACTCTAGCCAACTCATGGAATGATGACCACCTTTGAATCGATTGGTCTGTATTAGCAATGTTCCAATGATGCTCTGAGGTCAGAAAATTATTTAGGCTACCTGGGCTGAGATTCAGGCCACCCTGGCTGGGGTTTAGTCCACCTGGGCTGAGGGGCTTGTTCTTTGTTTTTTCCTTGGGTCCCCTGCAGAGGGGAGGGGGACCACTAAAATGCTTGCTGGAGCCTGAGGCCAGATGCTACAGAGAGCCAGGGTTTCAACTCAATAGCTGTGTGCGGTTTTTGAACTGGTAGCTCACCCCCACAGCCACTCAGGCAGGAGCAGAGATCAGTGCTCCACAGCAGCTCGGTGGAGTCACATAAATGGGAATCCAGGTGCTCCCCAGCAGCTTGGCAGAGTTGTATCATCTCACTGAAGGGCCCTTTGCAATGCAGGGGGAACCGGTGCCTCCAGGGGACAGTGACAGCAATGGAGGTGATGAGCCCAAATTCCCAGAAACTAACCACTTTTGGGTCAAGGCTCCCCCACACTCAGACTGCCGAGCCTGAAGTTAAAGGCTCCTCAATAGGGGTAGGGATGATACAGGGTATACTTTGAACCAGGACATTGTTTTTGCTTTGCTTGACTGTGTGCTGTGTTCTGGTGTTTGCTTCTGTAATAAATCAGGGGTTTGTGTTCATGCTGCTTGCAAGGGAAAGGTTTTTGGCTTTATTGGACACCCTAGTGATCCATTTAATGTTTCCCAGGTGGTCTGGGTGGGGGCTTGAGCCAAAGTGAAAAATATTTAGTACCTCAAAATTGAACCTGGCCCTTGTTGCTGCTGACAGGTGCTCAGCAGAAAGGTTACATGTGCAGCGTGGGAGGGAGAGAGGGGGAGCCTGACACAAGGATGTTTTGTTGAGTTTCCACCCACCACCACACCAGATCCTCACCAGTTCAAGGCTCGAGTACAGTGCAGGGCTGAGAGTGGCCCAGACCCTGCAATGCACAGGAGTCAGTTCAAGGCTTCAGTGCAGTGGTGAGGGGCTGGGATTGGCTCCCATGCCATGCCAGTGTCATTCCCAGCCCTTGCACTGCGTTGGGGTCTTGAACTGGCTCTAGTGCCATCCCAAGGCTGAGACTGATAATCATCTGATTTTCTGTCTCAGCCCTGGGATGGCAGTGGAGCCTGTTCAAGCCTCTGGTGTGGTACTATACTATGACCTATATTTAGACTGTAGGAAGCATTAACTCTAGACTGCAAAGAAAACTAAATTGTATTAATGCTTTCTGCTACCTAAACAGCGTGCTCTAAGTTTAACATGTAACAAGACCCTACATCTGAGTACCTCTGATACTACAAGATATTGCCAAATCACCTTAGTTCATAACACATCAGTTATGCTCATTCAGGGGCTTCCGCTGGCTGCCCACAGACTTGCATGGAATACTGTAAGGATAGCAAGGCTAATTAACCTTTGATTCTGGAACTTTTAACCAAACTTCTAACAAACTTCTAACCAGCTCCTCAACTATGTACCTAGTGACTCTCAGTATACATAGGAGAACTTGTGTGTGTGTGTGTGTGTGTGTGTCTATATGTATGTATATACAGCCACGTATACATATATACATTTGTGCACTATGCTCACACACACGTACATTTTTGTTAACAGGGATGCCTGAGCAGTCCTGGAAGTCCTGTTTTATCAGGTAGGGGGAATGCAATCTGAAATTTGCAGTAGTCTTTAGTCAAATTACCATTTATATGATTGTTTAGCCTGAAGAGTGTTGCCCGTCACTTTTTTTTAACTCTTGATTTTGGAAGATAAAAGCAAAGTACATTTTAGTAGACAAATAATTAATTAATGGGAAAAGTTTTTAAAATGAAAGATGTATAATCAGAAGAGCTGGGCTCTTGTTTCCACTTTTGGGAGTGAAAGCCAAACTTTTTACTGATATCAATTGGCTTTCATCACTGACTTGAACAGAACTTCACCAGGATACAGACTGGACTATGATTTGAGATGAGTGTCTTGGTTTATCTGTCTGGGCTCTTCGAGCTGCAACTGTAAAGCTAGTTGGGATGTAAACAATATAATTAAGAAATTGATTTCTTCTGGTGAAGCTCTGGCTTCTGTCTACTGTCATTAAAGATCCAAATAATAACAACAATAAGAAGAAAACACTTCCTGAATGGGATTTTCATGCTTAGGCCCAAACTTCACTAACTTTAGTTGATAGTGGTATTTTACTTGGCACTGGTTAGGCCACTGTTTAATGCACAGTTTGGGGCATCTCATATTAATAAACAAGTAGAAAAAATGGAGAAGAGCTAGAGGCAAGCAACAAAGATAAAGGTGTTGGAATGCAAGCCATAGGATAAAAATTTGAAGAAACTTCTAGAGAAAAGGGGATTCAGGATAGAAATAAAATTAATTTTCAAATATTTGATTGACTGCTGTAATCAAGTAGGACGATTGCTCCCCTCTTGTCACACAAGACAGGATACAAGCAATGGGTTTAAACAAGTATAAAGCAGTTCAAAGTCTAATCTCAGGTAAAACTTCCCACGTATAAGAACAGTAGCACAAAAATCATGCTGTCTGCAGCTGTGAAATGTCTTTCACTGAAAAAGAGGTTGGATGGGCAACTATCTGGGATTTAGGAATAACAAATCCTGTATCTGTTCAAGGGGTTGGAGTAAATGACCTTTGAGTTCTTTTGCGACTCTCTGAAGATATGGAGTGAGGAAACAGGACATCTGACCACATTTGAGGATAATAATAAAAATAGTGAATGTGAAAAATAAGTTGTCATCATTGGCGATCCCTCACAGTCAAGGATGATTACTCCCGTGGGTCACGTAAAGGGTTGTAGATAAGTCTGTTGATGGCTATGAAGGCTGATCATAGAGTTGTAGACTCTCTAGCAGATGCCACAGGTGGTGATTAAAGGGAGGGTTGAACCATGGATTTTTCAGTCTTGTTTCCTTTCCTTCCATTTCTGTCATTTTTCTGCCTCCAGAGTGACACAGTTTTCTACAAAGTAAGATGTAACTTCTCTCACAAGGTGTTGCCATGTAGCCCTGTCTAAGTCTAGTTTTTCCCAATTTGTGACGTCAGTGCCACACTTAATGTTTGCCTTCAGGGTGTCCTTGATGTTTTCTCTGGTCCCTATTTGTCCTTTGCCCTTGGCTGAGTTGGGAGTACAGCACTTCTTTTGGTAAACATACATCAGGCATGTACACTCAATGCCATATCAACCACAGCTGATGTTGAATAATCAGCACTTCTATGCTGGTGGTGTTAGCATCAGTAAGGACACTGGTATGTGTGCAAAAATCCTCCCACTTCATGCCAAGCATCTTCCAGAGGTAGCCCTGGTAAAGGTATTCCAGGCTTTTCACATGGTCCTTGTAGGTCACCCAAGCTTCACAGACATAGAAAAGAACTGGGATTACCACAGTCTTATATAATAGGAGCTTTGTTACAGTCCTGATGCTGTGATCGTTAAACACATGATGATACGGTCTTCTGTAGGCAGTGTTACCAGATTTGCCCATCACTTTGGGGCATGCTCATTTATTAGGGATACGTTTCTAGGGTCCTTGTAATTCTATCAATGTGCTGCTTGTGTTACTTGTGTTTCTATATGGAGCTGTATCTCTCCCTTCTGCAAGTCCAGACCCCCAATGTAGCTATCTTGCAGGACTTGGTGTCAGTGGGGCTGGGTTCCTCCAGGCACCAAATCAGTCAAACACACACACACACACACACACACACACACACACACACACCCCGACCCAGCTGGGTTGATCAGCATGTACAGGCTGACACCTTCATATTCCAGGAATCAGTTCATTAAGGTAACAATAAAATGCAGTCAGACACAAGCACACAGGTGAACAGAATATCTCTGAATCAGGCTGGGTGTCCAGCTAACACCTTCATGGGCCAGCATTCAGTTCTTTAGGGCATGTCTGAGCCAAACTGGGTCAATGAGCCTATACAAGCTGATCCCCTTATGTGTCTCAAACTCATCACATTCCAATCGTTTGCCCTAACTGTTCTAGTAGTGGTAGCCTCTTGATGAGCAGACCCCACAGTATTTCTGGGCTTCACAGGGATCTTTGGCTTAGGTAAAAGAAGCATTGCTGCAGAGCAAGTGAGGAAGGGAAGAAGAGAAGGAAAAATACACCTGGTTACCACCAGTTTGACTATAAAAGTTATTTATTGCTAAGTATATGAAATGTATAATGGTGCTAGTAGTAGTAGTCATGCAAGGAAAAACAAAAAAACAATTACAATATTACCCTGATTTAATTGAGTATTTGAGGAAACCTAGCTTAAGCTTAACAAATAAAATTCATGTTCAGAAAGCTATGCCTAGAGAGAAAAAGAAAGAGAGAGAGAGAGCTGGGATCTCACCGTTCCAAGGCACTCAGGTTATTTGTTGACAAGCAAAGTTTCTAACACGATCATTGAAGGGAGACCATCTATTTCTCTCAGCTTCTTGAGAACAACAGTGGATGATATCAGAGAGATTTCTCTCTCTTGAAGCACCCTGTTTGCTGCTTTACAGCTTTCTTATACCCTTAGTCTAGCTTCTTCAAAGCATTCTTTTAATTGTGTAAATCAAGAGGGTCCCAAGCCATAATTAACAGAGAAAATCCTGTTATATGAACAGTTTCAATTTAAATGAATTACCTTTTACAGTGACAAGGGGTTATCCAGTTTAGATTATCCCAAGAAACTGATTAGTTTAGAAAAACAACCAGGAAAAGCATTAAGTTTTAAGGAGTAACCAGACACCTAGGAGCCAGCTTGAAGTTATGAATATAGAAGATATACTGGAAGGGGTACCATATTGTTTCTTCTCAGATGACCTAGCTATGTTTGCACTGTGAAGTCAGCATCAGTGTTTTGTATTTTACCTGTTGTGAATAAGTCTCAGTTTAGCATGACTTTCAGATTTTACTGTAGTCTTTCAACAGACTTAAGTGGATTACTTGGAGTGTTCATAAACTTTGTGGGGAGGACTTCCACCAGTCATCCTGGGAAAAGTATGACAGCATTTGTGGTCAGGGCTCCAACAGGCTGGACACTATGATGAACCCTGAACCATTGTTCAAATGTTGCCCATACCCGCTCTGACTCAGTCTCTTGCCTCAGCATTCCCTAACCTGGCAACCAAGTTTTAGTCAATCAAGTTTAAATAAGCCTCCAATACTGGGATTGGGGAAATATACGGCCTGAGATGCCTATTAAATTTTTCTTCTATTTAGTTTTGGTTAGATGAGGGGTGTGTGTGTGTGCGTGTGGGGCGGGGGTGGGGATAGAAAAAGTCTTTTGTAAGTCCAACAAGCTGGGTGCTAGGGCTCCCTCAGGAACACAGAGCTGACAGGTAACAGCAGTACTAGATCTCCTTGTCGATGTTGGCCTTCTTTGACAGAGAACTGCTGAGGTATGCAAAGCATTCAACATTCTCCAGCTCTTGTATGTCAAGGAAGGTCTTTGCCAGGGGAGTTAATTGGCCTGGTCCAAGCTGGTGAAGCACCTTTGTTTTTCCAATGTTAAGGGTCAGTCCCAGGCACTGGTATGCTTGAGAGAAGCAGTTAAGGGCCATTTGTAGGTCCTCCTCAGTATATGCAATGACAGCAGTCATCAGTGTACTGAAGTTCCACAACTGAGGGTGATGTAACAAGCATACCAGCACCTGGGTTTTGGCATAGAGGTGGGAAAGATCAAAAAGATTCCCATTCATCGTGTACTTGATGCTGATGCCATGTGGCAGACAGTCATGGATGAGCATCTTGATGACCACAAGAAAGATGGAAAACAGAACTGGTGCAATCATGCAGCCCTGCTTGACACCAGTTAAATGAGTTAATGCAAGTATCTTTTATAACATTAGGAGCTTCCTGTACTAACCAAGAGAAAGAGAAGAAGAAATGTGTTATGCTGAATAGAATCTAGTATAACAATTACTGAAGATCAAGAATGTAAGCAATAAAGGTTATCTTTGTAAGGCAAGTTCCACAAGATAAGAAGATGGAGAAATACATAGTGGTTGCTAAACCTAATTTCATCCTTTGACATGGCTAAATCAGAATAATAGTTCATATCAATGAGAGAGCTGTGAATCTTGAAACATCAGCGTTATTTAAATGATCTTTTTTCAATTATAAATGTTAGCATTGACACAAAGATGTTGCTTAGTCATGTTAAAAGTGCAGGTTCTCACTTATTCAGATTAGCTCATCTGTAATGCAGGAGGATCATGTAGAAGGGAGGGTCGCATCTTAGCCCAGGGAACTGGAGCAAGGCTTGCAAGCTCAGGTTCAGTCAGTCTTACATATGCTTAGACAGTGTGCCAATGATATTCTCTATATGTTTATTCTGCCCCCAATTCATGGTCCCCTCCTTCCAACATCAGGCTTTGCTTTCTAGAAGCTGGCAATGTATATTATTCTGCTTGGCATTTGAGGGCACTTGTCCACGTAATCGGCATTTACCTGCTAAAAATGTTCCTGGTTTAAATTTCCTTTCTTAGTTTATGATGGCTAAATAAGTAACATGGATGTGATTCACCATGCAAGGGCTTATTATTCTATAACTAGTAAAATGCACTATGTGGCACATCAGAATAATTTTACCCTCCTGACCTTTCAGTACTATCTTATTGCCAGGCAGCACTTTAGGGCAAGAAATGCCCTGCCACAGCAATTCTGTTGCTTTCTTTTCCTGGATGCAAGTTTTCCTGGGGCACACAGGGGTCTGGGGTGCAAAATCTTTCTGTGAAAAGCCCTGAAGGACTCACCAAGTGTACACAAGCATTGCACATACCCAAGGCTGGGTGGGGGTACTCTTAGGGCTGCACCCTGTTTCCACTGGGTGCTGGGTGTGCAGTACCCTTTATGCTACCCAAGTATCACCCCCAAGCATCACCCCCTGCCCTAGCCTGGTGTCCCTTGCTTTTCCTGGGTGCAAGTTGCATGCTTTTCCTGGGTGCAAGCTGCAAGGGGTGCTCGGGGTGCTGGGGCACGAAATCTTTCCATGCAAACCTCCACTGGGCTCCTCACAAGTGTACACAAGCATTGCATCTCCCACCCACCCACTTTGCAAAGCTGCCCCAAGCATTTCTTCTCCCCCCCCCCCCCCTATTTTTTGCATAGGGAAGAGTTCTGTTTTGCTGCTTTTTTGGTGCTGGGCTTTTTGCACACTTTTCCAGCCCACGGGGGTTTTCACACACTTACCAGGCTGGTGCCAGACTGTCTACTTTATTTTATTTTTTTTGCACCAGAACAAGGCTGGCATGGAGGGGGAGGGTGTGTCTGCCCTCTGAGTGCCTATTCATGGAGCAGTGAGTGAGTGGTGCACATATGCTGTAGACTTTTGAGGTGCGTGAGAGATGGCAATACACGAGAAGCACAAGCACTCAGTCCTGCGGGCTGCTTGCCCCTGGGTGGCACAGCATTGGTTCCTGTGCTTGCTGCTGATGTCAGGTACAGTATTGTGTTCCAGTACAGGATGAGGCCGCTTTTGTGACAGTTGAAAGAAGACACCCCAACCTTTTCCATAACCAACCAAGACGTTTAGGCATAGGTAAGTGAGACAGTTGTCTGTGCCCTGAGGGAGGGCTGCTTGCATTGTTTACTTAAACTTTCATGTAAATAGGGTTTAATTATCATGAATGAAGTTGCTAGGTATCCAATAGCATGAAGTCCTCCTCCCCGTCCTTCCTCACCCCTCAGCTGCCTTTCTCCACCTCCCATGCCCCCCCCCAGCTTGGGTACAGAACAGGTATCCCCATTTCAGGGCTGGAGTAACTGCACGGTGGTTTTACAATACTAATTCTTATGCACATGGCTGGTGAACTCAGACTGGTGGGACGGTGGAGCATCCCACGGGAGCCAGGGGCTTTCCAACCTTCTGGCAGCAGGGGGGCAGGGTTTGCAGCTGACCCAGAGCTGTGGGGGTTTGCAGGCCACTGGGGAGGGAGGGTTTGCAGCCAGCCCTAAGCCTGAATTATTCTTATGCTCTTAACTTCCCCCTCCTTCCTATTTCTAGTTCCCGAATGCTATGCTTCATATGCTGCTCCCATTGGGCACAACAGGCAGAAGAGAAGAACACAAGCCTGAGACAGTCACCTGATGCCATTTCCATCTCCAGAAAAAATGCTGGCAATGTCACTGCCTGGTGCCTATTCAAAACTCTTAATATCCTTTTAGACTCATTACTGAAAAAGAATACAGGAATTCGCCATTAGAGTCATTGTATTGTGTCAATACATCAGCAACTAAGCTTGCATTTTAAATATTCCTTTTAGAATTTAAAAATGAATATTTCTGTTTCATATATGAATGTACCAATATTTAATGAATATCTTTTTTTTGTCACTTTTTTGAGCTGCTTCCAACCTTCCCATCTCCTGCTGCTCCTGTTGATGTTCAGTGGCCCAGCCTACAGTGTGCAAGATTTAAAAATACTTACAAACTTGAATACCATGGCTGGGGGTCTCTCTCTTAGCACCCCCAGTTGGTGCTGGCCTACATGCCCTCCCTCACTCTTGGTAAGACATTCTGGAAGTTAAATAGCCTATGCTTCAGTTGCCTAAGCAATAATTTGCTTCTTCCTTACCACAAAGCCTAATGCTTCACTATTCACTTCCCCACTCCATAGTGGACCTTCCCACCCACACACCTACACCCCTCCCTCCCCCCACACACACACACTTAGTCAGTCCCATTGATGCAGGAGTTCAAGCTGGGCAGCTTGTTCTGACTCAGCTTCTCCAGATCATAGTATATTAACATTCCTGGGAGCAGTTGGCAAGCTCTCTCCCTGCCACTTGCCTCCTGGCTGCGGCTCTCTGTAGGGCAAAAATACCTCCTTTGGGTTTTTTATGATATAATATAATATAACAACTTAGTGATATATTTGTGATATAGATATATAAAAAAATATAACAACGCTGTGATATAATATTATTCTCTTCACAAATAAAAATTGCTTTTCAGCCAGCTTCACCACTTGAATACCACAGCTGCTTCCCCCATGGCTGAGGGCTCTCTCTTAGCACCCCTTGTTGGTGCTGGCCTACATGTCCTCCCTTAAATTTTCCTTCCACCCCATTCTTGCCTCATGGCTGGGCTTCTCAGGCAAAATATCTCACTCCCTGTTAGCTCTGCTTATATTCTTATCATTGTTTTAAAAAGCTCCCCTGCCTAGGTGCCTCTATTCCCATGCCTGGCTGGGGGAAAATGTACACGTGCACCTCCCTCACTTCCTCCCTGAATCTTTCCTGATGCATGCTGGCTTTTAGAACCCATCCATACCTTTTCAGCAAAGTCCCACCTCCCCCCCAGCCATTTGGGGAGTGGGGGACTCTTTGAACTCTTGTCTTCTAGCGCTGCTGGTGCTAACTGGTCAAAGAACATGAGGTATTTTTCTTCTCTACAGAGTCTTCTGTCATTGTCCAATGTGTTACTTCTCATTGTCTAATACATTACTAAAATTATGATGGCATATATGCAAGTACAAATGCTGAAGACTAAAGCTATCTCAGTTCTTGAGCCTGTGTTTCACCACTTTAATACAAATGGAATCCAAGTTTGCCTATGCAGTGGGCCTTTCAATACAACTGAACGCTCACTCACCCACCCACTCACTCACTAACTCACTCACTCTCTCTCTCTCTCCTGTTCATGTAGGGCAGCTTTTTATGACTCGCTGTCTCTAGATCACAGTGTATTAACATTCTTGGGAGCAGCTGGCAGTTGGCAAACTCTTCTGGCCTCTTGCCTCCTGCTTGGGGCTCTGCCTGGGTCCAAAAAAAAACTCCTCTGAGGTTTTTTTGTGATATAACATAACAACTTTGTGATATATTTGTGATATAACCACTTTGTCATAATATTCTTCACAAATAAAAATATTTTTCAGCTAGCTTTACCACTTGAATACCAATGGCTGATTTCCCCCATGACTGGGGTGCTCTCTCTCAGCACCCCTGGTTGGTAGTGGCTTATATGCCCTCCCCTCCCTGGACAGGCGCTCCTATCCTCTTCCCCCTGGTCTTCCCCCCATGTATGTAAAAAATGTAACTGTTGACATTTTGGAATTATAAAAATGTAAATGTAAAAATGTAACTCACTCATGGTTTATCTAAAGCCTTAATGAAAACAGCACTACATAAATTTGTATGTAAAACAGAAAGAATCCCATGTCTTATCTCATTTATATTTTGTCAAACTGTAAGGAGTTTCTGGAATGGTTGGGCAGTGGCTGTTATCAAGGATCATTAAGATTCTTTGGTTACCAGGGATCCCCTTGCCCTGGAGAGCTGCCCTCAAAGCAGTGTTGTGGGGCTGCAATCAGCCTACTCCAACTTGCCCTCTCCCCTGCGATAAACGCAAATGGACAGCATGACCTAACACCCCCACCAAGGTCAAGAAAGAAAAAACTGTCCAGGTGCAATGAATTTCACCCTCTCTCCAGCCAATCACCACATATACAGTGGCCAGAATCAACAGGCTGCACTGCAGGGGAAGAGGGTGGCAGTTATGGTGTGGTTGGGTGAAAGAAGGAAACAGACCAGGCTATTGTCAAATCAATTAGTCTATTTGCATGTGAATCCTATTACAGTTTGTAGTCATGTTTCCAAACCAGTTTTATACCTGTCTTCTCAATTTTCCTGCCACCACAAAGAAACCAAGACCCACCCTCCCCTCTCTCTTGCATCCCATACACAGACCTCTCTGAGACCCTGTTATGAACCCATTACACGAGACAACTTTTTGTAAGACAGACTTTATTCAATGAGAAATTAATATGAAATAGAACATTAATGATAAAAAGGATCAATTCACACATAAGGGATAATGTTATAAGCATCAACTTCTAGGCTGTAGTTGAGTGATCTCCAATGGGCTTGCAAGTGCCCAAATGCACACTCTGCACTCATGCAGTATTTGCTTAGCTGCTTGTTGAACAGCAATTTTTATGGGTCATTCACTTGCTCCGCATATGGCTTCATGACCCAAGGCAGGAGCGGGTAGGCCATGTCAGCTAGTGTCAGGATGGGCACTGAAACATTCCAGATAACAACCTCCTCCAGTCCTGGGGCATAGTGGCCGTTGTCCATCATCTCAGAGAGCAGTGAACTTCAAAGCATATGAGCATTGTGAGCACTTCCTGCCCATTCCATGTAAGCATTTGTAAATCTGCCTCTGTGGTCCACAACAGCTTACAGAATCACAGAAGGAAACCCCTTTCTGTTTATGAATGAACAGCTGTCCTGGGACTGGTTTAGGATGGGAATGTGTGTGCTGTCAAGTGCTCCCACACAGTTAGGGAAGCCCATTTTGCAGTATCCTTCCACTACCTCGTGGGGGTTACTTAGGCATATCAATTTGTTTGCTGCCAGCTCCTGTAGCAGGTGGCATACTTCACCGATAGCCCTCTCAGCAGTGCAGAAAGCTACACTGAAATGATTTGCAATGTGGCACAGGCTTATTGGAGTGGCCAGTTTCATCACAGCCATGTCAACATGCTTCGCTGGGCTGATGGGCCTTTGTATGACAGTTCTGTGATGCTGTATACAAGGTTTTAGCAAGCTAACAATGTGGGAGAACATCTCTTTGCTCATTCTGAATGTTTCTAGCCACTGGTCATCATTCCATGCTGACATGACTATTCTTTCCCACAAGTCTGAGCTGCTTTTGTGTGTCCATATCTCATGAGGCTTGCCATTAATGTATGGCTAGGAAGCAACTATAGTCTTTGGCAACCATGCTTTTTGTTTGTTGTGACATGAAAGCAACTTCCCCACTTCAATTAACAGCATCCTCTTCACAGCAAACCTGTGAAGTTGGCTCTTGAGGAGGTTAAAAGACCAGACTACAGGTACATCAAGTTGCTGAAGCCCGTCAGTAGAACCATATATCTGCGATGTGAATGTTCAACAGCCTTCAAGATTAACCTCTGCTTTTTCCGTAGTCCCTCAGGATTCAAGGAAAACACTGTCTTTAGCAAGCAGGACACGCAAAGATTTTGGCCTGTTGAGTGACCTATTGCTCAAATGTCTGCAAAAGTCACTGTGCTAGATTAGCATGAAACAACTGGCATCATTTACATGTTAATACCTGCAAAACTGCATTGACATTGTAATTGTAAAGTGATAAAATCTGTTATATTGGGCAGTCTCTTTTATGAATGCAAGTGAATGATGATCATCAGTAGACAATTGCCCAGCCAAAGGAACTCCATTTTAAGCTAATCAAGCTAAAGAACTGATTCCTGGAACTGAGTACCTACAACCCTAAACAATACCATTGTTAATTAATCAAAATCACAAACTGACTCCCGAAACTGCACTACCAGAAGGCAAGACCCTTGTGACTAATAGCTGTCAGGTACTACTCAAGACCCACGTGGGACAGCAACCTCTGGATTAAGTAGCAAGATTATGCTGGGGGATCACACAAGTCTGACAGAAAGGGATAAAAAGCAGTGAAGCATGACCCTCAGTGGTGCCCTCTCATCTAGCACCTGACCTACTGAGACCAGGCCAGTCAGTCTTACCTCTATCCTTGGGAAAATTCTGGAAAAAGTCATCAAAGAGCACATTTGTGAAGGCCCAGCAGAGGAAACAATGCTGAAAGGAAACCAGTATGGGTTCATCACAGGTAGATCCTACCTGACAAACCTTATAGCCCTTTATGACCAGGTCACACACGGCCTTGACACAGAAGATGATGTCATCTACCTGGACTTTAAGAAGGCCTCCAACACAGTTTCACATCCTATTCTCATAGGGAAGCTAGCAGGCTGTGGAGTGGACGCTTACATGGTCAGGTGGGTGGCCAACTGGCTCGGGGAATGTACCCAGAGAGTGGTGGTGGATGGGTCATTCTTGGCCTGGAAGGAGGTAGGTAGTGGGGTCCTGCAGGGGTCAGTCCTTGGACTGGTGTTATTTAATATCTTAATCAGCGATTTGGATGAGGGTGCGGAGAGCACCCTCTCCAAGTTCACAGATGATACCAAGTTATGGGGAAAATTTAACACACCGGAGGGCAGGGAGCAGATACAGGCCTATCTGGACAGGTTGGATCAATGGGCAGAACAAAATAGGATTCAATTCAACAAAGATAAATGCAAGGTACTCCACCTAGGGAGGAGGAATCCCCAGCACACCTTGAGGTTGGGGGATGACCTCCTCAGCAGTTCAGCAGCTGAGAACAATCTTGGAGTCGTAGTTGATTTCTAGATAAACATGAACTGGCAGTGTAATGAAGCCATCAACAAGGCCTATCACACCTTGTGCATTAGCAGATGCATGACAACAGATCAAGAGAGGTGATGCTCCCCTTCTATGTGGCATTGGTCAGGCCACAATTGGAGTACTGTGTCCAATTCTGGGTGCTGTACTTCAAGAGGAACACAGAAAATTTGGAAAGGGTTCAGAGGAGGGCCACTCACATAATTAGTGGCCTCTGTGAAAGACCCTATGAGGGGAGGTTGAGGGATCTGCATCTCTTCAGCCTTCACAAGAGACGTCTGAGGGGAGACCTTATAGCCACCTATAACTTTATCAAGTGAGGATAATGGAATTGGAGATGCACTATTTACCAGAGCACCCCTAGGAGTAACTAGGAATAATGGGTGCAAACTAGTGGAGAGTAGATGCAGGTTAGATATTAGGAAGAATTTTTTTTCAGAAAGCGTGGCCAGAATCTGGAATGGGCTTCCAAGAGAGGTGGTACTGTCACCTAACTTGGAGATCTTCAAGAGGAGGTTTGATAGACACCTGGCTGGGGTCATCTGACCTCAGTCCTCTTTCCTGCCAGGGCAAGGGGTTGGATACGATGATCCTTTATGTCCCTTCCCGACTCTACAATCTATGAATCTATGAGACAGAAGGACAAGCAGGTGACTCCCTTCTGGAGAAGACATTGCCTTGAAGGAAGCTGATTATCAACAGAAGACTCCAGAGCCTCAGACAGGTAGATCTACTGACACCAGTGCTCTCATGATCACTAAAGCAGCTACTATACACTATACTACATGGGTTTGAATAAGTGAGTGCATATGTGTGTGTGTATGTACTAAGTTGACCAGTACCACTCATAACTCAAAGCTTGCATTTATGATTTTATTGGTAACTTCACATCCCATCCAATAAACTAGAATTTATTATGATCCTGTGAGTTGGTCTTTTGTAGCCAACGGTGGAAGGGAGCAAGAAAAGTCAAATTTTGGAAGATGTGACCAATCCTTCTCAATGACAGGGACCAAACTGGACTTATGCAGAAATTGAGGCACTGATAGATATTTGGGGTGAAAGGAGTGTGATGACACAACTAGGAAACTGCAGGAATAAACCTGTTTATGTTTTTATTGCTGAACAATTAGAACAACTTGGCATCAAACATGACTGGGAACAGTGTTGCAGTAAGATGAGTCTTAAAGTGTGCCTTCCATCATGTAAAGGATAATCATGCTCGGTCCGGTGCCTCACATAGATGATTCCATTTTACGACAAGCTATCATCCTTAAAAGAGATACTTCAGATGCTTGCATGACTGAGTTTGGGATGAAAGGTTTAAATCATGAGGAACCAGAAACTCCTCAGTGCCAAAGCACTTCTCAAGCCACAGCTACTTTGCAAGTTCCATGCAATTAGCCTTCTCCTCAAGAACAGAATCAGTCACAGACCAATGACTTCACTTGGGACTGCTCAAGGGACCTCTTCAGCACACAGCCAGAGATGAGCTCCCCCTCACTCTGGTCAACACCACACATTTTAGTACCAGATATCCAGGAGGTTTAACAGATGCAAGACAGAAATAACTCTCCTGTTGATGATGAGGAAGAGGAGGACTCTGACTCAACCATCATTGTGTTGCAGGAGCAGGACTCGTCAGGTTCCAAAGGGAGTACTGTGTCGGAGAGGCAACAGCAGAGTCCTGAGATGGAGACCCACTACCCTCATGAACGGTGACTTGTAAGTAACATCAGTGGTATATATAGTGTTCTGCATTTTTGGTTTTTACAGATTTACACTGATAAATTTGCATGAGCCTGTGGGGCTGGAACTGCTTCCTGGGGGAGCAGAGCAATGCTTCAGGCTCTCACCCCTGGTGGGGCCACTGCAGCAGGGGCTGGGGGCTGCCGAAGTCAGCTGCAGAGGGAGTTGATTTGTGGTATAGGGCAGGTGCGCAGTGTGGGGAGAGGGGTGCAGCTCTATCTTTAATACAGACCCCAGGAAATGGGCTGTGGGATGGGGGGGCTGAGCCAAATATTACTGGGGTACAGCCTTAATAAGATGGTTGGGTGATAGATAGTGGGCTAGCATTGGTAATTTTTGCAGTGGCTGTCCTGTTAAAATATTTTAAGAATGGCCGACTGTTCTTTAGAAAGAAATGTTTAATAGTAGCTAAAGACCTGATGAGAGCTTTCTTTGGACAGGTGCTCCTTCATCTTCATCTTCAAGAGCAACTGCTAACACTCAGTGTCAATATAATTATCAAAAAAAATCAACAAGAAGCTAAGGAAAATATTTTTCATCTACTGACAGAAGTGTCTGAAAACAGCTACGTCCAGTGTAGACATGACATCCAAATTTCAAGATGTGAATGTGTTAAAACAGAGTGAGCAAGACAATTTGGAGGTTATGAAAACCACTAGTAATGATATGGTACAATATTTTAAGGAATCCAAAAAGAAGTTTGATCTCATTTTGCAGGTACATGAAAGGTTCAGACAAGATTTTCTAATAGTTTCACAATTGCTGAGGTACTGGGAGAAGCATTGAGAGTAGCCCACCCAAAAAAACTCTCTAATTTCTTCCAAAGGAGAGCCATGCCTCCTCTAGCCTCAAGAGGAGAGCCCCAAGGTGCTTCAGGGATGATGATGATGAGTAGTAGGAGGAGGAGGAGGCTGATGTGACCTGGAGAGGGTGGGAGAGCAGGTTCTTGTGACTAAAGCAAGAGTGTATAGAAGAGGGGTGATGGGATGCTCTATGAGCCCCTGGATTGGTGTGCTTCTTCCTCATGTACTGCCTCATCAGTATTCTCAAAGCTGATTGCATTTCATCTACCAGGGGCTGAGTGAAGGCTGTGTGAACTAGGTTAGGTTCACAATCTATCTGTTTTTTCCTTCTATCTACTGCAGGAATTTTTTAGAAATCTCTGATAGAAATAAAGTATCACAGAATATCACAGTCAGTGGGTGAGAAGCTGGCAGGATAGGACCCAGAAAGTCATAGTGAGCAGATCTGTGTCATCCTGGTGAGATGTGGGCAGTCGTGTTCTGCAGGGGTCGGTGCTCAGTCCAGTACTTTTCAACATCTTTATTAATAATTTGGATGTGGAGGTGAAGAGCTCACTAGCCAAGTTCATGGTTGACACTAAGTTATGGGGAAGCGTGGTCACGCTTGAAGATTGGCTACAGTTACAGGTGGACCTAGACAGGCTAGCAAGTTGGGTGGATTGGAACCTGATGAAGTTCAACATTGAGAAATGTAAAGTGCTCTGCCTTGAGACAAGCAATCCCCAACACACCTACAGGCTTGGCAGCATCAAAGTGACTAGCACCATGAATGAAAGGGACCCTGGGGTAAGAGGAGAACACAGTATAGATATGAGCCAGCAGTGCAACGCTGTAGCCAGAAGGGCAAATAATACTCTGGCATGTATCAATTGATGCATCTCCAGTGAAGCCAAGGAAGTGATTCTTTCACTCTACTCAGCACTGGTGACACCGCAGCTGGAGTACTGCATGGACAAGCGTGAGAGAGTCCAAAGAAGAGCCACCCATATGATCACAGTCTTAAAAGGCGAGCCATATGAGGAAAGGCTGAGGGATCTGGGACTCTTCAGCCTGAGGAAAAGGAGGCTGAGAGGGGACCTGGTAGCAGCTTACCACTACACTAGAAGAGTACATCAAGGGGTCGGTGAGCAACTGTTCACCAGGGCACCTGAGGGGAAAACCAGGAGTAATGGCCACAAACTCCTGGAAAATCTCTTCAGGCTCAACATTAGGAAAAACTTTTTCATAGGCAGAGTGTGCAGACTGTGGAATAAACTCCCTCCAGCGGTGGTGCAATCACCTACCCTGGAAACCTTCAAGAGGAGACTAGGCAGTCACTTTGCTGGGGTCACCTGACCCCAGTTGTCTTTCCTGCTGGGTGCAGGGGGCTGGACCTGATGATCTTCTGAGGTCCCTTCTGGCCTTACAATCTATGAATCTATGACCTTGGAAAGTGTCTCATATTTTTATTTTCCATAAAAGAAGCTGGGTGAAATTTTTTTGTGATCCTGGGTGGGGTGGGTGATAAAGAGAAGCACCCCATAATATGAATCCCAAAGCTGGTGACAGCCAGTTTGAAGCCAGCATGACCAAGGCTAGTGTCTTGTGGCTGAGAACACTTATCAAGTAGATCGGCAGTCATTAGCCCTTTACAAAGGCATTAGGGGAAACACCCTACATTATGTAGCATAAATTACTTATGGGATAGCAGGAAGACAGCTGCAAGATGCCTTTGCACTGCCAATGTTCCAGCGTTCTCATCAGGCACATACACCCACTTGGGGCCCTTCCTTACCCCTTCCATAGGTAATATGGATAAACTCCCCACCCCCAAATTGTGGTACACACTACTATGTACCTGCTGCAGCACAACCACCTTCCCAGGATGGGACCAGTGGGAATGTTGTGGACACCTCTGCTTGGTGACAAAAGAGAGTCCAGGACAGTGGATGGTGGGTAGCTTGCAAAAAGACAGTGGTTTTTAGTTGAATTTTTGAATGGGCTAACTGCTCAAGGTCATATCCCCTGACAGCTGTTCAAAGGCCTGACAGCAGAGATGCAGAGACACAGACAGAGGAGGACTGGTATCAATGGGGATAAATTCATTACTTAGGTATGTATCTAATGGAAAGACTTGTTAAAATACAGTTACGGCATGTCAGAAGAAAGTACAAGTACTTGGATTCTCATATTTAGCAACCAGAGATACTACACATTGTACACATTTCAAAAAAAATGTTTTTGGCAGGAGTGAAACCTGGCAGAGGAGCATGATGAGGCAGGATGAAGAAATCCTGTTTGTTTTCCTTCTTTCTTTCTTTCAAGATGGCCGCCGACAGCTGAAGCCCTTCTAAGCTCCTCCAGCTCAGGTGCTTTCAGCTCGTTGCCTCGCACTCCCTGCCCCACTTTTCCTGTCCCCCCCCCAAAAAACCCCTTGCCTCTCCCCACCCTGTCCCTGGGGACCCCCTCCCTGCCCCCTCCCCCCACTTTCTGAGCCTTTTTCCCCTGGGCTCTGGCAGCCTCGTTTGTCTCTGCCCCTCCCCCACCCCCGCCTGAGTTGTCCCTTTGATTTCTGCTGCCTCCCTCCCCCAGGGCCCCTGCCCTTGGTCCCTGCCATCTGCCCCTGCCTTGGGGCTTGCCCTGAGCCCCTGCGGGGTTGCTCTGCCCCCCCTCAGGCCGATTTTGGGGAGTTTTCAGCCCCCTCCCAGTCCCAGTCCCCCAAGTCAGCCTGAGGCTTTTTTTTTTTTTTTTTTGCTGCGCTTCGCAGTTTAACCCTGTCCTGGCGAGGAATGGCGGCTCCTACGCCTGGCAGCTGGCATGAGGATGTCTCTTGGGACCTCCCACTGACTCATGGCCTGAGGGTTCATGCCCCTCTCCATGTGGGGCTCGAGGTTTGCGTGGAGGCTCTGGCCGCCCTCCTGGGATGGCGTACCATCCGCTACGCGGGGCGCGTGAACACGGTCCCGATGATCTATTTGAGCAAGCCCGCCTTGGTTGACAGGGTGTGTGCGGAGGGCCTGGACATTGCGGGCATCCACTACCCTGTCACGCCCCTAGAGACTCAGGCAGTGAGGGTGGTGATTTCCAACGTCCCACCGCACGTTTCCGATCGGGAGCTGGCCAGGGGACTCGAGGTCTATGGGGTTCCTGCGAGTCCTTTTCGCCACCTGCCGATGGGAAACAAGAACCCTCAGGGGAAGCACGTCCTGTCCTTTCGGAGGCAGGTCTTCATGCTCCTCAAGGAGGGCCCCCAGTCGCTGCCTCGCTCCCTGAGCCTCACGCTCAAGGGGCGGAGGTTTATTCTTTATTTATCTGTGGGAGAGACCACGTGCTTCAAGTGCGGGGGCTCCTCCCACCTGGCTGCGCAGTGCCCTCAGGGCAAGGCGGCCGGACCATCGCCACCTGCGGCAGCGCCGAGAGATGGCGCGTCGACCTCTGGGGCACACGGCAGGCCCAGGGAGGCTGGGAGCTCTTCCTCCCGACCTCCTTCCCCCCCCATTCCATCTCAGGGGACCGGGGTCTCCAGTGGGAAGCCATCGTCCAGCCGAGGGGCTGGTGCTACTACCATGGCCCCACCGCCCCCTCCCCCATCTGTGGCGCCCCCTGCCCTCGGTGCGGCAGCCCCACCGGGTGGAGGGGCGGACGCTTCCCCTTGCCCCCTGCCTGCCCCGGCCGAAGTGGCTGGGGTGGCCGGAGACTGCGGCGCTGGAGCCTCATCAGATGATGGGGCTCGGGCATCCTCCCAACCACCCGACAAAGAGAGGGAGATGAGGGGGGCCTCTCAGGACACCCCATCCCTGACAGACCCCTCCTCGGCCAGTGCCGAGGGCCCCCCCACTACAGAGCCGAACCCCACCCCGCTTGCCACACCACCCGCCCCGTCGGATGTAGCCACCGATGGGGCAGACTTAGCAGGTGGGGGGGAGGGGCCTTCAGGGGTCCCCCTCCCCTCGCCTGTCCCCCAGCCTCCGGAGTCGGGCGGCAGCAGGCATAGTGGCGAATGTCTCTCTTCCGGTGGCCTGGCCCCGGGGGTGGCGGGAGAGCCTGCTGCCCCTTTGGTCACGCCCCAGCCTACCGGACCAGATGGGGAAGTTAGCGAGATGGAGATCCAGCTCTCGGAGTCTCGCAAGAGACGTCGTGAGCGGGATGGCCCCTCCCCCCCAAGAAGACAGGGAATGTCCTCGTGGAGCCGGTCCTTGACTCGGACGATGAGAGGCGGCTGATGTGCCTGGACATCGAGGGGGTCGACGCTGCAGTTGCGGGCGAGCTCCCGCCGGGGGTGTGGCCTCGCCGCTCTTCCGTAGGCAACATCCACCCCAAGCTGGCAGAGTCCCCCTGGGTCCCTCCTGACTATGGGGGACTCCTGTCCTTGCTGAAGCTAACCAAGGGGCAGAAAAATGTAGCGGGGCACATCACCCAGTGGTGTGCGGACCCCAAAGTGTTTGTCAAGGCTGCCAGGGCGGCAGTCAAGCTCATGCAGCAGGATCGGGGCACACGCCAGATGGCCTACCGTCTGGACAAGCTTGCCCAGAGGGTGAAAGTGGAGTGGGGCCTGGGCGGGTCCCTCGACTATAGTAGGGCATGGTAGGCCTTCCCTGACCTGTCTGTATTGCCTTGCTCTGCTCTTGGGTGCTTGCTCTTCCACCCGCACTCTGCTTTGCTCCTCCTCTCCCACACCCACACCCATGGCAGCCACAACCATTGGCACCTTCAACATCAACGGCTGTCGAGACGTGGTGAAGCGCGAGGCCGTCCTGGAGCTCCTGCGACAGAAAAGGCTGGCCATCGCCTTCCTACAAGAGACCCACTCTGACAGGTTCAACCAGGCGGCCTGGCGGGCTGCCTGGCGAGGACAGGTGTTCCTGACCCACGGCACCAACCTCCGCGCAGGGGTCGCGACACTCTTATCGCCGCAGCTGCAGCTTGACGCGGCGGTGCCGCGGGAGGTCATCCCCGGCCGCCTGCTGACTGTCCGCGTCACCCTCGCACAACACCGCCTGCTGCTCATCAACGTCTACGCGCCCTCCGATGGCCAGGAGAGGGTCGCTTTCTTTGAGACCTTGGCTGCCCTCCTGTGCGACGCTAGCGAGGATGATGATCTGCTCCTCCTCGGGGGAGATTACAACTGCACCACTGCCCCGCGCCTCGACCGCACAGGGCCTGAGCCCCACCTGCCCTCCGCTCACAAGCTGCAAGCTGCCCTGGAGGGGGCAGACCTCGTGGACGTCTGGCGAGCCGTGCATCCCGATGCGCGCCAGTACACCTGGGCCAAGGTGAGTGCCGGCGGTCTCACCATGGCTCGCCTCGACCGCCTTTATATCACCAGGCACCACCTGCCACTCCTGCGCAGCAGCCGCATCTCTCCCTCGGGTCTATCAGATCATGGCCTGGCCTTCAGCGAACTGAGCCTGCCGGGGAGAGCCTGCGCACGGGCACCGTATTGGTGTTTGAACGTTAGTCTGCTTCAGGACTCTTATTTCCGGGACTGCTTTGCCCACGTTTGGCGGAGGTGGGAGGCTGCGAGACCGAGCCACTCCTCCTGGAAGCTGTGGTGGGACGTGGGCAAGGTACAGACCCGAGCCTTCTGCCAGCAGTACACCCAGCTGGCCGCAAACGAGATGCGCCGCCGTATCCGGGAGTTGGAGGAGGACGTGGCGGAGCTCAAGGCTGCTCTGCTGGCCACTGGCAGCAACGCGGCACTGAGCGAGAGCCTCCGGCACCGCAGGAAATCCCTGCGCAACTTGGCGGAGAGCGCGGCCCGTGGCGCGAGGATCCGCGCCCGCTGCCAGGAGCTGGTGGAAAATGACGCCCCGACCCGCTTCTTTTTCGACCTGGAGCGGCGGAGGGCAGCGAGCAAAGTCTTGGACCATCTCAAGACTCCTGAGGGCCGGGTCATTACAGAGCCGGGCGAAGTACGCGAACGTGCCGTCGCCTTCTATCGCGACCTGTTCGCGGCCGAGCCGTCGTGCCCCGAGGCCACGCGGGAACTCCATGAGGGCCTACCGCGTCTCGATGCCCTGGAGGCCGGCGAGCTGGAGCGGGACTTGTCCCTGGAAGAGCTGGCGGCCGCCACGGCCGGCCTCACCTCCGGCAAAGCCCCGGGCCTCGACAGGCTGCCTGCCGAGTTCTACAAGACTTTCTGGCCTCTCCTCGGCCCCAGCCTCCTGCGCGTTTTCCAGGAGAGCCTCGCCGACAAGGTCCTGCCGATCAGTTCCCGCCGAGCGGTGCTGACCCTGCTGCCCAAGAAGGGATACCTGGGCTACATGAAGAACTGGCGGCCGGACTCCCTGCTGTGCGCGGACTATAAGATGCTGGCCACCCGCCTCCGCGCGGTCATGGCCTCTCTCACCGGGCCCGAGCAGAGCTACTGCATGCCGGGCAGGACCATACAAGACAACCTGTTCCTGCTGCGGGACCTGCTCACGGCTAGCGAGCTCTTTGGCCTTGACATCGGCCTCCTCTCTCTCGACCAGGAGAAGGCCTTTGACCGGGTGGGCCACGCTTACCTCTTCCACACACTGGAGGCCTTTGGCTTTGGGCCCCTCTTCACCGGGGCCCTCTGGGTCTTGTACCGAGACATTTCCAGCCTGCTCAAGGTGAACGGGGTGCTTTGCGCTCCGTTCCCCTTGCGCAGGGGCATTCGCCAGGGCTGTCCGCTGTCGGGCATGCTCTACGCCCTGGCCATCGAGCTGCTGTTACACGCGCTGCGCCGCCGCCTGAGTGGGGTGGCCCTGCCATCGGCCACGGGCCCGTCCGCTGGCCCTCGTCTCTGGCTGTTGGCCTATGCGGACGACGTCACCGTCTTCCTCGCCACCCAGGAAGACGTGCGGGCTCTGGCAGATTGCCAGCGGGCCTACGAGCGCGCCTCCTCCGCCCGCATCAACTGGGGCAAGAGTGACACTCTGCTGCTTGGCGCATGGACTGGCAGGCCTCCGCCGGACTTGCCGGGGGGCCTCGCCTGGCGCCGCGAGGGCCTCAAGGTCTTGGGCGTGTTCCTGGGGCCGACGACCTTCATGGAGCGCAACTGGGACGGCCTCGAGGAGGGAGTGGAGGCCCGCCTGCAGCGGTGGCACTGGCGCCTGCCCAGCCTTTCCTACCGGGGGCGCGTCCTCGTCATCAATAACCTGTCGGCGGCGACCCTGTGGCACCGCTGCGCGGTGCTGGACCCTCCGCCGGAGCTACTGGAGAGACTGCAGTGGCTCCTGGTAGATTTTCTGTGGGACGGATGCCACTGGCTCCCACGAGCTGCCCTCTACCTGCCCACCGGCGAGGGGGGCCAGGGCCTGATCAATCTGGCCAGCAGGGTGGCCGCCTATCGGCTGCAGGCCCTCCAGCGGCTCCTGTACACTGAAGGCCACCTCCCATGGCGACAGCTGGCGTGCCGATTCCTGCGGCGAGTGGGGGGCCTCGGCTTTGACCGGGAGCTGTTTCAACTGGACCTCACCTTCCTGAACGGGGCGGTCCTTCCCCCGTTCTACTGCAGCATGGTGCAGGCCTGGCGGGCGGCCTTCCATCTCTGTCTCCAGGCCAGGCACCTGCGGTTCCCGCAACTCCTTCGAGAGCCCCTGGTCCACAACCCGGCCCTGCGCTGGGTCGTGCCAAGCCTGGCCTCCGCCAGCCTCACGGCAGCTCTCGTCGAGGCGCGCTCCACCCGCCTGGAGCACCTCCTGGACCCCGCTCAGTCGGACTGGCTGTCACCCGAGGCCCTGGCTGCCCGGCTGGCGATGCGCTCCTTCCGCACCGCGGGGCGGCTTCTGTGGGCCGTTAGAGCCGCCCTCCCGACGGAGGCAGTGACCGCCCTGGAAGTCCATCTCCAGACTCGCCGGCCCCTCCCCACCGTGGATGCCGCAGAACACGCCTTCCCACCGCTACCCGTCATCCCAGCAGTACCCGGCGAGCTGGCCGAGCAGCCCAACACGCTGCTCAGGCTCCTGGTGCCCCCCAGCAGCAATACGGGCTGCCCTTTTGGCACCCTGCCCCGCAAGGGCCTCTACATGTGGGTGGTGCGCACCTGGCACGCCCAGGTGCTCGCCGGCCGCCCTGATACCGCGTGGCGGTGGTGGCGCCTGGCGCGGCCCGGGACCCCGGCGTGGCGCACGCTGTACAAGGCGCCCATCGCCAAGAAGACCGGCAACCTGCAGTGGCGGCTCGTGCACGGCATCCTGGCCACCGGCACCTTTGTGCGTCACCTGGACCCAGCGGCCTCGGCGGCCCACCCCTTCTGCCCTGAGGTGCTGGACGAGGACATTTTCCACGCGTTCCTCGACTGCCCCCAGCTGCAGCCTCTGTTTGCCGCCCTGGGCGCACTGCTTCGGGTGCTGGGCCGGGACTTCTCCGAAGACACCTACGTCCACTCCTTTCCGTACTGGGCGGCTGAGCAGGCCACGGTCAGCCTGGCCAAATTCCTGCTGGGCCAGGCCATGATGGCCACCCTGAAGAGCCGGCGAAACCGGCTCACCGGCACCGGGATGGTCGACGCCCTGCAGCTCTTCCGCCTGCTGGTGCGGGCCCTCCTCTCGCTCGAGTTTGAGCACACTGTCCTCCGGCGGACGGTGCCCGCCTTTGAGGAGCGCTGGGCCCTCGAGGGGGCGCTGTGCCGGGTCGAGGCGGGACGCCTGATCCTCGTACTGTGATGCCACCAGCTGCTCAAGCCGCAGAGACGCGTCAAGCGGGCCGAGGCCCTGGACTTTTGCTCATGCGGGTCGACCCCGGAGGCCTCCATGGGTGTCCCTGCTGGCAGAACTGTAAATACTGTAAATAGTCCTTATGTTCATTGTGTTGTTTTTTTTTTTCTCTAGAGTGTACGGGCAGGCCTTGCAAGCCATGAGCCCAGGCCTTGTCCATGAGGCCCAGAGCTTTGGGCGTACTTGTACATGCTCTTTACTGGCTCCGAGTTATCACCCTCCCGGGAATAAAGGTCTCTTAGAAGTCTGTATCTACTACCTAGGAGGCTGATGAAGTGCAGTTCATAGGCCCAGCTCTATAAGTGGTTTGTAATTTCGAACAAGCACCTAACCTCATCACCAGAACTGAAGCCAACTTCCTACAGCTCAAAACACAAAACCTGCCAACTATCTCCAGTACCTCCACAAACTGCACACCAGAATCTATCAAACACAAAATACCTACCTGTGGGGGCACATTCCTCACCAAAAAAAAACCATTATGCCTCCAGTCTCTCAGGCCTGATCTTGAGAGGGAACAAATTACCAACCACTTTTCACAGCCAGGCCTATGAACTTCACTTCATCAGTCTCCTAGATACAGAAACATGGATTCAATATAGATTACACAGTGGAATTCTGACACATTGCAACCTGCAATCTGACTCCCCAGGTACACCTGCATTTTTACCTTTGCTGCTACATCCCCTTTACGCTTCCAGCCCCCACCCCAGTCTGTCCCTCACCCCCTGAAGCTCCCATTTCCATTTTCACTGACCGGCTTTCTTTCCTGCATTGCATGCCAGGCCAGCCTCTGGCTTCTTTACTATTCCTTCCATCCAGGACCAGGAGACACACCAAATGCAGGTACTTCCTCAGCCTGACAAAGGGTTTTTCAATCCAAAAGCTGGTATCCCAGGCAGCTAAGTCAAGCACACCGGGAGCCTCACAACTGCACAGCAACCAGCAAGTGTCAGGCCTGTCAAAGACGTAACATGTCTGGGCTTTCCCCAGCCAAGACTGTGTGCATACATGTGTTAGCTGGAAGTTATGGCACCTCCTACCCACCTTTCCCCAGAGGATCATTGGTCCTGGCATTTATGGGGATGCCGTGCCACCAGCAGTCCCACCAGGCCTCCCTACCCTAGCAGGGTGCAGTTTTAGTGGTCATCCTTAGGACCTGGGGCTTCCTCCTTCCCCATAGCCCCGATCCCATACCTCCAAGTTTGTTCTGGCAGGGGAATGAACTCAGCAGGGACATGTTCTTTCCCTGCTGACCAGTGATGCAGTTAGTGCCCCCTCCAGCTGAGAGCAAGACATTACTTGGCTTTTCAAAAATTCAAAAAAGGAAATTGGTGCAGATGGAGTGAGCAGGATGGCACTCAGTCCATCAGCACCTGGAGCTTGGGGAACCCCAGCAGAGGGAGGTTCACTTTTAGGAACACCAACTGCTCCACCAACATAGGATCCAAGTAGGTATGGTGGGGTGTCACTACATCCCCAGTGATGCTGAACACCCTCTTGCTTGGTACACTGGTCAGTGGACAGGACAGGTGTTGCTGGGCAACTGTGGCCAGATCTGGCCACAACAGGCTGCGGCTTGCCCAGTGGGCCAAGGGGTCGCACAGCAGCAGCTCCACATCCTCAGCAAGATAGGCAGCCCTCAAGGCGTGAGCACTACCTGGCTGATTCTGGGGTCTGGTGGCTCTGGACCCCACCATAGAAGCCATGCCCTTAGCTCATATTGACAGTGCCTGAGATGGTGGACAACACTGGCTCGTGGATGGTGTGCTAGCATGAGACAGTGGATCCCCCTGTTCTACGTCCCCCGCCTCCGCCATTCTGCCTCCCTGACTTTCTTTACCAGCACCTGCATCCACTGATTCAGTGTTTGGCTGCCACATATGGTGCCCTTCACCCTTGGGTCACACATGGCGGGCAACACATGGACTGTACTGGACCGCAAGGGATCAAGCACCTGATGCCTGCAAGTCTGGTGACAGTGGCCTGCCCCAGCCAGGTTCATTGATCCCCTGGAAGCTCTCCATTTGGCTCTGAAGTTCCCTCACAATGGGGATCACCTGGCTAAGGAGGGCATCAGCAGCACTGAGGCTCTTGGTGGCCTCAAGGAAGGGCTTGAGGACCACCAAGATCTGGGAGATGGTATCCCACTCAGCTTTGTTCAGGGGGCCGCTGATCCTGATCTCCCCGAACAGGGCCATCTCATGGATGGCCTTCTGTTGCTCCACCAGCCTCTTGAGCATCAGGTATGTGGAGTTCCACCGAGTCTCTACATCCTGCATGAATTTGTGCTGTGGGATGTTCAGCTCTGTTTGTTTGTCCTACAGCATCTTGCCCCCCTTGATGCTCCAGTGGAAGTATCCTGCCACCTTCCTGCATTTGGAAATGAGCTTGCTGGTGGTGCTGGTGCCATCACCAGCAGCCCTGTCCCCCTCCCAGGCATCCCTGACAACAAGGTGTAACTTGTGTGCCATACAGAGGATGCCAACAAAGTTGGCATCATGCACCACCTTGACCATATTGGCCCCATTGTCGGTGACCATGAAGCTCAAAGTGAGCTCACCCTGCCCAGCGAGCCACACCTGCACCAGGTGGTTCATGGCCCCCATGATCTCTGCTGCTGTGTGGGACTTATCCAGCACCTCAGCTTGAAGGAGAGCCTGCTGACGGCCTGACTGGTCACACCAGTGCAGTGTGAGGGAGAGGAGGCATGATCTCCACCCTGGCTGCTCCAGTTGTCTGAGGTGAAGTGTAAGGCCACCTGCAGACCTGCCTTGCACAGCTCCTCCCTCAAGTACTCCACACATGCTTCATAAAGGGATGGTACCACCTTCCTACTGAAGGTGGTACATGCGGGCTCTTGGTACAATGGGACTGCAAGCACCATGAGCCACTTGAACCCTGGCCTCTCAATGAAGGAGAAGGGCTGGCCATCAACAGCAAGCATCTCCCTAGTGCTCTAGATGAGCTCGCTCGGCCTTGCAATGTGTCCCACTTTCTGTCTGCCTTTCCCCCACTGTTCCAGCATGGCTGCCTCTGCTTTGGGGGGATGGGGGCTTTGGAGCGAGCGGGGGACTTCCCTTTGGGCATGCTCACACTGGTGCCAGGCTGAGGAGAAGCAAAAGCAAGGGTGTGGTGCCTGCAGAGATGCCTCAGCATCCCTGTGCTGCTTATATGTTTTGTTTCCTTGCCCCGGCTGGTTTTGGCTCAGCAGTGCAGGCAGATAGCATACGTGGAATCATTTGCCAGCTCAAAATGATCCCAGACCACAGTACCCACTCGCTTCTGGGGTGTGGGTGCATCTGTGAATGCTGCTGCACTTTTCCCCTCCTCAGCAGGCAGAGGCACAGCAAGAGGAGGAGCGGACTCAGCTGAGCCACTTGTCTCCAGCTCTACATCAACTTCCTCTGAAGTGCCTTCTGGGGAAGGAGACCTGGCTTGAAGGGAAACTTGAGGGGTGTTGAGCACAAACTCAGCTGATTCCCCCTCCTTCCCCAGAATTTCCCTTGCTAGGGAACTAAGATCCAGATCCAGCACCAGCTCTTCTTCTGGCACTGGAAGGCTTAGCATGCGAAGTGACATAGGGGTGGAATAGGCTGCTGTGCTGGTGCTGCTGGTTGTGATTGTCATCATGGTGGGGGTGGGGGAGTTATGGCTGCTGCCTGTGGATGGGATGCAGTCTTTGGCACAGGTAGTGGCTGTGGCACTACTACCCTCTCCCTGCTGCTTGTAGCAGCCTCATCCCTTTTAGCTGGAGGAAAGAGGCTGCATCTCAGTTTGGTTGGTGGGGGGGGAGGACTTGCAACTCTACCTCTACCCCCTCTTCCACCCCTCCCTAAAGGCTGGCCAATGTGGCCACCTGTCTTTCCACCACGCTTCATGATGTATTTCATGTCTTCCTTTTCAAGAAATATATAAATGTATTTGTGTTCCTATATAAACTGAAAACTAGGTGTGGTGCAGTGATGAGATTTACAAACCTGATAGAGTCTGTGTGTGTAGATACACTCAAAAGGAGCTGAGGTGCAGTAATGAGATTTACGAACCCAATAGAAATATGTCTGTGTGTGTAGATAAACTCAAAAGCACTGGTGTGGTGGAAAGAATGAACATATAAAAACAAATATATATAGTAAATACCTATATAGAGTAAATTCTACAGTAACCCTATCCAATATAAGATTCAAAAGAATAAATCAATGAATATAATAAAAAAAAGCACCTACAAGAAGAAGGTATTCTGAAATCCCTCTTTCTAGAGTAGCAAGCAGGGAATCCTTTAGAAAATCAGTGCTCCTAACCGCAGTGGTCTGACAGTGAGCTGCTAGAACAGACAGCTCAGTAAGTGACCCCAAAGCAGAAATCACGGCAGTTCAAAAAATGCTGCCTTTTATGAAGTTTTTCTGTCCCTCCCTCACAGCACTGGGGTTCGGAGGGACCTCAGAGAAGGGTGACAGTCACTGGCCTGCTACACATGACAATAATGAGGGCACTCCTTCCCCCACACCTTCCCCCCTCCTTCCCCTCTCTCCCTTTATTTTACTTTCTGTTTCCCTGCAGGGAAGCCATTAAAGGTAAGCCCAGTTTCATAGTCAAAATTCAGAACGTTTTGAACTTTTTGAAATGTTTCGACCTGTTCTGTTTTGTTTTGACCCTGTTTTGAGCCTCCCTGTTTTGTTCTGACTTTGCTGTTTTGAGGTCAAAATGGATCAAAACAGCGTTGAAACAAAACGTGCTGTTAAATTTCTCACAGCCCTACTGCCTACTAGAGTTATATTATTACCAAATGAGAATGTATAGTTGATGAGTGGTGCAAATACTGTAATAAGAAGTTTATATGGGTTGGGTAGGGCAGTGATTCCCAAATGGTACATGTCAGCACACTAGTGTGTCACAAGAAATGTGCCGTGAGATCCCTCTGTGTGAGGAGGTAAATGCTCTCCTCCCCAGTCCTGTACCCTGTGCCTGCTCCAGCTACATCAGTGGCACCTCCAGATGCTCCTATGGGGACTGCCATCAGTGCTGCTGCCATCCCTTGCTATTCCCCACTTCAGCTAGCCCCTTTGTTGCTCCCCTCCCACCACATAGACACACACTCTCAGCAGTGCTGTCTGCTACAAGTGGGCCAGCAAGCAGAAGCACAGATGGGGCTGTATTGTGCAGTCCAGTTCATCCCCTCCACACTTCCGAAACTGCTGAGGCTGGCAGGGGTGGTTTCCAGTGTATGAGACCCTGCAGGAGCTGC
Source organism: Alligator mississippiensis (assembly GCF_030867095.1). Taxonomy (NCBI): domain Eukaryota; kingdom Metazoa; phylum Chordata; order Crocodylia; family Alligatoridae; genus Alligator; species Alligator mississippiensis. The sequence goes on from NC_081826.1 coordinate 74,599,269, forward strand.
CTTAGCAGCAGGGGCCACCCTTGCCCCCTGAGGTATAGACCAAGGATTGGGAGGAGGCAAACTATGGAAGAAGCAGGGCATACCAGAGTGAGGTGCTGACCTGCTGCCCTTAACTAGCACCAGCTAGAGCAGTGCTTCTCAAAGTTTTTAGCTTAAAGGCCCCATCAATGTGTTTTCTGAATTCAGACCTATATCAGTGATTATCATCTGGGGTGCCACAAAATTCAGAAAAGTTTTGGAGTTATTCTTTTAATGATACATCTCAGTAATGGTATGATTTCCTCTGGCAAGGGAACAGAATATATTACATGTTTTGGAAGCTATATATGTGTGTGTGGGGCACACTTCACTTGTACACCTGAAAATATTCTATCTATATAGAGAGAGAGAGAGGCTGTAATCATAGCTAGAATTGCACAAGTAATGTTATGAAATACGTAGTGCTTGACTCATGCATTTAAATATTTCTTCTCACTTGTACTTACAACCATGAATGGATGTTGTCAGAAGGAAAAACGAGAACAAGATTGATTTGTTAACCAAACCCTACATAGGTATTTCTGAAACTTTTGACAACTGGGACATACATAGGGCATTCTGATTGCATAACCCAGACTGCCCATGGTCAGTCTGTGTTTTTTTGCAGCACAGTGTTGGGATTGTGCATGCAGGGGTGTGTTCTGCTTCCTGCTGGAGCATCAGGAGATTCTGATGCTGGAGACATTCTGGAGGACCATGTTCTTTTCTGAAAAAAGCCACAGCATATATGTACATTTGATCATTCAGAAAAAACTGTTTTGGGTGCGATTTGATCCTAGTTGCTCCCAAGTTATTCCTCTCCTGGAGCAGCCATTTTTACACTGAGAGAAAAAGCCTGAATGTCTGTACACTTGTGGTTTCTTCTGGAGAGCAGTGGCTCTCCAAGGAGAAATTGAACATCTTTAAGAGACCTCTCTCTCATGCATGTTTTGGTTTGGTTTTTGCTTTTTTTCTTAGGTTACTGATCATTAGGTGAAGTGAGGTGTACATGAATTGACTGGATCTGTTCTGCTGCTTTTCAATTACTTACTTGTTCTAGACTTGTTATTTAGAATCACTGAGATGCTCATGTTATTGCAACTTCTAAGATTCCTTTATTTCTTGGCTTGATTTTCTCATCAAAGGCTCTGACCCTGAAAGCTTTTCTGTGTGACCGCCAGTGAAGTCAGTGAGGTTCCTTGTGAACATGAGTGTCTGCCTATCAAGAATTTTAGTTAATCTTAATCTTTTTGGACCAAAAGCTAAAATTGTGAGTGATGCCAAGCAAACAAATAGTATCTTAACTTGAAAAAGAGCAGGATAGTAAAAACAGAACAAACAAATAAACAAGATGAGATTTTGGCTTGTTTACCATATTTACCTGTATCCAAGATGACCCTAAATTTAAGATGACACCCCCCCCCCGTTATTAGATTTTAGATATGGAAAATTATAACTTTGTTTTAATTTTTCATGTCTAGAAACTAGTTATTGGAGATCCTTCTAAATTCATCCCTCCCACCACCACCACCACAGGGAAAGCAGTGGCAGGGAAAGCAGGTAGTTTTGACTTAAATACAATAATTAATTAAATCCTGATTCCATTGAAGTCAATTTCAAACTGCCATTGATATGACTAAGGTCAAGATTTCATTCAATATTTTCATAATTTTTGCCATCAGTAATTATGCTTCATTGGAAAAAAAAAAGAAATAAGTATCTTCTATTGTATATATATTTAAAGTTATTTGTATATATACTTAAAGAATTCTTGTTATTTCTGTTTTCAATTACTGATTAATATATTAAAATATTATTTCTCCAGCATCACTTCATAAACAAATGAAAATCTAAAGGCAAAATCTTTAATTAATTGAGAAAATGAACCCACCACATAAATGAATAAAAAAAAAACATTCTGGTCTCTAAGCTTCTGACTTCTATAATGTTGGAATTGGAAACACATTGCAGTGAATTATATAATTAAATCGTTGCTTATTTTTCTTTCCAATTCAGCTTTAAAGTTTTCTGTTAGTCTTTTTATGTAAATTTAGCATATGCCATGGCTTTGTTTTGGGAGTATTGAACAGTACAAGAGACAACTTGGAGTGAATAGCCAATAAATTAATTGTTTTTGTCTTTTATGTTAAAGTGACAATGTTCGTTTTGGTTGGGCAAACACTTCAGACTTGGTTCCTTTTTGGATTAAAAGATTTAATTTTTGACAGTGATGGGGGTTTTGCCCACTTGTAAAGTCAAAGAAGAGCTGTTTTTAATTTTATTAATCTTACTACTGATAAATACATATGTTAACATTAAAAGTTACCAATCTTTACTACTAGAGCTATGCAAATAATTGAACATACAGTTTGCTGGCTAGTGGCAAAAAAGTTATTTTGGGTTTACTAAGATATTTTATTTAACTTGAAAAAAGGTTTAATTTCCTCTTTGGTTTTAAAACTAATTTTAAAATTAGAAACGGGTATATTTGGTATCCACATTATATTTTGAAATGAAAAAAAATGAACAGTTCATTAAACATAAAAAGGAAAAACAAAAACTTTTCCAATTTTTTAACTTGCTGTATTTGTTGAAATTGGCATCTTATTGACTGAAAATTGCATTTTTTGATAAATAACTATTCTTCATAAAAATTGCTTATCTCTACACTCAGCCCAGAAGAATACTTAAAAATGGGGGGGGGGGGAGGGGGGGGGGAATAGTCTTATAAAAACAAATGGACCCTCAAGTAAGCCAGACATTTTATGTAATAGTATGTAGTAATGGTTGAGGATCTGTGCTGTTTACACTCCCACATAAACAAACAAACAAACAAACAGATTAGGGTTAATAATATGTAAAGGGACCTGGGCAGAGAACCTCCTATATGACTTCCTTATTTGGGGCCATAGGCCACGGAATGGGGTGAGCCCCTTGGATCATGGCCCTACCAACTTTTAGCACATTAATTTAGCTAGCTATGCAGTTAAAAAATAGCTATACAGTTTTAACCGGAATGACAGTTGCACATTTGTGGGTTATATAAATTAATGTGCTAAAAGTTGATTGGGCAATGGCCCGGGTGGCCTACCCCGTTCCACAGCCTATGTTTCGGGCCACTAAAGAAGAGACAGGAATGGGGGTACAAGCTTGGGGAGAACTTGTCTTCTCTTTAGTGTTTGGGTTAATGACACTTGAGTTCATTAGCTTGAGCAACAACACTGCAAAACAATATTTGACCAGCACAGTGTGCCTGGATTAGCATCTCACAGTAGCTGAATCCACGCTGTACCACTAGCTCCAGCATCATCATCTATGGCCGGATTAATGCGTGGGCCCATGGGGCCCAGGCCAAGGCATCTCTGCCAATTAGGGGCCCTCTGGGTGCCTGGGTTCCCTCAGGAAATTGCGGGTTTGCTGGCAAGCAGCATTGTAGCCTGCAAGGGGTCCTGCTTGGGACTGTCAGGAGCAAGATGCAGTGGGCACTGCATGCATGTACATGGCTGCATGCCCGCACATGGCCTGGATTACAGCTCAGCAACATCAACAGCAGTTCCCTGCAGGTAAGTGAGGAAGAGGCATGGGGTAGGGAAGGGGTGTGGGAGTGCAGATTGAGGCCCCCATAGTGAGGGATGGAGTGGGGCAGGGGCTGGTGGCACTGCCCAGCCAAGGCAGTGCATGGGATCCAGGGAGCAGGATGGAGCCATGGGCAGCTTTTTCAGAGGATGTGGTGGGTTGGCTTTCTACCATTGCACACACCCCCCTGGGTGAGGCATGCTGGGGCATGTGGCTACCAAATTTGTGTACGGGGTGAATGAAAGCTGCTTGCTGCAGGCTCAAGGCTGCATTCTACATTCTCCACTCTGCTGCCTTTCCCTGGGGAGCCCCATGCTGGCCATGTGCCCCCTGCTTGCCCAGCAAGCAGTGTGTGCATGGCTGGCATGGGGTCCCTGGGTCAAAGGCAGCTGAAAAGAGAGCCCCAAGCCCACAGCAGGCCGCCTGCATCTGCCTTTGTCCTTCTCAGCTCTGCTCCAACTGTGGTGAGGGGGAGGCAGGGCGAGGAGCAGGGAGGAGACACAGTCATGTGCTACCCCACTCCAAGCCTGGGCGTATCCACCTAGCCTCCCCCATGGGGCATGGAGGCCCACCCTGCCCTTGGCAGTGGCAGCCCCTCCCCCCACTGGAGTCCATATGTTAATATTTATAATGCGGTTTGAAGAGCCTCCAATTTTCTGTTTGCCCAGGGCCCCAATAAATCTTAATCCACCACTGTCACCATCATTTCATAGGCTGGTTAGTCCAAGCTTTAAGTATCACATAGTTTATACTAGAGATTTGAATGTGTGCACAGTTGAGACAGACAGTGCTTGAGTCAACCCTTAAGCTAATGGTGCAGGAACACAAAGCCCCAGTAAAAAATATTAATAGATTTCATAAACATTAGGGCTAGAAGGGACCTCAGAAGATTTTCAAGTCCAGCCCTCTGCCCCAGGGGCAGGAAGTTAGCAGAGGTCATAGGATCCCAGCAAGGTAAACATCCAAATTTCTCTTGAAGGCATTCAAAGTAGGGGCAGTCTATTTCAGACCTTGGTGATTCGGACAGTAAAGAAGTTCTTCCTTATGTCCAGCCTGAAATGGTCATGGAGGAGTTTGTGACCATTTGACCTTGTCATCCCTTGGGGTGCTCTGGTGAACAGATGTTCCCCCAGACATAGTGAGCATCCCTTATAATCTTATAAGCAGCCACCAGATCACCCTGAGCCTGCACTTTTCCAGGCTGAAGAGTCCCACCTCTCTCAGCCTTTCATCATAAGGTCTGTTTCCGGACCTCTGATCATGAACATGGCTCTCCTCTGCACCCTCTCAAGCTTCTCCACATCCTTTTTGAATTGTGGAGCCCAAAACTGGACGCAGCACTCCAGCTGCGGCCTCACCAAGGCCGAGTACAATGGGAGAATAACATCCTGGGATTTGCTTGAGAAGCATCTATGGATGCAAGCCAGTGTTTTGCTTGATTTACTAGCAGCAGTATCACATTGAAGGCTCATGCTCATCTTGTGGTCAATCATGACCCCCAAGTCCCTTTCGTCCATAGCGCTACCCAGCATAGCACTGCCGAGCCTATAAGCATGCTGCAGATTTTTCTTCCCCAGGTGGAGAACCTTGTATTTTTTGGTGTTAAACACCACCATGGTTCTGATCCACCCATTTTCTGAGCCTGTCAAGGTCAGCCTGAATTGCCTTCCTATCCTCAGGTGTGGGCACTTTACCCCAAAGTTTGGTGTTGTCAGCGAACTTGGCCAGTCTGCTTCTGACACCAATGTCCATATCCTTAATGAAGATGTTGAATAGTATAGGTCCAAGGACAAGGCTTTGAGGGACCCCACTTGTCACAGCACACTATGATGATTGACTTCCGTCAAGCACCACCCTCTGGGTCTGACCACAGAGCCAATTCCCTAGCCAGTGGATCGTGGTGAAGCTGAGGCCACAGTTGGCCAGTTTTACTAAGAGGTGATCATGGGATACCAGATTGAAGGCTTTTTTAAAGTCAAGATATATGACATCAATCTGTTCTTCCTTGTCCAGGTGATAGGTCACCTGGTCATAAAAGGAAATAAGATTGGTCAAGCAAGACCTACCCGCAACAAACCCGTGCTGGCTATCCCTCAGGATGTTACCATCAGCCATTCTGTTAAGAATGGCCTCTTTGATAATCTTTTCTAAGACCTTCTCCAGGATAGAGGTCAGGCTGATGTACCTGTAGTTTGCCAGATGCACTTTCCACCCTTTCTTGAAGATAGGCACCACATTGGCCTTCTTCCAATCTTTGGGCACTACACCAGAGTGCCAGGAGTTCTATATGAGCCATGCCAGTGGCTGGGCTATAATTCTTGCCAGCTCCTTGAGTACCCTGGGGTGTAAACTATCAGGGCCAGCTGACTTGAAGGTGCCCAGCCTCTCAAGATGTTCCTTCACAAGGTCAGCATTGATAGAGGTTAAGGAATCTCCCTCACCCAGACGTTCCCATCCCGTAATGGGCAGGGCGCCCCTTGGGACTGGTGAAAAACTGATGCAAAGTACCCATTCAGCAAGTTGGCTTTTTCCTGGGTGTCAGTTGTCTGTTGTCCTGTCTGGTTTAGCAGGGGTCCATTGTTGCCCTTGCTTTTCCTTTGGCTCCCCACATATCTAAAAAAAGGACTTTTTATTGTCCTTGATACCTGTAGCTAGTTGGAGTTCAGTCACAACCTTGACTTTCCTGGTTCGCTCCTTGCAGGTACAGACTAGTGCAGTATATTCCTCCTTGGAGGTGGGTCCAGTCCTCCATCCTTTGTAGGTCTTTCTTTTAGACACAGGAGGTCCACTAGTTCCCTGGAGATCCAAGGGGGCTGCTGTGCCCTTTTGCTGTCTTTCCTCCGAGACTGGATAGCCTTTGCTTATGCATCCAGGATCACTCCCTTGAGGAGCAACCACTCATCCTGAACTCCCCTCCTCTTTAGGTTGTGGTCTCTTAGGGCCTCACCGACAAGCCTCCTGAGCTTGTCAAAGTCAGCTTTTCTGAAGTCAAGGACTTCTGTATTGCTGACTGACTTGCCAGCTTTACGGCGGATGGTAAAGGTGATCAGCTCATGGTTGCTGTCACCCAGCTTTTCCTTTCTCTTCCATTCCAGTAAGGCAACAGGGACAAAAGACTCCTAGATTAGGAGGCAGAGAAAGTGATTTGCCTGAACAAAATATCTAGCTTTGTCCTAAAGATTTAATTATTTCTTATTCTGTTGCCAATAGCTGAAAGAACTGGGTTTTATTAGGCAATTGCTGCTGTTTTGGGAAGCTTTAGTCCAAAATCTGACTTGGGAAGAGAAACAGATAAGGTAAGAGCCATGACATTTTATGCTGTTCAATTTTTTTGTTTGTTTTCTAATTTTTTCTAGAAGCTAGATTTGGTTTATGACTTTACATTAATCTTATTCTTAAACATTAACTGATTATTAAAATATTACCTTTTGAAAATGCTTTTTTTATTTCAATGGTTATTACATATAATTATAGATTCATTATTAGAACAAAATCTGCTTTTCTACCCTAAATGAAGATTATTCTCAATTAGGTGGGAAGTTGGCTTCTCATAATTTGTATATCATTGCATTTTAATATTTTTACTGTGTCACAAGAACAGAACTTCTTTGCCATTTTGTCTACATACTGTTCAGCCAGCCAGATTAGATTTGGCAACCATATCAGGAAGAGTTGATATTTTGCTGTCTAAGAAAATAGAAACATAGAAATTGCTATTTTAGCTTGTACAAAAGGTTCATGTAGTCAAGCACCCTGCTTCCAGAGATAGCTCACAGAATCTCAATAATAGGAAGTTACTGAATAATCTGCCTTGAAGGAAAGATTCTTCTCCTACCTGCCAGTTTTTTGATTGGTGCAAGCTGTTTGAGTAGATGTCCCATTTAAGAGCTTAATCCTTTCTTAATTATTACTGAGTTTTTGGATTTAGAAATATTTTAAGATGGAGAATTCCACACATTATTCACTAAGTAAAAAATATTTTGTATCCATTTGCCATCTTCAAACTTCATTTAAGAGTCCTTGGTTTTGGGAAAGAGATCACCCAGACCTTAAAACTGTAAATTTGATCTTGTCAAATAATTTGCTGTAAAAGCTAAAAAGGGGGCATATTGTAGCTTAGAGCTTCTGGGTAATTAGCTTCTAACACTACAGGCTACCTGAGGACTTATCCTATAAAACTACCTCCACTGACACTGGAAACCAGTTTCCAAACTCCATCACCGATACAAGAAGAACTGGTCAAAGGACAAAGATAATAGATATGTTGAGAGAGAAAACTGATAAAAGCCAACCCCCCCCCCCCAGGCTACAGATAGAAATTACACGTAAACAGTTATAAGTAACCAGAAACCAGTTAAAATCTGTAACACAACAAAAGTTTAGTGCACATAAATGACTTTCAAAATGTCTGAAACTGGTTTACGATAAACCTGGATGGATGTAGTATCAGGCTTAACTGATTTAGGCTAAATCAGTTTATTGAACTTCTGTCCCAGATCCTCTCCAGATTTAAGTGCATAGATTCCTAACACCATTGCAGGGTGGGTGTCTGCTTTGGCCAAGCAGGGAGGCATGCTCTAGCACCCCCTGGCTTCTGGCCAGAGCCACCGCAGGTATGTGGGTACATTTCCAGAATGAAAAATGAACATGTGTTCACTTGCTTATCAGTTGAGCCTACACAACCTCATCTAACTTGAAAGATTGAATTGATTCAGCCTTGGGCTTTTTGACTGTCTGTTTCTAGCCCTATTGTCTTTTTGTAGTAAAAAAAAAATTCTCATATATTTATGTAGTGCTCCATTAAATTATGGAGATGTCTGAGCATTTTTAGTATAGGTTCCAATTAGCATTTTTGTTTAAAGCAAAATTATAGTCAAATATTTAAGACACTGTTTAGGCTGAAGTTGGGTGGGAAATCTTAAACTGCTTCCAGGAAATACCTTTTCATGGTGAGAGTTATGTGTATATGTATGTGTACAAACCTTAGATTCTCAGGAGAGTATCCTTACCTTTTGAATAAGCACTTTTAATTGATCTAAATCTGCTGAGGTTGATGTTAGAGAAAGAAACATAAAGTGTAATGGATATATTTTTCTGCAGACTATTTTGCTCAAAAACAAAACAAAAAAACACAAGTAAACTGACAAGGAGAGTAAATTGTTGGATTAGATACTCAGGAACGATAATGTTATTAGATCATTGCCATCTTTTACTTTAAAGGATGATACCATAATGAATAACTCAAATGAGATCAATCACTTCTGTTAGTTTTCTAGCAAGCTTTATTTTATCTTAGTGTGCCTTATACAGTTACAATTGATGCATTTAGTCATAAATGTACTGTACATAAATGTACTGTATGTACAAATGTACACAAATGTACTATAAATACTCCTGAAAAGTGACCAGTTGCACATAGTAACTCTGTTATGAAAGGAGAATTAACAAAAGTTATGCCCATGGATTACAAAGTTTTTTCCCAGAACCCAGGCAGAAAGACATGGCTGATTTACCAGTAAAGAGCCAGCTCTTCTCTTGTGGGATATGGATACTTCCCTTCACTTGAACCCCTATATTTTAAATCATGAAATCAGAAATCTCAAATAGGCATAAATTGGGTGAGCTGAGCAGTAAAGTGGTTAATATTCCCCACTTCAATAAATTCATGTTTGGGGAGCAGTGAGAGATGCATGGGTGCAAGCCTGTCATGCCCCTGGACCCCAAAGCCCCCCAGTGACCCTCAGCAGCCATGGAGCACCCCACCAACCCCCAGCACAGCCGAACGTAAGTGAGACCCATGGTGGGAGGGACACAGCCCAGCTTTGGGGCAGCTGAGTGGAGCTGAGGAGGGTATCTCCAGGGGTGGTGAGAGATGTACGGGTGCAAGCCCATCATGCCCCCACACCCTGAAGCCCCCCAGTGATCCCCCCAGCAGCCATGGAGCACCCTGCCAACCTCCAGCACAGCCAGAGGTAAGTGGGGTCCATGGTGGGAGGGACATAGCCCAGCTGTAGGGAAGCTGAGTGGAGCCGAGGAGGGTCTTGCCCTGCCCTGGCTCCTACTTCACTCAGCCCCACAGGGAGCCATGCAACCAAAGCCTCATGAATAGGACACACAAACAGGCACACTTCTGGGCCCAGCACACAAGTTAGCATGGGAGTTTGTGCAGGAGGGTGAGTGGGAGGGCCTGAGGCCCTGCCAGTGAGCCCTAGGGAAACTAGCCCCAGCAGTAACCGTCAATAGCTGGCCTACCAGAGGCACAATGTGGATGGGCACATGCCACACCCCAAGAGTCCCCTCGGAGTCTGCGGCCTCCTCCTCTGGAACCTCAGAGGCCTCCACCCAGACAGAACCCATAGTTCCAAGCTCCACACAAATGGAGCTTCTGTCTGTAAGCTGCAGGGGCTGCCTGGCATGTTTCCAGGCTCCTGGGACTGGGAGCATGGCCACCTACCCTTGTGAGGTTTGCTCCACTTTGGAGTGTCTGGGATGCCAGATAGAGGAGCTCCAGGCTGCAGTCCAGAGACTGCGTGCCATCAGGGATGGTGAGCAGGAGATAGACTCCTACTGCCAGGCCCTTCACCCCCTGGAGGTGGAGGATAGACCAAGATCACCTTCCAGGACCAGGGAGGATTTCAGGATCTCCCATACTGTCCAGCCAGAGGGTTGGACCAAGTTGGTCAAGAGCCCCAAGGCCCACTGCACCAAGGTCCCCTCCCCTCTGGGGCTTTGCAACAGGTACAAACCTCTTGCAGCCCCACTTGAGCCTGTAGAGATGACAGCTCCTGCAGGCAAGGGAGGATCACCCACCCCTACTCTCCCTAAGATGAAATGTACAGTGGTCATCTTGGGAGACTCCCTCCTGAGGGGGACTGAGGGAGCAATCTGCTGCCCTGATTCCCTAGCCTGGGAGGTCTGCTACTTTCTGAGGGCCCACATCTGGGACATAGCAGAGAGGAGCTCAAAGATTATGTGGCACTCCAACCACTACTCTATGCTTCTCATCCATGTGGGCATGAATGGCATGGCTCGGAGCAATCCCAGCCAGGTCATGAGAGACTACAGGGCTCTGGGAGCAGGGCTTAGTGGGTTGGGGTGCAGGTGGTCTTTTCCTCACTCCTTCTGGTTGTGGGTCATGGGCTGAGGAGGGAGAGATGGGTCGAGGTAGTCAACCAACGACTGTGGCATTGGTGTCATTGTGAAGGCTTTGGCTTCCATGATCACGGTTCACTCTTTGGTGAGAGAGGCAGTGGTCTGCTGGGGAGAGATGGCCTCCACCTCACTCCACTGGAGAGGAGGATCTTCTCAGCCAAGCTGGCTGACCTGCTCGACTGGGCTTTAAACTAAGCCTGCTGGAGGTTGTGGGGATTACCATCACTGCAAGCCCACTGTGATGGGGCACCAAATCTGCCCCATCACAGAACTTTGGGGGAGTGAAGAAAAACAGAAAACTTACCTTAGCAACCAGTCCCAGAACAAAAAGGGGCGGGGCTAACCAGATGGGGGAGAGAGAGACTCAGATGAAAATATCAACAAAGAGCAGCATGTGCTGAGGGAGAGGGGAGAGAGTGCCAGCTGTGAGAGAGGCAGCAGATGGCCAGAAGGATTTAAAGGGGAAGTAACCCAGATTTAGCTGGAAAAGAGAAGAAAGCAACCCAGAAGAAACAGGGAGAGACTACAAGACAGAGAAAAGTGAATGTAAGAAGGGTCCTAGAGAGAGACTTACCTGGGAAGCTGAAGTGAAGTAATGAAGGAGAACTTTGAGTTGGTGAGTCTGATACCTGAAGACATTGAGTAACATCCCAGAGACTTAAAATTATGAGAAAGGAATGAGAGTGTATGAAAACTAACAAAGAGAAGAGAACCCCACAATTTTGATATCAGTAGTAATTATAAGGTGACATAGAATTGCTATTTGCTTGGGACCCATGCAGAGGAGAATGGGGCAAGCAACCAAGAAACTGAGAGTTCTCAAAAAGAGAGGGAACTAAATATATATAAGATGTTATTTATCTAAGAGAGACATAATAGTTCATAGATTCATAGATTTATAGATTCATAGATGCTAGGGTCGGAAGGGACCTCAATAGATCATCGAGTCCGATCCCCTGCATAGGCAGGAAAGAGTGCTGGGTCTAGATGACCCCAGCTAGATGCTTATCTAACCTCCTCTTGAAGACCCCCAGGGTAGGGGAGAGCACCACCTCCCTTGGGAGCCCATTCCAGACCTTGGCCACTCTAACTGTGAAGAAGTTCCTCCTAATGTCTAGTCTAAATCTGCTCTCTGCTAGCTTGTGGCCATTATTTCTTGTAATGCCCAGGGGCGCCCTGCTGAATAAAACCTCACCAATTCTCTTCTGTGCCCCCATGATGAACTTATAGGCAGCCACAAGGTCGCCTCTCAACCTTCTCTTGCGGAGGCTGAAGAGGTCCAGGTGCCCCAGTCTCTCCTCACAGGGCCTGGCCTGCAAGCCCTTACCATACAAGTGGCCCTTCTCTGGACCCTCTCCAGGTTATCCACATCCCTCTTGAAGTGTGGCGCCCAAAATTGCACGCAGTATTCCAACTGCAGTCTGGCCAGCACCCGATAGAGGGGAATTATCACCTCCTTGGATCTGAATAGTTGTGCAGAAGTTATTTTTGTTGAACCACAGACACTATATCGTCCTCATCTCTCAGGACTGTGTTTATTTCTGCTCTTTATTCCATCAAAGTTGTGGTGGGCAAGAAATAAAGGAAATTATCCAGTTCATATTAAAACAAGAGATGGTGATTTATTTTGTGGGCGTACCTGAACTCTCACAGCCACTGGGCAACCTTTGTAAATCCAGCAGGCTAAGGCACTTAAGGGAGCCCACCCCTACCGTAGCCCCAGAACAGTCTGTAGGGAAGGCAGGGGCCCCCTATGGGACATTTACCTGCCTGTACACCAATGCCAGGAGCTTGGGGAATAAGCAGGAGGAACTGGAAAACAAGAATGACTACAACTTCATAGGGATAGCAGAGACCTGATGGGGCTTCACCTATGACTGGGCCACAGGTATAGATGGCTATACCCTGTACAGGCAAGATCAGACAGATACAAGGGGTGGGGTGTAGCTATCTATGTCAAGGACAGCTACACATCCCTGCAAATTGACACTGGCATCCAGGAAGGATGACTGAAGTCTGCCTGGCTTAAAATACGTGGGGAATGTGGCACAGAGGACATCATGGCAGGAGTCTACTACAGACCTCCTAACCAGAAACAAGAGCTGGACCAGGAATTTGCCAGGGAACTGGCTGAGGCTGCACGGTTGTCATGGGAAACTTTAACTACCCAGACATCGCATGGGAAGAGCACTTGGTCAAATCCAATCAGTTGCAAAGCTTCCTCACATGCATGGATGAGCTCTACCTGACTCAAGAAGTCTATGGGCCAACAAGAGGTAAAGTGTTGCTGGACCTGGTACTGGCCAAAGCGGATGACCTAGTCAGTGACCTAAGAATTGATGGAAAGTTGGATGATAGTGACCATGAGCTGATCACCTTTACTATCCATCGCAAAGTTGGCAAGTCAGTCAGCAATACAGAAGTCCTTTACTTCAGGAAAGCTGACTTTGACAAGCTCAGGAGACTTGTTGTCGAGGCCCTAAGGGACCATGACTCGACAAGAAGAGGAGTCCGAAAGATTGCTCCTCAGGGGAGTGATCCTAACAGCACAAGGGATGGCCATCCCATCTCAGAGGAAGGGTAGCAAATGGGCACAGCAACCCTCTTGGCTCAGCAGGGAACTTGAGGACCTCCTACACCTCAGAAGAGAGACTTATAAAGGATGGAAGGCTAAAATTACCACCAAGGAGGAGTACTCAGCACTGGTCCATACCTGCAGGGAGCAGATCAGGAAAGCCAAGGCTGCAACCGAGCTCCATTTGGCTTCACATATTAAGGACAACAAAAGTCCTTTTTCAGATATGTAGGGAGTCAGAAAAAAAAGCGAGGGTAACATTGGACCCCTGCTAAACCAAATGGGACAGCTGGTAACCAACACCCAGGAAAAAGCCAATCTGCTTAATGGGTACTTTGCGTCAGACTTTCATCAGTCCAATGTGACTTCCCTGCCTAGCAAGACACAGGACAGCCAGGGTGAGGGCGTATTTATATCCAGTTTTGGTGTTGATCTAGTAAAGGATCACCTTGAGAGGCTGAACACCTTGAGGCTGAACAGCTAGTCCTGACAGATTACACTCCAGGATACTCAAGGATCTGGCAGGTGTCATAGCCCAACCATTGGCAAAAATATTCAAAAACTTGTGGCACTCAGGTGAAGTACCTGAAGACTAGAAGAAGGCCAATGTGGTACCCATCTTCAAGAAAGGGCAGAAAGTAGATCCCAGGAATTACAGGCCAATCAGCTTGACCTCAATCCCCGGTAAGATTCTGGAGAAATTATCAAGGAGAACCTTCTGGATATGCTGGCTGAGGGCAACATCCTGAGGGACAGCCAGCACAGGTTTGTCACAGGTAGGTCTTGCCTGACCAATCTCATCTCCTTCTATGACCAGGTGACAGATCACCTGGACAAGGGAGAAGAGATTGACGTCATATATCTGGACTTTAAAAAAGCCTTTGATCTGGTGTCCCATGACCTCCTCATAGAAACATCGGACAACTGTGGCCTCAGCTACACCACAGTCTAATGGCTGGGAAATTGGCTCTGAGGTCAGACCCAGAGTAGTGGTAGTGGTAGCAAATCATTATGGTGCTCTGTGACTAGTGGCATCCCCCAAGGCTCTGTCCTTGGACCAGTTCTCTTTAACATCTTTATCACCGATGTGGACATTGGTGTCAGAAGCGCACTGGCTAAGTTCGCTGATGACACTAAACTTTGGGGCATAGCGCCCACACCTGAGAGCAGCCTAGTGATCCAGGCTGACTTGGATAAACTTAGTAAGTGGACAGATACAAATCTGATGTTCAATACTGATAAATTTAAGGTACTCTTCCTCGGCAAAACAAACCTGCAGTGTACTTATAGGCTCGGCAGTGGTACGTTTGCTAGCACCACTGCTGAAAGAGACTTGGGGGTCATGATTGACCACAAAATGAACATGAGCCACCAATGTGATGTCGCAGCTGGTAAAACCATCAAAACTCTGGCTTGCATCCATAGATGCTTCTCAAGTAAATGTCAGAATGTCATCCTCCCACTGTACTCATCCTTGGCAGGGCCACAGCTGGAGTACTGCATCCAATTCTGGGCTCCACAATTCAAGAAGGATGTCCAGAAGCTTGAGAAAGCCCAGAGGAGAGCCACATGAATGATCAGAGGGCAAGAGAATAGGCCTTATGAAGAGAGGCTGAGAGCCACGGGACTCTTCAGTCTGGAAAAGCACAGGCTCAGAGGGGACCTGGTGACTGCTTATAAGTACATAAGGGGTGTGCATCAGGATCTGGTTCACCAGAGCGCCCCAAGGAAAAACAAGGACCAACAGTCATAAACTGCTCCAACACCATTTTAGGCTGGACATAAGAAAAAATTTCTTTACTGTCTGAGCCACCAAGACCTGGAATAGATTCCCTCCAGAAGTGATGCAGGCACCTACTGTGGACTCATTCAAGAAAAGCTTGGATGTTTATCTTGCTGGGATCCTTTGACCCTAGCTGACTTCCTGCCCCTGGGGCAGGGGGCTGGACTTGATGATCTTTGAGGTTCCTTCCAGCCCTAACGTCTATGAAATCTATGGTAAGACATCGTCCAGACCCCCACCTAAATAAATTAATTTATGGGGCGGCCTACAGAGTAGCAAGTTGAGGTCATTTCTGGAGTAACAGCAGGATGGGTAATGTCTGCAGTTTCTCTGTGTTTGGATTGGTAGCTTTATCAAATTGTCAATAGAGATAAGATCATGCGTCAAAGTCCTTTAAGAAGTCCAAGATGGTACAGTAATATATTATTGTAGCTACCATCTTTCATAGTAATTGCCTCTGGATTCTGTATATAGGTACAACTTTTATGTCTTTTGTGATTGTATTTTTTGGTTTTTGTTTTAATCTATGTTCTTTACTTTTAGTAGGTTAGAGGGTTGTTGTAGCCACGATGATCTGGGAAATACATGAGATATCTTTTATCAGATATCTTCTTTGGAACCATCTGTCTTGTTGGGAGAGATGTTGGACAAACTTTTGGACACAAAAGCCATGTCCAGATGAGTGCAGATGTTTGGTTCCCTGAGGTCAACTAGCAGCAAGTTGTGCTGCTGCTAGTTGTTCCTGGGGAGTGCCTGTGCCACGTGCCCTCTGGTGTGTGGCAAGTTACCTCAGCCAGGGGAGGGGAGGCTAAGGCCTGCAACTATGCCAACCCCAGCAGCCTTACCTGGGGCCCTGGGGGCCAGGGAAGCTGCAGCCACGTCGCTTCTGCAGTTTGGAGCCTGGCCGACAGCAAGAGTGTGACTGTGGCTGGCCAGGCTCTGGTTTTGGGCAACATGTGCTACTTCCACATGTGCCATCCTGCTTTTTTTCTGTGCAGGTTTTTTTGACCCCTGGATCTCTAGGAGTCCAAAAAAAAACCCAACAAAAAACTCACACTGCAAGGTAGTAACATGGGAAATGCCTGACTGTGAGGTATGTGGCAGTCTGTGGCACCATGTGGTATGCAACACTGGTCTGCGGTGCCACATACCACCTGGTTGCTCTCGTCTGGACACTGCCAAAGGGGAACTTTTTCTGGACTTCTTTACTTACGTTGCTTAAATTGTTACATGTATGAAATTTAAAAAACAATTCATATTTAACTTTTCAGGGATCATGAACTTCAGTTGTAATTCTGAAACCTGGTTTGTATTCTGTTATCTATTAACTTGTTTGAATTCATAGATTCACCTTAACAGAAATAATCAGGACAAAAATAGTATACTTCTTGCAGCACAGACTGAGTAGAACTTCAAAACAATAGGAGAAAGAAGGAACAACCCACATATCAAGTAAAGCGTGCTTCGGAAAGACTATTAACTCATGTAGAAACTCTCACGTGTAGACAAGCAAGGATTCCCAGTTTCTATCTGTAGAAAATATCCCTCAGCCACAAGACAAACTGGAGAGATCAATGAAAGTGACAGATAATTCAGAGCTTTCTTTTCAAACTACCTACATAATGAAGCCGGTGGGAGGATTCTGATAGAAATAAAAACATGCTGTTATTCTTTTTGATAACTGAACTCCACTGTGTAGCTGGAATTTAATTATGATAGCTGGAATTTATAGCTTATTATGCTTATTATGGATATCTTATTATGATAGCTGGAATTTTATGATAGCTGGAATTTTATTATGATAGCTGGAATTTTATGCTGTCATAGAATATCATTACAGAACTTGAACCAAAAGGCATCTGAGAACTCCAAAACTCAGGTATGTTTTGAATCAAGATTTTGCAAAATATGTCTATCTGCCCCCCCATCCCAAACAGCCCAAAAAACTACTGACCTGATGCTCCTGGATCTGAAGTCTTTATAATCCATATACATGTTGCAAAAAAAGTAGGTGCAAAAACGTAGAATTAAGAAAAGAAAATCAATGGGATTCTTTATATACAGATTGTTTATATAGTTTGTGGGAGTTGGGGATTCAGAAGTCTTATAAGACACAAGGCAGTGCATCATGTGTATAGAGTGAAAGACAGCAAGCAGTATTACTCCTGTGAAAGAGGATGCTACAGTAAAACAAGTTAGCTACCTGAGAGCCTGAGAGCAAAAGACTTAAAATAAAATTTAGTGCATTCATTCCTTTTATCATATCAGTGATTCTCAACCAGGGTACAGCAGCACCATGAGGAAGTTTGGGATCTTTTTAAGGGTCCAACAGTGTGCTGGGCACTATTAGGTATGCAAATACCTATACAATTCACAATATAACCCCAGAGATTTCAAATAGAAATCCATAGGATAAAAAATATTCTGATCTGCTGTGATCTTTCTGAGTTCTTTGCAAAACAAAAATTGCTCTATTATTTTTCCATAAAAAGAGAGTGAAAGCTAACAGCTGGCATTTTCTGAGGGGTACATTGAGTCTTAAGGATTGAGAACCACTGTATTATAGTCTATCCTCCATTATTCATTTGTTCAAATATTTAAAGAGTAGCTTATCCTTGTGTTTGCACACAAGAAAGGGTATTTATCTGTGAAAGAGTTTTTTGACCATTCATTTTCCTCTGAGTTTTAGGATTTTTTTTGTTCCATTGCAGAGCAGAAACAATCTGATATGACTTGAGTAACTTGTCAAGATACCATAAATAAAAACTTACTTCCTAATCTGACTCCATATGGCATCTCCCAGAAACTGAGGTGTGCTGGGCAGATGAAACTGTCCCTTGTGCCTGTTTCTGGGAGGAGCATGGAGAGGCTGGACTGGAAAGGGCTGTGGCAAGAGAGGCTTATCAGACTAGTTAAATAAAAGGCCTTCTGGAACTGATGTGGCTGTGCATAAAGCACACCAGGCATTGTAGCACCAGTGCCCATGCCATGGCACCCCTGAAAAGGTCTTGTGACACTCTGAAGTGCTGTAGCACCCTGGGTGAGGGCCACTGTCCTGCAGCATGAAAGCAAGAGTGAAGGAAACAAACGCTATGAGGTAAGGTGAGGCAGCACAACGGTAGTGGTTTGGAGGTTGGGTATAAAAAGGTTGAGAACCACTGCTGTACAAGGTCTTTTATGGAAATCCAGTGACCTGGCTGACTTCCTGTACCATAACCCTACCTAGCCTTATTCTGAATTGCCATGTTCTTGACTGAACAACTCTATTTCTTCATCTTCAATGAATCCTATGTCCTCATCCCAGCTGCCTTTTGCCAACTTCATTGAACTCCAAAACCTTCACTTTTCCTGCCCTTTTCTTCATCTTTCCTACACTTCTTTCACTCTTTACCAATTTCACCAATTTCTTCCAGGAGAAAAATCAATGAACTCAGTGGCTTTCCTTATCCCCTAGTTTGCATTTCCTTCTCTTTCTCCCCATCACAGATGTAGATGTCTTTATCTCCACATAGTGTAGTTACCTCATGCTCTCCCTTATTAGTTTTGCTTAATATCTTTCAGTATCTCTCTATTGTCTCAGAAGCCTCTTTCCCTCTTTTAATAAAAAAAGAAAACCACACATGGCTAGGTGCAGAGATCTTGAGAGCAACTTCACTGCCACACTTCTGGTTTTGGTACACATAAAGAGTGGATGGCTGAGGCATGCTCAAGGGTGGCTGACCTTAGGAATGCTGAGTACACACTATTACTTGTACTCTAAAAGAACTTGGCTTATTTCGTCTAGTGAAACAGAGACTGAATTCAACAGGTGTGAACATCAGAAATAAAAGATCTATACTAGTTAAATAAAAGGCCTTCTGTAACTGATCTGTGGACCTTTTGCTGTTCTGAAGAATTCTGCTTCTGCATTTGAATTAAGCAACATTTTCCTATCCCATGAAACTTCTTATACTTCCAGAAATATTCCAGTTCTACTAGAGCTAAACTGAGACCTTTGGAGTTTATGCAGTAAAGAGAAAGCAAGAACATGTGTTCTCTCTCTGAGTTTCCCCAGAACTTTCATCTTGTGCTTGAGAAACCATTCCTTACAAATCAGCATTTTTCTGACAAAAGGCATTTTTGTTGAAATAGTTTCTATAAGATTTAGTCAAAGGACTATTTATGAACCATGCAGCAAACAACTGTTGCTCAGTATTTTTTTTCTTGCACATTGGCTTCCTTTTTGTAGCCATTATTATTGTTATATCTATGCAAAACTTTATTTTACAATATATTTTAATAAGAGACTGTCACAACCTGTTTCTTCCTTCCACCTCATACCATACTAATGCAGTATGAGTGGAAGCATGAGTGGAGACTCATGCTTCTAAGTCAGCTGGGTCTAAGTAGGCTGCAGTAACTGTTTCTACTTGCAAGATCCTAACGCTTCCATTCTGCCCTCCCTGTTCCCACACTGAGAGAAAGGGAGGCTTAGCCAGGTGACTCCATGTCCTGGCCACCAGCTGCTACTTTGCTGATCATAGCAGTGTGATCAGCTGTTGCCACAGTTGCAGCTATTTCTGCAACCTCCTACAAGGCAGCACCTGGGACTACTACTCTGGTTGTGCCCACTTTGTTACACTATTAGAGAGAATTATCCCTTTTTAAATACAAATTTCTCTCCATTTACCATATCTGATAAGCTGCAACTCTACTAACTGTGCTGGCAGTTCTGTAGAGACAAGCCGTTTTTTTAAGGATTTGGGTCGGTATTTGAGATGTAGTTGATGGTTCCTGGTTGCTCAGTTGTGGCCTGTCATTGATAGATTAAAAAAGATGTGAAGCAACCTTTCTTGTTCGGTGCAACTATCTGGAATGAAATTAAAAATCCTTGGCATGGGTAGGGTTAAAGAGACGTTACTGCACAATCAAGATTACATTATAAATATTGGAATTCATAATTTGATACACTCTATAATGGGTATGGCATTGTATTAGAACTAGTCTTTACTTGTCCTTGTAGATAATAGTGGTTGTATTTATGTGGATTTTATCTCCCTCTAATGGCCATTTCCAGCAGTTATACAATGTGCTATTTAAATACAACTTAGAGGGGTTGGAGGTTTTTTTGCAGGGGGGGGGGGCAGGGGGGTTCAGGTGAGGTAGGAGAGGCCCAGGCTTTTGATGAAGAATTACCGGTGTCTATGCCCCATATTTTTGCAACTAGACAATAGGTCAGCTTCTACTATTGCTACTGCTAAAAGCTTGTAGAATTAATTGAAATACAAATAACCAATCCAAGTATTTCTGGGAAAACATGGCACCAAAGAAGCTAAGTAGGCTTCCTGTGGGGAACACTTTGGGAAACTCAGTGCAAGTACATTTTACTGTATGAAGTTCCTGTAAATAGTTCCATCAGTAGGACATCCAGATGCCATTTTCACTTCAGGGGAAATAGAAGTCTGGGCCTAGCAGCAGGGCACAGAGACTGCTCCCTGATTGATTCCACTTAAGTATATATTAGTCCCCAACATTAATATGATAGTTTTTTTTCAGTTTGGTTGTATGTGGCTAGCTGTACCTGAAGGTGAAGCAGGAGTATAGAAATGCAGCAGGGGCAAAGTAGAAGCGGAAACTTCTGTTTACTGACACAATCACAAATGTGAACATGTGGCTGCCAAGAGCAGCAGCTTTTTTTTTGCCCCCCAGCCCACAAGTCATCACCTGGGCTGGTTGCCCTTGCCCCACCTCCCCTCCACCAGTTACACCACTAGAGTGAAGCCCTGATGGGAACTGGAGAGAGAAAGAAGTAGTCCCATGGAAGACAGGGCAGAGTTCAAGGAGGAACTGCAGTGGTACAATGGAGATGTCTGCTGTGCTATGCAGGACACTGGCACTCTGACCCCTACCCTCGCCTTGCAGAAGAAAACACTCCCCCACCCCCCACTTTTTTTTTTTCTGATTGCTGACCAAAGAATGAGAGCTTTAAGGTGGTGGTGCTACAGACAGGGACAAAAAAGGGAGGCTTGCCTCTCTAGAAGCTATGCCAGGGCTGGCTTCAGGGTGTCCTTCAGGAGAGAGAGAAACCAAATATGGCTTCTTTCTGGGGACAAAGGGGCTGATCTGTGATATACATGAATTCAGATCCTTGAAGATAATGAACTTGATTGCATGTAGAAATCAGGCTGGTGTACATACCAGGTAAATAAATATGTATGATAGCTGTTGTGGTGGGCCAGTAGGGGGTGCTCCTGCATTAAGCCACCCGCCTCACTGTGCCCAACCACCTTTCAGGCTTCAAGTGCCTCCCTGAGGGCACCGCACATCCGGTCAATCCCCTTCTTGGAGCACACCCACAAGCCTGGGGGTAATGCCACCTGATCTTGGGTCTGGACTGATCTTGGCCCTGTACCCCCTGGGAAACAGAGGCCTAGTAGTCCTTGAGGGTACTTGGCCCACTGCAAGAACTTGGGATGTTCCCTCAGTCTGAAGCACATATAGTGGTCTCCTTTAGTCAGCCGGACCAAGGGGACCTCAGGGCTTAATCTAGACCCTCTCCCAATAAGTATCCCATGCTAGGTACAGAGGAGAAGTTTATTGGTTACAAGGAGTAGGTTTGGAATAGGGTACAGGTTAGAGCAATATCAGAGAAACCCCTTAGAGCAAACAGTGGCATGGTAGCCTTTGATTACACATTTGTGTTACTGCAAGTATATATTTAGTTAGATCTCAAGTAGCTTACTCACAAGTATCATCCAGAGGCAGGTGAAGATTCCCTCTGGAGGCAAGCAGTTCCCTGAACATGAGTTAAAAGAGACAGAGCAAGTTTTAGATGGTCCAGCTTCTCTGAGAGTCCTCATTATGGCTGCAGCCCCTCCTCCTGGGCAGTCTTTAACTTATATAGACCTTATGAACTGATCCAATGAAGGCCAGCAGTTGTCTTCCAGCCAACCAATTTGAAATGCATCACTGGTTGCTGGGTAGACTGGCAGGGTCTCTAGCTCCCTCCCAGTCATGATTATGCTGCTTAGAACAATAGGGAGTTTAGGCCCACTGACCCAGGTGTGCAAGGCCAGTCATGTAGGCAGAGGGAGCAGGTTTCCCCCTCCCTCTGGAATGTGTTCAGCTCAGGTTACAACTCAGGGTTACCTGAAGCTGATGGGGCCAGGGGTGTCTGCTCTTTGCAGTGAACATTGTAACCAAATTATCAGAATGGTCATCAGTCTGATAGCAGAGTTTGGGGAGAGACAGAGATGACATTCTGTCACAGCTGCCCTTCCAACCTTTCCAATATTCTCTTTAACTATGTAATATCTTGTAGTACTCAACTATAAGTACTCCCCAGAAGAATGATAAACTAGTGTTAAAAACTTTTAAAATATACACACCTTAATTTACCGGGAATCTATGTACATCTTTTTTATCACTAAATGACTAGATCTCAAGATGAGATGGACCAATACTACCATCTAGTCTGAGCTCATGCATAGAGACCATAGAACTTCACTTAATTCCTGAGCCCAGCATCTTTTCAAACTGACTGAATGAGAGGCCTGCAAAACTAGTCTCAGCAATTACAAACTGAAATATGGACATGCAATTTGTTCTCTGTGGTTCTCTTTGTCTTAAATATTAAATATTAAATTCAATACTTAGACAATGCTATGATTTCCTAACATTGATTTAAAAGCTAATGGATCTATTCTGGATATTCTTGTTAGATGTTGTAGAACAACATCATTGATGATTTTAAAAGAAAGGAAACAAAGTTTGATTAAAAGAGGAGGAATAAAGGACTGAAATGTTAGCTTTTATGTTAAGAAAAATTAAAGTTGTAATAATTTTTTGTTAATTAATTTGTACTTTTTTTTAGTTTGTCATATTTTAAATGATACTTGTAATGGCATACTGTAGAGATTATGTTTGTTTAGGATTTGAGTATAGCTTGAATAATAAATTGTTTTTTCCATCAACTCTTCACCAACAATCAAGTGAAATACAGAATGTCACCCTGTGGGAAATTGTTACAATTCTGGGGAGGGGAAGGGGGGTTCATCTCAGGTGAAATTTCCTTTTTTTTTTTTTTTTCATGAAATGGAAATTTTTAAAAGTTTTCATTGGGAAATATTGAAATATTTTATTTTTCCAAAGTAATACATTGTCTTGTAAGAGTTGGAGTTCAGGAGCTTGATGGTCTCAAAAGACCGCACTCTTTAGCCAGATTACATTCCATTAGACACAGTGCAGAAGTCTGGCTTCAGAAAAATCCATATTGCATTATGTAGTTGTCCAGAGAACTCAGCCCCCATTTTCCTTCTTTTTCTACTGACTACAAAAACAGTATATATTTGATGTTGGGAGGAGGGAGGTGAGTCTTTCTACTTTTTCATTTTCTTGCTTTTCCAACTCAGTAATTTGTAAAAAGTTAGAGGCATTTTGTAAATCTACAGCCTGAGATATTACTTTTCTTATTCCATAGCTGTAAAATAAAATGAAAAATATAGGGAAACAACAAGGTGGAAAGACTATTAAAAATTCAAAATTTCAAAGATTTTCATTTTGATGGAAAAGTAGAAACCTTTACAAAAACCAGGATGCTTTTAAGCCTGAAGTTTGGGGAAAAATGCAATTTTTTGTCAAGAATATTTCAAACATAACATTTTGACCTGTTCTGATTTTTGATAACTTTTCCATTATGCTGTGATGAAATTCAGCATTCAATAAAAAATGAATTTGCAGACTGTAGCACAAAGAATTTGAGCAACTTACTATAAATGCCAAAGTATGTGAACTATACACCCTTCTTCAGCTTTCATTTGAAGATAAGCAAAGCTTTCCATTTTAAAAACTAGCTATGATTTAGCCAGCACAAAATTTAAAAAATATTTTTATTTTAACACTGGTAATACTGCAAAAGACATGAATCTCTTATCCTGTTTTACCAAAAGAAGTGACAGCATCTGATTCCAGCTCAGCATGCAGCCTTGCTGTGGGGAGCAGAGAGTTGGGGGAAGCGGGGTTTAATCCCCTACAGCCATCCAAGCACTGTAGCCCAGCCAGGAGGAATGAAGAGGAAGGGCTCTGGGATATCTAACCCCCTCAGCAGCCTGGGCCAGGCAGCAGTGTGCCATTGTTTGGCAAAGGAGCTGCTGGGTGAAGTGTTCCAGGGTCTTTGTCCTTGCAGCTTCCCCTGGCCACACCACAACACAGCCTGGGTGAAGGGGCTGCAGACAGAGGGGTCCAGGGTCTTTTTCCTCCAACCCCCACAGAAGCCCAGGCCAGGCAGCAGTGCATCACTACTTGGCAGGCTTTGGGGTCTGTCTCCCCATAGTTCTCCCTGCCATGTCACACCATAGTGCAGCCCAGGTTGGTGGGCAGGTGGCTAGGGGTAGGCATCCAGGGTCTTTCCCCCTCCCCCTCCCCAGCTACTGCTTACAGTTACCAGCTGGCGGGGAGGTTTGGGGAATAGTAGGGCTGGGGAGAGAGGCCACTCAGGAAGCCTTGTGGGAGGCATGTAGGAGCACCCCTGCAGCCAGTGCAGGCAAGCTCCAAGCCCCCCCCCCACACTGAACAGCAAATATCTGTTTAGCTTGCTCATACTCCTTATGTAAAGCACAATAGGTAGGGTGCTTCCACCAGGGGCTTTTTGAATGTCTGTACTTAACCTGAGAGGTTTTATGGTTCGAAGGGACAGGCTGAGAAAAGTTGTATCTGGAAAGATTCAGAGAAGGTGGGGCTACCTGAGGGCATCTACACATGTGCCAGATATCTGTCTAACATGTGCTAATTAGCATTAGTCAGAGTGGACTCGATTAATCCAGCAGCTTCTGAGTCACATGTATTCAACATCCCTGCACTTCAAAATGGCAGCAGGGGTGCTTTAACTAAAGCTGGCTTCAAAGTGCCCTCACTGCCATTTTCATAGTTTCATAGTTGTTAGGGTCAGAAGGGACCTGATCATCAAGTTCGACCCCCTGCCATGGGCAGGAATTAATGCTGGGATCAAATGACCCCAGCTAGGTGATTGTATAGCCTCCAAGGTAGGAGTGAACACCACTTCCCTTAGAAGCTGGTACCAGATCCTGGCTGCCCTGACTGTGAAGTAGTGCCTCTTGATGTCTAGTCTTAACCTACTCTCGATCAACTTGTGGCCGTTATTCCTAGTCACTCTGGGTGGTGCTTGGGGGAACAGGGCCTCTCCCATTCCCTGCTGGTCCCCCCAGTAAGTTTATAGACAGCCACCAGATCCCCTCTCAGTCTTCTCTTGTGGAGGCTAAACAGGTTCAGATCCTATAGCCTCTCCTTGTAGGACCCTCCCTGCTGCCCCCTGACCATGTGGCCCTCCTCTGGACCCTCTCAATGCTGTCCACATCCCTCCTGAAGTGTGGCGCCCAGAACTGGATGCAGTACTCCAACTGTGGCCTGACCAATGTCACACAGAGGGGGAGGATCATCTCCTTAGACTTGCTTGTGATGCATCTGTGGATGCATGACAAGGTGCAGTTAGCCTTACTGACTGTCCTCACATTGGCGGCCCATGTTTATTTTGGAATCAATAATGACTCCAAGATCCTTTTCTGCCTCTGTGCTGATGAGAAGAGAGTTCCCAAGCCTATAGGTGTGCTGCTGGTTCTTTCTCCCCAGGTGCAGTACCTTGCACTTGTCAGTATTGAATCCCATCCTATTCTTATCTACCCACCCTGTAACCTGTCCAGATCTAGTTGTAGTCTGTCCCTCCCTTCTAGCGTGCCCACCTCTCCCCACATCTTAGTGTCATCCACAAATTTGAACAAGGTACTTTTCAACCCCTCGTCCAAGCCACTGATAAAGATGTTGAACAGTACGGGTCCGAGGACTGAGCCCTGGGGGACTCCACTGCCCACATCCCTCCAGGTCAAAAATTTTGAAGCTCAGGATGCTGAATACACATGATGTTGCAGATGCTTTAATTAGAGTGGCTCTTGGAGGAAACAGGAAAAGTACAGGTAACCAAGTTAAGAAAAGTGGACTTAGAAAATGGTGAGGGACAAAAGGAAAAGAAGGAGAAGCTTCTCTCCTTTTACGCTATCCAGAAGGAAAAGTGATGGCTGTGGAGATAAAAGGGCTAGGACTAAGTTACCTGATGCTCTGAACTCTGGAGTGCTCTGTTACATTGGTAATGTGTGAGCCGCTCAATCTTGCAGAGAGAGGAGTTCATTGGTGCAAAGGGCAATTTAGCCATCCTAGTGCAGGTGGGTGCCACTAACACTGTCCTTTGACACAGACCTATCCCCTTCTGGACACACCCTGGTTTTGCTCTTTTTCACTAACAAGCAGAGCAGTTTTGCACAAAATGTTGCCCTGTCACTAGACTCAAGAAAATCCTTATTGGTTGTGGCCTGATTTCACAGTGAAGTTTGTGTTCTAGGCTTCTAAGTTTGTTATCTATTAAATTAATGTTGTGTGGGAATGACAGAGCTGCGCATTGTAATCTTTACTAACATGAACAACGCATGCCCCTGGAGGCTGGGGGGGGGGGGGGGGGGGCATGGTGACTGTCCGAAGGCATCGGTGGTGGTGGCTGCAGTAAGTGGGTAGTTTCCGCAGGCAGCTGCGGCGGTGTCAGTGGCGAGGGGGCTGGGTGGCGAGTGCCAACCAGCGATCAGCGACCACCCACAGATGCCACCGGTGGTGTCAGAGGCGGGAAGTGGGGGGGAGGGGTGGCACTCACCAACTGCCCGCAGGCACCGCTGGCAGTGTCAATAGCACTTCTCTTAGGGGGTGCATCGCCAATCTCAGAGGGTGCACCCTCTACACATCACCAATGTTTACTAACTTTGTTATTGTGGTTTCAATGGGCCTATTTATAAAATTTCCATAATGCCAATTAAATATTAAAATATATTGCAAGCTCTTGATAAGAAGCACCAGCTAGGTAGCATTGGAGGTGGCTAGTCATTTTTGTGGTAATACTAGTGTTATCACTCCATTTCCTTATCTGCCATTCAACTTCCTTAATAAGGAAAGAAAATAAACTATAACAGAATTCCTTATGAGCTAGGGGAGAAACTGCTTCCACATGGGTCATGTGGCCTTTTGCATGCTTTTACAGTATTGAATTAAAATTCAAGTTGGCTCAATAGTGACACTACATTTTAAAGTAGCATTAGAGTGATGTTGTTGCTGTGATGATCTAGGAGTTTTGCAAGACGCAAGGTTTTCTTTGGGTGGTATCTCTTATTGGACCAACTTCTGTTACTATATCATGTTGGCTTTTACTCCCCATACCTGAAGATGAATGTCTTGTATTTGAAAGTTTGTCTAATCTATCCGAGCTATGTAGTTGGTCCAATAAAAGATGTTACTCTAAGAAATTCTTGTTTCTCATTACACTTTAAAGATAATCGTAGTCCTACTTTGGATTCCATGATTAAAAATAAAAATTACTAATAATTCCATTGATCTATTTAAGCCCAAGCTGTAATGAAATCCTCATTGTATAATATTACCTGTCTTCCTTGATATTTCACATGCCCCTTGCCATAATCATCTCAGACTGAATTACTTCATAGCTGCACTAAAAAGATGTCTGGATAATTCAGAAGATGACAAATCACAGTAAAATAACTTGAAGAAGTTTAGTGAAAGCCTTTTCTTACTCTTCCTAGTGACTGCTGATTTAAATTTCTTTTTTCCCTGTACATTGGTGTACAAAACTGGACATCACAAATGAGCCTGTAACATCCTGTTAAAATTCTTCAGACCTCCAAAAAAGTAAAATGTAATATCAATGTTTCAGAATTCTGTGAAACTATATAATTCTCCCTTATGAAATTGCTTTTGCTCCTATACAGGCCATGAAAACAGCTAAGGCAGGGAAGGGACTTTGTATTGCCATGTATGTTGCTTTCTACCAAGACAGAAGTTGTAAAGATGCATAGCTCTTCTTCCTCAATAACTATTATTCTGTTCCTATGAATTGATAGCAAAATTACAGTTTGCAGTAGTAGTGTTTGGTTTTTATTATTCAGTTTCCTACCACTATTAGAAATCATATATTTAATTATTTTTGTAGAATTGTATTCCTCATACCTTATCAGGCTTCTGTGGCTGAAAGAAACCTGGTTTCCAATAGGTTTTCTATTTCAGAGGTCAGTAAAATTATCTTGGGACTGTGGAAGGAGTATGATGAAAGATGCAGAGCACTAACAATATGTAACTTGCCTATGTGGTCACAGGTTGTGTTGAGGGAACAAACCTGATTAGACCCTTCCAATATTTTACACTGTAGTGATCATAATGGAGACAGCTTATTTAGGTCAGAAAATAAAAAAATATCTCAATACGAGAAGAAGGCTCATATCAGATGTATTTGGCTGTGGCACAGCCTCCATTTCAACACTCCATAACTTGAGAATTGACAAGCGAGATTGGATAAAACACTACAAATATTCTTTAGAACAGTCTGAGTACTTTGGACAAGACTATTTTCTTATCCTTAACATTTATTGCACACAACTATTTATTCATTTATTCTCATTTTATGTCATCACTAAATTTACAGCAATGCAAAGCAAAATACCTACTTAACATACCAGTTGCAGGTAAAAGGGAAATAATTCCAAGGGCTAGATGAGCATGCTCTATAAAAGGAGCAACATTTACTACTCTTGGTAGTTGTAATTCATTAGGCTTTTGTTCCTAATATTCTTCTTGTGCCAGCAGTTCCTGCCAGTTCAAAAATGAAATGCCAACCAATTCGAAGGGCAGGGATTTTAAACTCTGATGGCGGTAAGCTTATTTCCCCAAATAGTTGGAAGGAATTTCCTTTCTATTACAGATAGGGAAAGACTGTATGATCTACAAGGGCTTTTGTTTTAAAGCAAATTCTTCTGCTTATACTGAAGCTGTTCAATTATAGCACTGGTTGGGAATATATCATCATACAGTGCTTGGTGCTTTATCTACTCCCTGATAGACACTACCTAGCTTTTTGATCCATTAACAAAAGAACAAGAGGAAAAAGTCTCTCCAAGCTATGCTATCAAACTGGGGGTGGAAAAATAGGATAGCTGTATCAACAGAGCTTATTGCTATCATCTGCACAGTTCCTTCAAGCAGAAATCTTCGTGAAGGTTAGGAGAAAAAGTTATTCTTTCCAACTCCTCTGGAATAGACACTATGCATGTATGTGTGATTATGATTATTATTATGTATGATGATGATGATTAATGGTTTGTGGTAGTATACAAGGGGGAGAGAACAAAAAATGTAGTCCCAGGATGTCAGGCACCCTACAAATGCAGAGTTGGTCCTTTTCAAGAAGAACTTTATAATATAAATAAAACAGCCATAGGGTGAGGAAAAGGGGTGAACAAATGTCAACAAGGTGATGGTGGCTGAAGAGATTAGCTTGATAATCTTTGTATGTGTGAAGGTGATTACTTAAGGAACAAGCTGAATGAAAAGCAAGGAGTGATGGAGCAGGTGTAGAGTCAAGACTGCAAGTGTAATGAGACTGCAAGCATGAGGCAGGGAGAGGACTGCCAATTGCAAAAGAGCGGAGAAAGTTGAATTGAAACTGTACACTTTCACAGTCCTCCCTAAAGGCTCTTATTTGGCTGCTTTTGCCAGCTGTTTCCAAGGAGTCTCTGACTACTTTCTGCAACTGCCTCGAAGGCCATAATAAAAATCTTCTGAAAGTGGACTTTCTCTGTGTTCTTTAATCCTGGTATTGCTGTCAAACTTCCACATGTTCTGTGTGAGTTGGATAGTAGCTCAACATTGTTCTTCAGGTCTGATGCAATTCACTTTTCAGAAGACACCATTTCAACTTTCAGAGTTTGCTCTGTAAGCTGAAGCTACAACTACCCGCCCAGTCTTCTGGTTGTGATTATTATATTAAGGTGGCTTAGACTCATCTAAAAATATGTTTTTTGACTGACAGTTCCTATCTTTTAACAGTCTTGACTCAAGATCTGTCCTTAAATTTCAGATATCCCAATGTATAATGATAAACAAGGCTTGAAGTCAGGCTCTGCAAACAAAATTTGGAGCACCTGGGATGTGCGAATTAAACCCAGGCTCAGTTTATTCATCCTCCCCCTATTTTGGATTAGGCATTTGAACCGAGAGAGATTAGCAGAGAGATTGCCCTAACCATCATGTTACATAGTACTCTGTGGTGAATATTTTCTATTTTTTCCTGTTGAATCTGTCCTACTCTATTAAAAGACAGAGTTTAACAATCATTGCAGGAGGGACTGAAATTTATGTGACTCCAGTCACAGATTTTAGCTCTAAATTTTCCCTAACCACAAGGCTATGGAGTCATTCTTACTCTGATTTTTTTATGCTTTCACAAAGCTAAAATACTTCAACAAGAGGGTTGGGAAAAGATGTAGCTGAGAATATCTTGTAGATTAACTTCTTGGGGAATGAAAGATATAGGCTGAAGTCCCATGTTTTAGCCACAGGACTGTTTGGCATAAGGGTTAGAGTTGGCATGATTTCTCCTCCTAGCTATCCTGTCCATAAAAGAGGCACTGTTGTGGTTTCTCAGGGAGGGGACTGGTACTTTAAAGTGATATCAGGCCATACGTATTTCTCTGATTAATTGAATTCTTCCTGAGGGCAGGATGTCTGATCCACATAAGGGATTGGGGAGGGTGGGGGACAAGAAAAGGAGAAGATGCTTGGGCTTAGAAAGAACAGGATTAAACAAAGCTTGGCAAGAGGCAGCAGGAATCTGGGAGCAAGATATTGGATATAAAAATCTGGTGGAATTTTTTCAAGGAGCTGTAATAAAGAGTTGCCATAGAAGAGATCTGGAAAAATTCAAGGCCATGAGACCAGAGGGGGGAAGGTGTTCTTCTTTTCTCAGGGCTTAAGGATGGGAGAAAGGTAGGATTTAAAGAAATGGCTTTCTTTGTTTGTTTTCCTTTGAACCAGTGCCTTGAACAAGAAGTGGGGAGCTTTGACAAATTAGCAAAGCTGGAATTTAAATCCAGGTTGGGTCAGCATATGTTGTTGGTATTTGGTTTGCATGCTGTTGGTATTTAGTTAAGGGATTTTGAGGAAGAATGTGGGAACTCGTCCACATAAAGAAGGATGTGGGCTGTCATATTATGCCCAATAATGATGCTTTAGGGATTATTTAGCATTATAATAGAAAACTAGACTCTCCAGGAAAAGTCATTATTAGACTACTTGGGGAACTAGACTATTCTGTGGAAAAGAGAAAAGCTGCAATGGGAGTACAAACCCTACCCTCCAGTCCTCCATAGCCTGGTTCTGGGAATACTTTCTTAAAGGCAAGAAGTGCATACTAAAATTCGTCTTAGGCAGAGGAGGGAATTCAGACAGGATCTCTTTCCCTAGAAGACGATAGCAATTGGATGAAAGCGAATGGTGCACCACCACCATCAACTCTTTTGGTAGCCATAGCTTTTGGTGGGCCTGAGCTCTGAGAATATCTACTGACTTGGGCCTCACTGGGGAGAAGTAAATCTCAGGGGCAGAGAATCTTTATATCAATCAATATCAGAAACTTAAGTGCATGAAGATTTCGGACTGCAGCAGAGCAGGATTTTTAAGGATGTAAAGGATGCAATTGTCTACGTTCAAATATGAAATGCAAAGCACTAAAACCAAAAAATTGTTAGTCAAACAAGCATTTTTATACATATTCCTGTGTGTGTGCTGTGATATGCTGGGTGGGGCAGCAGGGTATGTTGCTGCTTGAGAGCTGGCAAGTGGGGGAGGCAGGGAGCAACCTTGTCAGTTCCTAGTCATGCCCCTTGCTCACCAGCCTTCAGGCAGTAGCTTGCAGCTGTGCATGTTACAGAGGGTAATAACCCTAGACATGCCAATGCTCCTAGTATGTGCTAATTTAAACAATGACCTAACGTTCCTTAAAGTTAGTAGGTGTTAATTTCAGTGTATAGGCTTTTCATCCTACATCTCTTCTAAGAAATAGAAGGCAGTTACCAATTTCACTTGTAATTTTATCTCTGATTCACTCTTTTGCAAAAGTTCACTATCTACTTGGCTCTGCCTTATGATGTAAAGACCAAATTTTTTTTTGGTTAACATTTTACTTATTATGGTATTGTTCTGAATAAGTCTGATACTTCCACTCCTTCCTCCCCCTTCCCTCCAACCCCCCTCTCCAAGTTGCAATGGATAACAGTCTAGAATCTGAACATGTCATTAGTAAGTCTGCAAACTGTAGACCAGTAATGTTTGATAATGTAATGGCAGAGGTTGGGAAGAGAAAGGAGTAAAAATCTAAGAAGCAGCAAAATTTTCTGGGTGTATTTCCTTTCTGTGGAGAACTCTACTTTGATGTTGTTATCCCTGTACACTGCAGATATCATTTCCAATAGGCCAAGAATTGGCAGAGTTTACCTTCTATGATTTTGTGTTCTACTGTCAGAATGACAAGGTACCACAGGGGAGTTGATTTCTTCAATTATGGCTTTTAAGACAAGATGGTAGGTGACTAGCCATGTTAGTTTGAAGATGGGGCAGGATGGCACCTTGGGATGCCTATAAACTAGAGTTGTGTGAAATGGGTCATATTCAATTCAGATTTGGCCCAAATTGGGGACAGTGATTCAATTAGTTGATTCGGATCAGTGTCTTGATTTGATTCGGCTGAATCCAAATCTTTAGATTCAATGCTGATTCGGAGAATCAGCAATTTGACCCAAGACGCAGCTTTAAATGTTTTGTCTACATACCTGGAGGTACCAGGTGGCTTATGAATGCTGTGATGGTGGGGCAGATGGGGCATCCCACAGGAGCGTGGGGGGGTGGGGCCCGCATGCTCTGTGGCAAACCGAGAAGTGAACCAGAAGTACTTCTGGTCAACTTCTTTGTCCTCTGCCAAGCAGGCAGGGAGCCCCCTCCCACACCCACCTGGCTCGGCAATTGGCCCCCAGACCCAGGAGGTACCAGTTGCCAAGCCATAGAGGCATGGGGGGGGGGGGCAGCAGCACGCTCCCCGGCAGACCCAGAAATGGACCAGAAGTTCTTCTGGTCCACTCCCAGATCTGCTGCCGAGTATGGTGGGGACACCCCCATCCTGTGCTCCTGTGGGATGCTCCATCCTCCCCACCATCTCAGCATTCACAAGTCACCTGTACCTAGAAGTATGTAGAAAAAACATTTAAAGCTGTGTCTATGTCTGAATTATCAAATCTCTCCGAATCAATTTGGAAAGTTCCAATTTGATTCAGAGAGATTAAAGGGTCTCCTGATTTGATTCAGAGATTCGGCCACCGAATTTCTGCTGAATCGAATTGGTGAGCGAAGCTTTGCACGACCCTACCGTATACATGCTCCAACCTGTTCTAATTGGAATGCATCAGAACAGATTGATTAATCCAGTGTGCTGCAGTATCACCTGTATTCAGTGTCCTGTGTTTCAAAATGGCTATGGGGGGCACTTTGGTTAAAGGTTGTTGAACTAGCTTTAGTTAAAGTGAACCCCATGGCCATTTTGAAATGCAAGACACTGACTACACATGATGCTGCAGTGTTTTAATTAGAGTGGCTGTCCAGGAGCCTTTCTAATTGTAATATTCTCGCCCCCCCCACCCCTCTACACCCTAGAGTACATGTATAGACACTCTTAAAGTAACTGATTCAGAGAGGCATGAACTTTTATAGGTAACAACTTAATTTGTCAGATGCTATGAATGGACTGGCAGAAAGAAAAGATTAGATGTGGAAGGGAGAAGGGGAGAGGACACTGGTAATGAAGGTAATGAGTGGGCTGATTAGATCAACTGAACAAGGCAGTTAACACTTGGAGAGACATTGGAGTTAACAGCTAGCCTATGTAATGAGATGAGGAACCATAGTTCCATCTGGGACACTGGTTATTGTAATCCAGTGGAGCTCTGTAAGCAGGTTATGGTATATGATGTTGGAGGGAGAAGCATGTTAATCAATCCCAGCTACTATAAATTGCATTGTTTGGCCTAGTGATGATGTGATCTCTGTTAATGAGCAGTCACACGTGGAAAATGGGTTTGTGGGAAAAGCCTGGTGACTTGGTGAGGAATTGGCATTAGGTAATCTCTTGCTGGAGAGAGGTTGCCAAACACCATAGCCACTCAAATCAACAGAGCCAGCCTCAGATCCCACTCTGACCTGCTACAATATCAAACCCATGATGAGGACAACAGAACCCCTAAAGTCATGACTTGGTCCCTAACTTGAACACTTTAATGACCTCCAGACCCTCCAGGAAAATGATAAACATCTCAAGCTAACCTTAGGGAGAAATCTGACTTGGCTTACAAGCACCTCCCTTGCCCCCCACAACCTCAAAAGGTATCTCTCCGGCAACACATTCTTGAATGTGTTACCTTTTCAAGGCCACGTGTATACTACAAAACTGTGTAATTCTTTCACAGCGCTGTCTGTTTGGACACACAACTAGTGATTGACTAAGAATGTCTTGTTCGCATTACTAAATCGTGCAAATTCTAGAAACTAAGTATTTAAGAAGTTGTTATTTATCAAATTCCCATTGCAATTGCTCATTTGGATATCTTCCATAGCACTCTTCTGTTTTTATAAAAAATGAGTCTCAGCAACTCATCTGTTTTACATTAGTCTGTTGTTTGTCTCTTAACTTTCTACTTGAAAGAGAAATTGAACAACACATTTGACTAGTTTGTTTGAGCTGTTTAACTGACCAGTGAAAACACATTGAAGTAATCACTATTATAAAATGTAGAGCTTGAGTATTTCTTCCTTTTGAAAAAAGAGGAAAGGGTTGCCTGGCACCTTGGAGGCCAGCTGGTTTGTAGGCAACCATGGACTTTGTCATGCTTCTCTGAACCAGTTAGCCTCTAAGGTAATTCTCAACTTGGGTGTCATGAAACCTTGAAGCACCACAAGATCATTTAGCACTATTAGATATGCAAAAACACGTGCACATGATTCATAAGCTAAATGCAGAGAGAGGGGAATCCATAGTTTTAAAAACATTCTGATGTATGGTGGTCTTTCCAAGTCCTTTGAAACAAAAGAATTGTTCCATTATTATTTTTCTGTAGTTAAAACAAGTGAAATTTCAGTTTTGTTTTGTTTTTTAAATAATGTGCCATTAAATTCAGAAAAGTTATAAAGCGGTCTCTTAATTCTAAAACAGTTGAATACCAGTGCTGTAAGGTGCCACCCTGCCCTACCTTCTCTCTGACTTCAGACTAACATGTCCAATCACCTCTGTTAATTTTGCAAAGTTCATCTAGAAATTGGAATAACCTCTGTAATTGACTCAAGTCTCTTTTTTCTTGCAGCCTAAATTTCACCCCACTTCACTTTAATTAGCCTTTTTGGTTTCGGCTGATTTGTCAAAATGTGTCCTATTGAATTAAGCACTCTTCAAACAATAGTATTTTAAAACTAACTGTAGTTCATTGTAATGTGCAGTATAACAATGAGAAACATAAGGGTATCACAGTGCGAAACATTCCGACAACTGTAGTTCTAATTTTGCATTCCTAACAAAAACACATGTTGAGATTTGGCACTGAAAGGGAATAGGACCATTCCATTCACTCAAAAGGGTCATAAATGATTAGAAGGAAAGGGCTATGGCATTCACTCTTTTGCTGGCTACATGAATAGAAAAATGCACGTTTCTAATAATAGAAAATGTTGTCAACTTTTTATGTACTAGTAAGCAAGTATATAAGATGGTGGGGATGGTGCACAATATGCTGGAAGCCCAGGTGGGTTCAAGGAAGCATTGGATTGGGTGCCTCCAAGTTGGGGCAGCCCCCAGACTGCTAGCAACCCACCTGAGCAGTCCTGGGGGGTGCCACTGCCACAGAGGGAAGCAATGGTCTCCCCACAGCTCAGGGGCCACTTGGTCTGCTGGCACCTCTTCTCCCGGCTGTGGGAGAAGCAGGCAGCCTTCACCAAAAAAAAAGGGGGGGATCAGGCCCCTCACTGTAACAGTGATTGAAGTCTCTAAATTGAAACGGGGGGGAGGGGCGTTAATCATCACAATTAAAACCTCACTGTTTCAATTTAGGGGAATAAGCCCCTGTACCCATCCTTTTCAAACTCCACTTGCCTTATCTGCCTGTAAAAGCTGGGGGAAGAATAGAACCCCAACTCACATCTGTGGTATGTATCTGGAATGCTGCACATCCATATACATGTCTGTATGACAACATGTTGAGCATGTGTATGGTCACTGCTCATGCTGAAGCTGCTGCACAGCTACAGAACTACATTTCTTTACGTTCACCACAGTCACCTTTTCCAGTCAGACCCTCTACCTATCATACTTGAGAACCATTTTGAAAACTAAAATACTTCTAGAAGTTAAAGAGAGGTATTAATTTTAGACACTAAAGATGAAAACTAGTTAAAGATAAGGTCAAGAAAAGTCTAAATGAAAAGTGCTTAACTGGCTTTGTTCATTATTCAGCAACTCAGAACTTGAATTACTTCAAGAGAGAACCACTTATGGAAGAGAAAATTCTGGACCTAAAAAAAATCAGTGAGTAAAATATCAGGAATAAGGTACTTGGCTCTATATCTAATTTAGGTAAGACCAACATGGTTACAACCTATATCCCTGTAATTTGGGGATTCTCTCTGTCGGTCTCTCTGTGGGGAAGGTGTCTGGCAATTCCAGGCTTCAGGGCTTTTGCAGTTGCCAGGAGACACCAGGGCAGTACCATTTTTTGTCTGCCAAATGCTACCCGCTTCTGGGTTCTCCCTCCATCCTTTTTTATGTACCCCCTGCCACAACCTTCCTCCAGAGCATTATTATAGGGTGTTCTTGGTATTTCAGATAGTCTGCCTTTTAAGTGTACCTGTGAGAGGTTTTAAAGTGGCAATTATTTGGTAAGTGATTGTCTATAAACAAATGGGATTAGACTCTGTTACTCAAGATCTACATGCTATGGGTTCTATACCTACATTCCTATGGTCAGGGATAAAACTAACATCTTCTGAAACTTAAACTGTAATGTAACATCAGAGTACATGAAGATTTTATAAAGAAGTTTCAAAAACTTTTGACCCTATTCCATTAGGATATGAGCAGTAAAAACAGCATCTCTGATGCTGAACAGCATTATCTGATAAAGCATAACTTTATCAGATAATGTAATGTGGTTACAGGAAGAGTTCAAAGGTGCATCTAGGCTAGGGACAGATGTCTTTGCAGGTTAGTCTAACCTGCTGAGGCTAAACCAGTTTGTAACCGTACAGACATTTCTGCTGGTCTGAGAAAATGCTGCCATATGCCAGGCTAGAAGCTGGGGGGTGCTAGAGCAGTCCTCCCTACCTTTCCAGAGTGCTGAGCTGAGGGGGGGTGTAGCCAGGCCCTGGCAGGATGTTGTGATTAGGGAGCAGTTTCCCCCTCCCCACTTCACCCTCACTTCTCCTGACCAGTCCAGCAGGGAGTTGATAACAGAGAGTTTAGCAACCCATCAAGAAAACAAAGCCTCTCATTAATTCAAGCTCTTCTTAAACAACTTTTTTCCAAGGAAGGAACAGAGGGACATTACCAGCTGACCTGCTGTCTGCCTTACACAGACACCTCTCAGCATTAGCTAGCATACCACATGCTAACTATGGTCTGTGCTGTGGGAGAGGGGAGGGAAAATCCCTACTTGAGCAGGGAGTGGGGGGGTGGGAGGATACTGGGAAACCAGGCAAGCACTGCTGTGCCTGCAGTCTCTACCAGAGCTCTAGCAAAGAGCCCCACCCAGGGCTGCAAAGCACCAGGGATGCTGGGGGACTAGAAATAAAAATAGCTTTCTGGCAAATGGCACTATATTTATAATTCTGTGTTTTAAAACAAACAGAAAAACTGTGGTAATACAGGAATAGGTGCACCTGGAAAAAATAATTGTCTTAATTTGGGGAAGATATGAAAATAATTTGCTCTACTGCTATCCATTCTGCAATATAGATTTAGTGAACAAAAGTTTATTTTGGAACCCCCAGGGCTGGGGGATTGTGGCAGCTGTGATTCCCCTGGCCCCAAGGGTGCATGAGGCACCCCATGGTTGGGAGCCTCTCGACTGAGGAGGCTTCTAGCTATGGGAACTTGCTTCCTGATGGTGCAGGGGGAGCCCAGGATCATACACGTGTGGTATGGCAGGAGGTGTGATTGTGTGGATCCCACACTTGGATCCCATTGCAACTTTGCAATTTGACTTTGACCCTAAATTACTAAGAACTGTGCCCAATTAGGTTTATATATATATATATATAATATAAAATCTTAATTTGACATTGTTCTTGGTAATGTGAAACTTGAATTTCATAATGCTAAAATCGGGGGAAATCTTCACCCTATTAAGTTACTGGCAAAATCACCACTGATACCACCAGGACAAGGACTTCAGTTAAGGCATTTGGTTGTAACTTATTTCTGAATTTAGTTTTGTTAATGATATTAATATATTAGTTTTAATTAGCTTTATTTCACCAAATGGTCTGGCTGCAATTTGTAAGTTTTATGTCCAGGTCTGCCTGTGTTCCTCATCCATCTTACTGTTCACCAAGTTTCCTCACAGTGGAAACTGATCTTCTTAATAAACAATCAAGCATGAATTTATGCATATCTAGAGAGAACAGAGAATGCCTTTTTCTTGCAGGATAGTACCTCACTGAATTCAAATGCAATGAGTGCTTAAAAGGCACAAGATACTTTTCTCCCTTTAAGACTCCAATACTTCATTTTGCAGTGTGCACAATGGTTTACTGCCCACACAGCACCCCACTGAAGTTGAGTCCCATATACATACAGTAGTCACCTGCATGCTACATCATACAAAGTTTGAGATGATTAATTTATTCACAAAGTAAATGGTATCTTATTTTCAGGTTTAACATCTGAGAGTGCCTTTTTTAATGTTATAGCTCAAAATGAATAGCACCAACACACAATGACCCAGATACTAATTTGAAACACAGTTGATAAAACTGATGATGCTTGTTTTAGCCAAAATTATTTTTATTAAAAGAAAAAAAGAAGCATATAGAAAAATGCCTGGTATTTTTAGCTCACATAG
Organism: Alligator mississippiensis; assembly: GCF_030867095.1. NCBI lineage: Eukaryota > Metazoa > Chordata > Crocodylia > Alligatoridae > Alligator > Alligator mississippiensis. The sequence goes on from NC_081826.1 coordinate 74,638,396, forward strand.
AGATCAAAACTAAACTTAAGAAATAGTCTAATATTTCAGTTGTTTCTATCTGTGATAGAAAAGTAACCATGCTCATGCAATACATTGTACAAATACAAATCGGAAACAAATGTGGAAGTGTTTATTGATGATCTATTTAAGTTTTAAATAGTTATTAATCTGTCACTTCCTGGCTCTTTCTATTCCTCCTCACATTCTGTACAACAGTGGAGGTCAAACTCTGTCACAGATTTATGCCTCAAATTAACCCCACACACTCCCCAAGTGCCACTCCAATCCCTTCTCCTGCCCAATCAGCTGCTTTGTTTTTTGCTCCCTGCCCTATCTGCTTCTGTGTTTCAGTTTGCTGCCTCTCCCCTATCCCCATCTGCCACATGCCAGACACAGGCTAAGTACAGACGGGCTAGGGAACAGAATATAGATTCACCCTTGGGAGGGGACGGGGAGGGGTGTCAGAGCTAGGTGCAGTATTACCATGGCTTACCCAGCACATGCTGTTGGTGCACTGAACAGCACCACCACCACCAGTCTCCACTGTTCTTTTCTTACCTGCCACATCTTGATGTTCTTTAATTTTTCAGGAGCTGGATGTGTAGGTTGGCAGTGATCCTGGTAGGTCCTCTTGGAGGGCTTTCTTTGTGGGGCTCCACCTCCTCTCATACCCTACCTTTACCGGTTTCTGGATGATACCCACTTTTATGGACAAGCTAGTTACCCAAAATACGATATATTCTTTATCCACCTACTAGTGTTGATCTTAAGAAATTCTGGGCTGTTGGGGATAAAGATAATTAAAACCTTCTACTCTACGTTCTCTGTGAAATGCTCTAAAAAATTGTGTGGTATTTTGGCATACTCTGGTCTTTAATAAAATCAACATTTTCCTGGTATTTAGTAACCTAAGCAGACATGTCCCAGAATTATACAAAATGAATCGGTAAAATTCCATACATTCAGTTCCATTTGCACAGCTCTTGGCACATTGCCAAAGCACTTCTTCCTAATAGCAAACACTCTCTGACTAATAGTGATTTTTCTCTTCACCCTTACCTTTTTAAATACTCTGTAGAATATACCTTCTGTTCCTCAACTGGCAACTTCTCTGGTTAGTCTGCTTTTCTTACCACTTGCTTCTTCTCTCTTTTTTTTTTCTTCTGATTTTAAACTATTGTCTTGGTCAAGGGTCACCAACACGGGGCACAGGCAGCCTCTGTATCTGGCATATGACAAATATCCAAGCATCAGGGACCAGAAAGCACAGCATCAGATCAGGCAGGGAAAATAGGGTGGTGACAAGAAAGCAGAGTGGCACAATGGTCAGAGAGCAAAGCAACAGATTAAGCAGGGGAAAGGGATCTGAGTGGATTTGGGGGCTAAATTGTGGCACCCGTGCCAAACAGGTTGGCCCTAAATCCCAGACTACTTGAAGATTCAGACTTGAACCTTAATAGAGTGACTACAATTTCTCCAACAAATGGGAATACTCCTGCCACAATGAAACTTAAGCCCCCAGAGTATCTATCCAACATTCCCCTCTTACAGAGAGAGACCCCTAAAGGAGAAGCAGAAATCCACCATCTAAAGGATGTATCTACATAAGTGCGTCCCAGCACCCTGTGCCTCTATGCTGGCACTCGCTTACTCAGACCCAGCCCTGGAATCTCCTGGGACCTGTCTGGGTAAGTGGGGAAAATTCACTTTTCCTCACTTATCCAAATCTGCCTCTAGGATTTCCAGGACCGCGTCTGGGTAAGCAATGAAAGCTGGGTAGGCCATTTTAGGGCTCAAGATGCCTGCTTCTGCCTGGAAATTCCCAGGGTACACAGGACTAGGCCCCTCAAACCCCGGGAGAACACATTGCCCTGTGTCCCACACTATCAATGCTTGGGACAAGGGATGAAGTGAGTTACAGCACAGCTGACATTTCACTGAATGAAATGTGTCGTGGCACAGCTGATCAAATTCATTTAACGATCTTTTTATTTCTAGCCATTGAGAGCAGAGAACTAAACAGTCTGGAAAGAGTTGAAGACTAACGCTCTAAAATGGTTACAGTGGAAGAGGCCAGCCATATCACCAGAAACCAACCATAAGCTGCACATTGCTGTTCCTAGAAGGCGCCTGACAGCATGTCCCACTAATATTTCTGTTTTGGGTTTTTTTCTTACTGGTGTTTTTAAGTCATGAGTCAAATAGACACCTGGAAGAGATTTGGCGATTGCAGAGGCTTATTCTAGAGCATAACAAAAGTTTAGTGGAACAAAGTAACTTACCTAATGCAAGAAATGAAATATGAGGAAGCAATGTAGAATTGAGAACATTTGACCCAATAATTATACAGGATGTGGAATGGGGGGGGAAGGAAGTTGTGGAAAGAACACCTATTTAGTGCAGCAATTTCTCTGGGCAGATATTCAAGGCTGAAATTTTAAAACAAGATACATCAGATGTACCTGTAAGTATGAGTATTCACACAAGAAGGTGATTATATTAAATGGACAAATTCTTGTTTTGTCTGATCTTGAAATTTCTTCAAGTTGCTTGAAAGTTCATATATTTTTGCATTTGGGACACAGGTATTTGTTAATGATGCCCTTCTGTGTTACCCAGGCTGTTCTGTAAAAGTTCTTAAGAAAAGATTCAGTTCAGGGGCAGAAATGGCACTTGATTGCTCTAAATCTGGAAAGCACTGTTGGGTTTGGGGGTTTGTTTTTTTTTGGTTTTGTTTTTTTCTTGACATACAAGCCTTTTCTTCAAAGAAGATTTTAATTGAGAAACAACAACCCAGATCATCAGCTGAAATAAATAAATTTAAAAAAAAAAAGCTCTAATCAATCATTTGGCCAATTCTTTTCAATCACCAGCTGTAAATGCTCACTTATGTATTTAAATTTACATATGAGTCCGAATGAAACAATATTTTTCAGCCTATAATTCCTAGGCCTCAACTTTCTTCCAATGTTTGTTAATCTATGAATTTTCTTCTAGTCCAATTTATTTAAGCTATAATCTTTCATTTATCATTGTGCAAACAGTTTGTTCTAGTAGAATTTTCACTGTGTGAAATCACTTAAATACTGTTGAAGTTTTGAAGTTAATATTGGAAAAGTAGTGTGTTGGTTTGGCTTAAGCTTACTCAAGAAATGATTATGCAGACATTACTGGAATTAATCCTGCCTGTTTAATTTAGTAAAACATCTCAAATCCTCCATCCACTAAACTCATCCTCCTGAGAGTGGTCCTGAGTGTCACAACAAGGCTATTTTGGTTGTTTCTCATGGTATACTGTTGGAATGGGATTAAAGTAATTTTAATAACCATTTTATACTGCTACAGTGTTATAAAGGGGCTTAACTTTAACTGAGTTTCCAAGGCTTAGAAAAGAACATACTTTTAGTAGATTTGCCAAAAAATATACAATATTAAAATAGTAAAGCTTAATATAACCCAGGTGTTTAAATATTTACCTCACAACAACTGTTCACTTACTGAGATGCTCAGTTTCCTTTAGTTTTTTTTTTTTTTTTTTTTTAATATTCTTTGCATCTCTGACACTTTACAGAAGAATTACAGAGAGTGGAAAATACAACACGTGGTCCAGTTCTAGCAAGTTCAAGTAAATCAGTGATTTTATTTTAGAACAACATAAAATGAAGTAACAAATAAACCAAATATATAATTTCACAGAATGAAATGATACAATACCTTGGTTTATATATTACTGAAATAATATTGCAGAATAGTAAGGAACTAAAATTGCATTAAAAGAATTACCCAGGTTGGCTTACTATTAAGGAGCCTTTGCTCTCAAAAGATTTGAGGCACATTTAGTTAAGGTTATAAATATGTACCAGTGGAATACAGCTTCATTTTCAGTATCTTATGGTGTTCTATGCAATTATTTTTATTAAATATTTCTACTGTGATACAGATGTGCATGGCACTCTTGAATATATGCATGTTATCTAAACAGATGTGGTTCCTCCCCTGGCAACCCTAAAATTGCATCAGATAAACATAATCCGATACTAACAATGATGCTAACATGCAAATGAAAATTAGTGTGCAAGGAGGGTAACTACAAATAAAGATAATGTGAATGACTGACTGATTTTGACTTTTTTTTTTTTTCAAACTGATCATGAGGTAGAGTAAATAAGCGGAATATGTAATACAGCAGTACAAGGCCGGAGTATAAAATATGGTGACGATCCCTAAATATGAACTGAACCATTGGGACTAGTGGCAGTTGATTCAAGATGAGCTCCTGGTATCTTTCCTCACAGCAGGGAGATGAGTAGGACAGCTGATGGAGAAAGAGGCCTGAATCTGTCCTGTACATTATGTGTGGAAAATACAACTAGAAAACTCCTAGCTAGAGGCCTGAAACAAAATGCCAACATCTAAATGCATCTGGCTCTACGTACACACATTTTGATACGTGTGAATGTTTGAAATCTGGCCTCAAGTTATATTTTGAAGCTTTGGCCTATCTCTAGTTAATAGGGCTCTGAGAGATGGGGGGCCTATCTGATTCGGATTTGGCCCAAATCGGGGACAGGGATTCAATCTGTTGATTCAGATCACTGTCCCTGATTCAATTTGGCCAAATCCGAACCTGATGATTCGATGCCGATTTGGTGAATCAGCAATTTTTGACACAGGCACAGCCTTAGAAGTTTTTTTTTCTACATACCTTGAGGTAGCAGTGTGGCTCATGATTGCTGTGGTGCTGGGGCAAATAGATCATCCCACAGCAGCATGGGGGGGTTCCCAGCATGCTTGGCAGCAAATCTGGAAGTGGACTAGAAGTACTTCTGGTCCACTTCTGGGTCTGCCAGGGAGTGCACTGGGTGCCCCCCCCCCCCCAGACCCAGAAGGCACCAGTCACCATGCTGGGGGGGCCCCCCTGCACACTCCCTGGTGGACCAGAAAATGCTTCTGGTCCACTTCTGGGTCTGCTGCTGAGCACGCTGGGGAACCACCTGAACTTCTGTGGGATGCTGCATCTGCCCCAGCATTGCAGTGATCACAAGCCCCTGCTGCCTAGAGGTATGTAGAAAAAACATTTAAAGCTGTATCTATATCCAAATCACCGAATCTTTCCGAATCAATTTGGAGGGTTCTGAATCAACTCGGAGAGATAAAAAGGCCCTCTGATTCCATTCAGATTCAGATTTGGCCACCAAATCGGGCCAAATCTCCACCAAATGGAATCGGGGACCAAAGCTTCACACAGCTCTACTAGTTTAATGTCTTTTAACTGCTTCTAGACTCTTGAAATCTTCTACAATGCATCTTATTAGATTTTTTTTTTTCTGAAAAGCATGTGGGATTTTTGTAAGAGCTGAAATATCCAGAAGTTACATACCATAACTTTTGTTTTGTAACGGATGAAGTGATCTAGTTTTTCAGTGTTTACTATATCTTGTTAAATGCATAAGCTAACATGCAGATATAATTTGTACATGTATGTGGCCCATGTGTTGCAAATACTTGATTGTGTGCATACAAACACCTAACTTATGATTGAGTATACTGTTTTTGTATGCAAGTCCTGGACATGTATATGTAATTGTGTTAACTTTTGATAAATCTGTTCCAATTATATATGATTAAAAGTTCATTCCCTCTTGATTTATAAAAACATGATTTTTTCCACTCTCAGAGAATGCACTACACATTATTAAAACAAAATAATTAAAATGTAATCTTCCCCATTAGGCAAAAACCTGTGTAAACAGAAAAATCTTGTGGTTTGAAAGGTCAGCAGACCTCGGGCATACTGACTATTGAAGGAAATAAATTTCTAAGAGGAAAAACACTTTAAAACCCCTGCCAGCAGGCTTCTTACATTCAATTCTAGATTTGTTTTTGTTTTTTTAAGCTTAAATGCTTTAGCTGACCTTCATGGCTGCTGATGTGCATGGGAGAAAGGTAGTTTTTGGTAGTTGGGACTAGAAATTATGTGTACTTGTTATTTCCTTCTACTGTGTAAGGAATAGGGTTTTTATCCTCTAACAGGTTGAAAATTATTTCTGGCTCCTTTGTGTCTTCAGAGTAGTACAGAGGATCTGTTTAGATCTGATTGGAGAATCCAGCTTCCAGAGATCATTTTGGTTGGAGATTTGTGTAGGACAATAGGGAGATAAGAGACTGATACAAAAATGTAGTGCTTAAGGTCTGTTTTCCATGAACATACTGGTGTAACTCCTCTTCATTGAAATAATTATAAGAAATGTACTTTTCCTTAAAAAAAAAAAAAGGGAGGGAAGACTTCTAAGTAGGCATTACTTTGTCATTGGTTTTGCTAGTTACTTTATATCGGTAGACTCTTGCCACATACAGTCAGATACTTGGACAGATACTAGAGCCTTTCTTCACCTTCCCAAACTGTTTTGTGGACACCTTGCAAAACATTTTGTGCAAGGCATTGAGTTTATTTTCTTGTAATCTTCTGCCTTGGGGTGTAAGAACTTTTTAATCACTTTTATTTTGATCTCTGTTCTTTTCCATAAAGCCACAAAATGTTTCTCTCATACTGGATTAATCCTGTTTTTCCCTGAAGCCTGAAATGATTTGTTCTTGCTCTCTTGTTTGTTTTTATTTTCCAGGGTGTTCCTTCTCATCCAGTATTAGCATTTGTGTTGATTTTATTGCAGTTACTTGAATCATAGGAGGATGATGATGACTATTCTGCAATAGACTGGGGTGGGGCTAAAGAATGATAGGAGTTAGACTTTTTTAAGAAAACATAATCCTTGTAGCTGGTGGCAATGACAGCCTGATTTGCTAAAATAGAAATGGTAAAACAGTAAGTGTATGGCATTACTCCACCAGTACATATTAGACCCAGCCTTTAAGGAGAATATTTAACACAGAAGTGAAATTTAAACTTCAGGTCAATTCAGTTCACAGTCTCTCTGAGCATGCCAGTGATTTCCTGTTGTGCTTGAAGCATTTTGGCAAGTGTGGCAGAAGACCAGCTTGACTTAGCAGGGAGCTTTTGAGCGAGCTGTGTTGTTCTCAAAAGACCAAGGAGTTTAGCTTATAGAATGATAAAGCTAGTTTATTTGAAGAGCAGTACTTGGCCTCCTGTTCTGCTGTTCCCTTTGGTTCCTTCCTGAAATCTGGGAGCAAATGTAACAGCTTTTATATGTAGCACTCACAAAGGTATCCACATAACTTGCACCTTTACATGTAACCTATCCCCATGTAATACTAACGTTGGAAGTTTTTAGTTCAACCTATAGTTAAAGCACATTTTAGCAGGTGTCTGTTAGTCTTTGTGTTGGCTTTTTGGCTCTAAGTGGTCTTCTCAGTCTTTCTGCATTCTCAATCCACATTGGTTCAGTTCTTGTTTGGTTTCCTTGTTCAGATGTCTCTACTTCTGTGTCATTTTCAGTCTCCTCTGTCATTTCGTGTTGCTTTGATGTTGGCTCTATTTCCTTTGGTGAATCTCATGATGCTGCTTCTTTTCTTCCCTTTATGAAATGCAAGTGTTGTCTGTTCCTCCTTAACACCTGTCCTTCCCGTGTGACTACTTCATAAGATCTGGGAGTTACCTGATGGAAACAAAAAGCACTAGTTTCCCATGTTTGTCCATCTGAAATAAGCACCATATCTTTGTCCAGGGTAACTCCCTAGAACCCCTGTCATAGTACCAATTTTGTTTTGAGTTTGTCAATTTTTTTCATGTTTTCATGTCTTGCTTTTCAGCCTGATGATCATCCACAAGATTTGACAGCCTAGTTTTGAATATTGCTCAAGCATTCAGGGAAGAAATCAGAAAGGCCAAAGCACAATTAGAGTTGCAGCTAGCAAGACATGTAAAAGGTAACAAGGAGGGTTTCTATAAGCATGCCAGCAAGAGGAAGATGATCAGGGAAAGTGTATCCCTCTTACTGAATGAGGGAGGCAACCTAGTGACAGATAAGACAGAAAAGGCTGACGTACGCAATGCCTTTTTCACCTCAGTCTTCACAGGCAAGGTCAGCTCCCAGACTACTGCACTTTGCAGCACAGTCTGAAAGAACAGGTTAGGGACTATTTAGAAAAAGCTGCATGTGTACAAGTCATATAATCATAGAAAATTAGGGTTGAAAAGGATCTCAGGCAGTCCTCATCTAGTCCAGTCTCCCCTCCCCTCCAAAGCAGGGCCACCCCCCAACTATATCATCTCAGCAAAGATGGCTTTGCTATCCTGGTCTTAAACTTCCAAGGATGGAGATTCCACCACCTCTCTGGGTAACCTGTTTCAGTGCTTTTCTACCCTCCTGGTGAGAGAGTTCTTCCTAATATCTAACCTAAACTTCACTCACTGCATCTCGAGACCATTGCTCCTTGTTCTGTTCTCAGTGGTAGCAGATGACATTCTAACTCCACCCTCTTTAAAACCACCCTTCCAGATATTTGAAGGCTGCTATTAAATCCCGCCCCTGCCCCCCCGCCTTCTCTTCTCCAGACGAAATAACCCTAGTTCCCTCAGCCTCTCCTGATAAGCCATGTGCCCAGCCCTCTAACCATTTTTGTTGCCCTCTGCTGCACTCTTTCCAATTTGTCCGCATTCTTTCTATAGTGAGGGACCCATAACTAGACGCAGTACTCCAGATGTGGCCTCACAAGTGCCAAATAGAGCAGAAAAATCACTTCCCTCAATCTACTGGCAACACTTCTACTAATGCAGCCCGGTATGCTGTTAGCTTCCTTGGCAACAAGGGCACACTGTTGGCTCACATCCAGTTTATTGTCTACTGTAACCCCCAGGTCCTTTTCTGAAGAGCTGCTGCCTAGCAAATTGGTTCACAACCTGTATCAGTGCATGGGATTGTTTTGTCCTAAGTGCAGAACTTTTAACTTGTCCTTATTGAACCTCATGAGATTTTTTTAATTTTTTATTTTTGGCCAAGTCCTCCAGTTTGTCAAGGTCTCTCTGAATCCTAGCCCTATCTTCCAGTATATTCACTACTTCCTCCAGGTTGGTGTCAGCCACAAACTCCAGTTCTGGGCCCCCACTACAGAAAGGATATGGCCAAATTGGAGAGAGTCCAGCAGAGAGTAATAAAAATGGTTAAGGGGCTGGGGCACATGGCTTATCAGGAGAAACTGAGGGAATTGGACTTCTTTAGTCTGGAGAAGAGAAGACTGAGGTGGGATTTAATAGCAACCATCAGTTACCTGAAAGATGGTTCCAAAGAGGCTGGAGCTAGAGTAAGGGTAGGCAAAGTAGCAGATCTGGTGGGCAACCAGACTTCATTTCCCAGCAGCCCCTGCCTGCACCACTGCAGCTGGTTTCCATGGAGACCCCAGAAGTGGTGGCACCCTGATGGCACAGGGCCAGAGTTTCCATGGAGACAGGCCCCTGCAGCACCTGAGAGGTGGTGGAGTCTCCATCCTTGGAAGTTTAAGACCCAGCTAGACAAGGCCTTGGCTGGAATGATCTAGTTGGGGATGGTCCTGCTTTGAGAAAAGTTGGACTAGATCACGTCACTTGCAACCCTATTTTTCTATTATTCTGTTTTTGTGATGTGCACATCTGGCTACAAGGAACTGGATTAATTATTCCAAGTAGCTATCAAGTAATATGTTAATCACTAGTGACAGAGAACTGTCCATCACCAGCCTTCTGAACCATCAGATCTCCACAGCAATCAGCATTTTTTTTTTTAATGTTTCTTTTTAAATTTTACTAGTATTGGATTTTTTTTCCAGGCAAATATTATTTGTAACTTTTTCTGAGTTCATCAAACTTTGACTTTTTAAGCATTTTTTGACCTTTTTGAATCATTGACTTTGTTCATTTAGTTAAAACATTGCCATTCTCTTTCCATGTAAGTGAATCACTAAGTCAGACCATGCAATATGCCATGAAAATGATGCATGTCTTCAGTGTGTATAGCATAGAGCTCTCTCTCAAAGAACAGGGAATTGCACTTCAAATTTCCTTTCTTTTTATGTTTTCCTGCAATTAAAGCAAGCTTTCACGTGAAGAAAACTTCAAAAAGTAAACTTTTATGTCTGTAATATGGAAGGCTCACAAAAGTCACCTTCAGTAATAAATCATTTAAGAATTTATATTGAAAACCAAATATTTAGGGAAAAGCTGTCCTATGCATCTCTGTCAGTGCATGTAAGGTCTAAACCACTTTGATTTCACTTCTTTTTAGAGAAGATGGAAACAATGTACCATCAGAGTTAAGGGGACTTCAGGTGTAGTTTCTATTCAGCAAATTGGCTCCATGTCAGTTGTCTTGATTTTAAAACAAAAAAAACCCCAAAAAGCCAAAGGAGAGCTGTGCTCTTGATGATGAGAGGCAGCTGAGAGGGCATGATGTGAGAGTGCACACAGCTTCAAACTGTTTCAAGTTGAGCAATAAGCAGAGGTCACCTGTGCAAAGATCATTTTCTCAGGTCTGGCCCAAATAGTCTTTTTTTAAACTGGTTGGTTGCATCCAGACAAGCAAGGACATGCAGTATTCAGCACCGCAGACCCGTCTGCAGCGCTGCAAGCTGCACATGCAGGCATTCCCTATGTTGCTAATTTTGCAGCATGGGATTGTGTAGGTTATTTGACCCTGGGAAATCCCCTACCCCACCAGGGGCAGTGTAGGGAGATCACCTACCTCACCCCAGCCTCCTCTACCCCACCTGGGGTAGCATGCCACATGTAAGAGTATATGTGACATGGGCATTCCCTGTGGACAAACAGCAACACAATGCGCTCTGCTGCTGTAGTTTGCCCCCAGGGAAACATACATTCTCACTTGTGGGGATGCATTTGATGTGTCCAACTGCAACATTTCTACTTAAAAGCAGATGCAAGTCTTGTAGCCTTCCAGCTGCTGGGGCGGGGGGGGGGCGTTGTTTGTTTGTTTTTTAATCACCAGGACAAAACATAATTCTTAGATGCAGTAGTATGCTATCTATATGTTATACTTATGTCAACTATATGGTAATAGTTACAATAAATTCCTTATCACATTGGAGATGTTATTTTTTTTACTTTGAGTAGTGATGAGACATTCTGTTTCAAATGTACAGTCTAGGTGGTAATGAAAATGTAGGTGATACTTGAGACCAAATTCTGTGTGTGGAGTATTAAACTTTTCAGGCCTTTTGCAATTAGGCTTCACTTTGAACCAAATGAAAGTGGTACCTGCACCTATAGTTGTAATAGACGATGTTAAAATGAGTGTGATATCTTTCAGGATGCAATGCACCCCATACCCTTATTTAATCAAGTCCTGTTTTGGCTGTTCAGGAGGTGTATGAAAGGAACTGGTTAATAAATAGGACTAGCTTTTTTTTTTTTCCCCCTTGTGGGTAGTGTATATGTGCTTGCTTTAAAATTGTATTTATTTATTAATTTATTGATTGGTTTGGGGTTTTTTTTATTTATTTATTTTTTGATTGTGCAGGCTGAATAACCAGGTACCCATTTACAGTTGTTTCAAATGAAGGAAGCTTCTAGCCTAAAGCACGCCTTGCACTCACACTTATGGAAATATAGTGAGAAATCTTAACTATGCTGATCAAATATGTCTTAGTTTTTCTTTTAAACGGTTGTTAGGAATCTTCATGTTTTAAAAAAATTCTGTAGAAGTCATGGTTGCATGTGGCAACAAAACAGCATGATGATATGAACAAGACTTGAAAGTGCAGACTATACAGTGCTGTTTAACTTTCTTCTATATAAAAGAAATATAGGGAAGAACAGCGCTTTTGTAGTTTGCTAGGTTTTCGGAGTAATCTGAAATGCATCAAACTCTGGAAGCTTCTGTTAAATGATAAATTGAGATGTGGGAAAGACAACAATGCCAGGTAAATTACTGCACCATTCTTATCCAATGGTTATCGGACAGTGAGATACGGTGGAAAGAGAACTATTTTTTTTGAACTTTTGTGCTGTGTTAATAATATTGTTCTTTTTTCTACAAAGTTTTGTTTTTTTTCTGAACATTATGGGAGACTTAACTGAACAAATACCCGATTTATATATGTTCATTAAGAGATGTATTTCATGAGTAACTTGAATCCTATTCAAACAACTTAAGTGCAATATATACTTCTGTATTTGGAGACTGTACTTATAGGGAATTAAAAAAAGAAGAGAGCTTTTTTTTTTTCCCCCCTGGGAAGGATGTTGCATCTTTATCTCATATTTATATGAGAATTGTGCATTTGGTCTTGATTTTTCTGGGAATATACTCCACAGCTTAACAGAAAAGAAAACTGCAAACTCAAGAGGCTGGTTAGTGGGATTCAAGGTGATTTTTATGTTTTGAGTGTTGTATGTTATAGGCTGCAGTAAATAATATATGTATTCCAACCTTAATGAAAAAATATAAATTACAAACTTCTTGCTGAAGGATTAGCTCTTCGTCCTAATGCTTCCATTTACTAGCATCTTTCTGAAGACTGGTAGAACTACACGGGATCCAAAAAGATCATCCAGCCCCTCAGGTTGTTGTAAGATAGTAAGTATAGCCCTTTCTTGACAGACTTTTATCTACCTGTTCTGGAAATCTTTGTCACTGTAGGCTCTTACAGTGCTGGTCTCCTATTTAGAAATAGAGCTGTTTGTAAATTTGCTAGTTAAATAAAGTCAGTAGATGTCAATTCTTTGAGCCACAAATGATTTATTCAGTGCCTTTTCACTGAATCCAAGGTGGAGTTCAAACAGAAGAGCTGGTGACAGTGTGTCCCATGGTCCTGGACATGGGACAGGTCTGACCTGGGGAACCTATGATTCCAGCATCTGCAATTCTTGAGAAGGCATGCCAGAGTTTTGGAGTTGTATGTTATGGAGACAGAAGCCTGACCCCTTGATGTCCAAAGCTCAGCTCCAGCAAGGATACTGGAAGGCCCAAAATCTCCAGCTGGAGGACAGGCTCTCAAACTGTCTAGACAACCTCTTGTTCAATTAGCACTTAACATTGAAGTCCTGGCAGAGGCTCCTAAGGTCTGGAGCTTGGTGTGAGTCTATGCTGTGGGATTGCCTGGGAGTCCCAGAGCTTCTCATTGAAATGGATTGCTGTTAGGAGGAGTGAGACTATAAATGTCAATTTTCCTGAGCAGCTTCCAAGGTCAAGGAAGCTACTTTATTTCAATAATGCCTTGTTTCAGCATTTCTAAACCAACATTTTATTTATTTATTTATTTATTTATTTATTTTTTAATTAGTGCTTTCCTGGAGTCATCCTCAAAATTAGTGTGGGATTTACGGATTACTGGTAGCAGATGAAATGAGAAAGGAGAAAGGTAGAGCTTTGATGGCAGAAAATAAATCCTCATTTCATTCAGTCATTTCAAAGCATTTCTTAAACTTAATATAGTAGCACTGGTGGAAGTCCTTGCCTAAACTGGGACATCTCCAAGATCTGAATTTGAGACGGTGTTTGTTTAAGTAATGAACAGCCTGGTGAGTCTGTCATCTTAACTCAGATGCAGGATGGAGGTTTTTGATTTTTTTTTTGCACTGATGTAATACTCAGATCCTGGTTGGACTGGCAGGCTTCCTTGTAGATATTTCACAGAGGCAATGAACAGATATTGCCCTTCTCTCCTCAGAAAATATTTTCTTTTCTTGCCAGAGAACGTGAACTTCAAGAGTATTGAACCAACACTTTGTCCCACATCAGAAGTCTGAATGGTTGTCCCAAGATATGTGCGGAGAAGCTTGAAAGAGTCCAAAGGAGAGCCATGTGCATGATGAGAGGGCAAAAGAACAGGCTTTATGATGAGAGGCTGAGAGCCATGGGACTCTTCAGCCTGGAAAAATGCAGGCTCAGGGGTGACCTGGTGGCTGCCTATAAATATATAAGGGGTGTGCATCAGGATTTGGGGGAACTCTGGTGAATGGGTGTTCCCCTAAGGGATAACAAGGTCAAATGGTCACAAACTCTTCCAAGACCACTTTAGCCTGGACATAAGGAAAAACTTCTTTACTGTCCGAGCCCCCAAGGCCTGGAACAGACTCCTTCCAGAGGTGGTGCAGGCACCTGCCCTGGACTCTTAAGAAACATTTGAATGTCTATCTTGCTGGGATCCTTTGACCCCAGCTGACTTCCTGCCCCTGGGGCAGGGGGCTGGACTCGATGATATTCTGAGGTCCCTTCCAGCCCTAATATCTATGAACTTGTGGGACAAGTGGACTGGTCATTCCTCCAGGGATCTCATGATGCATTCTTTTGTCCCTAGTCCCGGCCCTGCTTGAACATTGTGAGGCTGCTATGACCCTGACTGTATAACTCTACTGCTCAGAGGTATTGGGGGCCCCAGGTAGCTGCCTCCCACCTGGTGACTTGCGAGACATTTCACGTTCACCACCTGCCTGAAGAGGTGGACCAGGGAGGAGGTAGCAGATCTCATCACCATCTGAAGTGAGATCAAGAATCGGCAGGTGCTCTATTCACAAAATAGCAACCTGGGGCATGACCAGGACTGGGGCTAGTGCTGGTCAAAGTGCAAGGTACTGAGGCAGCAGTTTGCAAAGGCATGGGACAGCAATTGTGGGTCAGGTGCACGCAGGGTCACTCATTATGAGGAACTAGTCTGCATCCTTTGCAGTCAACAATGCAGTTGTATCTGAAAACACAGTGGATCTGGCAGCCCACATTACCCAGGAAAACATGAGGACTCTGACGCAACTATGATTGAAAGCAACTGTCCTCAGGTCAGAAAAGCAACCCAGGTGATGAGCCAAACTGGGGATGCACGAACTCATAAAGGACCCAGGCTCAGACCGTGAGGCCCTGGAGTTTCCTGTTCTTCCCCAGTGTTTATCATGTGAACACAGACACAGTGCCCCAGAAGATGCATGCCATGACAGTACAGGTCCTGGGAGTGATGATAGATGAATTAGGAGAGGTGGAGCTATGCAGAGTTGGTGGTCAAGCACACAATACGTACTGGAGTTCAATGGCTTGCTGTGCCCCCTGAAGTGTTTGAACTGCAGCTTCCTCCCCCCAGCACACCACAGAATTGTAGTTTGGGGTTGCACTGGAATGTCATGGCCAGATTTACAATCTGCACTTAAAATCTTAAGAAGGTTCAAGTCTGAAAGGTCTAGGCTTGATTTGTTAGAATAGAGTAATCATTTATCACTTAAGCCAGGGGTGAGCAAAATGTGGCCTGGGGGCTGGATATGGCCCATCAGGCCATTCTATCCAGCCTGCGGGACCCCTAAAAAATTGAGAAAATTAATATTAAATTAATTTAGAAATTAATATTGTCATGCAGCCCTCAATGGCTTGCCAGAACTCAGTAAGCGGCCCTCTGCCCAAAGTAAATTACCCGCACCTGAGTCTTAAGCCATAGGTCTTTTGTTTTTTACAAAGTGTTTTACAAGTGTGGGAGAGCATTATTGCTTTCATTTCACAAATGAAGGAAACTAAGGGACATTGAGGTTAAGGTTTGCCAGAAGTTTTGATAAAGTTATGGGATAGCTGAGGATACAACCTAGGTCTTCCAGTCCAGTACCCTACCTGTAGAAACATGTTAACATTTAGGTGCTTGTTGTTTTATAAATTGCAAACCTTCAATTGAGCATGGGATATCTTCCTATTAGTAAGGATCACAGATGGTCAGAGACAGGTGTGATGCATATTTGGCTGCCGTGCCTCTTCTGTGATAGAATAATTAAAGAATACAAAAAGAGCTGAAAATAAAAAATGTTTTACTCTAAATTTCCAGTGTATGTTCTACAAGTAATAATCTGTTCTCGTGGTAATAGAGGAAACCTAAAGATTTCATGAACATTAAAATTCAGTGGTTCTCAACCAGGGTGCCATGAGATACTTGAAAGGGAATTGCAGTGTTTGGCACAATATTATCACTATTAAGTCTGCAAACACTTAATGAGTTGCAAGATAAACCCAGAGATTTTAAATAGGAGTCCATAGTGTCAAAAGCACTCTGACCTGTTGTGAGCTTCCTGAGTTCTTTGCCACACAAGACTTGCTCTATTTTTTTTCTCATAGACAATGAGTGAAAGCTAAGAGCCAGGATTTTCCAAAGGGTTTCTTGAGTCTGGAACAGTTGAGAACCTCTGTTCTAGATCAAGTCCTTGCTCATCAGTTCTTTACTGAAAATTGAAAAGCAACAGAATTTTAATTTCTAAAAAAGCTTCCAAAACTGGTTGGATTCTGGATGCTATCAAAGACAGGGATTTGTTTACTCATTAGTTTGCCAAACTGATTTCATATTACATTTCTAAAATTAATCAGGTAAAAGCAACTTTAAGTTACTACCAGGCTGTGTAGCTTTTGGACCAGTGAAGTAACTGGAAATGCTCTTTATCCCAACAAGCCTTTAAGCCAGCCAGTGCCCCTTAAATCAGTCTGTGCGTTTTCCACTGTCACCAGTAATAAGCAATGCCATTCTCTTGCAAGAGTGAAAAGGCAGATAAATAGTAAAATCTAGAATCTGTTTCTTTTAAGATAATATATGAAGAAATAGAGATTGAAATTTCCTAATCTCTAACCACAGTGGGCTTTGAATTGCATTGTGTTTTTAATTAAAATCCTTATTCTTCAGGATATTCCTTAGGATTTTCATCGTTCAATCCACTGAGCGATCTAGAAAGACCAGTGTGAGTTACCCATCTGCCTTCTACCCTCACAACTACTACACAAGAGGCCCTCAAAACTAGTCAGGAGACATCTGTGCTGATCTCTACCAAGCAACCAACCAAGAAAGTGTGATTTGTGGGAGTAGGCTAGAAGAGGGAATAGGAATAATAAGCAAGTCTAAACCACAGACTAAGGCCGGATCGGAAGGCCCTGATCCCATACTCATGAAAACTGTTTTTTTGCCAGAAACGGAGCAATGAAAATCATTCCCTCATACTTAAATTTAAAGCAGTCTGCATTCCAACTGAAGTGTTCTCAGCCTGTCAGTTCACCTGCATTAAGCAGATAACATTATATGGTTCCTTTTTCAGCACTTCATCTTTTTCAACATTTTTACCTGCACAGAAGTGACAGCTGTGTATATAATTCACTCAGAGTTAAAAGAAGCAGATTCCCCATGTGCTAGTTTTAAATACTATCATCATATAAATATTTAAACCTTCCATGTACTTAGTTGATGGAAGTCCGTGGTATTGTATGCTATTGGCTACAGAAACTTATCCCTTCACCACTGTAGAATGATGAGCCATCAAGGCATGGATATAAAAGATATAGCCCATGGAGCCATGTTATATGGCTCTCAGTGCTGGCCCCTGCATGGGGCAAGTCTGGGACTCCTCCCAAATGATGAATCAAGTAGTGCTAATGACAGCTGCTCCAGCTGGTCTGGGGCGTGCACTGCCCATGGCATATTCCTGGACCAGCCAGACTGGATGCTGGATACAGCATTGGGTTGAAGTACAAGGGTGGGAGGGGGGGTCATATGTGGTTTCCCCACCTGGATTCAGCACCCACTCTGGCCAGTCTATGACTGTTGCATTCAGTGCCTATTCCAACCAGTCTCAGACCTGTACTGCATACAGCATCCATCCTGGACTGGTCAGACTCGGCACTGTATGCAGGTCATGTCCTGGAGTGGTTGGAACAGGCATCACAGGCTCTAGATCTGGCATGTGGGGAGAGCGGGGGCAGTTTACCACCGGGCCAGATGAAGTTGATGCATCTGACCTAAAATAGTGTAGCAGCTAGATAAGAACAGCTGGTAACTGTTTTTTGCAGTACTGTCACTTGTCCACAAGGTGTCACACAATTACAAAAATGACAGTCCAACAGCTGTTAAACAGTGTACTGCAGAAATTATCATTTTTTATGACTGCTAGTATAAATCATATAGGTGTAATGCCACAATTCAGGAAAATATGTTTAATAATATTTTATTAGGATTTGAGGTATCAGTTTAATTTCTTGAGTTATTGGAACAAGAAAAAATTCATTACCCATACAGAATTATATGCTAAGGCCTGTGCACAATGGATGTCAATGGAACTGTCAGGGTGCTGAAGGTTGTCCTGCTTTTTTGAATCCTTAAGAAGTCTGAGTTTACATGGTACCTAGTGAGGATGTCTCCAAACATTTACATTCTTAAATCTTAAGTTATGGGGCTGTAACAAAGCATAGGGAAACCAACAGCATAGTTGAATCAAATTACACTCTAAATACTCTATGGCTGGTGTATTCTTCATGTTTCAGCATGTGTGTGTTTGTGTGTGTGTGTTATCCTATACTCAATTTAAAATAGGTGTTAAGGTATTTAAATAAATAAAAACTGTTAGACTTGCTTGGACCCAGAATTGTGCAGGGAAGTCTTTGCATTCTTGGGATACCGGGATCCAGTCATAAGTGAAAGAACTTTAAAAGTAAGGGATTTTTCCACTCCTAATCACAAAGTAACAAGGTATATCTTCTTACCATCTTTGGATGAATATAGCTCTGTATTGGTGAAAAAAGAAGAGGTCTGCCCTAAAATGGGGTTCTTCCAGCACTGGGAAAGGACATCACTCTCTTAGCACTTTAGAGTGCCACAGCACACCCTCTAGGAACCAAGCTGGGTCATACTGTCTTGGGAGAAGAAAGATACAAGTTTAAATCTTCTCAATCAGAAGAGAGAGTTGAACAAAACTTTCTCGCACCCTGGAGGCATGTGCTTTAGCTTCTGAGCTCTAAGGTAAAAAGGCGTATTGTTTTAATAGTTGGGGCCCAGCAGAGCCACATCAATAGCCAGTTCAACAGTGAGAAAGCAAAAAAAATATTAATAATAATTAGGTAGTTGTAACCACCTATAGCAAAGCATGCTGATGGAAAACTGCTGAAGGGAGACAAAGAGGTTAATTTAGTCATAATGAAATGGACCACTGTTATACTCCAAGGCCTGTGTTGAGTTCATGTCCTATAAAGCAGAGATTAAAAAAAAAAAAAAACAACTCGTAGAAGAAGGTTTCAGACTGGATATAAGGAAAAACTTCTTCGTGGTTCATGTGACCAGACTCTGGAATAGACTCCCAGCATGGGTGGTGCAGGCACCTCCCTGGAGATCGTCAAAAGGAGACTGGATGCACACCTTGCTGGAGTTATTTGACCCCAGCAGTCTTTCCTGCCAAGAGCAGGGGGGCTGGACCCAATGATCTCACAAGGTCCCTTCCAGCCCTAAATGTCTGTGAATGTGGGACAAAAAGTCTGTGGATCAAAATAGGAGTGTTAGAAGCTGTGCTTGCTCACTTTAATGCAGAGTTCTGCACATGCAAAAGGGTGTTGACAAGCCAGAGTCTTAGCCCTGCGAATCTCAGTATCTTTTTACAATTTCCTGGGTTAATGAAGCTCTGTTTGCCATCTGTGTGATGACAGACTAGATCTGTGACCCACATTCACCTGTGAAGGCTGTTCAAAACATGACCGTCTATAAAGACAATTTGATTAATTAAATTTATTCCAGTATGACAGAGAATTTGTTATACCCAACAGTGTGGTCTGCCCCGTAGAGTTACCACTGTCTATATCAAGTTGTACAACAGGAGGTACTTGTATATGCAGGTAGAATATGAACAGGATATTAAATATTCTAAATCACATATGATATTTATGTATACTACTTAATTTGCTATATAAAACACTGCAATATTTCTGTTTGAATACTGGTGAACAGTTCCTTTTTTACAATTTGTCTTGAAAATATTAGCATACTATATAACTAGAGATGGACTTCTAATTCATTTTCTGTGCAAGTGAAGGGCTCAAAAACAACAACCTGAAATAGTAACTTGGTTGTTCCTTTCAGTTTGGCTGGTTTCAGGAATTTTCACACATGAAAAGAGAGACTTTCAAATTGGCATATAAGATAATTTATTTTTATGTGAAATGAATTTTTCTGCCAATTGTCAGATGATGTTTTTGGCACAGAATATTTAAATCTTATTCACTATATAACTTTTATTTTCCTTTTTATAAGAAATCCAAGGTGCAACTTGTCTTACTCCATGATTTTGACCTGCAGAAACTGCATTTTGTTATCATGGAAAGCTAGAGTACTTTTAAAAATACAGGAATTTCTTTAAATTATTTTATGTTCCATTGTGGTTTGGCTGAGAAAGCCAGTAGTGTGCCAGATACAGTGTGACCACATAGGCACCTAAGTTAGTAAAACTTTGGACCTTAGGTAGAAAGTACTTAAGCTTTAAAAGATGATGTAATGTGACCCTGCTCCACAAGCCACAAAACTCAGTAGGTGCAGGCGGTATTATGCATTATTAAACTATGGACTACAGTTTCCTCCCCACATGTACTTGGGTTCCTGAGTACAGTTAGATCACATAGGTGCCTAACTCCTGTCTGAGCAACACTGCATTCCAGACTGGAACTAGAGATGCACCTAAGTCCCCAGAGACACCCAATATATTAGATATGCTCATGGTACTGAATTCAGTTCAGATACAGTTTTAGAGATGCCCTCCTTTTACATAATAGCCTACTGGCTAGACCACTGGCCTATGAAATAAGACATGGGGAGTATTTATACACATGGATGGGGAGGTGCTTTAATTACGGTGACTCCAAGAGACTCTCCAATTAAAGCTCCCAGAGCGTCTCATGTATCAGTGTCCCCACACTTCAAAATGGCATTGGGGGGTGCTTTATCTAAAGCTCGTTTGCCTGCCATTTTGAAGTGCAGAGATGCTGATACATGAGACACAGGAGGCTGTGGAGACAGGGTAGTGGCCATGCTCCAGCAGACTCAATTAATCAAGTCTTCTCTGATGCACTGGAATTCCAGTGCAATGGAGCAGCCTCCCTGCTTATGTATAGGCAGCCTGGGGCTGTAGGCCTTCTTCAGTCTGAGGACTCAAATCCCCATCTCCAACTTGACAGGAGACTGCAATAACTTAACAGGCTATGTAATAGGCTGGATGGGGCTATCCTGTAACCTTACTATTAGAGTTGGGCTACAGAGCAGCTGAGAAAGGAAGCAAGAAAAAGAGCATAAATGGCCTAGTGGTTATGGCACTTACCAGGGAAGGGAAGACCTGGATTCCTGTCCCTGCTATCAGGGGTATTCTGATTTTTAGTCTATAGTAAAATGCATAAACATTTCTGGGAGCAGAGACTGGGACACATGCCTTCCTGCTTCTAGGGGAGTGCCCTAATCACTAGAAGTCAGGATCAGGCTACAAAACTCCCATTGAGTTCAACAAGATCAGTGTTTCACTCTCAGTTTCAAACCACCCTAACCCTGGTAACAAAGTGGAATCCATTTCCTTATGTGCAGTACACCAGTATTATTTTGTTTCAGTTGCCTCTTCTGCACAGTACTGTCTGTATTTTCTTACCTCAAGGTAAAGGTAACATTAAGCTTTATTACTGGTACCCCCTTTTGAAGACAAAACCATGCCCTTTACTGGGGACCCTAATGAGTAGGGATCTACTTAAAGCACACAGAGGTGGAGTACAAATTGTGGGCCACTCACAGCAAGCAGTGCTGTTTTTGCAGTTTTTTTTCATGGTAAGACTTCCCCTTTCCCTTCCTCCTCCCCACCAAACCCGTGCCACTGATTGGTTGAGGGGCCCTGGCAGGCCCACCCCTCACTACAGATTGCTGGAGAGAGATACCCTTCATGTGGTCTCACTCCTCACCTGATTGGTAGAGAGGGACACACAAAGTAGCCCTCTCAGCCAATCAGTGGCAGAGGGAGGAGGGGGTGGCTGCCACCTTGGCTGCTCCCCTTCATGCTGCTGCACCTCCCTTCCCCCAGCAGAACGTGAGGCTGGGCCACAGTGGCTGCTGGCTCCCAATGGGAAGCCAGCATTTTTATTTTTAGTAGGTTTTTTTTAACCATTCTGCACAAAATCATGGGGAATGCCAAGTCTTGCAGTGATCACAAAACTTGCTTTTTTCACAGTTTCCATGAAAATTGTGAATTGAGTAGATCCCTAATAATGAGGGCTCATGGATGACACGCAATTTCTGGTGATACCGGTACAAATAGTAGACTTACTCTGTCAGGTACTCCACGCCATCTGTTCAACACTCTTCTGTATACATTTCAAATGGCAAACAGCCAATCAGAAGAAAAATCACTTGTTGTCACATCCCATATTGGTTAATATGAAAGACGTCCAAAAATGACAAATGAGGCATACAAATATTTCAGTAACTGCTTCCTATTTCATAAGATACAGATAATTAGCTAAGTCTTCAGATATTCAAAGGGTCCAAAATAAACAATGCATATGTTCCTAGATAAGATGCATGATATTTGAACATACCTTCAAACAGGTCACATGCTTCCAGATCAAATAGCTTCACATCAGATGTGATCAGTTAAATACACACATAATAACAACAAAGCATTTAAGTGTATAAATTGCAGTAGATATGAAAAAAGGGGATTTTGTATTTTTTCTGGACTCAGTGTACCTGAAAATATGCCATGGTTACAGTAGATTAAAAACAGTGCAATATTTTAAATGTTATATGAATATAATTCATATTATCATTAACTACTGTAATCAGAATAATTATATGTAACATTATATATATATGTTACATATAATTTTTCTGATTATAGTAGTTACTGATATATAAGGATTAATATTTTTGCTCACTGTTAGGGGATAAGATGATATTTTGACTTAAAAATACTCTACATCTAGAAAACTAGTTATATAAAAACAAGGTTTAAGAATAACATTAAAAGGCATAATACATCTTTTTAAGAAAACAAAAATTGTCTTGTACACATGTTAAGATATTTTCTTATGCAAGTGTTGTAAATACAATAATAATACCAAGTGTTTGCAAGTGTTCTTTTTGAACAGATAATTACTACCAACTGCATGTTCTCTCACCTTATACCTACTGAGTGTATCTACACATGCGCTTTACTACGGAGTAGACTGATTTGCTCTGCAAGCATTGCCATCTGCATATGCATCACAATTAGAGTGCGGTAGACTAATTCACTGTGGCATAGGTAGTCTCATCAGACACAAGTCCTATCCTATGCCAGAGTAAATAACTGTGATTAAACAAATGCGTAGACAGTGATGGGGGCACAAATTGTACCTGGTCAGCTGAGCCAACAGGGGCCAGGTTCCTGCCTGCTGCTGCACCTCAACTGTTCCATTCTGGCTCAATTTGCTTCTGTCACCGGATGCATGTTCAGACACTGCGCCTGGATTAGTTTACTCAGGTGCAATTTGCAGCAGAGTAAATTCAGTCTCATTAATAATCGCACATGTAGATGCCCACACTGCCAATTTGATGTAGAAGTTCTGGCAATATATGTTCAGTCACCTGCTTGCGATGATTTTTCCTATAAGATTTTTTTTCCTCCATTGAAAAAAGACTGTCACTCCATGGTTTATTCCTTTTGGTGGCAGATGCCTGCCCCAGGTACTCCAGCAGTTCCTGTTGCTGCTGCCAGCACTGCTGCTACCTTCCTTTTGTCCTTCCCTACCTCAAGCAGCAGCCCCTGTGCCGCTGCCCTGCCTCCTCCCCCCCCCCCCATCACCCCACATTGCCAACGGTGTGCTCTACTGCAAATGGACAGACACACAGACAGGACTATGATTTGTAGCCTGGCTCATGCCCTTTACTTACTCCTCCCATGCTCCTGGGGACTGTGGGAGTGATCACTGATGTATGAGACTCTGCAGGAATAGCTTAGGCAGCAGGGGCTGCTCTTGTCCTCTGAGTTACAGACCAGAAGTTGGGAGGGAGCAGACAGTGGAAAGAGCAGAGCACAGCAGGGTGAGGTCCCTGTCACTGCTTCCCAGGTTTAAATAACAATTTTTAAACCAGGGTTGCTTTCTGCCTCGGTGACTATAATAGTATTTTATATATAATAGAACCCCATCTTAGATTATTCTTTAGTGGTCTTGTAGTTATACCAGTAACTCTAAAAGACAGAAGCCTGTCTTTTCCAATTCTGGTAGAGACTGGATTTTTTTGGTGGGCCCCCACTTCTCGGAGTAGTGTCCCAGCCCTCAGGCTTTTGGGAATTCTGAGGTAGGCTCTCTCCATCCCTCTTATTGAAAATCTTCCACACTGTAGAAAACTAACTGAGACAGAGCAAATGAGTATGTGACCTTTTTTTTTTTAACTTTGTGCTCTTGGGTTCAAGTCCCTATTCCGGGGAAAGTTTATTTACATGTGCAAATGGGATCAATGATAACAAGAGGGCTAACAGCAAGCACCCCACTATATGGCCTGCTCATTTTGGGAGATGTGCCATTAAATTCCTTTGGCCATTCTCCCAGGAGTCTGGGATGGGTGTGTAGAACCTGGGTTCCAACCTCTGTTGCCAGTAATTTTCTATTATTTTAAGTCAATGATTATCTAATATAAGAAGCATAAAGGTCTTATGACATGAGCCTTGAATATAGGTGTCTACCTTATGGACTAGCTCTACTAGGCTGTTAGCCAAAATTTTGAAGGTACCACCCCTATAGCAGTACTTCTGATTGGGAGTAACTGTAGGTGCTATGCTTTGTATTGTCAATAAGGTGTTTGGCTTGCTCAGTGGATGCCTGACTGATTTTTAGTCACTTCCTAGCTCCAGTCTGGAACACAACAGAACTTCAGGAGCCTGATGTCTAGGTGCTGGGTTTTGATTCCTCATGTGTGTTAGAACAAGCTTAAATCTAGGCCTCTTTTTAGGCCAAAATGGAGTTATGTAATGATTCTAAGCCCCTAAGGGGGAGGGGGGGGGGTTATAACTTCTGGAGAGGCTTGATCTGGATTCTATCATGGGATTGAAGTGCCTAAATCCAGAACAAAATGCATTTGGATCTGGCACTGGGGAGTTGAGCTTTTTTAAATGTTACCCTCTGACAAATAAATCAAAACTTTGCATGATCACTTAATAGACCAGAAATTAGCCACGAGTCAAAGTAATGTAATTGTAAGTAAATTAAAGACTAAAGTTATGAGTCTTTAAAGATTTCTGACTAAAGATTTTTGCTATTTATGTATAAGTAAAAATGTTATTGGACTTGTTTTTACTGCATAGCTCATCATTTATTTTCTGGTTGCAAGATGCAACATATTTGATGTTACTTGGGGAAAAAAAATCAGGAAAAATATGAAAGCCATCACATTCATATTTGGATCAGATGAAAAAGTTCTAGTGTATTTTATGCCAGTTTAACATTCATTATACAAGATCATTTTTATTGTTTACCATCTGCCAAGCTGACGATGAAATGGAAGAATTAATTTTCAGTAGCAATTCTGAAGCAGGCAAGTGAACTTAAGCTCTTCTATTATAGTGGAGAAACGTATAACTCAAAGAGCTGTACATGCAAATTCATTTTCATGGCACATGTCAACATTTAGGAGTAGCAACATTGTTTAGGGGCAAATTATGTATAATTCTGATGTGAGGTCATTTCCAGAAATAATGAGATTTTAAATATTTGGGGATTTTTAGAAAGAACTGGGGAACAAAATAATAATTAAAAGGGTGCAGTTGGTGAATGTACAAGACCCTAAATTACCAACAAATTCAAACTTTGTAACTGTTTCCACTTAAACTGAAACTCTTTTATGAAGTCCCATTAAATGAATACTACTTAAAATGCTGTAATGCTGAGTATTTTGATTTATAAACAAATATCCATTATGTCCAAGCCATAAACACTTACATAAAGCCAAACCAATATTACATGTACTTACTGAAGGGATCTAGACAGTATATGTAATAGTAGTTGAACTTGAAAGCATTGTTTGCAGGCAGTTTTTTAATTTTGAGAGCATTCAATGTAGACATCTTAAATTATATAAATATCAACGTCCAGTATTTACAAAACCATGGCCCTGTATTATATCTATAACAAGTATAATTACTATGTAATACACTGGCAAAACTTCATAGGCAAATACTACAAGGGATGAGCAAGACACCAGTTGTATGTGGTATAACTTGTGTAACATCATTTTAACAAATCAAATATTCTTGCTGGAACATAAGTGTGAGAAGCAGAAGATGCACTTGGTAATAATTCCTCCTGTGCACATCCTGGCATCCCTTTAGTTCAATAATTTTCATGTCCTGTTCATTGGGAGTAATATTAGCCACCTGCTGAACAATTTCAAAGAAAGACTGCTTGTTCCCTCCTCCATCTTTTTTTCCCCTAACACTACTTCACAAACCACTTGACTTCTGTAATCTAGTCTTCTAAAACGCTTAAAATATCCTGCTGCTGTTTATTCCATCTGTTCTTTGCTGACTGTTGTCTGACCCTAAATTCAATACATTGGTAGCATGAGAACTAGTGCCAAAGATGGTGAAAATATTTTACCTTGTTCTCTTGCATAGTTGTTTATCATCCCCTTGTTTACCATTCTCTAAATTAGAAAATGAAATCCTTACTCCAGATGCAGCCAAATCCATCACTGATCCTTTTAATAATGGGAAAAGTAATAAGGATGATATTTCAGTAAACATCATGGATTCTGCTAGCCATCTCCAAACCTGTTTTGGAATCTCTTCAACAGAAGGGCTTATTTTTCTCCAAGGCTAATATCACAGTAGTCCAAAAGTACAATACACAAACACCATAAATAAAACATGAAATTTCAAAGCACACACAAATTCCATAGCCACTTGCCCTGGCAAAATAAGATTACAGACCACATAATCAAAATCTCCTGAACAGTAATAACGTGAATGAAGGATTGTTGTGATCAGTCTTGAGGTTGGATAGAGAGGGGACAAGCTGATTGGGATTAGGGTAACATTCAGATTTGAGGGTGAATTGGAATAATAGCTCTGGTTTGGATTCAACAGTGTCACAAATCTCCTAAGCTGTAATCTTGAACTGTGGGTATGACAAGGGATGTTTTCACAGGATTTCTACCATCAAAAGCAAAAGTCACCAGAATAGCCATGTAGTGAAACTAGATCTATGCTGGGGTCCTTTTTAGAACTATATATGAGAGGTTAGAGTTCCACAGGGATGATTTTTATATACTGTATATAAAACCATCACCCCCCATATATCTATATATAATATATAAAATCACACATGCACATGTGTGTGCATGTGTATAGTGTGTGTGTGTGTAATACAAATATGCGCACACACACATACACGTGTGCTTGTGTGTGTGTGGATGATGGCTTTATATAACAGGCATATATTTCTATTTATATGTGTGTGTGTGTGTGTGTGTGTGTGTGTGTGTGTGTGTGTGTGTGTGTGTGTATATATATATATATATGTGGCAAAGCACTCTTGGTGCCTGCCACTTTAAAGGCCAAGTCAACCAGCCAGCAGGTGCTTGATTGTGGTGGCCATTTCAGAACCATGGCCACCTATATAAACAGAACAGTTTACTGCTGGCAGCCAGGCAGGAAACATTGCTTGGCTGAGCTGCTGTATGAGAACATTTGCACGTAGGAGCAGGAGGCTCTTGGTCCTGGGAGTGACTTAAAACTGCACCCTGCTGGGAGTGAGTGGCCTGGTGGGGCTCCCAGTGGCACAGGAGCTTCCAGGAAAATACCAGACCAGTTACCACCCCAGTAGAGGGCAGGTTGGGGCACCTCAATAACTCCTAGCCCCCACATCACTGTGGGTAGCAGTTGGGGCCAGGTACAGCTATGGCCACCAGAGCCCCCACCGGGGAGGAAAGCCCTATAGCCCCAGTGAGGGGGTAAAAGATGTGGGGCCCCAGTAAGGGTAGACTCCCAGTGAAGAGGTAGGGGTGGGGAGCCTGAGTGAGGGGGTGGATGGGGAGACCCAGTAAGGGGGAAACTAGAGGGTTGGGAGCCTGGTGTGTGTGTGTGTGTGTGTGTGTGTGTGTAAGTTTGTATAGAGTTGCCCCGAAGGGGCCAAGACAAGCTTCACCCCAGTCAGGTAACTGGCTGGCCACTACCCCAGTGAGGGTTGCAGGAGAGGCCCAAAAGACAGTACTTCTGCCACCCAAGGTGTGCGCTAGATAAAAACTATGGCTGAAGGGGCCCACTCTGAGAAGGAGCAAGGCAGTATAAGTTGTTGATGCATGAAAGAGACCCTGTGAGAGTGGGTAAAGTGTGAGAGGCCCTAGTGAGAGGAGGGCGATATGAATGCATGTGTCTGAGGCCTGACAACGAGGGCTATGCTTGGTCCAGCTGTAGGCCAGAAGCATTGCATCACCTGGATGCCATCTGCAAGGCTTGGGCTGCAGTGTAGGGGAGTAACGGAGCATCAGATAGCACCCCCCTGGCATCGAGACAAGAATGGGCAGCCTCCCACCTAATTAGAATTAACTGAAAAACAAGGCATGGCAGAAGAGCGAGGTGGGCGGTTGGCCCAGAAATAGGTGGGCAGGCCAATGGCGGCCCCAGGAAGGCTGCCCTGTTGCAATATATACAAGTTATATTCTATCTATCTATTAGGGCTGTGTGAAGCTTTGGTCACCGATTCAATCTGGAGGAGATTCGACCTGATTCGGTGGCCGAATCTCCAAATCCAAATCAAATCGGGAGCCTCATCAAAAGGTCCAAATCAAATCCAAAGCCTCCAAATCAATTTGGAGATTCAGATCAGCTGGGGAGAGGCAGGCCCAGGCGGGTGGGTGCAGATTCTCCCATGGCTTCTCCAGCTGTGCCTGCCTCTCCCCAGCAGGGGGAGCCATGGGAGAAGCCCCATGGCTGCCCTGCCTGGCCCCATCCTCCATCTGGCCCCAGCCTCCAGGCACTTAAAAAAAAACAAAACAAAACAAAGCCCCACCCTCACCAGCTGAAGCAGTGGGGATCGGGGCTCTTTAGCCCCCCCCCCCCCATGCAGTGGGGATCGCTCCCCCTGCCTTGCACCTGTGAGGCAGCTGTCCCATCATGTGGGTTCAGCATGGCTCAGCAGGGCACTGGTCACTGTTTGGGAGCTGGGGCAGCTCCACCTGTCAGCTGGAGCCTGGACCACTCAGCACCAGTGGCCTCAGCTCCCAGACAATGCGCAGCACCCTGCTGAGTCACGTTAAACCCACACGATGTGACAGCTGCCACACAGGTGCTGGGCTGAAGGGATGATCCCTGCTGCCCTGTGCAGCATGGAGGGGCTCTGCCACGAGCCCTCAGAGGCCCTGATCCCTGCTGTTCCAGCCAGTGAGTGCAGGGCTTTAAAAAAAAAGGAAAAAAAAAAGTGCCAGGACTAGGCTGGGGCTGGGTGGGGGATGGGACTGGGCAAGGCAGCCATGGAGGCTTCTCCTGAGCTGTGGGAGAACCTGCAGCTGCCTGGCTGTGCCTGCCTCTCCCCAGCTGATACAAAGGGTGCTGAATCTCCAATTCTGATTTGGCCGAATCAAATGGGGACAGTTATTTGAACCACCGAATCCAATCACTGTCTCCTGAATCTGCCAAATCAGAATCGAATACTGCCCTGTTCGCACAGGCCCACTAGCTAGCTATACTTTTTTTTTCTTTAAAAATTAGAGAGAGAAAATGTGACCAAAAAATGATCCCCTCACAAGCCTGGATTAAGTCCGTGATAGGATTCACTATTTACCAGTCTAAACTACACCACTTACAGAAAACCATGTAACTTAGATTGATTCTACCTTGGGCGTTTTGAATGTTTGTACTTAGCCCACTTGTCCTGTAAAAAGGTTAAAAAAAATGGTTTTCAACCTTTTTTTTTTCCTTGATATATAAAAAAGGTCTCATGGGATACTTTCATTTTTAAATATAATAACGTGTTTAACCATGCTAAAGTTAATTCTTTAAACTTAGAAATACCAAAAATATTCATGATACTCTTCACCAATTTTGCTAGATGGCTTCTAGGGAGTCTGGGCACGTATTATGAACTTTCACATTGAAAAGAAAGTGAATGGGTGGTTTATTCTTTAACAACAACATCCTTTTCTCCTAAGTGCTTATTAAGTACAGTAGGTTACTATATGGGTTTCTTTCTATGAAAGTAAATTTTAAACAGTCTGGCTGAAGATGCCTTCATGTCTCTTTCTCAGTCTGTGACCCTTGTGTTTCTCTTATTCTCCAATCACCAGAAAGTCTTTCACATAGACAAGCAAACACTTTTATTCCCAGAGGTCTTCAGTGTCAAGAAGGATGATGCAAGGAAATCTCTCTCTCATAATAATAGAGCAGGTAGCATCCCAGGAAATAATAGCAAGGAGCTATTAGGAGAATGCAGTGAAAGAGATTTCTTGCCTGTGCCACGAAACTTTACATGTTCACCCAAAAGCTGAAAAAATTAGGCCTGCACACAATTTGATATTTTCTGTATGTATCTCTATAAAGTATGATACTCTTTATGTATCTATATCCATATATCTAAAGTTTTAGTCTCACTAAATAAAGTGTTTTTCTTCAGAACTTTTTATGAATATGGTCAGGACTCCCTCTAGTGGGCTGCTTTTAAACTGGTTCTATTTGTGGTTGGGGAAGACAAATCACCTCAAAAATGTATCTTTTTCAATGCAAGGAAGATGCTGCTTTTGATAATGAAACTGAGGTGTGTGCGCGTGTGTGTTTGTGTGTACCCACTCAGATGTGCACACACACACATAGCAGGAAAACGCAAAAGGTCAGACATATTAGAACCGTGTTTGATGAGATTGTAGTTTGGTATTATCCTGTATGATAATAATAAGTTGTCCCTTAGAATATGTTGTGTGAGATCACATGCAACTTTTTTCCTTCTTTTCTTCCTCCCCCTCCCCTTTCCCCCCTTTTCTGTGGGCTATGTTATGCTAAACACATCCTGAGTTTAATGTTACTGGTTTATATAAAGACTAATGGTCAACCCATCCAGCTCCTATTTAATCCATCAAGCAACCTTATAGAATGCTGGATTTATCATAAGAGAGAGCACAAAGGGACTAACCTAATTTTTAAAAAGGTCAGGTGAAAACCCAAGCTAAATGAGAGGGAAAGGAAATCATAGCATGTCTATTGAGCTGTAGACTATTTTGCAAATTGAAGCTAAATACCATTCAAGTGGTTTTGGAAGAAGCATTCCTCCACACTTACAACACACCCATGTACCCACACCAACTGCCCTTTTAAGCTTTCCACACATACATCAAATAGTCTACTCCCAGCATTTGCTAACTTGGCACCTTCTGCAGAGGACTAATAAGAATTTTGGCACCTTGGTTTGGGAGAGGGAAGAGGGCCAGGAAGGGAGAGAAGGGGATGGAAGTGTGGGGT
The DNA here is from genome assembly GCF_030867095.1 of Alligator mississippiensis. Classification (NCBI taxonomy): domain Eukaryota; kingdom Metazoa; phylum Chordata; order Crocodylia; family Alligatoridae; genus Alligator; species Alligator mississippiensis. The sequence continues at coordinate 74,669,510 of NC_081826.1, forward strand.
GCTGAGCACTTACCTACTTCTACAGGGGCCACTGAAGTAGCAGTGGTGGCACAGGTGCCTCAGAGCAGACTCATCCTTCTGTCTGCTCTCAATCAGTGCCTAGCGCTCATTGTCCCACTTAGCTACATTACTGATCTTCTGGGAGTTTTAGTTGTGGAGACAGTAATAGGTCAAGGGATAGGAAGGTAGGTGAAAGAGAGAAGTTACCATGAAATCTTCAGAAATAAAATGAGACAGTGAATAGGAAGAGCAGAGCAAATGATAAAATTAGCTGAAACAAAAAACTAAAATAAAGCACCACAAAGTAAATAAACCAATTCAGCATCATTAGCAAATTCAAATGAAGAGCAACAAAGGTAATAGCCAGACTAAATAAAGAGTCAGACTAAGTGCATTTGTTGGCTACAACTGCCATTAAAAAGTAAATAGGAAAAAATACTAAATAATTGATTGTTATCTAGCAGTAGGTAGGGAAAGTGCTAGCAGTCAGAAGGAAATTTGTCTACTCTAAACAAGCAAGTCATTCAATTTCTTCCTCTGACAAAGAGCAAAATAATGTGTAAAACAGGTTTACCACATATTTTTGTAACCCTGGGTAGATACAGTGCATCCGGATGGGTAATTGAGCCTAAAATGCACTCAAACTATCCCCATTGGGTGTCATGGCTCTGTATGGAGATTTTTGCATTTTTTATACAGTGCAAAGGCCTACAAGATGTGTAATACTAGTACTTAGACCAGTGCTTCCCACACTTTTTTTTCTTCAGCATGACCCCATCTACAGTCCCATTTCCTCAACATGGCCAACCCACATCCCACCCCGACCCCATGACCCCATCCACTGATGTTGTGACTGCATTTGGGGTCATGACTCACATTTTGGGAACTGCTGACTTAGACAACAGCTACATAATTATTCCTATAAATCCCATAATTTGAGTAACATTCTTATCCACACTTTAAAAATGAGTTTGATGGAGCACAGAGTAAGTACTTTATCATTGCCACAATGGAAGTCCATATTAAGGGAACTGAAGTTTCTCATGCATTATGCTGCATGCCTCCAAATCAGACTCCCCATAATATGTCATACAGATTAGAATGTTGGTATGAATTATAGTGTCTATTGATAATATCCCTGTTAATAATACATAACAATTAATAACTAGGGGTCTACCAATCTTGAGGTGGCAGCCAGCTGATTTCACAGGCAGATCCCAGGGCCAGCTGCAGTTTTTTGCAGGCTGAGTGCAGTGGGGACCCCTATGCCTCTGGCCGAGGGACACCAACAGTCCTGCTCCTCCCTGCAGATTGCCAGATGGCCCAAAACCATGGCTTAATTATGCTGATTAAACCTGGGGAAGCCATTCATCCATGCACTATTAAGCATGGATTAATGGTTTGCCCAGGCTTAATCAGGGTAATTAAGATGTGGTTTTGGGACATCCCTGAGCAGCGGCTCACGGCAAAAAAAAATTAAAAAAGCAAACTTACCAACAAGCAGAGAAGCCCTGAAGTCTTGGAGCATGGGAGGGAAGGGGGAATGAGGGGGGAGGCAGGGTAGAGCGAGGCCGGGCTGCTTGCTGCCTTGCCCTGCCCTGGGGCCACAGACCACATACAGAGTGTTCACTATGGTGAACCTGCAGTGCATCATTGAATAAATTCTATCACAGGGTAAGAGGCCATCACCACCTGGGGAGGGAGAAAAGAGAAGGAAGGTAGCAAGTCAGGCATGAGCTGTGAATTGCCAAGCCCTCATAACTTTACTGGGTTCACTGGTCAGGGTTCACCATAGCAAAAGGTCTGTATGTAGCCTGTGGTACAAGTTTATTAAATACATATGCCAGATGGAAAAAAAACCTCCATGTAAGTAGAGAGATATTATAATAACGCAACAGGAAATCTTGAAGCAGACTACTGTATAATTTGTTTGTTCACATTACAAAAAAGTGTAAAAAGTATGCACAGGTTAACATATATTGGCGGATCTCCTCCGGCGGGCTTTAAACTAGGCTCGTCGGGGGGAGGGGAGTACGAGGGCAGGGGAAGCTGTGGACCACCAAACCATGTGGCACCCACAAGGACAGCCCAGCCTGAAGAAGGAGAACATTGGGAACCTGAAAGCCATGGGGTGGCCAGCACTACAGAACAGGTAAGGAACAAGAAGGTAAGAAACAATGGGCCTCATGGGACTGGGAGCGGGGGGGCAGCAAAGGCACCAGTCGCAGGGCTCAAGTGCCTATATACTAATGCTAGGAGCATGGGGAACAAGCAGGATGAACTAGCGCTCCTGCTTGCACTAAACACCTATGACTTAGTGGGGCTAACATAGACCTGGTGGGATTCATCCCATGACTGGGCGGTACATATTGAGGGCTATAGATTGCATAGAAAGGACAGGTCAGGGAAGAAAGGGGGGGGGGTTGCACTTTATGTCAGTGAGCAATACACATCAACCCTCATCAAGACAGAATCCGAGGTTGAGGAAGTAGAAGGATTGTGGTTTAGGCTACATGGGGGGCAAGGAGAAAGGGATTTGGTGGTAGAGGTCTGCTACAGACCCCCACACCAAGGGGAAGAAATAGATGTGGGGCTCCTGAGGCAACTCTCGGAGACCATAAAAGCTAAAGAGGCGGTAGTCATGGGGGACCTAAACTACCCGGACATCTGCTGGGAGACGCAGACAGCAAGGTCCCATCGCTCACGCAGGTTTCTAACTTGTGTACAGGACCTCCACCTGACACAGGAGGTGCATGGTCCCACTAGGGGGAATGCCATACTGGATCTGGTATTGGCAATGGGAGATGACATGATAGGGGACCTCCAGATTGGTAGCTATCTGGGAGACAGTGATCACCTTATAATAGAATTCAACATAAGACGGTGAGTGGGTAAGGTAACTAGTAGGGTGAAAGTGCTAGACTTTAGGAAAGCTGATCTCTATGCGCTCAGGCGATTAGTCAAGGAAGCACTGCAGAGTAGGAGTTTTGATGGGATGGGTGCCCAAGAAGGGTGGCTGTGCCTAAAGGAAACGATCCTTTGGGCACAAAGCAAGACGATCCCCGAGCGAGGCAAAAGAGGGAAAAGGGCCAGGAGGCTTCCATGGCTGACCAGAGAAATCCAGGGCAGCCTAAGGGCCAAAAGGGGAGCACATAAAAAGTGGAAACAGGGTGAGATCACTAAAGATGAATATACCTCCTCTGCTCGTGCTTGTAGGGAGGCAGTTAGGCGGGCCAAAGCTACCATGGAGCTGAGGATGGCAACCCAAGTAAAGGACAACAAGAAATTGTTTTTTAGATATATTGGGAGTAAAAGGAAGGCCCAGGGAGGAATAGGACCGCTGCTAAATGGGCAGAAACAATTGGTGACAGATAGGGGGGACAAGGCTGAACTCCTCAACGAGTTCTTTGCCTCAGTGTTCCTAAGCGAGGGACATGACAAGTCTCTCACTGGGGTTGTAGAGAGGCAGCAGCAAGGCGCCAGACTTCCATGCGTAGATCCTGAGGTGGTGCAGAGTCACTTGGAAGAACTGGATGCCTTTAAGTCGGCAGGCCCAGATGAGCTCCATCCGAGGGTGCTGAAGGCACTGGCCGACGTCATTGCAGAGCCACTGGCGCGAATATTCGAATGCTCGTGGTGCACGGGCCAAGTCCCGGAGGACTGGAAAAGGGCTAACGTGGTCCCCATTTTCAAAAAGGGGAGGAAGGAGGACCCGAGCAACTATAGGCCGGTCAGTCTCACCTCCATCCTTGGTAAAGTATTTGAAAAAATTATCAAGGCTCACATTTGTGAGAGCCCGGCAGGACAAATTATGCTGAGGGGGAATCAGCATGGGTTTGTGGCGGGCAGATCGTGCCTGACCAACCTAGTCTCTTTCTATGACCAGGTTACGAAACGCCTGGACACAGGAGGAGGGGTGGATGTCGTATACTTAGACTTCAGGAAGGCCTTCGATACGGTATCCCACCCCATACTGGTGAACAAGTTAAGAGACTGTGACTTGGATGACTGCACAGTCCGGTGGGTGGCGAATTGGCTAGAGGGTCGCACCCAAAGAGTCGTGGTAGATGGGTCGGTCTCGACCTGGAAGGGTGTGGGCAGTGGGGTCCCGCAGGGTTCGGTCCTTGGACCGATACTCTTTAATGTCTTCATCAGCGACTTGGACGAGGGAGTGAAATGTACTCTGTCCAACTTTGCAGATGACACAAAGCTATGGGGAGAAGTGGACACGCCGGAGGGCAGGGAACAGCTGCAGGCAGACCTAGATAGGTTGGACAAGTGGGCAGAAAACAACAGGATGCAGTTCAACAAGGAGAAATGCAAAGTGCTGCACCTAGGGAGGAAAAATGTCCAGCACACCTACAGCCTAGGGAATGACCTGCTGGGTGGCATAGAGGTGGAAAGGGATCTTGGAGTCCTTGTGGACTCCTAGATGAACATGAGCCGGCAGTGTGACGAAGCCATCAGAAAAGCCAATGGCACTTTATCGTGCATCAGCAGATGCATGACAAATAGGTCCAGGGAGGTGATACTTCCCCTCTATAGGGCGTTGGTCAGACCGCAGTTGGAGTACTGCGTGCAATTCTGGGCGCCACACTTCAAGAAGGATGCGGATAACCTGGAGAGGGTACAGCGAAGGGCAACTCGTATGGTCAAGGGCCTGCAGACCAAGCCCTACGAGGAGAGACTAGAGAAACTGGACCTTTTCAGCCTCCGCAAGAGAAGGTTGAGAGGCGACCTTGTAGCTGCCTATAAGTTCATCACGGGGGCACAGAAGGGAATTGGTGAGGATTTATTCACCAAGGCGCCCCCGGGGGTTACAAGAAACAATGGCCACAAGCTAGTAGAGAGCAGATTTAGACTGGACATAAGGAAGAACTTCTTCACAGTTCGAGTGGCCAGGGTCTGGAACGGGCTCCCAAGGGAGGTGGTGCTCTCCCCTACCCTGGGGGTCTTCAAGAGGAGGTTAGACGAGTATCTAGCTGGGGTCATCTAGACCCAGCACTCTTTCCTGCTTATGCAGGGGGTCGGACTCGATGATCTATTGAGGTCCCTTCCGACCCTAACATCTATGAATCTATGAATTTATATAATTGCACACACAGGCAGAGCTACTAATACTGATGACAATTAAAGTTTTTTTTAAATACTTTTCAGTGTCCTGTTTTCAGTTTTGTATGTTTTTCAAACTTTAACAGCATATGGTGAAATTTTGGGTGGCTGGGTGGGAGAGAGGGGGAAGAGAGGGTCCCCACAGTGTGTGAATTATGAAAGTTCCATAAATACGCAAAGTGCTCTGACAATCAGGCCCTAGCACCTCAGATTGGAATCCTGAGATCCGTGGAAACTTTTGACCAGTTTGACTTTCTTTTCTTTTTTCTCTCTCTCTCTGCTTCTGTTTCCCATTTTTTATGAGGATGTGACAGGGTGCTTAACATGCCTGTCACTTTAAGAGGGGAAGAGACTACATGATGAGTAGTCTGCAAGTGTGGAAGGGGCCAATTAGAGTCACCTGACCAGAAGGAGGGTGAGCTTGAGGCATATAAATCTGAGCTATGCTAAGCAACTCCAGAGCTTTGGGGATGAGACTTAGGGATGAAAGAGGTCCAAAAAGACCTAGGAAGAGGGCAGAGGAAGGAAGGGGAGGCCTGGAAGTAAAGCCAGAACCCAGGAGCAGGACAGAGGAAACAGAGAGAGGCCTGGAGATTGGGCTGGAGAGCCTGTAGCCCAGAGAGGGGCAGGAGAGAGCAGAGAGCTGGGAAACAAGGAGGGCCAGTGTGCCCATGGTCTCAACTGGCTTAGGAGCAGGGCCAGGATCTAGGGCAGGCAATTATTTTGGGCAGAGGGCTGCTTACTGAGTTTTGGCAAGCTGTTGAGGACTGCATAGGTAGCCCCATTCCTACTTAAGATATTGTAAATAGCTTAAAATAAGTCTTACTTTTGTATATCATGTGGGGGGGTATAGGTTTGGGTGTGTCTGTGGATAAGTGTGTAGGTATGGGGTGAGAGAGCATGTGGGTGTATGTGTGGATATGTGAGGTATAGGTGGGCATGTGGTTTTGGGGGACTGTAAGGGGGTTTGGATGTGGGGATTTGCATGTATGGCAGTGTGGGGGGGTATGGGTGCATGTGTATGGTGGGGTGTGCATGTGGGACTCACCCTATGAACACACACATGAGTCCACTGTGGCCCCATGCTCCCCAGTCTGGTGACTGATGATACAGCTGGGAGCCACCTGGTGCTGGAGTAGTGTGGGAGCAGGAAGGCAGGGAAATGGCTGAGGGTGCGGCTGGGCTGGTTGGTCCTGCTGCTGGCTTCCCCTGGGTCCTACTGCCCCTGACTCCTGTCATCTTTGACAGGAAACCAGGAACAGATAAATATTAATTTTCTATTTTTTTTCGGTGTCCCATTGGCCAGATAGAATGGTCTGGTGGGCCAGATCTGGCCCATGGGCTGTGTTTTGCCCACCCCTGATCTAGGGAGACTGAAGGTTAGGGTCCACTGCAAGAGACCAAGAGGGTCAGAGTATCTGTAGCCCAGAGAGGGGCATGGACAAGGTGAAGGTGCCCAGAGATCAGAGCCAGGGGCTTGAAGCACAGGAGAATTGGAGATAGGAGCTTGAAAGGGCAAGATGTGGTGCCTGGGAGTAGCCTGCAAAGGCAAAGTACCCAAGTTGAAAGTACAGGCTGAGATGTTGTGTTCAGGTGTAGCCATAAGAAGAGAAGTGTCCAGGTAGAGAAGGTAAGCCTGGATGCTATACCTGGAACTAGCCAAGCTAGGCAAAGTGCCCAGGCAGGGAGGCCCAGTCACAGGGCCCGAGGGGCTTGGTTATGGACATTTGATTTATAGTATCTGCAAGGCATGGGCATCTGGGAGGCATGGGCACATTATAAGCCCCTGAGGCAATGTAGAAACACCTGAATACCAATGAAATGAAATGAGGAATCCCTGGGGCAGTTTCCTTTTTTAAAGATCTAAGAACAACAAGACATGGCAGGCATGGTGAAGGCAAGCAAGCATGAGAAGTGAGGGTGGAGCAGAAGCTGAATGGCCACCAGGACATGTCACAGCCACCCCTGTTACAGGGGACCATGCCCATCTCTACAGAGCAGAGACAAATTGATGAATAATTGCAAAGTACTTCAGTATTATAGTGATGGCACCAAAGAAAAAAATTATGAAGATTAACAATTTTGTATTCAAATAATTTGGGATAATTTGGATACTTTGGATCATTATCTGTGAATGGTTCCTGGGGCGCACACTCCAAATGACAATGTTAAAAAAACCCAGTATCTGATACCTACCTTTATGTGGGTGTTAGAAAAGGAGAGGTCACACAATATGTAGCCCTACAATAAGAAAATTGTCATCAATCTAGTGTAGAGTAACACTAAGTAAAATCACGGGTAATTCTTCTCCAATATAAGTGTTGTCTCTGCTCCAGAGTAGCTGTTTGCTTTTGCCTAAGAAGCCTTCTGTGACCATCTCCCCTGCTATATGCCTGCTCTTGATCCTGGTGTAATTTCTCATTTGTGTACACGAGAAACAGAAATGATACTGGTCCAAATGTGTCATGTATCCAGGTTCTGAATGAAACAGTGGTGTTGTTCCAAAACTTGCATGTGAATTTGAATGGATTCACTGCTAATTAAAAGCTGTGGGTATGTACAGAAATTACGCTTGTACTGACATAATGGGTTAGGTTGCCTAATTATGCAGGCATTTAGGGAAGTTAAATTGGGCAAAAAATGATGAGCCCTGGTACAAGTTAGTTGATGCGAGGTGAACCAATTAGACTGGGAGCAGGTAGGTCTGATCTGTTGAACAGCTGTATATATGTTCAGAGTGCAACCCGGAGCTGGGAAAGCCTAGCTAGTCATCCCAGCCCCAGGGCTGCACTCTTCCTACCCTCTCTGACCCTGACAATACTATTTTTAGCCCTTCAAGTGCCCCAACCATGAACCCACCAACCCCACTGATCCTGCCACCTCACCCTCCTGTGGATCTATTACCCCAACCATGAACCCCCACCCTGCTACAATCCCACCTGCCTCTCTACCACCCCAAGTTACTTCCTCTGGTTTCCCAACATTGCACCAGGAACTGGTGAACTCCCTTGAACTACATGCCACTCCCAGTCTATGTTCACACAGCTTAAAGTGGTCCATGTGAACATAGACTGGACGCAGCAAACAAGGGTATGCACCCTTCATTGTAATTTATCCACACAAGAAAATCAAATTAGGGATGGATAGGCAGCCTAAATTTTGGCATCTCCTAATTAATGAGTACTCGATAACTTTAATTTTCTCTAGTTATCTGATGTAGTAATTATAAATTACATCAGCCCATCTATTTGCATTTAAGTCCCAATTGTTCCATAAAGTATGTTACTTATATGCTCAGTCCAGGTTAAAGTGAAATTAAATCTTATGGGTGTGTTTGTATTTGATTGTTCTGTATTGATTTTACAAATAGAAAGGTTGGCTTTTTAGCTGTCAGCTTGGAAAGTTAACCAGTGATTTGAGTTCTTTCTGTCTTGTGAGTGGCTGTGTAACTAAGAAATTATCATAGAGAAGTAGGGCTGGAAGGGACCTTCATAGGTCATGTAGTCCAGCCCCCCAATTATAAGCTTCTCTAGTAAGGTTTCAAAGGAAGCTGAGTCCTCTGATATTTTTAACCTTTCAAACCCTCTGTTGTTGTTCAGAGCTTTTATACAGACTACTTATAATGCTGTTCATTGCCCTTTTTCTTATTGTTTGTTGTATTTTTTCCATTCTTGTAATTATATGAACAGAAATTGCAATAATACATTATTCAAAGAGTCATAGCATTTCAATTACAACACAATTGTGTGTTCCATTTAAAAATAACAAGAAGTAATGAAAACAGAACGCAGCAAAATGTATGTCTACATCAATATACATGACTCTAATTTTTTTTTTATGATGGACATGCTTTTATTAAACACGTTGCTATGAAAGAATAGTTCTATTGAAATTTATCACGTTAATATAATTTTAACAAGTCTACAGAAACTGTATATTTGTTTTCTGCTAGTATTACCTCTGTAGTAATATAAGTAACTTGTGATGTTATAAAGTAGTATTCTAGTATCTTTTACATATTTTAGGGTTATTACATTGTAAGTCATATAAGATGCAAGCCAGCATTTGCATGCTGGTTCTCTAATGTGGCTCCTAAATCTGTGAGTTAAGATGCCTAAATTTAATCACCTGAGGTGGAATACTCTTGCCGCTGAGGTTGTAGGATTCTTTACCATTTGCTGCAGATTAAACCGATCCCCTCAGACCTTACAATTTTAGCCATCATTTCAGTTTCTAGCAGAGCTAGAAGATTTTTCTGGTTCTCTGAAAATCACTAATGTGTATCATCTCTGACAAGAGGACAAGAACCAAACTTCCCCTCCCTTTCTCACAAGTAGTGCATTTATGTTATGTGATAATTTATTTTAAAACCCATTATGCTGATATAACTACCTTCAACTCCTTGTTCAACTCACTAACTCTCAGAGGATTCTTTATGCTAGAAAGTCTCATTCCATAAACAAAATTGCCTTCCTTTTTTTTTAAAGGCTTCTTTGCACTAGCTCTAGCAAGTTAAGACTAATTGCTAAAAATAACATTACACATTCAAGTCTTCATGAAGGAAATGTCTCATGACCATTTATTCCTCATTAGTCATACAAAGTGTATGGATTCCTTAATGAAACTTTCTGAGTACCTGTTCTGAAAATCCGTTCAGCAATAATTTTTCATGCTGTAACAAACTAAATATTTCTATCTTGTTTTGAACTTTGAACACTTCATAGATTCATAGTTGGTAGGGGCTGGAAGAGATCTTATAGATCATCAGGTCCAGCCCCCCTGCACTTGGGCAGGAAAGACTGCTGGGATCAGATGACCCCAGCAAGGTGGGCATCAAGACACTTTTTGAAAATCGCCAGGGTGGATGATTGTACCACTTCTGGGGGAGCTTGATCCAAACCCTCAGCACTCAACTTGTAAAGAAATTTTTCCTTATGTCTAGTCTGAAGTTATCTTCAATCAGTTTGTGCCCATTATCATAGTTTCATAGTTGGTAGGGTCGGAAGGGACCTAAGCAGATCATCTAGTCCAATCCCCTGCCATGGGCAGAAAAGGATGCTGGGGTCAAATGACCCCAGCTAGGTGGCTGTCTAGCCTCTTTTTGAAAATCCCCAGGGTAGGGGCGAGTACCACTTCCCTTGAAAGTTGGTTCTAGCTCCTAGCCACGCTGACAGTGAAGTAGTGCCTCCTGATATCTAGCCTGAATCTACTGTCAGTCAACTTATGGCCATTGTGCCTTGTTACAGGGGAAACGGACTCTCCCATTGCCTGCTGGTCCCCCTTGGCAAGTTTATAGGTGGCCAGCAGATCCCCTCTCAGCCTTCTTTTGTGGAGACTGAACAGGTTCAGGTCCCATAGCCTTTCCTCGTAGGGCCTGCCCTGCTGCCCCCAATCATACGAGTGGCCTTCCTCTGGACCCTCTCGATGCTGTCTACATCCCTCCTGAAGTGCAGCACCTAGAACTGGATGCAGTACTCCAACTGCAGCCTGACCAGTGTCGCATAGAGGGGGAGGATCACCTCTTTGGACCTGCTCGTGATGCACCTATGGATGCATGACAAAGTGCAGGTAGCCTCCCTGGCCACGTCCCCACATTGCAGCCCATGTTCACCTTGGAATTGATAGTGATTCCAAGACCCTTCTCTGCCTCTGTGCTGACAAGAAGGGAGTTCCCTAGCCTACAGGTATGATGCTGGTTCTTCCTCCCCAGATGCAACACTTTGCAATTGTCCATTTTGAAACCCATCCTATTCTCATCCTCCCACCACTGTAACCTGTCAAGATCTAGTTGTAGCCTGTCCCTCTCTTCTAGCGTGCTCACTTCTCCCCACATCTTAGTGTCATCTGTGACCTTGAACAAGGTGCTTTTCACCCCCTTGTCCAAATCGCTGATGAAGATATTGAATAATGCAGGCCCAAGGACCAAGCCCTGGGGAACCCCACTACCCACATCTCTCCAGGTCAAAAATGACCCGCCCACCACCACTCTCTAGGTGTGGCCCTCCAGCCAATTTGTGACCCATCTGACTGTGTAGGCATTGACACTACAGACTCCTAACTTTTTAATGAGGATGGGGTGAGAGACAGTGTCGAAGGCCTTCCTAAATCCAGGAAGACTACGTCCACCACGACAGCTGCATCCAAGGCTTTTGTGACCTGGTCATAGAAGACCACCAGGTTGATCTGACAGGACCTGCCTCTAATGAACCTGTGTTGATTGCCCCTAAGCATAAACTCCCCTGCTGGCCCCTTGCAGATGTGCACCTGGATAATTTTCTCAAAGAGCTTCCCCAGGACCGAGGTAAGACTAATGGGCCTATAGTTTCCTGGGTTCTCTTTCCTCCATTTTTTGAAAATGAGGACCACATTGGCCCTTTTCTAGTCATCAGACACCTCACCAGAACACCACCAGTGCTCATAAAGCTGTGCCAGGGGTCCTGCAATTACCTCTGCCAGTTCCCTAAGCACTCTGGGGTGGAGATCGTCAGGACCTGCTGATCTGAACACATCTAGTCCTTCCAGAACTTCCCTGACTAGGTTCTCACTGACCCTGGGCCTGGGTGCACCTCCCCTGGGTCCGTCCGGAATCTCAGTGGGGGGGATGTTCCAGTCCCTGCTCAGAAAAATGGAAGCAAAGAATCTGTTAAAAAGATTAGCTGTGTCATCTGGTGCTACCACCAGATTACCAAGCATGTCCTGCAGAGGCCCCATTATTTGGTACCTTCTTTTTACCCATTATGTATTTAAAAAAGGACTTCTTGTTGTCCTTGATCCAGGTAGCTAGTCCCAGTTCCATCTCTGCCTTGGCCTTCCTGACCGCCCCCCTACAGTACCGAGCAACAGAGGTATAGTCCTCTCTGGTGATGGACCCTCCCTTCTAATGGGTGTACGCCTGACGTTTCTGGACATTTTTGGTGAGCTATGGGGGCCTTTGCGCCCTCTTGCCCCCTTTGATCTGTGTAGGGATTACTTCCCTTTGGGCTTGGAGGATTGTGTCCTTAAGGAATGACCACTCTTCTTGGACTCCCAACTCTCCTCTCCTCTGGGACCTCAGTGCCTCCCCGACTAGTCTCCTTACCTCATTGAAATCCACGCTCCTGAAGTCCAGGGCTGCTGCCTTGCTGCAGGCCTTTGACACCCTGTGCTGGATGGTAAATTCCAGTAGGCAATGGTCACTATCGCCTAGGTGGTCGAGCACCTGCAGTCCCCTCACCAGGTTATCACCTGTGGCCAGGACCAGGTTCAACAAGGCATTTCCCCTGGTGGGACTGTGCACCTCCTGGGTTAGGTGGAGGTCCTGTAACTTGGCTAGGTATCTATGTGAGCAGTCAGACCTGGCTGACTGCTCTTCCCAGCAGATGTCCGGGTAGTTTAGGTCATCCATGATGACCACGTCCCTTGACTTAACTGCCTCCGCTAGCTGACCTGAGAATTCCCAGTTCAGCTCTTCTCCCTGGTTAGGTGGCCTGTAGTAGACCCCCACTGTTAGGCCCCATTACCCCCGACCCCCTTGTATTCTGACCCAGAGCACCTCCATCTGCCCAACCTCAGACCCAGTGCTGTTTGCAGAGGACGTGTATTACTCTTTGACATAGAGCGCCACACCCCCACCTTTCCTCCCTGTCCTATTCCACCTATACAGCCTATAGTCCTTGATGTTTACCACCCAGTCATGCGTTGGATCCCACCAAGTTTCAATGAGCCCCACTATGCCTGGGTTTGTGTTAGCTAGCAGGAGGGCAAGTTCTTACTTCCAGTAATTTGTTTATATTTTATTTGACTTTTAAAACATTGCTAGTTTTATGACTTGGTAACTCCCACAGCCACTTTAAAACCATATAGTATATTTCATTATCTGAAGAGAATTCTATTTTCAGATATGAAGATGAAAAGAATTGCCTATGGTGAGCAAGCACAGTAAAATCTACAGATCATCCCATGGAAGTTTTGGTATGCTTCAGAATTGTTTTGTTATAGCAAATAAATCTGTTTCTTGTATAAAATTATCAGGATCTGTTGTGCACACAAGGCCAAGTTCAGACCCATTGAAAGTTGGTAAAATACCAAAACTACATTTGACATTTTTAATTGTTTTAATGCGACTAGGGAAAGTGCCTTATTAGCCACAACTTGCAGAGACAAAGTGATGCTGTTGTTACAAAGTAGAATACTAGATGTAGTTCTGTGATTTCATCACAAGTCACACAGTAGCTTATCTTTTATTTAAAGCTGCAGCTATGCTATTGCTTGTGGGTTGCAGAGGGGGGAATAATTTTCTAGATTTCATGGCTGCACAAAAACTTAACCTAATTGCACCCTAAAGGCTCAAAAGCAAGTAGAGTGCAAACGTCATTCTGGCTTAAAAAATCACAAAATAAAAAAAAAAATACTGTGAATGTGTTTAGAAATGTGATGGGGATGGGGAGGGGAATGTTGTGGGACAGATTTAGAGATGCTATGTGAATAATATTTGATCAGTTTATAAGAGACGATATCCACTGTCTACTATCAAAGACTACAACGGTTTAGGTGTGGTCCCTACCAGTTTGTTACTAATTTATTAATACAGTATATTGAACTGGCTAATGGAATGGTTATGCAGGTTGTTACCAGGAGGTAAAAACTCCATAACAAACAGGTAGGAAGAAGAGTAGCTCACGGTAAGCTATCCTTCTACAAAAACCTGTTGAGGGACAATGCCAGGATAAGGAAAGGACACTAACACAAGAAATTGAAACCCCCCTTAAAAATGAAAACTCTGGGCCATGGCAGACATTCCATTTGTAGTGGGCTACATACAATTTCTTATGCAAAAGTTGCAACATGCCAGGTATTAAAACAATTTCATCTTGAGACTAACTGAAGTATCCGTTCTTTGCCCGGGTTGTTATTTTTGTAATTGTGGTGTTTGTTTATTTTCAAAGAAGTTAGTACAACATATTTAGGTCAAAAATATTGTTTATTTTAAAAGAACATGGTACAATATATTTAATATTTAACGTGGAGCGAAAGAAAGGCAAACATTGTAATAATGACAATTGAACTGAATTCACTGCATCCAAAATGGAGTGGCACCAGTTTGTTAGTTTGTTATCTGAGAAGTAAAGTAATCCCAGTCAATGGAAGCCCCAAAAAGGGTCAAGTGAAAAATAACCCGCCTATCATTTTCCTTGGGTGGTAGTCGCTGTTTTTTGGAAGGTTTAGAGTAGATAGGACCAGCCATTCTTGAGTTGCAAGCAGACAGACAGACAAACAGAGTTTGGAGGGGAAAGGAGGGAGTGCAGAAAGGGGTAGATTCTCACCTGCTTTGGGGACTTGAAAGAAGTCTCTTGCTTCTGCTTCCACAGCCTAGTCTGAAACGGGAGCAGGGTGATGCAACTGCCCCTGCTACCTGGTGACTGGGTGAAATGTTACTGGGTTATGTTCAAAGCACAATATTAGCACTGAGCATGGGGACTGGCAGAAACAGAGTATGTGAATCCCGAAAAAAAGTAATGCTGTTGCACAAAGAAGGTTTATTTCATACAAGAAATGTTAGAGAGTCTGTATGCTTAAATACCTGGGCTTCAACTTAAAAGCAAACATATATTAGAGGAAGCACAGCTACAGAAAAATACAAGCTTTGATTTATTGACCTTCCTTCTATCCTCCATTTTGCATTATTTAATATGTTATAATGCTAGTAAGAGAAAATACTTATGACTGAAGAGGCAGTTAGTTGCATGGTAAGACTGTATATTCAGGTGTTTACAATGTATGTCTCTCAAATAAATCATTCTCATGACTATTTTTTTCAAGCTATTTCTTGGCCAAAAGGAGCCTTTTCTCATTCTTTCTGATGAAAAACTGCATCTTACATGGTTTCTTGACATAATTTTTGCTCCCATATGCTCTCTAAATGTCAAGGGAAATTTAGATTTTGCCAAAGTAAGCTCTTATCTAACCAGAACCAACAGAAATCACTGTTGCCAACTCTTGAGAATTTTTTTTTGTGAATAATGTGATTTTGGACTCTCCTGCAGGCTGTGAAAAGCGGATGTGATTTTTGGAAGCAATGAGATACTCCTATGATGTCCTGTAGTTTACTGAAAGGAACACGAAATAGCTCATTCAGAGTCCGTTTGTGCTAATCTCAGGTTTCACACTGACTGCGGTTAATATGCCTGTGCCCATAACCACTCTTATTATGAGCCAAGGTTCCATAGCTTGTGGAATAACTATCATTACCATTTTTCACACACAACTGTGATCTTGCAGAGTCATTTTAAGCAGGCTTGGGAATTGAAATAGATTTTTTAAATATTACAAAGCCACCTTGCTGTACTGTTTTTTGGGAGCAACATTTCAGATTAGGTGCTTGTATAACTCACATTAACACAACGTTGCTTTGAGATATCTTCTAATATTTAAACCATATGAACAGGCTTGTGATTCTAGACTTGATCTGCCCAAGGATGTAAACTTTCAACATACACCAAAGGTATGCACAAAGAATATCTAGTTAAAAAGCAGAGAGAGCTGTATTCCCCTCTTATCCCATGGTAAGTGAAAGTTAAATCAGGTCAACTAAAGCCTGCTTCATTCAAGCTAAAATCCTTCTGTCCCATTTTAACTTGCTTTACTCTGTCCATACGCTAAATTACACAACTGGTCCTGTAAGCTGCTAAGTCCAAAATTTTAATAATGAAAAACCTGATCATCTGCTAACTAATGAACCCAAAGCTGCTGGTTAATCAGAGGTGGACAGCTACTCAGCTGCGCTCAAAATTCACCAGCAGCCTGTTGTGAGTGCCCAGCCTCAGCCAGTGTAGGCCACCTCTGTGTCCTACTCTTCCCCCAATTTTCCTTTCAAACTAATCTTGATCACATTGTAAAGCTGTAAAAAATAGTGTGAATCTTCCTTGGGCTTTTTGAACTTCTGTACCTAGCCTAAGGGTGCATATAAACTTTCACTGCATCTGGTCTATGATCACATGGTTTAAATTAAGCTGTGTGATTGTAAACTGGGAGTGGCATGTATAGGTACTCACTAGTGCTAAGAGCTGTGTAGAGAACCTAGTATAAATATCTTGGGTTGGGGGTAGGGGTAGGCATGACTGGGGGTAACTAGCTGGTCCTTGGGGAACTGGTGGGTTTGGGAGTGGCTGGCAGATCTTCAGGGAGGGTTGTGGGTTCATGGGGGGTGGGAGGGCTGCAGATCTAGGGGTGGCGGCAGGGGACTAAAAATAATGTGGTCTGGGTGGGAGGGATAGAAAGATTGCAGCCCTGGGACTGGGGCAAGCAGCTGGGCTTTCCCAGCCCCAGGGCTGCTCTTCAAATGTGCTCAGACATTTGCTGGATCAGTAAGTTAGTGCACGTCCTCAGGTGCAGTCACTTAAATAGGGCCCTTCATTTTCGGCCTGACTTAACACTCTCCCCCAGATATCTTCACAGATGGGCATTTGAACTGACCTAACACTATTCTATTAGTAATTAAACCTTGAAATTCAAAATAAATTCTATTAAGAAAGATTAAAAAGGAGAAGATAAATAGTACTTTTAAGCAATATTCTCTGTAATTAGAATGCTCATCAACATTTTCCATGAAGTTCCAGCTGCTCTACTAATTCATATTTTCCTAGTGTGGAAATTAGTGCACTATAGTATCAGCTTTAGAATAGTTTCCAATACCTTCAAAGTGAGCTGAACAATCTTGAGCTGCAGTGTATAAATCCACAGTTCAAATGCTACCTTTCTTGCCGTTAATGACTCTGTGTATGTCCTATTCATATCAGTGAAAAATTATTTTTAATCTAGTAGGGTCCCAAGCCCCGAGGAAGAGGCTTTGGGCCTAACATCAGGAAGCCAGCCTTGAAAAGGGGCTTGGAGCCTGTGGGCCTACACAGGTGCTAGGCAAGCTCCTGAATAGATCTAGCAGGGGTGAAGCTAGGGGCTCAGGTGAGCCTAGTTTAGCTAGGTCTCATGTAGCATTACTGGGGCTCTTGGTCAGCCCAGCTTGGAGTGAGGCCTAAAGGGGGACCCCTCTGAAGTATGGAGGGCAGCAGCTGCTACACTGACCTTCTGATCCCTCGACTGGTCAATGTAAGGGGGCCAGGGCCATAAGGCTAAAGGGCAGTTGTGCCCACCGCAAGGGGCAAGCCAGGGCTGAGGCTCTCGACTGGCCTGGAGGCAGGGCCGGAGCCTAGCGAGGCTGAAGGTCCTCTTGATGCAGGGGACATCACAGCCAACAGAGAGTAAAGGTCAGTCCTTTATCCCAGCTGGCTGGGATGAAGGAGACTGTAATTCAGCCTCTGGAGGGAAGGATTCTGAAAGGGGTCAGTATGAGAGATGAGCCCAGGAGAAAGAGCAGCCCCAGAACTATAGCCAAGGCCCCAGAGAGGGAATTAGACCAAGAGCAGGTAGACCTGCATTGGTTCTGGGTATGACAGAAAACTACAACTTGCTGGGGAAGGATGGCCTGGTGGGACTCCCTGTGGTGAGGGAGTTCCCCAGCAATGCCAGGCCAGTTGTCTCCCCAGTGAAAGGCAAGAACAGGTGCCTTAAAACCCCAGCCCCATACCCGAGTCCAGGGACAGGCATGGGGGCCAGGCACATCTCTGGACACCTGAGCCCCAGGGGGTGGAAGACCCTGGAGGCCTTAGTGAGGGGGCAGATAGTTAGAGTGGTCCCAGTGAGGGGACAGGAAGGAACTAGGTGCGTCTGCATAATGCCCAAGCCCCACAGGAGGGTAAGACCCTGTGTATGCCCAGTGAGAGAGGGGGCAATAGTGTTAGTCCCAGAGAGGGTATATTATGTGGAAGGCCCTGGTGAGAGGGCACAGGTGGAAGGCCCTAGTGAGAGGGCATAAATTGGGCATAAGTTGAAGTCCCAGGAAAGGGGTAGTTAAGCCAAGGTAAGTCTACAGATGCTTGAGGCCTCAGTTGGGCCAGAGGCCAAGACCCCAGTAAGTCTTCAGATGTGGTGAGGCTGAATTTGGGTCAAAAGGTTAAAAACTGCTCGGTGTGAGGGCACTGTGACTGCGAGCTCCAGTGGGGAGTGAGAGTCCCATGTGAGGTTGAGACCAGGTCCCAGGATGGCCCACTGTCACACTGCTATTCAATCCCCACTCAGCCTTCTCTTCTCTAGACTAAATAAGCCCAGTTCCCTCAATCTTTCCTCATAAGTCATGTCCCCCAGGCCCCTCATCATCATACATTTTGGAGTGTATAAACCAAAATGTTCAAGAAATTATTTCTAAGTCATTGTTTTTTCTTCTACTTTACATAGTCCCTGTCACAACCCAAAGTTGTGATTTTTGTTTGTGTGTGCTTTGGCACTGCTAAATTATTTTCTTGCTAAATTGCAGCTTCTTTGCACGGTAGAGTTTTCTGCTGCAGAAGAGAACCCCAGTGCAATGGAGAATTTCCCGCCAATATGTAGCTTTCTTTGCATGGTGCATTTCTTTTTGTATCTAAGAAATGCTCGGTGCAAAGAGTTCCCGCCATTTGTATTCAAATTCGAACCACATTATTGGTTCACATGAAATTATGCACACGTGGCGGCTAGCGATTGGCTTGCTAGCTGTATAAAGAGCTTGGGTAGTTTCCGCCCAAGCTGGAGAGAAATTGGAGTTAGAGAGAGAAAAACCTTCGCCTTGTGTGAAGATCTCCAAGCGCTGCGGATCCTTACGGACCCAATGTATTTCTTAAAAGGCAACAGAGGCCTGGACAGCCTCTGGCCTCTCCCCGTCGCCGATAAATTCCTAGATGTATCCCTTCCTGGAACAAAAGAAACGAACCCACGCAGCTTCAACAACTCCGTTGGAAAGAGCGAATTTTTCGTAATCCTCAAATGAGGATTTAAGCGGAGCTGTGCCTGGAAAACTGTCCAGCCTACACCATGACCATCTTTGGTGTAAGTAAACAATCTTTAAATCAACCACTACCCGTCCGTGACTAATTCTAGCTCGCCCCTGGTCTTCTCCGACCCCGTGTGCCCGGGCTGCTGGCCGCAGCCCGCGTGCGCAAAGACGGGTCGCGCCTTGCGCCCGGCCCGCACAGTCCCATGTATATCTCTCATGAAAGTACTTCTGCTGTAACTTCAGTGGCTCATGGTTTTGCGGCTGGAGGCAGGGTGGAGGTAGAGCGGGGCCAGACGAGGAGTGTTGGGGGAGAGAAGGGGGGTGTGGGGCCAGACGTGCCCCCCTCCCCCACTGTCCCTCCCCCTTCTGTCATTCTTGATGGGCAATTTGCTAGTATAAGCTTAATGTTGGCCTTGGGAGCAATATGAAATAGACTACCTTTCTGCTGAGATGTTATTGATTTGATTAAACTTCTCTGGGGATTGTTGTGGATTCCATTTTTCTTGATTTTCATCTGTTTGCTACATAGAATATCTATGGATTTCTAAAATGGCATCTATATTTTCTATGTGTGTGCTATTTACATGCTAAATGCAGCATGAAAATATGAAGGAAATTGGGGGAAGCCTCCAGTGCAGTTTCTTGCTGTCCCTACTGTTCTCCCTGCCTGGAACACAGACTAGCAAAGTTGTACACTACTGTATAATGCACAAATTGAGTGTTTCTATGGAACTGCCAGCAGCAGTTTATTCTGTTGTCTTTGGCGAGGGACACCATGCAATCTCCACTAGCAATAGTTGCTAAATCAAAATGAATCCAAAATTGAAACTTACATTTTCACACCCATCCTGTTTCCTCTTAGCTTAGAGTGTTCTGATGTAAGATTTAGTTTTATTTTATTATTATTATTATTATTATTATGTAAAAAAAACAGCTACAAAACTGTAAACAATTTCAGGTGGAAAAATTATTATAAAAGCAATCTCCCTATGTTACTCATTAAAGTAATCAGATGGGACTCTGAGTATCAGGGTTACCATATTTCCAGTATCAAAAAAGAGGACACCTGTGGAGAGGAGTGGGTTGGAAGGAACAGCTGGGCAGGAGGGGAGGAGACAAGTGCATATGATTGTGTGTGGGGGGGAGGGTAGTAGTGAGATTCCTGCACCCTGCCTCTGCCCCTTACTCCTAAGCCCCTGCCCCCACAGCCCTGCTGCCCATGCAGCTCTTGCATGCATGCATGCCCGCACTCATTCACTCACTCTCTGTGTCTCTTACCTGGGAGCAGCTTGCCAGGGCACCACAAAGAGCATGTTACCCCTGACAGCCAGTCACCTTGCCCACTGCTCCCAGCCCCAAGCATCCAAGTTGCTAGTGCCCGAGAAAGCAGAGGCAAAGCAAAAAGCTGGACATTTGCTTTCATTTTAAAAACCTGCCCAGACAACAGGACGGGGGGTGGGGGAAAAAGAGGTCATGTCTAGGAAAACTCAGATGTATGGTAACCCTGAATTAAGTATATAGACGGGATATATTTGAGGATTAACAAGGCATTGTTATTAGTCAGTCACTTACAGAGCATAATAATATTTTTGAGCTCCCAAATCAAGTGCTGCTATATACAAAGAGCAGTTCTTCCAACCTATTTTTATTTCCTTTTCCCACTTGAATGAGACCTAAGTAGAAAAGGCCTAGAAGAGATTAATAAACGCTTTTTCAAGAGCAAGAACAGGAAATGAGTTATAGTAACACTTCCTTTGGAATGTCATTTAATTTTCCATTCAGATAGTTTTTCTTTAGTTCTCTAGAGTCTTCCCATGGCACTAGAAGTTTTGAATATGATGAGATGCCTATATTATAAACTACAGTTCTTAAAAAAATATTATGAAACCTATGAGAACTTTTTCACTAGAAGCAAATTCTACCTAACTTTCATTTGGCCTAGTTTTGTCTTTCAAGGCTTGAAGAAAATAAATCATTTTTTTAGATAGAATTCATGTACAGTGAATTCTACTGTACTTCAGCAATATGGCTGTGTTTTTTTTTCTTCCTGGAAATAATCCTTTAATTTTTTTCAAAAACAAACTGCTCATTTCAAATATATAAAGTAAATCCAAGGAACTACTTTAATATGTATACGTGTGTGTGTTTGGGGGGGGGGGGGGTTACAAACTTACAGAATAGGTAGAAGGTTCATCTTCCTCTTAATTTGATGTGAGCAATATATTTCCCAGCTAGACAGAACTAGAATATAACTAAGTCTCGCATCTGAACATTTTTCCCATTAGCCTATTTTTTGGATTTTTTCTGTATTTATATCTACGTAACTTGACAACTCCCTAGTATTTATGAATATACTGTAAGTAAACAACACTCAATGAAAAGTATCACATATGTGTGATATATGATTGCACAACCCTCTATGTTCCATCATGCCATATATGCTGAAGAAGACGGAGAGAAGCTGCCCAGAGGAATCTTAACTTTGATTGTACAGATGTTGATATGATGAAAAACCTTTTATCTGTTTTTTGTTATGTATGTAGCACAGACAATAATACAGGATTCTCATTAAATGACACAGAAATGTCACCTCTCTCCCAAGCTGTAACTATGTTAAAGCAATGTAGATTCTGTTTTATCAACTCATGAAAGCAGAATTTCATTAGATAAACTTCTGTCTAGGGTGACCTTCTACTGACATCTTTGATTTACCAAACATGACATAGAAAATGAATATAAGTTTTGTTGATAGGAACCCTCCAAAGTTGCTAGTCCTAGTAATAGGCTGGCAATACTGTGAAGTTAGTTTTCTGCTAGAGGAGAAATCAGTGACGGAGAATGTTATAATGTAACTTCTTTGCATACTCCATCATTGTCCCAAACACTGAGCACTTTTACATGTGCTCCAACAAGTTTTGGTTAAAATGCATCGGAACAGACTCGATTTAATCTTATGTATTCAGTGTCCTGCAAAATGGCAGCAAGGCCACTTTAACTAAAGCCCATTTGATCAGCTCTAATTAAAGCACCCCCACCACCATTTTGAAACATGGGATACTGAAAACATGAGATGCTGCGGGTGTTTTAATTAGAGTGGCTTGTGAGCATAATTAGAATGTAATAATCTCCCCCCCCACCTCCAAAGCACATGTATAGGTGCCCTATGTGAACAAACCCTTTTCTCGGGAATCTCAGCCCTAACACTAGTGCCTACTGCTCAGGAAGCAACTGCACCAATATTTAACTCTCTAATGAGTTTCTTCGCAGCATTAATTTCTTCTTTCTTGCTTGCATTATTAAGCTAACAAAAATACAGAATTTCCTCAATCTTTATATAGCTCAGTTGACAAGAGAGAGAAATTGTAATAATACATGTAACAGCACCATCTAGTGACTCATGCCTAATTAACTGTACAATATGTGGTACCCAGAAAATCGAAAGAGAAACGACCAACAGCACCAGCAGCTATCTGTACCTGTAAGAGAGATGGTCACTATCACCTGTTGCATTTAAGCAGTTATCAGAGCAATATGCCAGTCCTTCTGCTCTGTTATTCTAAAGATGAGTCTTTCATTGCAAAGTTCCATTTGAATATCTTCAGCATAATGTGAGGCTTACATTAATTAAGTTAATGTTAAATCTTCCCTATGTAAGTTATTGTTAAATCTCCGCTACATAGGGATATTGAACATAATACAACTAATAAATATTAGTGTGTGTTATATAACAATGACTGATGAAGCAGTAGAAGCAACTAAAGCAGTGCATTGAGGAAGAGAACTTTAACTAGGGGCTGTAATTATTTGCAGACTGCCAGATGCTGCTTGTCGGCAGTCAGCTTCAAAAATGAAGTGTGTTCTATCTTGCTCTCAAAGAACGTAGAATGAATAAGATACGATTAACAAGGCTATTTGTGCTGAACAAAATGGAAATTTCAGCCATAACAGACATGTAATTGGAAACAGACATTCAATAAAACTCTGCTAAATAGAGCAAGTAGATCATGCAAACAGTATCCCATACAATTGTAAAAATAAACTGTATTTGTCTGCAGCTAACTTGAAGGCTTCATGAAAATGACCTCAGCAAAGAAAAGTAGTTTTTTTCAGAAGCACAAAAGAAACCTCAATCTTAAAATATCACTGACGAACTTAAATTATTTGCACAGTCTCAAGCTTAACCAGAATCCTCCCTGGTGTCACTGATAGCAAAATACCATATAGCACTTCTTTGCTAGGAATTCTGCAAAGTTGTTCATGATGATATGTATTCTTCTCTGAGCCAATTTATTGGTCCTGTAAAGAGGCCAGGGAAGGACTAAGCTGATGTTGGATTAGAAAACAGTTGAAATAAATATCCCTCCCATACAGCCCCACAGAAATGCCTGCATCCAGCAAGTGGGAACTGCACTTTTTAAGTGCTGAGCTTCTCAGTCAGAGTAAGGATGTAGCATTATGAACCTGTTATGTACAGCCAGTTGGTTCTGGATGCAGAATAAAGAGGTCTATTACAAGCACTTAAGGACTGATTGACAAAATACGACACAACCAGTTCCTTTGCTTTGTAGAGGATTCTGGACTACATGGAATTCCATAGGCAGCACTGATGAAAGAGCCATAAATAAAAATAGTTCCCAGAGCACAATAATCACTTTAGTGATTTCAGAACACCATGTGGTAGCAGGAGCTAAGAAGAACTATAAAGATACCCTGTGTAGAAGACTGGAGCAGTTAAAAGCCCCATTGGAGTTGAAGCCCTTTAGAAATTTGGAAACAGCTGGAGAAGGTTTAAAGAATGTTTAAATCTGTATTTCCAAGACATGGCTACCAACAGAAAAGGGAGGAAATTAGAAGGTGGCTTTATTTCTGACAAGCTGATTCTGACATGCTTCACGCATTTAACATTTAACTGAGGCAGAAGAGGCAACATTTGCCAGGCTTTCGTTTTTGGTGAGGATAGCCATGGAAAAAATCCACCTTTGAGGAGAAGTTGCTGAACAGATTACTTATATGACTACAGAAAAAATTAAACTCCATCAGTTAGAGCAGCAGTGGTTTCCAAGCAGGTGCCTGAGAGTGGCTAGGAAGATGGACTTCTTCCATCCTTTCTGTATAAAGCTTGTATAACTGGACTGTGTTGGAGGGACAGTGTGTATGTGTGCAAGTTAATGTTAGCCAAAGGGAACAGGAATGTTATGACTTGCTACTCTAGTAAATTTTATTTGTACTTTAATAGTTTTCAGTGAGCTAATTTGAGATTTTTATGTCTAATTAATTTCTCTAATTAGTGTGTAAGGTTTTTTAGGTAAATGAACTTGAAGATTCAGAAATTCTTGTCACTTATTTGACCTTTACATTATACTTTGCCAGCTTCTGAAGAACAGAATGTGTCTGTAAGAAAGGAAAGAGAAATGTATTGTGTATATACCTAATGCTAGGAGAAATCTTTTATAGTCCTTCACTTAATGAATATAATTCTATGTACTTGACTATGATCTTATTTATAAAGATGTATTAGAAATGTTTAGCAGTTTCTCTGAAATACACTGGCATAAGCCCAGTTATTGTAAGTTTGAAAAAAAAATAAATCGGATCCTATAAATATGTCTATCTTAGGGTGAAAATTTGTTTTATATCATTCATGCACACAAGGGCTGGCTGAAATTCAGGTCATTTCAATACCTATGGTTTCTGTTACAGATACCTGAAGCAAGGGCTTCTAGGGAAACTTTTCAAAGCCATTGAGGAAACCCAGAGGAACTGCAGTAAATTCTACAGAGGAACTGCAGTAAAAAAAGGCCCTTGAATCCTTATGGGAAATGTCCAGAGCTTCCCCACTGGTGACCCTAAAAGGTCCCCAGATGCTGGCACCATTTTTCTTAATACAGAGGCCATGATCATCTCTCATTCATTTTTCATCAAAAGAAAAAGCAATGAAAATAAACATTTCTGCTATAGCTTTGGTAAATCTGGTCTGAGGTGTCTATGCCACAAAGTGGCATTAGCAGACTAAAGAATCTGTTCCATAGCTTTTAGGATTCTGTTTGTTCTGTTTTCAGATGATACAGCCCCAGGCGAACATGCTGAGACTAAGAATCCAACTGTACCCTCAACAGTGAGCCACTTCCTCCCAAAGCAGCATTTCAGTTCCTTCTCTCTCCAACTCTCACAGCAGTGTAGACACTTCAGAAGCAGGCAGTTACTTTTACAGACATGTTCAGGTTCACCACAGTGATGTGTGTATCTGTAGAAGAATGGAAAGCAAAACAAAACCAAAAAACCCCACCTTTTTATTTCTCTGGCAGTTTGAAAACACAAGGACATTTTCATCCGGAAAAAACACAGTTAAATTTATAGGTTTTATAGTGATCAGCAAAGATCTTTAATTTGAATAGCAAATACTTTATTCTTACATTTACACATTTGCACAACTGTAGGCTAGCATATGCTTTCCCTGCCACTTATCCTGCTCAGCTGTATGAAAACTTCAGCATACGTGCCTTCACAGTTTCTTCTTACTCAAATTCTATCTGATACCATTAAAGAAAAAAACCAACATTTGTTTTTTTTCATAGCATCAGGGAAAAATATTGGGACATGAATGTTTTTAATATAGTGGCAATGTTGTAGCCTGTGAGGTTGAACTGAGACACAATCATTGCTAGTTGAAAACTTTGACATCTGTTGATCTTGGACCACTGTTTACAATAAACTTTAGTTTTTTTCTTTCATTCTCATTTCTTTTTCCTACTACACAATCATTTGTTGTCTGTGTGTCTCTATACTACTCAGTGCCCACTCTCTCTCTCTCTCATGCATTTCCTGTAATTTCATTTGCTTTTCTTTTATCTGCCCACTTTTTGGGCCACCTTCGCAGTGGTTCTTTTATAATGCATTAGTCATATTCTTCACACAGTGAAGGTCACTTTAACTTTCCTTCTGCTCACCGTTGTAAAGGCCCTGGTCTGAACCAACAGCCCATGCAGATATATTCTCTGCTAACTTTTCAGCTGTGAAGTCCCACTGATGTTCCCCATGTGAGTCAAGTTTTGTTTGGTCACTGCTGGCTTGCAGAGGCCTGATCATATTAGTTCCTTTTCACCACCAGCTTACTCATGTCTGATCCTATCAGCCAGCCATTCTCGGTGACATTACTCAGAGGTTCCTTTTCCCAGTTATTTCCACTGACTATTAACTTAGTGGGACTTTTTTGTTATATTAGGGACTATATTATGACTATAATCATACTGTCAGAAAGTATTAGTGAAGAAAGTTTTAGGAAAGCAAACACTGAAGGTTGTGATTATCACCAATGCAAAACTCTTCATGTAAATATTCAATGTGGCATGTAGACGCTTTGCCTCTTTTCAAAAAGTAAATTTTCTATTTTGTTCCCAGAACTGCAGTAACACTCTGTTATTGTAGACATTTAGTACTATCTACAGTATTTAAGACAGTCTTAATAAGTATTATTAAGTATTAATATTTTGATAGCTGGGAGGAAATTAGAAGATAACAGACTAAAGATTTTGTTTACCATTTAGCATTTCTTAGGTAACTTAGACTTGCTTTTTTGTCATTCCCTTTTTTAAATAATACAGTGATTGAGGAATTACATGATATTCTTTTCTGTGCTTTGTCTATGGTACTTTCAAGAACTCTATGGAAAATTGTAACCTTTGCCCTGGGATAATATCTGTGATTTTGTGTGTAAGATAAGCAAACATATATTTAGTTTTAAGATTTTCGTCTTACTGGAAGTCACTTGCCTAAAATTTTCCCTAAGTATAGGGAAAGCTCTGAAACCATTTGTTTTCATTCATTATTTAGCTTAGCATGACTGACAATATAATTTTGCCTTGGGAGTTAACCTGGTTTTAAAATTTGAAGAATAGCTCCCACCTTTTCAAAGGTTTGTAACAAAATCTTAGGAACAATGCTTTTGGATAAAGTGAGCTTTAAATCTTCAGATTTGTTCCACATTCCTTCTCAACTCAACAGCTAGTTGTTTTTCAGTACCACTAAAATTATTGCTGTGTTTACTTCACATACCTACATAATTGGAGATGATGATCTAAGTCTAATGTGAGTAAAAAAATATGAGTGAGTGTTGGGGCTATCAGTTTACATGAGCTAGATGTTCAGGTAAAGGTGTGGTAGGATCTGATGCACAATTGACACCATTGTGACTCCTGCCATGCCACGTGTATGGCAGGAGATATGGTGGGATCCAGCATAAGATCCAGTCACACCTTATTGCCTGTTCAGGGGAGCCCAATCCCACATCACCTCTGCAATGACAAGTACCAACCTTCTGTGGCTGGGAGTCTTGTCAGCTGATGGGGCTCAAGGCTGTGGGGCACACATGGCCACATGTTCAATTAAAGGTGTCATAAGAAAGAGCCACAAAGTTATTACACATTTTTTGTGCAATATCTTTGAGGCTTATTCCTCATTTTATCATGCCATTAATTGATTGAATGTGTGGCTAGGACACAAATTAAGATGTGATTAACTGGTTAATCACATTCTATGTGTAAAGGGTAGATGGGGCCTACATGTGGGGGTTTTTCCCTCAATAACATTTAAAATATAGCAATCTTCAAATATCTGGTTTCAGTGTTACAAATTTTATAAGATTACTTCCTACATTTTTTGAGGCATTTCACAGACTTGAAGTAAATTGGTGGGATTTGTATTTCTGAAATGGTTGCTATACTTCAACTTCTTGATGAGCACTGTCTATGGAAATAGACAAAATGTTGAGCTTGTTCTGTGGTTTTTAAAAATACTAAACAGCAAAGTTTATTAGAAATTAAAGTCCTTCAGTAAGGGGCTAATCCACTTGCAACAGTGGAAAGGCTCCTAGTGACTATAATCGGCTCTGGATCAGGTCCTAACTGAGAAATAAGTCACTTTTTAATTCATTGTGACAGATCAATAGTTCTGGCAGTGGTTTCAGAAGAAAATGATGAATTATAATATTATCTAAGACAGATAGTCTTACAAGCCTCCAAATCTCATGTGGAAGCTCATGTTCAGTGATATGTGAGCTAAGGATGTACAAATATTTTTCTCTCCAGTGACATGAAGATTTATCATCATTCAATAAATAATAATTCCTTTTCTATAGTGTGCTCTGTGCCAGACAGACACAGCATGCTTCATCCCTCTAGGAATTTGCAGTTTAGTTCAGACTTAAGAAAAATATTCCAGAAACTTGCTATGTATGGTAACAGTATAATCTTGAGATAATGCTGTACTCTAGCAGTGGTTATTGCTGAAAGCCTGGGTCACAAAAAGTGTAAAAGTCAAGCAAAACCCAAGTCCAGTGAATTAAAGCCATGCGCTGCAAAATATGTACAAAATAATGTAATATATACAACATTCATAAATCATTTGTTATCCACCAAGTAATCTAAAAAAGGAAAAAGGAAAAAAAATTGTCAAGGAAACATAAGTAGTAATGGAAGCAAACTGAAAATATGAAATTATTATTTTTATTTCAAAAAGGTTTTATAATTTACTCAGTTGCATTTATCTAAAAAAATTAAGTAGATTATATTTTTAAGACAATTGGAGCTATTTATGTATTCTTATTATTAAATTCTCTTTTAAAATGTATTTAACTGTGTAATAGCACAAAAGAGTCACCTTTTTTCGAGTGTGGGCCACATCTCCTTCCTACTGCACGGCTAGGCTGGGGCTGAACCACACTTGCCTCCCCCAACACAGCCTGGCCACACCATTGCCCTGTGCAGCCAGACTGAGACTGGGCTATGCCCCCCTCACCTACATGGCTGGATTGGGGACAGGCTGCTCCCTGCTCCTTTCTTTGCAGCCAGAGGGGCCTGCTGTGCCTGCCCTGGGTGCTGGATCAGGACCACCAACTGGATTCAACCTGTAGATAGACTGGGCGCTACCTATTTGGCCCTCTGCACAAAATGTTTGAGCACCACTGTTCTAAGGGATTCATGCATATTAATGCAGAGTCAGGCCTCAGGACCAGCAGACACCAGGCTTTCATTCCAAAACAGTGGAAAATTGTTGCATGTGTATAGATCTACATCTATAGATCTAGTTCTATCTAGATCTATATAGATATATATAAAATCCAAAGAGCACTGCTCATACTCTAAACAAAGTCTTACACAAAGAACTAGTACATGCAAAGTAACCTGTATGTAATAAATAAATCTGTGTACAATGGAGTAGAAGAGTTTTGAATATGAAAAGGAGAAGCTGCTGTTGATGTGAAGTTGATCACGTGGCTTTAAAGTTTGTGGAAACTTTTTTTTTTTTTTTTTTAACTTCAAGAGGTCAGATTTTAAGATTGGAGTTCTTCAAAAGTTAGTCAGAGTAAACTTCCTCCCTGCAAAAATTAGCCCATACCCTGGGAGCTGGTTTTCCAACCTCTAACAAGTAAGGCATCTTCTTTTAAAAAGTAGCTTCTGGATCAAGTGGGCTTGTTACAGTGTTTTAAACAGAAAAGTTGGGACCAAAGGAAGCTGGTAAAGAGGGAGAGAAAGAAAGAAACAAAAGCAGTAGTTGGAGAACAGTGTTTGTTGAGATGATGGGAACATGGAATGATAGCTTTGGGAAAGACCTCAAGGGACATCAGTCCAACCCCTCTGCCTTTGTACAGTATTCACGGTTCTTTCCTGCTGGCACCCTGGGTTCTTATTTTATTTTTTTAGCTGTTTTCAGATTTTATCTCTTAAGAGTATCCAGACAGCTTGCTGAGGGTGGGCACAGATTTCAGGTTTGTTCAGTTAGCAGACTGTATTTTAAAATGAGCACGGAGGTTCTGTTTTTCATCATTTATGTGAAAATATTTCTTCATCAGAGAGAACTCATTAAGTGGTAAAGTTCCTCTTGTGCATGACTGAAGGAAAGCTGTATTATTTGTTTATTCTTAAAGTTTTGCAGTTTATGGCTAGTTTGAGTCTTAGATGAGCAGATGTATGTGTTGGCACAAATCTTTTACTTTGAAGAAAGGCAGCAGCTCAGGCAGAGAATGAGCAGCCTATTGTTACAAAAATGAAAATGCAAGAAAAAGGATTTTAAAAAATTAAATGAATCACTCTAGCTTTTCTCACTGTGAAACTCAACCACTCATTAGAAGCTGGGGATGTGATAACTGCAACTTTGTTTCCAAGCTGTCCTTGTCTGTGAACAGCCTTGACAATTTTTTTTAAAAGTATTTTTTTTCCCTATTGGGGTTGCTTGTTGAATGTCTAAGAGCAAGTTTTGTTTTGTTTTGTTTTGTCTTATTAGGCTAAAGAAAGCAGTAGGTAAAAGTTGTTTCCTGTTTTATAATCCTTTAGGGAAAGAAGATTTATTGTCAGCGTTCCCCTGGATCTTATGCCAATACATTAATCAGATGTCAAGGCAGTCCTTAAAAGCATTGCATAAAAGTGACAATAAGGATATGAATGAGATTCTTTAGAAAAGTCCATTGTATTATCACAAGAACAAAAGAATGAAGTGAAGTTATGTTTTCTCTTATGAAATAAAATCAGCTGATGAAAACTCAACTACATTACAATACTTATTCCTATGGGAGTGAGCCTAAGACTTTACAATTCCTAATAACCAGAAGAGTGGGAACATGGTTACATCTCTCAAATTGCTGTCAGTGCTTGGAAGTCAGAGTGGCCTCTACAGCCATAGGTAGATTGGTATAGCTTAATCTTTGTTTCAGTGATTAAGCTATTGCCAGGATTTGGGAGTACATAATATTATCTTAAAGGTGCTGTGTTCCAGTCTTGTGCTGAGCACAATCTACCCAGACCAAAGCATCATCTCTAAATAAATTAATTTCAGTTTCATGGGCATTGGGCCACAGCTAAAGATATAGATTTTGGACTGGAGTGCTTTGATACTCCTGTCAGAAACACGCACCTGTGGTTTCACCCTGTCAGCATAGCAGTTTGCAAAACAAAACTATTCTCTGCATAATGAGTTGCTCTACATCTAATTTGTATTCAAACTGGTGGTTCAGGAAGAGATGAACTATGCTATAGTCCTTGGCACTTCTTTAAGCTCTATGTCTTTGTAGACTTTTTTTTCCACTGTGGCAGATACTTGCATTACAGATTTTCTTTCAGCTATTGGAAAAAAACCCTATTTCTGCTTAATCTAACTGCAGCATTTTCATGCTAATGCTCTGCATAGGCTTGTTGAGGTTACTTTATCACTCAGACAGTTTCAGTGGAGATTAAATGTAGGGTAGTACATTGGGGAGCAAATGGGATTAAGATTGTCAGATTCAGATTCGGCCAAATCGAATCAGGGACAGTGATCTGAATCGACGGATCGAATCACTGTCCCTGATTCGGGGCAAATCTGAATCAAATACGGTCCATTTTGTGCACACTTATTAAGCATTCCTAGTGTAGGTTCTTGAAACACTTAAACTTACCTATAAATTAGCTAAGAAGCTCCTGTTTAGGTGTTTTGAAAGGGGCATTGGAAGCTATTTTCGTCAGGGCTTTTGCTGGTGGACAGTTAGCACTAAAAAGGAATTTGTTTTTTTCACCTCATGCTATTGGCTTCACGGTTGGTGGGGGAAGGGATTGCCATTTTTTGAGGGACACTAGGATATTAAGGCTGGCTGGGGTGCAGTTATACTCTAAGTGATGTGTAATGTTACTCCTACCAGAAACACCCACCTACAATTCCACCTGTCTTCGTAGTTATTGATAGGACTCTCTTCCACAGTGCTCTCTTTCTTACAGCACCTCCTCTTGAGGGATATTGATCCTTTCCTTATTCAGAGAGTAGACGAAAAGCTCAAGTTTCCAAATGAATTAATAGATACCAGTCAGCATTTCCCTGTTTGCAAGACGCTGCCAAATTGCTAAAAGATCCTATTTGCCCCTCATGCCTACCAAAGTCTTTCTAACCATTTTTAGGTCTAAAAATATCTTCTCCACTTGTTTGTGAGGCTCTGTATTTTCTTACCTTCCTCACAGATGGAGTGTCCTCTCTGTTTTTCTTCTTACTGATGGAAATTCTACCTTTCTACCTAAAGTTTTTCTATAATATTTATCACTGTAGTAGCTAATTACTAATCTTTGTTTCTTTTTTAGTTTGTCATCTGCCTTCACTTAAAGATTAAGCACTTTGTGGGGTGGGGGGAAAACACTACTGAAATAGTTTTTCCTACTAAGATTTTTGTGTAGTTCAGGCTTAATGAGGAAAATCAAATGCTTTATTAATTATATTACTGTTCTTGTTGTACCACTTAAAAGGCTTTGATTTGCAATTATCCAGTCCTTGTATGGTCCTTGTAATATGTATTCAAGTGTATTTAAAACTAGAAATAAAACTGGTTTTTATTTTCATCCACTTAAAGGGACTATAACCCCTGAGGCTTTATTCTAGGACATGGAACCTTATGAATATGAGGACTTCTTCTTTCCTGTTCAGAATCCCATAGCAGTCAGTTGCTACAATGGGTGTGCAAAAATATAGGTCCTTGAATACAGCATCACTTAGTCTTCACTATCTTGTTTAGGCACTATCCAGTTTAGGCTTTTTCCTACAGTTAAATGATCTGTTGGCAATTTCTAGGGAGACATGAGTCAAAGATTCAGATGACAGAAAAAAAAATTCACGTTATGATGTGGGTAAACAAAAAAGCATTATTGAATTAAGATTCAAATGCACTGTATAATCCAAAGTTCATAACTTTAATTACAAATGTATTAGGATTTATTTTTCAAAACCATCTGAAATGGTTGCTCACACAAGAGGTGACTTTAATCACCACAAAGTCTTGATACAGGTGAAAATGTTGTTATACTTTAAAATTTGCTTAGCAAATGATATACAAAATCTGTGAGGTCAGCAACATCCTTCAATACTTTTATTCAGGTTTGTGTACTTGCAGCATCTACTGTACAACCTCTTTTGAATGTCCACATACATTACCTGAAGTGAAGATAAGGAATTCTTTTGTGGGTCTGTCTGCCTTTCAAAGCAAAAATACACCTTATAGTTAAATTGAACTTTGAGCCTTAGCAGGCTCACCCTAACTCTCATGGCTTGTGCAATCAACTTGCCAGATGTACAAAAGCAGGTAGGACCAGGGTTACAGAGGGACCAGGGCAGCCAAATGCCCTTTCAGGTGGCAAATTCCCTAAATTTTTGCTCAGCTGACAGCTAAAATTTTTACCAATCAAATTCCCTACATACTTCAAAGTTTGTTTTCAGATATACTTGGGGTGCTTCACTCCCAACATACCCAAGCGGTTTGGCCTGTATCCCAACATTAAACTCTCTTGGATTTCACAGACAAGATGTTTCTCTGCCTGTCTTCCCTGTATGGGACTTGGTTTGAAAGGCATTCTCAGAACATACCTAAGAGCTGGGTTCCTCCAGGGACAGGGAAAGAGGTCCTGTTCTTCCCCATCATCCAATAAGACCACTTATTCAAGATATGGAAAATGTGTTTTCAGTTCCCTCTTCTGGTTAAGGGAAGTTGAATTTGTACCTAACAAACCCATGGAAAGTGCCCTAAGTCTTAGGGGATTTGTGGACAGGGCTTATTTCCTCCAATTGAAGTCGTGAAGCTGTTTTCCCCATTTTGTTCTGGACTTTGCCTGTTTTGTCTTCAAGGGACGTGGTAGATTCAGTGAATGCAGTGTGTTTATGTGGGATGGAGGTGGTTGCTTTCTCTGAGTCTGCTAAAAAGTGGACCTAAAAAGGGTATAATAATAGCAGCACCTAATAATCAAAATACTGTAGAACATGTTTAGTACAGCTCAGCTGAATTAGGAGAGTGTGACAGTATTTCCAATGTAACTTCAGGCATTGTTTAAGCAGCCTCTGCCTGTGCTTGGTACACTGCAGGATGAAGGGAGGCTTTCACTGCCTATTGCAGGAGACATCCTCCCTTAAAAAATTCACTTGTTAACATTTGGAAGGAGGTGGACCTGGGGCCATTTTTGGACCTCTTCACAGAGGAAAAAAAAAAAAAAAAAAGATTAGCCTCTTAGTCTTTGTGATCATTTGTTTAGTAACTTTTCTGGACTTGGTGCTGGCTAGTTACATGAGGAGGAGATGCCTTGCTCTTTCCCCTTTAATTGCGGTCATATTGCAGCTAAAATAATAATTTTAAAAGGATTGTAGGCTTTGTCTTAACAGAATCTCTCTAGGTGTTATATCATTCACCACTGTACCTGGACCAGAACACTTTTTTTGGTGGTTTTATTCATGGCAATCCTAATGTTTTTAATTGGAAATGATTTTGTGGCTGTATGGCAATGGCATAACTAGGCTTTGAAACAGTCGGATTCAGACTGAATTAATTTGTTTCTCACTGCTGGACAAACAAGTGGATACACTCTTCATCTAGCTTTTCCAAGACAACTTTGATAGAATGCCATAAAGCAGTCAGGTTTTCTCCCTCCTTCTCTAGAAAAAAAGACTGGAAGTCATTGAGGACTTGAGAGGTGGTTTTTCAGGTCCCAGATGTTTTATGTGACCTTGAATGTGTCAAGTAGCCTCTGTGCATCAGCTTCCCAACTTTAGAATGAGTATAAAAGTACTTCCCTTCTTTACAGTGTGTTTAAAATAAATTAATCAAAGATCGTAATGGGAGCCATAGCTGGAAGAACCTAAGATGGAGCTACCTGAACAACTATATTTCTATCCATGTCAATGGATTTTTCTTCACAAATGTTCTTATACAAGTTTGTTTCATTAGACTAGACATTGTTCATTGACAATATGACTATGTGAAATCACTTGCTCATAAAAAGGAAAAAAAAACACTTTTGTCTGAAAAAGGCACCATACTAATGCTGCCGGGTTTTTGGTTGCAACCATGTTGGTCTAAGGACATAGGCAGGCAAGGTTTTTTGATATCACATCTTGAGTAGATGTGATTATCTTTTATTAGATATCCTATCTAATAGGATATCTATTGTCCTATTATCTAATCTTATAGGATATCTAATTGGATATCTATTAGCCCATCCTAGTGCTAGAGCTCTAGGGTTAATATCTCTTGAATCTGACTGTGAACAAAAAAGTTGTGAAGACAGCGTTTGTTCACTTCAAGTAAACAGATATTAAGGTATCCCAGTTCTGGGAGTAGAGACAAAAGGAAGCAACCTGGTATTTTATGCCAACCAATGATGC
Source organism: Alligator mississippiensis (assembly GCF_030867095.1). Lineage (NCBI taxonomy): Eukaryota > Metazoa > Chordata > Crocodylia > Alligatoridae > Alligator > Alligator mississippiensis. The sequence goes on from NC_081826.1 coordinate 74,704,614, forward strand.
ACCATGTTGCTTCAGAGACAGCAGTACTCATCACTGTTTTTCTGTATGCCACTAATTGTTGTTTTCTGTTTCCAATTTCCTTCAAATTATTTGTTTGGAACTATGATCATGACTTCTGCCACATCCCTTGAAATTCAGGCTTTTACCCTAGCATTTCAAATTGTTTTAAAAGTACTGATCTTATTAAATTATGGCAAATATAATTTAGCAGAACCAAATTCTCCTTTGTTCATAGCCATAACTGTAATTAAAATCTGAATTCTGATGTGCATAGTAAAGTGATTTTCACAGTCCTTCAGCAGTACAAAATAAATACTATTGAAGTTACAGTGCAGGGTACCATTCAATGACAGAAAAATCATTATGCTTCTGTGCTGGGCCATTCAGTGAGGATTTATTTTTCTTCTGCATAAAGAGAAGGTTGGTTAGTGTTCCCACCTTGAAATGCACTTATGAGAGAGACAGTCTAAAAACATTATTTATTTCAGTTTATACACTGTAGGTAACTTATACCTGGTCCTCTCACAGTGCAAAGGAAATGATTAGATCACCATACATCTTTGAGATAAATGAACTGATTGGTTAAAGTGGTATTTGATTTTGTTTAAACTTTACAGCAATTGTATATTTTCTAATTTCCTGATTGGTTAAGCTGAAGCCATGGTGAGTTGTACTTTCAGAGAGAAGGCTATATTTTGTATGTTTCTTTGAGATCTAGTGATTACAAAAAAATGGCTGAGTTCTGCCCTCCTTACCCTGGGTTTATATTTGATTCTGCTACTCAAGCCTTAGTTTCATAGTAGCTAGGGTCAAGAGGGACCTGAACAGATCATCTAGCCTGTCCCCCTGCCACAGGCAGGAATGAATGCTGGGTTCACAAGACCCCAGACAGGTGATCATCCAACCTCCTTGCATATATAATTAGTAGTCTCACAGGCAGCCAGTTGAAGTTCTTTTGCATAGAAGTTTTTAAAATGAGAGAGAGTTTTATAGAATCAAATAATTGAGATTTCACTGAAAATATTTTGTGGTGAATATTTTGTCCACATCTAGACTTGCAAAGTTGCAATTTGGAAAAGCAGTGGAATATCAAACTCTTTTGGTCGGGATGGAAAAAAAGAGATGGAAATTGGGGGTGTGGGGTGGAAGGATGCTTGTATGAACTGTGAATCACAAAAACTTCAGGGGAAAAGGCAAACAACTTCATTAAGTGAATGCTTTTTATGCTACATAGTATGGTACTCATGGCTCCTCTTCTGTAACCTCACTAATATTTATTTTGTGTTCCTGAAAGACTAGGAAATGCATGGTATCTGTTATCCAACAAATGCAGCCAAACATTCATAATCTTTGAGGGTCTTAAATTGTATCCTTCAAAGATATGTCTTTTGAAAAAGTTATGAGTAACTAAAATTTTGTATGTGAATTAAAAGTGAAATTCAGCCTTGTCTATAAGAGGTACAGTTTGCACCCAGTGGAATATCTTCCATTCCTGGAAGTTCAGGCTATTCTGGTTTCTTCCCAAAGAAAACTAGAGGTAAAGGGCCTGTGTCATTTTCTTTCCCGTCATCCCTCCACTTATTATTACTCTAGTTATTTTCTGATTGATGTTTCCAATAGAATTTAGAAAAAGTGAATTTGCACTAGTAATCTAAGGTCCCAGCCTTAGATGCACTAGTAACTTTATGTGGATGGGTAGTCCTATTCAGCTGGTGACTATGCTCCAGTGAGTCAGTGAGGGAGGGTGCTTATGGCCATAAGCATTTGAGGAAGGTCATTGCCTACAATGAGGGATATTTTTTAAGTAATCCATTTCTGTAGTAATACTTGAAGAATAAACTGATTCTTTAATATTTATCCTGTATTTGTGGTAGGATATTTCCTAATTTTATTTAATAATATGGTATTGGACATTGAGTAGGAATTTTGCTTTCACAAGCAATTTGGAAATGAATTAGTAAACACTTCAGCGTCTGATGTGGGGGCGGGGGTTGTTGACTGATGCACATTTTAAAGAAGACTTTAATGGCATAATCATAATTAATTAATTTATGGTTCCTCATGAAAAATACATATGTTGTAGTGCAGTGGTTCAATATGTTAATAAGTTACCCAGGGGCCTACTTCTAAGAAATATATCAGTTTTTGATGGGGATGTGTCATGTAGGCAGGGATGTTCTTTAAGGCAGCAGTCGCTTGATAGAAAGGGAAATTTCACTGTAGGAAATTAATCAGAATTCAAGGTCCTGAAACATTCCTGAAGTGTAAGTCATCAGGATTTTTACAAAAACAAAATGAGCAAACAAAACACCCTTGGTGGTGGTACTTCCTGCTACTAGCTTTATGGAAAAAAGAGGGTCTAAAAAAGTAAGTAAACTTAGTAATAGAAAGGGATTTGTCAGTAGCAATTTTGAGTGCATCTCCAATGCTGGAAAAAGAAAGTTTTGTCAAATTTATTTATAATGCCAACTGAAATATAAGTGTAAAATCAATGTCCTTTGAAGAAAAGAAAAAGCTGAATCCATGAAATCCACAGTATGAAACAAATAAGTGATCACTGCAAATTCAAAACAACTAATAAAAATATGTCAATACATATGAGTGCTTTGTTATATGTAATCTAAGTGTTTTCCAGTAATATTGTATTAATCCTCAGACACTTGGATCAATGCTGGCTATACTAGGGGCCCAAATTCTCAGTTTCACTAAAGCCTTAACACCAATTTGGCAGTAGATCTTAAAGTAGGCACAAATATAATTTGGGCGCACTATAAAGTCCCTTTAGATTGCCAAAATGTTTTAAGGAGACTTAGGACCATATTCTCAGTTACATTAATAGTTAGAGTTTGAATTTGTTCACATGATTGCAAGCTTTCATTTGAAAAAAAAAGTTTTTCTCTTTAAAAACACAAGTTAAGGAATGCTTCTTTAAATATAAGCTGTGATAAACATCTTTGTAAGTATATGAGGTATAATCCATTGATTATATCGCTAGTCAGCTAAGGAAACTCATAGCAGGAATCAGTAGAGTTTTAAGGGTGTTCATCTCAGAATCAAAACACAATGAATGCATCTGTTCATAAAGTCTTTAATAAAGAAGGAAGATGGGCATGAATGTGGACAGACATGTAAAAGAATTGGTCAGCAAATTAAATCAAACGTATTGATTAGATAAATAATGTTACAGTAATAATCATGTTATTCTAATAATTACTGCTGTGGTTCTGGATTCATTTGAGATTCCCTAATAAATCCTTATTTTAAGCTACTATAAACATTTGCCCTGAATTGTGGCATAAAAATATTCAGTAAGGAATTAACATTTCAAAAGGAAAATTTAAATTGGTTTTTGCAAATAAAGGTGTGTAGAAATAAAATTTATAAATAAATGATTTTGTGTTTTCCAGACCGTTACAAAACCACTGGTTAACGTTGTTTGAATATTCAGCCTATTCGAGTCTACTCTAATGCAAATTGTGTTTTTGAAGGTATTGCATTACTCACAGGAGAAAGTTTTGCTAGACCACACAAGTTACATAAATTTTGTTTTCTGTCACTTTTATATTGAAACCTGATAACTTTCAAAGATATCTTTCTAGAGAAAGACCTAGCTAGAAAGATGTTTGTGTGTACCAAGCAAACATGTGTTTGTCTTTCTGTGGAAAGACATTTGCAAAACTTGCTATTTGCATATAGCCTACTTTCACAGAAAGATTTTTACCAAAAAACTATGGACTTAAACAGGCTTTGTTTTTGTGGATGTGTCATGATCCCATTGATTAAACTGCAACTGTTTACATGAGTGTTTGCAGGATTGGGTCTTAGCTTACAATTGCATGTCAGTTATATTTATTCTAAGCAAACCAACTTTTTCTCAATTTAGAAAAAAAAAATCATAAAATAGCGCATAGATATAGCTGTATCCATGTGCTAACTTTAAGCATCAAACAGGGCTACCAATATGTAAATTATCTGTCACTGAAACAAATATTTTAAACCTACAAAAATAAATACTTTTCACCTAGCAAAGAATCCAGCTGCTTTTTTTTGTTCAAGTATTTAAAAAGTGTGGACTGTGCATGTGCTGGAACCAAAATTCTTCAGATTTTTCTTGTCATATAAACAGTGATCATGCATATATTACAGCAACTCAGTTCTGATGCCTTTTTCTTCTTTGCTTGATTTCTATACTTTTGCACAGTTTTTACAGAGAAGTGCCTTTTATTAAATGCTGCTCAAAAAGCAAAGTCTCTTTCTAGTATCTCATATTCAGAAAAGTCCAACATAGGAAATATAAGGCTGGAAATTAATGACTATTGTCTGAAAGGCCAGAAAGGATTGCAGGCTCCCTTGCGGGTGCAATCTGAAGTGGCCACATTTGGCACCAGGTGTTACACTAAAGGGTGTCATTTGTCTTGAGATGTAATTGGGGTCAGCTAAGTGATTAAAAAAGGTTCAGATTCCTTGCCTTGGCTATTATTTGAGGGTACAGCCCAAACCCCTTTAATCAAACTCTGACTCTATTACTGTCACTAACAATAGGTTGCTCATTGGGAATTATTACTAAGACTATAGCCACTGTCAGAATCTGTTAGCACAAAATTACACCAAGTCGGAGCCTGTGCCATTCCATGTCTTTGCAGCAGCTGCACTGGTGTCTCTGCAAGGCACTTTGAGATTTTAAAAGGTAAATGTGTACCTACAATTGTGCTTTGTTGGGTCAATTTTAAAAGGGTAAGCTTTTTTTTTTTGCATACTACGATTTGTGCCCATCAAATCTTCTCTTTCATTTTGTACCTGCATTATGGGTACAAATCTAGATACTTGTGTCTACAATCAGATTGTTAAGAATGATGAATCTGACTTGCTCCCTTCCTTTATTACTCAGGCTTAAAATAACCTGCTTGACCTCAAAGTGGAGGGATGAATATTTACCATGGATACTCTGGAGTCCACTCCAGTGCACACATGCACTTTGTCCCATGATTGTCCTCTACACACACACACACACACACACACACACACACACACACACACACACACACACACACTATGTGGATTGTATATACCAGTGGTTCTCAACCTTTTTAGGTTCAAGGCACTCTTCTTATGAGCTAGAATTTTCCCAGGGGTTCCTGATGTCTATTTCTTGACTCTGGACAAATGATAGAGCAAATCTGTGGCAAAGAACTTAGAAAAACCATACCAGGTCAGAATGTTTTTGACATTATGAATTTTATATTTGAAATTTCCAGTTTTAGCTTAAAAGATATGTTAAACAACCTATACATAAAGCAAGTTTTTATCTGGTTGTAGTTTGCAGTTAAAAAAAAAAAAAAAAGCGGCTGACAATTTTTTGTCCTGTGTTTTCATTGAGGCTAAGTACAAATGTTCAAAAAGCCTGAAGTGGAATTGATTAAACTTAGGTGGGTTTCTGTAAGCAGCATAGGTTAGTTCATGAGCTAATAGAAAACATGTTCACCCTTTGGGCACATGTTCACCCTTTGGGCGTTGGGCACACAGGCTGCCTGTACTGACTCAGACCCACAGGTTGGTGGCACTCAAGCATGGCTCCCTGGGCTGCCAGACACTGCTGAGTGCAGCCAAGCTGCCAGGCCACCCCTGACTGGCTGCCGGGCACCCCTTCCCCACTCCCTGATCATCATGACCCATAGGCATGACAGCTGTTGGCAAGCACCAGAGGCAATTAGCTAGGGACAAACATTCAAAAAGCCCGAGCCTGAATTGATTCAGTCTTTGCAGGTTAGTCTAACCTGCAGAGAGTAAACTGGTTCCCAAGTGGATGGAAGTTCGGCACATGCCTGCAGTGGCTCAGACCAGAAGCCTGGGGGTACTAAAGCAGCCCTCCCAACAGGAAGCTCAGCTGGTGCGGTGGAGGGGGTGTGGCCAGGCCCCACAGGCCTGAGTTAGACTGAGGAGGGTTTTAAACCCCAACTTTGGCCTGCGGGGTTCAGAGGGTGGGGGAAGAGGGATTGTCTGCTGGGGGAGGGGGGGAGAGCTCTGCCTACCCCAGTGGCTCCCTGACAGCCAGAAGCAATCCTGGCACACTGGGGCCAAGCAGCCCTGAGGGGAACTCTTTCCCCTTCTCCCTCTCCCCCACCACTGCACGGGAGGGAAGAGCTCTGTTCAGTGCTGGAGGTGCTCTTCCCCCCCCCCCCACCACTGCCATGCTGCCTGGTGGGACCAGCCCAGCAGAGCAGAGCCCAACCCAGAGCATGCCAGGGTCCTGGGGGAGTCTGGTTTATCTTAAACCAGCAAAGGGACTGGGACAGACATTGCATAAATGGGTTTAAGCCAAATCAGTTAAGTCTGATACTACATTCATCCAGGTTTATCATCCTGGTTTCAGCCATTTTCAAACTGGTTTATGTGCACTGAATATCTGTTCTGTTACTGGTTTAAACCAGTTTCTGATCACATAAACCAGTTTTGCAATGTCTGTCCCTAGCCATTGTGCTCAGATATGCCCAGCAGCCCAGTCCTGCTTTCTGGTGCTGCGCCAGCTTGTGGAAGCATGAAGATCCCTGGGTGGGTGTGCGGGAGCTCCCCCAGGGACCTCTATGCCTCTGTGAGCTGGTGCAGCTCTAGGGAGAACAACTAGGCTGTGAGGCACAGCAGAGCACCTCACTCCTTCCTCCCGTATCGGTCAGTCACTGTGCTGACCCAGCTCTATGAGAGCCTGGCTGTGGGGCCAGCTGGGTGCTCAGCAAGAGCAGCTGAGCCCAAGCCAAGTTTCAATGCACCTCCCTGTGAGGGGGAGCTACTGGGGGCTCATAAAAGAATACAGACAATGACCTAACTTGATTCAATAGGGGACCTGGTTTAGAAGTACAATGAATCAGATTAACCTAGCTCACGTAAATTTGAGTGCACACTAATCCAGGACTATCTTTACAAGGATTCTGCCATTTTTAGTCTGGTTTATGTGCCCTGAACTTCAGTACAGTTACAGGTTTGGTTTGATTTCTGGCCATTTACTCCAGGCTATGTGTAACATCTGTACCTAGCCTTACTTACTGTTTTTTTGCCTTTGTCAACCCTACCCTTTTTCCTCTCTGTCTTTTAGGGGCTGTTTTGTCCAAAGATTATGAATAATTGGAGTCGTTTTTGGAAGGGCATTCCTAATCTAAGGTGTACATAATGTTAAAAGTTAGAATTAATAGAGAGAGACAGATATATCAAGATCAGGAGTGAAGTGCTGGGACCTTCCTAAAGCAGATCAAAAGAACTGCAACTTTTTCCATCTTCACTCACACTGTAAGACTCCCCTCTTGCAAAAGTCATGTTGAAGAACCAGAACAGAAGAGAACTAAGGAGCAGTTTAGATCTTGGCAAGACCACGGTAGGGCCCTCCACTTGCCCATAAACTCAGATTAGACTCTCTTTGGAGAACAGCAATAAGGAAGAAACTATGGAGGTTCTCTTAGAACCTCTTACTATGCCTGTTTCCACTTTTTACTCTGCAGGACCCTTCAAATGACAATCTTTTAATGAATCAATATAGACTTATGTAGCATTATGCACAGAAGAACCTTGATTTGTTGCCATTAGTGAGTCGCTTGATGTATTTAATATAGCTTGCACTTGAGTCACAGTTTTCCCATCTGTAAAATGGGGATATAAAGGCTTTGTTTCCTACCAGCATTGTGGGAGGGACAAGGAGTAGGGGAGAATTAATTAGTTTTTGTAAATGCTTTAGTATGTTCAGTTACTACATGTTCATACATAAAACATGTTGTTTTTAAGAGCATGACTGACAGCAAGATGTTATTCTTTCATAGTTTGGTTCAATATTTACATGTTTTGTACCACTTTGCTTTCTGTATATGCAAACAGTGTTCCTAATATAGACATACTTCATGTGACCTGTTGAATTATGCTGAGTCAGTTAAAAAGTAACCAAAACCATAAGTTCAGATATTGTAATAACTGAATTAGACATCCAAGGAGCTATGTTAGATTAATGCTGGCTGATTACCTACACGTTTATGTCTAAAATGTAATCTGTGATGCTTAGGGTTAGTTCTAAATTTTTTTTTGAAAAATCAGTCACAGGTAAGGGGTCCAGAAAACTAGGAAAAGTAGTAACTGGATTAATTAAATAGTGATGAAACATGCATAGAGAAAAGGAAGCTATATTAATACACTTTGAAAAATAGGGAAATGGTATTAACTGAGCTATTCAGAAACATTTATGGAGATCTAAATGAGTCATAACCATTTAGATACTCTTGCAAATGCTGACATTTATTTCCTGAGTGGTGCTTGTGATTTATGAGAAATAAGTGGCTAAATCATTTCCTATTGGGTTTCTAGTGATCACATAGCTGCATATGAGATTTGGATCAGACCCATTTAGCATCAGAGGGCATTTGTGAATAAAAGTTACCTATGATTGGGAAATAAGATAGTTATAGCATTAAGGGGGGGGGGGGGTTTAATCGCTGTTTTTTCAAATGGATAAACCATGGCTCACAGGTGTCAACATGTCATAAAACTATGGTTCACAGGAATCAACTGTGAATGTGTCGCAGGCAGATGCATAGCTTTATCCTCATTAAAGGTCCTGATTTTGCACTACAGTAGTCAAATGGAGTTTGGGCCTGGATTTCTAGGGGTGCAGGATCCCATTTATGTAATGCCTTGAAATTTTGCCTTGAAGAAAATACAAAAATGCCCAGTTAAGGAGATGAATAAGAATTAAAAAAAAAATCTTTCTATATTTTGATGTTTTAAAGGAAGACTTTTAAAATCTCCTGGAATACTTTCTCCAAACTTAGAGGAAGAAGAAGAAAAAACATGAAACCTATACTGAAAAGCAGGAAGCTTGTGCATAAACTACAGGTAAGGGGGGGCAGTGGCGTTATTAACCACTTACTGCAGCGTTTCTACTAGTTTTGAAATAGTCACATTAACACAGAGCCAAAAACAAAAGCACAAATAATTGCACTATTCTATGTTCTTTCCCCCCTTATGTATGATGGCTACATCAAGTTTAAACTCAAACTTGCGTCCCGGTAACATCTTGGTTCTCTGCATGTTTGTAGTTTGGGAGAACTGCGTGGGCCCTTGATTCCTGTTCTCAACCGGTTTCTCCATCCAGAAACTGTGCGCTCAGTTTCTTATGGAGAGAGAGAAGCTAAGGAAGGACTTAAGAGCTTGATCCAGATTATTCTGCTTCTGGCAGTAGTACAGCTGGGAGGAGAGTAACAGGAGAGTTCCAGGAAATGTTATTCTGAAAGTTTAGGAATGGGAAGGTGCCCCCACCCCCCACCAGAGTTCATAGTGGTCTTCCCAAGGCTGCTGCCCAAGCATTCTCCTTCATAAGCAAATTACAATGGGTTCTCTTGGAAACTATAGGTGCTTGTCTCCACTAGGTATACGTCTTCCATTTCATAGATTCATAGATGTTAGGGGCTGGAAGGGACCTCACAAGATCATCAGGTCCAGCCCCCTGCACTTGGGCAGGAAAGACTGCTGGTGTCAGATGACCCCAGCAAGGTGTGCGTCCAGTTGGGTTTTTTTAAAGATCTTCAGGGTAGGTGATTGTACCACCTCTGGGGGGACGCTGTTCCAGACCCTGGACATTCGAACTGTAAAGAAATTTTTCCTTTTGTCCAATCTGAAGTGATCCTCTAGCAGTCTGTGTCCATTGTTCCTTGTGTTCTCCTGGGGTGCTTTGGTGAACAGATGCTCCCCCAGGCCCTCATGTATATGCCCCTTATATACTTATAAGCTGCCACTAAGTCCCCTCTAAGTCTTCTCTTCTCTAGGCTGAACAGTCCCATGTTTTTCAGCCTCTTTCTATCAGACCTTCTTTCCTCAGGGAAATACCGCTGCCTTTCCCCTCTCATCCCCAATGCCATTATGGATTCTGGAACAGGAAACTGAAAGACAGAGTAGCTGATGTCAGCAGCAAGTAGAAAAGTTTCTTATATGGACAGCCAGAAAATAAAAAAAGGAAACTTAAAAGAATGACCATTAGGGGTTCTAGTTAAAATAGACATTATTTTGGTGGTAGTAGAATGAAAAGACTGAACTCAGTCTGGCCTGGCATTTTTAAAAAGTGAAATCAGTTACTAGGGCCAAACCTTATATGATGAAAAAAAATGAAATACAAAGTCAAGGCTGATGCATTTCAGCCCAAACTCATCTTGGTTTTAATTACTGCCAATCCTCAGAACAACTCGTGCATATTGCTTATAAAGTATTCTTGAACAGCCAAAATGGGGTACATGAGATGGAAATTCAAAGCAAAGGGAGAAGAGGCTGGAGCTATACATATGCAAGACAGATGAGTGGCACCTTTACCTTTTGATCCTTATAGCTTTTATCAATTCATATAGTATGCATTAGGTACAAGTGAATTGCATCCTTAGATGAATTGTATCTTTTAGATAGTGAGGAGATATGTCTCCCCCTTTTGTGCTGTCACCAAAATATACAGAAAGCATTGTTTTTACTTGGAAAGTGGTTTATTGAGATTCATGACAGTTTCATGTAAAAAGCTTTTAGGTAAATTTGACAACACAATTAAAATATATGGGAACAATGCCAATGTTTCTCTGATGCAGTTGTTTCTTTGCAGCTTTTGGCTTAATTCTTTATCCTGCAGCTTTAGGCAGCTGGCTATAAAATAAATGTAAACAGTTAGAGGGTGATCATTTTATGCTATAGCTGCACTGAGTACATGCATAACCTGCTCAATATAACTGCTCAATAAAATGTACTGATTCTGCTTATATAGTCCTGTAGTTAATGATAGCTCTCCACTGGTCTCAGCTATTTCTGAATCACAAAACAAACTGTTCTCTTAAAGAGACAGTGTACTATTTCCATAATATAGGCCTGTGGTTAATTACTTCATCTTGCAAATAGACACCTGTAACTTGCGTCCCTCAGTCTCATGTTCCACAACCAATGGAATTTTACTTTTGTACAAGTGGTTTCCATGTTGCATCCTGATAGTCTCATGAGCCAGTTAGTAATTTCATTACAGAGAAGAAAACGTGAATTGGTTGGAAGAAATGATGTTTACACATCATGACTGTGATGGTGAGTGGTCTAAACACTCAAAATATCTGAAAAAGCAAATTGTTTATCTTTTGTTTGGTCAAAAGCATCTTGTTTTTGCCAGGAATTAATGCCATATTAGTCTTTTGTTGACTTTCATTTTACTTCTGGGTTTAGGCTCCTAGATTCAGACCTGTAACTGAATCCACTTCTTTCCAGATTTGAACATGATCTAGTCCAAGAATATGTTTTGGATCATTATAGAAGTAGAGGCCATTTTATCTCTCTCATCCAGTGCCCTTGACTTCAGTGGGAGGTAGATCAGCCTCTGAACTGGCTTAACTACTGTCTTGTATATTTGTGCTAATGCTTTCTCAGTTATTCTATGGATTTTCAGAGGTCCCCTGCTATTGTTTGCATTGCAGTGCTTTACCTGTTTATTGTAAATCAACAGTTGAAGTCTATAGTCACGCTTCCAGGAGCAGAACCTATCTGCTTGGGAAATTGTCTTATTTCATAAAAAAAAAATTCAAAAAAATCCCCAAAACCCTATTCCAAAGAAGAATAACATTTATATGAACCAAGCCATCTTTGAAAACTGGTTTCAGTTAAATCAAAATGTTTTGTCTTGGTTTCAACTATTTTTTTTTTTATTTGTTATTTCTTTTAACTATCCAGTAGGGTCTGGTTTAAATCATGGGCCCAGCTTGGAACACAGCAACTCCTTTAATCTTGCACTTCCCCCATCCCCCATGCACCCTCCCCTACCTCTGATTGGCCTTGTCACTTGCTCCTGATGGCCAGGAGGCAAAAACAGCAGTTTTAAATATGCCTTGGCTTTTGCCTTCCATCTGATCAGCAGCAACTGGTGGGAGGCAAAAATTGTGGCATATTTAAAACTGCAGTTTTTGCCTCCTCGTCATCAGGAGTGAGCAGCAAGGCCAATGGGCCTCTCCGCCAGTCAGTGGCAGGGGGGCACGTGGTTGGGGAACTCCGAGATTAAAGGAGTTACCATGCCAGGAGCTGGTCTCATGATTTAAACCAGGCCCTAATCATTAGCTTACATTTTGGAATGAAACTAAATATTTCAATATTTTAAACCATTTTTACAATGTCTTAATAAGTTCAAAACTTCATTAAAAATTACTTTTCTAGCAAAAAGTTTAAGTTGATCTGCATTTTCTTTCCAAAAATATCTTTTCTCATGAAATTCTCAGAAAGCTCCAGAGCAGCTTTTCTCCAAATTATAACAAGTACTTGCTCATGTGAGTTGTATTGGAATAATGTTTGAAACCCTATTGTGACTAAGTACAGACAGTCAAAAAGCCTGAGGCTGAATCAATTCAGTCTTCACAGGTTAGTGAATTCAATTGAAACAAAAGTGAACAGACATTTACCTTTGATTCAGGAAATGTAACCAGATGCCTGCAGCAGGTCAGGCCAGAAGCCAGCGGGTGCTAGAGTACAGCTCTCTGGCTGTGTATTTACTTCCTCTTCCTGCTGCCCCTGAGGTCTCTGGGATTTGCAGCCCAGAATTACAGCAGCAGGACTCAGCAGGTTTGCTAATCACGTCCTCTTCCAGGTACCTCTGGGATTCATAGCCCACGGTTGCAGCCAGCAGTAAGTTTGAGTTGGGGAGAGGGTGTTTAGCCCCCTCCCTGGTCCCAGATCCCAGCTGGGGTTTGCCGGGGAGCAGTACCCGTCCCCATCCCCACAGACTGGGCTGCATCCCCAACCAGGCTTGCCCCCCTCCCCTCAGTCAGCCAACCTTCACTGCTCCAGCTAAGGAGCCAGAGGGGCAGGACCAGCCCTCCTCTCTGGAGAAGACCAGACCAAACCAGCTTAGGGCTGGAAAGCATGCTGGGGGACTGTAATTTAACTTGAAGAAGGAAGGCATCTGGGACAGAAGTTTCACAAACCAGTTTGACCCAAATCACTTAAATCTGATACTATATTCAATCAGTGTCAGCCATTTTGAAACTGATTTCTGTGCACTAAGCTTCTATTCTATTACAGGTTTTAAACAAGTTTCTGATCACTTAAACCAGTTTGTGTGTAACTTCTGTTCCTTGCCTGTAAGAACAACTGAATTCTGAAAGAATTTTGCTTAGAATGATAATTTTGTTGCTAACAAATGCTTGAAGGAAAATGCAATTTATTAGCCAAGGGCCTTTCCTGAAGGTTGCATATTTTCAAGCTTTGTATTTCTAGGGGTAAACAGTTCTTGTACTAAGGTCAGGCATGGCAAATGGAAGTTTTAATAGCTGGTCTTACCCTTTTAATGTAATAGAAATATGGTCCATGGTTGGAAATGTGGTCCATGGTTGGAAACTTTAGCTATATATAGAAAATGAAGTAGCCTTTGATGTTTTGAAAACAGAGGTTTTCACTACCTGTGTATAGCAGAACATTGGTCTTCTTTACTGATGAGTTGATTTTCATAGAGCTAATGACTATGAATAAGCAGATAACATAAAATAGTTCTGCCATAGTACAGAAAAAAGGATTTATTTGACAGTTATATGAGAACTCTTTATGTTGTACTTTCTGTTTTGGTGTGAATGTCAGCAAATCCTGAAAATGAAAACGTCTTGTCCTGTTTGTAACTTTTCCAGATTTTGGAAATAAGAACTTCATTTTTTTAAGTTGCTTTAATGCACAAAACACAGTAACAATATTAAACTGAGAATAGAACTAATGTTTTAAAGTGTTTCCTGACTCTGTGTTGCCAACCCTCATTATATTCTTAAATTTTTCAATTTCAGGTGCTTTTCAGCTCCTAGAATGAAGCGTCACAGGAGAAAATATCAGCTCTCATGTAAAAGAAAATAATTCTAACTCTCACAATTGCAGAGAAAAGCTTGACAGCATGACCCTAGTGTACCTGAAATGTGAAAAAACGGAAGCAAAAGTGTACTGTATTTACTCAAATAGAAGATGGCCCTGATTATAAGACAATGCCCCAATAATTAGATCCTTTTTGTGAAAATTATAAATTTATTATAATATTCCAGGCATAAAATCTAATTTATTGGAGAATTGCTTGAATTTGTCCTGCTCCCACTGCTATAGCAGAGAAAATAAATCTGGGGGGTTATGTATCATGTAGCCCTTTGCTTTCCACTTCCCCCAAACTTTTTCCCCTGCTAGCCTCTTTCCCCTCTCTTTACTGACAAACCCTGCTCTTCCTGACCACATGGAAGTGAGGAGGAAATTTGGAAACAATAACCTTGAAATTAAACATGGTTGTAGTAATTTGCATATAGCACACATGCATTTAGTTTATCCAGAATTCATTCATGTTACATTCTTTTGAAACTGCTACAAGTTTCAGCACAGGTATTCCATAAACATGCATTTGAGAAGCATTTTGGCATCTACTTGTAGGTAGTACAAACTATTTTTCTTTAACTTGTTCAAGGCAAAATCAGTTCCAAATTCAATTGGGCAAAGCCCAATAGTCAAGTTCCATAATCTGAATAAGCAGAGCTCAGTTGTCAAGTGTGTGTGGGTACTCCACCTGGCAAGTATTCTTTCTCCCACATCCATTGACCTGGGGTTTCAGGTAGGATATCTGCCTGGATTTGGAGACTATGTACAAGCCCCAGACCCAGAAGCCTTGGGGATTAGATACCCACTGTCTCCCTTGATCATATCCAAAAGGCTATGCTTTTTTTTGTTTTCTGTCCTTTCTAGGGCCAGATCAATTCTAAATTAAGTTCTGAATTATATTAGTTCACAGCCAAAGGCTTGTGATTTACCACATTGTTCATTGGGCTGGGCTCCATCAGAGTCAGCAGCATTTCAAGCTATGGCAACCCCATCACTCAGTACTGCTCAGGATGTGTGTGTGTACCTCAGATATCCCACAAAGGACCCATGTGCTAATTAGCCCCCACTTATGACTGAAACCAGGTGTTCTTATCATACTCAGGCTCCCAAAAATTTATATGAAGATGAGGTGCAGGGCAACTTGGTCTGGCTTCACCTCATGGTGGATGGAGCTGCACTAATAATATGCACCAGGATGACATAGTGGGTGGCAGAAGGGTTCTAGGTAAACTGTATGCAATGTTGTACCTCACCATGACTTGCAAAAGAGTTGTCAGTGGAGAGAACTGTGCTTAATGGGCACTACCATTATTCAGATGAGCTACACTAACCTATTTATGTGGTAGGTTCCTATTGGCATGTTTGTCCAATGAGAGCCATGTGTTTTATAGTCATGCTTAGTGCTGGATGCATTTAATCAACTTCATAGTTGGTTTCCATTGCTGAGCACATTTTTTGCTTTTGGCAGCAATTTAATGATAGACACTGTATTTAGTGAGATTTCTTTATATGCCATTATAAAATGAGGCTCTTTTCCCCATGCCAATTGGGGGGGGAAAAGCTCATCTTGTATTTGAGTAAATACAGTATTAGTAGGAGGAAGGAAGAGCTCAAAACCTAATTCTAGTAAATTTCACCTGACTCTCAGCTCCCAGTAGAGAGGAGGTCAGAAAGGTGAATCTCAAAGCTTAGCGAATTGGGAGGTTTCAATGCTTGAAACATGATACTGAGTGATTCTATAATCATGTAGCTTTTGGGATATTTTTATAACACAAAGCTCATTCTAATTTTGAGATAAACATGTGTAAAGTTATGACTGAATTCCATAAACACTTCTTAAAAATTAGCTTCTTATGCGCTATCAGAATGGTCTCTTAAGTATAATTCATTTTAGTGCATCCTGTTATGGTGGTACTGATTTCACAGGAAAGCTTTGGTTTTATTTTAAATCCTACTTTGGAATTGCAAGCCTTAGATTTCTTTTGCAGACATTTACACCTCACAGTA
Source organism: Alligator mississippiensis (assembly GCF_030867095.1). Classification (NCBI taxonomy): domain Eukaryota; kingdom Metazoa; phylum Chordata; order Crocodylia; family Alligatoridae; genus Alligator; species Alligator mississippiensis. The sequence continues at coordinate 74,720,487 of NC_081826.1, forward strand.
GATCTGATTGTCTCAAATTTTAATTCTGATTTTTAATTTTTTTAAAAGCAAATTTGAATTTCAGCACTTCCTAAATGTTACTCTTAATTAGCTCCAGAAGTTACTACAGAGTTATATAGAAACCTCTCTGGAACCATTGACTACAGAGAATATAAATGTATTAGCAGCTCCTGGAGCTCTTAACCCCTGGATTGTCCATACATTAACACCTGAAACTAGTTTTAAGCACTTGTTAGGTGGCTCAAAGTTACACCTCTCCAAGGCAGGATTATCTCTGATCCATGTTATCCAGCTCATGTTACACTAAGGTGTAATCATTCTACTGTACACCTTAGTGTAAATGCTCCACCTGGCCCCCTCTCCCACTGACTCCCCTCTTCCTGCTGCCACTGCCACTGTGCCACTTCTGCTTTCTGGGCCCAGGTCAGGCTAGAGAACAGCAGGCAATGGCCATGGCTGCAGCAGGGGACAGGCAGGCAAGTTAACTTTTCCTCTACGTGCTCCCCAGGGGCAGCCACAAGTAGACAGAGGGAGCCCCAGGAGCATGGGAGAACCAGGAGAACCCCATGGGGGCAGTGGAAAAGCCCAGAATGGGGGGAGGGAAGATTTTTACCTTTCAGTCCTCCAGGCCCAATGGCCTGAAGTGTGTTTGCTCCGAATTCAAGCTAGCACTAACACTGATCAACATTTGTGCAGCTCAGTGTGAGGTGTAACAGGGCCCCAATAGTTATTCAATAGATGTATCTTAATATATGGTGCTAGTTAGGCAAAGATTTTCATTGCTCTGCTTCCATTATAGAAAGAAATGATGTAACCCTGTCTCCCTCTTCTGGCTTGAAAGGATTTTATCAGAGTTGGTTATTCATAACAGAAATATTGATTTTGTGCATCATATTGATTCTGTATTTGTTGTTTGATGGAAATCATCAATTCGTAGCAATTATAAATTTGCTAGAATGTTCTAATGAACTTTTTCTGTCCCATTTAGAATTCAAAAGATACAGTGAAAGCTTTTAGATGAACATTTAAACAATGAGAACTTTCTAACCATTCTACTCTTCCTATGTAGAAAACTTAATTTTAGGGAACCACCTAAACTATCCAGTTCACAATACTGGATGGAAGGGTAGGACCTAAGCCTTCTTCCTATCCCATAAGGTAGTAAAGAATATCATTTCAGGATAGAAGAAACCATGTGAGGAGATCTAGAAAGTGTCTGTATTTTGTATGAATACTTTGACCTATATCTGTGCTTTTTTTTAATAAAATATTAACTTTTCTATTAAACTCTATAAAAGGATTGTTAAAGAATAAGGGCAAAATAAATGCTTATATAAGGAACATCTTTAAATGGAACTGTCATATACACAGGCCAGGAAAGGGGTTCTGCAGGCTGACACCACTGAAAGGGCTTTTTGGAAAAAGTGGAGAATTGGTTGATTGACAGGTTAAAAGGTCTTCTCTATAGAGAGAGGGAAGGAGTTTTCATCTGAAGTCTCCCTCCCTCCCTTCAGCTGAAGCTTCTTGACTCAGGTACTGACTGAGAGCTGGAATGTAGCTCAGGGAATGAACTGCCAGTGGGCCGGGTGGTCCCTGAGCTGTGGGAGCCCCCAGTCCTTCCCTCCGTGTTGGTGGCACCCCCCCCCCCCCAGGACCACCCAGGAGGGTAGCTAGCGGGGAGATGATACCCAGGGGGCACCACCACCACAGAAGGAAGGATCAGTCCCCACCCCACCACAGCTCAGGCCTGCCAGCAGCTTGCCTCCCCCACCCCTGCCACAGGAGAGGCAGGCAGGCTTTGAGGGGGGAAAAAAGGGATCTGGCCCCTCACCACTTTTTTTTTTCTGGTGGAGCCTGCCCCTGGTGGGGGGGGGGGTGCGGGGAGGTGGGTGAGCTGAAGGGCGGGGGGGGGGGGCATCACTGTGATGTGACAAAAGTCCCTAAATTGAAATGGTAGGTTTTCAATTGACCCAATTTAAAACTCATAAATTAAAAACCCACCATTTCAATTTAGGGAGGTCTGAACCCCCATCACATGTACAAGCAGCCTATATGATCTGAGAACACCTGCCAGATGGAAGAAAACATGGTTTCAGTATCTCACTATGACTTAGGTCTGAGCTAAAGCTATGAGCTGGGGCTATGTGAAACTTCAGTCCCTGATTCGATTCGGTGGCCAAATCTCTGAATCCAAATTGAATCAGGAGATCCTTTAATCTCTTTGAATCGAATCAGAACCCTCCAAATGGATTTGGAAAGATTTGGCAATTTGGACATAGACACAGGTTTGAATATTTTTTCTACATACCTCAAAGTAGCAGACGGCTCATAAATGCTGAAATACTGGGGTGGATGGAGCATGGGGGGGCCCCCCAGCGTGCTTGGCAGCAGACCCGGAAGTGGACCAGAAGCACTTACAGTCCATTTCCGAGTCTGCTGGAGAGCGCACTGAGAGGCCCCTCCACACCCTTCCAGCTCAGTGACTGGTGCTTCCTGGGTCTGGGGGGGGCACTTGGGGTCCCACTGCAGCTGATCACCGAGCCGGGGAGGTGTGCCCCCCCCCCCCGCATGCTTGGTGGCGGACCTGGAAGTGGACCAGAAGTGCTTCCAGTCCACTTCTGGGTTTGCTGCCAAACACACAGGGTCCCCCCGCCCACTCCACACTCCTGTGGGATGCTCCATCCGCCACAGCATTCACAAGCTGCGCCTGGTACCTTGAGGGATGTAAAGAAAACATTTAAAGCTGTGTCTATGGCCAAATTGCTGATTCTCTGAATCTTCAATTAATTGAATCATTCTCCCTGATTCAGGCCAAATCGAAATCCAGATCGAATACAGCACGTTTCAGACACCCCTACTCTGAGCTGCTCAGTTGTGTCAGGATATGAGTGGCTCTCCTTAAGTCCACTAGCAGAACCCTGTGTATTTGTGGGATTAGATAGAAACTGAACAGGGTATTTTCAGGTTTCATTGGTGTTTAAATGTTAAAATAAAATGCTGGAGTCCTTTTATAAGTTTAAGTCTGTGTTCCAATCAATCAGCAGGTCTCTGAATACTCTAGTGATACCTCAGCGAGTTGTTTCCCATCCCCCACCCAAAGATTTCTGATTTAAAAAAAATAAAAAATAAAGCTAATATATTTGTACACTCACAATGAAGAAAATGTTTGTTTAAATGTGTGTGGAACTGTGTTTTGTATTAGTTTAAAATTGGAATGCTATTTTTTAAATTAAATCTATAAACCATTTTCATTTTTCTGTGTTTAGGCAAATTAGTCACTCCCTTCTGTTTCTCATTAATTTAATATTCTGGTTCTCAACCATGAACACAGTCTTAGGATGCTATAAGAATCTTCTCCATGGAAGAATGTTTAAACAGTTAGGAAATTATGTTATGTTATCTTGAAATTTCAGGACATGAAATGAGAGATACTGAAGGAGGGTAAGCACTGTAGTAAGTGCAAAAAATTGTATTTTCTTCTGTTGCTAATTAACTAAGATTGGTGTTCCTATCCCTTCTTCAGCTCTGGGATCAAAATAAATGCTTCATACAACATCCTTGCTACCTCTTGCCAGAACCTGGCTCCCCAACTATTTGTCCCATCCCAGCTTTCCTTTTTTTATATATATTGAAGTTGCTAACAACCCCAAATGTACAAAAATCATAACCCAGGCTGCAAATAATAATGAGATTGTCTAGAAATAAAAGAGTGGTACAAGAGAGTAACACAAACATCTGAGTACCTCAGCACTAAACTAAACTAAACTTGGCTCTGGCAGACCATAGAAAGTTGATCCAACAATAGGGGCTGTTGAAAACATAACTTGGCCCAAAGAAACTATTGTAGGTGATATGAGAGTGAGAAAGACTTAGCTTGATTTGGTTTACCATGCTGAATTTGGTAGGGCCAACATCACTGGTAAAAATCACTTTTAAACTTGTGGGGGGCAGGGGACGGCAATTGATCTAGAGTCACTGGCACACAATAAGCAATGATTCCTATGATTTCATTTCTCTTTGTTCCCTGAGAGCAATTACACTTTAAGTTTCAAGCCAATCTCTACCATTTTACTATCACTATTTAGAATTGGCACCTACATTCTCCACTGGGTGGCAGCCAAACCCCTTTTCAGATCAGAGGTGATGACTTTCTTTTCAGTAGAAGAAACCAGCATCACAGGCTTTTTGGCAATACTTCCACAGCCAAAAGATTCTTCTCAATGTCCAAAGAGCCAGCTGATGCTTTCTTTATGCTCTGTGACTCTTTGCTTGCTCCCATTATGATTAATCTCTGATTGTCCCCTCTTCAAGTATTAATGACAAAAACTCTTCAAATTTCCATCCCATGTATAGTTTTAATTGGATCCTATTAGTACACACAGGCTAAAGCTACTTTAAAAAATGACAAATCCTAAAATTAATGTAACCATCATGAAAATATTCTCTCCCCACATCATTAATTTGAAATGCCTACTAGAGTTATATGAACTATAAATGAAGGACAGTGTAGAAAATCATGATTCATTCACAGTGTTTTAGTCGGCTCCATATTGTTAAGGGTGGTTAAGTAATACTGAAAAAATTTAAAACTATATTACAGTATTGCCGCTGTTTTAAATTAGAGATCAGGGAACCTCCAAATCCTCCAGGGTCGTGGTCATATACCCTGCTTTTGTGTGCTCCTCTTAGATTTCACTAGCTAGGAAAATGCAGGGCTGGGTAAGGACTCCTAAGCACCCAACCCCAGGACACCTAGCTGCTGATGAAAATTATGAGAGTGATTCATTTGATGGTACTCTTCGTTTGCTAGAATGATACTATTTAGCACTGTGCCTTTGGAAGAGTCTCCCTGTATATCATAGAAATAAAATAGCTGGACCATCTACTCTAACCCCTTACATATATGCAGGATGTGCTATCCCTAACCCAGGATTAATGAGTGATGAAACAAGGGGCCCAGGATCTTTTAAGGTTCCATGATATTTTTTATAATACTAAGGATTAATCTTGGTGTCCTGGCCACATTACAAAAATTAAATAGGCCTCTTTCTTATATTCCCTTAAATTTTGTATTTTCAATTGGTTGAAATATTCCTCTTTGCTTCCTGAAGAGTATGATGAAATTTTAGGTGTACTTATGATATTTAAGATGTTGCTTCATCTCAGATTAATCAGATGTTGATGAATATGTGGAGCAGAATTAAGCTTTATGACATACTGATAGATAATGTCTCTGATCCAGAGGAGATGTCCAGAATAAAAGCCTCTAGGATGAATGATCTTGAATCAGTTCCAGCCAGTTCTATTCACTTCATTGCTTTCTGAGGCAGGAGAGGAGTATTTGATGATCGATGGTGTGTCAGGTCCCAGCTGAAGTACTGAAGCCTGTCTTTCTAGCATGTCATGTTCTGAAGCATGAGAGAGAGGGATCCTAGGTATTAGCAGCAGCTGTTGGGTGATGTTATCAGTAGTGTTTTGCTAGTTTCTCAATTACTTCACTACAAGACTCATTTTGAGTGGTGCTTTGTGAGGTCCCTAGGGTCAAGTATGTAGTGAACCATTTCTCAGACTTTTTTTCATGCCTAACCAAAATTGACACCTGAGAATTATGTCAAAGCTGAACCCAGGCAAGATAAGTTCAGTACTAGTAGGCAGAGGCTAGACTTCCTCTGTAATACTGCAACAGCCCTTACTGTCAAAGGCATCTACAGTGACATTGCTACCAGGTAGGGCTGTGTGAATCTTCGGTTCCTGATTTAATTCAGAGGAGATTTGGCCTGATTCGGTGGCTGAATCTCCAAATCCAAATTGAATTGGAAGACCATTTAAAAGGTCCAAATTGATTTGAAGCCTCCAAATTGATTTGGAGAAGCTTCAGAGATTCAGGCAGTTCCCGCTCGCTGCTGCAGGGAGCTGGACCCGGACTCCGTGCCGGGCAGTAAGTAGGGAGCAGGGGGTGGGGCTGGAGGATGGAGGAGGGGAGCATGGGAGGACCCCTGCCAGGCCCCATCCCCTGCCTGCTCCCCCAGCCCCCCTGAGAGCCCCCTGATCCCTGCCCATTCTCCCAACCCTGTCAATGGCTGCCCCACCTGGCCCCAGCATCCCAGCACTTAAAAAAAACCCAACCCTGCACTCACCAGCTGCTGTAGCAGCCTTTGGGGCTTCTGGGGGCTTGTGGCAGAGCCCCTCCACACAGCGTGGGGCAGTGAGGATAGACCGCCTCCCCCCCCCTGGCCTGGCAGGAGCTGGTCAGTGCGGGGCTTTTTTTAAAGTCCTGGGATGCTGGGGTCAGGTAGGGCAGCCATTGACAGGGCTGGGAGAGTGGGTGGGGGATGGAGCTTGTTCGATTCGCGACAGTCATTCGAATCACCGAATCGAATCACTGTCCCCCAAATTGGTTGAATCTGAATCCAAAGTGAATACTAGTCACTTTGCACAGACCTACTAATTGGCCCATAGTCTTTGAACACTTCAGGACTCCGCCTGGAATTTTCCAGTCAAACTTTTTTTTGTTGCAACATATTGAATTATTTAAATGATTTTTTATTGCATAAAGATATCATTTGAAATGAAACTTTACTCTACTGTACTATTGAGAGAAACTTCTCAGAATGGAATTTCTGCTTGAAAAATGAGAAATCCACTCCAGAATAGCAAAGGCCTAGTAGGCAGTGAGCTTCTCTTAATGTACTGGTGTATGGCCTGGTTTTGCAGCCGGGACCTGAGCTGAGTGTCTAGATCACCAGGCTATTTGCTGCTGTTTTACTTAACTCTCATTCCTTACCCTGTACCCCAAAGTCTTCAAAAGATTCTCAGATCATTCCAATGCAAAATAATAAGTATGCATATAATACCTATGAAGTTTTATGGAATGAGAAAAGAATTTCAAGCTCAGTTTTCCTCATGACTTTTGGATACTCAACTAGATACTGTATAGTGCAACAAAATTCCAGTTTCACTTGTGACTTCCCAGAAGGCTTCAATCCCTTCTAATTCAGCACCTATGAAGCTGGTAGATCTGACTGAAAGATGTCCTTTGCAGTATAACAGGTTTTTGAGGTGGCACACTATGTCCAGGTGGCAAAAGGCAATGCCATGCAGCAATTCACAAACTAGTGTTACTTATACCAGTTCTAGAATCAAAAGCATCTACATATATTCATTTAATTGCTTGTTTTACTATATTTGTTCATCACTTCAGCTGAGCTAATATACCAGGCTTCTCAGCATAGCACTAGCACAGGTCTACTGCTTCCAGAGGTATGGAAATCTAGTTTTGGATATTCCTGCACAGCATTTCCTTGTGCCCTTGGTATAGAAGCTAAGCTCCTCCTAGCTTCTATACCAACCACTTTCCAGCTATTGACATATGGGAAGTGGCAAGAGCACATTTCCTTCTTAGTAATTACTGGCTTCTGGCATGGACCCTCAGAGCCACTGGCGTTCAGTGTAGTTTTTGCCAGAGTGTTTAGCTGCAAGGAATGTCTGCAAGACTGGGTAGATAGGATAGTAGTTTAAATCCATCCTTCTTATTCCTCTTTATTTGTACAGAACACTCCTCCTCTGTGGCAGAAGATCTAGGTCCTCATCTCTAGGAAAGAAGCCATGTGCTCTGGAAAAGCTCCAGCTAGCACAAACTACAGCCCATCTCCCTAGCAACAGAGGTCACCGAATATATCACCCTGATGCTCTGCTGTCTGTACTGGCTTACCAAAGAATACAGAATACAGTTCAACCACTCTTGTCCCAGTTAGCCCTAGTTACCTGAGGTTTTTTTATGATTCTGTCACCATTATTTCCAACAGCATTCCAAGGAATGATGAGACTGTTAAAACACTCACACACACTAAGAGGATTGCGTATACCAAAGACAGAACTTTCCCTGAGACTGGACATAGATGATAGCACTTACTGCCAAAAAAGATGAAGATGAACATGGATTTCAGTGCACCCAGAATTAAATGCAAAATTCCATTTCTTTGACTTTTGCTTTCTCTCTTCAAAAAACACTCACAGTACCCACACCTGTTCACATAAGCACACATTATACCCCTTTCAGATAACACAATTATTTATCCATTAAGTTGAGAAGAAAGAGAAAGAAGAGATGGAAAGAGATTGATTTTTATTTTGTAATACAGCTGGAGGTGATTAGACTCTATGGTGATGTTGCATGCTACTGGAGTTGTTCCATTCTGATGCAAAATCTAGCTGCCCTGTGTGTGTGTTCCCTCTCTGTATGTGCTCCATATCTTTTTTACAGGAGGGACCAAGAGACCTGATTTTTCTGAAGTGCTTTGAATATGCACATATAACTAATATACAAATACAAAGCATGTTTAGTATTACATCACTATTAGTTAAGACCATAATGAACATCTTTTGCTTCAAAACATTTAAACTCTCCAGTGCTCTCTGCTTTATTGTTGCTATCATACTTTTCTTTCTTTTCATTGGCCCGTCTGGAGAGAACTGGTTTGGGGAAAGCCTCTCTTTCTCTCTCCTAGATGCCATAATCTTTTAAAGAGCAGCCACTCCCTCCCCTCCACTAAGTACTATCTTGGCAGGCAGCTAGAGGAGGAGGAGTCTGTTCTTTAAAAGGCTTTGAAATTGTGTTGTTAAAAACTATATAAATAAAGCAAGAAGCCCTTTAATAGGCCTTTGAACAATAATCCTTTCCCTTTGGTTCATTATGCCTTCTGGCTTTTTTATTTTTTACTGCTTGCTAAGGGGAAAAACGCCTAAATGTTCTATTTTAAGCAATTAGGAGTTTATTTTAGGGGAAAAAAAGTAGGTCTAGCAGTTGGTTCCATGAACACATACACAGTAGCCTGGCAGAGGCAACCTATAGGAGGCACATCAGAGGGCCAGAATAGGGCTCCAGTGAAAGACCAAAACAAAAGCATCAGCAGCATTTGTTTCTGGTTAAGTACTTTAGCACGAGGCTCACTACTGGAGTGGTTTACCCAGCTTTTATCTGTTTTGAATTCACTTTCCCTCTCCCCCCTCCTCCCCCCCCCAACTCATGGAAAAGCAAGTTAATTACATGGACAGGAGGGAAGCATGGGATTTTTATCTTCCTTTGTTTGATTTTTTTTTTCTACAACCTGATGGCAGTATTTGATTGGTTGGTATCTAACACTATTCTTGAAGCTATTAGCCACCCATCTAAGTATTCATTGCATGGCCTGTTCTGTGTGTTGTTCTGCCCTCCCTTCCCCCCCCCCCCCCCCAAAAAATGCTAGCTATATTTTGTGAGCAGCCAAAAATCATTTTGTTTCTTTCTTTCTCCTCTTCCAACCCCTACCTCCCCCTCCCCTTTTGTTTGCCAGTTCTGTCTGTGGTCCACAGAGGATTCTGCAGCAGGCTGGCGATTCCAGCTAGGGTCCCTCTGTCTGCATAATTAGTATCTATTTTGCTTGGTCTCATTTCCCTAGTGGGGATGTGTAGGGGGGAAGGGAGTTTTTGCCATTAAATAGGTTATTATGTTGACATATTAGCTCCCATATGACTAGCATTTGGTGGATCAACATCAAAGCCTATACCTTCTGACCCTCACACACCAAGCAAACCTTGGACTATACTGAACAGGATAGCAGTTTGTAGCAGTGAGGCACATTCATGAATGGTTAGAATATTCCAAAACAAATAGACCACAAGAGTTGCATAGCAGCTACTTGTGAAAACTTCCTCCTCACATGGTTATCTCAATATAAGGCTCCATTATCCTGAGTGATTTCATTGGAACTGCTGGTGGGTAGAGCCCTAGAAAATTAGACTATTATGTTTTGAATTGGATCCCCTGAAGAGGGAGGGAGCTGATATAAACCAAAAGTGTTGAAAATCTGGCCCATAATGTTTTAGGTTAAAAATGGGGGAAAAAAACTCATCCTAAAAAATAGCAAAAATTAAATTACCAAATAGGTGGGCCTAGAATTGGACCTAAACTATTTAGAACACATAATAAACTGAATCAGACTCCCTCCTCTTGATCTTAGTTTTGTTGTGTGTATTTTGTTGTTGTTGTTGTTGTTGTTGTTGTTGTTGGGGGGGGTGTATGTTTTTGTAGTACATTAGGGAGTTCCAGGTGCCTCAATCATAGATTAAAAGCTTGATGATCCCTACCCCAAGGACCTTACAACGTAAACTTACAAATGGATTTCGCAGCAGAATTGGTAGAGTCAGACCCTATTATGCATTTACAGTCTCACTGGGCACGTCTACGTGAGACGCTTACTGTGCAGTAGCCACTAACCATGGCAGTACGTTACTGCAGTGTTATTAGGCTACTGCGCAGTAAGTGTCACAAAAAAACCCATGCACCAGCACTACTGTGCAGTAGGGTGAGTTACTGCATGTTTAGTTAGTACTTCATTAAGCAAGTACTAAATTAAATGCACAGTAGCTACTGCGCATTAATGAACATGTGGATGCGCCCACTGTGTTCAAACGAACTCCCTGCAAAAGCAAGCTTCTACCCCCTGCAGAAGCTTATTTAGGATAAGTTATAATGAGAAGGTAACACAGAGAAAAGATAGTGAAAGGGTTAAAGCGCTAGCTTTGTTCTTGGGAGATTTTTTGTGATCCCACATTTAGAAAGGAGTTAATGAACTGCAGTGACCCCAGTCAGACCTGCCTAATATGTCCGCCCTAGATGCTATGTCTGAAGAAGAGTTTCAACTGGGGCTGACCAGAGAGGAGAGGCTACCAGGGGCCAGAAGCTAGCTGAAGACTGCAGTCTGCCAGGGCCTCCCTCTGGGACAGTAGGACTGACAAAGAATGTTAAGCTGATTTGCTACCAAGAACCCATTAGTGGGTGTTAAGGCAAGACATCACAGCTGGGACCTGCCTGAAAGGAAGGGAGAAAGTTGAAAGCTGAAACTAGGAGGATGAAGGTTCTGGTTACATTTTTTTATTTGAGGACTCTGCTCCTGAATTCATCTTAGCGAACTGGCCAGACAACTAAGGTACAGCTGTGACTGAAATGGACTGAAGATTTTGTTGGGGGAAAAAATAAAGCAAAGTGGCTACAACGCTGTGCTTTACAGTCTGTGTAGGGAAGCGTGCCTCTGTCACACTTGCTATGTTACAGATTTAACTGTGTGACCTTGAGCAAGTTGTGTAGATCTTTGTGTTTCAGTTCCCCAACAGTGCAACAGGTATAATAGCACCTCTCTGACTCAAACAGGGGTTATGAAAATAAATACACAAGAAAAATAAGGTGGTTATTTATGTGACATGAAAATTCCAGAGGTAGAGATAGGTAGATGGAACTGGAATGGGTAGAAGAGGAGGAGAAGAAAAGCAGTTTCCTGTAATCGTTGTACTCGGAGGTACGTGACAGGATGAAGAGGGTTAAAAACAAATCAGGAACGCAGCAAATTTGGGACTTGGTTTAAATTATATTGAAATTAATGGAAAGCTCCAGTGGGATTTGTATCCGATTCTAAAGCTGCTTCTTATTATTTCCTCTAAATAAATAGCAATACAACCTGTAGATAGATACAGAAAGATTGATGTCAGACAAAGGGCCTGACTTGCTTGGTTTCCAGGAGATTTCTTTCTGAAAAAGTTGGTATCAAGCAGATGAAAGTGAAAGAATCTCGCCCGATAGTATTTTATTTGTTGCAGATGGTGTTCTCTGCAATGAGAAAGAACTTGGTTTCTTTTACAAATCCTCAAAGAAAACTTTGAAGAAATAGTGTTGTCTGTGCTTGTGCAATGTCTATTGCCATTCCTGAGTGCTGAGTTGATTCACTTCTTTAAAGTTTATTGACTTTTTTTCCTGCGTTCTTTATAACTGCTGGGAAACATAATTCTCATGTACTCATAAGAGGCTTTGCAAATCTCTAATTATTAATTTATGAGATAAACCTTACTGTCCTAAATAATACAATTTTCTATTTCTGAAGTGCCATTAATATCCAAGTTATCCAGATATAGGATGTTTTAATTTCCTTTATAGTCTGTCTAAAAAGTCCTTATTTTTTTACACAAAGGAGCCTTGGAGATACCAAGGTCTGAATTCCAAACATACTTATAAATATACCTAACTATAAGTTTCTTAAATAGTCAATGAGGCAACTCTTAAACATGAGAGCAAAACAGATGCATATATTTGTCAGGCTGGAGCTTAAGACTAATAAAGTAGATGGTGTTATTTTCTGTAGAGCTAGCAGAAGTGCTACAATTGTAGCTTGTTCTGTTTTATCTAAAAATCGCAGATGTTTTATAACACCTACCTTTTTCCTTCACAAGTATATTTATAAAATTATATATATTTATTACGAGATCATAAAAATTCCCAGGGTGCCAATGGCTACTTTTTTACATAAAAGCTGGAAAAAAATTAATTGGTGGGATGAGAGGGGTTTAGGGGTTAGAGGGCAGAGAGGGGAGATTAGAAGGACCAAACTACAAGTAGAATAACGATGATAAGTCTCTGGATTTTTCTGTATCTGGAAAATGATCATGAGTTATTGTGAGTGTAAGGGAAAAAATCAGAGCAGCTTGGCATGGGTGGAGCCAGTGCTGGAAGAGCTGAGTCTGTATCACTCTTCTGAAAAGCATTGAAAAAGTCAGTTCTGCTCATCGTTTCCCCTGTGTAGTTTTGTGCCTAGCAGGGTCAAGTTCTCTGAAGAATGAAAGAACATAAAATAAAAAGCATGGGTGAGGGCAAATTTAAGGGTACTTAAAGTGACTGAGATTTATTGAGAAACAAACTAACTAGCTAAAACCAAAATCCCCAAACTTTGGAAAAGTCTACAATGAGACAAATCAGAATGCTACATCTGAATGCCCATATACAACTGACATTTGGGAGAACTGACAAGTTAAATTTAGACCTCAGTTATAACATTCAGACCTGTGTCTTTAATGAGGCCAAATTTAAACTCCAAAGCCAAGCGTTATGAAATTCATAGATACATAGACATTAGGGTCAGAAGGGACCTCAACAGATCATCTAGTCCGACCCCCTGCCTAGGCAGGAAAGAGTGCTGGGGTCAGATGATGCCAGCCAGATGCCTATCCAGCCAGATTGGGTTAAACATCTGGTTCTACCACTTCTGAATCCTATGCCTGGACTGTCCATATTTAAACCCCAAATTTAATCTTAAATATCAGGCCTGTTTCTGGATGAAAACAAAGTTTTTCTTTTTTTTTTAAATAGTCAATGAGCTACAGTAGATGTAGGTACAGCTACATCTTGGTGTGTAGCAGGCAGACGAGCAAAGGCAAGACTGAAGTTCTGAATGGGAGATGCTAAAGATACCATAATGTGAAAGACAAGGGGAAAAGTAACACCCACCTCCCGCCCTCTCCACTGCACTGCCCCTCGCCCCCTCCCGCCTTCCCTCCACATACACACACACAGAGTTGTTTACAAAAGTGCCTTGTAGTAGCTGGTGATCGTGTCACTCCGTTCCATGCCCCACAGCTATCACTGGGCCTCATGGGAGATGTGACTACAGCTTAGGACATGGGACCATTTGTTCACTCACTTTCTGTGAAAAGAGTTTTGAAATGTGTTTTGAATAGACAGCATTTTCTTTGTGTCGTTGGTAAATAACACAGAGCAAAGTTAGTCAGCAAGTTGCATAGCTTCTGCATTCTGATTCTTTGGAGCCCTTTTGTACCAAGCTTGACAGGATGTTTTTAACAGAATGTGACCTCACTGGATTACTAGAGGTAAGGAGAAAAATTATTGGGCTCGTTGGGGAATATTTTGTAGCTAGCTGACACCAAAAAAAAATGATTGCGTCAGATATGCTTCATGAGAAGAGGAGGATGGTTTTGCTGTGGCCCAGTCAATACATTGCTCAGCAAAATCAGTCTTTTGTGTCTTTGTAAGTTTTATAATCAGCCTCAAAGAGATTCTCGATTTCTGCATTTTAGGAAAAAGATACTGGTTAGCAAGTGCCAACATTCTAGCATGATGTGTTTTGCAGTAGCCTAATACTGAAGGTAACATCATTTTTGGTTTCTAATCCAGAAAAGAATAAGAAAATTGGATCCAGTTGCTTGCAAAAGTCCGAAAGGCGGCCACACAACCATCAAAATTGTGGAAAAACCACCAAAACAAAAAGAGGACGGCCTACTGGGCAACTCTACTGAGTCACCAGGTAAAGGTAAGAAGGGAGAAAACCAACAATGGTGCTACTATTAAATGCAATTATTTACAGGATGTTGGCATTGCCTCTTTAACTAAGGACCTGGAGCTTGTACCCTTGTTAGGTCATAGTAATTTTGCTCTTGAGTAAGTCAGCCCAGGGGATTAATCTCCAAAGTGCTTCCCCTCTTAGATGGGCACCCCTTCCCTCCCTCTGCTGGTCAATTAAAATGAAACACTAATACTAACCATACAAGAAGTTTAGGTACCTTCTTACTTTGAATACACAAGAAAATGTTGACTGTTATTGCTTGTTGATGATTTTATTATTTGTTGCATGCACTTCTGAAACATTCATCACCATAGGATCTAGGGATATGAGGTTCAGATGAGGTGAGGGGAAGCAGAAATGAGTGAGATCTTATAGTACAGAAATTGGGGGAAATGGTGTCATATAAACAATAATAAAGTAATTGAAATTTTTTACTCCTATAGTGTGCAATTTCTTTATTGCTAATGGTCTGGTGCATTTGTGTTTGGGATCTTAAAAGTGACTTTTTCCATGTCAAATGAGAAATCCATGTACATAAAAACCCAAATAGGTTAGCATGAACCTGACAATATGAACTGAGCATTGTGATTGATGTTCTGTGTGTTCCCAGGCTTATTCCAAATATTCAGTGTACTTTACTTTCCAAATAAGCAGAACAACAAGGCTTTAACACAGGTGATCAAAAATTAAGCAAGGCTGGGGTGCCTTGGGATGTGAAGAAATGAAATTCACAGAAAACTGTTATTCGTAGTTAGACTCAAGTAACAAAATAGTCTAAATATAGCCTTATAAAATTGGAAAGTTTTAGAGTAGCTGCTGATACTGAAAATGTTCCTTGGTAAATTAATATGGAAAAAATGTGCCAGTTTGCTTATTAGTAATTAGATTTTTTTTACTGTAAAACACCAAAGTCTAAATATAATTGTTTCTCCCAATCGCTTAGCTCGGTTATAAATCATTTGTAGTTAGGAGGATGAAGTGACCATATTACTGCTTTCAGCGGGATATGTAAATCACTTTAGTTTGCTAGAACATGTACAGTGATGCATTTATTATGTCAAACTTCCCACTGCACTTTGAACCACTGGTATAAAGTAGATAAGGTGGGTGCTGAAGCTGCCAGCTCCTATCTAATTAGAATAAATATTTTCAGCTAACGAGGGTCCTAATTCATAATTATTACTGTTGTTGTACTAGTGCCTGTGACACTCCCCCAGCCATGAGTCAGGGTTCTAGCACACCAAGCACTGTACAAAGACATAGCTGAGATCTAATAATGTGTACAACAGCTCTCTCTCCTCTCATATTCACAACAGAGTAAAGAGGAAAATAGAATTGTTAATGTACTACTGCTGAATACACTCAAACTAATAAGAGGGAGTTTTGTGTTTTTAATATCTTGTTACCAACTGCAATTATGGAACGTAAAATGTACATAGTCATGTTAAATTTGGTTCTCCTAACGAATTCTTATATATGAGTGATGTAGGCAGGAAAAGTTAGATGTACTCTAGATAAACCAGTAGAGGTCAGTGCAGAGTGTTGAAACAGAACTGGAGCTGCGGCATAATAAAACATTGTATTTTATACTCTGTCGTCTCCAGCTGTAACTTTTTAAAAATGTGGTGAAAAAAGATAACATATCAATTGCTCCTGTGTTCTCCACCAAAATAGATTCAAAATACGAGGAAGGTAATATGATAATGACAGACTACTTAATAAACTAATTTAAGCATCAGCAACAACATGCATATGGAAGTACAGTATAACTTCCAGTGAGGTATGATAGTCATTATTTTGTTGCATCACAGTAGGGGCCAGCATGTACTTTTTATTACATATTTTTCCAGACACAATATAACCTCAATTAGCTGGCTGCCATGCAGGAAGAAGCTGGGACATAGAATATGATTCTGGAGAATCGAGGTGTTTAAATACAGGAAATCTTTCAGTTAAATTAAGGTGATCCTGTTTCAGCTAAAGGAGATTTGAGTGGTATTTATTAAGATTTTAGTAAATGAAATGTAAGTGTGTGTAGTATCACTTTTTAAAGCTCTTGTTTGTTCATGGTTCTCTTTCCTGACCGAAGTAAGAAAGAGATTCCTCCTGTTTTAAGATAGACTTTGTATGTCAAATATTAACCACACAGAAGCTCATCTATGGAACACTTTTGTGAAAGCTGTATCTTCTGTGTTTTTGCTAAGCATTTTGAACAGACCCTTTAAAGCTGTTAAATTACATTTTTTTTAAATCTCAAAGAAACCCTACAGACAACCACAAATAAAGAACTACTTAGGAAAGAAATATACTGTCAAAAAAGCAGCAGTGTGGAATTCAGAAGCATGCAGGATCAGTCCAGCTCTGCTATCTGTAGAATCAATGAGAATTTCACCATTCAAATGGAAACAGAATTATGCTAATACTCACTACACTTGAAAATCCTGCCTGGTCTTTCTCTGATTTTCAGAGCTCTGAGTTCACACTGAGTTTGTTAGGTGCAGAGTTCCCACCATTCCCTTAAAAATCAAGGTTTGTTTTTTGTGTTAATGTGTTTAAATATGAATTTTAAAGACCTGTTATAACCATCTAAGAGAAGGCAAGGTAGACTTGCACCTTGTAGGCTAACTAAATTATATGTATATTGCATATTATATATATCCCAAGGTTTTGTGAGTGGAGCTTGTTCCATCAGATACTGTCATCTAAGACTCAGTTACAGCTTAGGCTGCTATAATCAAAGCTGCCTATTACTTATTTGTAGTTTGAAGACTGCATTGCTTGAGGGAAAACCTTTAGTCTCCATTTAAGTCTTACATGTTTTGGGGATTTGTTTGTTTGTTTGTTTTTTTGTTTGTTTTTGGCATCCTAAATTATTTTATCACAATGAATTTCTTTGTGGAGAGAAGAGGGGAAGGTGGGAAGGTCAGAAGCTGATTTGATAAGAGGTTTGTATCAGCTTTGTAATTCTTTCCAAAAATGTTTTTGTTGAACTCTGTTAGAGGCAGATGAGATGATCATGTACAGAGCTTGAGAACAGTGGCAGGAACATGACATTCTCTCAGAAGGAGGGATTTCCTGATAACTTGAACACAGATATTAACATTCATGCTTCATGGGGGTCCTAAACTGGCCTGGTGTGTGCGTGTGTATATCCCCAACTTTGTCCTCCCGTAATGTGAAGGCTCCAGCAGAAAGAACACTAAGTATTTCATACTAGTGGTCCAGTCTAGTGTGACAAGTAAGCTATGTGTTATAGACTATTCCCATAGACATCTGGGATGAAATCCTGGCATTGTTGAAGTCCAGTGGAAATTGTGCTATTGACTTTGGTGCAATCCAGAGTTGTCAGATAGCTATTCGCAACATTCTCTTTAATGGAAAAGAAATAATCAATTTTGAGAAAAGCCCTTTCCTTGCATAACTTGGTTGAATACAGGTAGATGATCTTCAAATGTTTTGTCCTCTGAAGACTGGGATGCTAACCATGGCTGACCAAACATAATGAGGCCTGAACCTGCATAAAAACATAGAATTCAGAAAAAAATCCCCTTTTGTCTAGATAAATTACTCTAAATTTAGTAGTCTATTGAAAGAAACTTTCTAATGGAGATTTCACCTCATTTTGACTGTAAATATATTTGGGGGGTGGAGGGAGTGGAAAAATACCACCTTTCCTCCCTGACTTAAGTGTCTGTTGGGTAGGTCATTCTTATATGTAATATTTTCCCTTAGTCTTTTGCATGTGTCTATAAGTTTGTACATGGGTGTAAAGGGTATGAACAATTTTGCTCTCCTGAGTCATAGTGCAGTGGTACATTTACAGTAAATGGTACTCATTTATTTTTACTAGCCATTGCAGGATTTTTCCTTTTATCAAATACATTTCTTGAAAAGTAGCATAACGCTAAAGTGATTCTTACTATTTTAAAATGTCTGCTTTTAGCTTACAAACCTAAACATGCAAAACAATGATTTGTGTTGCTTCAATGAGTTTTGTTTACATGCACTATTGTATAAACATCTGCTCTCCTTTTCTATAACATATGGAGTATAAAAACCTTAAAATTCAGTGACCAAAAGTAATATCAATCATATGTATAGCTCAGTAAAGTATAATGCTATAGTAATCAGCTGTCACATAAATATCAAAATTCACACAAAGGTCCTAACTGTGACCAAAACGAACAGGGAGTCACTTTTTGCAGGCCATAAATACATTTACATTTATAAGCTTCTTAGGTCATTTCTGAAGAACACTCCAGTTATAATGTATTCTTACAATTTTTCCCATATTTAAATATACCTTATATGTGTATAGATATATTGCATTCAATTAAATTGTACTAGAGTTACTAAGGAAATATCCTTGTTATAACATAAGCATGACAAGTATATCCAATCTAGTATAAGAAAAAAATGTATGTGTATACATATGTGTGTATGAGTTCAAATATATAATATCCAATATATATTTGTCTCATGAACTTGAAAGGGAATTTTGTATTTAAGATTTAAGATATAGGCTGATGACTGGGTGAATAAATAGCTACTTATAAATGATTTGATTATTCAAAGATTTCTGTCTACCCAGAATTTAAAAAACACAATGGCAACATGGTAGTCTGAAAATATACATTGGTTTCTAAAATATTTAGCATGCACAGTAAATATGTACAATGGGGGGGGGGGGCAGGGTTAGTAGCTTATTTTGTTTGCTCATCTTCAAAAACACAAATTCACATAACGAGTAATAGTTGAACAAATAGTTCCACACTTCAGAAAACTTACCTAGTCATTGTGGCACAGTTGCATCACCACAGAAGAAATGAGTAGTTTTCCAGTGTGCGTTTTAGGTAGGAGGGTAGATGAGTGGAGAAAATAGATCTTAGTTGTTTTATTTATGCAGTGTCAAGAATAAATTAGCATGTTTAAGCTTAAGGCCTAAGGTAGCATACAAAATACTGAGAATTAACACATCCAGTATGGGTACATAGATTAGATTACTTCTAGATCAACCTAACTAGCCTTAAGTCGATCCACATGCCTATATGTGCAGGTGTTCAGCAGGGGAAAATGACAGCCCTAATCTAAGTTAGCTCACCTAAGGTGTTAACCTGATCTATGGATTCCTTCAGACCCCAGCCTCGGGGCTGTGGAAGCCCAGCCCCAGCCCCAGGACTGTGGTTTTCCTACCCCTCAAACCCAACTGGGCTATTTTTAGCCATCTGCTTCTTCCCCTCTCACCACCTAAACCTGGACAACCTCTTGCAGACCCACTAGCCTTCCTATAGCCCCCACTCTGACCTTCCCCCACAACCCCAATCCTGCCTGCTTATCCCATCACCCTGAGTGAGTTACTCCAGTTTCCCTGCATGGCTCCTGGGACCAGCAAATGGCTATACCAGGGGTGGGCAAAATATGGCCCACAGCTGGATCGGGCCTGCCAGGCAATTTCATGCAGCCTGCAGGCACCCACCAACAAATTGTACCCTACCCAGCCCACACACCTTACTCCCACCCTCAGAAGGAAGGGTCCAGCCCAGCCAGCACGCAGCTTCCTGATGGGACTGCTGCTGCCACTGCTGCAACTGCCAGGAAACCTGCTCAACTTGCCTGGCAACCTGCTCAACTTGCCTGGCATCCCGCTCCCCCTGGGCACCATATTGGGAAGAGGCAGGGTAGGGAAGGAGCTGCAGCTGTGTGGGGGCAGGGATCATGAGGCTTGGGCTGGTGGCAGCATGGTGCCCACAGCCAGGGGAGTGGCAGGAGCATGGAGCTCGGGTGGGCAGGGTGTGGGTGTGAGGGAGAGTGGGGAGTGTGGGACCCCACACACACTTTCCCCTCTACCCCATGGTGCACAGCCTCTGCTGCTGGTGGCAGCGGCAGCAGCAGCAGGCACTTGGGGCCTACGCAGGCACTTACCACCAGCACTGCATGTGGTGGCGAGGACCACAGCCAGGCTGGCCCAACTCTATCACACGGGGCTCCTACAGTGCACGTGCAGCAAACAGTACTCATGTACCCCTGGGGGAAGCCCCACATGCTGGAGCTGACTGCCTTCACCACTTCCTGTTGTGCAGATCCTGGGACTCCATTGGGAAGCAGAGGGAGGGGCTGTCCTCCACTTCTGGTGGAGTCCAGGGACTCGCACAGCAGGAGGCGGTGAAGGCAGCCAGCTCCAGCACACAGGGCTTTCCCCGGTGAGGTGCGAATGCTGGGAGCTGCATGTGCACCATGGGAGCCTACATGATAGAGTTGGGCTGGCCTGGCTGCAGTCCTCATTACCACATGCAATGCTGGCCAGAGGTGCCTGCATGGGCCACGAGCAACCCTAGCACCCGCTGCCTGCTGCCACCACCAGTGTTGCGGGCTGTGGACCATGGAGGGGAGTATATAGGGGGTCTCCACACCTGTGCACTTTCCCTTATACCCCACAAACCCCACACACTCACACCCTGCCCCCACAACTCCCCCCCACAAAACACACCCCTAATATACCCTAATGCCCCCCTAACACATAGCTATACCCCTTCACAAGTGCCAACTTTATTTTTTAGTTATGTCATTACCTCTATATACAGCATGCAAGCACAAATCAAGACAATAATGTTTTTTATTATAAACTTAAAATATGTTATAGTAGGTATATTTGACTTTTATTGTATGATTTGTTTTTTTTCTGGTTCCAAGATGGCGACCCGACCCGACCCTCCCAAAAGGAATATTTTCTGGGGGCAAGGGGAGGGACTTCCGATGGCAAAGGTCATGGGCTTCGGTGGGACTTCCAGTCCCAAGAAGGCAACCAGGGGGTGAGGCTTATGTCAAGGTGTGGGCTGCATTCATGCATTCATGCTGCTTAAAGAATGCCTGTATAAATCCTAAAATTGGTGTAAATAGTGTGTGTTCAATAGGGCTGTGCAAGGCTTCAGACCATGCTTCAGATCCGGAGAAGCTTCAGACACTTCAGTGTCCGAAGCAGCATGTTTGGATAGAAGTGCTGGCTTCATTAGGCTTTCCGATGTGGTTCAGAGCTTCCTAACCACTTCAGAAAAACTTTGGAGCCGCCTCAGTGATCCAGCCATAGGGTATAATGGGGAATCAATGAAATATCTGTAACTTTGTTGTTTTTTGTCTGATTTGAATGAAACTTGCAGAAGTGGTATCTTCTTCTGAGAGCACAAAGTTTGCCAACTTTCAAGGTGATAGATGCAGGGACTTGGGGGGAACTGCAACCCAAATTCTTGAAAGCAAAACTCGTGTCACATGTATATGTTAAGATACAATGGAGTCAAAACTACAGGGATGGTGGCCCCTGCTGAGGCCACAAAGCCTGCCAAGTTTCAAGGAGATAGGTGGAGGGGTTTGGGGGGAACTGCACCTCAAGCTGCTTACAGGCAAAACTGGTGACATAGATGACCCTCTGTGTGTTAAGGTGCAGCGGGCTGAAAACTGCAGGGGTGGTGGCCCCTGCTCAGGCCTGAAGCCTGCCAGCTGTCAAGGAGATAGGTGCTGGGGTGTTCTGGGGCCCTACGCCCCTAGCTGCTGACAGGCAAAACACGTGACATGGGTGCTTGTGCAACTGACTGTGTCTGTCTTGGGGCAGTTGATTGTCTGTATTGATTATTCCCTCTCCTTAGTCTGTGGTTTTGTAGGTTTAATCCTTCCTCATTAACTCGTTATGTAGTATCTAGGTACTGTACATTGAGCTGGTCCCTGAGTGAATCATGATTAATTGGTAACTGGTAACACAGTAGCTTAGCAGCCAGGCCTGCAGTAGTCCACGCCTCCCCCCCGCCGCCCCCCCATCTCCCTGTGCCCCAAAACAGACACAGTTGCACAAGCAGCTATGTCACAAGTTTTACCCATCAGCAGCTAGAAGTGCAGGGCCCCAGAAGCCCTTCACCCATCTCCTTGACAGCTGGCAGGCTTTGTGGCTGCAGCAGGGACTACCATCCCTGCAGTTTTTAGCCCGCTGTGCCTTAACACACACAAGGTCATCAATGTCATAAGTTTTGCCTGACAGCAGCTTGAAGTGCAGTTGCCCCCCAAACCCTTAAACCTATCTCCTTGAAACTTGGAAGACTTTGTGGCCTCACCAGGGGCCACCACCCCTACAGTTTTCACCCCCCTGTGGTGTAACACATACATGTGACATGAGTTTTGCTTTCAAGAATTTGGAGTACAGTTCCCCCCAAACCCTTGTATTGATCTTTTTGAAACTTGACAGGCTTCATGCTCTCAGCAGAGCCTACCACCCCTGCAAGCTTCACCCAAATTGGAGGTATTTCATTGATGTCCCCATTATACCCTGTGGCCAGATCTCCGAGGTGGCTCTGAAGCTTTGAAGCCACTTTGGCCGGATCGAAGTAGGAACCTAGTCCAGAGCTCCAGATCAGATCGCTGGCATCTGAAGCAGCCGGATCGGAAGCTGGATCGAATAGCTGCGTAGTCGCTCAGGCCTAGTGTTCAGCATCTAGTAACTACTAGTTCTTCATGCAGAATAAATTGAAAACAGGTTTGTGGAAAAGACTTACCAGGAGAGATGGGGAGGCAGCGGGATGCCATGCCAGGAGCTGATCGTGGCAAAAGTGAAACCATGGTGGCCAAAGCTGCTGTGGGAAAAAAGCAAAAGAAAAAAAGTGGCTGAGCTGAGAGGAGCCAGGAACGGCTCACGCATCCACATGGGCATGCTTTATAAAAGCGTGCCAGGGCCGATTGGTTGGCCAGATGCCCAGAGCTGAGATAAAAGACCCAGCAGAAGACAAGCCCAGGGGACCAACCAGCCCAGAGAAGCCAGAGCTCTGGAGCAGTCCCAGCGAGGTGACCTGGTGGTTACCCTGGAAAGGGGTCACAGCAAGAGTGCAGGGCCAGAGAGGGCCCAAGGATCTATCCTTAGGGTCGTTGTGGACCAAGGAGGTCGACAGCGGTGACTGGAGTACAGCAGGACCCAGCAGGGCCAGGATTCAGATGCAACAGACGGATGGCAGGTACCGAACCCAGGTAACAGTCAACATGCCAAGGAATGGAATGGTGCTGAGACCAGATGCCATGTAAGCACAGAGAAGGGGGGGCTATAGGAGATGCTCAGCATAGAAGTATCACCATTAGCCTGCAGCTGAAGATCCCGAGAGACCGAGCACCGAGAAGGTTCAGAACATCAACCTTGTTGACACAGGTAACAACATCAAGGTTGTCATTAGGCAGGGTGTAGGGGAAGCAGAGCCCCACAAAGAAGGAACAGTGGGAATGACCAAGGGAAGGTGCCAGGTGAGGTGGGACCAAACATAGTCCTCCCGATCCAAACATAACCATCATCAAAGATGTGGCAGGCGAGGCTCCTAGGGAACCAACCCAAAGTCACCCCAATAACCAGGGTGTTCAGCCCAAGGCACCACGGTGAGGTTCAAGAAGAACCCACACTCACGATGCTCGGGGGAAAGACACAGGAGGCTACAAGGTTTTAATACAAAGCCTCTTATCTCCACCAGGGTTAAGGCAAGTGGAATAGGACTGTGCCCAGAAAACAGTTGTACAAATGATAGATTTGATGAAAGAGAAGGATAGAGCTAGTGCACCTCAATCCTGTGAAACACTGGACACCTTGAATTTCCATTTAAATCAAGAGGAGTTGGTGGTTCCTGGACCTTGGAAGATCAGGCCTTTTAATATTGTTGTTCTAGCCACTTCTGGGCTAGTCAAAGCAAAATGTTCAGCCTGATGTCCAGTGATAGAGATGCAGAGGTGTTTTGTCACTATCTCTACATAGGCAAGCAACTTAATATTACTTTTACTACAATAATCAGTAGGTACACACTAAGGACACTATATCATATCTATCAATCTAATCTATCTAGGCAGTTATTTTGTGCTTCTTTACACTGTGCCAGGTGGTTCCAGCACCTGCTTGAAAACATTTCAAAAACTCAGCTGAAACTTGGCACCCAAGTCATCAAAATGAAAGTGTTTCATAGTCTCTTTGTAAAAATAAGAAGTTAACATAGTCTGCATTTACAGAATTTGGTTCAGCATATTTGATACATGGAGTAGTCTAGTACATACTTTATCCTGGAAAAAGCAGCTGTAATGGAACTGTATTTGCATTCTAATAGGAAGTTTTCTGAAACACACTGAATGCTTCTACATGTACTATTAATGCTATTCAGTATTACTGCACAGTAAGCCTTCCCTGGGAGCAAACCTGCCTGGTACAGGGATGCTCCTACCTTGCTCTGGTCCCCTGCAGCAGCTGGGGGAGCTCCAGGTTCCTCTGATGTGCTAGCCCAGGGGCTGGCAGGGAGCATGGGGCTAGTCCCCATGCACACAGGGCCAAAAGAGTTATGCTTTCTGCAGCAGCAGCTCTCTCTTTGCCTTCTGTGGCAGCTCCTAGCCAGACCCTAGCTGCGCAAGGATTTCCCTGAGAATTTTTCCCCAGCCAGCCCCCAGCTACACAGGGAAGCAGAGAGGTCCTTGGTATTGGTGTTGCTCGAATTCTGGCTCCCCACAGGAGTCAGGAGCCAAGCAGCGCCGGGATGGGAGGGCCAGAGAGCTACCCCATCCCAGAGCTGCTCAGGTCCCAGCTTCTAGGGGAACCAGGAGCTGAGCAGCAACAGGACCAAGGGAGTTCCCTATTCCCTGTGGCCTTCTAGTGTTATGGCTGATCAGAAGCAGATTTGTTCCTGGTCAGTGTCTACATGTGTGCTAATGTACAGTATCTACTGCACAGTTAATTTACTACCTGTATTTACAGGTAGTAGCTATGTGTGCAGTAGGCTAATTTACTGCGTGTGTAGTAAATGGTGCACACATGTAGACAGTGATATTTTCTTGTGCAGTAGATAAGTCTATTGCACAGTAAAGCACCTTGTGTAGACACATGCACTATATGGTGAATTGTCACTTATTAGCAGTTTGAATTAACCCTTTGCAATTCAAAAGCTGCAGAACGCATTCACTTCCAAAGTAGTTCCTGTGGGATGTAAATGCTAAATGTATACCATACCAGAGAATGGACCTCAGTTCCACAACTTTTTCTTGGAATTTCCTCTGCCAGGGTTGAGATTGTTGCCAGAGTACTTAACCATTTCCCAGCAGTCGGCTTTAACAGTCACAGGTAGTACCATCTACTTTAAGTTAGAGTAGCAGGTGAGCCTGACCTGACATCCATGAGCTGCTGTTTGCTGTTGACACCATGCTGATTGCCCACTCAGAGGGCAACCTTCAAAGCTTCATCAATCACTTTGCTTATGCCTGTCAAACATTTGGTCTTACCAACAGCATCAAGAAGACCAATGTTATAGGCCAGAAAATTGATTCATGACCAGTGATCACAATAGGTGAAAGCAAATTGGGTGTTGTATGTAAATTTATGTACCTTGGCTCCATTGTTACCCACAACCTGTCACTTGAGGCTGAACTGAATATCCATATTGGCAAAGCATCAGATGGTTGTTGTTCTACAAATCATGCTAACTGACTTTTAAGACCAAAATCAAAGTATATCGTGTGCTGAGGTCTTAAAATGTGTCTATATTCTGAGCATCCATTCTCTTCTTGGTCAGCGTTGACTTCAATGGCTTGATGATATATCATCAAACCATCTCCATATATGGAGAATGGATGATGACTGTATCCTAAGGCTCTTTTGTATGGAGAACTCTTTACAAGAAGAAAACCATGTGGACATCTTTATCTCCCTTTCAAAGATGTCTGCATGAGAGAGATGAAAGGAATGAACATTGAGCCAAGCAACTGGGAGAAGATTGCTGAAGATTAAAGCACTTGTAAACAGTCTGTTAAGCAGAGAATGAAGGTTTCTGAGGAAAGAAGAGCCCAACATGCAGAGAAGAAACCTCAGGAAGAACCCTGCACCATATTCAGGACTGTTAGATACAAATTTCACATGTGGTAAGTGCAGAAAGAACTGCAGCCCAAGAATAGGGCTCTGCAGCCACTTGCAGAAATTGAATGGGCTGATGCCCCACTTGGCAAAACTCTATTGTCTCACAAGATGGACATATGCCTATTAGAGAATCAGAGGCCTGGAATCTTCTACTACATAGTTCTAGTAGCATGCTCTGGTAATGGTAAATGAACTAGCTCTAAAGTAACTAGCAGAACACTTGTATAAGCTAAAGACTAGTGTAAGCTCTATATTCATTAATTAGAGCCTTAAACAAATGTTTTTTCCATCAGCCTCCTCATGAGGCATAAATGTAATTATAGATCTTGTGCAGCAGTATCTGTAATAGAATAGGTGGTAATGAGTTTGGAAACAATCCCCCCATAAAATAATGTAATGCACATTATTTTGTGTACATACAGGGTGCAATCTTTCTTTGTGGCCAAGGACACGTGCACACCACTATTGAAGAAGTTCTTAACTATATTGGTTTCTCTTTAAGAGTTAATAGCTATATTAATGTCTCTTATGACTATGTAGCTGAGGTGCATAACATATGAAAAAAGCCTATTTAAAATAATTAAAAAATGACTTCATAGGAACAATGAACTAGATGCATATTGATACTAAAGTAGTTAAAATAAAGGCCAAATTTTCACTGCCCCATGTAATGCAATGAGGGGACAAAATATACAGGAGTTGCATGCCATATCATCTATAATTTACCTAACTGAACTGCAGAACAAAGAGCTACCTTGCTAGTCCCAGGAGGCTATATGAGGCTGAGGCAGAGGCAAAGGAAGCTCCCTCCCCAAAGACTGATAGAAGAGTTAGGGGTAGCAGTACTTGGAGCATTCAAGTCACTGCTGTGGCTTTGGTACTTAAAAATTGTAATTGATCCCTACATGTTGTAAAATTCACTTATGTTCAGGGATGAGACAATCTAGTAAAACTGAAATAATATTGTGTTGTGAATAACAATGGAAAAATTGGAAACACTGGCATTCAGGTATAAACTGGCTACCACCCAGCAGAGTGTCTGTACCTCCTGAGTCTGAGAATATCTTTAGAAAATATGTTGAGTGCAGTTGTTTTGCTAGAAAAGTGAATAATGAGGAAGGAGGGATGGTTTTGGATTCTGATATACAGTTTGTTCTTTTTCTCTTAAAGTTTTATGTGAATTGTCTCTTGTTTGAAGAGAAATTTTAGTGTTAGTACTTGTGGCTTTTGTGGATGAAACATGAGTCCAGGAGGTGTTTGTCTGTCCCTCTTGGGTATTTGAGCTTTGGCTTTAAGAGTGCAGATGTGAGGGGGAGAGGGGACTAATTTTTAAGCTTTTTCCATAATAATTAAATAAATGTGCAGCAGTTAAGGAGGGGAAAGGGACAGTTTGATAGACTTAACAACAAAAATCCCTTGCTTCGAGTCATGGTCCATGTTGGAGAGATGTATGTGCCAAAATATTCTTTGGCATGGGCAGACATTGAGGCAAAGTGTAGTATAATGGGGCTCTGATCTTTGATTTAAGTTTTTTTTCTGGTTCTACAGGACCAGAAATAGTACATAAGAGCAAGGAATGCCCCTATGATGTAGATACGTGTATGGCAAATGGTTAGATAATTGTTTTATTTCATTTCCACACATTTCTACATATTAGTTGCCTGTCTCTTTATCAGCCCTGAGATTAACAATAATATACAAAGGCAACTATACTTTGAGAGGGAGGAAGTCATTACTAATTGTTGCTGACAAATAAAATGGAAGGCAGCAAAATGCAGTGTCAGCCAAGGAGGATGTGAGGTCACAGTCACTGCTGCAGC
Source organism: Alligator mississippiensis (assembly GCF_030867095.1). Taxonomy (NCBI): domain Eukaryota; kingdom Metazoa; phylum Chordata; order Crocodylia; family Alligatoridae; genus Alligator; species Alligator mississippiensis. The sequence continues at coordinate 74,748,368 of NC_081826.1, forward strand.
ACCAAGGTGGGGGTTAGCACCTGCAAGCTGATGCTAGAACGGCCTTTAGTATTAACGCACAAGATGATAAAATGATGGCTTGATGCTGGTTAATTGCTTTCTGAGGTGGGATGAGGACCGTACTGTTCTGCTGTGGAGAGAGCTTTAGGCAACCGAAGGAATGCAAATAATATGCAGGCTGTCTTTTATTATTACTGTTCTTGGTGGAGAGTTGTTCAAACAACTCCAGCTAGTTATCCTGTACTTATTTGTAGCTTCAGGAAGCTTAAACACGAGAGGAGCCCACTATAGATTTAACAGATTTTAGGGTTGGAAGAGACCTATTAGATCATCAAGTCTGACCCCCTGCCCTGGGCAGGAAAGAGTGCTGGAGTCAAGTGACCCCAGCCAGCTGTTTGTTCAATTTCCTCTTAAATACCTCCAAGGGAGGGGACAGCACCACCTCCCTTGGAAGCATATTCCATATTTTGGCAGCCCTCATTGTAAAGATTTTTTTTCTGATGTCCAGTCTAAATTTGCTGTCCTTCAGTGTGTAGCCATTGTTTCTAGTTATCCCAGTGGGCACCCTGGTAAACGTTGTATCCCCTATTTCCTTCTGTCCCCCCGCAATGAGTTTGTAGACAGCCACAAGATCACCTCTCAGCCTTCTTTTGCGGAGGCTGAAGAGGTTCAAGTCCCTCAATCAGTCCTTGTGGGGGGTTTTCTGTATGCCTTTAAGCAGATGGGTAGCCCTCCTTTGAACCCTTTCCAGGTTATCTACATCCCTCCTGAAGTGCAGCACCCAAAACTGGACACAGTACTCCAGCTGCGGCCTGACCAGAGGGGAAGTATCACCTCCCTAGACCTGTTTGTGATGCACCTACTTATGCAAGATGGTGGTTCTTTGAGTGTTCCTCATATGTTTTTAGAACAAGGTACAATGCAATTGATTTATTTATATATTTATTATAAAAATATAGTCATTAAGGCTTGACCATGTGAGATGTTAAGAAAAAACTGCATATAATGATTACCTCCTTTAAACTTGCTTTGTGTTTGCTGGCTGTGTGCAAGAAAATGTAGGATCATAGGAAAGTAGGGCTGAAGGGACCTCTCAAGGTTGTTTAGTCCAGCACCCAGCTCAAGTCAGGGTCACCCCTGACTAAGCCATCCCAGACAAGTGTCTGTCTAACCTGCTCCCCAACTTCTCAAGGTAGCCTGTTCCAACCAACCACCCTCACAGTCAGGAAGTTATTTCTGATATGCAACCTAAATTTCCAGTACTGAAGTCTAAGGCCATTGTTCCTTGTCTTGCCCCCTACAGCCACAGAGAATGGTCTATCTCCATGCTCTCTGTAATTACCCTTCAAGGAGAATTTTCACAGGAAAAAAGGACAGCCTAGTATTTATTTCTATTAGTAATCTTATGACAAGCAAAGGAATTAGACTTATCACAATAACAAGGGTTTTATCCATTGACTTCAGCATGGTAGGATTTCATTGTTGTTTCTGTGGTGGAGCAAATTGAACTTCTGGATGACATTTCAAATAAAGGACGCTGCTCCAAGGAAAAAATGAATGAAACCCAAGAGATGTATACAACTGTAATAATATTTTGTAGAAATGTCTATGAAAACCTATGTAATTAAATAGAGAGCTAGAAAATTTATTTACTTGTTTTAACAGCCTAAAGAACTACTACATCCTGTAGTATAGCTGAAAAACTAAAGAAGAGTTATCCCTTTCTTTTGTACCTCAGAGAACTTTTTCATGCAGGCTTTTTGTGTTATAGTATTGGCATTTTGAACTGAAACACCAAAAATCAGAAAAATGTTTTGATAAGTTTCAATTACTACACAAAGGATGAGTAGAAAAGGAAAAGCATGTTGATTTTTTTTTTTTTTAATCGCAAGTTTTATTGAGTACTTCAGTTACCTCTCTTGTAACTAGAAGTAAAATCTATTGGCATAAACAGATCTTAGTGCTGCTACTGTTAATTTTTTGGTCATTCTTGGACTATACTCATTAACAGACTACATCTATGTTGCCCTGAAGTTTGCAATTTATTAACCTCTCCAATTAATACAAGGTGTTCATCTGGTCAAAGATAATACTGAAGAACAGAAGCTATTTGTATAGGCTTAGAACTTACTGGTCCCACATTATTGTTATTTTTATTGGACTACTGGAGATCAGAAACAAATTCTGGCTAACTGTCGTTCATCTGGCTTTTCACAGTCTGTGCACCTGCCCAACCACACACTGTGACATCTGAAAGGGATTCCATACCTGAACAGAATGTATATTGTATTCTTGCCATGCTAGTCATGTCTGAAAATGGAGTTGAGGAATGAATCTTTTGTAAAATCCATTTCCTTTTGCCAAATTATCAAGCTAATATGGACATATTTATTGGAGGGAAAAAAACTTTGAATATTCTGAGTAATTTTGAAAAATACAGTATATGTTATACATGCACATTGACAAAGAGAAGCAAGAGACAGCAACTGCCAAGGACAAACAAGGCTGTTCAGAGAACATTTATTGATTGGAAGTGAATCACTGAATTTTGTTTTGTTTTTGTTTGGGGGGGGGGGGGTTCCTTTTCCACGTCATATGAAGTGGTCTCTGTCTGGGTATAATTTTTACTTTTTAGTGCAATCTGCACCTGTGGCCTTTGGACTTAATGTTTATGACAGATGGACTGGCCTGTGTTTGTACCATTTAGTGTATAATCCTTCTGTATGTATCTATGCCATGCTAGGCAATGGCACTGGCCCAGTGGGCACATTTATTAGTGCAGGCTTCCTGTCTGCTTCCATTGTTCTGTTGCAGTGTCCTTTGAGCCTAATGGACCTCACTTTGTGCAGAGTCCACCTACAAAATAACATCTCTGTTTTGTGCCAGATGAGCTGTTACTGAATCTAATCTTATTTTTGTTTTATTTTTAAGCATTGAGCTAGATTACCAGTAGGATTGTTGAAAATGGATACATTCCACATTCAACATGTTTTTACTCCCCATTCCACTCGCACGGTCTATGAGCTTAATTTTTGGAACCAATTTATATGCCTTTTGCTAATAAATACAAAGAAGCCCTGTAAAAATGGAGACAGTTTGTTGTAAAATTTGCTGTGTCCACTTTCCCAGAATTCTCAGTAAGATGGAAATGAAAGCTGTAACTCACAAGTGACTAACAATGTTCTTTTATAAAACAGAGTAGTAATTAATGGAGTGGTGGGTATGGCAGCCTGTTTGCTCATGGCTGGCACCGTAGAATGGTGGAGCACATCCCATTCCTGCTGACTTCATCAGTGGTGTCATGGCGCTCTGATGAGGACAGATTATTGCTTAAACAAAGACTACTGCATTTTGCACCAGAAGAATGAGAAAGTATATGTCAATCAAATGAAAACTGATAAACCCTCAGATATTTTTATTTTCAAATTTAAGAGATAATAAATAATATAATTTAGTTCTCAGTCTCTTTTCTAAGGGACTCAAATTAATATGTAGCATTTCATCAATGTTACAATATTAAAAGTGTATCTAGTATACAGATGTGTAAACTCCAGAATGATTTTCTTGCCTCTGGTCATAGTAACCTAGCAGTAAAACTTAAAATAGAACTCTCATGAGAGTGAAGCTACACTTTCTTTTTTAAGGACGTTTTTTTCATGTCCAAAGGCCGAATCAATTCTCAGTCATTCAAGACCTAAATGTGGCCCTACTACTGGCAAACATCCTCCAACCCTGGCTGGGGCTTCAGTTGCTTCCAAGTCATTTGGCAGGCATCCTATGTGCAAGTATAAGCCTAGAGGCTTGGGGTTCAGATGCCCTCGAGTTTCACTTGCTCTCAGCTGTATGGCCATAGAAGCAAGCTAGGGAGGAGCCTCCCATTTCCATAAAGTTGGCGTAAAGCCAAGATCTTCCCAACGAAAGTGAAAGTGGGAGACTATGCATTACCTCGGCCAGTGTACTACCCCTTGCCAGAAAAGTGGTTATCCCCTGCCAGTAGGAAAACCACCTTGGTGGTCATGGTATTTCCCTTATACTTATATACAGCACAAACTATACATAAGGGCTCTTAAAACACAAGTGTCCATACATTAAAACTCATTAACTCATGCCAAGTGCCCTCTGAGTACCTCAAAGTTGCACCACTTCAGGTAAGGGTTAACTCTGGGTTGTGCTGCCTAGCCTGTGTTAAAATAACTTTGCCATGAGAGACATTAATATTGTAATGTACATTGAAATGTTGCATTGTACTTTGAGTAGAGACAAAACGAGCAATTTACAGTCCTCTAGCATCCCAGTATGCACTGCCCCCAATCCTTCCACACACACCTAGAGCAACGATAGAGCCCAGGTGTGTCCCAGATCCTAGCTACACCCCTGTTCACAGAACCAGTGGTGGCAAGCCAGAGTCGCGCAGGCAAGAAACTATACTAACCTTTAATGTGTGACTGCTCAAACATGTAACTTTAACACTGCTTAACATTCCACTTAGTATGGTTTAAGTGTAACGTGTAACTTCACCCTCAGAAATAAGACCTCTCTTCCTGGCTCCAAATACTGTGTATTTGTACTGTGTATATTGTTAGACATACTGTGTATGTCTAACAATACAAAATTGTCTTTTAAATATTTAGGTAAAAAGTAATCTGTGCTTTACAGAGATTGGACCAATAGGTATTCTGATACACTACCTAATGGAACTATGCATTCTCTGTCTACGTTATTGCTGTCCTTAAGAAAGGAGCATTTTGAGTGTCATAAAGAGAGATCCATCAAAGGAAGATGTTGGACTTGATGTTGGATTTGCATGGGAGCCAAAAGCCAATGGGTGCAAATGAAGAACAGTGAGGGAGACTCCTCAAAAACCCAGTGTCCTGTGAAAAACAAAACAGTATCTTATGAAAAACAGATCCATCAAAAGGTCTAAAATTTAAAAGAACAAATTGATCATAAAGATTTCTGACTTGATGTAACTCAAGCCCAAGAAGAATATTCATTGGTATAAAAATAATATATTGCAAACATGTTAAGGACAGGCAAGTGATTATTATCAACTTAATTTTACCTAAATAAGACCTAATTTTACCTGTATGTTTTTTCCCAGAAGATCTAACTGGGGTTAAGGAGAGGGTATTTAAAATATAGTATCATGACCTGGAGATGGAAAATGTGCTTCTTGTCAGTGGAGCTATACAAATCTCTAACTCTGAAGGTATTTAGTCAGAGATAAAACATCTGCTCAACTTGATCATCCAGAATGAATGGTTAACCAAATTTGGGCCAAGATTTTAAAAAGTGGTTCCTTCAAGTTAGGTTCCTAAGTCCATATATAGACATTCAAATACATTATCGGGATTAAAAAAACAAACACACATGTTTAAGTGTCTATATGTGAGATGAAATACTGACTTCAAATACTTGTGGGTCATGTTTTGTTTTGTTTTGTTTTTTCCTTTAATACTATCCTTATTTTCAGTCATGAACTTTGAAATTTCAGAATTCCAGTGTGATATGTTAGAAACTTCCTTATTTCCCTGGAATATTTTTTCTTTCCTGAACACTGAAATAGATACTACTTGAGTTTGATATTTTGTACATATATTTTCAAAGCAGTGTAAGAAATGCAAAAAACTACTTGTGGGCATATCCTTTTGAAAGAAACTTAAATTTATTCCCTCTGGTATGTTTTTTAAATATTTCTCTGAATGCTCAGATATTCAGCTTCTGTCCTTATTCTCATCTTATAAAGATAAGAAAAGGAATGTAGTTTACATTCCTATAAGGAATGCAAAGAACATGATGTTTGCAGTAGCCTTAAAAGTGCATCTTTTTTCCCATGAAATCAGTGGCATTGCTACCTTTTTAGCTAGCCTACATGAACTCCTTGGGCGCATCCACACATGCAAGCACATGCACTTGCAGCAGCTCAAATAGAAGCGGTGCAAATTTGAGCTGGGGCTTGTTGCCTCAGTGCACCTGCCCGGACATGCACTCTGGTGTGGGGCAAATTGTGGCACTTGGGGCAAAATAGCCCTGCCTGGCTCCTCCCAGATCTGCAGCCAGGAGGAGCTAGAGCCCGGGGCCAGCACCTGTGCTGTCCCCAGCAGTACAAAATGCTGCCCTGTCCTGGCCCCATCAGTTCAAAAAGCCACCCTGTCAAGTAGCTCAGGGCTACTTACTCTCAGGAGCTTCTGGGGCCCAGCCAATTGGTACCTGGGGATACTAACCCTTGTGCCAGCTGGACTGCTGAAGCAGCCCTGAGTTCCCTGCACCCTCTACCCAATGCAGCCAGTCTGGCAGTGGGGACTACTGCTTGTTTGTGACCTGCTGTGAACCTGCCAGACCTGGATGGGGACTGCACAGCCAGTAGAGGCATCTGCCACTCTGGGCCAGCTGCCAGTGGGCTGTGGCTGCAGAGTTGGCCTCTGTGCAGCACTACTGTCATGTGTGCCCCATGCCTGGCCATCTGCGCAGCTATCGCCCAGAAGATGTTCCCAGTGTGGTAGCCTGCTTTGAACTGTCAAAGCATCTCCTCCTGGCCCCAATTGGCCAAGAGGTCAGCCACCTCCAGCTGAGTCCAAGGTGCCAGCTCTGAGCAGGGTCCTCTGCCTGGGTCCTGCCACTTGCCTCCCTAGTAGGAATACTGATGTGTTCCCTATTTGAAAACTGAAAAATCCCCAATAAAAAAAATCCCAAAGTCCCTCTGTAAAATACTCCAAAATCCATGTTGCTCCACAATTTAAAACAAAAGACCACTCTGTATAAACAGAGAGTGAGAGACAGAGACAAAGATCAGGTGGGAAATGTTTTATTGATTATATATACAGTGTTAAAGCAATTTAGAAGTCTACCAGTGTCTATCATCATAATAAAAATGAATTCTAAATACTGATATGTTTTCCTGTTTGTCTTTGGTTTTCTTACCATAAAGCAGTTAGGGCTCCCTGTGACCCCTTCACTAAACAGGATGTGGGGACAGCTGCCCCTGCAGCCACAGCTTCTGCCAGCAGGTTTCATCCTGTCTGGCAGCTGGTCATGCAAAGTATGTGCTGGAGGGATGTGGGGTTTACAGGAGGGGCAGCTGGCCCACACCCCACCCACTATGCCAATGGCTGCCCCGCCTGGCCCCATCCCCTGCTTGCACCCCCAGCCCTGCTGATGGCTGCCCCCCTCCACCCCCCTCCAGCCCCAGCCTCTGGCACTTAAAAAACCAACAACAAAAAAGCAAAAAAAAACAACTTCTCATGCTCACCACCAGTAGCCAGGGTCACTGGGGCCTCATGGTAGAGCCCCCTGCACAGCATGGGGCAATGGTTGGGCAGTGGGGTCTGGCCATGGCCACCTGGCACCTGCACTGCCACTGCCCCATCGTGTGGGTGTGGCCGGGGTTGGCAAGATGCCGTGTAGCGCCACACGCTGTTGGGCAGCTGGAACCACTGAGGCTGTCACCTGGCCCCATGCTGCATGCGGGGGCTCTGCCACGTGGCCCCAGTGATCCTGACGGCAGCTGTTACTGCTGGTGCTTAATTTTTTAATTGCCGAGATGCTGGGGCCAGGCAGGGCAGCGATCGGGGGAGCTCAGGGGGCAGGTGGGGGATGGAGCCATGTGGAGCAGGTTGGGGCTGGGCAGGGCAGTGATCAGGGGGGCTCAGGGGGCAGGCAGGTGGGGCAGGTGGGGGCTAGGTGGGACAGCGATTGGGGGGCTGGGGGAGCGGGCAAGGCTGGCAGGGGTCCCCCCATGGACCCCTCCCCCCTCCTCCAGCCCCCACCTCCTCCAGCCCTCCATCATCCCCTACTTAGTGGTAGGAGCCCGGGTCCAGCTCCCTGCAGCTGGCATGCTGCCTGCCCTGCCTTATAAGGAAATGTCTAGATACTAAAGGAATGTTAATGATAAGACAGGTATCTTCCTTCTCTGATTCCTTTTAAAATCAGAGCTGTGCACCAGGTAATTTTGTGCTGTGCAGTGTTTGGTATAAGTAAAACCTAGGCAGGCAAGCTGTGGTCCCTAAAGACTTTTTTAAAACCCTTATGTTACAACAAATTTTCCATTGTGATGTGTAGTGTACACTGTTAATTTGTTACTCAGTTTACCTGGCGAAAGACATTATGGTTACAGTGACTGTCATTTGAACAAAACAACCTGACATTTCACCAACAAATTCATCATTATTTCCTGAGAAATACATAAATGCATGTTCATAATGTTTCTACCTTACAGTGGCTATATATATTAGAACTGAGTAAAATGTTATAACAACTTCTCACTACTGACCATGCACAACTTACCTGTGTTGTGTTCCACTCAGGTTTATCATAAGGTTCACTAACATTTTTTAGAGTCCCCGCCAACCCAGACTGACCTGTTCTGTAGTTCCATGTAGAAGCCACATGTTACATCAGGTTTCAAAGGCCCTCTGAGTATTCAGTGCAGTATAGTAAAAGTGGTCATTCAGGAATTTAATGTAGTATAGCTGTGTACCAATTTCTCTATATATAGGGTTACCATACATCTGTGTTTTCCTGGACATGTCCTCTTTTTGAGCCCTCTGATTTCTATCCAGACAGTTGTTTGTTTTTTTTAATCTGACTAAATGTCCAGGTTTTTCCTTTGCTCTGCTGGTGGATCAGGATAAGGGCAATCAGAGGCAGCACGGAGCACAGATGTACCTGCCTGCAGCTGCAGAGGCACACGCAAACCCATGTGGTGCTCCTTGCTGCCTCCCATTGCCCTCCCCCTACTCCCACTCCCAGAGCAAAGGAAAATCCTGGACATTTGGTCAGGGCATGTGGTAGGGCTGGGGCTCCAACAGGGCAGGTGGGGGTTAGGTTGCCTGTTCTCCAGTGGGGGAAAGAGGTGGGGAGGTCCTTTGAGGGCAGCAGAAACTCTGTGGCTGGGCCAACAGCACAGGGGCTGGTGCCTGTACTCCCAGGGGCTGAGTGGCCACAAGACACTGGGGGAGGAGGATGTGGCCAGGCTGCCTGGCATGGCATGGCAGCCTCATCCCAGGGCAGCAGGTGCCACAAGTCTCTCCTCCTCTTCCCTCCAGCCTGTGCTGGGGCCAGACACGCTCTGCCACTGCCTGCCTGAATTGGAGCTACCGCACTCCAGCTGGGTCAGGACAGGGACTGTTGTGCCCCCTCCAGCAAAGCTGGGGGGGCAGGGGGCTGTGGGTCAGGAGTGAGTGGCACTGGCAGGGATGGGGGGGCTGTGGCCTGGGAGTTTGGGGCACTGGAGTGGGGGTGGGGGACTGTGGGTTGGGAATCTGTGTCACTGGCAGTGCCAGGGGGCTGTGGGTCTAGAGCGAGGAGCACCAGCAGGGAAGTGGAGGTGGGGGGGCTGCGGTTTGGGAGCAAGGGGCACCATCATGGCCCAGTGAGAAGGGTACTGCAGTTTGGGAATGAGGGGCACTAGCAGTGCTGAGGTCAGTGGGTTGGGAGTGAGGTGAAGCTGCAGAACTGGTGGGGGCTGTGGTTTGGCAGTGAGGGGCAACAGAACGGGCAGGGGCACCGGCATGTCACTGTTCACCCCACCATCATATTCCCCTCACTCCAATGTGACAGGTGACCTCTTTTTTGGACCTGGAAATCTGGTAAGCCTACTCATATAGACATGCACTTATTGAGAAAAAGAAGTACTAGTGAGTCATTTGAACACATCGCATTATTTAATATAAAATTAAAGTTTTTACCAACCCCAACAAAATTTTAGCATGACTTTTATGATGTTTGTGCTTAACCTCCTTGTGCTGTGTTGATTTAGAAAATTCAAAAAAAAATCAAAATTGGATTCAAGGTGCACAGAGTACAAATTTGTTGTGTATAGTTTTATATTATTTTAAAAAAGTAAAGCAAATACAACAATATCTGGGATATGGGTGGATTTATATATTCTCTTATTTGAATATGTTATTTAAGGCAAAAGAAAACAAAGAAGAATGTTTCTGAAGAACAGAATGTATTATTTTTTAAAAGATCAATAGGAATGCACATATGGTATTCTGCCTTGTACTGTTTGCCTTCCTCTTCCTCTCACATTTCAAGAAAAGTAATCCTTTTCTCTAAGGGCCAGATTCTGATGGTGTTTATACTGATTGCTTACTTACTTTGAGAATTGTCTCTTTCATTTCAATGGAAAAATTTGCAAAATATCCTTTTCAATAGGAGTTGGGAGCCTTTCAAAATGCAGCTCATGGAAAATAGCCAACTTCTAATATAAAAAGTGAAATAAATACAAAAATAAAAAAGCCTAAACTAAAATGATTAGTGGGTGATTAATGTCAAGTATCCTTGCTTAATCTAATCTGTTTTCAGTCTATTTAGGTCTTTCTGGATCCTACCCCTACCTTTTGGAGTGCCTACAACTCCATCAAACTTGGTGTTATATGCAAAGTTGCTAAGCGTGCACTCAGTCCCATTGTCCGAATCATTAATGAAATTATTGAACAATACTGGCCCCAGGACAGACCTGTGGGGGAATCCCACCTGATATCTCCCCCCAACTAGATATTGAGCCATTAATGACTGTTTATTAAGTATGATAATCCAATCAGTTGTGTATCCACCTTACATTACTTTCATCTAACCTGTTTTTCCTTAGCTGAGAATGTCTTGGGAGATGGTGTCAAAAGCTTTCCTAAATTCAAAATTATACATTCACTATTCTCCCTCAATCCCTGGAATCTGTCACCTGATCACAGAAGGATATCTGGTTGGCTGGGAATGACTTGCCATTGTTAAATCCAGGCTTGCTGTTCCTGATCACCTAGTTTTTCTCTAGATGCTTCATAACAGATTTCTTGAGGATCTTTCATAATCATAAATATTTCTTGAGGATCTTTCAAGGTATGGAGGTGAGGTGATACTTATCTGTAATTTCTCAGATCCTCCTTTCTTTTCTTAAAGATAGGCATCATATTTACACTTTTCCCATCATCTGGGACCTTGCCCAACCTCCACAAGTTCTCAAAGAGGATAAGCAATGGCTCTTATATTACCACAGCCAATTTCTTCCGTATCCTAGGGGTTCATCCCATCTGGTCCTGCTAACCTGAAATCATCTAGGTCCTTTAAGTCGCTGACCTGTTCCCTGTCCCTAGCTGGTTCTTCTACTATTCTAGGCTGTTTATCTCCTTTATCTTTGCTTCCACCTGCATGTGTCAACTGGTACCTGCCCCTTCGTGAAGACTGAAGTAAAAAGGCATTAAATACTTTAGGCTGCTCTACATCATATGTAACTAGATTGTCTTCCACATTCTATAAAGGATCTATTGTTTCTTTGGTCTTCCTTTTACTTCTGACATACTTACAGGATCCTTTTTTATTCCCTTTTCTGCCCCTTGGCAGCTGCATCTCAAATTATGCCTGGGCCTTCTTAATTTTCCCTCTGCATGCCTGTGAGATACTTTTATACTTTTCCCTAGTACCATGACCAAGTTTCTACTTTGTGTAGGATACCTTTCTGAGTTTCAGCTCAATGAAGAGAGAGCTTCTTATCCACATTTGTCTCCTGTTATACATTCTTCTGTTGTATAGGGATAGCTTGTTTCTGCACCCTTAAAAAGGCCTCCTTAAAGTACAGCCAGATCTCCTGGACTCCTTTTCCCCTCATATTTGCCTCCCTCCCTTTTAATATTCCTTTTTAACAAGATTTTGTGAGTCACACTGATTCCCTGCAAACAAGCTGCTGCACTGTAAAATAAATAGCCTTGAAATGCTACAAAGTAAATCACTTGCCTTCAAGATTAAGCTAAAATGTTTGCTTGAGCTTCATGTCTGAACATCCCACCACTTAACCAGATGATAGCAGAGTTTTTGCCAACAAAACATATCTTTACTAAAGCAGGGCCATCTTTCAATGAGAACAGAGCAGAATGCTGCCCTCTGCCATCAAAACATGCCGCTAGCCCTATTTATTTATGAGAAGCTTTGTACTGGATACAAACTGATATGAATGTTATCCAGCTTTATATAAGACATCACATGCTACTGGTAATCTGATATAGGGTTTTAAATGGATAGCAGCCCTGCCAGTTTTAAGTGCCAGCTTTTTTTTTTTTTCTTTTGCTATCAAATGGTATAGCATGTACTGCTAAAAAATATTCTAACCTTCTGTGACTGAATACTTCTGTTTTTAGGTATCTTTACCTTTCCTGTTGCATCTTAATCTCTCAGTACCTTCTTCACAAAATACACCTCATCATACTTTATTACAGCCTCTGAAAAATAGGCTTTTAAGGGGAAAAAATGATCCTACTGAATACACTTTTTCACATATTTGTATTTCAACTCTTCAGTGACATTTATACATTATAATATTTGTCTAATAAATGGGTAACAGCTCTTAGGAGTCTGAGTAGAACAAATCTGATTTCAGTTATAAAATATTTCCCCTGCTTGACACTTGTTCTTGAATGGTGCAGTCATCAACGTTAATTGATTGCTAGGCCTCCTTTCAGTCAGTTTCATTCTTTCTAAGAAGTACTTTAGGAGTAGCCCCAGTATTGGAATTAGGTGCATGATCATTTAGGACTCACAGGGAGTGAATGTGGCACAATGTAGACTGTAATAAATTAGCTGTAGTATTGCACTGCTAAAATCCTTCACAGTGGATTTATAAATCCAGGGTGTATTGATATTGAAAGTCTTGCTACTTCTCAACAGAGAATATCTTTGAGCTGCTATGAAGTTAAAACTTACAGTGATTCACTGTTCTTATTTGTTTTATAGGTAACAATTGTGGTTTTTGGTAGAGTACCCTTTGTATAACACATGGATTCTTAGCTTATCTTAATGCAAGGTAAAATAAATTTATATTTACTGTTTATTTTTAGCAGTGCTATAATGGAATTATTTAATTTGTACCATAGAATCATAGAAAAGCAGAGCTGGGAGAGACCTCAGGAGGTCATGTAGTTCAGTCCCTAGCTTATGACAGGATCAGCCCTATCTATAACAACCCAGACAAGTACTTGTCTAACTTTTTCTTTAAAAACTGTAGGAGCAACCTTCAGGTGCCTGGATAGAGATCTGGCATAAAAAGGAATGTGATGGAAAGAGTTATTTAGAAAAAAAAAAATTAGATGGAAGTTAACCAGAAGTATGGTAACTAATTAAAGTTATTGGCAATAAATATAAATATCCTTTAAAAAATATGCTATCCAGTTATATATCAAATGTCCATACACTACTTCCACCATGAAAGAGGAAATTTTAAATGTGTGTGTTTCCTTAGCATCAAACATCAATGGGTGTGTCTACATGTGAATTTAGCCTAAGGTGCATTAGGGCATTTTAGGCACACATTTACACGTGGATGCCTTAAGGTGCCTTAAGGCGACTCGCTGGACAGCCTGTCCTGGTCAGCACCCTGGAGAGTCCCCAGAAGCCCATGGCAGTGTAACTGGACAGTGCAGCTCAGTACTGGCCAACAGGATGGGAGTCTCCAGTCCTCCCGGATGCAGTCAGCCTGGCCCCGGCTCTAACCCCATCCCTGTATTCCTGCATCCCCACCATTAGATAACAGCAGGCTGGAGCCAAGCCTGAGGGGCCTGCACTTCCTCCAGGTGCCACCAAGAAGAAGACACAGTGGGTGCGGTTCTGCAGGAGAAGGGACAGCACGTTGCAGGCTAGGCCTTTGCTAGTGACTCCCCCATGCTTCTCCCTCAAGGTGGGTTTGCTGACTGGGCAATGCAGCCCTGCAGGGGCAAAATGCCTTGCTGCCCACCCAGGATTCATGTGCCCTTAGAAATGTGTGATGGGGCTGCTGCCCAGGACAGCAGACAGGCTGGACTTCATCTTCCCCCAGCACCCAGCACAGCTTTCCCTGCTCCACCCACCTCCAGCCCATGCTGGACATTGGGTGGTGTCAGCTCCTGGAGGCTCTGCACAGCTTAGCCTGGGCAGGCTGGATGCAACATATGCAGGGGCTCAGCCTTGGATCAGGCAGGTGAAGGAGGGAGCTGAGCCACTGCCTTCATTGCACCTAGCCTACCTGGGCTGAGCTGCACAGAGCCCCCAGGAGCTTCTCCCACCCACAGTGTCTGTCAGAGGCTGGGTGCTTGCCCAGGACAGAAGTGGGTGGAGCAGGGAAAGCCGTGCTGGGTGCTGAGGGCAGACACAGTCCCAGCCCACCTGCTGTCCCAAGGGGGAGCCCCAGCACAGGCTTCTAAGGTTGTCTAAATCGTGGGAGGGCTATGAGGCTTCCCTGCCCTATAGGGTTGTATTGCCCAAAAGGAAAGGTGTGGGGGAGCCACTAGCAAAGGCCCTGCCCACATTGCGCTGCCCACTTCCACTGCAGGGAGTCGGGGGGGGGGGGGGGGCTTTCCCTTGTGCTTTGACAGAACCCTTCATAATACTGTTGAGGTAATCTTAAAATGGTAACAAGAATAATGTGCTAATAGAACTATTATGTTTTGAATTGTTACATCCAGTGTCACACTTACTTAATTCATTGGAATTTTCTCAATATCCAGATTTAAGATTAGGTAATGCTAATATAATATGTTTAAAGATCATTTTAATCAATACCTCATTTTAATTCATTATACTAGTCAAGTGAAATTTGAGTCAGATGGTCTCATCCTAGACCTTTGTGTGATGATTTTCACAATATTCACAACAATTCTCTTGTTCTTAATTTGGCATGAATGGCTATCTGTGCCAGCCCTGCAACTTGCAAATGCTATAGATAAGAACTGAAAACAATAGGTAAAGCCCTGGTAGTAGGTTTCCCTGACTGTAATATGCTATTATACAAGCTGGCTGTGCCGATTGTGGGTAGTAAGCTTTCTAGTACACAGACTACTTGTTTGTTGAGAGCCCTACAAAATGGTTGATTGTTTCTTGTTGCTATCCCAATAGAAGTAAAAATAATAATAAGCAATGAACTTGCTTATAATTTAGACAGTTGTGCTGGCTATGACTTCCTCACTTTCATGCAAATGGTAAGCTGGTTCTTTTATAAAGTCCCATGCATTTTATAACATCACAAGAGTCACCCTTCTAATACTCCAGGAGCCTTCTCAATTAGAAAAACAAAAGAGAAACCAAAAAAAAAAAAACAACCCCCAAAAACCCTCAAATAAAAAACCAAAGAAACTTAGAATTAATTTAGTTAAAAATAACTTAATGAGACCTTTCTGGTGTAGGGAAAATAAAAACAAATGTCCTACTGTCCCGAAAAAATCAATCCTCTAGCACCATTTCTGAGTATATTGGGGCATGGAGATCAGGCTGTGGAATTAAGTGTGTAGAATGAATGGTATCAGAACCCCCGGGCACCAGACTTTGCGTTTGTCCTCTACTACACTCAAAATCACCTGCAGCAGAAATAGGATTTTATTTGGCTTGCTCATGTGTATATACAAAATAAAGATGGCCAAGAATAAAGATGTCTATACTAAAGCAAGATGTTTTAGAAATGTTAGCTTCTACTTATTAGACCTAAAGTTAGTCCTATGGTAAAGTGTTTTGAGCTCAGGTCCCTAAGAAACCTAGCCACAACATAGGGGAAGAAAAATCACATTCCACTTTAATGAAATTACAGAACATTTGCTGGAGATTTGATCCCATTGCTTAATAGCATGGCCTCATTTTACAGACAACTGAGCTAACAACAGTGTAATCAGAGATAGCTGTGATACCACAAATTAGAAATATGTCATCCTGTGTATTACAGCTGTACCTACTTTATAAATTATGCCAGTATATTCTGAAATACATTTGGTGTTGTACATGAAAACAGAGTACGGCGGACAAAACATAATCAAGGTGGAAGGAGATTGCACAAGAAAAGAGGAAATGGAAAGCTTTAGTTAAAGCAGTTATAGACCCTTGAGGCTCCTGAAGCCAGAGAGAGGGGGAGAGATTCTGGAAAATAAACATGCTAAAAAAAAGTTACTAAGAAATACAAAACTATGGGTGAGTCACAGAAATAGGATTAAATAGTAGAAACATGAATGTTGACAACTTCACTTAGACACGATTATAATGACCATGTAGCACATCTTTGAAATGTATCCCAGAAGAAGTCATAGAAATCATAGAAAATTAGGGTTGGAAGTCACCCCAGGAGGTCATCGAGTCCAACCGCCTGCTCAAAGAAGGACCATCTCCAACTATATTATTCCAGCCAAGGCGTTGTCTACCCAAGTCTTAAAAACCTCCAAGGATGGAGATTCCACAACTTCTCTGGGCAGCCTGTTCCAGTGCTTTACTACTGTCCTTTTGAGAAAGCAGCTTTAACACATCTAGAGCATACATATTTTTCAGAGTTAGATGGTCTATTCATTTTGTTAGTCTGAAGGTTTGAAACCAATACCTACAGTCAAATTTCCAGGACAGTGCTTGGGAAATTAACTGTGGAACTCTCATTAACACTAATGGGTGCTCTGTGATTAAATTACTGTCCACCCAATGTCCATCTCACTTGAGTCGTGAGAGGGGCAGATGACTGTTGGATGGACCATCATTTAGTCAGTTCAATCATGGATATGCAGCTTGCACCACAGCACCATAAACAACTGAAAGGAATGCAGAAGAGATTTAAGGGCAAGGCACTCCAAGACCGAGTTAGATACAAGGCTCTTCAACAGCACCTTACTAAGAGGCTCTCTGACCTCCCTGATGACATCAAGGACATCCAGGCATATTGGGAGCAACTTAAGAATGCTTTTCACAAGGCATGTGCTGAATCAATTGGATACTCTGCTTACCATCACCAAGATTGGTTTGATAAGAATAGTGAGGAAATCCTAGCACTTATCCATCAGAAAAGAACTGTGTTCTGCAGTTGGCAAATGAACCCTCCAACCAGCAAAAATAAGAGGATAACCACCAGCTTAAAAGTAGTTTAGAAGAGGCTATGGGACATCAAGAACCAGTGGTGGCAAGCGAAGGCCATGGAGATCCTGAGTTTTGCTGATCAGCATGACATGAGAAGCTTCTTTCAAGCAATAAAAGCCATCCACAGGCCATGTTCCAATGGCTCAACCCTGTTGTGATCCCAGAATGGCTCCATCCTTTTCACAGATAATGTATCCATCAAACAACGCTGGAAGGAGCACTTGAAGATTCTACTCAACTATGAATCTGAGGTCTCAGCTGTCCCCATTTAGTTGATCCCTCAACACCCAGTTATAGAATCTTTTGCTGATCCCCCATCATTCAAGGAAGTCTGGCATGCCATCACTAGAACCAAGAACAATAAAAACCATTTCTGCAGAGGACTTCAAAGCTGGTGGAACAGCACTAGTGCAAAAACTTCACCAACTTCTCATCAAAATATGGGTTAACAAGGAAATTCCACCTGACTTAATGAATGGCAACATTGTGACCGTCTTCAAGAAGGTGAAGAAGTGTGTAGGAACTGCCAAGACATTTCCCTCCTCTCCATTGATGGGAAGATTATTTCTCACATCCTTCTGAATTGCCTCCTCTCCCTTGCTGAAGATGTCCTTACAGAATCCATGGAAAACATCAAGCATTCATATACATCAGTAGCCACCTCTCCCAGTCAGTCAGTCTTGATACAGAAATTGAACATAGGATTCACTGTGGCAGCATATCCTTTGGAAAGCTGTTTCAATGTGTCTTTACCAACCAAGATCTTCAGATGAAAACTAAGATCCTGGTCTACAATGCAGTGATTATTCCCATGCTCCTTTATGGGTGTGAGACATGGGTGACATATTGAAGCCATCTTAAGTGCCTGGAATGGTTCCATCAGCATTGCCTCAGGAAGATCCTTCACATTAGATAGGAAGGCCACTACACAAATGCCAACATCCCCTCTGCAGCTAACACAACCATCATTGGGGCAAAGATCTTGAAATGTCAACTTTGCTGGGGTGGCCACTGTATGAGGCTTGCTGAGACATTTGTATCCTGAAGCAAGTCCTCTTCTCTCAACTCAGTCCTGGTAAGAGGACCAATGGAGGACAGAGGAAGTGCTACAAAAACATCCTGAAAACATACCTTAAGAAGAGTGGCAGCAACCTTACACACTGGGAAGTGCTGGCTGGTAACAGGTCTCATTGGCAATGCACCTTACATCAAGCTATTGCTCAGGAAGCTGAGAAACAGCAGAGGGGGAATGAAAGCACACAACATCCTGGACAACAGCTGTCCCTCCATGCCCCCTGGCCCCTAGGCGTCACCTGTTATATCTGTGGAAAAACAGAGCATGGATTGGACTCTTCAGCCATCATAAAATGCACCAATAATCCCCCCTCCCCTCAGCAGATGTCATCCTTGTAACAAGGGGTAGCTGAAGAAGACTGTCCACTATGCTTAAAATTTATCCCCTAGAATGATCATTAGGGTATGTAGGAGTTTCCTTTCTGCTGCTGATATTGTAGTCGCACTACAGGTAAACAAGGAAAGGTTTTGATTCCAAAAATGCCTTCCCTTAATCACGTACTCAGCAATGTACATATTTAATATCCATGCACTCACGAGAAATTAGCTGGGATTGTAGGCTAATTCTAATGAGAGGTTTTAGCAAGCATAGTGACAACGGTTTTGTATAGGTTCTCACAATGCAGAGATAGTGATATGCAAAATTTCCAAATAACAATAGTAACAACAAATAACCTGTATTGAAAGAACCTTGAAAATTGCAAAGTCAAGTATTCAGAAGTTAAGAAGTGCTAGAATTAAGGCTATCCATTTGACTGTAATTCAGGTCTTTTGTACATAAGTTTTCCATTTTCATTTCTTGGTGACGCATCTCAGATTGGGGGGGGGGGGGGGTATGTGTAAAATAATACAGGTTCCCAAATCTCACTCTCCAGAATGGATGAACTATTTTTTTATGAAATTGCCCCCAAAAGACATTGATCATACAAATCAACCTGCAGCAAAAACCCAGCATGGGAAATTTCAACCTGAATAGTTAATATTGTAGAGTTATAAACAACTGAAAAAGAGATTTATAATGAGAAATATGCTCAGCCTTAACTAATGATGGCATGGCAACACATAGATTTAACACTGCAATTTGTTTTCCACGTTTTTCTTTTCTTTTTTTTTTTTTTTAAAGGTAACTACATAGAGCCATGGTTATATGCTACAAAATTAGCTACCTAGTCAAAATCTAATTATCTCCATACTCAAAAGTATTGTAAAAACACTGCAAAAGTTATTCAAATAAATCACAGGTTTCTCCCTGTCTCCTGGGCTGACATGTTAGAGAGCTAGTGGCAGCAGCAGAGGCTGTGAAACCTATCAGAGCCTACCTCTCCCTATCAATGACAGATTCTTGAAATTCAAAGCTACGGTGTCATACACAATTTAGTTAAACTGGCCTGCAGTGGATGTAATGCTTCTCCCTGTGTGGGTTTCATTATGACATCCCTCCTCCCCCTAGTTCCACAGTAGCATCATGGAATAAATGTGGCTCAAGGGGTGGCCTTGCATACTATGGATTGCTTAGATCTTCACTTAAAAAAAAAAAAGGGGGGGGGGATGTGTAGGTTACTGCTGTGAATCCTAATGCCAGGGAGAGAATTTTTAGGAAATGAATGAATAAAATTGAGCTTGGATAGCTTTGTTTAAGACTGAGAATATAATTGCCTCCAGAAAAGGTCATTTATTTGTTCAGGATATGTTTACAGAATATCTTAGTAAAATCTGGCAGCATATTTACAATGGATATCTGCCCAAGGATAATGAACAGATATGTTACCATCTCTAGTAGCGGATGAACTGTAACAGATGCAATGAAGTGAATAGAGCAGGAAATGTGCAGGATAAAATATGATATAATGCAGTGCTTTGGTCAGTCCAGTGTCCCACTTTTCATCTACTTTCAATTTTACTATATCTAATACTGGTTCATACTAAGAAAAGGCTGGTGCAAACCTGGTTTTGCTTGGGGCACAGAGGGGAAAGTAACTGGCTCTATCCAATACGAAATGACTTTCCTGGTCTTTTCTGCACTGACAAAAGGAAGCTGGGGAGCTTCAATGGCTGCATCAATTTTTGCTTTCCTAGGGACAGCATCAATGATGGTCCTAGCTGATGGCTCTATGTGGTCTTTGGAAGGTTGACAGTGTCTCAGTGGAAGGGATGGGATTGGCAATCTTCTTTCACATCTATTATTCTGTGAGAAGGTAGCCACCCAGTGCTCTGAAAGAAGCCTCCACCAATGCAGTTTTACAAATACAAGAAATTTCAAGAATACTGTTGTTTGGTTTGTACTTCAATTATGCATTTGCAAAACTGGGCCACTTTTTTGCAATAAGAAAAATAGTGATAATTTGTGCTAAATCATTCAGATTTTGGTGATTCTCACAATAAGCTTGAATTGCAAAACTGTAGAAATTGTATTTCAAGTATTCATCCCATCAGGACAATTTCTGTTCCTGAAGCACAACATTATTTTATTCCTCCTTAAGTTGAAAGAACACTGAGGATATTTCTTGAGTAGGCGAGGCATTGAGCAATCATAACAGTAGTAGAAAAGGGTGGCAGGCAACAGCTTGTTCTCAAGCAAGAAAGGAAACAAAAGTAATAACAACATCATATGATGAGACACAGAGGAATAGGGCTCTGTCAGAAGGGTCTCCTGGAACTGTGTACTAGTTTCTTTGTATCTAATGAAGTATTTATGGACAAGATTACCAATACCTTTATCCCAGCATGAGCTCTCACTGTACAAAAAGGTAAAGTAAGGACTCTGAGAGAAAATTCTGGCCTCATTGGTTAAAGACAGACATTCAGAAAATCTGAGCCTGAATTGATCTGATCTTTGCAGGTTAGTCTAACCTGCAAAGATTGAACTGGTTTGCAAGTGTATACACATTAGCTTTTCATTCCTGCAATGCAGGCACATGCCTGCAGTGGCTCAGGCCACAAGCCAGGGGACACTAGAGCAACCCTTCCTTCCCTTTCACAGGAAAACTGAGCTGGAGGGGGGGGCACAGCCAGGCCCCAGCAGGCCTGAGTAAGACTGAGGAGGGGTTTAAACCCCCACCTTGGCCTGCAGGGTTTGGAGGGTGGAGGAAGAGGGAGTGTGGCCAGACCTCTGTGGCTGGGTGGGCAGCAATGAGGAGATGGAGGAGGGGAGAGCTCTGCCCACCCCAGCAGCTCCCTTACTGCCAGGAGCAATCCTGGCACAGAGCACTGCATGGCCCCAGAGGGAGACTCTTCCCCTTCCTCCTTCTCCCCTATGGCCACGGGGTGGGGAGCAGGGCTCTTTGCAGTGCTGGAGGGGGACTCTTCCCTGGTCCTCCTCCTTCACCTCCATGCCTCCACCTTCCCCAGAGGGGGCACTCTTCTCCCTCCCCCATGGAGTAGGGGGGGAGCTTTGTTCAGTGCTAGGGAAGGACTCTTCCCCCTGCTCCTCCCCACTCCCTGCCCTGGGAGGGGGGGCTCTATTCAGTGCTGGAGGGGAATGTTTATGCCTCCTCCTCCTCCTCCCCCCACAACCATGGAGCAGAGAACAGGGGTCTATGTGGGGTCACCTGGCCTAACCTGGCCCAGCCTGAGTGCAGGGAGTGGCTGCAACTGAGCCGCAGCCCCTAGGGGTGCCCCCCCCAACCTAGCTGAGCCCCGCCAAGGCAGCTGCACAGCTGGACTGGGCAGGGCCAGGCTGCAGGGATGGGGCCACCCCTGGCAGCTGCAGCTCAGTGGTGGGGATGCTAAGCCCTGTCAGCAGCACAGCCTGGCCTAGCACACATGGTTGGCAGCTGGCCATGCAGTGGTCTACCTGGGCCAGCTCAGAGGCACTGGTGGGCCTGGAGCCCAGTAACTGCCTGCTGCATGGCCTCGCTGCAAACCCACGAGCCCACTCAGTGCCTCCAACCTGGCCCAGGTAGCCTGCTGCCCTGCCAACTGCCACCCATGCATGCCAGGCCAGGTTGTGCTGCTGACAGGGCTCAGTGTCCCTGTTGCTGAGATGCAGCCACTGGTGGTGGCCCCATGCCCTTGGCCCTGCCCAGCCCAGCCATGTGGCTGCCTCAGCCAGGGCTCAGCTTGGTTTGGCTGGGCCACAGGGGTGGGGTCACTCCCAGGGGCTGAGGCTCAGTGACAGCTGGTCCAGTGCCCAGGCAGGGCTGGGCTTAGACCAGGAAGCCCTGCACAAAGCCCCCCCTCCCCACCCTGTGGCAGTAGGGCAGGTGGGGAGGAGGAAGAGGAGGTGGAAGAGTCCCCCTCCAGCACCAAACAGAGCCTCCCTCCCAGGGAGGGAAAGGGGGAGCATGAAGAAGAGTCCCCCTCTGGGACCGGACAGCCCTGCACAGATCCCCCTCTCAACCCCACAGCAGCAGTGGGGGGGGAGGGGAGGAAAGGAGAGGGAAGAAGTCCCCCCCAGCACCATGCATAACCCTCTCCCTGCCCCTTTGCCTTAATGGGGCCATGCTGGGACAGCTGCTGTCTCTGATGGTGAGACAGGGAAGGGAGGGAGGAATAAACCCCTTCCTAGACAGTCTGACAGAGGCTGCTGACCTTACCCATCCCCTGTCTGCTCTGGCAGTGGAATGTGGCCAGACACTGTCCTGGCATAGCCCTGTTAAAGTGATTGAAGGGTTAATCCCTCCCTCTGTCCCTTCTGCCCCTGAGGATTACAGCCAGGGTCTGCCAGCCCACCCCCCCTCCATCCCCTCCATCTCCACAGCTGCCCAGCAGACAGGTAACCCCAGCTGTAGTTGGGGGGGGGGAAGGAGGGGTGCATTAATCCCCTCCCTGCCCACTTTGCCTTAATGGAGCCACGCCAGACAGGGTCTTGCCATGTACCCACCCCTGCTCAAGCTAGATAGCAGAGGGGCGGGACCAGCCCTGCTCCCTTGGAACAAAGAGCCCAGCCCAGAGAGCATGTTGAGATGCTGGGGGACTGTGGTTTAACTTAAACCAGGAAGGGGTCTGGGACAGACATTGCATAAACCACTTTGAGCTCAATCAGTGATGTCTGATACTACATTCAACCAGGTTTATCTCAAACTGGTTTTGGCCGTTTTGAAACTGGTTTATGTGCACTGAACTTATGTTCTGTTACAGGTTTCAACTAGTTTCTGATCACTTAAACCAGTTTATGTGTAATGTCTGTCTCTAGCCATTGAAGTCGATGAGAACTTTTCTATTAATTTTTATAGGGTGAGTATTTTACTTCATGGGTTTAAAGCTTTTGTAAGATCTGGCTTTTCTTTCTGTGAATTGCAAAATTTCTCTGTTGTGAGACAAATTGCAGGTAAAGTGATCTTTCAGGTCATACCTTATTAACAATTGGGTCCATGCTTATTTTCTTCCCTGTTCAGTGATTTGCATCTCATACAAATAAACAGCATGAAGAATAAATAGATTATATAGAGCGAGCATCATTTTTTATTGTTATCTTGTGGCACAGTATAGTATAGATTAGCTAATGAAATGCATGACAATGTAGTCTGTGCATTTTATTTTGGTATTGAAAAATTCTATTGGGTCAAACCTTAATGTCTTAAGGTTTGTTTTATTTCTGAATTTCAAATATTACTTCCTGTGGTATATTACATCTTTCCTTTACCAAAGCAAAATAATTATGTTGTGTAGAATAGTTTTTGTCTACTATAAAGTTTTTCCATTAGAAGTTAAACCGAACCATTTCACAGGACAATTTAGTCAAATTTTCACTAAAAATATATATTCATCAAAATAATAAAATCTTTATGAAACTAGAGTTTATATATCCTGTAAAAAAGGTAGCTTCAAACATGTCAGAATGAAATGCTTCAGTAAAGATTCTTTTAATATTTTGCTTTGCAAACAGTTTAAAAATCTTTAACTTCTCATTCCAGTTTGGAATGGAAGAATAATTTACATTGTCAGAATTTCCCGTGGAATGGAAATTGAGTTTTGACCTACTAGAATACTGGTCTTAACCACATTTAGAAGACTTAACTGAACATAAACTCTCGGCAATAATTATGTAATTTTATTACTATTTATGATCCTTCAGGTGGAAGGGACATTAAAGGGGTTACAGTGGACAATAAACTCTGCGGAAAAGGACCTGGGGGTGATAAGCTGAGTTTGAGCCAACAGTGTGCCCTTATTGTCAAGAAGGCTAGCAGCATACTGGGCTGCGTTGGCATCAGTTGCCAGCAGGTCAAGGGAAGTGATTATTCCCCTCTATTCAGCACTGGTGAGACCACATCTGGAGTACTGTGTTCATTTTTGGGCCACCCACTGCAGAAAGGATGTGGACAAATTGAAGAAAGTCTAGCGGAGGGCAACAAAAATGATGAAGGGGTGAGGTACATGACTTATGAGGAAAGACTGAGGGAACTGGTCTTATTTAGTCTAGAGAGGGAAGACTAAGGGGGAACTTAATAGCAGCCTTCAACTACCTGAAGTGGGGTTTTCAAAATGATGGAACTACATTGTTCTCAATGGTGATAGATGACAGAACAAGGAACAATGGTCTCAAGTTTAGATTGGATATTAGAAAGAATTGTCTCACTAGGAGTGTAGTAAAACACTGGAAAATGTTACTCAGAGAGGTTGTGGACTCTCCATCCTTGGAAGTTTTTAAGACCCAGCTAGACAAAGCCTTGGCTGCGATGATCTAGATGGGGATGGTCCTGCTTTGAGCAGGGGGTTGGACTAGATGACCTGCTGAGGTCCCTTCGAACCCTAATTGTGTATGATTCTATAAATTACATTCAGTAGACACACTAATTCTTCATCTGCAAAGTGTTTACAAATTGCTTACCAATTTCACTTTTACTTTTTTCAATAACATTAAAAATTTAATCTTTTTTATTATGTCTGGTAAATCCAGAATGCAGAGATGAACGTTTCATGCAAAGCATGTTAATACACCATCAGTGATTACTATTTTAGTGAATCTTTTTTCTGTTCTTTACAAACAGAGTTTCTCTGTCCCAAACTGATGTCATTAATTTATATTGGTTGTATGATCTTTGCACCAGACTGTTTTCTCATTATGTGCAAGTACAATTAGTTGAACAAAGGTGCCATGATCTTCATTAGATTTCTAGACATTGCTCATACAGTTAAGAAATAATTATAATAATACAAACAAAATGAATATAATGAGGTGGTACAGTGATGCACTGCCTATGGCCAAACTCCAGTACTACTGAAATCAGAGATGGTTTGATATTGGCTTCAGGACAGAAGGCATGAAGAAGACTGAAAAGATGGGTCACATACTATAGCTCAGGTTTTCATGGAATAATTATACACAATATAGCTTAATTGAAAATAGTGTTTATGGGATGGGATTCTCACCCCAGCCTTGTTCTACTCCCCTTTGAGCAATGTGGGGATGATTCCCCCAGATAAGTGTTATAGAGCCATTTAAGTTGTCTTCTAAGAATATTTGCATACCCAACAGACATAATATCAAAGATAAACTTGGGGTGGAAGAAGAACATGCTGCAAAATATTTTTGGCAAAGGTGTAACTCATAGGTTAGCTTCAAGTGGATGGTAGACAAGCTACTATAGCTGTGTAAGTTATATACCTGAGGAATCTTCCCAGAGCTGGGTATTACTAAAGTAACTTAAATCCACCATAAATCCTAACCTCAGATTAATTTTTACGATGCTTATCTGGGCAGCATAGCACAGATTCTCTCTCACTCCTGTTCATAGAGTGGCTCATACCTCTTGATATTTTTTAGATATTAAAAAAAAATGGCAAACATTTGTAAAGCCTCAGACAGCTGTTCTAATAGTGAAAAATGGATCTTTGCTTTTTTGTCTTTCCTACCTCTGCCCCTCCACCCCCCGGTCAGAAAAATGGCATCAGTGAAATTATAAGCATGAAAAGTTAGAGCTAGAGCCAGACAACTTTGGTTTATGTGGAAAGTTTTTAATGTTCTTTGGAAACCGTGCTTCTGAATTCTTTACACCACCTGTTTGTGAGTCCAAGTCAGTGATGCTCTCCATGCCAAACAAGTGGACAGTGCAGCATTGTGGTGCTTTTTGATTATGAAAATTTACGATGTTTTAGCTGCCCAGCATGAAATATATCCTGTATGTTTGTAAGGAGCAGAATATAGACTATTTAAATTATGCAATAGTATTTGTTATCTCTTCCCAATTACCATATCTGAAAAGTACATGTTACCCCATTTCCACTGGTAAATGTATCCTCGTATCAATTTCTCATATGTAATCATCAGCACAGTGCTTTACATTTTCAAAGTGCTTAACAGACATTAACTAATTAACTAATGCATGTCATTATAGGCCTGTGAATCTTGGATGTCAAAAGGCAAAATGCCAGGCAGTGATGGTGAATTAAAAAGGGTACAGATTAAATCACCCCAAAAGCTCCCCCCGCATATCAAATTTCTCTGGCCTTTGTAAAGTGTTTATACACTTTTGGCTCCTTGCCCTGTGATACTGTTTCTTGCTCTTGAGTTCACTTGTGGGACCCCTGTCTTTTCTGGTGGCACTCCTGCAGCCCCTGGACTTCTTGGGTCTGTACTTCATTGTTCCTGCTTTAATTCAAACTTGCCAAGCATGCTGCTAATGCTTCTTGAAAAATGAATGAGATAATGTAGGTAGTTTATACTAGAAAGCCTTAAACATACAAGATTAGAATAGGAATCATTTTGTATATATCATTTAAATTAAGTTCATATTCTTAAACATTTATGTGGCATTTTAGATCATTCATAAGCTGAGAAATAAAAGTTATGCCTGAGACCTAGCAGAAGCAGATGTTGAACACTGATGCAGTTGTCACTTCTAACCAAGTCTCCTGAAAACTCTTTTTTGACATGGAGTCCAGGCTCTATTGGCTGGATGGAACTAAGGAAATGTTGCAACTGTTTATTACGCTATTCTTTCTATAACTTCAAGTTTTAAAAAGAGATTCATAACTATTCTGGTGACCCAGTGAGGCAGCTCTACTAAATATCTCTTGTTAGTCCTTTCTCCCTGCTGGGTAGGTCCAAAATGCCTCATTAAAGCAGAAAGCTGCAAGGTGGGAGGGGAAAAACCATAAGAAGGTGATGTTAGGAACAGTTTATAGCCAGGAAGAAGTTTGTGCTGCCGTGTTTTGAAATATTGCCATGCTGAAACCTTTGCTAATCAAAGGAAGTTATACATAGTAATCATGAAGCTGAACACAAGTGACTTCCTGTGTTTTTGAGTCAGGCACTGTGTCAGAGGATACAGGACCCAGACAAGCTTTACTCATATTATTTTACCAATAATTTAGTGCACTTCATTCCTGACCCAGAGTATCCATAGGTAATGCAAATTATGTCACAGAATATCTAAAAATATGTTCCTTCCTAGCCTACCAAATGTACCACAATTTTTTGTTAGGTTGGTTGGGTTTTTTGTTTGTTTTTCTTATTTCCCTGCTTGGTTTTCTGGGAATCTGGAATTTTTCTTTTAAGCACTTTCTATTGTTTAAATAATTTCCTTCTGTGATCACAGTGGCTAGATGCATCCTGGACCCTTGCCTAACTAATCATGGAGATCTCTATGCCCCAGCTACCTACCACTTTGTAGAAATCCTTTACTTGGGCAAGACACAATTTCTTTACTATAGGGAATGCAAATTCATATAGTACTGCACACACTTTTGATCCAGATGCAATTAGCTTAATCTTTTCACCGCCAAAAGGATTCTGCATAGGAGACGTGCGTTTTTGGGGGGAATGGAGTAGAGGCGAGGATGGCAGTGAGGTATACAGCACCTAGCACAATAGAGTCCTATTCTCCTACGAGGGTTCCTAGATGCTATGGGTACACAAATAATAGGGGTGTAGATTTTAGGAGACCGCAGCTTCCCTAATAGATTGGCTTGCCTACAATTAAGTGTTACCAATTGGGTTTAGATCTAGATTTTTTTGGTGCAGTGATACCAGAGCCCACAAACCCTGATAATGAAGGAGCTTTACCTACATCTTTTCTTATTCTCATATGATATTGTCACTCTTAATACGAATAGCATTCCTGGAAGATTTGACCTTGACTGATTGGGAATGTGTTATATAACTGTAAAGAGACCTTTTGTTACAATTGGAGGCACAAGTGATATCACATTTACTATTCACTTTCTCCTCTCCTGTCTCATAATCTATTCTCCTGCCCAGAACAACAACACAATGGTAACAAAAAGAAGTGGACAGATGGATTTATCATGGCTCACTATTTGGGATTGTAACCACCAGGACATTCACAAACCACTGTAGGCTTTGTAGCTAGCCTACTTTTCTTAATGATTGTATGGACAGGGATCCTGAAACATCTTTATAACATGTCTTCATGGTACAAAAATTGTTTAGAACAACTGGTCTCCAGTTATTCTCATTTAACTCTGTTATAAAAAAATTTCCAAAATATTAAAATGTTACCTCAATGATTTTATTATCTCCAGCTCTGCAGTCAAAACCTAACTATTTAGTATTCTTAGGGGGCAAGTTAAAGTTGTAAGAGAAAGGAATCCTTAATAACTCGTAGATAATAACAAAAGTTCTGACAATTTAAATTGATTTTGTACCTCAGTATTAATAACTATACAGCTATTATACAGCTATTAATGATGATACCACTATTATAATTACAGCTATTGTAATAAATGAGAAAATGATTTCAGCGGCTTAAGCAGAAACATTATATTATCATCTATATAAAATGGTAATTTCCCCTCCTCTTCTTCATTAGCACAGATATACTTGTCTACTAAGAGTGCTT
Source organism: Alligator mississippiensis (assembly GCF_030867095.1). NCBI lineage: Eukaryota > Metazoa > Chordata > Crocodylia > Alligatoridae > Alligator > Alligator mississippiensis. Next base: position 74,777,026 of record NC_081826.1, read on the forward strand.
GAGCATCTCTTACCAGTATGATGGTTTTTGTTGGCTTTGAACTGTAATGCCAAGTCGTCTTTGAGATACTGTCATGAGGTGTGAACTGCAAATATTTTCATGATCTAATGGTGCGCATTAACAGACTGGTCATTTTAAATAATAGATATGTTGTTAGCTTAGAAAAGACAAAATTCACAATACGAAAATGGGTATTAAAGCCCCCCCTGAAGCATATAGTTTTCTGGCTGCTGCTTATTTTACCTCTTATAATAGACTACCTATATTGTGAGTATTCCCCCACATTTGCCAGTTGTATCCATCTGTTATCTCTTGCTGTATATATAATCTCCAATCCTGTAGTGGTCCCAACCCCACAGAACCCTTTTGAAGTTACTGGGAGCAGAGCTTTGCCGGAGTGCAACATATTGCAAAATGTTAACATTAGCACAATAGCACCATGCATAATAATACCTTTAAGTAGGTCTCTAGGCATTATTGCAATACAAATAAGAATACCAAAATTAAATTAGGATATATTCCTATTTTAATTCCTTGGATAAATCTTCAGGAAACACTGGTGGGACAAAACTGTTCTTTTCTTTATGGCTAGTAGGGTTGTGACAAAGAGGCTCAAAATACGAGGTTTTGGCTGCTAAAATGGAGACATTGTTTCCAGAGTTAATGAAACTTTTATAAAGCTGGATTGGTCCCTATCTGTCAGATCTTGGGGGAGAATTTTATAATCAAGGTTTAATGATATAAATGTCTATGGTTGGTACATTCAAGGACATTGTTCCCAGCTTTGTGAATAAAAGATATTATCACCTCATATAAAGTAGGAAGGAGAGATGAGGTGCATGAACCTGAACTGTGCATCTGGGGCTAGTTTAAGGCACAGTGCTTTGTAAAATCTGGTAGTAAAACCAGACTTCCCTGAAGCTTTATTTGGCAGTTTAGAAATGGCCTATTTTATTTCTTCATGTAATATATCCACATCTAGTATGTATCCCTAGGTCTGGACTTAGATGGAGAGGTTTAATTCATTGAAAACATTTTTAGATCCTTACAATAACTTTTTATTTGAGAAGTAAATGGGTCTATATACAATTAACCAAATATCTACTTAAGCACCAATAACAGCTCTATCTCTTTATTCCTGTTGTCTACAAGTAACACGTTTTCATACTTGAACAATATACGTTAATAATTAGTTAGTATTTTTGTCTCTGTGATCTTACACAAATCAGTAAAAACTGTTCTTCCAATTAAAATCATGTTTATTTCTGCATGTATAGAAACATTCCCCCCATAACAGTAACTAAGAAACAGGTCTTTTTTAAAGTTTGGATTCTGTGGATAATGACTTGGCACCCATCATTTTCCTATCATTTTCCTCAAAAGCTGTACCACACTCATGGCTTGCCCAAAAGAGAAATGTCATGTATGCATACGTTTTCATTTTTCCCTGAAAACCTATATTTTTATTTAACCATCCATCACATATTGAGAAAGGATATATATAAATATGTTTCAGTTGCAGTTCTATTCATAAATAAATAATAATGAGTTTAAAATGGCTAGTCAATTGTTAGAGACTGTTTGCATTTAACAGGTCAATAGCTTGCTTATTACCATGATTAACAATAATTTTATAACACCCACTCATTTGCTTTTAACCTCCTCTAACAAATATTGTTTGTTTCTTTCCCATGTCTGTAATCTTTGTATGACCCCTTGATAAACTCAATGCAAAATGTGGTCCATGTGTCTTTAACATATAGCTCCCCCTAATAATTATATTCAGTATTCAAACCCAAATGAATTATTTTGCAGAGCATCTGTCTCATGAGTTTGGATAGCTACCTCCTTACCCTCCTTTTTAAAGAAATTAAGTCAAATGTTTATTGGCCTAGGAGCTTTGTTTTGTTATTTTCTATAGAAAACTCTTATTTAGCACTTAGATATGCATATCAATCCCACCTTTGATGGTTCATCATAACAGTGATAATCATTATTCAATGAGAGCTTGATCATATACCAGTGAAATCAATCAGAGTTCTGCATTTGACTTCATTGAGAACAGCAGCAGGACCCTCCCCCACCCAAAAAAAAAAAAAGCCCTAAAACCCAAAACCTAACTATAGTTACACAAAGAGAAGTATTGGGTATAAGTAGAGCTATGGTTGAAGCTAACTTTGAATTTTCCAACAAAGCATCCTCCCACAGAAAAGTGCTGATTTGTCAAACGAGGTCATTTCGGTAGTAAGTGCGATATGTTTTATTAGATTAGTCCAAGGTTTTCTTGGGATCTTACTCGTTTTTTCAAAACTTTTGCCAGGTGAAGAGGATGCTTTGATCCTGGATGGAATTTCTGGTCAAAGAAAAAGAGTGAGACTCTTCCACAACAGCCAGTAGTGCAGAAATAAGGACATTGCTCTGGGTTGTGAGATACCAAGGTTCACGTCCCTGCTCTACCCGAGTCTGCCACACAGTTTATGTAACCATGTACCTAAAAGCTGTCCAGTTGGAGCTGTTGCACTTTGTATAAACCATGAACTATTCCCTGGGACAGAGAGAATCTGATTTCACAGCCTGTTGTTTTAGACACTCACTTCAGATGTAGAAGACCAAGGTTCAAGTCCATAGTTTGCATTAGGAAGAGTGAGTCCTTGAACCTGAGTTCCCCAAAACCCAGTGAAGTCACTTAAACAGAGCTGTTTGCTTTCATGAGTGGTTCATTATTGCTTTCCTGAAAAGTTTTTTCCCCAAAAAACTCTTGTGAAAAAGAATTTGTTTCCTGGATATCTCTAACTGTGAAAGTGTGCCCCAGAAACAATATGGAGTTTACATGGTATGATAGAATTGCCTGCATCATACACTGCACTGACTGAGGCAGGCAAAAGCAGAAACGATCCCAGTGTACTCATGGCATAGAGTGTTTTTATAGTAACGGAGTGAAATCTGGTAATAAATCAGTGAGGTATATTGTTTGAGACTCTGAAGAGCAAGACCAATAGCACTTTGTCTTCTGGAACATGAAATACTTATATATCCCTGTATGAATATCCTTCTTGAAATATATTGTTGCTTTTATATCTTCTTTTAAAATGATTAAGCCAGTTACCTTCATTTTTATAAACCCCATTGCTAGAGACCGGATTGCATATCTGCCTGTTTTCAGCTCTTATTAGCCAATCAGTTTCCATCTGTCTTACCAGTATTTTATCATTTTAATCACATGATAAATAGTATAAATTACAGATTTTTCCTGATTACTGCTGCTACTGATGCATTTACTTCTGGAATATAATTACAGGAAAATATTTAATTACTTCATATTCAGTATTGCTTAAATTAAAAAACAAAACTTGTCACTTAAATTTTTTTTCCAGATTTTGTTTTGTACAGACTATATACCATGTTAAAAGTCAAAATACAGTATTCCTCTAGGATCAACATGTTATACACAATTACTTCAAATCTATAACCTTTCAACTTAAACATTGATTCTCAATCATAATAAAGATAATTGAAGATGAGCATCTTTAGTCTATAGATTTTTGATCCCATCCTAATTTTTCTGAATCACAACATTAACTCCAGTAATCCACAAATAAGAAATACAGTGGGAATGACTTAATATAATTGTGTAGTGTTATCAAATTAGCTACTTCATATACATCTTTCTTAAAAAAGCAAACACCCCACCAAAACAAGGTAATCCACTTAGTATACTTACAAATACTCTATCATTTTACTGTATCCATTGAAGTAGTTTCAAATTAAGCATACCTAGTTGGGGGAAAAAAGCTCTGCCCTGGTGAAGTTGTTACTACTCTCACAGATAGTTTCTCCCTAAGAAGAGCTTCACAGGATGCAGAATTGCATAATACATTTTGAAATGGATACATTTTGAAATGGATTTGATATGGATACAAATGTTCATAATATCTTTGTTTGTTTTTACGTATAAGCAGTTTCATTACTAGCTGTTTGAGTAGTTAACGGTGTTCTTGTGTTGGTTTTATATATATATATTACATGAAGAGAAAGTTCATATAATGGTGGTATTATATAAGAAGCTTATCTCTGTAAGTTTTATAGGTATTTTAATAATGAATAGCAAAGCTATAAGGGTGTCATCTGAAATGAGAACATCAAATTAAGAACATAAGAACTGCCATTTATGGGGTCAAACCTATGTCTGTCTTGTTCAGTATCCTGTCTCACAGTGGCAGAGAGTGAAGAGGGCTAAACACTGAGTTGATGTTTTTAGTCAACTGTCCACAGTGACTCCCAGATCTCTTTCCTGTGTGGTAATGGCTAATGTAGAATCCATCACAGTGTAGCTGTAGTTTAGGTTATTTTTGCTCATGTACATCACTTCACATTTATCTACATGAAATTTCATCTGTCAATTTGTTACCGATTTCTCAATTGTGCTAGATCCTTCTGTAGTTCCTCACAGTCCATCTTCGTTTTTACCACTTTGAATAATTTTGTGTTATCTGCTAATTGGGCCACATTGCTATTCATCCTCTTTTCCAGAACATGTATGAGTATGTTAAACAGCATCAATCCCAACTCAGATCCCTGGGGGGATCCTGCTCTTTGCTGCTTTCCATCTTACAAACTGACCATTTATACTCTATTTGCTATCCTTAAGCCAATTTCTAATCCACATGTGGACCTTCCCTGTAAACCCATGACTACTAAACTTCATTAAGAGCCTCTGATGGGGGACCTTGTTAAAGGTTTTTTGGAAGTCCAGATGTATTATGTAATCTGGATCACCCTGATCTACCTACTTATTAACACCTTCAGTGAGTTCTAGTAGCTTGGTAAGGCATGATTTCCCTTTGATAAAACCAAAAACAAAACTCCCTTCCCAGCAAGTCATGTTCATCCAGTATTTTTTCTACCAATTTTCCAGGAACAGAAGTCAGACTCATCAGCCTGTAGTTCCCTGGATCCCTTCTAGAGCCCCTTGTAAATGTTGGAGTTACACTTACAACCCTCCAGCCCTCTGGTCCTGAGCCTGTTTTTAGTGATAGGTTGCATACAGTTAGGAGCTTGGCAATTTCTGATCTGAGCTTCTTCAGGATGCTAGGATGAATGCCTTTAGGTCCTTGTGGTGTGCTACTATTTTTACTAATATCCTCAACAATCTCATCTATTGAAACCTCAATTTGGGTCAGTTCAAATTACATACCATACCATGTATTCTGCATATAGCAGGAAGGGGGTATGGGAGAGAAGCCCCCTTTAAAATGGCCTTCAAGAATTCTTAGAATGGTTTATATTCCATTTTGGGAGTTAGCAATATGGGAAACTCAGGAACTCTGTAGTCTAGAAGCCCTTGAGACCCATGGCCTGTAGCAATCTGTATTTCAGGACTGCCCTAGAGAAGGCTATTCAAGGACTCCTTGGCCCTTCATTAAGGAGCTGGAAGACTTGAGAGCCCTGCTGGTCAAATCTGAGACATTTCCATTTTGAGATCCAAAAATGAAACTTTTACTGGAATTTTTTGAAATGCCATAAGTCACTTAGATCCCTTTGAAAATGCTACTTCTTGATCTTACAAGTGCGGAGATGCATGTTTAACCTGACTTTCATTCAAGGGCACATTCACATGTGTAAATATATGCACATACTTAGGTGTTTCAAAAATCAAAGTGTAATGCTTCTCCCAAGAAGGAGGTGTATGTCAGTAACTAAACTGAAAAGCCAACAGGTTGTAACTTTCTTCAGACTATAGTGAGCAAATGGTAGTTAAGATGAAAAGTCAGGATTCCTTGTGCAGAGACCAATAGACTATACTGCTTCTCTGCTCAAATTAAATCCAATGTCTTTTCTGATTTGCATTATAGGTCAATAGGTATCACTACAGAAAGCATGAGAATTATAAATAGTGCATGTACACTGTGTCACTAACCTGCTTCTACTTTATGGGGAGAGAGAAAAAAAATACATTTTGTTTGCTATGTAGTATGATGCTTTATGCAAAACTAATGTATGTTTTATTTTACTGAAAGGTACTGTCTTAGTAAGATGCAGAGGCATAGTGAAAACCAACAAAATTCTAATAAATATCTAAAAATAAGATGTCTGTTTGTATTTATAAGTAAATTAAGTGACATTTCAAAGATAATGGATGTTTCCAACATATTTTAGTAAAGAAATTAGTATTAAAATAATGTCTATTATTCACTATCCATCAATTTTATCATAAAATAAGTTACTAATTATTATAATTTTAATAGATTATTTATTGGCTTTTGCAATTCCATGTCATAAGGATATTTTTAATACCATGTTAGCATCTCTTCAGTTATATTAACTGTCAAGCAGCTTTTTCTTTTCCTGTTTATTTCCTCAACAAATCACTAAAAATCCTTTTTAAATCCTTTTACCCAATTCTTAACATTTCAAAAATGTACATAGATATATATTTAGTACAAGATATTTTTATTGAACTGCTTTTAAGGGTGTTCAGTACACGACAGCTGACCCATCAATGATGTGATTAAGCATGTTGCCTTCATTTTCATTTCAAACAGAATGCACGGTTTTCTTGGTCCCATTGTAAGAGCAAAAAAACAATTATTTTATGCATGGCTGATGATAGTGATGGAGGCTCTATATGGGACACAGCAGGAAGCTTAGGACTGCTTGATGGTACAAAATACCACATACTTACAGCGAATCCAAATGTTTTCATACCTAAACTGTCCAGCTTTATTTTATTTTAAATTTTGAAAATTGAGATGCATTTGTTTCCACTTTTTAAACAGAATGGCTTTACCAAAAATTAACACTACTTACTACATCCATTTTACAGCACAAACGGATTATGACCAAGTTGATGTTTTACTAGGCAAGTTAATTGGGTCTGACTAGCAAGTCCGTCTATTGGCACAGTTTGTAAGGTTTTGTAGAATTGTCACCATTCTGCTGTGCTACAATAATATGCCCTATATGAGGCCTGACAGTAAGTGCTTGGTGCTTGACAGTAAGTAATTAAGGTTGGTAGGAAGAGATATATAAACTCATTCTTACAAATACTTATAAATAATTAAAAACAGATACTTATGAAGTGCATTCTTTATAGCCTTAAATTTTGTGAAAAATCATCTTGCACTATGCCTGGATATTTTTAATATCAGTATATAATTTTTTTTGGTTTTTTTATTAAACGCAGTGAGAGAGACCTTACTGTAGGTGTATATTACAGACCACCAAACCAGAGGGAGGAATTTGATCTGGAGTTCTCTTGAGAACTGGCAGAAGCTGCGCGCGTATGGGACATGGTCATCATGAGTGACTACAATTACCCAGACATCTCTTGGGAGGAATACTCTGTTACCAGATTTGCTTATCACTTTGGAGTGTGCTTATTTATTAGGGATATGTTTCTAAGGTCTTTGTAATTTTATCAATGTGCTGCTTGTGTTACTTGTGCTTCTATACAGAGCTGTATCTCTCCCTTCTTCAAGCCCTCACCCTCAATGGAGCTATCTTTCAGGACTCGGTTCCAATGGGGCTGGGTTCTTCCAGCCACCAAATCAGTCAAATACACACACACACACACACACACACACACACACACACACACACACAGATTAACGTGACACGCCTGACCCAGCTGGGTTGATCAGCATGGACAGGCTGACACACCCTTATATGCCAGGAATGAGTTCATTAAGATAATAAAATGCAGTCAGACACAAGCACACAGGTAAACAGAATGCTTCTGAATCTGACTGGGTGTGTAGCTGACACCTTCATGGGCCAGCATTTAGTTCATTAGGGCACATCTGAGCCAAACGGAGTCAACCAGCCTGTACAAGCTGATCCCCTTATGTGTCTTAAACTCAGCACATCCCAATGTTTTGCCCTAACTGTCCTAGTAGTGGTAGCCTATTGATGAGTAGGCCCCACAGTATTTTTGGGCTTCACAGGGATCTTTGGCTTCGGTAAAAGAAGCGTTGCTGCACAGCAAGTGGGAAAGGAGAAGTAGAGAAGGAAAAATACACCCGGTTACCACCAGTTTGACTATGAAAGTTATTTATTGCTAAGTATATGAAATTTATAATGGTACTAATAGTAATAGGCATGCAAGAGAAAACAGACAAAAACAATATTACCCTGGTTTCATTGAGTATTCAGAAAAACCTAGCTTAAGCTTAACTAATAAAATTCAGGTTCAGAAACCTATGCCTAGAGAAAAAAAAGAGAGAGAGTGAGAGCCGGGATCTCATCATTCCAATGCACTCGGGTTGTTTGCTGACAGGTAAAGTTCTTAGCACAATCATTGAAGGTTAGACAGACGACGGAAAGAGATGATCTGCTTCTTCCAGCTTCTTGAGGACAACAGTGGATGGTGTCAGAGAGATTTTTCCCTCTTGAAGCATACTGTTTGCTGCTTTTACAGCTTTCTTATACCCTTAGTCCAGCTTCTTCAAAGCATTCTTGTTTAAATAATTATCTTTTCTAGTGACAAGGGGTTATGTGGTTTGGAACATCTCAAGAAACTGATTAATAAACAGGAAAAACATAAGGTTAAGGAGTAACCAGACACTTAGGAGCCAGCTTGAAATTCTTATGAATAGAAGATATACTGGATGGGATACCACATTGTTTCTTCTCAGATGGCTTAGCTATGCTTGCAGCATCAGGGTTTTGTATTTTTACCTGTTATGAATAAGCCTCAGTTTAAGTAAGATCTGGAAGTCATACTAAAGGGATTGATTACTTGGAGTGTTCATAAACTTTGTGGGGAGGACTTCCACCAGTCGTCCCGGGAAAAGTATGACGGCATTTGTGGTCAGAACTCCAATGGTCTGGATGCTGTGATGAACCCTTAACCATTGTTCACATGTTGCCCATACCCCCTCTGACTTGGTCTCTTGCCTCAGCATTCCCTCCCAGAGTGGGACCGGGGAATGCCTATTAACATTTTCTTCTGCTTAGTTCTGGTTAGATGAGGTGTGTGTGTATGTGGTGGGGGAGGGGAGGGAGAATAGAAAAAGGATTTTGTAAGTCCAGCAAGCTGGGTGCCAAGCCTCTCTCAGGAAAACAGAGCTGACAGGTAACAACTTGGCTAAGTCAGATCGGTCACATTGCTTCCTGACCTGTATTGAAGAGCTCTACCTGACTCAGGAAGTGCATGGGCCAACTAGAGGTAACGCTCTCCTAGACTTGGCCTTGGCCAAAGGAGATGATCTGGTGAGTGACTTGAATATAGAGGTTAGCTTGGGTGACAGGAACCATGAAACCATCAGATTCACTATCTGTTGCAAGGTGGGCAAATCAGCTAGCAAGGTTGAAGTTTTGGACTTCAAAAAAGCAAATTTCACCAGGCTCATGGCAATAATAGGGGAAGCACTTCAGGACCAGGGACTGAAGATGAAAGGAGTGCATAAAGAGTGGTCATGCCCCAAGGACACAATCCTCAAAGCCCAAAAGAAATCCATTCCTATGTGGAGGAAAGGTAGCAGAAGTGCTGGTAAGCCCTCTTGGCTTAATAAGAATATCACGATCCTCTTGAAAAAGAAGAAAAAGGCATACAAACAATAGAAGCTTGGGACAGTCTCCAAGGAGTACTATAGAATAACAGCCCACACTTGTAGGGAGCAGATTAGAAAGGCTAAGGCAAAGACTGAATTTAAACTAGCAATGGAAATCAAGGACAATAAGAAGTCCTTCTTTAGATATATAGGGAACAGGAGGAAAACAAATGGAAGCATGGGGCTGTTGTTTAACAACTCAAGACACCTGGCTACCAACACTCAGGAAAAAACTGAACTCCTGAATGACTACTTTGCTTTAGTATTTCACTGGACTAAGGGGAAAATCATACTAGATAAAGTTCAGAATAGGCATGGTGGGAATGACCACCTTCCTACTGTTGACATTGAGCTGGTGCATGACCAGTTAGAAAAGTTAGACATTTATAAGTCATCAGGACCAGATGAACTTCATCCAGGAGTGCTGAAGGAGCTGGCCAAAGTCATCGCAGGACTTCTGGGTGAAACTCTTTCAAAACTCATGGCACTTGGGGGAGGTCCCTGCAGACTGGAAGAGGGCCAATGTTGTGCCCATCTTCAAAAAGGGGAGGAGAGAAGACCTGGGCAACTATAGACCAGCCTAACTTCTATCCCAGGGAAAACCCTGGAAAAAATCATTGAGGAGTCTATGTGCAATATGCTTGCAGGTAGCATACTGGACGACAGCCAGCATGGCTTCGTTGTGGGTAGGTCTTGTCTTACTAATCTTATCTCCTTCAGCCAGGTAACGCGCCACCTGGATAAGAGAGAGGAGGTTGACAATGTATACCTAGACTGCCAAAAGGCCTTTGATCTAGTATCCTGTGATGTTATCATGGGAAAATTGGAGGATTGCAGGCTTAACTGCTTAACAGTCAGATGGGTAGGAAGCTGGCTGCGGGGTAGGACCCAGAGAGTTCTAGTGAATGGATGTGTGTCATCCTGGCAAGAAGTGGCCAGTGGTGTCCCTTGGGTCTGTGCTTGGTCCAGCTCTTTTCAACATCTTTATCAATGATTTGGATGTGGGGGTGCAGAGCTCACTGGCCAAATTTGCAGACGACACCAAGTTATGAGGGACCATGGTCATGCTTGAAGATAGGCTGCAGATACAGGCGGACATAGGTAGGCTGGCAAGTTGGGCGGATCAGAACCAAATGAAGTTCAGCATTGAGAAGTGTAAAGTGCTCCATCTGGGGTAAAACAATCCCCAACATACTTACAGGCTCGGTGGTGCTAAGCTGACTAGCACCATGACTGAAAGGGAGCTAGGAGTAATAATATAGTATGGACATGAGTCATTAGTGCAATGCTTTAGCCAGCAGGAATGCAATACTCTGGAATGCATCAACCGATACATCTCAAGCAAAACCAAGGAAGTGATTCTTCCACCTTACTCAGCATTGGTGAGACTGCAGCTGGAGTACTGTGTCCAGTTCTGGGCACCACACTTCAACAAGGATGTGGAAAATCTTGAAACAATCCAGAGAAGAGCCACCCATATAATCAGAGACTTGCGAGGCAAGCCATACAAGAAAAGACTGAGGGACTTGGGTGTCTTCAGCCTAAAAAAAAGAAGGCTGGGAGGGGACTTGGTAGCAGCTTACCACTACATCAAGGGAATACATCAAGGGCTTGGCACCCTTGGGGAAAACCAGGAGTAATGGCCACAAACTCCTGGAAGACCGTTTCAAGCTTAGCACTAGGAAAAACTTCTTCATGGTTCAGGTGTCCAGACTGTGAAATAAACTCCCTCCAGAGGTGGTGCAATCACCTATCCTGGAAATCTTCAAGAGGAGACTAGATGCTCACCTTGCTGCGGTCACTTGACTCCAGTAGTCTTTTCTGCCTAGTGCAGGGGGCTGGACCCAATGATCTTGTGAGGTCCCTTCCAGCCCCTTACAATCTATGAATCTATGAATGAAAGGGCCCTTGTACTTGTGACTAAGGCCCCTTGTACATGTGAGGAAATTGCCCCTTTTAGTATTTGAATTGTCCTTTTTAATGATTTAATTGCATAACAGTGTACACGTTTGGCAGCATGTTACAATTACATTTCATGACAGTGTACACATTCAGCAGCTTATTTCGAATTAAATATTTTTCTTCCATAGCCAACTAAAGCACATCCAATGTATTTTAGTTTTCTACATAACAAATTATAGTGATATCCCTCACATGTACAAAGGCCCTATCCAGAGAAGGTGCTGGGGATGGTACATGGGGCACTGGAAGCCCAGGTGTGCTTGGGGAAACTCAGACTTGGTGGACTTCCAGTGCCCCATGCACTGTTCCCCATTGCCTTCTCTGGCTGCCAGCACACCCAACTGCCCTCCTGCCACCTTTCTGGAGCAGCCAGCCCATTCCTGGGTGGTCCCAGCCAGTGGGTAAGTGACAGGGATGGTGCACAGACCACTAAAAGCCCACCAAGCCCAGGCTTCCCCAAGCATGCCCAGGCTTCCAGTGCCCCGTGCATCCTTTGGATCCAGTGGGAGCTGCTTGCAAGCTGGGGCTGCACCTGTACAGCTGGCACCGTACCCAGGTGGCCCTGGGAAGCACTGCCACTGTGAAGGGAAGCACCAGGCCCCCCTGCAAACAGGGGCTGCGTGACCCAGTGGCAGCTCATGTGGGCTGGCTTCACTGAGGGGGGTGGGATAAAAATCAGCGAGGAGCCTGATCTTTTTTTTTTTTTTCCTCCTTGAGCCTACCTGCATCTCCCATGGCCAGGGAGTGAGCTGCTGGTGGGTCACACATCTGCTGAGCTGTGGGGGACCCCAGTGCTTCTCTCTGTGGTGGCAGCATTCCCTGGGCAGCACCCACCCACTGGCATCCTGCCTGGGCCTCTTGGCAGTTCACCCCCCGGCCATGAGACAGGTGGGCAGGCTCCGGGGGGAAAAAGAAGGATCAGGCCCTTCACCATTCTAGCTCTGCCTTGCCTGCATATCTGTTTGAAATGCCTCAGGATCTTCTAGAATAATAACACACCTATTCTGTTTGTCTAGAGCACTCTGATTAGTTGTTTCAGTAAGCATTGTGATTGGCTGCCAAGACAACCAATCAGAGTGCTCTGGGCAAACAGAATAAGCCTAGTATTATTATAGGTGCTGAACAAACTGTTCATGTAGTTTAAAATTAGAAGTTTTCAATTCAACTTGATATTTCTGACCTCTCTTTTTCAGGCAACCAGCATTCTTTCAAAAAACTGCTGTTATTAGTGACACAATCCAGTGTAAGAGTAATGAAAAGTAGTTTTGTGTGCTTCAATACTGATTTAAAATTTCTATAGAAAAAAGCACTATTTAAAAAATCCACTTCTAGTGGTTCCCACTGAAGCACCTAAATGAATAACTCATGATTTCAAAAGTGCTAAACATCCAGCAGCTTCCAAAATGTGACCCAAAGCTCTTGCTTCTGGATTAGCATTATGAACCCAATTCTCTCATCTTTGGTTACATGAACAATTTACTTGCAGTTGTGTACTTATGAATACTTCTGACTCTAGGTCAGAGTGCTTTCCTGAGTCAGGGCTTTTGAATTAATATGTTCTTAGAATGAATGAGGAATCTAATGGTAGTGTTAAAATTATGTTGCAGGCATGATGGTCCAGGAAATATGCAAGAAGCAAGAATTGTTGTAGGTAATACCATTTATTGGACCAACTGCGTGGTTGGCATAGACTTGTTTTGGTTATCATTATGCCCTTCCCAGGATCTTCATGCAGTTGCTCCAATAAAAGATATCACCCACAAAAATTCTTATGTAAGGAATCTAATGGAACCCTGCAAATATAATTGAATATTGAGGTAGATCATATGCTTTGGTGTTATTATCTGTACTGGTCTTTAACTGCTAAGAGGGCCCAAGTGGTAATCCAATCACCATATCCCTGGTAACATGCTGAAATGCACTTCTCATCAACCGTGTCTTTCTTAATGATAATTTTGTGGACCATCAATATTGTCATAAGCAAAACCCAAACATTTATCTCATGGCTATACACTCCTTCTTTTTTCTTCTTAAAATTCAATTCTGTAATCCAGGAGGCACAAAAAATACTTCCTTGTATAGGGATTCACAGCATACTATTCTAAGTCTTTCTTTGACAAATACGTAGCTGTGGACACCTAAGGAAATGGGTGGAGGTCAATGAATTAGAGAAAACAGGCAAATACAATACCCTTAACTAGGGAATAGTTACACAGCAACTGCAACCAGAAAAACACTTTGTTCTTTGTAGTAGCCAATCTAAAAACGTATTATGCAAACCAGGAAATCTATTAGTAAGGTTTTAGAATAAGTATTGACTTTTGTTTTTGCTGCCATTTCTGTGGAGAGATCTGAAACTGTATTTCTGAAGTGTCTAAGCTGTCTGCATGAAAATATATTATTAACCCTTGTTATTAACCCTTTTGATGCTCTAAGGATGTGTATGTGATCTAATAGCATTTGGATGGAATATCAAAATATACAGTAACATGTACTTACAGCTGCATTAGAGCAGTATATTTCACAGGCACACTGGGTACATCATTCAGTACTGCAGAGATTAAGATGACAGCTACTGACTATATCACTTGTACAACCATCACACAAACTACAGTACTATTATTTAGTGAGTTATATTAACTAGATTATTTTTGTTCAAGTAATGTATAGGAGCACATACGAGTACATAATAGATCTGTACTAAAAGTATTAAGATACCATTTGTGATCCATATTCTCAGCTGTTCTAAGCATAATTCCATACACTTAGTAGAAAGACACCACTTTAAACAGGCCTCTAAGGCCTTTTATTCTTATTGGTTTACTCTGGATTTCATGGCCACAAGCAGCACCTAAGGTTTGAATAGTTTCCACATAACTAGTCACAGAATGGCTTTTTGGTTTTTACGAGGCTGGAACATTGGCTGGTTGCCCAGTCTTCCTTGCCTTTTCCTCAGGGTTGGAACTGTCAGAGGATTCCCCGATAATAATCAATGACCTGCTGGCTCTTCTGGCAAAGGGCCAAGAAGTTGTGAAAATGTTGAGAGTGATATGTCCTGATTCACCCTCACAGATGCCAGCAAGCTTCAAGTGAGAAGAATATTTTAATCTGTTAAATGAAGACACCAAACATAGCTTGTACTAAGCCACAGATTCCATCAGTAACAAAAAGCAAGAGAAATGCATTGGCAGACAAGGTTCTTTGGGCGAATCTGATATCTTTTATTAGACCAATTTAAATAGTTGGAAAACAATTTTTAAGCAAGTTTTCCAACTACTTAAGTTGGTCTAATAAAAGATATCAGATTCACCCAAAGAATCTTGTCTGCCTATGTCCTTAAACCAACAATGCTCCACCCCAGAGAAATGCATTAGCTTTTGGTCTCTTAGCTACTTAGGTGCTCCAGCCTCTCTTAATATTAATTTTCCCAGCATCAACAAGAAGTTTGGGGATCTGCAGTGCATTTTATGTTAGTTTTGAAGATGTTTTATTTTTTCATGAAGATATTTCAAGAGCAAAACAAGGATTGGTGGTGTTAACTTGAAGATTCACATAGTAACATCTGTTATTGCTCTGTCTTCATATCTCACTTAAACCATTCTAATCCATTACCTCCAGCCTACATATTCCATTTTACTCATCAGTTGCTTCTATACCTCTTCCCATTCTGTTCCTTCCTAAGTCATTTTGTCTTTTCCACATACCAGCACTATAGGGAAAGTATAGTGAACAGTAGCATAATTAGAGTAGGGTGAGTAGGACATCAGACCTGGTCACTGATATAGAGGGGGCATCAGAACTAGTGCTTGGTACCCCCTACCTCCCCATTCTCTGGAGATCAGCACTCCCCTCCCTCCCTCACACACGTACACATACTTCCTTATACTTGACACTTCCTCAAACTGCCCTCCTGCCAGCTCTGCCCAGGGTGCCAAAATTGTTAAGTACATTTCTGGCTGTGAAAGTCCATCTTGTGTAAATTCAGGCCCAGTTCTGCAAATTTCCACTAGATTTGATGTTACAGGTGTGCGGGCCGGGCCCCGATCCCACCTCCAAGTGCAAGTCGGGAGGGGCGATCCGCGGCCCGACTTCGCGCACGCGGGCTGTGGCCAGCAGCCCGGGCACGCGGGGTCGGAGAAAACCGGTGGCAAGCTAGAATTAGTCACAAACGCGTAGTGGTTGATTGAAAAGATTATTTACTTACACCCAAGATGGTCACGGTGCAAGCAGAAAACTTGCTTGAGTTACAGTTGCAGATAGAAAAGAAGAGAGGCGGACTAGAGTTCTTCTAGCCCATCCGGTTGGAGGCTCTAAACCGCGAGCCCGTCGGACCAACCGGAGAAAGTCCGTACAGTAAAGAGCTCTGAATACACTCACTCACACGAAGTTTGCTAGGCTCCGTGGATCCGAAAATTGGGTTTACAGGAAAGGGATACGTCTTGGATTGCGCTTGGCGATGGGGAGAGGCTAGAGACGGTTCGTTCTTTTGTTCTTTTCCCCTCCGGAGTAGTTAAAGCTCCATGGGTTCGGTTATTAAGCCTCTATTGCCTGCTTAAGAGAGGCGCGTTGGGTCCGCAAGGGTCCGCAGCGCTTGGAGATCTTCACACAGCGCGAAGTCTCCTCCTCCTGGCGAGTTCTGTATCTCTCCAGTTTTTCTCTCTCTTTCTCTGGCTTGGGCGGAAGCTACCCAAGCCTTTTGTACGGCTAGCAAGCCAATCACTAGCTGCCACGTGTGCATAATTTAGAACTAGCCAATGGTGGGGCACAAATTTGAATACGAATGGCGGGAACTCCTTGCAACGTGCATCTCTGTGCTGCAACAAAGAAATGCACCCTGCAAAGAAAGCTACAAAACGGCGGGAACTTCTTTTGCACCCGGGGTTCTCCTTTGCAGCGGAAAACTCCACCGTGCAAAGAAGCTGCAATTTGGCGGGAAATAATTCAGTGGTGCCAAACCACACACAAAACAGAAATCACAACTTTGGGTTATGACAACAGGGTTGAACCCTAATTGAACAGCGTGCTGGAAGGATTGGTCCCTACAGGACTTTCTTCAACTCACTGACATATATGGTTGTTGAGACATTCTGCTTCAGGGCAAAAATAGCAGAATCAGGTAATGATAACTAATAACACTGTTAAATATACAAATAATTATATAGTATTTTGAGATGAATCACATCTCATGGTTCAAGGCAGAAGTTGATCATCTGTGAGAGAAAAGGAAGACATGTTTCCTGTTTTGATTAATATTCAACAACCCACTAAAGAAAACATAGAGAAATTTAAATTCCCTTTGCATCAGGTACTGGCCCACTGTTAAAGGCAGGATATTGCATAGGGGGCTCAATATTCTTCTTCTGTATGATAACTCAGTATATTCATATCTACATAGGAGACAGGATAGTCTGCAACTTCTGGCAACAAATGACTTAGCAGATCTATGTGCTTGCCATAAGGAACAAGGAACTCATTATGGCCAGGAATGAGCATTTTTATTTTATTTCAGAATTGCCAAAATTATATCCCAAATAGAATTTTCTTTGAATCCCTCCTACACCCGCCATTATTATCATTCTTTGTTCTTGCAGTGGAATAATTTTTATGTTATTTCAAATATTGATATATCAGACAAAAAGGTCATTGCTTTCTATATCTATGAAGTCTTCATGCCTGCCAATAGACACTTTGAAAATTGTTTCATGAGTTCCCATTCTACAAATTTGTCTCAGTTTCATTCCATAGTGTAATGTACCCCATGATGATTGCTCATGTTTGATCTGACTAGAGATATCACAGGAATTACAGTAGCTGATTTTACAAGGTATGTGCCAAGGCAATCCTACACACTATAGGCCAGAATGATTTATAGAAATGCTCTTCAAAACAAAAGTTTTGCAAAGTGTGGATCTTGTTCCATGCACACAATGGCCATTCAAGCCAAGGAGGAGTTATCATGTGTTGTGGCAATTGTGATACATGATTTGATCAATTGAAATAAAGGACCAAATTCTTTCCTCCTATATTTATGAAATGCCTGAGTTACACATCAGAGCCATTTTCCAAATATATAGTCCTATGAATGTGTCTAAAGGAGTTGTTTTGTGTTTAACAAATATAAACATCTGTTATAATAATGTTAAAATTAGCCTGACAGGAAGCTACAGGTGATCCTGTGTCTTTGGTTAATAAAAGTTAGCTCATGCCACTTTAAGGAAAACACCACTTACAGGTGGAAGTGCAAGGCATGCATATAGAATGACATATGTTTTCCCTTTCTGAACCAGCAGGATGACTAGTTACTCCTATGAGATGGGACAACCACTGGGATGATACTCACCTTATTGAAAAGACTGGTGGCAGAAAGCTATTCTATTATGTAAAATTGAAACCTTATTCTCTCAGTGAATGAAATATTTGACCAAGATTATTTAATGAGGATATTGCTCACAAGCTAGTTACATTATTTTTACATATAACGTCTCAGTTATTTGTACATATGAACATTTTCAATAAATGCTTTTAAATATTTACACCTATCCTGCCTTGTAAATATAAAAAAGAATAACTTTGATTTAATAAGAATAACCCACTCACTTTGTTCCTAATACTTTATTCACAAATCTGTGTTTTGTTTTGTTATTTTATGTTGCTCAGTTTTGTTGGTGGGGGCAGGGGAAGGAGGGAGGCCTGATGCTTTGAAATACATGCTGTATCCCATTTGTACCCCTACAAGGATCTTCCCTAAAAACTTTCTCAGTTTCCAGGAGGTTAAACCTTTGGCTAAGGAATGGTCCGGGTGTAAGCCCTACCATTATCAGCTCCTTTAATATTTCTGTCTGATTGTGGTCTATGTATAAGATCTGACTAAGGTTTAAAGGGGTGAAAAGTTACTGTGTACCAAGAACCCCTCCCAACTCGGAATAATTGGTCTTAGTTTACTCGCCTCCGACCCCCCACCTATCAGTCAGAACTGGACAAAAGTGAGGATGGGTGAACATAAGAAATACCATTCACTGGGTCCAACCATAGGTCCATTTCCTCCTGTTTCCTTTCC
The DNA here is from genome assembly GCF_030867095.1 of Alligator mississippiensis. Classification (NCBI taxonomy): domain Eukaryota; kingdom Metazoa; phylum Chordata; order Crocodylia; family Alligatoridae; genus Alligator; species Alligator mississippiensis. The sequence goes on from NC_081826.1 coordinate 74,795,596, forward strand.
TCCACAGTGGTGGAGAGTGGATGCTAAGAGGGTGAGTGAACAGGGAATGCTTGTTGTTCCTCTCCCATTGTAGCTTCCAGAATTCAGAGATTTAGGAAGTTCTGATTCAGAGGCCTCATGCATCTACCCTATTCAATACCTACTAATAGACCTTTCTTCTAAATACTGACCTAATCACCGTTTGAACTGGCTTAAGCTACTAGCCTGTGCAGCTTGTGGCAGTGGGTTCCACATGTTAACTATACGCTGTGTAATGAAGAACTTCCTTTTGTTAGTTTTACACCTACTACCTAAGAGTTTCATTTTATGTTCCCTATTTCTAGTATTGTGAGATATTAATAAATAATAACTCTCTATTTACCTTCTGTGCACCATTTAATATTTTGTAAACCTCTATCATGGCCCCCTTCAAGCATTTATTTTTTAAACTGAAAAATCCTAGCCTATTTAGTCTCTTTTCTTATGGAGGATCCCTATACCCCATATCATCCTTGTTGCGTTACCCAGGACCTTTTTTAGTTCTTGTGTATTCTTATTGAGGTTTGGGACTAAAACTGAATGCAGTGTTCAAGGTATGATTGACCACAGATATATAGAGAAGCATAATGACACTTTTTGTTTTGTTTACAATTTTCTTCTTAGTAATTCCTAGCATTTTATCTGCCTTTCTGCCTGCTACTAAACATTGAGTTAATGTTTTTAGTGAACTGTCCTCAATGGTTCTAAGATCCCTTTCTTATGTGGTAAAAGCTAATTCAGAGTCCATCATTGTATATATATATTTTAGGTTATTTTTTCATGAATTAGTTTGTACTCATCATTGATTAATACTTAATATCATTTGCTATTTTGTTGTCCAGTTGCTCAATTTTGTAGTTTTCTGCAATCTACCTTGGTCTTTAACACTGTGAATAAACAGTCTGTCTCCTCAAATTTGGCCACCTCACTATTGATTCCCCTTTTCCAAATAGTAGGAAACTTCAAATCAAAAAGTGATATAAAAATATATTGATCCTTCGTCTCAATTTAAGATTGCAGTGGGGCAAGAATTGTGGCTCTTTGGTTCACTCCTTCTTTCTGGTGCTTCGTCCAGTATGCACTGATCCCAAAAGAATCAGTGCCTACTCTATATCTCTGTTACATGGGCTACTACTACCCATTTCTGTTCTTCATATAGTATGAACTCTAGGTGATCAGAAAGTAAAATTACCCAGGTACAAAGTCCCAAATGCAAAGTTTTTTAAGTTGCCTAGTGTGTAACTGGGAAATGTGTAAACTAATATCTTTAACTGTATTTAGAAGTACACATGAAGGAAATACATATCCAAGTTCAGATTTTATCTATCCAATTTGAGATCAAAGCAAATCATTATGACCAAGGTATAGCCTCTTGAAAGTAGGAGTGATAATGAGAATCCTGGGTTACTCTAAGCTACAGAGATGCACATTACACTGTCGTAATTGTGGATCTGAATAAACAGAATGTTACTACTTTCCTGTAACTAACAGCTATGGCATTAAATACAACAGTAGTTTCATATACTGCATTTCTGTTACTAATATCTACACAGCAAACAAGACATATAATTACTTCACTCTTACTGCTCTCATTAGGCTATACAAAAGAAAAATGAGGACTCTTGCCTTTCTATATTCCAGCCCTCACAATACCATGAACATGAAGCATAACTATGGAATTGAATAAACACTGAATAGAATACAAATCAACTACTCAGTGACATAAGCATATCTTCTGTTCTGATGGAGTATGTCCTCTAGAATGACTTGTTCATGATCTGAACAAAGTGCATCTTCATTTTCAAAGATACTTTATTTATATGTGTCATGATAACAACAGAGTAAAACATACTGGATCTTTGGTTATCTGAAGGTGTTCGGTATTTGGTGCTACTTCGTGGTTACTGTCCCCTAGGAGTTGAGAGAAAATAATGAAGTGTCACAGTCCAATGAGTGGTTTATCTAGTTTGGGATTTTGTAGGATGAATTGGTTGCTTTTCTAGCTGCTAAAATTATTTCATAGTATTACAGGACTCCATTATGCTCCTGAACAGTAGTTCCGGTCTCACATTTTGTCTTGTGTAAAGAGTCCATTTTCCCTAATGTTGAATCCTAATGCCAACTAATTTAGTAAAACCAAGACCTTTCCCTGAGATGTTTCGAAATGAATCTTTCCTGCTCCTGCAGGTCAGGACTTGTACCTTGCAAAGACTAGTTATGGAAATGAAGTGAGGCAATTTAGTTTGTTTGCCAACCTCTAGTCATCTGTCACATGGGCCCAAGGAATCCCAGGTAAACAATCACTTGGGTTGAAGTAACTGATAGATATTATTTCTTTTATAATGGCAAGGGCTGTCAAGTTTCATCTCTTCAGTTACCATGAGCCCAGGTGTTAAACATTGCACATGACAGCGGTGTATATTGTGCAATGAGGCAGGGACATTCTGTGGTGACAGGGAGTCAATAATGAAGTGGAAAAGACAATGACACTGTGTGGCATTGTCTTTCTCCATGACAGATCTATTCAGCCCCAGAAGTACTAATTTAGCTGGTTGGTAGCACTAGATACCTGATTTTACTTGGAAGTAGATGCTGAGGAAGGGGATTCAGAGCAGGAGTACTCATGAAAAGATAATTCAGAGCAATTTCTTTATAATAATGTATATATCTATATTCATATTATAAATAAAAAAGGTATGCTTGAGTTGCAGTCTTTTGCTCCCAAAGATAACCTCACGTGCATCACAATCCCACCATGTAATAACTGGCCCTTGGCATATCTAAAATACTATATCTTCAGGGTGAAGTGAATGGTTTTAAGGAGATTCTAGCATCATATTTAATTTAAAAGTTAAATTGTTCCTTTAAGACAGATGAGCTGAAATGGGACTTGTAGCAAAAAGTGTTGTCATACTGCTGATAGCTGCATGGGTAGAGTTGTGCTTGGAAGGTTGTGTTATCCCTTTTCTCTATGTTCTTTCTTCCTAATGTGCTTATTAAATATATCTTTTATTTTTTGATTACCAAAAATCAAATCCATCCAAGGTCAATATTAAATAAAAGTTATAGCTAACTCAGTAACCTATGTAAAATGGATGGTAATCTTTCACTCTCAGTGCTACAATAGGCATCTGTATTGGAAGTCTCAACAAACCAGCCAAAGACAGAAAGTTTCTACTTATTTTATATGCTAATAATATATAAGTGAGGCAAGGAAAGCAACATCCCATGTTGTACCTTTTCTAAAGAAAAATAGTGTGCTTCAGGATCTGGGTGCAGGATTTTGGTTCTTTCTGCTTTTGTAAGTACTAAGGTCAACATCAAGCTTGAGTACCTATTTTTAGAGACTTCACCCCATAGTCTATGTCTTACTCCCAGTGATTTTAATGGGCATTGTGGGTGTTCAGCATCTGCAAAAATCAAACTACTTTTATAGACTTCTAAATATTGATTCATGCGATTTACTTTAATGACTAAGATTTGAATATTTTAATCTTAATTGAAATTGGATGCAAACGTACAAGTAAGCAACTCTATGCTTGGCACTCAGTATAGCACACTAGGGCTGAATCCACATGAGTGTGGACATTTTGGGACAAGTAGTAGTGGCACACTTTGTCCCATTGTAACTTGTCCCCGGGGAACATCCGTACCACACGTCCTCTGGTATGTAGCAGGTTACCCTGAGAAGGGTAGGAGAGGACAGGCCAGCAACTGTGCTGGTCCCAGCAGCCTTACCTGCAGTTCTGGGGTCCTTGGAGAGCTGCAGCCATGGCACTCCTGCAGGTGGGAGCCTGGCCAGCAGCTGCAGTGTGACTCTGGCTGGTCAGGCTCTGGTTCTGGGCAATGTCTGCTGCCTCCATGTGCGCTGCTCCACCTTTTTTTTTTTTTGCATGGATATTTTTTACCCTGTTATCTCCTAGGGTCAAAAAAACCCCCACACAGTGCAAGGCAGCAGCATGGGAAGTGTCTACATGCGTGGTGTGTGGCAGCACAGACAGGTCTGTGGGACTACATAATGCACATCCACACTCATCTGGACATGACCTAGTGGTATTGTACATTATAGCATGCCTGAATGGATAACGTATTGTGAAATAAGGTACAGCATAAATTCAAGGCATAACACTTATCCTACAGCAAGTCCTGCTTGGTTACTCTCATTTCACACTGGGCATATCTACACAAGATGTTTGCTGTGCAGCTGACTAATTAGCTATGCAATAAACATCTTGGTGTCTACATGTGCGCCCCTATTAGTTTGGAGTATACTAATTTACTCTGCAGCAGGGTAGTACTTGTAAAGTACTCTCCTGATGCAGAGTAAAAAACTCCACAGTAGTGCACATGCAGATGCTGGTAGGGTTGGCTGGGGCATGAGGGTGCTTCAGTGAGGGGCCTGCCTGCTGGCTAGCCCCACACTAAAGCTATCTCATGTCCCAGCCAGCCCCTCCACAATATGTTGAGTCAGGGGAACAACCCTGGCTGGCAGGCTGACCCGCAGGACCTATTCAAAGGGCATGTGTAGTACCTGTAATTGCTCATATAGATGCTCCTACTGAGTGTCTTTTTGTGGTTCTCAATTGAACTAAGCCAAATCATGGGAGAGAACTCATTAGTGTCTGTCTCCACTGCAAAAATAGGTGAGTTCTTAACCAAGTTGGCTAACCTAAATCAGCTACTTTAGGTTAAAATAGCAATGTAGATGAAATAAACTTGCCATTTAACTTGTGTTAGCAGATCAAGTTGAAGACTGGGAGTGAAAAACTGCTAATCTAAGCTAAAACTGAAGTTGCCTCATCTTCTCAGTTATTTCAACCTGAGTTAAGAATGCATCCTATTTAAGCAATGTAAATATATTCTTACTGGGGAATGAGTTTTCGCAGAGGGAGCTAATTCGGAATACCGCAATAACTATTCCAGGCTATTTCCCCATATGGAAAAGCCCTTAATGGTACTGCATGCTGTGAGAAAGCAGTAGAGAATTCAAAGCTCCTGAAATCAATAGTTTTATTCTTCTTATGCTGACTCATGCACTAAGCAAGATTTTTGGAGATCTGTTGAGGTATATGAGACATAACAGAGGTTTGGATAAATAATTGTAGTGGAGATTCATAATTTTTGTGAAAGTGGCTTTACTTACAGTAGAGAAACACTTTTCATAGAAGTGCCCCTTTATATTTTTTAAAAATCCATTGCATATATCCATAGCCTGACCCATTGGGGAAAAGGGTTTACTGAGATCATATTGGAAACAGGACAAGAAGCAGGCAAGAGTATAACTGAGGAAGAAGAAAGAAAAATTGGCCACTGTATTTTTGACCTTTAAGGGACAGTCACTTTTTGTATATCCATTCCTGTCTTAAACATAAAAGCTGTTTAAAATTCAAGTCCACCATATGAACAAGCATATGTGCATTATTTAATTTCTTTAGTATAAAAATAAATATTGCTTACAGCAGCCAGAGTATGGGTATATTATGTATAGTTTTATGTTATCCTGACAAGGGTTCATGTCAAACTGGGGAAATTACATTGTCCCAAATTTTCACCAACAAGACATCACAGTAGATTATCTGGCTGCCACCACTCACCCTGCTGCAGCTGCTACCCTGCTCTGTTTGTCTGAACCAGCGCCCTACAACTCTACTGAAGTCAGACAGGATACAGACCACGCTAGGAGGCAGGTTGGATTAGCAATAATAAGGAGGTAAATTGAGCAGCCAGTAAGGAGTCAGACATGACTGGTAGTGCAAATCCAGGCTCTTTCAGGCTTTTGTTTTCTGCTTTGATACAAAAGATGTCAGGGTTTATCCTTCACAGCATTAAAAAGAAAAGTACATTGATGTTTTTGACCTCAACATTGTCCCTTTGATTTAACTTTGACCACCTAATTTTGCAGTGAAGGGATGTGGTCCTGCTTAAACATGTCTAGAATTTAGAATGGAAGAAGTAGAAACCAGAATTTTTGAAATAGTATGTAGAGGCAATGTGTCTCTGGTAAAATGCTACAGAGTCTCACTACTTCAAAAGGTTTCATAATTCTGGAGCTGTATACAAATGATCCATTTTGTTAATCTGAATTCCTAGGGTCATTAAATTTTTTTTCTTTCCTCTTCAGAGTAGTTTATTACTTTGAGAGAAAAAAAATCAGTTTAAAACCAGGTAAGGGAAGAAAGCTGACAAAAACATAAATTAGAGGAAGAACTTAATTTAAAAGGTGTCAAAAAGGATAGATAGTCTTAGTTCAATAATAAAGCCTGGTTCAAGAGCCTTCTATCTTTAAATAAAGCATTCGAGCACTCTATTACCTGTATACAACCAATCTTTGATTTCCAATCTAAGTCTATATTTGCTTCTCATGTGATTAGCATACAAATGCAAAAAAAAAAAAGTGGTTACACGGGTGACGCTTAGGACACGTCTTTGACTTTCATGTCAAAGAGGGGCATCAAGATTTTTGAGAAATATGCTTGGTCAAAAATGCTTGTTTTACCTGCATCCAAATATCAGCATATCTGACCTACATTACATCTAAACTCTTTGGGCCACTTACATCTTCAGTGAGGGTGTGAGAGTAGGGGAACTGTTCCTGTCCCTGCACAGGGGACTGGGCACAATTACTTATTAAGTTCACCTGTAGAAACAAGGCAGAGAAAATGGAAAAAGCATTCATACACCTGCATTTGCAGATATGTCCAGGCTTCCTGGAGAAGCAGTAACTTTTGGAGCACATATTAGTGCATTGCCTATAAGACATTATCTAGCCCTGTATTTTTTCTTAGAGTTTATATGCTATTATATGCAAAACAAACAACACACAAAGTGTACAAGGTGAGTCACAGGTTGAGTGTTGTGAGATGTAATAGGATGCTATTGATTAAAGGCCTGGAAATAGTTTTGTCTGCAAAACCTTAGAGCCAAGTTACTAAGGGCCAGATTCTGAATTAATTTTTATGCCAGTATATATTTGGAATAGCTCCATTGGAGTATTTTGAATTACTGTAAATTTACGTTGCTCTCCCCAGAAATCTGAATCTGGCCCAGCTCATTCCCTTTAGTTTTTTAATAATTTTTATATGAACTAAACATTAGGGAAAGATACTAGATGAAGGGTATGAACAAGTGTTCACAGGACCCAATTTAAGTTTAGATGGTTTACTTTAAGCTGCCTAAATCTAAACAAGGAGTGACTCATTCAAGTGTTTGGCACTTTGTGGGAGTGGTGCAGGCAGCTTGAGATAAGAAACTCAGGGGTATGGGAGGGAGGCTGGCAGGTTTGGAAAGAGTTGATGAATCCAAGTGGCTATTGATGGGTCTGCACCAGGAGCTGCCCAGTTGGGTGAGGGGGATAGTCAGGAAGCTAAAAATAAACCGGTCAGGGTTGGGAGATAAGAAGAGCATAGCTCTAAGACCATGGTAAATGGGTGGGCTTTCCCAGCCTTGGGGCTGCATTGTGAATGCATATAGGCATTCATTGGGCCAGGTTAGCCCATTTAAATCAGGTTAACCCAAGGTGTTCTACAGTTAGTTCCCCTTGGTTAGGTCTATCTAAATGTAATGTTTGGATGTACCCTAAGAGCACCTGAGACTGAAGTCAGAACAAGTAGGAAGAATTATGCACATCTTCCACACCATCCTGCCAATCAACCTTACTGTTTATACAAAGGGACCAACTGTAAGGCTGAGAGGTATATAATTACATCTCTATGGTTCGTTCTGTCTTTCTGCTAAGACTGCAAACCCGGGTGCCAATTGTGATGGTGCTTTTTATGGTGTGAGTTTTGAAATGGCTAAGATTACAAATTTATTCAATGTTAGATTGCACATCCAAATTGCTTCTTTTTTCCAGTGTTGAGAGTAGTAGGTTCCCTGAAGTTTGCAAATAAACCTAATCTTTAAATCCCACAAAAAACAAAATTAAAGTTGTTGGCTATTTGGTTATTTAATTATCCTTATAGCAACAGCTGCATCATTTACAAGCACTCCAATCTAATTAAAATGAAAGATACTGATTTAGTAGCCAGATATTTCAGACTAATGATCACTGAATGGGTAGCTAGCTAAAATATTTAATAAATTAATTTCTGGTAGTGTATACAATTTTCCTGGGTTCCACTCCCCCATTTCTGTTTCCTTGAAATAATCTCTCTGACAAAGTTTGGAAGCTGTTTGTGACTAACATATAATACCAAGCAGATCTCTCTAACTCACTTTATCATTAGGATCAGTAGTTTCTCAGGGATTGTAATGGACTATTTAACTTTGATTAGGTCTCTGAGGCTGTCAGGGATTTCCTAGGTTTTTATGGGCTTTACAGTATATAAGTCCTTCCTCGAGGTTTATGAGAAAAGTAGGGTCTCAAACTTGCAGTACTAACTTGCTTAGTAAGGGCTGATATATTTAAAGATATGCTGGAGCCCATTCTTTGTCAAATATAGATGTCTTCAGCATAAGGTGCTTGTGTGTCTCTGATCATATTTGTTTATGAAGTGATTGGGAATGGGGCAGCCTGTTTAGAAACGTGTGGTTCGGGGTTCTGGCTTTCCTTTTGCAGTTAAACCTATGTAACTTCATGCTGTTATGATTGCAACTCTTATTCTCCCCACCACACTCCCTTATTTGGTGTTACATGCACTTCTGTTTTATCTTGCTTTGTCTTGGTCTTTAAATCCTCTGGATAGGGACTGTGTGTGTAAGAAGCATCTAACGCAGGAGAACTCTGACTCAGAATGGGTCTTTAGATGCCATTGCAATATAAATTGAAATGATTAATAGTAAAATGTTCAATGTTAGAATAATATGACTTACCCTTCCAAATATGTCACAGTAGTAGGCTGAACTTTGGTTTTGTAGTTCCATTTTCAGAGGATGCTATTTTGCTCAGTTTGAATTGTATGATAGAGCACAGCAATCTCTTTGGTTTAGGTGGGATATGTTGATAAGCAGTAGTAATAATTTTTATATTAGCTGCATAAGCATGTACATGCTCATGATTGTTAATACCTTGTGAGATATCCTTGCACCTTGAAATCACTTGGTTGCACGCACTGAAAGCAAGATGACAATCTTTCAGGATGATCACACTCTGACATTATATTGTTCAGATACTACAGGATATTTACAGAGTCCATTTCCTCTAACATACAAATACCCAGGTTCATTTTGATATGACCAGTTCTCTTTTTCCTAGCCTTGGCATTTCATGTGGTGTCTCCATGCTCCCTGCAACAATATGGGGGTGGAGAATTTGTGCGCAAAAAGGAGGAAATGAGCCATGACTCCTTTAAGCCCTCCCACACACAGTTCAGGTTAAAGGTACAGGAGGACAAAGGAATATCCCCTGGCCCAGCGATTCTCAACCAAGGTGCCCTAGTACTGTTAGGTGTGCAAACATGATTCACAAAGTAAGCCCAGGGATTTCAAACGGAACTTAATAGTGTTAAAACCATTCTGACCTACTGAAGTCTTTCTGAGTTTTTTGCAACAGAAGAATTGCTCTATTATTTTTCTGCAGTCAAATAACAAGTGGAAGGTAAGAGCTGGTATTTTCCGAGGGGTGCCTTGAATCTCACAAGGGCTGCCTTGAGGCTGCAAAGGTTCCCCTTAGCTGGTGGCTGAAAAGAAGTGGCATAGCCAAGTATAGGACAGCTATAGACATTGGAAGATGAGCTACTTGCTCCTTCTGGGGTCATATCTCTCCCTGCTGATTTTCCTCCTTTCCTCTGACCTCTGGGAATGAACAGAACCGTATTGCATCATTTCCTGTGAGCGTTGTGCTAAGCATCATCTTTTCTTAAGAACTGGAAAAAAATATTACCAGCATGGCTGAGGTGGGGTTTTTACCTTCCCCACAGAAGGAAGCTTGTGTAGAAAATTGGGTTCAATTTGTTACAACTAGCATGTGTCCACAGCTGTTTTTTGTTCTGTGTGTAAGTATGCAATAGTCTGATTGACAGACAATACATCAGAATCAGAAGGTCCTTAAGGAAAACAAAAAACCCCAACCTGCTACTGATATTGGATACAGCAGGAATACAGTTCACCAGTATTTTTGTCACCAGACATTATCCTTACCCTTTATATGAGAGGAGAGTGGAGAGATCCAGTAGAAGTCTGGGACCAGGTTGGAAGGGATTCGGGAAGTCTGATGACTCCCAAACTGGTGAGGACAGCTTTAGGAAAGAACAATGCCCTGCACTGTATAATTCATTGCAAGGTTGTTTTCCCAGCTTAATTAAACCACAGCAGTTGCTTCTCATCTTTCTTCCTGCATGGTCAGAAAAATGGGCTTCCAAATAGCAACAACTTACCATGCTGCATTTTTTGTAAAGGAAATGGCATTGCTTTGTTGCATCATATTAATAGATTCCTCTCTGCCTTTATTCAAAAATAAAAATAAATTTATGCAGGAGCTGTGCAGAGGATATTTTAAGTAGCATAAGAGCCTCTTTACAAGCCAAATAGGTTTTTAAGTTTTATTCTGAATACACAGTTAATAATAGTAATTTCTACATTTACAGTAAATAAGCCAAGTTTGTATATATAATCACCCACTATATGAATACAATGCAGTCATGAACAGAAAGTAGAACAGAAAAGAGAGTTAAGTATTATAGTAAGTATAGTTCTATGATTCAAAAGATTGAAAATGTAAAAAATTACTGTGCACAAGAATTGGTAGTTGGAGAAATACAGCTTTAAGCTAAAGTACACTAATGCAACTGAAATACAATCAGGGCTGAATATTCAGTACCTTTTTTTTATTATAGTCACTCTAAAGGAGTGGAATGAATGGGGTAAACTACAAAGCCATATTAACATGCAGGTATTGGCTTTGTGTGTTAATATAATTCCTTCATGAGGATGGATGACCAATACAGGTAGTTGGAGAATAATTAATTGTGTCAAAACAGAAATCCTTCAAAACACTTGGCCAGTTTTTCCAGGATTTCATTTTTGGGTGGTGGGGGGGGAGGGAATGATTCAACATTGGCCATATACAGACATTCAGGTTCACTGCTCTCCCAAGATAAGTATACAGGTTTCATAGATTTCATAGACATTAGGGCTGGAAGGGACCTCGGAAGATCATTGAGTCCAGCCCCCTACCCAAAGGGCAGGAAGTCAGCTGGGGTCATAGGATCCCAGCAAGATAAGCATCCAGTTTACTCTTGAAGGTGTTCAATGTAGGTGCTTGAACCACCTCCGATGGCAGGCTGTTCCAGACCTTGGGGGCTCAGACAGTAAAGAAATTCTTCCTTATGTCCAGCCTGAAATGGTCTTGCAGTAGTTTATAACTGTTCGACCTCGTCATCCCTTGGGGCGCTCTGGTGAACAAACGTTTCCTCAGATACTGGTGGTCGCTCCTGATAAACTTATAGGTGGCCATCAGATCGCCCCTGAGCTTGCGCTTTTCCAGGCTAAAGAGCCCTATAGCTCTCAGCCTGTTGTCATAAGGTCTGTTTTCCTGACCTCTGATCATGCGCATGGCTCTTCTCTGGACTCTCTCAAGCTTCTCCACATACTTTTTGAATTGTGGAGCCCAAAACTGGATGCAGTACTCCAGCTGCGGCCTCACCAAGGCCAAGTACAAGGGGAGAATGACGTCCTGGGATTTGCTTGAGAAGCATCTATGGATGCAAGCCAGCATTTTGATTACTTGACTAGCTGCAGGGCTTTTCTCCTGGCCCCTGCAGGAGAAACAACCTGGGAACAGCTAGGGTTAAATCACTCTCAGAAGAGTTACTTCTTAGAGAACAAATGTCTGTACTTGTTCTCTTCTGAAAGAAGCTACAATACAGCCCTCCAGTGTCCCAGGGTGCTCTGCTCCCCACCCCTTGCAAGGGAGACAGTGTGTGGCTTGCTGGACTCTGCTGCTTCAGCCAATCAGGAAACAGAACATACCCTTTTCACAGTCCCCACATTGTGCTGCAGGGGGACCCAGACAGCCTGGGTCAGCCAATCAGGGCTGCCTTGTGCACTGCTGCTCTTCTGTCTCTAGACAAACTGAGGAAGTCTGCAGAGTATGCTGAAATATGTGTATGGGGTCCTCACAGATACACAGCATCAGCACTGCAAGCTCTCTGCTGCTTAAGGACTCAGTATTTGAATGTCTGTTTACGGGTCTCTGAGTAAGTTTTCCTACCAGGGAAATTGGTAGTTTTTCTACTAGAAGAATTCTTCCAGGTTATTTGAACATGTGTACATAGCCATTATTTGGAACAAAATAGTTTAGATTTTCTTTTGAAATCATTTTTACTTTTGAAATTTTCTACACTATACAATAAAATATAATACAAAATAGAAAGTCAAGATTATATTTGAATGCCTCAGAATGACTTTATACATTTTCCTTTGAGAGTTATAATGCTCAAAAAATGATCATCTGCTATTCACACAGCTCTAATGATCACATCAGATAAAATAAGTACTATGCCAAACATGTTGTAGAACTTGAATTAAATGTAAACCTGTTGTTTCTAGTTGTTTACATTATTGTATATTACTTTTACTACTTTCTTCAAAACTGCTAGCCCATTCTGGCATCAGTGTCAAACCTCTGCCGAGTGATACCAATCATTTGGTCTCTTATAGGTCTGCTTACTACTGAAGGGAAAACAGTGATGTTGAACCAGTGTGTACTCTAAGGGCATTTGTACATGTTTGCACCGCAGCCCTGGACACTTTTAAAAGTGCCCAGCGCTGTAGTGTATACAGTTGTATGAGCAGCGAAATGCACATCAGCACAGAGAAAATGGTGGCAGCACGCTTTTGAGCTAAAGCACACCCAAGGTGTTTTAGTTCAAAAGTGCACCACTGCCATTTTCTGTGCTCTGACACTCATTTCACCACTTATACAATGGCATGCGATGCAGCACAGTGTGCATCAGCTTGCATGCAGAACAGACTTGATTAATGGATCTCTGGCGCATCAGATTACAAAAATGTACGTGCATAAATGCCACAAATGTAACTTGTTATATTTAGATTTAGACATTAGCCCTGGTACAGAGGTAATCAGATTATGTGCAGGCAATCCCTTCTTTCAGGAATCTCAGCCTAGTACCCATGACTATTTTCAGGGAATATTATTTCCTCAAGGATTTTTTTTTTCTGAAACCAAAAAGACACCGCTTTCTTACACTTCTAGTACAGCTCCCTTTCCAAGGTCCCACATAACTGACTTATGGAAAACTACAGGAACACAGTGGGTGCATCTACACATGTGCATTTACTGTGCAGTAACCAAAATTACTGTGCAGTACAGATGCACGTCTACACATGCACACCTGCACCACACTGGCTGGCCCACTCCCTTCCCCAAGGGCTGGGCTGCTCTCTGGCAGCCCCCAGCTGAAAGGTATAAAAGCCTGCAGCCATTTTGTTTCTTGAGGCACACTGCACAGGAGCTTGGGGGACTGCAAGCCCTGTATGTCCCCTGGACAGGACCCAGGCTGTTGTTCATCCTGTCCACTAGCCGGAGCTGCTCCTTGGCTACAGGTGAGTGTTGTAAAGATCTGCAGCCTGCTGCTCCCCCTTCTCAGCCCTCAGAGCTTCCCAGGGCTCCTGCCTGGCTGGCTATAGCAGGAGAGCAGCACCAGCTCCCTGTTCCTGCGTACCCTCAGCACAGTCTCCTGTCTTGTAACTATGCACATGTCGTGGCACACTTGCTTCTGCCACACAGGTTCCAGGCCCTGGCTCTGCCACACTGCTGAGCACTCCTAAGCACTGTCCAGGGCCAGTCACACGAGGGCAGCTGCATGGGGACCCAAAGAGCTAGTATGGGAGGCACCAGCACCATGTCCTCCCCATCCTTTCCAATGAGGCCTGATGCCACCCATGTGCGCACACTTGAGCTAAGCACCTAGGATCCCAACTGGACCCAGGAGGAGGTCCCCAACTTTGTGGCCCTCTGGGGGGATGTGGAAGGACAGAGGCAGTTTGTGCAGCATGGGCGCTCAGCCACCCAATTTTGATGCCCTGTTTGGTGGAATGTATGAGAGAGGCCACTCATGTGGTTGGCACAGCAGTGCCATTTAAAGGTCAAGGCTTTATGTGCACAGTGGGTGGCCATGACCAATCACAGCCATCAGTCTGGTCATATTCACAAGACCATGCCCTTTACGCAGGAACTGATCAACATTTTATCAACCTGGGACCTAGGCTGCAACTTTGGTTTTCACCAGTAGGGGCAGCCTGGCAGAGCCCGAGCCCCAGCCCCACCCTGACCCCTCTGGGCATGACACCTCCCCAAAGGATCTCAGGTGTTCAGCATCCTGCCCCACCCACCTCCATGGCTGCTGCACCTTTTGGCAGCTCAGGGAGCGCTGGCCAGCAACTGCCTCACCAGCTCCACTCCCCCCTGCCCTGCCACAAGGAGCATCCAGCTACAACATCACAGGCTGCCAGCAGTGCAAGCTCCTCCCTGAGGGGTGCCCCTGCATGGGCACTGGCCCACCAACCACCATGGGCCACAGACACCAGGTGCAGCCACTTACCCATGCTGACTGGGAGTCCTGCACTGAGCCACCAGCCTCACCAGCCCCGGACATGTGGTAAGTTCCATACTTGGGAGAGGGTGCTTTCAGTTTGGGGGCTGGACCCAATGATCTGTAAGGTCCCTTGCAGTTCCTAACAACTAGGTCTCTATGAAGTCCCCACCCTGGCCTCTACCTCCACTTCCCACCCAGCCTGCCTGCTCTCCTCTAGCCCCAGGGCCCAACGCCACAGCATGCAGAGGGATGCACATGTCCTTGCAGCTCGGTAGACACAGGCCTCTCACCCTGGGGAAGGCATCAGTTCCAGTGGCAATGCACAGCCCCTGGTGCAGAGCATCTTATCTCTGAACTGTTGCAAACTCTCACAAAATGCTTCTGTCTCTTGCCTCTGCGAAGCCCACAACTGGATGTGGGGGAAAGGCCACCAGCTCCAGCAGGCATGTGGGGTCTGGGTCACCACCACCCACTGCTGGAGCCACCCAGATGCACCGGCACTGGCAGCAGTGCATCCAGGACTGGACCATCCTGCTCCAGTGGCTGGCAGTGATGGCTGAGGAGTGGGAGGCATGGGAGCAGGCATTGGAGGAGCAGGAGTTGGCATGGTAAGTGGAGGATGTAACCTGGGAGGAGGCATTCTAGCAGGTGATGCAGGAGCATTGGGAATGAGAGCCAGGGCCAGACAATGGTGGCCACAAACAATGACTTCCAGGTCCCAGATGCCCTTCTGGGCCTGACAGGTACACCCTTGCCCACTGAGACCCAACCCTGCAGGGTCCCTCGCTTCCACCACTGCCCCACCACAGCCCCCTCCCAGGATTTAGGACTAGATCCTCCAGTTCCTCCCACCCGCAGGAGCCCCTGGCCTGGCCCCTGCCTGGCCCTTTTCATCTCCCACTGCGGCCCAGTCCTGCCATGCACCCTGGCTCCACACAGCTCAGGAGCCAGGGGTTCCAGGCACAGCCCCACCAGGGAACACAGGCCCTCCTGGTCCTGGACTCGGGCAGCTGGGAGGGGCACCTTCCACCCTGCAGGAGCACTGGCCATGTGCACCGCAGCAGGGGACCACCACCTACAGCCTGTCACAGTCGCCACAGCCCCCAGACCCACAGGGAAACTGTTCAGGGCTGAAGTGCTGGCTGACTGCTACCAGGCTCTGTCCTCTAGGTGGTCCCCCCTCACCCCACCCCATGCCAGGACTTGGGGAGTGGATCAGATAGTTAAACATAGTTTTCAGTTTTGGACATGGGTTTTTTACTGTGGGTGGGTGGAGTGGGGGGAGGAGGACTCTACTTGTTGAGTGGGGAGGGATGGGGGTGGAGTTGTTTGGGAAATAAAGCTATTTTTGTGTTACCCATGTATGTGTCCTAGAGTGGTATTGGGTGTGGGCAGGGGGTTGGAGGTGTGTGGGTGGTGGGACAAGTAGGCTACAGTGGGGAGTGCAGGAGGAAGGGGTCATTCAGAGCCACCCAAAGCTATTGCCCTAGCCCTACTGGCAGGTGCACAGATGTCCTGGGGATTGGGCAAGGGGAGCCTGCTGGGGCCAGCAAGGCCAACACCATGGCCAGCAGGAGCGCAAGGCATGGGTTGTTGTTGGTAGGGGCAGGAACAAGGGTAGCCATGGCACGGGGAGGTAAGTTTGGCAAGGAGGGACTGCCACATGGGGGAAGGGGCACGGAAGGAATTGGAGGGTAGGGGTAAGCTTCTAATGTGGCTGCCAAGTCCTGGCAGCTGCCTCTGGCCCCAGCATGGCTGTCAAGTGCTGGCAGCCATGTAACCAGAGGCTGGAGCTTCCCCAAGTGGTCATGGAGGCCCATGGCCTCCATGTTAGTCCCAGGTACCTGAACGTGTAGATACCTGCCTATTCCCACTTATGGTGCAGTAAAATTAAGACAGTGTAAATGCATGTGTAGATACACACACTGTATCTTCCCTGTACTGGATAGTTGTTTGCCCAGTAGAGGACTGGGGACCAGACTTCTGAGGTAGGCTCAGATTCCAGAAATAAAATAATTTTTGTATGCAGTTTAACCACTTCAGTTCCAGACTAAGAAAAAGAACTTAGAAGATGGCATAACAACATCCAAGTGTTACCTCCCTTCCCATTACTTTCAGAACCGCTTGGTTTTTGCAGTTTACAGCCTAGTATGCAAGGTGCCAACCAGCCACAACAGCCACTGAAGTAATTCATAATTTAATTTTAGCATTGCTGTCACTGGATGTTGAGAAAAACCATGCAGACTGGAACTGCTGGGAGGCTAAATATACCCAGTAACAATTGTTTTTCATGTGAGGCTTTTTATTTCAGGGTTCAAAAAAACTTCTGATAGTTATGACAGTGATTGTAAGGTTTGCTTTTTAGCCCCTGTCCCCAATTAGAGATGGTTAGAGGTACTCAGCTACCCACAGGATTCATCCCTAAACGTCACAGTTTTCTTAAGATGCAAATAATTAGATTAGTTTTACAGATGGGGAGAAGTCATGCAATGCAAATCAATGATGGAACCAAAAGTAGGAACTAGATCATCTGGTCCCTAGTCCTGAGCTTCAGTCATTATATCATTCTCCCTTCTGTATTTTGAAACATTATTGCAATCATTGAGTTAAATATACACAGCTTTAATGATACAAGAATGCTTTAGCTGGATTATTTTTAATGTTTTCAGGGTCTTTCTTTGTAAATTTCATCATTATTTTATTAATTTTTATAAATGCCCTGTATTGCTTAGTAAAATGCTGAATGATGTTCCAGAGACTTGATAATTTCCTATTAAAAAGGCCCCAAAATATTTTCTAACACTTAATTTTATTCTTGGTATCCAGTGAATGTATGATTGGGAAACAATTGTTTCCATTATTCACCAAGCTATATAGATGGTCAAATAATATTGATCAAATAATTTATTCATATTTTTACACCATTTGATGTTAAATTACTCATGAGTAATTATTTACATTATTCAACCACTCTCAATATGATAAAATAATAGTAAATGAAATCATTCAGTTGTTATATTACCAAATGAATTAGTTTATTGGTATCTACTTTGATACATATACTTCTGCGATAATCCTGCATTGTTATTTTGTATACTCACACCATTGCACATTTATACCAACCAACAAAGTTAAGGTAGGAGAACACACCTTGTATCAGGTAAAGGAGTGTAGCAGGCTATTCTAGCCTACACTTTTCTTGTACTCCTATGTCTGCATCAGGAACAAAGCTTCTGGGAGTAGCCATGAGTACACAGCTCTTCTTATTGCCTGCTAAGGACTGTACAAAACCTACATCTGTGCTGTATATGGCCCCCTACATGTGTGTTTACCGGTATCAGTTAAAATTCTGTGTTCAAGAGAAGGGTCATAAGTAGAACTGCAGGCCAAAACAGGGAAAGAATTTGTGAGCAGCAAGGCTCAGGCCCCAGTAAGGGGCCTGGACCCAACTAGCCACAGCAATGTAATTAAGGATGAGGTAGCGATGACTGGCTATGAATTTAGCCCACCTGTTTGGGGTGAGACCACCTCCCCAAATTAGTCAACATCAAGGTAAGGCAGGGGAGTGAGAGGAGGTGGAAAGTGCTGAGCCAGCTGGGGATGGAAACCTTGGGGTCACTTGCAAGTGATACCCTGTAATAGGCTCTTTTCTCATGGCACCTTTTTATCTTTCTCACCCCGCCTCAGTTTGGTATATTTTGTTTCTCACCCAATGCAGTGTTAGAAAATACATTGCTATCAATATAAGAGAATATTAGTGTAGATATAAGGACACTGCAGAGCACTTGACAGATGGAAAAAGGTTTACAGTGAACCTGTCATTGCCCTATGGTGGAAAACAACACTGTTCATAGATTAATGTTTCTTTTATTACAGCCATATTGTACCCTCAATCTGTGTTCAGAACCCTCTCTGATGTCATTTTGATCTGCATGCATCAATCAAGGGTAGGATCTGATGTTTAGGCCCACATTTCAAATGTTGGTGCATGGCATGTGGGAATCAGGTATCTTGCATTTTTTCATATGCATAAGTGTGAGGAGTTTACCCAGTGGTTGCTTGGATCCATGAGGGAGGTAAGCTAGTGAGTTTGCTTGCAAACTGCTGAGGCAATTGTGTGGGTGGAATTAAATATTACAATGGCTAAGAACACCCTGATTTTGGCTAGTTCTGTAGTCCTGATTCTAAATAATTCTGCTATTTTCATAATATAAGGTCATCTCATCACAGGATTGTTGAGAATCATATGTATGTATTATACATAAATATCATATCATGTTCTTAGATTATACATATACACACATTAATTATTAGGGATCCAATTCCAAATGGATGGTTCAGATTCCATCACAAGAAATGTACTACTACAATTAATAATATGTTTCTGGAATGCTTGTTGCTCTAAATACTCATGCTATTTAAACACTAGCTTGATTATATATAGGTGACTATTATTTTTCCTCTTACTAAGAACTTGTCTTTACAAGTGGAAGGTTAGAAGACAGTTCTAGTAAAATTTTTAAAACACTCTAAAACATTTCTGTAATAGACTAATGGTTTATAATGGTGTGTTATAAAGGTTTTATCAGCACTTGTTTAGGATGACCTTTATGCCTTGCCACGCCAACTGTGACATACAGTAATGTTCTCCAGCAGTGATGTTAAACAAATGTCCTCTAACGTTTAAGGTTTGAGAGAATAATTTACCATCAATAGAAATTACTGTAGCTGCACTTTTGTTTCTGTAATGAAGAAGTTGTTGTAGTTTGACCCTTCAGTCCATGACAGATTGAATTTTGCATGGCTTGATGATGTGACAGAGTAGTTTCTGTAAGGCAAATAGACTTTGTAATCAATAAACTCAAACAAATTAATTTAAACTTGAAGAGAACTGTACAAAAAGGCATCTGTCTTAGTTTGTTTCTTAACATCACACTAAAGAGAATACACAGTATCATGCTGTAGATTGGGCCTTTGTTACTTCCACAGAGAACATGAGAACATTTATAGTTTTATAGGTTCATAGTTGGTAGGGTCGGAAGGGACCTTGATGGTTCATCAAGTCCGACCCCCTGCCATGGCAGGAAAAAGTACTGGGGTCAAATGACCCTGGCAAGGTGTTCATCTAGCCTCCTCTTAAAGACCCCCAGGGTAGGAGCCAGCACCACTTCTCTTAGAAGTTGGTTCCAGGTCCTAGCCGCCCTGACTGTGAAGTAGTGCCTCCTGATGTCTAGTCTGAATCTACCCTCTGCCAGCTTGTGACCATTATTTCTAGTCACTCCTGGTAGTGCTCGGGAGAACAGGGGACTCCCCCAATGCCTGCTGGTCCCCCCTGACTAGTTTGTAACAGGCCACTAGATCCCCCCTTGGCCTTCTCTTGCAGAGGCTGAACAGGTTCAGGTCCCATAGCCTCTCCTCGTAGGGCCTACCCTGCTGCCCCCTGATCATGCGAGTGGCCCTCCTCTGGACCCTCTCCATGTTGTCCACATTACTTCTGAAGTGCGGCGCCCAGAACTGGACACAGCTCTGAAAGGGAGCTAGACTGCATGGTTTGGGAACTTTTGGGACTCTAGCCTTTTACTCTCCAGATTTAGAAGCAGGTTTTGCTTGGGCCCCCTTTTAAAAAAGATTAAACTCCTCGCTATTCAGATGTATTCTAGCAGATAGCACCAGATATTTTTCCTTATCTTAGTGAGATAGAGTGTGTGGATACCTTCATCAATTTTCATGGTTGTGGATATGGAATATGAAAGAGTATGTGGAGAGCCTAATGGATTGACTTCTGCTTCTGGACCAAGGAGTTAGTGTTGTCATACACCTTTTTCTACCTCACAATCTGGCCTGTGTTTTGGGAACACAATTTTTTTATTGGGCTGTTAAGCTTTATTTCTTCTACATGAATATTCTATATTTATATTTTCACTCAGTACTTTTGCTCAATATGCTTGGACACCAGTTTTCTGTCACTGTATCTCATGCTCATTGCCACAAACAAATTGATATATGTTCCCTAAGTATCCATGAATTGTTTTTATAGGAGTGGTATTTTCAGATGCCAATAATAGCCTTTTTGTTACACTCTAGCTAAGATACTGGGGATATTTAAAAAGATTTGTCTGTCATATTACTTAGCCATTTTTTATATTTCTATCCACTATATTTGTTCACAGCAAACATAGTGAGCAATAAATGAAGCAGTTGCCAAAGATGCATTAATAAGCCCT
The DNA here is from genome assembly GCF_030867095.1 of Alligator mississippiensis. NCBI lineage: Eukaryota > Metazoa > Chordata > Crocodylia > Alligatoridae > Alligator > Alligator mississippiensis. Next base: position 74,816,333 of record NC_081826.1, read on the forward strand.
CCTCATGCCACTCCTGGTTCCCCCTTTTCCTACCCCAGCATTTCTGCTACTAACAGACCATGTTGTAATCGTTATATGAAGTAGTTTGATTTGTAACTTTGAAAAACTATGTGACTATGCTTTTCTAAATATAGAATATGTGTATGATTATTATGAATTTAAAAAGAACTATATATCCCCATTTAAAAATGTAAGTAGTATAATGGAAGCAACAATGCCATCTCATACAACAACAGATTATACTCTTTTAATTCCAAAGCACAGGTATAAACAAGAACAGAATCTGCCCAGCAGTGTGGCAAAGGAAGACACCTTTCCACTGTAATGCAGGTCTTACCCAAAATGAGATATTTCTGGCCAAAATAGGTTCCAGCTTTAGGTGACCAACTTTTTCAATCCCCCTTTTTAGGAAATTAAATCAGTATGATATCCACAAAGATGAACAAGCTCACTGAACTCTTCATTATTAGCATTAGTATGCATGCCCTCTCCCCCCACCCCCCAAAAAAGTTTCTAGACTGATTATTTATGTAGAAAAAGTCCTCTGCATTGAAAAATTACATACCCATCCAGTAAGAATTATGAGATGGCCAGATGGCAGGATTGAAATGGAAAAAGAAAGGTGAAGCCACTATTTTGAAAAGAGAGAAGAGGGTGGCCCAGGGCTGTTGGGGCAAAAACCAACTCACTTTGGGATAAGAGGTTAAAGAAAATTCTGTCCCTTCCATACTAACAAAAATTAAAACATAAAAAAATAAGTGAACAGCCAAGAGGCTCAATTACCTTCTTTCAATCTCTTACTTGCACACCAGTCATGAATCAAGATTACAATAGTTTTATTGTGTGGTGCTGCTGTAACCTAGAATTCAAAACAAGGGAACCAGGGAATGCTATGTGGTTACATTTTTAGCACTTGAGCATCAACAATTTTTATCCTTGCATGATATGTTAATCTGTTTTTGAGTAGATGTGCCCTTAAACATACAGTAATTTGGAGCCATCTTGGTTTTGTGTGTAAGGTTTAGGTTGCATAGGAATTAATTTTAAGTGAAAATGGACAATCAGTTTACTAAATTGCAATTGTAAAATAGCTTATTTCTGGGCTTCCCAAGTGTAAGCCATATGACATTTCCTTTCATTCATCCATATAAAACAAATTCAGGTGGAATCAGTTGTAGTATCTCAGTCTGACAGCTTGAATGACTGGATAACATCATAGATTCATAGATGCTAGGGTCAGAAGGGACCTCAACAGATCATCGAGTCCGAGCCCCTGCCTAGGCAGGAAAGAGTGCTGCGGTCGGATGACCCCAGCCAGATGCCTAATCTAGCCTTCTCTTAATGACCCCCAGGGTAGGGGAGAGCACCACCTCCCTTGGAAGCCCATTCCAAATTTTGGCCACCCTTACCCTGAACAAATTCTTCCTGATATCTAGCCTAAATCTGCTCTTTGTCAGTTTATGACCATTGTTCCTTGTTACCCCAAGAGGTGCCCTGGTGAACAGAGCATCTCTGATCCCTTGCTGCATCCCTGTAATTAATGTGTACGTGGCCACAAGATCACCTCTCAGCCTTCTCTTGCAGAGGCTGAAGAGGTCCAGGTCCCTCAGTCTCTCCTCATAGGACTTGTCCAGTAAGCCCCTAACCATATGAGTGGCCCTTCTCTGGACCCTCTCGAGTCTATCAACATCCTTCTTGAAGTACGGTGCCCAAAACTGGACGCAGTGCTCCAACTGCATTCTGACCAGTGTCGTATAGAGAGGAAGTATCACCTCCTTGGCTCTATTTGTCATGCATCTGCTGATGCATGATAAAGTGTGGTTAACTTTGCTAATGATTTCGTCACACTGATGACTTATGTTCGTCTTGGAGTCCACTATGACTCCGAGATCCCTTTCCACTTCTGTGCTGTTGAGAGGGTCACTTCCCAGCCAGTAGGTGTGCTGGATATTTTTGCACCCTAGGTGTAGCACTGTGCACATATCCTTGTTGTACTACATCCTATTGTGCACTGCCCACTTTTCTAACCTGTCCAGGTCTGCCTGCAATCATTCCTTACCCTCCAGAGTGTGCACTTCACCTCACAATTTAGTATCGTCCGCAAACTTGGACAGAGTGCACTTCAAACCCACATCCAAGTCACTAAGATATTGAAGAGCACAGGTTCAAGGACCAAACCCTGCGGGACCCCACTACCCACATCATTCCAGGTTGATACCGACCCATCTAGTACCATTCTCTGAGTGTGACAACTATGCCAATTTGCCACCCACCAGACTGTGTAAACGTCTGTGTCACAGCCTCTTAATTTATTAATGAGAATAAGATGAGATACTGTATCAAAGGCCTTGCTAAAAATCCAAGAAAATGATATCCACCTCTACTCCTGGGATTTTGTGACCCTGTCATGAAACAAAACTAGATTGGTCAGACATGATCTGCCTGCTATGAATCCATGCTGGTTTTCCTGCTGCATCATTTTTCCCTCTCGACTCCCACAAGTATGATCCTTCATAATCTTTTCAAAGACCTTTCCAAGGATGGAGGTGAGACTGACTGACCTATAATTACTCGGATCCTCCTTCTTCCCCTTCTTGAAAATAGGGACCACGCTGGCCCTTTTCCAGTCCTCTGGGACCTGACCCGAGTGCCATGAGCGCTCAAACAGCTGTGCCAGTGGTTCTGCTATGACACCGGCCAATTCCTTCAGTACTCTCGGATGCAGCTCATCCAGGCCTGCTGACTTGAACACATCCAGTCCATCCAAGTGACTCAGCACCAAGTCAGCATTGACAGTTGGTGGGCTTGTGCCCCTCTGTTGCACATCTAAAAACCCATTAGGAGACTTATCTTGAGCCCTGTTCAGGAACACAGAGGCAAAAAACTCATTGAATAGCTCAGCCTATTTGCACTGCCTATTTGCCTTCTTTTTTGCCGTTAGGCTCCCCTGGATTTCCCTGTTTAGCCAAGGAAGTTTTTTGACTCCTTTCCCCTTTTTCCCCCATACTGGGATAGTCTCCCTCTATGCCCTAAGGATCTCTTCCTTTAGAAACGACCACCCTTCCTGGACTCCCATTGCCAATACTGTTCTCCTGCAGTGCATCGTTGACTAGACTCCTAAGCACACTGAAGTTAGCCTTCCTAAAGTCAAGCACTTCCACCCTACTAGTTATCTTACCTACCCTATGCCATATGGTGAATTCAGCTGATTGGTGGTCACGGTCCCCAAGGTGACCATGAATCTGTAGCTCCCCTACCAGGTCATCCGCTGTTGCCACCACCAAGTCCAGTAAGGCATTCCCCCTAGTGGGACCATATACCTCCTGCATTAGGTGAAGGTCCTGCATGCATAGTTTCATAGTTTCATAGTAACTATGGTCAGGAGGGACCTGAACAGATCATCTAGCCTGACCCCCTGCCACAGGCAGTAATGAATGCTGGGTTCACAAGGCCATAGACAGGTGATCATCTAACCTCTTTTTGAATTTACCCAAGGTAGGGGTGAGGACCACTTCCCTAGGAAGTTGGTTCCAGATTCTGGCCACCCTAACTGTAAAATATTGCCTTCTGATCTCTAACCTAAACCTGTTCTCCATCAGCTTTTTACCATTGTTCCTTGTCACCCCAGGTGGTGCTGGGGAGAATAGGGCTGTTCCTATTTGCTGATAATCTCCCCTGATGAGTTTGTAGGCAGCCACCAGGTCCCCCCTCAGTCTCCTCTTGCCGAGGCTGAACAGGTTCAGGTCCCTCAGTCTCTCCTCGTAGGGCCTGTCCTGCTGCCCTCTCACCAAATTGGTGGGCCTCCTCTGAACTATCTCCAGGCTGGCCACATCCCTTTTAAAGTACGGCGCCCAGTACTGGACACAGTACTCCAATTGCAAACCCATGCTGGTTGCCCCTGAGCATGATCTCCTCTGCAGGCCCCCCACACATGTGCTCCTTGATGATTTTCTTCAAGATCTTCCCAAGGACCGAGGTGAGGCTTACGGGCCTATAGTTACTTGGATCCTCTTTCATCTTTCTTAAAAATGGGGACCACGTTAGCTAGTTTCCAATCCCCCGGCACTTGGCCAGATGACCATGAATGCTCATACAGCTGGGCCGAGGGCTCCACGATGACACCTGCCAACTCCCTCAACACCCTTGGGTGGAGGGCATCTGGACCTGCAGATTTTAAAATGTCCAGCCCTTCCAGAAGATCCCTAACTACCTCTGTGCTGACTCAAGGCCTGTCAGAGCTATCCCTGAGATATTCCCTACCTCTGGCAGTAGGGATGTCCCAGTCCCTGTTCAAGAAAACAGAGGCAAAGAAACTGTTAAAAATATCGGCTTTCTCATCTGGCATAGTGACAAGGTTACCATTTGAGTCTTGCAGGGGCCCTACACTGCCTGGTGCCCTCTTCTTGCTCCCAATGTACTTGAAAAAGGACTTTTTGTTGTCCTTAATCCTGGTCGCTAGCCTGAATTTCATCTCTTCCTTGGCCTTCCTAATAGCCCTCTTATACTCACAGGCCTAATAGCCCTCCTACACTCATGGGCCACAAGTTAAGATCAGCTGAGTTCGGCAAAGTGTTCTACTTAAGCTAGACAATGTTTTTGTTTCCATACCTGAGGCTTCCCTTCCAGAAAGTTCACATGCCAAAAGTCAATGGTCGGATATTGGCTTTTGTTAGTTATGTCTATGCTGTTAGTCTAAAATATTTGAGGACATTGGGTTGGGTGGAATGAAGGAAAAGGAACATTTTTAGTGTAAACCATGTTTTGAGTTATGTATTAAAAATTTTAACATCAGAGTTCTGTAGTAAATTCAGACTAAAATGTAAAAGTCTAATCCAAAATCTTTTGAACTTAATGGGAGTATTTCCATTAAATTTAGTGAGCTTCAGTTTATGCCAAGGTCACTTTATATCTAATAATATTATAAAATTATAAAAACATGTTTTAAGAATTAAGAGCTTCATCCCAAGTCCTAAAATGCCACTTTGTGGAGTTTGTTTTATTGTAGTTTTATTTTTTCAGTCTGCATAATAACATTTGATTTAGCATTAACTTATTTAGAAGAGCATGTCAGGTTATCTGGCTGAGGATAACAAAGCATGTTTTCCATGGAGGCTTCCAGACTAGAGGCTACACAGATGTGCCTGATTGAAAAGGATCTCACTATCTAGTTTGAGGAGTGTAGCTGGCTTATATATTTAGAGAAGACTCATCTGAAGCATCATGAAATAAAATTTAGGGAAAATATAATATTCACAATTAAAATTTCTAATGAATTGTCTTGTTAATCCATACAGTGTATGCATGTTGCAAAATTTTCCAGACTTAATTAGTGTACTTGCTGATTATGCTTATTTCCTGATGTACACACTGATTAAGCATTGTCCATACACTGAAGCTTGAAGCAGGATCAGTCTATAAAGTAGTACCTAGTCGTTTAACTGGAGACTCAAAATGCAAATAGATCAACTTATGTAAAATTAAATTAGTTCTAATAGAACTCATTTTGATTGAGCAGCTGGTGTCACATTATAAACAGAGTTCTCTTGTTATATGAAATAAAGGGCTTCTGTTGACAGATGCTTATATACTTTTAAGCCACAAAAAATTCAGATAATGTTTAAAAATCAGCTGAAAATTAATAAAAGAAAATAAATTCTTATTCAGTTAACCATTCAAGAACCATTGTGCCTCAGCAGTTCCTAAGTTATATAAGATCAACTATCCCTTTGCAATATTCTGTATGAAAGCTTCAAAGGGACTAACTGTTCAGTGCTCAATCACACAGCACACTGGAATTGTTCTTTCTGATAAGTGTTAAGTGCAAATTGATTTCTGGGAGAAATAATAAGATGTTGGTTTTGAACTAATTGGGACAGGGGGTCAGTGCCTTTTTCTTCTCTCATACAGCATCGTGACCGTAAGATGGATTGAAACATACAGATTAGCAGGTAAAGTAGCTAAGGTTTGGTAGCAGAACATTCTCATTCAGAAGAATGACACCAAAATGCACTTTGGGTCTGTTTCAGTTCGGTATTGGAGACATCAGCATTTAGGCATCTGACAGTGTCTAAAATTAGGGACCTCAACCCAGGGGAATGATCCAGTTTGTCTGGGGTTAGACACCTACAACTTCTGTGAAGTCAATAAGGAGACGTGGCACCTCCAGTTAGATCCAGTTAGGCCAACTCCGGACACCTGTGCTGTACACAAAGATTGGTAGGAGACAAATGTTTCCAAAGGTGATTCAGAAAACCTTGAAAGCTACTTCCAAGCAGTCTGGAAAAGTATGTTTTTAATTCCTTCCCTTCACAGGAAGTTAGGTGCCTAACTCTAGCTGACATTAGGTACTTCCTGTTACTTACGGTCTACTACTTCTAGTCCCTTTTTTTCAAGTAGAAGCCTAACGGACCAGTGATGCTATCCATATTTTACCCACTATCCTAGTGCATACAATATTCAGCCAGGAAGCAGAAGACCTCCTAGTCCTTGCTCAACCTGATGGTTCAGCCTCACATTTCTTACTTCCCAAGACAATGCGTAGCCACTGAGCTATAGAATAGGTTAAGTGAAGACACACTCTACCTCTCTTTTTGCTCTCTACCTCTCTCTTTGCTCCTGGGCTCTTATGCAGCCTTGGGCAAGAAGGAGAACAAGCAAGAGTAAGCCTGACTGTACTAGTTATGCCATTCTACTGGGAAAATGGGATTCCTAGGTTTTCATCCCTACTCCCAGGACTCCATTTGCATACCAAAGGGCCTGGGCCCCTCTGAAGAGTTAGATGCTTCACCAGCATCAAAGTGGATCACAATGGAGCACAGGGAGGAGTTAGGTGTCAAGATCAGGGGCCAACAACCTTTACAAGCCACAAGCCAGAATAACCCAGCTCCAGTCCAGCACAGACCAGGTAGCTTTCGTGGCACGCCAGTAGTAAGGGGAGTCTGCCTGTGCCCTTGTGAGTCAGGCAGCTGGGAGCCGCACTGCGGCTGCCACTGCTTCTAGCCACTCCTTAGCAGAAACATGAGTACAGCTTCCAGCCAGAAGGGAACTGTGCCGGGACCAGACAACAGCAAACTGCATGAAAGCTGCTTGTCTTCACATCACCATCCTGCTCCTGGCTGTGGCTGAGGATCAAGGGGCAAGGAGAAGTGTCAGCAATATGGACAGAGCCTCCAGCTATCTGGCCCCAGTGCAGCCCCTCACTGGACAGTTCCAGCTCAAGCACGGGCAGAGGCTAAGCCTTTGGGTCCATAGGCCGCACGATACCCACCACTGGCTTAGGCAATCAAATTAGCTCACTTTTGGGCATGTTCAGAAGCCAAGCATGGGGACCTTTGTAGATCAAAATGCAGGTGCTGCCTGAACACAAGTGCCCATGGAGTTTTGTGGCTGCCCAAATAGTTTGTTTGCTTTCCACTGAACTATCTGAAATATCGCCCTGGAGGCACAGGAATTTTTGTCATAAGTCAGTTAGCAGAAAGCATATAGAGCTGCCATAACCCCCAGGTATGTAAGAGTACCATTTCACATGTTCAGGACTCCATGATGTTGTTAAATCTGTTTTTAGTTTTGCAAAACATATACACACACACTGTATCTTTGAGTAATGAAGTTCAGATGCACTTAAGTCCTGAATCAGGTTAGAGAATGTAATTAATTTGTGAGGTCCCATTTCAGTATCTTTTTGGGTCCTCAAAAGCTTCTGAAGAGAAAATCCAATCTGTAGCGACTGTTCTTTATTTTATTGTTTTAGTTAATGCCAATGGATTTTTTTGCAATGATTTTTTTTCTTTTTGTCACTCTTTTGTTAGTGCTACAGAAATGGAACAAACCATTTCAGCATTTTGAGAACAACTGTTTGTTATTCTCTCTGTTGCTGTGTGTTGTTTTCTATTTCAGTAGCCTCTAGAGACTCTAACTGAAATTGGGGTTCTATTGTGCCAGACCCTGGATGAACAGATAGTATGAATCCTTGCCCCAAAGAGCTTATAACTGAAACAGGCAAGGCAACATATGGGAGGGAAAAAATAGAAACGTAGAGGGGGTGAACTGCCATGAGCAAAGTCACAGGACAGGTGAGCACAGACCCAGGAATAAAAACCTAACTCCCAGTCCAGCTTCCCCTTGAGTTAAACCATATTTGTCATTGTGATAAAAGTACTTGCCAGACATGCTTTCCTGTAAATTGGAGGGGTGCCTGAGAATGGTAAAGAAAGAAAAGAAAAGAAAAGAATTTTAAAAGAAGAATTTGGTTCATTAATCATAGACATAAACATGAATGCCAGCTTGATGGGTGAGCAGATGTCACTAGGCAGTACAGTGTCATGGATGAAAAGAGAGTTGAGTTTCCAAATCAAAGTTGTGGAGACCTGGGAAGATGCCTGGGTCTAGAGGCATTCAAATTTCTGATTCATCAATGACCCATCCCCTTCAGATTAAATCTCTACTGTACTCCCTCCAAATCTGTAGAACAATACTTAAACTTTTAAATAGTAAAAAAATAAAGAAATCAAATCTATACCCAAAGATCCTAATGTGTTTTTTCTTAGTTTAATGTTATAGAAAATAATTTCTGACTGGAGACATCTAGGCAGTGAAGATATCTATAATCCCAGCTATTCCTTTATGCAATAGAAGCCGAGTCTAGTAATCTTATACGGTAAACGCTGTGTCAACTGGCATTTAAGTAACTGGAACACTCTATTAACCAGATTTTTCAGCTGGCCGGCTGGCCGGATGTGGGAAGTGGGGCAGGAAAGCTCGCATGCAGTGGGGAAAGCTCGCCGCCACTGCTGCCACCCACCACCCTCCACTGCCACTGCTCCACGTGCCCCCACCCCCGACTCTGCATTAGATTGCCCCCACCCTCTTCCCCACCGCTACCCATCCAGCTGAAAACCCCATGCTGTCAGGTAACCAGAATATTTTTACAAAGCTGGCCCCCCCTTCTCCCCCTCCTTACCCAACTCATGCTGGATAACAAAGCTTTTACTGTATTTGGGCACCAATTGTTATGATCACAGATCCTGTCACTGTCACTCTGGTCTGCCTATTTTATGGTCAGAAAAAGGAAAAACAGCAGCATTTATTCCAGACTGGAATTAAAATAGCCCAAAATCATTCTGCCATTAAGCAAGAGGGCAAGTTTAAATTTCTGCTGTTGTCTGCATGGTATTTTTCAAGCAATTTTTGCAAAAAGAAAAGAAATGAAATTTTAAAAAAGCTAAATAGGGATCAAGGCTCTAAGGAAGTACAGAGCTTCAAAAAAAATTCAATTTTTAAAATATATCTATTGGAAAATCTAGCTGCACATATATGAAATGCAAAATCATATGAATTGAAATGTCAAATTTTCAGTCCTAAAGAGAAAAGAAAGTGCCTGTGAGACAACTATGGTTTAAAAAAGCCACAAAGAAGAATGCTTTCCCCTTGTACTTAAGAACTGTACGTTTCCATTTCTTTTTATGGAACTGTGAAAAGGCAGTAGCCCCTTTGTAGTTAATATTGCAATCCGCTTCTATAATGAAGCTATTATTTACCCCCCTGTTACTTTGGATGAAACATGATCTAAAAATTGCCATATCTTCTCTAAAGGCAAAGGAGAATGATTGCTTTTTTCCTGAAATTGAAGAAAATTTGTCAAACTATTTCAAAGCTACAAGTCATTAAGAAAAAAAAAATGCCCTGATCAGAAATTTTGCCACTGTTGTCTGTTACCACATATCCTCCTAGCCCTTCACACTTTTGGTGTAGTTAAATCATCTTGAAAACAAATGCACTGTGTCACTCAGCAAAGTCATTGTGATTCTTTTCATGATTAGTATCAGGACCCTAAGCCTGTTCCATTTCCCTTCCCTGGATGTTATGGGATCAATTTGGCTCTTGCTGATATTATTAGGTCTTTTTTTGCCATTGGCTGCAGTGTGAACCAGATCAACCTTTTTAAAAGAATTCATGTTCACCGCTCGTGAATTGGGTGCTGAAAGTGGGGGTCAGAGGGTGGGAGGAAGGTATGTCTTTGGATGCTTGAAGAGTTTTAAAAAGGAAGTTAGACACAAACCTTGGGAATTCTGTCCTTGCTGGATGCTCCAAGACGAAGAGACTGTTACTGGTCAAAACTATTGATCAATCAGGGTTTTTCAGAAGGCCTGTTTATCCATATAATCACTACTGGTTGCATCAGAGAAATAAATATGCCAGGCACTGCAGATTAAGCCATCAGGATACTAGCAATTCACTGGTTATTAGGAAGACAGTGTATCCAGGAAACTGACCACGACATCATTTTTAAAAGCCCAAGTGCCAGCTGGGGGGATTGGGCTGGAGAGAGAGAGCGATTCAGACAGACTAGAATAGGCATTCCTTGATCCCATGAAATCTGGGTGTCTGGTCAGTGTCATGGTTGGATGCTAGTGGGCTATAACTAATGCTACCAGTGTAATGGTTTTCTCCCTCTCTACTGAAACTAGAGTTACATGAGCAGATGTTAAGCCATATCTGGAAAATGGAGCGGTAGCCAAGTTACCCTCAGGGTTGGGGGCAGGTGGACCTGTGTGATAATATCATAGAAGCAATACTGAGGAAAATGATCTGTCAGGCTGTTCAGCAACTAGCACTGATGGCAGCAGTAACAGCTTTTTGAGTTGGTATTAATGCAACATTTAGTAAAGGGGTCAAATATTGTAGGCAGTCTGTGTAGTATTGCAGTATATCCATCTTGGACTTTCTGGGAGGGACTATGCAGAAGCAGAAGACACTTCATTTGCAACTCAGGCATGTGGGTGTACTGTAGCCCAGCATGACAGGATACAGGATAGTACTTTTACCCTTGCTTCCCATTGATAGGATATCCAGTTGTCCAATACCTGTGATGGTGTTTGTGGCATTTTAACAGATGAGGTGAGATGATCAGAGGGGTCCACCCAAATCTTTTTATTTATGGCTGCAAGGTTTCATGCCACTTTGTCCATGTACTGTTCTTTGCTGTTCATGAATTTTCTGTTTATCTAAGTGTATTGACCATAATCCCTACTGATTTCACCGTACTTGTGAGTATGCAAAATGTTCTTTCTTACAGAAAGTGAGGGGTGCTCCTTCCCATCCCCATCATCGTTTCTGTACTCACTGCATCTTGTTCTGGTTCTGTTCCACATCTTGCCTTGATTCACCCTGCTTCAAACAAGGAATGAATTGGGAGATCAGCCAAAAGACTGGCTTTAGAAATGCCAAAAGCAAGACACATTTACTTACGTACTGAGGGTTCTTACGCAATGTTTCAATATAGAGACTGCCTAAGATACTAGTGAGCGCTCCTTACCCTCAGCCCTATTTATTATGTTTGGTTTATTTCTCAGGATTCAGTCCAGAATAGCTTTTGGCTTTATACTCTATTTAACAAAGTTTGTAAGAAAAGAAAGTCTGTGGAAGCATGTCACTCCTGTTTTGTTATCCCCTTCCGGATCTGAGTGTTTAAATTCCCTGTAATATATAATCAAAGATTTGGAATTCTGGTAGATCTTTGATCCACATTTCCTTAATCCAATGAAAGTGAATTAACAATACTTAGAATCCTACTTATTGTCCTTATTGATTTCTATCCAAAATATCTCTTTATTATTAGCAAAAATACCAAATTGTTTTTCTTTGCAGACTCATAACATTTCCATATAAACACATGCTTTGTTCTCCCATGTCTATAACTCTATGCTTTTGGTAGGTGTAGTATTTTGTCATTTTAAATACAAAGATCTGTTATATATTAAATAATACATTTTAGAATATTTTTAAGTACATGCTAAAGTCCCCAAATGAGGATTTTGACAGAAGCATGAGGCTACACTGTATAAACATTTAAGTCTGAATTCTTTCTTTCAGTTAATTTTCTCAGTTGTCAACATAAAGTCTTTATGTGTATCAGAGAATGTATTTGACCCTCAGAGGGTGCATCTACACATGAAATTAGTACACTTGAATAAACTCTGGTACATTTCATTGCCAGAGTTTATTGCTCCCGGGCGCACATATAAATGTTGTGCCTGGGACCACAGCCTGTTGGCAGGGGGCCCAGGGAGTCAGCCTGCCAGCCTAGAGCTGTTTTACCCTGGCTCAACGTGCTGTGGAGGGGCTGGCTGGGGCACAAGGGTAATACAGTGCAGGGCTATCTGGCAGGCAGCCCTGCACTGTAGCATCTTTGGACCGCAGGCAGCCCCAGGCATCGTCTACAAGTGCATTGCAGCAGAGTAAATAGTTCAACTGTAGAATAATACTCATGTCAGGCAGTACTATCCTACAGTAGAGTTAATTAGTTTACTCCAGCCTAATAGCGCTGCACATGTAGATGGAGACGCTTTACTGCAGAACTAATTAGTCAACTCTGCAGTAAAGCATCTCATGTAGATGCCCCCAGAATGTACCCACTTGGAAAATTTACTACTTATGAATCCAATATTACTTTATATAAATTATCCTAAAAAAAAAAAAAGATATTATGATAGAATGAAATCCTTTTTATTAGTGTTATTAGAGTTTTAATGTAGGATTCTATCATATTGTTCTTTATTAAGTTCAGCAGAACACATCAAAAGACATCTAGGAAAGATACATTTTTTGTAGGATTTTTTTAATAAGGGTAAATCCTTTAAAAGTGCTATTTGGAAAAGTAGTAGAGATGCCCACTATATATATGAAATAAGGAAGCACCTTGGCTTAGGTACCTAAAGTATCCTTACAATTTTTTTTTTAATGGATGGACTAGCTGAGTCAAATTAGAGGAACATCAACACCATTTTAAAGGAAAAAGGATTGTTCACACCTGCAAAATGAAGAATTTAGAAGGAATCCAATAGGTTATAATAAACCATGAAGTCAAATGACTCTCTCAGTGCTGTCTGAATAATAATGGCTAGTGCCAGTGCCAGGCAGTTGGTTTTAAACTTTGGGTGGAGCAGGAATCAAAGGAGGTGCAACTGCCCCAGTGCACTCTTCCTTCCCCCTAGATCCACCCCTGCTCCAACATTAGTGTTGATTACAAAATCATCCCAAGGTAGGACGGGCTCCTCCAATGTTAGGAAGTTGCTTAATAGTGATTCTTGTGCTGCGTTCTCTTTCAGCTACCTTTGAGGTGTAGGGTCTAAGAAAAAATCAGAATCAAAGTAGGACTGTGGTACTTCCTGGCCACTGTATTTGTTGACTGGCACCTGATGAAAGCTGCTCTAAAGTGTCCCAAGAACTGGCCCATTCTACAGCTGGCCTGGGATCCAGAAAATAGACTTTGTTCTCCATTACTGTCACTATGTTTAGTGACATTTGTATTTATAATGTATGAAATAGCATTTAAACCATTAAAAATAATTATTTATTGAAATTTTGATGCAACTGTCTCTTCAAATTGTGTATTAGCAACCTGAACACAAATCAAAATCAAATCAGCTTGAAGGAAACCATGTTATTCATCTATCATCTTTCCAGGAGTTTTTAAAAGAAGTCCTGAACTAAGCTTTGAACTAGTTGCATGCCAGAGTCAATGGCAGGGGATGTGAGGGAAAAGACAGAACTTAAGAGCTAATGTCAAGATCCAGAGTCAGAAGCTGAGGGGCAGGAACCAGAAGTTAGAAAACAAGTGCAACAAAGTAGCAAACACACTAAAAGCATGTGTTGAGCAGCCTGCAGTCAGCTGGCTGAAATAGGGAGCTGCTCCCTATTGCCTTGCTGCTCCTTTCAAGTAATTAGGTGGCAGGCAGGCACAGGCAGTCTGACTAGTAGTGTAACAAGGAGTGGGTGAGATGGGGTGAAATCATCCTCCACCCCTGCAGAGCTTGTGCCAAGGCAGCAAGACCAGCCCCACAGTGTTGTTCTTGCAGCAGCCCCCAGTGCATAGACACAATGCTGCTGCTGTTTGAAGTACAAGAACGGAGGCAGGTAGAGCATGTGACAGCAGCATCAGCATCTGGGGACTGTTTTCAAGACTCCTACACACGTCCCCCATTCGTGGAACCCACACCCCTCCTCCCCTGCCTGCTCTTGGAACCACAGTCCCCGTACCTCCGCTCTCCTGCAGGGTTTGCCCAGAGCGCAGTCTCCGCTTGTTACACCACTGAGCGTGACACCCTGTCTGGCCCATCAGACTGGGTGAAACTAACTGTTGGGGTTCTTGATACATGCTGCCTCCAGTAGATTTGAAAGTCCCATCCTTAGTGTTTATTTTCAGCCTCTTACAGTGGAATCTATTGGCAGTAAGCAGGGAAGTGCTCTGAAATGTCCTAGCTTTCTAGTACACAGTTTAGCAAGCATTCAAGAGGCAGAATAGTGGGTATTCACATAAGTCTGAATCAGCTCAGGCTCCTGCAAACAATTTGCTTACAGGCTTATTACAGGTATTAGCATTGCTAGTCCCCTATTAAATGTATCTGTATACTCAGTCCCTTTCATCACACCCTTTAATTCTTCTATGATATATCTTGAAAATAGCATGAAGCACAAGTAGTTAATACCTTTTCAAATATATTTCAAAGTTGCCTACCTAATCATTTGTACTGTTTCTTCCTTGCATGAATTTGGCTAGTTTCCTCAGCACAAAGCTGCTAACATCACTCACTCCAGGCTGATTATTTTGTGGATTCAACCAGGTGCTACATGGATTTGGCAACTTTGGCAATGCCTTTGTCTGTAATGATTCTGCACTTGGTGCCTTGTCAGTGCCAATATATTTGCTGGCAGCGATATAGACTATTTCATGCCCTTATCTGTGCCTTGAAGAATCAATCTTTTACCTTTTTATGTCCTTCCACTATCACCACATATGTAGTATATCTCAAGTAAAATTGTCTGGTACCTTTTAACACCCTATTTTCAGAAGGTACAATTGTGATTCTGTTGCACAGACAGGTACATTTACCCCCTTCTGGCTGTTTGTGTTGGTGCAGGTGGACTAGTTACTAGGGCTGTGCGAAACAGCACCATTTCATTTTGACTTCTGTTTTGCCATTTTGACAGGACAGTGTTTTGTTGCGAATTTTGTTTCATTTTGAAAGCACTATTCTGTTTCATTTTGCCGAAACTGTTTTGGTGTTTCGACACTGTTTTGATGTTTTGCCCTGCACTCCAGAAACCCCTGCACCTATCTCCTTCAAACTTGGCAGGCTTCATGCCCTCAGAAGGGGATACCATGCCTGCCTGCTGTTTTCATCCAAATCTGCCAAAAAATAACAAAGTTATAGGCAGTTTTGTGCTTCCCCATTATAGCCTATGGGCAAAACATCGAAATAGCATCGAAACAGAAACATGGCTGACTTCACGTGTGTGTTAAGATTTGCCCTCACTGGCGCTGGGGCCTCTACATGATACGGTAGTGTGCCCCAGTGAGGCCTCCTCCTCTCCAGCAGCCTCAGTCTGGTCCACCACTTTACATGACAACAGGTAAAATAACTTAGTGAGGAGCAGCACAGTAGCACCAGCAGCATCTCAGGTAGCCAAAATGTGACAGAGACTTTCTTTCCTCTTCTTTAGGAGCTTCTTCTCCAGCGTCTGTGTTAAAGTGCACCTTCACTGTGTCCTTCTCCCCTCTTCCCCCTCCCTCTCCTTACTTTCTGTTTCCCTAAAGGCGAGCCCAGCTTCATCTTCGAAACTTGAAACGTTTCAAAACTTTTAAAATGTTTCAACTGGCTTCGGTTTCATTTCCAGGCTGTTTCGAAGCCCTTCATTTCATTTTGATTTCACTATTTTGAGCTCAAAACAAGTCAAAACAACATCAAAATGAAACAGCTGGACAAATTTCATACAGCCTTACTATTACCAGTTTGGCTATCTGTGGCTTTGTATGTCTGTCACAGCTAACTCTTTGTTTTGCCTTTCTTTTCCCTGGTTGTGTTTGTAAGTCTGGTATTTATCTGGACTTGTATAACTCATGTCTTTTAGGAAGTCACATTGTTGTTCATCTGTCCATTAACATCTGTGCTGCAGGACTAGTCTTTTTTAAATGTATTTCTATTTTCACTGGGCTTAGAAATGTTTTCTAATGTTATGTTTAGCTTTCTTAAAAAGTGATTTTACTATTTGAACAGTCACTTCACCCATCCCATTACTTTGTGGTATTTTGATGAGGAGGCTGTAGGGCAGGGGTGGGAAATTATTTCAGGCAGAGGACCACTTACTGAGTTTTGGCAAGCCATTGAGGGCCACATGACAGGCAGCCAGGGTCATATATATATTAATTTTCTACATTTTTTAGGGGCGCCACAGGCCAGATAGAATGGCCTGGTGGGCCGCATCTGGCCCGCAGGCCACGTTTTGCCCACCTCTGCTGTAGGGGCTTGGAAGCATTTGGGCTGTTTCTACACAGTAAAATTAACTGTGTCCTGCAATGAAACCCTGAATGGTACTGTGTTGCTTTGAGCTGGCCACCCCCTAACCAGAAGCAATATAGCCATGTCTGTGTAGTGCCTCAGGTGGACCAGTTAGCCCACAACAAGCCCTGCTGAGCAACAGGACCAGTTAGCCTATATCAAGCTAATTGGCCTGCCCATAGCAGAGTGTGAACAATTATATTACTTCTCGATGAGGGGGCAGCACACCCACAGAAGTTCAGTGTGCCTAAGGTAACACTGCTAAGTACAGCAAGTTTATTGGTTAGATATACAGTGGAAATAAATTTAAATAAAGCCTTAATAAATTCTGCCCAGTGTACTTATTCTGGTCTTTCTTATGTTTCATTTTGGGCAGAATTATGTGGTATATGCACATCTAGGACTGTGTTATCTAGCTTGTATCTAAACAAGAACCATGGGAGGGTATATGGCATTTGAAGTCAATGGAAAGACACCCACTGAGTTCAGTGAGCTTTGGATCTTATCCTCCTTACATGAACATGTTTTGTATACTGCAAGAAGTTTTTGAAAATGGCCCATCCATATTTAGGCATGCGGAAGCACTTGGTAGGAAGAAGCTCTCAGTTTATTTTTTGCTAAATCCAGAGACAAAATAATTTCAGGTAAAAGTCTGAATGATGACTGATAGGCATTTTTGTGCACATTTGTGTTCCTGGTGTTTTTGGAACAAGCAGCCATTCTCCTCTTAGACTTTGATGCTTCTTTTTCTATAGGAACAGTTTGCAGCTTAATTATGCCCTTTTTTAACTCGGACTTGTAGAGCTATTGAGGTGAGTTTACATAGAATCAAATTGCAGCTCCAGATTAAAATTCTGCTAATTTTGTTGTAGGTGCTATATAGCTTGAGTATAGGAATTTCATGTTCATTAGTACTAGTTTCATATTGTGACAATCTATTTCTTGTATACAGTCCATTAATTTATATTCAACACAGACAATAGTATCCTTGCACACTTCAACATCATACAGTAGACTTTAGGTGAGGCTAATTTTCTGATCAATTTGTACATGTAAAATATTTTCCCTCCCATATATTTTTCCAGTGAAACTTGAGACACTTGAGCAGTTTGCAGTATTTTCTTTTTCAGTCTGACACATCTGCTGTTCCATGGTGAGGAAGTAGTAGCAATGTAGAGGGGGTATGGCCCTTCAATTTCACACACAGGAGCCAGATGTCAAAAAAGAATTCATGGTATTCTAACTTCACTCCCATCATGCCATGCTCCTCCCATGGCATTTATGTGTGTGAATATTTCTAAGTGATCAGCAATGAAGTGGTGAATAGTGCTATATAAACCAAAATTATCAATTATATCCCCTGATAAAATAAAGGAAGGAGATTGACACTTCTCTCAAGCTATTCCTGGGAATAATTTACACAGTCATAGTGACCTACGCATCCATTCCCCATTTTAGAACACATTTTGGCAGGGCATAGGAAAATGGCACTGAAAATAAAAGTAAAATCTATGAGGAAGGTCCATCTAGTTCAGAGGACAGCAGCCTGGCTAGTCCAATGAGTTTCATAAACTGTTGGTAACACCATTATAGCACTCTTGGGACACTAAAACACTGTCCAAAAAGAGATCTACTTCTAGCTCCTAGTCTTAACCTTCAAATCCTTCTATAGGCCCGAGCCATACTTATCACAGGAACCATCTTTTCATATCCAACCATGGCAGCAATATTCATGAGGTATTCTAAGGGTGACAAAGCCCAGTGTGAGGCTTGCTGTGACAGAATAAGAATTGTTGTGCACCTAGAAATAATAATAAAAAATTCCTTAAGAAATCAGAATCAGTCTGGATATAACCATATACAGAGTTAAAATCAAGTTTACAAATGCCTTACTTTAATAGCACTATTAAAAGAGTGACCAGCAGCATGTCCTTTGGGAAACGGTAGTACAAATTCTATGAATGGGATGAGGAAGAAGTGCAGAACTTAATCCTTTACATTTAATTTGAAGTACTTTTTCTTTAGTGTTCACACATCTGGATGCACAATAGAAAAATGATGTTTCTTTTGGTGAACTGTTAGGACAGCAATAAATCATTTCTCTCAGTAAGATTTCAGCGACATAAAGTCAAATTGTTATTGATTATATTACACCCACAAGCTTACCAGGTTAGTGCCCCACTGTGCTAGCTGCTGCACTAATGTATAATAAATGGCAGTCCCTGCCCCACAGAGCTTATAATACAGATGCACAATAGAAGCATTCTTGTATTTTTAAGAAAAAGCCTAACTTCTTCAGAAGCCAGGTACCAGAGCTCTGGGACACAATAC